>NW_027411977.1:182600875-183895025 GCF_047663935.1 Musca autumnalis
ACTCGGAACTTCGACTCACGGCTGATCTGTAATTCGGGATTCTTAATATATTCAAAAAGGGTTTTCATTCCCATAAGGAATTATCTCTGCCCCAGATGTTCGCCTTCATTTTGTGTCACAGTGTTATTAGGAATTTTTTAAAAATAAATTCTCTCTTTAGGATTATTTCGCTATAACTTTAAAAATTATGAAATGTTTAAGTTCAAGGAAGTAAAACGTGCAGGGAGGTACACTTTTATGTCATTACTTAAGATTAGAATTTAAGTAGAAAAGTCGGTGAAAACCCCTATAATTTTTTATTTCTTTCTCTTTTCAATATATTCAGGCTTTTTTCTTTTAATAAAAATAAAGGTTTCATTCAATTTGGAAAAGGTTTCATTTGATTTGGAAAAGGTTTCATTTGATTTGGAAAAGGTTTCATTTGATTTGGAAAAGGTTTCATTTAATTTGGAAAAGGTTTCATTTAATTTGGAAAAGGTTTCATTCAATTTGGAAAAGGTTTCATTTAATTTGGAAATGCTATATCAATAGCATAACCAATTTAAGTTAAACCTGACATATTTCTCACATTAACCCACTACACCCCTATCATGGCGTAGCCGCCCCACCCCCTAC
The DNA here is from genome assembly GCF_047663935.1 of Musca autumnalis. Taxonomy (NCBI): domain Eukaryota; kingdom Metazoa; phylum Arthropoda; class Insecta; order Diptera; family Muscidae; genus Musca; species Musca autumnalis. The sequence goes on from NW_027411977.1 coordinate 182,601,491, forward strand.
ATAGTTCATAATATGAATATATTGACATTTACAATTACTTTTATTATGCAAATTATTTGGATTTATATTCTTCAGTAGTTGTCTATTAACGGCATAAAATATAATTTTGATATCACAAAAGGTATACAAGATATCACAAAATATGCCTACCATAAATATTTTTGGCAATACCCCAAAAACATGAAACCGCGTGCATCAGCAGTCATATATTAGATATAAACGCCAATTTTTGGGAGATGAAAGATCTTCGTTAAACTCACAATTAGAGTTGTATAGTTCATGAACGACCTAGTTCAATTGAACGATTCATTGAAAAGAGCGTATGAACTAGATCAGTCGATATAGTTCATTATAGTTCAATAGCTCACTGAGCGCCGACCGAAAGATCCACAAAGAACGATCAACGAACGATTCACAATCTAGTTCAGCATGTCATTCACATAAAGTGACGCCGTCCTCTGTGCTAAGTGACGCCTTCGTAATGTAATAAGTTTTGTTTATGTTTTGGATCAATGTGAGGTGTCATCCCCCATTGTAATAACAATAAATTTTAAGAGCATTTTATGGCGGTGGCTTTAAACTCCCCTCCATCGTTTGGGAATTGGCCAAGGAGGTTTTCGCTCTGAAGTTAATAAGGAAAAAAAAGAGCATTTTAAACACATCGTATCCCAATATATCGAATCCATTAACTATTCAATGTGCCTTGTTTTGGATAGAAAAAAGGAAAAATAAAAAGAAACATACATACACTGATAATTTCTACAAACACACAAAGTAAGATTTTTTTTGCCAGCCACTTGAATGAAATTGTAATTACATTTTTTTCGAAGTATGTTTTTTTTAAATGAATGGAATAAAAATTTCTAAATGTAATATTTTGTAGTTTAATTATACTATTCTAATGTTTGTTCCTATTTGATGTATGTATGTATGTGTTTTCATCAAGAGAACGATTAAGAGCTCGTGAACGATTCTGATCCAAATGATTGAACTGGATAGTGAACTATGAACTAGATTACTGAACTAGTTCAGATAAAAGAGCTGAGCTATTGAACTAGATCTTTCAAATGAACTAGATTGTACAACTCCACTCACAATTTTCCCTTTAATGGCATTTCTCTAGCAGTTATAGTTATCAAGAAAATCGGCGCTGGCGAAGGCGCCCCAGTGGCGAAGCCGCAACATGTTACCGTATGTACTTTATAGCGTCTCCTACTAATGTTTCGATGTGATACAAACGAAATGACAAATATAAGTATACCCTCCACATTATGGTGGAGGGCATAATGAAGCAACACCTCTAAATATGCCTGATGAGCTGAATTACACCACCAGCGAAACGATCGTAGCATCCTTAGGTCATGATAGCTCAATTAATTCAATTAAATAAAACTTTCACAAATAAATGACCTTCGTCCTATTAAGACAACAATATATAAAAATGCACAGACGGCTGCCCCAGATGAGGTTTGAACCTGGGACCTCTCCAACAAACATACAATGTTGCCGAAATATGGTTTACAAGAAAATAGTTTTCCATCAAAAAAAAAAAAAAAAAAATAGTGTTAAAATATTCTGAAGTAAAACGGAATAATTATTTTCTTTCTATGGTAAAAAATCATAAAAATGTATTCAATCGGTTGGGAACCTTATATGGGGCTAAATTAGGGTGTGGACCTTTGTTTTTGGTGGAGAAGTTTTGTGACCCCTGGGAAACTCAAATGTCAAATTGCAGATACTTGAGTCAAACATATTAGCTAAGATCCAAAAACCCGAAAATGGGGAGATACCGTTAGATTGGGGCTCTACCAACACATGCACTCATGTGGACAGTTTTTCGAATTACAGATAGTTCGGTCAAAAATACCGAAAATGGGGGTATACCAAAACATGGACCTATGTTGACAGTTTAATTTGTAGATGTGTTGTGAACCTCAACTGTAAAATTACAAGTAGTTCAGTGTAGCTAAAATCCTCAAAATACAGAAAATCGGGAGGTACCGTTATATGGGGGCTATACCAAAACATGGACCTATGTTGACGGTTTTTAGTGGAGATATTTTGTTGACCACTGGGAACCCCACACGTGGAATTACATGTAATTCGGTCAAAAAAGGCTGATAAAATCCCCAAAATAACGAAAATCGGGAGGTACCATCTTCGAACTTGACCTGCCTATGGAAATAAGAAACTTGGGTGCAAAAATATAGGGCTCTAGCTCAATTATTGCTAACGCTAGAGTGATTACAACAGACGGACAGAGAGACAGACGGACATGGATAGATCGTCTTAGAATTTTATCCTGATCAAAAATATATAAACTTTATATGGTCGCAAATGATTAGTTCGATGTGTTACAAACAGAAAAACAAACTTAATGTACCTTCCATTATACGGTGGAGGTTATAAAAGAGGTCTACTTCAGAGACGGGCTTCTTTGCAAAGAGGTATTGCAGCGTGAGGCATTGTGAGTTTCGTGAGCGTAAATTTTCTCTCGCTCACAACTTGTGTAGACTCTAAATGGTGATGAGCGGGAGTAAATTTACGCTCACGAAACTCATAATGCATTTGCATTTGCTTCTCTCTCTCACTTACTGCCCAACAAATCAAAATTGGAAGAAACATCCGAGTTCGGATGCGAGTTCGGTCCGAACTCTGACCGAAAGTCATATGGCATGATTGACGTGTTCTCTGACCGAAATTCGGATGAAAATCGGAAGTTTTTGCAGACTTTCGGACCGAAGTCTAGTGAACTATCGTATGAATTTCTGATTTATTTACCAGCATTCGAACAGAATAATATCAACTTAGGCTGTTAAATGTTCGTGCGCCACTTCGTAGAAGAAAGCAACAGGGGAAAATAACAAATTCATCAACAGGATCTGCGAAATATGTAAAACAATTGTTATTAATATATAAAAGTATTAAGAAACTTAATTTTGGCAATATATATAAGACGTATGACTTTCCACGAAAGTGTTGAAGTTTGACGAAGAAAATCTTTACTTTCATTAACTTCATAAAAATAAAGAAATATGTATACAACGGTTCACTATGAATGATCTTTAAACACTATCATGCATCAACACGCATAACAAAAATAAACCAAATTTGTTCTCCGATACAGAAATTAAAACCCGAGCACTCATTTTTTCGTTCTTACTTTATTAACGTCGGCACATCAACAATTAAACATTTACAATTTGTCCACAACGTGCGAGCGCAAAACATGTACAATTCTTTTCTCTCTGCATATTTATATAGTGAATTTTGCCAAAGCAGCACAGAGAAAATAGAAAAAATCCCTTCAGAGAGAGAGAGGGAAAAAGTTCGTCAGACTAACCGGACAGAGTTCGGACCGAAGTCGGTCCGACGCGTCGGAAAAAACTTCCGACTTTGAGCAGGCGCGTCGGATGTGCGAAGTTGTGTTTGCTAAGTGTGCGCGTAAATAAAAACAAAGGATAAACATCACGTGGATGTTGTTTTCTTCACCCATACATAAACACATACTAAAACATTGATGGAAATTCTTGGGAGAGATGTGTTTGGAAATGTGTCAATCTTTGAGTAAAAAGGCGATATGTAAACACATATGAATATACGGAAATACTAATTTTATTTCTTGGTGAGTCCAGCTCTAATAGAATCATAAACCATTAACATATTTCTGTTAAATAAAATTAATTTCTTTCATTGGAACACAGCAATATAGAATGTTTGCAAGATGATGATTCATTAATTGGTAACTTCTGTAATAAACACGTTCACTTGTTTACTGCGATTGCCAGGTTGAAGTGAATTTATATTCCATTGTAAACAAATCGGATACGCCTTTGTAAGGGATACATGCTGACTTTCCACCAAAACAAAATTAATTTGTTTTCCGGTCATATTGGTTTCCTCCTGCTGGGCATCAATGTAAATATTACAACTATCCATGTTAGGTTTCAACCTATTCCTTTGAGAGTAACAAGTTCCTGTTAAAGGCTAACAACATTTCTAAACACAACTCTTCGCACAAAATACGTTGTCAATTACTGGAAAATTAGCACCCAGCTGTGAAATTTAAATACTTCCACACCATCATTGTTCTCTACACTATTCACCAGAGGAACGTGTCTCTCTAAACAGATTGCTGCTATTTTCTCAGAACAACAATTTGCATAGTTTCCGATTGCTTTTAGCACCTTAAGTTGTTGTTGTTTTTGGTTTATTAGTTGGCTACCTGACTTTAGACTTCCGCTTTGCAAAAAACCCAAGTTAAATCTAGGATTAAACGATATACTGCTGTTCTTTTCAATTAAGGATTTCATTCATAGACATATTGTGTTTGCAATGTGATTAAGTAACAAAGGTTTTACGAATTTGTGTAATCCTATTAGTTAATCTTTAAAGCCGTAAGGTTCCACAATTGGTTTAAATCAAAGTCAAAAATGTGTAAATCTCACATTTTCATCCGATTTAGTAATTTGAAATTTCGAATTTTCTATGAACCCTAAGTCAGAAAATATTTATTTAATCGGAACGTTCACAATTGTCAGCAGATAGGCTTTAAAATGCACCCCAAATTTATACTTCCCGAGAAAGGCGGTAAAACAAAACCAATGTCTAAAACTATGTATAATTCTTTGAAAAATGAGTATATGTAGTTGTGTAGCGTGTATTCGCTTTATCTAACCATGATTAAAGGATCGAAGTTAGATGATATGTAATATTGAATAAATCATGAACGTCTGTTTTCGGAAGAATATTAAAACTTTCGAAAGTAGTCCCAATTTACATTGGGCGAGTTTACTTGCGGCAATTGTCATTTTGTAGGAGAGAGAGGTGAGGCATATGGTAACCCTTTGCCTCTCAGCACACTCTCTAACCTACAAACTGACAATTGCCGCAAGTAAACTCACCTAATGTAAATTGGGACGTACTGCAATTGTTATTTTGCTTCATTTACCATTAAGACATCTGCCATTATAAGCCAGGTATTTCGACATATAAGAAAATTTTTGAAATGTGTTAGAACAGTTTTAACGCAATTATAATTACAGTCACATCTATTCTACATAACTCTGAAGTAATTTTTTGTTAAACAACTTTAAAATAAAGCAAATGAATCACTTAGAATCTGTTATAGTCTATAAGCTTATTTTGTTTACTTTCACAAAAACTCAGACTCGCATGCATCTGTTGCAAATCTGACATTTGAATTCTATTCTACATTCAACAACTCCATCATCATAGTCAATTCCAAATGCATATGTACGAATATACGTTTAGGCCAAAAGACTTCTTCCTAGCATTAAAACCAATACAACTCCTATAACAATTAGCATCATGTATATTCATCTATTCACTTGTCGACTGTACCAAATATACATACATACATAAGCCGAACTGAAATGCATACCGTTTTATATTTTGAAACAAAAATCTCATCATATTACATTCAAATTTGTGTTGGAATTTTTCGAAAGCTTTACATGTCTGCAGTGTAAAAACAAAGTCTATGATATGCTGGTAATCCTTGATTTGTTATGTAAATTGGAAATAAAAACATGAGAGTGACATTGTTCCCAATATCTTGTCAATTTAAGTTTGTATAATTTCCGCAAAATTGTTTATCTACATGGCAAATTATGATGCAGTTACAAGACGTAAATTAGTTATGTGAATGTCCTATGTCAACTTGGCCAACTAATGTTTGTTTAAAAAAATAAACATGATATTCCAAATTATTCTTTTTTGGTCTACAGGTATGTTTTAACATAATAATAATTGTTCCAAAAACATCCCATACGGGACAAGGGAGACTTCTCTCATATCAATGAGTGCACCCCGATTGATATTAGCTGAATAATATTGGACCTACTGTTTATCGCCGAGTCCGAACGGCATGCCCGAAGACACCACTTGAAGAGAAGTTTTACATGGCTGAAATACTCAGGCAATGTCGCCAACATTACTGAGGGATATTTTCCACCGTTGAAAATTTTGATCTTGACTGGCCGGGCAATCGAACCCACGACCTTTTGCGTGCAAGGCGGGTGTGCATACCATTGCACCCGGGTAACGGTGGTATGTTTTGACACATATGTAAATATTTTCAGCCTTGAAATAAATACACTGCGAACCGAAATTTTGGGGGTGGAAAACTTCTTTTGAAGGTGAAAGCCCTTGATGAGTATATGGTAATATTCAAAAAAGTTTTACAATCTTTGAAGTTGAGGTTCACCATTTAATAAGTCGCGAACTGTTAATATATTTTATAAAATATGAATACATTTATATATATTGAAGTGTTTTAGCTACGATCTCATAATATGGACCATAACAAATAATTTTCGTGGAAGCTGCGCTGGTGGTAATATAAAAAAATTGGAAAAATGTGTTGAAGTTTACAAGTTTTTTTGTGTTCTTTTTTGATTTCTGGCCAAACCACGGAAAATTCAAACCTATGCTCAAAGAAAGAACTAAAGAATACCCCTTAGGCAATATGGTTCTAGTGTATGACTTTTCGATATATACACTGTATCCCCCAAAAATCGATGCTGACATTTTGAAGTTTTGATTTCAGTGTTTTTCGAATTTTTCTTATAATTAGATGGTGCAACTAGATAATAATCGAAACTAGTTTATAGGATTTTAGAACTCGCGATTCCACGTCGTTCGATGTATATCTCATGAGTGTGCTCCGTACAGCTTCCTAGTAATAGAAGTCCAAAGGCGAAAATTTGGTCCGTAAATTTTCTGAAAAAACCTATTTCTTGGCTTTAAAATTTACAACTGTCGTACAGGTACCCCTGAACCCCGCGTGATTTTAGTTTTTTTACGTGCCGGATCTAATGAGCTCTTCCGCGGTCAAATCCATCCACTAAAACGCCAGATATAGATACCTTGAAAGTAGGAAAATCTGCAAAAATATATTTTGACAATTCCGCAAATTGAACCGCGATTTTCTTTGATTATTTTTACATAAATGTAATCCTTTATACGCGATTATTATATTTGCCAAAAAGGTGTGTCACAAATTACAAAGATTCGGGAGTAATATCCCTATTTATCCCAAAATAGAATGTGGTGGCACATCCGCAGTTCTTGACGAATCTGTCTAAAATAATTTATATTGACGTATTTTTAATAGGGGGCCATTGAAATCGGATGCACCTTATAATCATATGCACATCGCGTAATTTTTGCCCACTTGAAGGTTTTTTGAATAGTAAGATGCAACTGATGGCACACTTTGGCCGCGGAATGAAACATGGGAAAATCCATGCATATTGATAGACATGGACTCCCTGTATCCGAAAAGCACATGCACCCCAACTGATTTCAACGTATTCGCGAATTACACGCCTTTTAATTTTTGTGTTTTTTCTTTGGTTGTAATTTCAATATTACTCTCTACTTCTTATTTCTATAGCTTATCACAGAAAGCAAATATACTTTCACGATGACTAATTACTTTTCTCGTAGAAGTTTAAGCAAAATACTTCAGGATTTGGATCGAAATTTAGCGAAATAATAGAATAACTCCCAACATTTATTTTTCAAATTTTTCGTATTTAACCAAAAATATATTTTTGAAATAATTTCCAACAATAAGTTTCCGTTCTTTGTTGTTGCTGTAATATGCAAGTTATAAACGCGATCTTTATAATTTTGGTCTCACATTTTTCTAGGCGTTGTGTAGATTCTTTACGTATTTTTAAATTATTTTTTTAGAGATTTTTTGGACTTTGATTTAGAATAAATAACATTTATTCCAAGATTTCTTCAATATTTTTTGATTTACCGCGAAAATAAAAATAAATTTAGCAACTATTTTAGCATCTACGGATAGATATCACATTCTGCTAACGATTCATATATACATGTTCTTATTACAACTCAATAGGAATTTTTAAATATTTTTTCTTTACAAGAGAGTAAAACCGCATATAACTTTTGAGTGCAGCATCCAATTTTGTGAACGCGAACAGATTTGAAACCACGATTTTTTTCTTAACCCATGTACCAAAAATGGCGGATGTGCTCGCCAAAAAAGTTTTTATTTTTTTTTTCTATGTAATTGTAAAGGAAATTTGAAATTTACCATATATAGAACCCCAAAGGACAGATCCGCCGTGAGTCGAAATTTTGAGTTACGACGTGATGAATTTTTCACTGGAAACCATATAAGCCATCAGAAATTAGCGTTATATCTTTGATCGCTGTTGTTTTTAGCTTATTTTTGATATGACATGTCTTCAATCAAATCTAATGAGGATCTTTTTCGTAGAACATTTCGACCTTCTAACTCGATTCCTTCCATGTCCTTTTCGTCCTTTATTTCAGCTTCGACATGTTCTGCAAAAATGTCGCTCAGAAAATTTTAGGTACGGCTCTCATTGACAACTAATCGATATTGTCGCGTTTTCATAGTCCTTTTTGACATTTACCCTTCTTTTGTTCAGAAAAAACTATGTTTTGTGTTTTCGTATATTCTGTATATTCGAACAACCAACAAAACAAAATTGGAAAATTCTGATCAATAACTTCATTGTTTGAGCCAAATCACTTTCCGTAGAGCGATTTCCTTAGCTTTGAATAATGGAAATAATGGCCAGTGTGGGCCAAATGGGCATATTTTTTCGTTTTTAATCGATTTGAGCTTTGAAAATATTGTATGTCATATAATTTACTATGGGAAGTTAAAATCACAAAAATATTGATCCACTCTCGTATTTCCCGGGAAATCCCGGATTCCCGGGAATGGCGATTTTATGATTCCCGTTTCCCGGGAATGATGAAAACCGGGAAAACCCAAAACCCTAGTCGTTTTACAAAAGATTAATGTGCAATTTTTTGACGGATATAAATAATATGTTCGTTTTTATAATTGTATTACACATTACTAATTTGTACGAATTTAAGATTTCAGATAGGACATAGAGTGAATTATTTCATTTAACAGAATTTAGTCTGATTCCTGGTTTACTTTTAACATATGGGACCTTATTCTTATAGCGCAGTCCGGATACAGTAACACCAATTTTAGAATAATTGGGCAACTTCTGAGTCGGTTAGTTGTTCGGGCTTTCGACAAGGTCCCATAATGTGTTACATATCTAACTACATTTTCTTAATCTTTCTAATTTAATGTGGGATATTTTCTAAATGTTTGTGACAAACAATGAACAAATTTTCATTTTATTTGACTGTAGACATGTAATCTCAAAAATATGCTAAAACAGCAGCGAACAATGATGTAACGCTGATTCCAGATGCCTTATAGGGTCCATAGTAAAAAAATCATCACGCCATAACTCAAAAGTTCGGCTCAAGGTCTTGCATCCCAAAAAGTTCAGATATATGTAGCTTAAAATACAAACATCGAATCAGAAGCAGGAAGCTGTAATTAACGAATTTATATTGAACCTTTCCAGGTTGAAGTATAGCTCAAATATGATTCTAAATCCGATTTCAAACATAATTGTAATTGCAAGGCCTTATATTTTGCATAAAGAAAAGGTATGTTGTCACATCATAAACACCCGTAACTAATTGATATATTAAACATATAAGGAAAACTTGATATTTAGGCTCATACGAATAGATTTCACATTCACCAATAAAATAAGTTGGATCTAGGCATACAAGAAATAAATGGCGCCATGAAATATAGTTTGGTTATATGCATCTGTATCTACTTCCTCAACAATCTAAATGAATACCCTGTTCTTGTCATGTTAACATCCCTTTTAAAGCAAATATAAAATGCCGTGATAACATTTCCTATTCACGTAAGCATGGGTAGTATTAAGCTGGCAATGCATGTATTGAGTGGGTCCCAACATTTTATGTTGGCTGTGTCTAGTCATTTATTTTTGTTTAATGTGAAGTCAGGTTAAGTTGAGAAAAGCGAGAAGAAAAGTAGCACACAAACACTTAGGTTCCCAGAAGCTGGGTTGCCGTTTCGTCGAACGGCTTACAGCAGTTTTTTGTCTCGCATATTTTGCTAGAGAGTTAGCTATCTCGTTACACATAATTTCTGAGTATAAGGTGGACCGGAGTAATTGCCCGCTTATGAGTACACTTTCTTTGAATTTTCGTAGTGTTTTACATTACATTTCTTTTCCATACAGTGACTGTCACAGAAAATGATGCAACCTGAAATAAAATATGTAAACGTTGATAATTTGGAAACGAGTTGAGATTTTTTAACAATTGGCCAATTAAAAGTGGTTGGTTCGGAACCTGTTACAATATTTTTGTGAAATAAAAGTTATTTTAGCCATTAATAGACAAAAGGTCATTCATTCGTGCAACAGGAAATAATTTTTTGAGAAAAAAATGTTTTCCATTCCATAGAATTTAAAAAAAATCAGAGTGGTTTGTGAGGAACCTATTTTATAATTAAATGGGTTGAATGTTATTTTAGGCATTAATAGGCAAAAGTTCATTCATTCTCACTACATGAAATCATTTTTGAGAAAAAAATGTCAAAAAGTCATAACCCTAACGTACCTTTTCCGTTTTTTATACCCTCCACCATAGTATGGAGGGTATATTCAGTTTGTTTTTCCGTTTGTAACGCATTGAAATAATCATTTGCGTATATATATTCTTCGATATTCTATAAAGTATATATATTCTTGATCAGCGTAAAATTCTGAGTCGATCTATGTATATCCGTCCGTCAGTCTGTGGTAATCACTCTAGCATCCACAAAAAATGGAGATAGGACGCTAATTTGATATATGAGGTTCTCAGTGGCCACAAAACTTATCCACCAAACATCGTCAATATATGTAGGTCCATGTTTTGGTATAGCCCCCATATATCGGTAACTCCCAATTTTCGGTAATTTGTGGATTTTAGCTACAATTTTTAAACGAACTAGCTGTTATTTGACGTATGAGGTTATCTGTGGCCACGAAACTTATGCACCAAAAATAGTCAACATAGGTCCATGTTTTGGAAAGAATAAGCCTTGACGTGACCAAAATTTTGAAAGTTCATGTTAGCTAAAATGTCTTATTTTACTGATGAAATAATTTTCATTACTATTTTTTAATTCAAATGGCGTAAGACTTCTTGGCCAATTTTATCTTGTTTTTACAACTTTTTTTGACAATATGTCGCAGTTAATATATGGTCAAAACAATGAATATATTGATAATCCCATATATTGTTGGGCGTATCATTTATCTAATAATTCACAACTACAGTGAATGTTATGGAATTCAGTGATTCACTTCGGTAAGGCCAAAAGAAAGCGAATAAAATCGGAAAACCTTAGAAATATTACATTTAATTTTCAAATATCTTAACATTATAATTTTCAAAAATATGCAAAAATCCGATGTCTAGTTATCACAAAGAATTTCTGAAGGCCGAGAACTAATGCTGGGCAATAGTTAGTCTATCCATCAAAAAATTCTAGCACCTAATCGCGGTTATGTAAATGACAAATCCTCTCGCCAAATCGTGCATCTGCCAATAGACTAATTTTTACGTCCAATCGGCGACTTCACTTATAGAAATTCTGGTTTCCTATCCTGGATCTTCTCATAAATTGATCAGGTACAAGGGAAACTCTGGAATCCAGTCTTAAATCCTTTTAAAATGAAATTATGTCGCCCAATCCAATGTATATATTCTTTTAGCAAAAATCCATAAACACAATTTTTCCCAATCTACATTTTTTATACTCTCAGCCTTTAGCCAAAATGTTCCTCATCGGAAATCTGTTGTCTGGCTTTGGAAACCTGTTTCAGAAAACTAGGAGTCGACTTAGCTATGTCCGTTCGTCTGGGTAGCTGCCTGGAGATCACGATAATTCTCAAACAGATCGACAGATTCGGTCCAAAATTTGGCCTTCGTGATATTTTGATCAACTTCGAAGATGGGCAATATCGATCCACTCTTTCGACAAACTTCCGCAGAGTATTGCAAAAATTTTCAGCGAAGTGCAGTTTAAGACCTCTCTGAATAAGCTGTGTAAGCTTAAGACCTCAATGGTCATGGCTTCAATTCATTTATGCTTATAATTTAGTTATAAGTAAAAATATGAAATAAATAAATAAATTAATAAATAAATAAAAAGAACTCTCTGGAAACGCTTTGCTTTTTCGCCACAAGTGTTCTCGGGGCCCCTATTACTACAGTACAATTTTTTCAGAGGCAAGTCTATACTTCCAGAGAAAATGGCCCGAAAGATGTAAAGAACACCTACTGCAATCATGTGTAGTGGCTAGTGCGCACTACAACTTTCGAACCGGATACTGCTTTGGTCCAAACTTTGTTTATCGCAATATTTCAGCGAGCCTTATATATGCAAAATTCGAAGATAGCGATTTTTGGTCTACTTCTTCTGGTATTTCCCCCAAATTTCAAGAATTTTAGCTAAAGTGGTATGCGCGAGTTTTCTAGAACGGAGCAAACTTTGGATTTAGTAATATTTTTTCCAAACTTAGTTTTTGCTGGAAAATGGGTCATACTGGTGTACCTCCCTCACAAACCTTCAAAATAGTTGTTTAAGTGCAGTTTAAAGTCTATTTGAGAATCTTTGGACATTTTTACTGAAGATATTCCCTGTGTTTAGAGCGGTATTATGTTTTTCGTGGGTAAGCCCATATTTCCTGACATAAGGGTCAAAAGGTGAAAATTATACTGTGGCGAACTGAAATGACTGGTGGGCGCAATATCTTTTAAAAGGAATGACTCCCAAAATAAGATCAACTCCCAAAATGAACTATGTCGGTCCGGTCCATTTCTCCATACCTCCATACCTTCCAAGTTCATACGTCCGAAAATGGCTACAATTGTAATTTTGAAATATTGGAAATAATATGTAATAAATCAATATATATAAAGTAGAAAAATTTTTGTACGCTTGTTTGTTTGAAGTTTATGGACTCAAAAACCGCTGAACCGATCTCCTGAAATATATAGCGCCCATATATGTATATTCTATGCATTAAACACGCTATGTATGTAATGTGTGACGGAATTGGGTCTAGAAATACATTTTCCAAATTATATTGAAATCGGTTCAGATTTGGACATAGCTCCCATATATATTTTCGTCCGATTTAATGTATTTGATGCACCAAACTCTTTTTATATACCCGATTTTATTGAAAGTTGGAATGAGTGACGAAAATTGGCCTATAAATAAATTTGTCAAAATATATTTTACTTTATTCGGGGTAGCGAAGCGCACCGGGTTCAGCTAGTAAAATATAAACATTGACCTCAAGCTCAATAATTTTGATTTTATTAACATTCGAAAGGTCGAACAAAATCTAAAAAATCGACAGAAAAATCCTTTTGTCCAATAGATATTTACGACACTGCGGAGGAACAGAAATTATATCATAAAAAATGGTTGATATAGTTTTTTTATTGCAAATTTCAAACACAATAAAGAATTTGTAATTGTTATTAATTACAAAATAGTTCATTATAAAAACGTGTTAGAGAAAATATACAAACACATAAAACCACAAAGATTAAGCAACGGTTTTGTCTTTTATTGTTGAGTTGCTCTTATAAAAAATTTTAAAAACAAAATATCGCAAAAATGTTTTTTTCTGAATTTTCTGAATTCTTTCTCATGATGGAATCTCTCAAATAAAACGCTTGCATTTAAATTATAAATGGTGGCAAAATTAAATGGCTAGCGTTTTCTTTGAGAGATTCCAACTTGAGAAAGAATATATTTATTGAGGCTAAGCGACAAATTATTTTCTAGTTTTACGTGCATTTCTAAATAAAACACTGAAACTAAATTTTTTAAATTATTTTTTTTATATATTCAAATATGTTGCACAATAAGTATACCAATGTAGTTAAAAAATTCTCTGCTACTTTACATATTTCTTGAACAGTTTAAAATTTTACTCAAAAATTAAAAAATGTGTAACATAAGTTAATATCCTATGGCTACGTCGGTGGTGCAACAGGAAATTATTTTTTGATAAAAACTTTTTTTCATTTCATAGAATTTTTTCAAGAATATTTTTTTACAATTCTGTTTGTGCGGAACCTTTTTTATAAAAAAGTGGAATGAATGTTATTTTAGGCATTAATAGGCAAAATTTCATTTATTCTCACTACAGGAAATCATTTTTGAGATTAATGGAAGAACAACAATAATATAATAAAAACTTTCAGAGCAAAACATTTGTTTGTATTTTTTCGCCACTGGGCTACGTAAACCAACAGCGATTATCTTGGAATTCTTCATATTATCGCTGAATTATTATAAAATAGAATAAAGAAATTTGTGACAATGTCTAGGGTTGACTTTATAAATTTTCTTAACGCAGGAGTCGCAGACATTATGATATTTCAGGGTCCACGGCTAAATCATAGATGTTACGACTTATAAGTAACCCTTATTTTCTCTGGACCATACTTGTAGATATCCCACACATTTTGACACACAATTAACAATTAATTACATTGCAGAAATAATAAAAATTGCTTTGCAAGACCACAAAATATCTCTGCTAATGGCCAAAAACTATAACAAAACGGAGCACGACTGAAGATAAAATTAACTTCAACCCCAACCAAAATGCATAATTTAAAAAAAAATCAACATAAAGAAATTTTTTATGTTTTTACAGATTCACGCAAGAATTGCATTCGTTTATTAATTCATTTAACAGAGAAACTATACAGAAAAGCCAACACTAAAGTAAACACAATCCACATTATAAAGATTTTGGACAATAATAGAAACTGGTGCTGATCTGGAACTTATGATTTTATTATTGTTATTCGTTCATTCATATTTGTATGTATGTATGTATGTATGTAACGAATTTACTGAGTTTAACATTGTTATTGTATGGATATGATCTCCAGCGCGGATCATTACATTAGTAACACCTCATCAACAGTTACAATAACCCTAATATCATAAACAGAATAATAATTTACTCGAAGCCTGGTAAAGGGCCATTCATTTGATCATATTTTCCGATTTATATGTGGATGTGAGATTTTTTTTTGGAAAAGAGTAATCAATAATCGCTTAATCATTAGCAAGTAAATAATGAAGAAAAAAGAAAAGAAATCGTCAGACTTTCAATTTCTTCTTCCGTTAATATTTGAACGTACTTTACAATTTACCAGGTGCAGATTGCAGCAGAAACGCGTGTTAAAAGAGATGGTGTCGGTTATTGAGGGAGCCTTCTTGCAATTCATCTTAATGTCATCAGCTTTTCTTTCCTCCACTCATTCATTGATTCATTCTTTTTAATGCTTAATCATTCACATTGTCGTCATGTTTAAAGGCTATGATTAATTTCATTTCGTCGTGTTTATTTTGTAATTTGTTGAGCTTTTGGTTTATTTTTATTCTTTGATTTGATTTCAATTTCCCAATGTGTTTTGTTATTGTTGTTAATGAGATGGAACAAATTCTTAAAAAAAAGTATTAGATGTGCTTGGTTACTTATATCTTTTCGATAGTGTTTTTCTTGACTACATGGAGCTAGAGTGGTGTTCTTCGATATTATTACAAATGTTATTGCAACACAAAATCAGAAAACACTGATTTACCTCGATCAATATTCTCTGTTTCATTTTGCATCCCTAAAAATTTTATGTTGTAATTTTCATTCGTTGATTTGACCTGTCTCACATATCGCAGAATTTAGCCGGTCCTAATTTGCTAGGCAAATGGTAAATCCAAACAAAGCGTCACTCAATTTTAACAGATCGAATTGTTATTACACCGAAAATATCACCCACCAAATATGCCAAAAGCAATTAAATACCACAATTAAACATTTTTGAAGTTAAAATTATATTGTTTTGTTTACAAAACGCACTACCAGACAACAATTATTTTGACAAACCCACTGTCAAAAATCAAAATCAGCATAAGGCCAGAAAGATATTGTGTATGATTCAAGTCAAACTTTAACGTAATTATTGTTATTTTTATGTTTTTATTGCTTTGCATTAAGCCAACATTTTTGTTGATAATTGTCTAAGCTCGAGATACAGCAATATGAAAATTAAATAACTGTCAAAATAAATAATAAATAATTGTGGAGCAGTCAATTTGATGTCAAAAGCTCACTCTTGAGTTTGTAACGTGAAATTAACTTAATGAAATGTGGTGTACGAGATACTTTAAAAGTCAATTTGCAAATACATTCATTATTAAAGTTTTGGAGCTAATTAATAAATTATGTTTGCATGTCTCAAGTAGCGACATTGTTAATTTTATCGGTCAACAAATCCAGTTAGCTATTGTGGTATTTGGAATACAAATTAAAAAAAATACCATAAGAAGGAGGATTTATCAATTTTGTCATCCATCCAATTGCCAACAAATTTATCTTATCGTTTGTGTAAAAAATATATACTCCATCCTCCGCCGAAGCCGATTGAACGAGGGGTTGTCGCGAGCCGATGAGGTGAATTGATTCACCTGGACGAAGGACATAAAATTAGGTAGTGATCTCTCCCTAAATGATATCCCCTACCACAGGGGTGTTAAGCGACCATATGTCCATCGATGGTCTCAAGGTTTGAAGTTAGGGCACCAACTGTATTCGTTGATAGCTGGGTGACTCAACGAGGTTTATGCTTAGCTGTCAAGTCCTTGCCGTGGTAAGGAGGCTATGTCACGGTGGTCCTCAGTCCCTCCACAAATCAATAGCTCATGGATATAAGAACTTTAATTAAAAAAACCCAAAACCCTCAAAATAAAACTTCGGCTGATGTAGGTGTGGATGCCTCGGCACCATCAGTTTTTACACCCACAAGTGCATCAACCTCTTTATCCCTGACCATCACAAATATGGACATTGACAACGAATCCCCCAATTTTGCAGAGAAGCGGGGTGTTACTAATGGTGGGGACGACACTCCGGAACTGGACCACATTACAGGACCATGGACATGGTGATCCATGTCCCAACTTATAGTTTTGATGCTGATACCCCAGTTTATTCTAAGAGATCGAAACCCATATCATCATTGGACTCTTCGCGTTCTTCTTCCTTCCTTTTTTCTTCCTTCTTGGCTTCAGCAGCTGGGGCAGCGCCGGCTACTTTGTTGGTGATCAAGGCCTTAACATTAAACCTTCCAAAAGCCTTGTTGAACAAACCGGGTCAGTAAGCAAGCGAGTTCAGCTTTGGTGACCATGTTTCTTGTTTATTTTTAACTAATGGACCCGGAGAACTTCGTCTCGCACTTATTGAAGGTATAGTGAAGTTGATGATTTGCCTTACGATTTATTTATTTGTTGGTACGGGAGAAATTTCTAGATGTGTTGCGATGAAATTGGAAAAATTTGGAGGCAAATTCCATTCGTTCGTAAGTTTTGTATACCCTCCACCATAATATGGTAACTTTGTCATTTCGTTTGTAACACATCGAAATATTCGTGGGAGACCTTATAAAATATATTATCTGGATCATCACAAAACTCTAAGTCGATGTAACCATGTCCGAGTGTCCGTCCGTCTATTGAAATCAAGATACAGCTCGCAATATTTAAAATGGAGCTTTATAATTTGGCACAGAAGTCTCTATTAGGATATTTGGTATTGAAGATGTGGTATATCTGTCACCGTTTTGATATAGGCCCATAGAACGGTACCTCCCGATTTTGGGTATTTTGAGATATTGATACTTCAACCACTAACATGCATTTATTAATCGATTTGAAAAAAATAATATCTTATTCGAAAGAAATCCGTTGTTAAAAAAGAAGTTGTGGCCGTTTAAATTTTCACTACTTTTACCGTTATAAAACAATAAAACGAAGTGACCCAAACGAACCAAAGTATTTTCGTTGTCCATGGACCCCGCACAATAGAGTTGTTTCATCAGAACACTTGAATGTTTTTCTGGTCAACTTTTGTAGCACAGTGTCATTTATCGATATTTTCCGAAAAATGTGCACTATCTCAAGGCCAAAATTGCCTGAGGGAACTTTCCATTGCTTTTGCGATGTACTAGGGTGTTATTATTTATTGTCTTTGCTACAATTTTTATCTTAGTATTAGATCAAAAATTTCATTGGTTTGGCTATTACATATATGCCAAAATATTCAAAACACGTGGATACATAACTTCAAGTTAAAATCGGGAGGCTCGATTTTCACCGTAGACATATGCTCTAGTAGACTTTTGTGCTCAATATCCAAGTTCCCGCAGAATCAAAAGTAAAACCTCACCACTATCATGTTGTTTCCATAACATTATATACATTATACTCTTATTTCATTTAATATTGTCATTATTTTTATCTATTTTAATTTTTTAGTTAACTTTTATTGCTCTCTTTTGCATATCTCAATTCCAACTTACCCTAAAATCAATCATATCTCTTTAGTTTCCAACACAAGGAGAACAATTTGTTTATTCACATTCTTAATTATACACAATGCTGACTGCTTTATCTCAAGAAAATGTAATTATGATGCAATCGGATAGATTACACAATAATTCCACAGACGTCACTAATAACTTAGTTAGAATCCTTGCTAACCAACGAAAAGGGTTAAAAATCTGCCATATTAATTCGCAGAGTCTTATGAATAAGATTGACGAATTCAAATATCTCTTCGAAAACTCGGGAATTGATATAGTGTGCGTATCGGAATCCTGGCTCAGTTCTTCTATTCCTGACTCCTTAGTGAATCTAAAGGGATATTCTATATTTCGATCGGATAGAGAGCAACGTGGCGGGGGTTTTGCAATTCTAACCAAAAACAACATTAATGCTAGATTCCACACCAGATCCATAGTAGGCGATGAAATTGAGCATGTATTCATTGAAGTTAAATCGAACAATAGTAAAATGTTAATCGGTTGTATATATAGACCAAACAATAATATCGATCTTGCTAAACTTCATGCCATTCTTGAAGTAGTAACGTTGCAGTAGTAATAACCGGTGACTTCAATTCTAACATACTCGTAGATTCCACTCTGTCTGACAATATGCTGTCGTTAGGACTACATACTGTGAATAATACCTTACCCACTCACTTCTCCCCAACCACAAACACACTCTTGGACCTATTCTTTGTAAACAATCAGAACAATATTCTCTTATACGACCAGATCTCTGCGTCTTGTTTTTTCAAACATGACCTTATTGTCCTTACTAATTACTTCAATGTACCACAGCCTGAACAAACCTATTCATTTCGCAATTATAATAGACTGGACTACAGTGCCTTGAAAGAGAAATGGTTGTACATTAACTGGAATGAAATTTACAATTTAAACTCGGTTGACCAACAGTCAGATTTCATCCAGCAAAACATTCTTTTTCTTTATAATGAGACTGTCCCTATAAAAACAAAACGTGTCGATGGTACTAATAAGCCTTGGTTTAACTCAGATATCAAAACGTATATTGCCGATAGAGATAGAGCATATAACCGGTGGAAACGTTACAAAACACTCGAACTCCATGACGAATTTCGTTCAGCAAGAAGTAGAGTTAACAAACTTATAAATCTCGCTAAAACTGAATATTACACAACTAAATTCAATCAAGCAGTAGACACCAAAAGCAGGTAGAGAGTCATTAATGAAATTGGCGTTGGTAAGCATAGAGCTGTCGTATCTAAACAGGACAATGCGGATGAGCTTAAGAACACATTCATTAATACACCATTCATTCCGGCAAGTCCTTTATTTTACGACAATGCTGTAACTAGCGGAGACGAATCTAACGAAGGGGATTAGAAGTTTTATAAATGTTAAGTCTAATGCCATCGGTTCTGACGGTATTGATCCAAAATTCATTCGCATTCTACTGCCGCGACTTTTACCCTACTTCACATTTCTCTTCAACAGCATTTTGACCTCGAGCACTTTTCCAACACATTGGAAACACGCAAAAATCCTTCCTGTTCCAAAATCAAATTCTGAGTACCGTCCCATTGCAATTCTACCCTATTTATCGAAAATCTTCGAGAAACTAATTCACATTCAAATGTCAGAATACCTTCAACGGAACTCGATGTTATCTGCAGTGCAGTCGCGATTCCGAGCAGATCATAGCTGCATAAGCGCGTTATTGGAAGTATCTGAATCACTGAGGACTGATATTGACGAGAAAAAGGCACGTTTTCTCGTCCTTTTAGACCATTCAAAAGCGTTTGATACAGTCGATCACGATCAGCTTTATCTAAAGCTCCGGCGATTTTTCAATTTCTCCAACACATCGACAAACCTTATTAAGTCTTACTTGTCCAACCGCTCACAATCACTGTACGCCCAAAACTCCATATCCAAACCTTTGCCTGTATGTAGGGGTGTCCCACAAGGATCAATTATTGGACCTCTACTTTTTAGTATTTATGCAAATGATCTACCCAAACAGGTGATTCACAGTAATGTGCATTTGTACGCCGATGACGTGCAAATCTTCTTAAGCACCAATTTAAATGATGTAGATAGATCCAATCATAAATTAAACGTTGATCTCGACAGAGTTTGTAAGTGGGCTAGTGCAAACGGTCTTCTTTTGAACCCTACTAAATCCAAATGTCTCATTATACAGAAGAAAATAACACTTCAATCCGAAAACATAAATATATTTGTGAACAAGCAAAAATTTGAAATAGTATCGCATGCAAAAAATCTTGGGGTAACTTTTAATTCCACACTTAATTGGTCAAACCATATTAATCAGGTTGTTGGCCAAACCTATTCAAAATTACGCTCTTTATGGCTAACGCACTCTTTCACCCCTTTTAACATGCGACGTTTATTGGCTAAAACATTTCTGGTACCTGGTCTTATATATGACTGTGAACTTTATAGCAATTGTGATTCCGATAGTAGGCAAAAACTCAATATATGCTTTAATAGTATTACTCGTTATGTTTTTGGACGGATCAGAACCCAGCACATTTCCGAATACTCGCGCCTTCTTTATGGAATTAGTTTTAACTCTTTTCTACATACTAAAGCTATTTTGTATTTGCAATATTATTTACAAGCGGAAACCACCATATCTGTTTAATAGACTACAATTCTCAAGATCTAAACGTGGAAAGAGGATAAATGCTCTCAAACGCCGAAGCAAAGTATCTGATTGGCATTTTTTTTATCGGAACCGTACGTCTCTGGAACATACTACCTTATGACCTACAAACTGTCAGCAATGTGTATATTTTCAAGAAAAAACGTTATATGTATTTTGTGAAACAGGAATCTTTAAATTAAAATTATATATGTATGTAATTATACCCTCAGCCTTTAGGCTAAAGAGGGTATTTACACTTTGATACGACCAAAAATGTGCCTCATCGAAATAATGGTTTTAGACCCCAAGTATGTTTGTACGATATCCGTTTCAGACAATTTTGAGTAGATCTAGCAATGTCCGTCCGTCTGTCTGTCTGCCCGTCTGTCTGTCTGTCTGTCTGGCTGGCTGGTGCGCACGATAACTCTCGAACGGATCAATCGATTCGGTTCAAATTTTGGGTATCGAAATATTTTGTCCAGATTCGATTTAAGTTCGAAGATGGGCCATATAGGTCCACTCCTTCAGGTACCTCCCCCACAAATGTTCAAAAATTGTCGCAAAACTTGTGCGCACGATAACTCTTGTAGGGAACAACCGATTTGGTCCATACTTTGCACATCGTGTAATTTCTACCAAACTTAGATGAGGTTCCAATGTGGACTCAATCGGTCCACTCCTTCGGGTACCTCTCACACAAAATTTAGGAAACGTTCAGTTTAGGACCTGGTCTCGAATCGCTTTGATTTTTGTTTACGCAAGTTGTATTCGCTGTCCTCTATACGACGCTGTAAGTCTCATTAGGGGCAAGTCCATACTTCCTGAGAAAATAGCCTGAAAGTTACAAAAAACCCGTGTGTAGTGGTTGGAGCGCAAGATAACTTTCGAACGGATCTGCCGATTCGGTCCAAAATTTGGCTTTCGTAATATTTTGTCCAAACTTAGTTCAAGTTCAAAGATGGATTATATCGGTCCACTCCTTCCGGTACCTCCCCCACAAAAGTTCGAAAATGTTCGGAAAATTTGTGCGTATGATAACTCTTGAAGGGAGCAACCGATTTGGTCCATCCTTTGCACATTATGAAATTTCTACCAGATTTAGATGAGGTTCCAATATGGACTCAATCGGTAAACTCCTTCGAGTACCTCCCACACAAAATTTCGGAAAAGTTCAGTTTAGGACCTGCTCTCGAATCGCCTTGGTTTTTGTTGCAACATCTTGTATTCACTGTTCCCTATACGAAGGTACAAGTTTCATAAGGGGCAAGTCCAGACTTCCTGAGAAAATGGCCGGAAAGTTGCAAAAAGCCCCTATGACACCTTGTGTAGTGGTAGGAGCGCAAGATAACTCTTAAACGGATCTGTTGATTCGGTCCAAAATTTGGCCTTCGTAATATTTTACCAAAACATAGTTTAAATTCGAAGATGGGCTATATCGGTCCACTCCTTCAGGTACCTCCCCCACAGAACTTCAGAAATGTTCGGAAAAATTTTACGCACGATAACTCTTGAAGGGAGTGACCGATGTAATCCATACTTTGCACATTTTAATATATCTACCAGATATAGATCAGGTTCGAATATGGACTAAATTTGTCTACTCCTTCTGGTACCTCTCACACAAAATTTCGGATAAGTTCACTTTAAGACCTGCTATCGAATCACTTGGATTTTTGTTGAAGCTATTTGCATACGCTACCACCATTACGACGGTAAAAGTTTTTTCAGGGGTAAGTCCATATTTCTTGCGAAAACAGCCCGAAAGGTGTAAAAAAACCCTATGTAACCATATGTGGCGGTCGAAGAACACAATAACTCTTGAACGGTTCAACCGATTTGGTCCAACATTTGGTCTTCGTCATATTATATCCAAACTTAGTCACATGGGCAATACCGGTCCACAACTTTCGGTACTTCTCCACAATATTTAAAATATATCACTTTGGATCTCCTAATATTTTATCAAAATTTAGTTAAATTTCTAAAATGGCCAATATAGGTCCTCCCTAAGAGTACCTGCCCTACAAAAGTTCAACATTTGTGTCTTAGCGCAGTTAATTCCTATTCCACATTATTTTCGGAAAGTTCAAATGTCCAAAAAGGGCCAAATTCTTAAGAGACCTGAAATACATTCGATCTGTCCGGAGGTAAAAGTTTTGCTTCAACTTGGCTGAGGGTATATATCTGTCGGCAAAGCCGACTGACACTTTTTTACTTGTTTTGCTATTCTTTCCATCCACAATTGATAAGATAATTATTTTAAAACTTTGCAATTGTAACCATTTAATTATAGTTAAACTTTTATATTAAATTAAGATGGATATGTTTTGTAATTGCAATCCTGCACTTTAAATTATAAGATGTTAATCTTGTTGTGCAGGAATTCATAAATAAATAAATAAACATAAATAAATAAAAAATACAATCCCAGGAATCAGCAACACGACCCGCTCGTTAAGGGTTTTCAAATCGCCCGGCCTAATACAGATACCTTATCTCCTTTAAAAATTTACTGTACGAGACATGTCGTTATACTTCACATTTGCGAATAATTTTGTAAGGGAAGTACCAGAAGGATTGAACCGATGTAATCCATGCAGAACTTCAATGTACGTTTGAAAAAAAAAATACGATGTACAAAGTTCGTGCGCACCAGCCAGACAGACGAGCGTACAATCGTCTCCAAATTTTCTGAAATGGATTTCGTCCAAATACCTTTTGGGGAGAAAGGTTTATACCCTACCCCACAATATCTACGACGACTCGGCGAGTTGAGTCTATCTGGCTATGTGTCTTCGTCCATCCGTCCGTCGTCTATCCATCTAAACATTGTAATGACGCTACTGGTCGCAATTATGATCGGATCATCACCAAAATTTGGGTGTTGATGGGGGGGGGGAGCTCCCCGAGGGGAAGGAGACTACTGATTTTGGTAATGGCCGGATAATATTCGGGGGTCGGAATGGACAGAAAACTTAGAAAATATCACCTTTCTAAAGATGTAAAGTAGGTTGTCGTAAGTGGTCAAACAACGAATAACGAAACCCAACGAATAATGAAACCCAACATTTGATTTTTCCCCATTTTAATTATAATGACGAATATCGCAGCTTTGGTTGGGGACCTTCCAAAAGCAAAGCCTAACATCTTTACAATGATGCAAATCAGGTTGAAATATCGCAATAATACCTCCCATTTTTTCCATTTTTTTAATCCCGCTATAGGTCGCAATTTTGATCGGATCGTCACGATTTTGGTGATGGTCGGATAATATTCATGGGTCGGAATGTGCAAAAAACTTATATGGAGAACATTCAACGTTTTATTTATATGCGAATATTTCCGCTTCTAGTAGGCGAATTCCAAAAGGAAAGCCCGTCAATGGAAAATATAAGATAATGCATCCCATTTTTTGTAATCACGCTATTCCCAGAGAGGAAGAACCATATTGAGTTTGATGATGGTGGGATAATATCCAAGAGCTGGAATGGGCGAAAAACTTATGTGGACAAAAATTCTATTCTTTATTTTTATGCGAATATCTCCACTTTTAGTAGTCGTATTCCAGAAGGAAAATCCATAAATGCACGAAGAAAATATCACCTTTATTATGACGCAAAATGGGTTGGCGCACATCCCTCTTACTAATTTTTTTATTTGAATTGTGCTGACGAGTATCTTAGCTTTGGTTGAATGCTTTTCAACAATGAAGACATTCTGAGCTTTACAATGTTCCCAATTGCATTTGGTAAAGTGCTTGGGATGTTGAAAAATACGCTGAGATAACCCAATTTCCAATTTATGGAATTTTATTTCCATGACAGAAATTTCTGCTTCTGTTGGACATATTCCAAGGAGAGAGCTTGAAATGATAGTAAACCATCTGAGCTTTAACTTAATACAAAATGTGGCATTTATTGAAAAATACCAGAGTTATTGCAAAAGGCTCTAAACTATTACAATTTTAATATTTTGAAGTTTTTATACCCTCAGCATTTGTGCTAACGAGGGTATACTCGTATACACTTTCATACAGACGAAATGGGCCTCATCGAAATAATGGTTTTAGACCCCTAGTATGTTGGGACGAAATCCGTTTCAGACAACTTTGAGTTGATTTAGCAATGTCCGTCCGCCTGGCTGGGTTGGTGCACGATAACTCTTGCACGGATTAACCGATTTGATCCGAAATTGGGATGAGATGGACCATATCGGCACACTCACTCGGGTACCTCCCCTACAAAAGTTCCATATTTTTCGCAAAAATTATGCGCACGATAACTCTCGAAACGACTAACAAGTTCTAAGATGGACCTTATTGGTCCACCCCTTTGGGTACAGTAGTTCCTTTATCTAACCGCCACATTAATGTAATTTGCATCAAGTGAAAGGTCAAGATTTGGGTTTCAAGTTTAGTTTTCGTAAGTTGTCCTAGGGATACATAAAATCGATTTCGGTTAATCGATTAATCGGTTATTAGCCGTAATATTTCTAAAAGTCGTAGTCGACTATTGAATGTGCGAAAACCGGATAATCGATTATTCTTAATCGACTTTCGGAAGACGGAGTCCACTATTATTCGTAGTCAACCATTAGTCGTAGTATATTATTATTCGTAGTCGACTATTAATCGTGGTCGACTATTAGTCGTAGTTGACATTTGTCAGTATTGAACTATAACTGCGACCTCTAGCGTGTTTAAGGTTACACTACCCTCAATTAAAACTTAGGGACCCCTGTATATGCTAGGCTGTCATTTCACAAAAAACTACCAATTTTCACACAAAAGTTTTGGTTCATATAAACCGCTAAATATTGTCTGATCATCACGTTAAATTGCAAGCTACTTCTCTGTCGTAAACCAAAACTTAACATACCATTTCGCGTCGATCAGACTACCATTGCGACCTACAGAGCCGCTACAAAATGGATAAAAATTTTTGTCCATTTCAATTTCTTGAAGATTGGTCCATAATTGCGGCCTGTAGCGTGATTACAATTTTTAACAAAATCGCTTTACCTCGTCGAGATATGAATTTTGGTATGCCATATGGTGGCTCTACGACGAAAAGTTCATGAATTTTTCGAAAAACAAACTTGTAATACCCTTTCCGCATTGTGGTGTAGGGTATAAAAATTTAAAATAATACAAACCATTTTATGAAAAATATTCAATCAGCTTATTAATCACAATTCGCTTTTTAATAAAGGGCGAATCTAAATTAAATATGCTAAATTACACCTATTTCTACCTGTTATTCAATATCACATCACTAATGTGAACGTTTTCCACATAAACTCAAATTTGTATGTAAATATGTGTATATAAATAGTACATTTTCCATTAAAATCATAGATCTTAGACATCCATTACTATTTAAAGCTCCACAGAATCATAAGGTACAACAAAAGTCATGCATGCGACAAATGTTTATGATTTCATCAGGGATATTTTTTCACTACAGTTTTACCCCATTTGTTGTTAGAGACAATGTAACAACTCATCTAGCCAGTCATAGCTCATTTAAAAATGAATTGGGCAAATCAAAGTATAATTGTCTTGTTACGCATAAAATTTGTGATTATGATGAGTATCATCATCAGACTTAAACTCGGACGTGGAACACAGTCACTTACAAGGAGACACTTGCAACCACACGCAGACATGATTAATTACCAAAGAATGAGGCAACAACAAATTGTTTACAGAATCCCAAACGACATTTTGTCCATCTATCTTTAGTGAAAACACACATACACACACTCATATTGGATATCACATATGGTATTCTGGTAAAAAGTAACTACAGGACCTATCTTCAATGTTGAATATTCAAGTGTCACTCACACATACCCAAACTAACGCCAACAACAATCTGTACACAGGATGTCAGCCTGTTCTTCATACATATTCAATTAGTTGACTATACACAAAACGTGTTATTCGTTTCGACAAAATTCAGAGAGACTGGACCAAAAACAAGGCCAAAGATTCAATTTACAATGTTTAGTTTTTCGTTTTGTTTGCAAATGAACTGAAAATGGGTAGAGCTTTCGGACAAGAAATAACCACCCACATACCCATATACAAATACACATGTGTATGTATGTAAATTCTCTTTACTGTCTGTGATAACTAATAAATGTTGTGTCCTTGTACTCTTCATATTAAACATACAAAATGATTTTTATGCAAATTGACAATTATACTGGAAAAGTCATATCAGAAAATATATGAAATATGACAATAATTACCAAAAGTAAAAATAAACGCTATTCATTTGGTATTTTATGTTAGATATCATGGCTAAATGCAAATTTCACCAAACATTATTAGGACAATGAGTGGAATGGATGAATAAATGCAGAACAGTTTTATGGTTGTTTTTGTGGATATCTTATAAACAAATAAAAGCGATGTCGTTCAAATTTACAAGGAATAAATGGTTGAAATTTAAACAGAAACAATGATAATGCTTAGGTGACCCGATATCGAGCGTTTGTGGCATAGAATACATACATTAGAAATGTCATTATAGTCGGGCTTCTTTTTTCATTAGCATGGCATATCCTAACGGTATCTCGGTATACATATACATTAGGGTGGCATTTGATCCAAAAAAAAAATTTATATATAAAATTTTATAGAGATCGGTTAACGTTAGTGGGATCTTTGTTTCCATAGTAATTTGTATGAGGTCAAGGGTGCATTTTCACGAAAATTCTCTAAAATCCGCATTTATGGTCCAATCGATGACATTTTTTTACAAGTTCATTGTTGTGGCTTATGAATCCTACAAAAAATTGTCCAAATCGGATCGGATTTTGATATAGCTCTGATAAGCCGATTTTGGGTATTTGGGCAATCTTCATGTTATTTTGTTATAGGCAGATCGAAAACGTACGAAACGAATGAAAATGTAACAAGTAATGAAGCCTTAAGTTCCGCCAGGCCGAACTTTTAATACTGATTGCCATTAAATATTCTCAACTTGAATGGAATAATTAATTTACATTTATAATCTACACATTTTTGGGTGTACAAGCTTATTGACCAGTGGGAATCCCAAAACCCAATTTTAGCTAGGTGGGTCAGCTGAAAACTTCAAAATACCTAAATTCGTACAGTTAAATAGAGCCATATCAAAGCATGGAACCGCGTTGACAATTTTTAGTGGAAAACCTCATAGGTTAAATTACAACTAGTTCGGAATAATTGCAGCTAAAATCGTAAAAATACCAAAAATGCGTTGATGAGTTGCGGTTATATCGACGCCTCCAAATAATAGTATGCTAAGTCGACTTAGCATGTTTTCAAGTTCTTTACATTTTTATATTTAACGTCCTTTAACTTAAATTCTGTCAAATTTTGGTAATGATCGGACAATCCGAACAGAAGTTATTAACAAATATTTACTTAGCATAGTACTGAAGGTCAAAGAAATTTCCAAACTTTTAGAGCTTGTCCTGCAAAACTTGCTTTTCAGAATTAGCAAACTATTATTTGGAGGTGTCGAACGTCCTTTAACTTAAATTCTGTCTAATTTTGGTAATGAACGGTCAATCCGAACAGAAGTTATAAACAAATATTGACTTAGCATAGTACTGACGTTCAAAAAAATTTCCAAACTTTGACAGCTTCTCCTGCAAAACTCACTTTTTAGACTTAGCATACTATTATTTGGAGGTGTCGATATGGCGGCTATGGAAAAATATATTAGAGTTTTTACAGACGTACATTGCTAGATACCATCCATACTATGGTGGAGGGTATTGCTTATTCACATATTTATTGACAAAAGAAATAACTTTCTTATTTAGTTTACTGATTTAATTAATGTAAAAACATGTTTAATAATTTGTATACCTATATACTTATTATAATAGCCAAAACCAAAAAAATACATGTAATGTAAGCTGTCAAATAAATGTTTTCGAAATGCAATGGAGTTTGCAAAATACCCCATGTTTTCGACAAATACTTGAAAATAATGACATTTTATGAATTTTGCTCTGAATAAGGATTAACTATTAATAAGTATCATCAATATTAGGTATAGAATATCCCTACTAAGACGGTTACCGTGTGAACCAAGGGGGTACCAGATCATATTAGACGTAAACAGAGTCCTATATATCTCAAACCGGGAAATTCTGAAAAATAAAACATTTTAGGAAATTTTTAGTTCACAAGGATGGACTGTCATCAATTATAATAATTATTACCTACAAGATAACTCGATCAGGAGGGTTGCCAAATCGTCTAAAAAGTACCAGCCATTGGAAGAATTTCGCATACTATGAAATACTGCTGTGGTATATTTTCCAAAACGACAGGAAAATGATTGTATGTTACCATGGACGTCAAAAAACTTAAAGATTTCCTCTGAACTACATGTAAACAGTTAAAATCGGATGTCTATTAAAAAATCAGTATAAACGGGCAATATCTTACATACATAAGTATTCCTAAGTGATTTTTGTAATATTTTGTCTTTTTATTGTTTAAGATGATACCCTTAATTCAATTTGAGTTAAATAATACGCTTTTAGGCCCTTGTTATTGACCTAGGTGGCCATGATTACCTCCTGATCGAGTTGTTCTGTAGGTAATATTTACTATAATTGATGGTAGTTCACGCTCGTAAATTAAAAAAATTTCATAGAAATTCTTACTTTTCAGAAATTTCCGTCTTGAGACCTATAGGAAACTCTTTACGTATAATATAATCTGGTCCACATCTAATATAGTTGAAACTTTTTAGAAGTTAATACGGAGGTTAAAACATCGGTCTCCAGCTTCACACCAGTGAATGAAAGACTCGCTGCAATTCGATTAAAAGCAAAATTCTTTAACATCAGCTTTATTTGCGCTCATGCTCCCACTGAAGACATGGATGAACAGCAAATGTACGTACCAGATTAAACGTAGCAAAGAAAGTGCGAACAGACACAACACGGAAGTTGGACATCGGTAAGCTGCAATCACAACTGATAGCCACAGCATATTCCACTCAACTGGCCCAACTGCTTAATCAAAGCACTCCTTGTCCTGACAACATATCAGGACAATGGCTAAACTTTGCCCACTCCATGCAAACAGGCGCAATATCAGGGGCCTAATTACGTGATTCGATATCGAGTTGTTTCGACCCGAGTACTCAAAGTTGGGATGACAACATTCGTTATCGAGTAAAATTATCGAGAAATTGAGCATAAATTTGCGAGTAATTTCTCGTAGCCAAATGGCCTATCGTAAACAAACGAAATGAAAGATTTCTTATTGTATTTTTGTTTAAAATGTAAAAATTTGTTGTTTATTGACGGTTTATAGAGGAAAAATGATATTAGTAAATAATTGTGAGCATTCTTTACGCAAAATAACAAGAGAAATTGGGAGAAGTCCTTTTCAGTCGTTTTGAGAAATTGTGATAAAATTAGAATTAAAATAAATACATATGCATGCCATCATTAACCAAAAATTAGTGTTTGCAGTCGTTAAAATACAAGTTGAAAAAATATGAATTTCTACAAAACAAAAAATTATTTAATATTAATAGCCTTCACTTTATAGGTGAACAACTTTTAATAAAGTGCATTTTAAACAGTTCATCCCCCGTTGTTTACCAAAGGAAATACTCTCTCAGAGAGGCTAAGTCAAAACACCCACCAAATTCTCTCATTTATTTTGAGAGAGAATTATTAAGGTAGATGTATTAGCAAACTGTAACAAGAATGTCAAAACAATTTTGCAAACATTACTAATTTTCATATTTTCTTAGCACAACTTCATTCCGAAATTATTATTCAATGTATTGTTCAAAAAATTCCACAAATATTTAAATTTTTCATCCATAATTTTGTTTTTTAGTTTTTGCTTTGAAATAAACACATTTTTTTTTACATCTACCTTCATAACAATCCCTGAAGAACACATAGTTCGATTACCGGTTACTCTCGAAACATTCGATCAACGATTTCGATCGAGTCTTATCATGCCGTTTTTTTCTCGTGTCGAGAACTTATTCACGAGTAAATTCACGATCGAATCGAATCACATAATTAGGCCCCAGTACTTGGATACCAGAGACCTCAACCAAGGAATCCATGGTATGACAAGGAGTGTCGTGCTGCTACCGAAGAGAAAAATGCGGCATATAGGGCTACTTTACAACAGTGTTCACCAGCGAGCTGCTACTGAGAGCAAATTATCGTAACTTTTAATCCAAAACACACGGTAATGTATGCCCAGTAGCTCTCAGTACGGGCTCGCTGGTGAACACTGCTTTACAATCAGTAGCAACGCGTAGCGCACGAGAGAAGTATCGGGAGAAAAGGAGGGAGGAGAAACGTCTTTCTCACAGGAAAAAGAGGGAGATGGAAAAGCGGGAGTGTGAACAAATCGAGATGTACAGGAGATAGAATGAAGTCCGGAAATTCTACCAAAGAGTGAAACATCAAACTGATGGCTTTGGAACTGGCACATCCTCCTCTAGAGACCAGCAAGGTAATCTGGTAACTGATACAGATAATGCAGTAAGGATATGGAAAGGGCATTTTTCCAAACTGTTGGTATCCAATAGTAGCGAAGTCGACGAAGATACCACAGATCCAATCCCAGAAGATGGTATTGAATGTATACCATCCGGCCAAGATGAGGTAAAGACAGTAATAAAACGGCTGAAGAAAAATAAGGCAGCAGGAGCTGATGGCCTACCAGCCGAGATGTTTAAAACCGGAGGCGACATGCTGATAAGGGGTATGCATCAGCTAGTTATCTCCACCTGGCAGGAAGAACGCGTACGCGACGATTGGAACCTGAGCATCCTGTGTCCCGTCCATAAGAAAGGAGATAAGACGTTATGCTCCAACTATAGGGACATAAGTCTTCTTGTCTTGTGCGAACGACTAAAGCCCGTGGTCAACGAAATAATTGGACCATACCAATGCGGCTTTAGACATGGCAAGTCCACCATTGACCAGATATTTACCCTGCGGTAAATCCTGGAAAAGATCCAAGAGATGCAGATTGACACCTACCACTTTTTTGTCGATTATAAATAGGGTGTCCAAAACCGAAACTGGTTAACCGGTTTTAAGTTATAAAACCGAAACCGGTTTTCGCCAAAAACGTCATTTTCGGTTAACCGAAAAAACCGGTTATTTGTGTCGGTTAACCGGTTCTAAAAAAGTAGTAATAATTTTAAAATTTCATTACAATTGTATTCCTGAAAGTAAACTAAACATAACTAACAGAAGGTACGGCTAAATTATAAATGTCAGATACCTTTAAACTTGAAAATATTTAGTGTAAAATGGCACAACTCCAATATAGTTCAATTGAACGATCTATGAAAAAACTGTGTATACGTAATATCACACGGTTGTTTGAATGACGTTATTCATACGTTTTTGAATTATTACGAATTTAAGGTTGTAACGGGTAACGATAACAAAGTACATTTTGATTCCGGCACGATAATTTGAGGTTCTCACTGCAAGAAGGAGAATCCAGACTTAATAACATGTAAATTTAATTCCTTTGTTACACAATCGTATATTTGTAAGGGCTTTTACTATTCTTAGAGCACAATTTCTGACTTATGTTTGCTGTCTTCACTTTAAGGTTGAATGTTAAATAACAAGGATATTATCAGATAATTATATAATAAAGAATTAGTTATACTTAATTTACTCCTGGCCGCACATTTTTAATCAAATAGTTATCAATTATGAGCAATTTTGTACCTATTTTACAAAACCGGTTTAAACCGGTTAACCGGTTTTGAACATTTTTGAAAACCGAAAACCGGTTTTTGAAAAAACTGAAAATTTCGGTTAACCGAAAACCGTTTTGTTTGGAAAAACCGGTTTTTTGGACACCCTAATTATAAAGTAGCCTTCGACAGCCCACTACGTTCAAAGGTATTCCAAGTCATGTCTGAATTTGGTATCCACGCAAAGCTCACTCGACTTTGTAAAATGACTTTAACTGACACGAGATCCTCAGTTAGAATAGTAAAAAACCTCCCCGAAGAGTTTTGTACCAAAAGAGGCTCTTCAACATCCTGCTCGAAAAGGTTATACGAGATGCAAACGTCAAAAAAGTAGCACAATCTACACCGATAGCCACATGTTACTTGCTTATGCTGATGATATAGACATCATGGGACGATCAGTAAAATAAATAACCGATACCTTTATGAAGGTCGAAGTAGTATCTGCTAAAGTGGGTCTGGCGGTAAACGGCGAGAAGACCAAGTTGATGATGCCGACGGGCAATGCGTCCATTGAGATTGGACTAACTGTTGAAGTTGGTTCCTATAATTTTGAGGTAGTAAAAGACTTCGTATACCTCGGCACCGCCGTAAACACAACAAACGAAATCAGTTGTGAAATAAAAAGAAGAATTGTATTGGCCAACAGATGCTACTTTGGCTTAAGTAAGCACTTCAAAAACAAAGGCACAACTCGTCAAACAAAAAAACACTTTACAAAACACTGATACTACCCGTGCTGATGTATGGTTCCGAAGCCTGGGTACTTGCGCAAGCAGATAAGGCAGTGCTTGGCGTGTTTGAGTGAAAAATTCTTCGAAAGATCTACGGACCAATCTGCGTTGACAGTGACTATCGACGTCGTATGAAGCACGAGCTGTATCTGCTATACAACGACATCAATATAGTTAAACGTATCGAGATGCAGCGATTGCGTTGGCTAGGCCATGGAATAAGAATGAGCGATGATGAACCCGCTAAACAGGCGAATAAATTCGAGCCACATGGCGGTGCATGCAGAATTGATGGCGCAAACAATGGATGAAGAGATAACCAGAAAGCGAAGCACTAAACAGAGAGAATTGGAGATCTTTTTTTAGTTCGGTCTATGAAACAAATGTTCTGTAATGGGCCAGCTAAGGAAGTAAGTAAGTAACATGTCATGATTTTTAAGTATTTACCAAAAACATGGGGTATTTTGGAACTTCCCTTGCATTTCGAAAACATTTATTTGGCAACTTGCTTTATATGTAGTTATTGCTTTTGGTTATTATTATTAATCTTCGTGGCTTATTTTTTTATTTATACATTCTTTGTTGTCTTAAATAAGTCGACCAACTAAATTGGCAGATAATCCGACATTTTTATCACTATTAGAGAGAATTGGAGATCTTTTTTTAGTTCGGTCTATGAAACAAATGTTCTGTAATGGGCCAGCTAAGGAAGTAAGTAAGTAACATGTCATGATTTTTAAGTATTTACCAAAAACATGGGGTATTTTGGAACTTCCCTTGCATTTCGAAAACATTTATTTGGCAACTTGCTTTATATGTAGTTATTGCTTTTGGTTATTATTATTAATCTTCGTGGCTTATTTTTTTATTTATACATTCTTTGTTGTCTTAAATAAGTCGACCAACTAAAATGGCAGATAATCCGACATTTTTATCACTATTATTTCGTTTTCTTGTTTCGAAAACAATTACTTGACAAACTGTATTTTAATATTTGTAAATTTACATATTTTAATTTTTAACGATTTTTTTGAAATAGATTTGACGATTTTTATTTTATTAATCGTCATTTTGACGATTTTTCATCTGGCAGCACTGGTTCTCAAGAAGTTTACCAATATAGTAGCACAGTGCCCTCCCCACATAGTGGTGTAGTGTATAAAAAGTCCTCCAAAGTGAAGTTTGAATTCTCCACATACCCTTGATGGACGAGTGGTGAGATCTACTGATCTGTTTGGAGTCTAATTGTGCCCTAATTTGCAGACCCAGTAATCTTTAATAAAAATTAAGAAAGACTAATAAAAATCTATAGCTATATGTGTAACCTCGGTAGGCCACCTTTGCCACTTTCCATAAACCGGATATGCGCGAAAAGCGCAGGTATGTAGGTCTTAAAAATCTAAGCCGGGGTCGTTAGTACTCACTCCGCCATATTCAGAAGCATTGCCGGTATTATACCATTCGGTCCCGGTAATTTGTAAGGTTGAAAGCTTTTAATCGTCCATTGAAGTCTTAAGACTAGTTAATCTGTCTATCAGCTGTTCATACTCTACAGTTCGGGTTTGATTGTGACTTGTAACTAGAGAAACCGTCCCTCCGCTTCATATTACCTATGAATTTGGGATCGTTAGATAGTATCCTTAGAAACCTAACCGATTCATTAACTCCGTCTACAGACTCACTAAAACAAATCTAAGACTTCCGCTAACCTTTATTGATTTCACTATTATACTTATTGAAATTAACCTTGTAGGCAATCCGTACTGAGTTTCGTAACGTAGCTCCTTTAAAAAGATTGACTAATTGTTTATTCCACCAAACCGTTTGGAATTTCATCCCAAGATAGATATTGGTAGAGAATCCAAAGCTCTCTCAAATCCTTCGATTGTGTGACAGCTATTGTTTCCGCACAATTTTGAAGTCGTCAAGGCTCTGAATTTATCCCAGTCGGTTTTCTATGGGGACCCTGTATTACACCAAGTATAGAGATATTTAAAATTATCATCCAGGGAATACTTTTTAGAAACAATCAAGTTCTTTATATCAGAGTCGTCCATGTTGGTGAGGGGTTTTGAAATGTTGGAATGCTTCCCCATTCTTAAATTGTTTTGTAAAATTAAGTTGTCGATGATTAAAGTTGGGAGGGGTTTCAGGATTTCGGCAACATCAGCTTTTCAATGAGGCTGATTTATCTGCACAAATGTATTGTTTGTTTGTTGCTTCATTCCTATTTGTCCTCCCTCGACTACTTAGGTAGTCCTCTCTAGGGATAGGAAAGTCGACTTTCGATTAGTCGTCTTTTTGTAGTCAAAATTCTTAATATCGAAGTCGAGTTTTTACTGGAAGGAAAATCACATAATCGATTATTTAGTGATCGATTTTCGATTTTGCACATAGATTTTAGTTGACTTTGGCGGTTCTACACTTTCCCGATAATGGATCAAAAGGAAGCTCGAAAATCGACGAATAATCGATATCTGCGGTTATGAAAAATTTGAAATTCGAGTGTTAGGACAATTGAAATAATCACCAGACCGAAAATAGCATTTTTAGTTTTAGGCCAAAATAGAAAAGTCGAAAAATCGATTATTGCTTTTTATTACCTATGTGATTTAGCAGACTAGGACGAGGGAGTATCCTTTGGTCGTCACCTCCCTAACATCTACATTAGTCGAAGATTTGTTTTTGTTTTTTTTTTTTTTGTACGTTTAAAAGAAATGTAAAATTTTAATATTTTTGACACATTTCGCTACATGTTTTAAATATGATTACGGTACTGTTATACCTTTAATGTCAACTTTTCCTTTAGAATACGTCCAATAGACAAAGAGTCAGTATATTTTAATGTGTTACAAACACCCTACATAAGAGAGTAATAAATGGAAAGGATACATATTTACAAAGATATTTACAGCAACCCCCACTTTTCCTGAAACCCATGCCCCAACTAATAAATAAAAGTAAACTTCTCCAATAGATAAATTAAAAAAATGGAAACATAATATACACATTTGTTTTTTATCGAGGGACAACAACATTCCAAATTAATGTCATTAACTGAAATTAAAATAAAACTAAGTGACCAAACAATTAATTTACATAAAATAAAGACCCATCCATACCATGGAGGGACATTTTGTATCCATTAGTCCAACTCTCTAATTAAATACATTTCATCGGTTAACCAAAATGTCAACCGGAGACCAACACACACAAAAAATACAATAAAGACGGAAAATACCAAAAGAACGACAAAGGCCATAAAATGAAAAGGAGAAAAATTAATTAAAACAACAGAGGACGTCACAATATTTGTTGCTGCTCACCACTCATCTCCGTATATCTCAGACAGTTTTTACTGTACTGCTGCTGTAAGTATCAACTAATGGCTCCCTGGAAAATAATTTAAATCATTTTAATTGGACTCTGCACAAATAAGAGTTGGATAACTGTATAATAGGTGGTGGATGAAGAAGGAGTGTGGTATGGTTTTATTACTTGCCAAGGCCAATTAACCTCCCACTTCGAGAGGTCGATCAACATTAAAAATTTTACCTTTTCAAGAAAAATTTAACATACTAAAGCAAACAAGCGTGAAAATGATTAAATGAATTCTTTTGAAGTATGTTTAAGGGGAAGATGTCTGATTATTTTTAAAAAACTAAGATGGTGACCTCATAAGAAGTGAAGAAAGTACTAACGTTATAAACGCAACTGAAAGGTTTTTCATTCAGGCTTAATCGCAGACAATTTTAGCAGTACCAGGTTTAAGCATCTCGACATTCATAAGGGCATCCGGCTGCCACCAGACCAGAAAACAAGAACGTTGTTATAAATGGAAGACATTCTTCGAGAGTAGTGGATGTACGATCATTCCGAAGATCAAACAAAGGCTCGGACCACCATCTTTTTGTAGCAAAGGAACGTACCCGATTAAAAGTAGCAAATAAAGTCCGAACAGATACAACACGGAAGTTTGTCATGGGTAAGCTGCAATACAACAGATATTCCACTCAACTGGACCAATTGCGTAATTAAACCACTCTTCGTCCCGATAACTTAGCGGCACAGTGGCAAACCATTGTAATGCAAAAGCTACTAAATCCATATTTGGATACTAAAGACCTCCACCAAGGACCCCAAACGCAAATATTCGGCCACTCTTTTCACCACATGGACGCAAGAGAATATGATAATGAAACCTTGTTCGCGATACATCGTCGGTGTGGCGGCAGTTTGGTCCGCGAATATAAGTACAACGCGATGGAAAAATATTCAAAGCTGTAAGAATGCAGACAGTGCGCCTCCTCATGTCTTTAGTAGACCATCTACATGAGGGGACAACGATTCTTCCAGTACAGCTACACAATCGCATACTTTCGTTTCAGTACTTGTTCGGGTGTTACCGAGAAAGTCATCCTAATCACCATTTGGTGGATAGGACCTCCCCATACAGCATTTTAGGACGTTACAAGGGAAAACCCCTTAATAAACAATACTATCAAACAGGTTTAACTAGCATTAGCTTATGAATTCGGTCATCTGAGAACATCCCCCATCTATCGCAGCTGAGGAGCGTCAGCTGCCACAACAAACCAAAGTGGTTTAGGTTCTGAATACCTATAGGGCAAGAATCGATGACATAGAGCAAAACATCTTCCCAGCATGCGGCACAGGCCCGCATTACACACTGCACATGTTCAACTGCCTTGCCAAACCTACTGAATTAACTCCAGTAGATCTGTAGTTACATCCCATGGATGACCAGGAGTGTCGTGCTATTACCGAAGAAAAAATGCTGCATCCTGGTCTATCCTAAAATTAATAACAACACGTGACACACGAGAGAGTGATCAGGAGAAGAGGAGTGAGGAGAAACGTCTTTTCCGTAGGTAAAAGAGAGAAGCGGAAAAGCGGGAGTGTGACAAAAATCCAAATGTACAGGGGCCAGAATGAAGTCCGAAAATTCTACCAAAGAGTGAAGTATCAAACTGATCCCTTTGGTACAGGCACATCCTCCTGTAGAGACCAGCAAGGTAATTTGGTAACAGATACAGATATAGTGTGCTAAGGATATGGAAAGAGCATTTTTCAAAACTGTGGGTATCCAATAGTAGCGAAGACGACGACGATATCACAGTTTTACTTCTAGAATATACCGCCCGGTTAAAATGACGCGAAGACAGCAATAAACCGGCTGAAGAATAACAAGTAAAAAACCGATAAGTTCGGCCGGTTCTCGCTAATTCTTATGAGATAGTGTCAAAGTTATTGTGCCAAAGGCAAAGGCCTATGCAACTTTCAACTATGCAACTTTCCACTTGAAATTTGTTGGTATAGGTCCATGTCTTCATATAGCCCCCATAAAACTCTACCTCCCGATGTTCGGTATTTTGAGGTTGTTGCTTCAATATCCCATGAAAATGGCTGTAATTAGGTATACCCCCTCCCCCCCGTATTGATTTTAGTTCCCATACGTTTACGTTACACATTTTTTTAATTTTTGAGTAAAATTTTAAACTGTTTTAAATTGTTCAAGAAATATGTAAAGTAGTTGGAAGCATTACATAGAATTATTTAACTACATTGGTATACTTATTGTTCAATATATTTGAAAATATAAAAATAATGAACAGGCTTTTTGAGCAATTTTATGCATAGTTCTTGTTAAGTTTTAAGGTGTTGTTTAAGCGTTTAATCGGAATTTTAGGCTGACGGTGTGACTGAGTTCAGAACAATACGTATATTTGTATTTATTGAACGTTTGCTTGTAGGTCCAATACTTTGGCTTGGCAACATCCAGAAAAAAATTTTGCGACATTTTGTTTTTGAAGTTTTTTATAAGAGCAATTCAACAATAAAATGTAAAACTGTTGCTTAATCTTTGTGGTTTTAATTGTTTGTATATTTTATCTAACACGTTTTTATAATGAACTATTTTGAAATTCATAACAATTACAAATTCTTTATTATGTTTGAAATTAGCAATATGATATAATTTCTGTTCCAGCGCAGTGTCGTAAATGTCTATTGGACAAAAGGATTTTTCTGTCGAATTTTTATGTTTTGTTCGACCTTTCGAATGTTAATAAAATCAAGATTATTAAGCTTGAGGTCAATGTTTATATTTTATTAGCTGACCCTGGTGCGATTCGCTACCCCAAATAAGGTAAAATATACATATTTTGACAAATTTATTTGTAGGCCAATTTTCGTCACTCTTTGCAACTTTCATTAAAATCGGGTATATAAAGCGTGTTTGGTGCATCAAATACATGAAATCGGAGGAAAATATATATGGGAGCTATATCCAAATCTGAACCGATTTCAATATAATTTGAAAAATTTATTTCTAGACCCAATTCCGTCACACATTCCAAATTTCGTTGAAATTGGACATACATAGCGTGTTTAATGCATAAAATACATGAAATCGGCCGAAAATATATATAGGCACTATATCCAAATTTGAACCGATTTCAATTCTAGACCATTTTAGACCGATTTACTCTTTGAATAAAACCAGAAGAAAACGTCATAGAAACCCACAGCAATTGTATTTTGGGAAGTACTTTCAATGGATGCACATTTCTAGAAATGTTAACTTTTCCTGCTTCGGTAAAGGACCTTGTGACGACAAACGAAATCTAAAAACTGACCGGAAACAGGTTCTTCTTCTTCAAAATCTCAACAAGTACCACTCGACTTTGCGGACAGGAATATACCCAGAGCCTGTGTGAATTGAAACTTTCATCTATAGAGAGATCGAATAGCCGCTACACAGCCAAAATCCTTAAACCCAAAAACTATGCATTGGGAGCTTTTCAGAAATTTGTAGCAATTCGAACGTATGAACTTGCAAACAAAATAGGGATTTGTATCATTGATCACAAGTGTTGCGGAGGAGGTATGGAGAAATGGACCGGATCGACATAGTTCATTTTTGGAGTAGATCTTATTTTGGGAGTCATTCCTTTTAAAAGATATAGCGCCCACCAGTCATTTCAGTTCGCCACAGTATAATTTTCAACTTTTGACTCTTAGTCAGGAAATATGGACTTGCCCACGAAAAACTTAATACCGCTCTAAACTGCACTTAAACAACTATTTTGAAGGGTTGTGAGGGAGGTACCCCAGTATGGCCCATTTTCGAGCAAAAACTAAGTTTGGAAAAAATATTACTAAATCCAAAGTTTGGACCAAATCTGTTGCTCCGTTCAAGAAAACTCGCGCATACCACTTTAGCTAAAATTCTTGAAATTTGGGGGGAAATACCAGTAGAAGTAGACCGAAAAGCACCATCTTCGAAATTTGGATATACATATAAGGCTCGCTGAAATATTGCGATAAACAAAGTTTGGACCAACGCAGTATCCGGTTCGAAAGTTGTCGTGTACACTAGCCACTACACATGATTGCCTTAGGTGTTCTTTACAGTTTTCCGGCCATTTTCCCTGGAAGTATATACTTGCTTCTGAAAAACTTGTACGGTAGTAATAGTAGCCCCGAGAACACTTGTTGCAAAAAAGCAAAGCGTTTCCAGAGAGTTTTTTATTTATTAATTTATTTTATATTTACTTATAACTAATTATTAGCATAAGGGTAGTGAAACCATGACCATTGAGGTCTTAAGCTTACACAGCTTATCCATAGAGGTCTTAAACTGCACTTCACTGAACATTTTTGAAATACTCTGCGGAAGTTTGCCGAGAGAGTAGATAGATCA
The DNA here is from genome assembly GCF_047663935.1 of Musca autumnalis. Lineage (NCBI taxonomy): Eukaryota > Metazoa > Arthropoda > Insecta > Diptera > Muscidae > Musca > Musca autumnalis. Next base: position 182,642,735 of record NW_027411977.1, read on the forward strand.
AAATATCACGAAGGCCAAATTTTGGACCGAATCGGTTGATCTGTTTGAGAAATAATCGTGCTCCCCAGGCGGCTACCCAGACGAACGGACATAGCTAAGTCGACTCCAAGTTTTCTGAAACAGATTTCTTTCAAACACACTTTGGCCCTAAAGCCATTATTTCGATGAGGCACATTTTGGCTAAAGACTAATGAGAGTATAAAAAATGTAGATTAGGAAAAATTGTGTTTATGGATTTTTGCTAAAATTTATACATGTATAGACCTTGGATTGGGCGACATAATTTCATTTTAAACGAAGTTAAGACTGGATTCCAGAGATTCCCTTGTTCCTGATAAATTTATGAGAAGATCCAGAATTTCTATAAGTGAAGTTCGACGATTGGACGCCAAAGTTAGTCACTAGTATTGACAGATGCACGATTTGGCGACAGAATTTGTCATTTACAAAACCGCGATTAGGTGCTAGAATTTCTTGATGGATAGACTAACTACTGCTCAGCATTAGTTCTCGGCCTTCAGAAATTCTTTGCGATATGTACATCGGAATTTTGCATATTTTTGAAAATTGTAATGTTAAGATATTTGAAAATTAAATGTTATGATATTTGTAAGGTTTTCCATTGTATTCGCTTTCTTTTGGCCTTACCGAAGTGATATCACTGAATTTCATAACATTCACTGCAGTTGTGAATTATTTGATAAATGATCCACCGAAAAATATATGGCATTATTAATATATTCATTGTTTTGACCATATTGTCAAAAAAAATTCTAAAAGATAAAATTGGCCAAGAAGTCTTGGGCCATATGAACTAAAAAATAGTATTGAAAATTATTTCATCAGTATAATAAGTCTAAAATAAGGTTTGCATCTTTGCTAAATATGACATTTTCGCTAACATGAACTTTAAAAATTTTGGTCAGTATCCGAAATTTGGTATTCTCTGAGGCTGAAACTTTTCCGCCAAAAAATTGTCGAATTTTAGTATTTTAAAAGTTTTAGTCACATATCCTACCAAATTGGCTGAAATTTGGTATTTTGTCTTATTTGTCAGTCAGTAGGTACGAGTATGTGGTCACTTTTTGATATAACCCCAATAAAACGGTATCTTCCTATTTTCGGTATTTGGAAGTTTAGCCACATGGTTTTACCAAAATTGCTGAAATTTAGCATTTAATTTTCTTCTTAAACGAAAGGAAACTAAGTGTTCCATTTTACCTCAATACAAATCGTGGTGGAAAACGAAAACGGTGAAAAATTAAAGTCCTTGCATATAAATGTTTGTTTATCTACTATAAACATATTAAAGGCTTTAATATTATCTTAGGCTGTGTTAACATTTACATTTACAATTTGTCCATAATGTGCGAGCGCAATATGTACAATTCCTTTCTCTCCGCTTATTTATACTGAATTTTGCCAAAGCAGCACAAGAGAATATAGAAAAAAATTCCCTTCAGAGAGTTAGTCAGAGTAGTCGGACAGAGTTCGGACCGAAGTCGGCCAGACGCGTCGGAAAAAACTTCTGACTCTGAGCAGAAGCGTCGGACGTCCGACATTGAGTTTGCTGGGTAGCCACCATAGAACGCTACCTCCCGATTTTTTTGCTTCAATATCCCATCAAAATAGCTGTAATTAGGTATTTAGTCTTCGTTGGGGTCATAAAACCTTCCACTCGAACTTCGTCGGAAAGGGTACACGCCTTCTTAACACGGTACCTCCCGATTTTCGGTATTTTGAAGGTTATGTGGCTGAAATTTAGTATTTGGTCTTCTCCGAGGCTAAAACTTTTCCGCCAAATATTTGTCGAATTTAAGTATTTTGAAAGTTCAAGTCACATATCCTACCAAATTGGCTGAAATTTGGTATTTTGTCTTATTTGTCAGTCAGTAGGTATGTGGACACTTTTTGATATAACCCCAATAAAACGGTTCCTTCCTATTTTCGGTATTTGGAAGTTTAGCCACATTGTTTTTACCAAAATTGCTGAAATTTGGCATTTAATTTTCTTCTTAAACAAAAGTGTTCCATTTTACCTCAATACAAATCGTTGTGGACGGTATAAAAAGCTCGGCCCGTCCTAACTTAATGCCGTTCTTGCAACTGGGGTTTCAAATAAGGGTATAAGCGCCGTTGCATGTGTTAATAGAAATATGGAACACTGTAACCAAATCACCACCAACCAGATAAATTTAATTTTAATCTTTTTTGCTTATGTCGGTGCTACTCAAATATCTCACCACATTTCAGATAAATTCCCTTTCTGTGGGGTCTGTGGTTGAATTTGTTTATCTACTTGTAACATTCGCTTGAGTGACAACTCAATTGAAATGAGATATTCTCTTCATTTGTTTTACTCTCCAGCTTTTCTTCTCAAACACGCACACACTCTGCTACACACTCAACTATAATGGCGTAATGCAATTACTCAAAGCGACAGACAGAGATAGACGTTCATTCTGTGTGAGAGTAGTATCAACACAAAGCAATGGCAGCATTTATGAACAAAAGGGGTGTGTTTTAATTTCTTCTTAGAATCGCAGCAATGTTTCAATTCCATTGCATTAACAATGGCGCATCCAATAAGAATATCAATAAACGCTTAGAGTTCAAGTACTTGATTATTTTTAGTTGCTACTTTTTGTTGTTTTTTTGTTAAGATTCTGCCACGAACGATTCTATAGCTTGATATTGTTGCGCTGCTTGAGCGTATGTGTGTCGATGTGTGTTTTTGCTTAGTTCTATACTATGGGGAGTAAATTAAATTTTATGTTGGAAGTTTATTATTAAATGGAGCTACATGTATACTGCTACAAAATAAAACGAATAACAACAGCATCATGGCGACGGCGCCCGATGTCAACTCTGTGTTCATGTGTTGTTGTTGACGACAACATTAACATCCGCATCGGGATGGAGAAAGAAGAAGCAAAAGAATGGCAATGACTTATATTGAATACATTTAACATCTTGACAGCAAACTACAGTTGTGAGTGAGTTTACTGCAGTTTTTTCCGCAGTGTGTAGCATTTTCGTTTTTCACATTTAATGAAAAAATAATAAAAATAATAATGTTGAATAATGTAATAATTATTATGATTCATAATGATGTTATAAATAAGATTAAATATACAGATGATGCAGCCAACAATGATGTTTAAGTTTTTTTTGGTACATTTTAAATTATTATTGGATGTGATATGATGATATGTTAGAGGATGACTATTTATAGTCCCTTAAATTTTGGTGCACTGATTCCTGGTTAATTTATAAGCACTCCAATGAAAAAGTAGAATTAAATTATAATTGTTAAGATGCAAGAATTTGTATGTGGCTTTTTACATAAGACTTTAATTATGATTCTCTATAACAATTTTATTTGAAGATCAATGGTACACAAATAGAAAACAATGTAAGAAATTTTACTGAATGTTAAATAGTAACGACAAATTTGCCTCTTTGAAAAAAAAAAATACTACATTCCCGTTATCAGCAAAAAAAAAAACAATCATCTACTCCGGCAAAAAATAAGAATAATAAAATTGGAATGTTTCTACTAAACTAGAGTTGGTCCAAAATACTGAAAATAAAACAAGTTAAAACGAAGTTAAGTTCCGCCGGTGCGACCTTTTTACCCTCCACCACGAACTTTATTGAAGTAAATAAGAACAACTAATACTCTTTCATCTATTAAAGGTACTAAGCACTTCCTTCACGTTAAGGCTTATTCCTTGGAGGAGTAGGATATCTTAACTATAGGTATTGATGATATTTATAGGTATTGATGAGTTTCAGCATGGATGTTTTCTACCCATTGATATTCAATAATAATAAGTAACAATCACTTTAGAAGGAAAATGTTGTCGTCGTTCTTCTTTCCAAAAAATGGACCAATATTTACAATTTTCGGAATTGAGCTTTTGTATCATCGGACAACACACAGTAACAAATTACAGCAACCTAAACATAAAATTGGGCAATATCGGTTCATATGGGGATAGACTAAAATCGGATATATGTATGTATATGGATAGTTTTCTACCTTCTGCGAACACAAAAATTCAATTAACAACCAATTCGTTAGAAAAATCTTAAATCGGGTCGGTACGCTTATATGGGGGCTATACCTAAACGTGGATCTACCCATACTGTCTGATTTTTCAAGGAAGGTTTTGTAAGTGTTTTAATGTATTGTACCCCTAGAGTAGACTAAATACCAAATTTCAGTTATTCTGGTTGAATAATGTGTTTAAAACTTTCAAAATAACGAATATCGGGAACACACTTCTATGGGGGCAGTATCAAAACGTCGTCCTGTACCGAGAAATTTCTGGAGGAAATCTTTACAACGAAGGCTTAATACCAAATTTCAACCATTTCGGTGCTATATGTACGGTTCTTTTGGGACTATGAGAAGATGTGGGCCTATACCGACAAATTTCAGGAGGAAAGTTACAAAATTTCGGCCATTTTGGTTTGGATATTACAGCCACAAACTTCAAAAATACCAAAAATAGTGAGATACCCTTCTATAGGGGCTGTATAAAAACGCGAACCTATACTGATAATTGTCTTTTGGAATATTTTATACCCTCTTCCATTTCGGCTTAGTAATTACGCTCAAACATTAAAATATCGAAAATCGTGAGAAACTGTTCTACGGGGACTACATTAAGACGTGAACCTATACCAAAAAATTTCTGGTAGAAAGTTTTGTGCCCTCAACGAAGACTAAAAACCAAATTTCAGCCATTTCGGTGGGATATTGAGGCTACATCCTTAAAAATAGCAAAAATCGGGAAATACTGTGGGGGATATATCAAAACGTGGACTGATATAGGCCATTTTCAATGCCAAACATTCTATTACTCCTAAGATGTAATAACATTTTCGACCAAATTATAAAACTCTATCTTAAATATTGCGATCTGTATCTTAATTTCAATACACAGACCGATTTACAATTTTGTGCTGATCTGGGTCTCCGACTAATATTTCGATGTCTTACAAACGGAATGACAAATTTAATTATACTTGTATAACATGTATGTATTTACAAATTCAAAATAAAAAAATAATTAAAAAAATTAAGTTACAGTGTTTTATTTATAAATGCACTTAAAACCAGAAAATAATTTTTCATGTTGGAATCTCTCAAATAAAACGCTTGCATTTGAACTAAAAATTGTGACAATGTTAAACGGCAAGCGTTTTATTTGAGAGATTCCATCATGAAAAATTATTTTCTAGTTTTAAGTGCATTTATAAATAAAACACTGTACATTAATTTTTTAAATTATTTTTTATTTTTAACTTTTTAGTGAATAAATTTGTTGACCACTGACCCTTTTTTGACCATCAACATACAGTCAATTTAGGCCGAAAATGTTGATAAAAACTTTAAATTACCTGATATAGAGTGGTACCGTTGTATGGGGGCTACACCAAATTTGAACCAGGTCCACAATTTTTATTTGGGGAGTTTCTGTACAAGTGGGAACTCTAAATGCCAAGTTACAGCCAATTCGGACTAAAAATGAAGACAAAATTCTCAAAACACCTGAAATCGGGTGGTGGGGACCCATCTTGTCTTTGGTTTCATATTCATGTATTGTCATCCAAATCTGAAAAGTGTACAAAGTTTCAGTTCGATTGGTCAACTGCAACTGTGTTAAAAATGAGTTACTAGATTTGAACTAAACGGACACCAAAGCAAGTTAAATAAAACACGGTAATATATTGAAAAAATGCTTGGAACACTGCAATTCCGATTATCCGTGATGCCTCCCTACTAATGTGCTTAAACGAGGTCCGACTATATGTGATTTGATTATGCGTTCTAAGATTCCCCAATGTTTCACAAACACAAACAAATTTACGAAATTGTACCGAATAGGTATCAAAGGGTTATTCAAAAATTGCCTTTTAGAAATAAAGCTTTAGGGGTTACTCCAGTTGTATACCTAAATAAAATCCATTTTCCATGAATGTTTTCCAAGCAAACTACGAAACTATTTAGAAGTTTTTCTTCATCTGAAAAATAACATCTTTATCTACTTTCTGCACATTTTAGGAGTTTAGTATGGAGTAATTCGTAGAATTTATATTCGAAATGTCTTTGTTAAACAGCCCATTAATAAATATACAAGCGGTACTTCAAAGAAAATACATATATAAATATGTATATTATGTCTCTATTTAACGAAATCTTCATTTTAGTTATTTAAAATATTGTTTTGCGTTGTCACTTTACGTTATCTATAGCAACATCTTCATTATTATAAAATAAATCAATTATAAATATGTTAAATAGTGTTTTTCTTCTTATTCTCTGCGTTGTTGTCATTTTTTTTTGCGCAACACAATTTATTTTTATACACAAACTTAACCATACAAACAAAGTACAAAATGTTATAAAGAACTTCATTAAAAAACAACTTTATCCAATATTCATATACATAACTACATACATACGTATATAGATACTAAAATTAATTTAATAGCAACAACAATAGCAAAAAATATAAACAACATAGAGAAGAGCCGCATTAAAAAACAAGAGACTAAAATGATGAAAAAAAAGCATTGACTGCGACTCAATATTTATTACATTTTAAACAAATAAACACGAACAAAGTCATGCCCCGACATTATTTCTCTGTGTAAGTTGTATGTATGTATTATATGAGGATGACTATTACCCATACCTTTGTAGTAGTTATTCATGGTTGAGTTATTTTTGTCAGGGATGGAAAATGGTTCTACTAAAATGGAAATGTGTTCAGAAATAAAAATCAAATTAATAAGAAAATCAGTTAAGACAACAATAATGATAATTACCCAGCAAAATAAATTGGAAGTAGTGCAATGTGGACTAGTTTTCAAGGCATCTTTAGATGCAGTTCAAACGGAGTGGCGAAAAAGACACTCCATTCCTCACATTTTAACTGCATTTGGATGCAATCCAAAGAATCACATCCACTTGTCACATTTTAACAACATCCGGATGCAGTTCAACGGAGTCGTGAAAAAGGCACTCCAATTCCCTACAAATTAACATCATCCAGATGCAGTCCAAACGGAGTCGTGAAAAAGGCACTCCGTTCGCTACATTTAGCAGTTGTTAGAGATCCCTACAAGTATATAGTAAATCAGTTTGTACATCTCTACAGGCAGCGGCATACATTTTCCAAAAAGAAATAAGCGTGTTAACATTTCCAAAAATTTGTTAATAAAAAATTTTTAATTTGCGAACATTTTTTCGGTAAGAAAATTTCCCAATAGAGTGCTGTTGGAGTACATGTCGAAATCTTAACTGGTGATGGGAAAACAATATCAAACCCATTTAGCAGATGAAGCAAGAACAGTTCAGCTTGGATTAAATGGAGAGCGGAGGAAACACGCATGGTTGCGATTGAATTCAACGGAGAATTTTCATAATTTGTGTTAATGTAATAGTTTTTGTGTAGGGTCCATTCTGATTTTCTTGTATGTTGCTTTATCGTCTAGAAGGTTGTTCATTCCGTTCTTGCCTTTTTTAGCGAAACCCCGAATTAAGTGTCTAGTATTCTCAAATAAATGAGAATCACACTCACTTTTCGGCTTTCCCAAAAATCATGAAAACAAAAATATTTGCAAATAACTATCATTTCTGATGTTTCTTGGGAAAGTCGAAAAATGAGTGTGATTCTCATTTATTTGAGAATACTAGACACTTAAAGAGTTCGGGTTTTCGCTACAAAAGGCATAATTTCAAAAAGCTGAACAGCCAATTGATAGTTCCCTTCGCCGGGATGAAATCATGATATTGGTAGCGATCAGTAAAATTTTGCAACACTGTCAGTTCGTTTTGAAAAATATTACTCTCTGTAACAGAAGGTAATGATAAAGTTTAAGCTATTGGGGTAATACTCCAGACTTAAAACAATCAAAAGAAATTTTCAATAAATAGCAGAAGGGGCTAATTAATGTCAATTTTCCATTTTAGGAATATTCATTAGAAATGTATAAAATGTAATTGTTCCATAAACATCCTAGTAGGGACAAGAGAGCCTTCTACTCTTTATCACCGAGTCCTAGCAGAGTGTCCTAAGACACCACATTTAGAGAAGTATTACATGGCTGAAATACACAGGAAATGTTGCCAACATTACTAAGGGTATTTTGCCACCGTTGAAAATTTGATGTGGCTTGACCTGGGATTTTCTACACATCAAATTTTCAACAGTGGCAAAATACCCCTCAGTAATGTTGGCGAAATTTAATGAGTATATTAGTCATGTAAGGTGGTGTCTTAGGACACGCCGTTCGGACCCGGCGATAAACAGTAGGTCCCATATCATTGAGCTGATATGAATCGGGGTGCACTCCCTGTCCCTTCTGGGATTTTTGTTGAACAATTTTTATATTATTACTAGCAGACCCGTGTCCGCGTTGCTGCCCGCCGTATTCCGTTTTAATGACAACTTTTTATGGAGTTTATGTTTTATCACTCAAAAATAGGTATTTTCTACCTCATTTCTTCGGGTCCATTGTCAAACCGATTTATTCATTGAGGAATTTAAATTTATCAACAGATTTTGTCTGCAAGCTTTCTTTTCTCTTACGGACTTTGTCGAATTTTTTCGCCCATTGATGCTGTTTAGGATTTATTATCGTCATTAAGCGCTCTAAAAATAATTCCCCCGCTTATTGAGACGTATACATACATATGTTGTTAGTTTTTCATGGCTGATGGACCATTGAACTTCACCATTTAAGGAAATTTGTAAATATGTCGTTATTCTTAGTAGGGGATATACCGTGATGTACATTCCATAAAAATCTGTTCGCTAGTTTTCGAGATATAACATACTTAAAAACTGGCCGTGGTCGGGCTTCGGGCACCAAGAAAGAACATTTGATCGGGGGCGCAACCACCGTTGTCTCAAAAATTAATTTGCAAGCCGGTGCATTCATAAGTTTAGCAAATATAGCGATTATAAAACAACAGGCCCCCAAAATTCAACAACATTTTCTGAAAATTTCATGAAATTATATTCAATAGTTTTGAAAAATTTATTGAAAAGAGTGGGCGTGGTCACGAGTTTTCAAGGCATGCGAGTAACATATTTAAAAAAGTGAGCGTGGTGCGGTATTTTGGCTCTAAATATGTACCAAAGGTCGGATACACAAACCCATTGTCTGCCAAAATTAATGCTGAAACCGATATAATCATAAGTTTGGCATATACATTAGGGTTATGACTTTTTGACATTTTTTTTCAAAAATGATTTCCTGTAGTGAGAATGAATGAACTTTTGCATATTAATGCCTAAAATATCATTCATTCCATTTTATTATAAAAAAGGTTCTACACAAACCATTTTTAATTTTTATGATATATCTATGAAATAAAGTTATATATAATATAAAATGATATATATGTAAAAATACAATGATAAAATTAGTGAGAAACAAACGGTCATGTAATTTTGGCTATGCCATGTGCCCCTATACCTTGTTTTCAGTTAAATATCTGCTTACAGTGACTTCAGAAAATGGTCAAAAGTTCTGAAAAATAAAAACCTTAAACGGAAACATTTTTCATCGAATCACTTTACGTTTAAGATTTTATGCAATCTTAGGTAAATTCTCATCAAAATATCATACAGGGAGACGAGGTTGTAAAAAAGTCATAACCTTAATATACATATAGCGTTTGAAAGAAATGCGTGGGAAGGTACCCCACCTCCTCTGAAATCCATAAAGTACAAATTGCCACGGCAGACCTTGATCATTTGCTGCAAATTTCATGGAAATCGGTTCAGGATTTTGGAAATATAACATATTTGAAAAAGTACACCATTTTCACATGTAATTCGAAGAATTTCAGTTTTAATTTGATTATTTCATTTGAAATACGAAACATTTCACTTGTAATTTGAGAATTCCAATTGAATTTCGAATTATTTCATTTGTAATTTGAGAATTTTATATGATATTCGAATTATTTCATTTGTAATTCGAATTATTTCATTTGTAATTTTTTTCATTTGGAATTTCAAATGAAGAAAATTCAAATTACAAATGGAACAATTCGAATTACAAAAGAAATAATTCGAATTACAAATGAAAAAATTCAAATTACAAATGAAATAATTCGAATATCAAATGGAATTTTCAAATTACAAATGAAATAGTTCGAAATTCAATTGGAATTCTCAAATTACAATTGAAATGTTTCGAACTACAACTGAAATTATTCGAATTACATGTGAAAATGGTGTAGACGTGGTACCCGACTTTAGGCCCAAAGGAAGTACCTAGATTCGTAAATTTTCAAAACGATACATTCGTTATTATTGAAAATGTAGCCTTTTTAATATCAAACAAACTATGCAGGCTATTTTCACCGGGAGCCATCCCTGTACATCCCTGAAAATTTCAGTAAAATCGGTTCCGTAGATTTGTCGACGCAACATATTTAAATAAGTGGGCGTTGTCAAGTCATTGGGTCCCAAATAAGTACGTAAGGTTGGAGACACAACCACAATTGTCTCGCAAATTAATTTCCAAACCGACACATTCGTAATTATTGTAAATATAACATTTTTAAAAAAATAGGGTATAGGAGAAGTATCCCGCCCCTTCCAAAATTCAACAAAATTTGTAGTCCATTTTAACCGGGAGCCATTCCTGTACATTCCCTGACAATTTCAGAAAAATCGCTTCAGTAGTTTTTGTATAAAGGTAAAAATTGAAAAAGTGGGGGTAAAAGTGGGTCTGGTCACCCTAAGTCGGGTTATGGCGAACATTTCACAAAAAGACAAGACAAGAACGGCATATGATTTTTATTTATAAAGATTTAAGCTTGACGTGATAAGGTGGCAGAATCCACAAAGTTATTTTTTACAATAAGTTTATTTGTTCCAAAAAGGAATTTTGATTTGCTGAAAGCTAATTCCCGGGGGTAGTGGTGTAGGGTATCACATGGTCGGCCCCGTCCGACTATAGCCTTAGCTTACTTGTTTTTGATTAAAAATATACTCCATTATCCGGGAAAATCGATTATGTGTAATGCTTCCGGTTCCTACATTACGGATAATCGAGGTTCGACTATGTATGTATATGTATTTTAACTGTAAGCCTCTCTTTTTATAAAAAACCGGTTTATTTCTCTTTCAGTTTAAAACAACCCGAAATATAGCAACTTTTGTTAATAAATTGTACTTGCAACAAATTATTGCATCTGTATTATTGTCACACTTTGGTCCCCAAAACAAAATAGATAACTTTCCGGTATACATATGTATTTGTCACTCCTTCAGTTAAAATGCCCTAGCAAGTGTTTCCCTAATAGTTTCATTGGTTAAGCATCCAAGAAGTCTAACCATGCCTAATTATCCATCTCTGACATGGAGACAATTACAAAGCTGTCTTGTCTATTTACCCAAGAAACAATTTGGCTGAGCAAAGAGTTGACATTATTTGTTGCTGTCTGTATTCATTGAAAGGCGACACCTCCTTTCTGGTCCTTATGATACTTTTAACATTTGTGACTGTATTCGAGTGGATAGCCTTTGTTAAGGATAGAAATCTAAACAAAAACATTTCTACGTGTTTGCAACACAGCTCTCGTACAGCGGACAAAGGAAGGAGTTAACTATACGAAAAAAACCTCATTCAGTTAATGTATTTACTATAAAGAGAAGGAGTCGGAGAGAGAAACGGTGTGGCTAAGAAAACTTGAGTGGGTAGAAAAAGAATAAACCCAGCGTCGTCCATCGTTTTTTGTTATTAGTACATTTTAATGACGTACATAATAAAAATCACATTTGTTTTTGTTGTCTCTGCTATATTGTTCTTGTTGTTGTTGACGATGATGATGCTCAGAGTATTAAACTCTTTCCCGGTAATGATGGAGAAGAGATGGAGCAACAACTACAATAACAACAAATAACAAAAGAATAACTGAGATTTTAATAAAGGACTCTTTGGCAGTTGGTTGCTGTTTTGCTGCTACTCCCTTGATTTACTTGATACACAAACAAATATCAGTCTATCTCCTTCACACAAATACAACATTTAAGCATGGCTGGCAAGGTGTGTGAATGTGTGTGCGTGTATATCTGTGATATTTACACTCATACACTTACTTATGGGGGATGTTAACCAATTGAGAGTAGAATTGCCAACCAAACCGGATTTACTTTGTGCTCATGGATACTCTCGTGTGTGAGTGTGTGTGTTGTGATAACGAGAGTTAAAGGCAAATGGCACAGAGGCTGACAGAAAACGACAACACAAATTGATACTCTTGTTATCGGAATCGCAGTGGCATGGAATACTCATTTAAATTGGTAGCACAGCCAGGCCCAGTGGTTGGTTGGTGGTGGTTGAAGTTTCTTATTTTCATTGTATGCCATCATAATGGTCGAGGTATTTTCTTCTTCTTCGACAACTTGGCCAACTACCGCGGTGGTATAGGGTTTCGTTACTGCTGCATCTATGTGTTTTTTTCTGGATGACGACGGGTTCATATTACAGTAGACAATTATTTCACAAAGGTGTTCGTACTCTCAAACACGCAGGAACGTACGTACGCACGCACAAACAACGGTCGTTTAGGTGTGTTAGATAACGAACGTTTAGGAAATTTTTCAATTTCAAAATCACTTCTATGCTGTAGGCCTAAACAAGAGGGCGCGTAAACGGTTCTAATTGAAAAATAAATTGAAATGAAAAACCGTCGATAACAAACAACTTAAAATGGATTACAAAAATATTAAGTGAAGAAAAAATTATAAGGAAAAGTGTATTTTGCAAACCCAAAACAAAAAATGTTTTTTTAATAAAGTGAAAGAAAAGAATATTTACCAAAGAGAATATTGAAAAAATGTATTAAAAAATTATAATAAAAATACAACAAAATTTCCAAAATAATATCAGTTACTAATGTGAAAATAATTACTAACAAAACACCAAAAATAAAATCTTAACAAATAAGTGTTAGTATTTTACACAAAGAAAAATCATCCTGGGTAGTCCGTATCTTCAAAATACGCCCCCGGGCCCGGATAGCCCGCTTCTTTTAAATTCTGTTGCAAATGCTAACTCTCCTAACACTGCTTCGTTTGCCTCATCTGCTGCTTCAACCTTAACTAAACCCTTTCAGTTATCACAAAATTCGGCATTTAATTTGGCTTTACGTTCGTCATCGAATCCATTAAACGCGTTTCAAGCTGCCGTAGCCGCCGGTATAAACGGTTTAACATCAGCATCATCAAATCTATATCGCTTTAACGAACGTCTGGAAGATAGTTTGGAATACACGACATCCAATCACAACGAACGCGACATAACCATGGATTTGATAAATCCCTATATGAGGCATCATTCCTTTGCCGCTGCTGCTGCCTCTCAAAACTCCTCGCCTGGAGCTGTGAGTTTATTAAACCGCAGTCCCCCCTTACATCATCACACTAATCACTTGGCAAATGGTTTCCCAGATCCCACACAAATGGATTATCAAAACCAGCTACTGGACTATCACAATGCCGCCGCTGCAGCAGCCTATGCTGCCAACAATAACAATCATCCTTTAATGCTGCTCAAACATAATTCCTCCTCGGATAAACTGCACATGGAACCAAAGTCACCACGTTCACCTGAGGATTCATCAACACCGCCACCCCACAATAGCGGCGGCGGCGTTGGTGATCACCATCAAAATCATTCGAATAATTCACAAACCTCATCCCGCCTACAATCTGAATCACCCGATAATTGCCACAGCTCACTAAATCAAAGATCGAGATATGACAACAATTCTAGTCCCGGTGTAGATAGTTCCAAGTCGTTTTCGGTCAGTCAACGGTCGAGTGAAGAAGCCGGCAATAACAGTGAATCAAGTCCACCTCCAGCTGATTATAGTCCTGAAAATCTATCAAGTCGTAAGTTTACATCCTCCAATACCGGTCATCCGTTGGGTATTCACAACAACAATAACATAAGTTTGGATCACAAATTACCTTTAAGTTTTTTGGGTCCACCTTTGGCGGCGTTACACTCTATGACTGAAATGAAAACGGCCGCTGCCAATGGTGGTCCAAATGCGGGTGGTTATGGTGGCGCGTCTCAAAACGCACATATAATGTCGGAAAATCGTATAACATCTTCTTCGTCATCATCATCGGGCAGTACAACAACAAATGCCCAAAGTCAGGGTACAGCAAATCCACATGGCATTGATACGATATTATCGAAACCACCACCAGTGACATCGGCGGGATTAAGTGCTTTGACGGGAGGTAAGTTTGAAGTGTTTGGAAATTGTAAAATTTTTCGGGATAAAATGGAAATTTGTCGCCGGAATTCGACGGTTTTTGTATTATTTAAATATGAACGGAAGGGTCAGGCACTCTGTGAAGATTTTCAACAGATTTTCCGATATAATAATTTGTTAATGTTCCTGTTGGGTAGAGTACAAGCACACTAAAAGACTAGTAGTTTTTCAATATATATGGAATTTCCAGATCGGACCAGCCGATCTAAACACCGTATATCGAAATCTCCCTATGCGGAATAGGTATTGTATATTTGTTTTGCTGAAAACCTCGAATACCGCGAAGTATTTATCATAGACACCTCATGTGGTACACCATTTTCCATATCTCAACGAGATAAAACCATTTAGCGATGCGTGTCCGAGTTCACAGTTTTTCCTACGGCACGTATTATAATAAATTTCCAGCTAAAAGTTCCGCTCTAAAGGTGCAGTTAAATCACTTATACAAGAGGCATCGGATCAATTTTGCACTTTCACTCATTCTTTTTACAAGGATGCAGTCCATTTTTGAGATCCTTATGTATGTACATATGTATGTAGTTTTTCTCCACAGCTCGTGTTTTGTTTGAGTGTATTGAACTGAATTTAAAGACCTACTTGGGATATATGCCATAACAATTTTGCAAATGTATACAGAAGGGTGGTGAAATTTTTACTTTTTTTCAAAGATTATTTTCTGTTGCATTAATGAATGAACTCTTGCCTTCAATGAATTAAATAACATTTATTCCATTTAAATATTGAAAAGCCTTCAACACAAACCTTTGTTTTTTATATCATTTTCGCTTAAATTTTCGATAACATTGTATGGGGTAACCGATTTGGTCCATACTTTGCCCAACGTAATATATCTACATCAAATAGATCAGATTCAAATACGCTATACTGGTCCATTACTTCCACCTCCCTCCCATACAGGGGCCTAATTACGTGGTTCGATTGGATCGAGTATTTGCTCGTGAAAAAGGTTTCGACACGATAAAAAAGCGGCATGACGAGATTCGATCGAAATCGTTGAAAATACTCGCAAATTTATGCTCAATTACTCGATAATTTTACTCGATAACGAAATGTTGTTGTGAGTACTCAGGTCGAAACAACTTGATATCGAATTACAGAATTAGGCCCCAGTATTTCCAAATTTATCGAACAAGTGCAGATTAAGACCTGTAGTGAGATTCTCTAACTCATTTTTTGAGTTAACGACAACTGTCGGTAAAATTAAAACGCAAAACTATGAATGTAAAGTTCAAATGAAAGTTGACAACAAAAAAAATGTTTTGGGCCTAAAGTAACATAGTTATGTAGCAATAAATTTTCAAAATTTGTTTATTTTTTATGTTTTTAGTGCAATATACTTTTGTTAAATGGAGCGTAACTACCAAGGTCCACTGGGGTTCAGTCCAATTTTTTTACTAATTAAATTGGACTTCCTATATTCCGAATAACCACAATTTAGCTGCAAATAGCTGCAAATCTTGCTAAAAATGGTCTTGAAATATAGCTTAAATCCTCAAAATACACAAAATCTGTCGGTACAGTTATATGGGGGCTATATCAAAATGTAGACCTATGTTCGCAATTTTTGGTGGAGAAGATGTATAACCAACGAGAACCTCCTATGCCAAAATGCAGCTTAATTGGTCTGAAAATGTAGACAAAATCCTAACAATACCGAATATCGGGAGTTACCGTTATATGGGGACAATATCAAAACGTAGACATATGTCCACAATTTTTGGTGGAGAATGTTTGTGTGCACTGGGAACCCCAAATACCAAATTAGGTACCTTAAAAGGGGCCTATACCCCAACGTGAATGTATGTCCACAATTTTTTGTGGAAAGGTTTAGTGATCACTAGAAACCCTAAGTAACAAATTACAACTAATTTGGAACGAAAGGGTTGCTTAAATCTTAAAAATACCGAATATCAGGAGGTACCGCTATATGGGGGCTATACCAACATATTATTCGATGTTGTTCATATTTAGTTCATTATTACCCACAGACACAGGCTGTGTTTGTGCAAAATTTCAGAAAGATATCTCCATTCGTTTCTAAGTTATTAATTTCGCGCCGCTAGATCAGTGATTTCGACCACTGTGGGCTGGTTATACAGCTTGCAATATTTAATATAGAGCTTTATAATTTTGTACAGAAGTTTCCATTACTCCTATGATATTAGGCATTGAAAATCGGTCCACGTTTTGATATAGCCCCATAGAACGGTGCCTCCAGATTTTCAGTATTTTGAAGGTTGTGGCCTTAATATACCACCGAAATGGCTAAAATTTGGCATTTAGTTTTCGTTGAGGGTATACGTCCACGTTTTTATATAGCCCCTCGTAGAAGGTTCCCTGCCGATTTTCGGTATTTTGAAACTTTTAGCGTCAATATCAAACCGAGTCAGCTGAAATTTTGTATTTAGTCTTCGATTGGGGTATAAAACATTACAGAAGAGAATTGTTGGTTTGAACTTTTGTCGGTATAGGTCTACGGTGACATTTGGTCTTCATTGGGGTATACAAATTTCCACCAGAAAGTTTTCGGTATAAGTCCCACACTTCATATACGTTTTCATATAACCCCATAGAACGCTACTCACGGTTTTCGGTATTCAACGAAAATCACTGGTATGTAATCTTCGCTAGTTATATAAAACATTATAACTGCTGCAAAACATCCCTTGCAAAAAATCAGGCAGTATAGATCCACGTTTGCCGCCAAATTAGTCACATTTTTCTACCAAATTAGTTGTTAGTTTGAAATTTGTGTTTCAAAAAAAAAAAAAAAAAAAAACTATTCATATTTATGCATTCCGGTTTTAGTCTAGTCCCCATAAACCCGTATTGCCTATTTGTATGTATTTCGATTTTTATACCCTACACCACTATGTGGTAAGGGGTATTATGTGTTAGTGCATTTGTATGTAACATACAAAAGGAAGCGAGATAGACCCATAGTTCCTTCTAGGGATATACATAGAATCACTTTCTGAGTCGATTTATGCATGTCCGTCCGTCCGTCCGTCCGTCCGTTCGCAACATACAGGTCGCATTTGTTGACCGATTTCGCTGAAAATTGGGGAATACCATTTTTTTAGCCGTCGGAAGATCAAGTTCGAAGATGGGATATATCGGTCCACGTTTTGGTATAGCCCCCATATAACGGTACCCCCCGATTTACGGTATTTTGACGTTTTCAGCTACATTTTCAGACCGATTTGGCTATAATTTGACATTTAGGGTTCTTAAGTGTCAATAAACATATATAACAAAACTTGTGGACATAGGTCCACGTTTTGGTATAGCCCCCATATAACGGTACCCCCCGATTTGCGGTATTTTGACGTTTTTAGCTACATTTTCAGACCGATTTAGCTATAACTTGACATTTAGGGTTCTTAAGTATCAATAAACTTATATAACAAAAGTTGTGGACATAGGTCCACGTTTTGGTATAGCCCCCATATAACGGTACCCCCCAATTTACGGTATTTTGACGTTTTTAGCTACATTTTCAGACCAATGTAGCTATAATTTAACATTTAGGGTTCTTAAGTTTCAATAAACTTATATAACAAAAGTTGTGGACATAGGTCCCCGTTTTGGTATAGCCCCCATATAACGGTACCCCCCAATTTACGGTATTTTGACGTTTTTAGCTACATTTTCAGACCAATGTAGCTATAATTTAACATTTAGGGTTCTTAAGTTTCAATAAACTTATATAACAAAAGTTGTGGACATAGGTCCCCGTTTTGGTATAGCCCCCATATAACGGTGCCCCCCGATTTACTGTGTTTTGATGTTTTTAGCTACATTTTCAGACCAATATAGCTATAATTTGACATTTAGGGTTCTTAAGTGTCAATAAACTTATATAACAAAAGTTGTGGACATAGGGCTACGTTTCGGTATAGCCCCCATATAACGGTACCCCCCGATTTACGGTATTTTGACAGTTTTAGCTACATTTTCAGACCGATTTAGCTATATTTTGACACTTAGGGTTCTTAAGTGTCAATAAACTTATATAACCAAACTTGTGGACATAGGTCCACGTTTTGGTATAGCACCCATATAACGGTACCCCCGATTTGCGGTGTTTTGACGTTTGTAGCTACATTTTCAGACCGATGTAGCTATAATTTGACATTTAAATTTATTAGGTCTATAAATAAATGTACCAAATTATATCGAAATCGGTTCAGATTTGGATATAGCTCCCATATATTTTTCCGCCGATTTGGCGTATTTGCTGCACCAAACACGCTATATACGTCCGATTTTGATGAAATTTTGAATGTGTAACTGAATTCGGTCTCAAAATAAATGTCCCAAACTACATCGAAATCGGTTCATATTTGGATATAGCTCCCAAATATATTTTCGCCGATTTGACGTATTTGCTGAAAACACGCTATTTACGTGCAATTTTGATGAAATTTGGAATGTGTGACTGAATTTAGTCTAGAAATAAGTGTAACAACTTATATCGAAATCGGTTCAGATTTGGATATAGCTCCTATGTATATTTTCGCCCGCTCTGTCTAATTTTGATGAAATTTGGGATGTGTATATATATGTATATAAATCAGTTCAAATTGATACATACATATCTCCTATATTTTACATATTCACAGTGGTGTAGGGTATCATATAGTCGGCCCCGCCCGACTATGATCCTTTCCTTACTGGTTTTCTTCAAATCTTCGAACTGAGATTGCTGAAACATTGCTGTTAATATTGTGTGTTGTCAGCGGATACAAAAGCTCAATTTGGAATAATGTACATTTTGGTCCATGTTTTGAAAAGAATAACTATAACCCCACATATGACCTCTTTTAAAGGGATTATCATAAGTTAAGATATTCTGCTCCTGCAAGGAATAAGAGGATGAGTTTAGTACTTTACTTCAATACAATTCGCGGTGGAGGGTATAAAAAGTTCGACCCGGCCGAAGATAACGCCGTTCTTACTTTTTTTATACTTAAATGGAATAAACGTTATCTTAGTCAATAATAGGCAAAAATTTATTCATTCCTGTGAGAGGAAATAATTTTTAGAAAAAAGGAAAAAGTCATTGCCCTATTGTATATACAACGTCCAAATGGAATGACTGTAACATGGTATTTCGGATTTTAAATTTATCAGTTAATTTTTATTTCTACTGAGCTCAGAATGATTAATTTGGGGTGCAAATAACAATATTGAACGGATAAAGAAATATCATAAGAAACCACAAAGCGTATTCGATTAGGGATTGGGATAGAATCGTCTTTCCATTTTTCCATTACAATTGCAACCAATAAATACTAATAAAAACATTTTTAATAAAAATGTAAATTCTTATTGGAACTCATTTAATTTGAATCATACTTATTATTATTTTAATGGCCTGTTTCACTAAGACTATTCGAATACAAATTCGGTCGAACTACTACCAAACTTCTGTTTTTTAGAAAAATATTTGATTAATTTTTTGTTTCAATCAAACAAACATTTTGTACAACAATAGGAGTTTGGCAGTAATTCGAACGAATTTGAATCTGTTTAGAGAAATAGACCATACGTTTTTTTAATATTTTCTGTGAGGAAAACACTTCAAGTGTTTTTAAATTAAACTCATTCAAATAAATATGATAATACCTTTCAATTGCCTTTGTGTTAATACATACATTCAAAACAATTTTCTTTACCCAGCCTCCCTGCTATAGAAAACTCTGAAATTACGCAACATGTTGTTATTATGCTTATGTTCAATATTATGTTCAAATCAAAAAAGTGACTAATAACTGACACCATTTGAGCGCTTCACAATTATTGATTATTTATTTTGACAATTATTTAATTTTTGAATTTTTCAAGCGTTCCCTTTGGCTTTTGACAATTATCAATGACAACAATAACTTAATGCTAAATAATAATGAACACAACAAGAATAGCAAACCAAAAATAATAATATTTTTGTATGTACCACAATCATAAATAATTTCAAGAAACTGGCCCTTACAAAAAAATTGTAAATTTTTTGACACATTATAAACCGACTTTAGGGGGACGACAGAGAGGCCAAGTAATAATTGTTGTTGTCTTGTAGTTTTGCTTTGTTAGCAAAAAACGTCAAATGATCGTCACAAATGCTTGAAATGCTTTATTTAATGACAATTAGTTATGGTATTTAATTGAATTTGACATTTTTCTATTGGAGATACTTTTGATACTCAGATGTTGTACCCCAACTATTGACAATTAGATTTTATGACAATTGATTGACAGTTTAGTTGTTTTTGTCTCATAAATTTTGTTTTTGTTTTGTAATGATGACTGGCAGTATTAACCCCCTTTTTCATATCATATTTTGTTTAATTTGTTTAATACTGTTTTCATATCAAATGGTATCGCTTAAATCAAAACTTATCAAAAAATTGTGTACCTTGTAAAGACCTTCAATTAATTAATTATGTATTTATACTTTAAATGGTGATATTATTTAATAGATTTATTGATGTTATTGTGTGCAGGAATTAGATGAATTTGCTAATATTGAATGGAATTTCAAATTTGTCTCCATTAAATAGTAATAATATTTTGGAATTGTAATAAAATAATTTCAAATATTAAACAATATTGTACATTTTATCCATTTTTTATATCCTACACTATTTTGGTGGATCCTTAAGAAAAAAATCACCAATTTTTTCCGAGAAAATCCCCGAAGGAAAAATGGGAGACTTCACACATATCAATGAGAGCAGCCTTATTCTCCTTCAACTAAATAATGTAGGACCCCAGTTTAAATCGCTTTTTACATGGTTGAAATGGTTTTGGACACCGTGATAGTGCATTTTCTGGGAGTTGGAGCCAGGGCGAAGAAAATATACCTAGGCAGGTTTTTTTGAGGGTTTTACTCAGATTTTTTCACAAAACAAATATAAAGAAATCTTAAAATTGAAATAAAAATTGATCTACTTCAAACCATAACAAATTTTGAAATTAAAAAAATTAATTTAGTTAATTTAAGTGAATAACAATTCCATCTTTATTTTTTGTTATTTCAAATTTGGTGCTCCATCCAGTAAAAAACTCCTTGCGAACAAAGGTCGATATTTTGAAATTTGTAGGGTACAGGAGCTGCCTGATCTGAGGTGTTTTGAATGTTTTCATATTATTGAGCTTCAGGAAAAATTATTATTGGGTTGTGTCTCAAAACCTTCTGTTTTGACACATTTTCATAATAGATGCGTTCCTTTACTTACCTGAGGTTACCATTTTTACCATTTGTTACCATTTTTAACCTGCAAATCGTTCCTTAACCCCAAAAAGTGGTAAAACTGGCAGCAATTTTTAAGAGAGTGAGAGAGGAGAGAGAGCAAATTTGCTTTTCTCTTCTACCACAGGATACCAGACAAATTTTTGCAGGTAACAAAATGGTAGAAATGATTTTTCGATTTTTATTTGACGATTATTTCACAATGAAGAAAAAAATTAATGAAAAACAGAAGGAAAAGTCGAACGCTGACGAAACAAAATTAAAAACTGTGAAATAAAAGAAGCATTTTTTTATGTTTCTTTTTGACATTGCTACCAGATCTACCATTTTCCGTTCCTTTACTTTTCTGGTAAAATGTTCATGAGAGAGCAATTTTGAGCAATTTTAACACTTTTACCCAAGGCGAATTTAACAAGGTGATCCAATAGGCGAATTCCGATCGTAGTCTTCATTTGCTGTCAGATTTTTTCGCGAAATATTCACTAAAGTTAGACGAAAACGGTAAAATATTCTTCGTGAAGCTTAAATAAAGATGTTGCACACAGATATTCTTTATAGAAGCGAAATATTTGTTATTTATTTTTAATTAAACTTTTGTTTTGACAGCAAATGAAGACATCAGTTGGTACTATTGTATCACCTTCTTTATTGCACCATGACTTTTACCATTAAAAAAAGTAAAGGAACAAAGCTAATACTCGTATGTACGTTTACCTTATTGTCAAAGATGTAATCTCAGCCTGTGACAATGAAAAGAAACCAGCCCAGTATGGATTGTTTTTCCCAACACATTACTCTTTTAATAAGTACTGCGAGAACTATTCAAAATAATGATGAAAATTTGTTCGCGAACAGCTCTTAATCTTTTCTTAAGCAAATATGTTTGAAATTTTGTGGTGTAGGTACGGGAAGAAATGGACCGATATAATTCATATTCAAATTTAATATATTCAATCGCCATTTTAGTTGACGGCCGATGGGGTTTTGCAGCTTTAGGGTATTTATCTCAGTATAGACTTACTCAATGCCTCATTTCGATATTTATCATGCCCATCAGGCACTTTACTTGGTCACCGTAAGATTATTTAGAGCTTTTCGACCAGCATGTCAGGAAGCATATACTTGCCCAGGAAAAACATTATATCGCTGTATAAAATACCATGAGATTTACTTTTGGTAAAAAATTTCAAACGATCCTTGAACAGCTTTTAAACTGCAGTTAATCGAAAATTTCGAATATTTGTGAAATAGGTGCCCAACATATAGACCTTCCTGGAAGAAATTTGGCAATGTGCAAAGTTACGGACGCATATTCAATTCGTCAGTATTTGTGCTGCGAGGACAACATGCTAGAATAATTTTCACTGCACTGCACCGGAAATTTTTTTAAATTTTTGTGTGGAAGGTATCGGGAGGAGTGGAACTATATAGCTTTGATCTAAGTTTGGACAAAATATTACGAGGATTACATTTTGTCCATTTTAGCCAGCCAGACCGACGGACAAGGCTAAATTGACTTCAAATTTTCGGGAATTGTTTCGATGAGCCAGATTTTGGTCATATGAAAGTGTATATATCCTTGTTAGCCTAAAGAATGAGGGTATAAAAAGGGCGTTGAGTTCGGCCGGGCCGGATTTTTTATACGCTCCACCATAAATTATATTGAAACCTGATTTCAGCTATTTCGATTGGATCATGGGGATGAAACATTCAAAATACCGAAAAATTATCTGTACCGACAATTTTTTGTCAGAAAAGTTATTCCCCCAACAAAGATTTAATTCATAATGTTAGCCATATGCATAGATAATGTGGCTAAATCCTCCAAAAATTCCCAAAATTGAGAGGTACCATTCAAGATGTGGTCCTATACAAAATGTCGGCTATTTCAAAAATTTTAAATGCCGAAATCGGGGGTACCTTTCTATGAGGGATATATGAAGACGTGGACCTATTCCAACAAATTTGAATATTTTCGGTAAGGTATTGAGTCCACAACCTTCAAAATACCTAAAATCGGGAGGTACCATACATGTGGGCTATATCAAAACGTGGACCGATATAGCCCATTATCAATACTCAACATCCTAGGAGAAGTAGAAACTTCTGTACCAAATTATAAAGCCCCACACTTAATATATCTGTATCTTGATTTCAACAGTCAGACGAATGAATGGACGGGCTTTTATTTTTTTGCACAAAAAAAACTGTTAAAAACACTTTATTGACAAATTTTAAAAAATTAAAAAAATTGTAATTTTTCGAATCCCACTACCAAACAATACTTAACATTTTTGTAGTTAAATGAAAAAAAATTTCAAGAAAATCAATGATTGTACATTGGTAAAAATTTATTTTAAATATTAAATAGCGAAAATTGCATCCAAGCCCACTGTCTTTTTGGATAGCTGATAAGAAAATGAAAAATACAAAAAAGATTTTTTTTCTATTTTGACCAATATTAAGGAAGTTATGAAGTTATCTTTGCATATAGTTTTTACAGAATTCGATTCTTTTGAGGCGCGATATCTCTGAAACCTTTAGTCAAAAAATCTGAAAATATAATGAAATGTTTTGCTGATGAGCAGCATCCCCACAGTAAAAAATAAAGGAAATCAAAAACCTTATTTTGAAAAAGGGCCTGCTTTCACTCAGAAATCCCTGTATATACTTTATATGGTTTCCGACGAATAATTTCCATGTTTTGCAAATGAAATGACACTGCTAATATAACCTGCATCAGAAGATGCCGATGATAAGGTAATTTGGATATTAATAATACTTAAACCAAATTTCAGAATTCCATCTCTCTCCATCTTTTTTCAAAACCTCCTCCGTATCTCCACTCTACACACTAATAGTGATCCCAACTCAGAACTAATCAGTACTTTTAGTAATCTTATATTAAGTATGTATTTCCAAGACCTGCTTTACATCTCATCCTTACGCATCAACAACGAATCCCAGCTCTATCCGTTTACCCAACTTAAGTGTAATTTTAGTACTTTTTGTACACAAAAGTACGAATTTCCAAAAATACATTCCTCTTTGTATTTACCCTACCCACCAACAGTGTCCCCAATGACAAATTTCAAAATTCTAGCTCCATCCAGTAACCCAAATCCAAATTGTAAGAAATTTAGTACCATTTAGTACTTATCGCACAAATAAGTACGAATTTCCGAAACCAAATCCTTATACCAAACCTTCTTCTCAAATTATAATTTTATAATTTTTAGCTTTATCAGTTCAAATAATACCAAATTGTACAATATTTAGTACACTTTAGTACTTTTCGTGCACTCATCGTTCGAAGTTTCTAAAATCCTTTGGTAAATCTATCATACACTCATCATTATTCGAAGATTGGACTTGAACTAAGAGGAGATTGACAGTTTTTTTGGTAGAATATACATTTTACATATTAGGGATTTGTAAGATATCAAGCGGATATCTGTTAAAATATCGATGATGATAATTTTATGTATTGGATGAAGTCTGCATACAAAATAGAAAATATTTTTCAAACGCTTCTTCTCTGAAAAATGTCAATATGAGCATTTCAAATTATATGAACACCATCATATACGTCAAAATTAGCTAATGTGTGAACTATATATGATAGATAAAAACCAATTTTCAATTCCATTTCCATAAATTTTCCTGTAAAATTAAACAAACTCATCAGTTCAATGCTAACGGAAGTACAATTAATTTTTATAACCACAATGACTCAATGTTGCCCACAGGCAACATTTGGTAATTCCCTAACCACGTGGAATTGATAAGTTTTTTTTCGCAGAGGACTTATTATTGCGACTACTAATCATAATAAATATGAAAAATATTTTTATCTCTACGGAAAAAAATCGGAGTTCAAAGGGTTAAATAATACTTTGCAGATTGCATTTCAACAATTTTTAGCTAAACAGAAAATTTGTCTATAAAAACTTTTCAATCTTTCGATTGTGATTAAATCAATTTTAATCGGTTTTGGTAGATTTTAGAGTTTTTTTTTATACATGCTGTCAACGTCGAGTGCCATTTCAAAACTTTTCACATAAATATCGTAGGAAGAAAAATCCAAAGTTGACAGACCACAAAAGTAGACTTCTATTTTTAGACTTTCCTACCCAAAATAGATTAAATAGATTAAGTATCCCTAAGCCTTGGCTGGCACATCCACCCCAAGAGCCACCCTCAGCCAAAATTTCAAGATTCGAGCTTTAGCCTTTCGTCTGGGAGTTGATAAGTCAGTCACTCAGTTTATATACATATAAATATTAAAATACCGTTATATAATATCCCAAATTTAAATACTTAAATATTAATTGTAAATTTATTTTCTCATTTTTATTTTCTAGGTGGCATACCACGTTTCTCAATAGCAGCTGCTGCGGCGGGCATGGCACAATATTTGTCACAAAATCAAGGAACACCTCTGAAGCCACATGGTGCTCATATGGTTGAACGGACGCATCTGTATTGGCCTGGTTTGCAGGGTTTGGTAGCCAATCCAATGGCGTGGAGAGAAAGATTATCAAATACAAGTAAGTAGGCAAGCATATCTAAATTTATTTTTCTTTTTAGCAACGAACATTTGTTCCAACTCATTAACAATTGAAAAAGGTGAAATCGAAATCAAATTAAATGAAAATAAACAAAGCAGAACTTTAACAAATTAAAGAAGAAAAATAATGAAACCAATAAAAACGAAATGACTTAAATAAAATCAAATTAATCATAACCTCACAATGATGATGGCAATGACGATGATGTGTGATGATGATAAAGCATTAAAAAGGAAGAAGAATGAACGAATGAAATGACATTAAGATGAGTTGGCGAATTGCAGGAAGGCTTCTTGCTATCTCCACAATTATCTGGTAACACGCGTCTTTTTCTTACAACTATTCCTCACCTGGTAATTTGGAGGGAACTTCCAAAGTTTTTAAAGAAAAATGTGAAAAAACCTAAGCCACTGATATTGATTTTGATCATGATTAAGCGATAATTGATTACCCTTCCCATCTGATGATTATAAATAAATATGAATGAATGAATGAAAGAAATCTCTTGAATGGCCATTCGTCTTCCAGTAAATTATATGTGTATTCTGTTTATGATATTGTCTGGGCCATTGTGGCTGTTAATGAGCTGTTACTAATTTAGGGGGATCTGTTGCAAAGATCATTGTAAAACTCAACTCCAAAAAGCAAACAATGTAAAACTCATTAAATTCATTCAATGCTGTCGTTTCCCAAGAAAATCCAATAAGGATGACAAAACCAAAAATCACTTGGGAGCAGCACCAGTATCCATTGTTTACCAACGAACGCGGTATCATCTACATTATGGGGGTCAAGTGTTTTCTCTGCTCTTTGTTGTTTGTGGTTGAATGGTTTCTCTAAACATTGAATGGAGTAGAGAAACTGAACTGCATCAGAAAAAATCACTTCTTGGTTGCATCTGTAAAAACACGAAAAAAATAATTGTGTGGTGTTATTCTTGTTGTCACTTCTGTAAAAATGCTGTGTATTGATTTGTTTTTGTTATAACGAGTCTTGTTAACGAGCGACTTTTCTTAATGTCATTAACAGTGATATATTTTGTGGTTAATGATGGTGACCATGACTATTTTGATTGTCATTTATTAACAACGATGCACTGGAATAAAATAAATAAATTCCACACACGAATTGAGATTGGAATGCAGTTTGAGTGTGAACGAGATCTAAATTGACTCAAACCATATGGAGTTATAATTTATTTTTATACTCTCAGTATTATGTCTAAATAGGCTAAGAAAGATACGATCAAATATGTATGTGGGTCACTAAATTTGTTTCAGACCATCTACAGCGATCTACCCCAGTTCTTCCATTTGCGTCATTGCTTGAATGGCTGGTGCGCATAAAAGCTCATAAAGTGAGTAACCGATTTAGCCGAAACTTTGCATATTATAATGTTGCATATTATTCCTATGTATATTGAGTTTAGAGATTGATAATATCGGTTCACTCCCCCGGGTTCCTTCCTCACCAAAATTCAAAATTTGTTGATTAAGTGTAGTTTAGAATCTGTTCTGGGATAGTTTTGAACGTTGAGAATTCATACTTTCTGACATAATGGTTCGAAAGCTCTAAAATATTCCACTAAAATTGCCAGTTCCCACGAAGAGTTTCGAAGGGAGTAACCGTTTTAGTAGAAACTTTGCACAAATTGAATTTCCTATCAAAATTAAATCAAACCGAAGATTGATTATATCAGTCCACACCTTCGGGTACCTCCTCTCCTAAAGTCAAGACTACATACATCCATATGTTCCCACAACATCTCCGGAGTGAATAGAGAGACTTTTTCATATCAACGAGTGCCCGCGGATTCATATTGGCTCAATGATATCGGACCTACTTTTTGTCGCCGAGTACGAACGGTAAGTCTTACGAAGTTTTTAATGCCTGAAATACTCAGCAAATGTAAGCCAAACATTACTCTGAGAGGATTTGCCAGGCGGACGTGCTTACCACTGCACCACGGTGGCTCAACACTATTGTAGTTAAATCAGTTTTAAATAAAATTTTACACTAGGTTTTATCGTTCTCCAGACTAACTTGTTGTCCATAAAGTATAGGTCTTGTAGCATATATTGTCCAAACACATTATTTGGTTTTCATAAAAGTATTCGAAGGTTATCTGAAGCGACTCTAGAGGACTTTAGATTGATCTACACGACCTTAAGCATCAGTGTGAATAACCCGTCCCTTTAGCTGTGTATTGTCAATCAGATTTTCCGTATGTTCTTCGTCCTCTTCATTCTGGCCTGGCGGACGTAGGATCTTGACTTTGGCTTCCTTTATGCCAAAGAACAGTTTAGTTCTCAATCTCTCGAGTGCCTCCACTCCGACCTCAGCTATTGAGATAACTGAGCGCATACTGTTATTTATAGGCTGTTCAGTGGCTAGTTCGGACCCCTAGTTCATATTGGTCTTTGTTAATTTTCTCCAGGCATTTCACTAACATGGGACTGTCGCACTCGCACATGATACTTGTGAGAACATAAACGTGGGGTTCTTGAATAATGCCTATGGCAATATCCTCCTCAGCCAGAAGGATCGGCAGGCTGTGTAGTTGTAGATGTGTTGTGATTCAACTTCTTTCGCTTAGCGGGCTTTGTGTCCTATGTTCGGGAACGTTGTTGTTTGGAAATTTATGGGAGATGGTACGTACAGGGCGGTACGGCATTCTCACTGTATCATTGTACTACCTGAGCAACTGCATGATATCTAAGTCTGTCTGATAGCTCTTTTCGGGTCAAGTGCGATGATGGGCTATATCGTCCAGGTTTTGTTATAGCCCCCATATAACTGTACCGCCCGATTTCAGGTATTTTGACGTTTTTAGTCATATTTTCAGGCCGAATTAGCTATAATTTTACATTTAGGGTTCCTAGCGACCAAAAATTTTATATCCAAAAAAATCATGGACATAGGTCCATGTTTTGATTCAGCTCTCACATAGCGGTATATCCCGATTTTCGGTATTTTGAGGACTTTAGCTACAATTTTTAACCGAACTAGCTATAATGTTACATTTGAGGTTCTCCGTAATCAAGAAACTTGTCCACCAAAAGTCGTCAACATAGGTATTTTGAGGATTTTAGCTACAATTTTTATCCGAACTAGCTAAAATTTGATATTTGAGGTTCTCATTTGAAGCTCCTATTGTGCCAACAAAAGTTGTCAATTTGGTACAGTCCCCATATAATGGTACATCCCGATTTTCGGTATTTTCAGGGTTTTATTTTTTGACGGAACTACCCGACATTTGACATTTGAGGTTCTCTGCAGTCACGAAACTTTCGAACCAAAAATTGGCAACATAGGTCCACACTTTTATGTAGCCTAATATAAAAGTAACACCTGATTGAAAACATTTTTAGATTTGATTAGATAATTTGGTTTTTGTGGTATGCGCGGTCGAATAATAATTTTGCACCTAAAATAGTGGGCAGGCAAGGAAAATAATTATTATTAGCAAGAAATATTTTATGGTTTAGTATATAAAGAGTTCGGTCCGGCCGAACTTAACGTTATCTTACTCTCTTCTAAATCATGCAGTCTCTACATTGTGGCAAGGATACTCAATGTTATAACATATATAAGGAGATGGACCATCGAGTTACCAGACTTCTTTAGACACTTTCGTCCATTCAGATCCTCATCACAATTACTTCACAACATCTCTTTACTCTAAGCTTTAAAGCTTTAGAAGAATGAAATCCTTGTTAAGGACAAAGTTGTACGGATTGAAAAAAACTAGTTTGTTTCTCTTTAGGCGAGTTCACAATTTTGAGTAAACATTGCATATCACGATATGTCTTAGAACTTTAGAGTCAAATAGATTAAAGTGCAAATTAAAAAAAAAAACATATTTCCCAAAATACTGATCTGAACAAATTTAAAATTCCTCTCCTAACCCTTTCAAGTTTTTTAATTGTTTTATTTGAGAATATCGAAAACTTCCACATTGTCATGGTTCAAAATATATAAAAATAACAAACCTCCTTTGTCTTACACCAATTTTAAAATATATTTAATTCACTTCAAAATATAAACTATATAGCCTTTGCAATAGTGATATAAAAATTGTTCGCAATCTCCACATTATTTTCGGCAAGTTCATAGGAAAATTAGGTATTTATTTTCTACTTATATACAAGTAAAGTATACCACGAATTTAATACACATACACAATTAATTTATTTCCATGAAAATCTCTGCAACACATGTTTATGTTGAATACGAAAGCTTTTACAGAATATGTTTGTAGATATTTATGTATGTAATTACATGATGGTAGCATGTGCGTCAATGAAAAGCTTTCGTCTGAAATTATAAATCCTCCATATATACATAAACAAATCACAAACACACAATCAACAACAAATATATTATATACTTTGTTTTGGGGAAACAAGGCAGACAGTCTATGTATATACAGATTGCAGATGGAGGCAGATAGATATTTAAATAAACAACCCTGTTAAGGAAGCTGTGAGCTTGAAACACAACATGCTTTCTAGAAACATACAAGCCTACATACATACATCAACAAAGTATCATAGCCTCCATCAGAACTTTTATCATAGAATTTTTATGCGGATGTTAGTATGGTTGTTAACATGACAAGAACATGGTTTTCATTTGGAAGGGAGAGACCTCCCTCTCTCCCTTGGAAAAAGACACAATAAAAAATGAAAGGAATGAAAATATGTTTCATGTTCGGTGTTTGTTTGTGTATGTACATATATCTCTATGGTAAATCTGAAAATTCCTTTTTTATTTTTTCCACACAGAGAAAGAGCATTGTCCTTAAACTTATCTTCTACAATTTGTATGCGAATGATGATGTGGCAACATATTTTCATCCAGACTATCTGTATACTCTATATTTTCGGGTTGCTCTTCATATTCTTGCTGATGATGATGAAGATTTGTGTATATATAGAAATTTGTTGTTGTTTCTTGTAGATACAAAATAAAGATTGCTTGTGCTTACAATGTCTTTTAAAATGTTCAAACTTTATTTTCATTATCAACAAAAATCGATGTTATAGACCATTGTATTGATATTTACATATATAAAGAATTTACATATAAATGTGTACGTATATAGCACGGTTTATGCGTTTTTAAATAAAATGCGGTATTGATATCAAATAAAAATGTAGAAAAAATATTCAGCAAATGTTTTATTTTGCATATACGTATTTATATTGGCATTTAAATGTATACATATTATGTACGTATTTGTATGTTTATGTAGATGATTATATGTACAAAAAACCCTTTTGTAAGCAAATAACTTAGTTAGAAATATGGCGCCGTCTACATGTGAAAACAATAGACAAAATGATACTTAAAATATTATGTGCTGATATATTTTCGATATTTGTACTCAATGTGTAAAACAAGAACGAATTACAAGGTGTTTAAATATAAAAATGGGAGAATACCAAATAATTGTAAAAAGAGGTGGTCCGAAATAGAGCGCTGAATTTTTAGGTTCCTTATTTATTACTCGTAGAAAATACGACACCGAGTACTACATCATCCTCTTGGTAAAGTACCCATGCAAGTATGTTATACACACAGAGAGTAAATAGGGTCAGAGCAAACATTTTTGAAAGCACAACAGGGTATTGTAAATAGGTCAAAATACACATTGTTGCAGCAACAACATATATTTTCCATAGTTAAAATGCCATATTTTGCTCTCTAAATATATTTGCACTGAACATATTATTTTTTTTCAAGTCGATGCACGTGCGATAGCAGTTTTAACCACCTTTTAAAAATTCCTTTGGTATTGAAAGAAAACAACGCA
Organism: Musca autumnalis; assembly: GCF_047663935.1. Taxonomy (NCBI): domain Eukaryota; kingdom Metazoa; phylum Arthropoda; class Insecta; order Diptera; family Muscidae; genus Musca; species Musca autumnalis. Next base: position 182,674,732 of record NW_027411977.1, read on the forward strand.
GAAGTTCTGTCTAGTGATACGAGGGGAACTAGAAAATTTTCTGGACTAACAATGAAAATATAGTTTTATTGTTTTCTTAAGTAGTCTCCAGCATGATTTATAACATTTTTCATGTTCTCAAAACTATTGTTGAAGCATTTTTTCGTTGGAAGCCCTGCGATCGTATTTATTCACAATTTCTTTGCACCAATCGACAAGAGCCTTTTTGTGCGATTGTAAAAGTGTGATGGATCTAACAAAAAAACCAATTTGTGCGGCCAGTAGTTTATGCAATCTCAAATGTTAGTTGATGGAAGAAATGGCGCAGAATGCCCATATTTTATGGTCGTATGTCAAACTGTCCTGAGTACGTTTACGATAAAAACTGTCAAACTTTCCAAAAAATGTTAAATAGAGTCTGACAACACGTCGTCTTTCCTAGTCCCGAAACTTTTCTAGGTCCTCTCGTAGGCAATCTCGTTCATTGGTGGATCGTTCTTTTTCATTCCGTTTACCAAAAGGAACCAAGTCGTTCATTTCGTACGTCGGCCCATTTTCGTTCAAGATTATATTTCACTCTATAATTTTCTTGTGTTCGTGCTTATTTTTATTATCTTCAGTAGTCGTTTTATCAGTCTTACAGATATGAAAATAAATGGCCCGTTTCCACTTTCCAATCATTAGAGTTATGATAATAGTTCTGTTAGTTCATTTCAAGGAATCATTCCTTTGAACTTGTTCGTTCATAAACGATACAACTTAAAAGCGGCGAATATCGATTTGTCGTCCGTGGATCCTTTCGTGGATTTGCCATGTCTAGAAATACATTGGTAAGGCCAGATTATTTTATTAACCATAGTCTTAAGGGGTTTACACAAATGGAATTGATTTCAAAGGTTCTTCTTTGCCCTATCATCAATATTTGATATCGAAATCTTGTTAAAATGGTCCTTCGAGATCATCAGTACACTTTAAGCAAAAGTTATCAGATATCCTTCGTCATCCTTACACCATATCAAATTTAGTTTACCCTGGCCAAAATTCAGTAACATATTATAACATCATCAGATTTCTTCCAATTAAAATTCCATCAAAAACGGTCCATGTTTGCTGAGCAATTATGCACGTGTTTTAATTTTTATGTTCTTATGCCTCATCGAAATAATGGACTTTTGACCTCAAGTGTGTTCGGACGAACTTAATTTCAGACAATTTGGAGTCAATTTAGCTCTGTCCGTTCGTCTGGTCCGTGCGATAACTCTCGAAGAATGTAGCCGATTTGCTTCAAACTTTGCGCATAGTAATATTTCTTCCTTAATACAATAACCAATCTAGTAATATTTTGGATGCCACCGTAGTGCAATGGTGCGCACACTCGCTCCAATTTGCTCCAATCTTGACCCATCGTAGAATTTCTTATTTTATACAATAACGAATCTAGTAATATTTTGGATGCCACCGTGGTGCAATGGTGCGCACACCCGCTCCAATTTGCTACAAACTTTGCGCATCGTAGTATTTCTTACTTAATACAATAACCAATCTAGTAATATTTTGGATGCCACCGTTGTGCTATGGTATGCACAGCCGCCTTGCACGTCCGGGGTTCGATTCCCAGGTCAGACAACATCTTATTTTCAATTGTGACAGAATACCCGGCAGTGTAATGTTAACAACATTTCCTGAGTATTTGAACCATGAAAAATTTCTCTACAAGTGGTGTCTTAAGACACGCCGTTCGGACTAGGCATTAAAAAGTACGTCTCATACCCTTGAGTCAACATGAATCGGGGTGCACTCATTGACATGAGAGACATGTCTTCTTCGTCCCTTCCAGACATTGATCAGGTTCGAATATGGACAATATCGGTCATCGTCTTCCATACAAATATTAAAATTTGTGGGCTTAAGTGCAGCTTAAGGACATGGATCCTTGTTGATATTATTTTGTAATGAGTTATTCGGTTGATGTAGATGCCAAATTCTTGCTTCCCAGCAATAATATAATATTCGTTGCTAATCAAAAGATGTCGTGCTTTCTCTCTCTTATCATTAGAAATTGTTTTTTTCTTCTTCTCACAGTTTGAATATTGTGATCCTTTTTATTTATATAAATAAAATTTTAAGATTTTGGCAGCTGAGTCATTAAATTACAATGCCAATACTTAATGTCGTGCTGTCTGCATCACTCCCTTTTATTGCAAACACCGTTTATTTGTCTATAAACAATAATTCGTACCTTTTTTGCTAATTTGTCAATATTTTATGTCCGGCAGCAGTAGCAATGGTTTCAAATCGTTTATATCAGCCCCAACCCCCTATTAACACCAATAAATATTACCTTCATATAATAGCCATAAAAATCTAAGGCAAATGCAAACAAAACAAAATAAAACACCCTTCAAATACCAAATGAAATGAATTGAATACGTGTCGAATTTTATTGAATTTCTCGTAGGATTATTATCATCATCACTAATATCCCTGAGGATCTCATGAGACAATATGGATTTAAGTGATGATTAATTGCATTATGGAAGGAAGCAATGTAATACAATAAAATATCTCTGTGATAAGCTAATATTTGCAAAACGCCAATAAGTTAACACATTGTCGTAATATATTAGCGGATTTGAGGTGGAATGTGGTGGATGAGGTACAGCAAAACGTTAAAATGTTGCGAATTTTGTTTCAAATGAAACGTATTTGGATTTATGTAAAATTTGAAAAAAGAATCAGTTGGTTTGGCTATTTCTTTGAGCTAAATAAAAGTAATACAAACTGCCAATGACACAAGGAGCTTTCAAAAAAGGTGTTGGAATTTTATCATCTTTTATAATAAAAAGTTTGTAAAAGTTTCCATTATTACTGAGAGCTATACTAATTTTTATACATTTTAAAATTAACAGTATCTTACCTTTTTATTCGCCCAGCTGTTGACAAGAACATTACCCTTATTTGGTTATAGAGGGTGACATTAATGGCTCACTCATCGTAAAACAGTTTTGTTATGGTCCTTAATAAGGACAAACTACAACAAACCACCACCACCACCATAACTCCCCTTCCAATAAACGTTTCAGCACAGCAGAAAAGGTACTACTGAATGCCCACATAAAACAAAACGAAATGAATGGGGGGAAACTGTCAAGTACCATTTCCTTGGGGGCGTTTTGTTTGCTCAGGATGGTGTTTTATTGGCTTCAAACAACCTCCACCTCTTGATACCAATTACTAAACACAGGAAAGAAACAGGTTAAAGAAAATGTTTTAAATGGTAGCTTAGGGAATTTTGTTGTTGAAATGAAAGAAAAATTGTTTTAGGTTAAGCGTGTGGGTGGATGGTGGTGCTAATGGTTGTGTGGTTAACCCAACAATGTGGGTATTTTACGGAAAAGCGTTCCTCAATTAGCTTTTGAGAACATTTATTTAATTAATTTATTATCTCTATTCTATTACAGGGTAGTCTTAATACGGAGTTTAGTGTTTTTGCATATGTTTAATTAATTTTATTATTTTAGAATTTTAAATCAAAGAATGAAAATAGTTACCCAACTAATTTAATTTGAGATAGATATTAGTAGTTCAATATTGTTGTTATCGGTACTTCTTAAAGACAGCTTTACTTTGGTCGTTACTTAACTAAAAATATTTAAAAATAATAATTAAGGACTTAAATATTTCCACTTAAAACGAAAAAGGCAATTCTGTGGTACTCCTTGCTGGCGCTTCAGGTACTCCTTGACAGTCAATCTTCTTGCACCTTCGGGTGATTGTTGCTGATTGGAGCTACTGGTAGACGCTGTGGCCGTGTTTGACAAGATCGCCATGTAGTGTTTGTCTGCAACTTCTTATTGTTGACCAGGCATATGTGCTGGCGCTTTAAAAAGCCACTGGCTTTAAAAGAAAATGTCTGCAAAAGGGCCCAACTGCTTTGTTTGATTTTTCTGAAATGTTGAAGCTGGTTTAGGTTCTGTACAACTTCTGGCTTTATTCTCAAAATCTTCGTCCTTATATAAAATAAACATAACGTCATTTAATGCTATTTTTAATTTACTTAATCTATTCTTAATCATAACAATAAAAAATTCATAAAACTACAGCTGATCTACTTAACCTACTAACAGCTGATCAATATTAGGGTGGTTCACCTTGATATATAATTGTTAACTAACTACATTACACTTGGCTACGTTCCATTATTTTCTACAAGGCTTTAATATTTTATTTAACTTAGTTACTATATTTTGAAAACTTTCTTAATGAAATTCATTTCCTTTTTCTTTACAGTGTCTGCCAATTTATCACAATCCCATCAGCATCATCAGTCAAACGATAAGGATGGCAAAAAGAAACATACCCGCCCAACATTTAGTGGTCAACAAATCTTTGCCTTGGAAAAGACATTTGAACAAACCAAATATCTGGCTGGACCAGAAAGAGCCAAATTAGCGTATGCCTTAGGAATGACTGAATCACAAGTTAAGGTGAGTAAACAAATAAGATTTTCTATAGAATTAAAATATATAATGGAACTTGCCATGCAACTAAGAAAAATAAATCTAGCGTTAGCGTTCAAAGCAAAAACTCATAACTTCAAAGTCAGCGCAAAAAGCGTTTGATATGAAGAAAATACATTTCTGTGGCCAAGTATCCGCGTTAATGTACAAAAACACATTTGCATTTGGAAAACGATAAGTTCTAGGACAGAGAAGCCATTACATAGTCGATACGTCCGAAGATTTGCTTTACCACCAATGAAACCAGGTAACGTAATTTGGTGACTATGTGGGTTCGAGTCCTTGGCTTTCCTTTTTCACTTGCAAATAATTTCAGATCATCAAGCTTAACTCTAAACGAGAAAATTAACAAATAAATCTATTTGGGTAAATAACAAAAATTAAAAAAAAGAAAATAAGAAACTTTGGCATTGTTTAATAAGGCAGGAAGACTATAGCTTGGGATCTCGCCACAGATCCTCATAATTTCCCTTATTTTTGGTTTCTTCATTAAAATACCTTTTTTACTCAACCTCATTCTGACTTTCTTTGGGACTATCTAAACTGGAAGAACAAACAAAACCCATATTCCTTCTTATTATTTTATTATTTCTTCAAATTATTTTTACTTGTCACAAATAGTTCTTTGGCAACATTTTCATCATAAATTTCCTAATCCGAGAAATGCTGTCGGAACTCTTCAAGATTTTTTTAATCAATTTTTTACGATTCTAACACTTGTGTTCCATAAAATAAAATAAACACTTCTAATATAAATAGCTGAATAATTTTTTTTGCTAAAATTTGTAATAATCAATGATAATACTTGATATTTTCTGATGTTATTTTACGAATTTATAATGTCAACTGCCTCAATAATGTCATTTTGCCGCTGAGGCATCACTTATAAAGAATGCATAAAAACATATGATGAAAAAAAAAACACCGAACCTATATTTCTGTCATTGAATTTATTTGATCATTTTCTTGTCATTCGTCCAAGCTATCTTTCACTCAATTGCCTCGTGTCAATAGTTACTCTATTCTTATATCCCTGCCAAGCCAATTGTGGTGAAAGCAGCCATCATCATATCCCTCCTAATCATTTGTTTCCTTTCAGTCATGCCCTGTAATCAGGCTCGTGCTTTTGTGGTATTAAATTAATCCCTTGTTCACGTTTGCTTTATTCCCCAAACGAATTACAGGCTCAGGTGTGTGCGTGTATTTTAGTACTATAAATTAGCTGTGATTCGTACATCAGTATACGACGAGGCTCACGACTTCAGTTTTTTTCTGTGTTGAGTTTAAACAAAATGTTCGCAATGATAAATGTTATTTTATGGCCACTAGAAGTTGAAAAATATGCTAAAAACATATGTACAAATGTTCTATTTTTAGAAAAGTAGAGGTGAATTTATGTTCAATTACACCACACTCCGCATTACCAGAAAATTGAAAAATAATGGATTATTTCTTAAAAATTTTACAAGGTAAAAATACTTATTTTACTCCTAACTATGTAATCACTATGGTGGCACAGAGCGTGTGTGTTCGACTACAATTCCGCAGCTTGTATTTTCAACGGCCACAGTCGTCACGAGTTTTTTTACAAAATAAAGAACTGTTGGTGGTGCATATGTAAGCATTTAAACAACCACTAATGTTCAAATCCAGCTGAGAGGAAAATAAAAATATAAAGTGTGTTGAAATTGAAAATAAATTCCATTTCAACTGTTCTAATAATAGAATATTCACATGTTTATTGGAACATTTTTCAACTTCTGGTGGCCATTGAATAACTAGTTATCCTAGTGGATATAGAATAACTGGTAACTCAGTTTGACATGCCCTTTTTAAAATAGGGGGGTAGGGGGTTTTGTAGTAGTTAGGAATACCAAAATGTACTAAAAAATTCGTTATTTGGTAATGATTTTTATACTGGGATAAACAACTCCTCGTATTTTCGCTAACACAAAACTCATTTGCGAAAAATAAGAGCCGAAGTCACAACACATTATTAACCCATTATCTTTCTGCCTACTCGTAATGCCGAAGTTAGTTTTGTAATGGGTTATTCGGCTCACGTGGCTCTCATAGGTTTGCTGAGTTGTTTTGCTTGATAAAAAGTTATAACGACTACTGGCTATTAAAATTTCAAACTGGATTAATGACGGCTCGGGTTAACGTTTACCGATCGCTTTAAAATTTCATATATAATGTTTTTGGATAAAATAGAAAGAATTAATAAAAAACTTGTCGTTTTTGGGCCGTCCTATTAAACATATAGGGTGATTCGAGAAACCGCTCACTCAACAAATGATTAAACAAGTAAGAACGGCGTTAAGTTCGCCGGGCCGAACTTGTTATACCCTCCACCACAACTTGTATTGAAGTAAAATGGAATAAATAGTTTCCTTTCGTGTATGAAAAAGACTTAATTTTCAGCAATTTCGGTAAAACAATGTGAGGCACCATTCTATGGGGCTATTTCAAAACGTCGATCTATAACGACAAATTTCTGACGGAAAGTTTTTAGGCTCAAAGAAGACTAAATACCAAATTTTCTATATTTCGGTAAGAGAATGTGGCTAAAACTAAAAAAATACCGAAAATCAAGAAGTAAGCTTCTATGGGGATGTAGGAAGACCTATGGACCTATACTGATAATACTCTTCTGGAATATTTTATAACTCTTGGAAGACCAAATAACGAATTTCAGCCATTTCGGTTGGATATTGACGTCACAATCTTCAGTATTACGAAAATCGGGAGGTAGCGTTCTATGGGGGCTATATCGAAACGTGGACCTATACCGACGAATTTTAGTCAGAAATGGGGGAATATGAAAGCGTGGACCTGTACAGTCATATTTCTGGCGAACAGTTTTATATCACATTGAAGACTAAATACCAAATTTCAGCCATTTTGGTGGAATATTGAAGACACAACCTTCAAAATACGAAAAATCGGGAGGTACTTTTCCATGGGGGCTATATGAAGGCGTGGACCTATACCGACAAATTGAAAGGGGAAGTTTGAGTACCCCCAACGAAGTCTAAATACCAAATTTCAGCCATTTCGGTGGAATATTGAGGCCACAACGTTCAAAATACCGAAAATCGGAAGGTACCGTTCTATGGGGGCTATATGAAGGCAACGACCGATACCGACAAAGTTCTGGGGGAAAGTTTTATACCATCAACGTAGACAAAGTACCAAATTTCAGCCATTTCAGTGTGATAATTAAGCTAAAACCTTCAAAATACGGAAAATCGGGAGGCATCGTTCTATGGGGGCTATATAAAGGTGTGGACCGATACCGACAAAATTCTGGGGGAAAGTTTTATACACCTAAAGAAGAGTACGTACCAAATTTCAGCCATTTTGGTAGGATAATGAAGCTAAAACCTTAAAAATACCGAAAATCGGGAGGTACCGTTCTATGGGGGCTATATCAAAACGTGGACCGATATATCCCATTTCCAATACCAACCATCCTGCAAGTAATAAAAACTTCTTTCTATCTTGAAAATTGCGAGCTGCATCTTGATTTCAACAGACAGACGGACGGACGGACCGACGGACATGGTCAAATCGACATAGAATTTTATGCTGATCAATAATATATATACTTTATAGGGTCTCCGACGAATATTTCGATGTGTTACAAACGCAATGACAAATTTAATTATACCCTCCATATGGTGGAGGGTATAAAAAAGTACAAAATCATTTTAGTCATTATTAGACAAAAGTTAATTTATTCGTGCAACAGCAAATAATTTTGGAGGAAAAAATTAAAATCGCCACCCTACGCTGTATATACCCTCATTAGCCTAAAGGGTGGGGATGTAAACATGTGCAAAAATCTTACTTCGAAACTCAGATTTCGGATAGAAAGATTTTTTCTCAGATTTCCGATAGAAAATCCCAGATTTTCACCCGACTTTTCTTTCTTTACTTTCGGCCAGAAATAGCTTCGAACTAACATAGAAAATACGAAGATTTTTCCGAGTCTAGGATGTAAATCAGACACTCAGATACTCTTCTCAAAACCTGAGCACACTGTCCGTATTTCAGATTTCCTTGTTGGTTTTTACAAGGCAATCTCTTGTAGAAATTATTCGGTTCTAAATCGGACATTCAAGTACTCTTTCCAAAACTCTAGTTCGCTATCTGTATCTGCTCGGAAATTTCTTTATTGGTCTTTACAAGGTAATGTGTTATCACGCAGGATGTTATATTGATGAAGAAATCATATTCTGAGAATAAATAGAGCATTTAAAAAAAGAATTTAAAATAGATATTGTTACTTCAAAAATATATTTTGTGGCAATAATATATATTTTGTTTACATATCTGTATATGTTTCATCTCTGCGTGTGTACAAAAGAAATGTTTTCTGTTTGCTTCAATTTCCGTTCTTTCAATTTCTCTTGCTTTCCTACGGAATTACGTTTAACTGCAGGATTATTTGATCTGATGTAACCGAATAGAAGATATTTAGATATTTTGACTCCATAATTAAAAATATTGTTTCTACAATAATTTTTTGTCAGACAATTTACAGAACCCTGTTTTGTTCTGAAAGTAAGTGTGCTTCGACCACCAACGTAGCTGAAAGGTCGAATACATTGCAGAGTGAAATCCATGCTATGCCTTTCGCTGTTGGTTAAGAAGCGGTGCATTAGATATACAGGGTAGATATTTATATATTATACTCTTCTCCACAGAGTACTATAGCAAATTATTACCCACAAAAACCAATACCGAAAAACAATCAATAAATTATGAGTAAAAATTTATTATATCGTCATGTCAGAAAAAGCAGCAACAACCAACCATAAATACGTCACTATATTTCATGGAAAGATGACTGACTGTATGGCTATTTGACTGATTTCCTTCATTTCAACAAAATGTTGATTGAAACTCTTTTTATGGAACACCACCAACAGACAGTGCATCAAACCACACAGAAAGCCAAAACCACGAATGCAGTTGCACAATGGGATATCATGAAATATATGGGGGCTATAAAACACCGTATGGACGTGGAACATATTGCTATTTGATGGGATTTTTTTGTTAGACTTAGTCATCTAGCACCTTTAGAGTTTTCCTAGACAAGAAAAAATAAAACAACGAAAGACAGTTGTTAGAAGACAATAAAATTGAATGAAAATCAGCATTGTTGTGTTACATTTACATGTTTGACAACTTTTTGTTGTTGTTATTCCGATAGGGTATTTGCTTTTCTTAAATATAAGATTGTGAGTGTGTTAAAAATATATAAGTCTGTGACAAATTTAATTTAACATGGTCATGAATTTGATTGTTCCACTGAAAGTAAAACTTTATTATATCGTATGAGATGTTAGCAGGTTGAAAAATGAACCTGTGGGAGGCTTTAAGATATGAATATTCGTGTTTATTAAGAAATAAGATTGAATGAAGAACGACCTACAAACATACCTGGATTGAAATCTTGGAATTTTTTAAATAGAATTATATTATAACCACGACGAACTGACCTAACGTGCCAAATAAATCATTTTAACGCCTGTTTTTTCTGAAATTTCACCACAGAAAATGTTTGACTTTGAATTTTCATTGATTACTGATCTAAATGAGCGCCAATTCAGCAAAATTTATTTTTTTCTCGAAACGGCTTTATGACTTTTTGAACTGAGTTCTGATCATAAATTAAATTTATTACAACCAAATTTGAGAGAAGTTTGTTCTCATGGTTATTTATAAAGAATAATAATGGTTAATCGTATGAGGTCTATGGTAATTTTTAGTTTATTGTTTAAATCTTATTATGGAATAAGGAATGAATTATAATAACTTGTTGAATAATTGCCTAATCCAATATGAAATATGACTTCGGTTTAAAATTAATTTAAAATAATTCCGGGAAGCAGAAAAGGCAAACAAATTTTTTGAAGTGATTCATTGGACAAAACATTTGAATAAAAATTTAAAATCTTCAAAATAAGTTTAAATCTTTATTAAAGCTTTACATTCAGTGAACTAAAGTTTTGAACAATTTTTCAACAAAAAATGAACATCTTAAAAATATATTTAAATCATTATTAAAGCCTCCCCTTATCTAAAATCTAAGTTAGAATGTTAATTGTTTTCTTTCAAGACCCGTCCGTCCATCCATATGCACAAGAAAATCTCCGTTATATTCATGTCTGTAAATATAAAAAAGATTAAATCCCTGAAACACATTCATTATAATGAGCCCATTTTTTCTTGACATCATTAATGAGACTTTTCATGGTCATTATCTTTGTGGCAACAGCTGTGACTTAGTAATTTGCCTACGAACGAATATGTCTGTGTTCATTGTTTTACATCCGTTTGTATAAGGTGGGGGGAGGATGATACACAGAAGAGAGCTATTCAAATTGCAAGAATGACAATATAAGACGAGAGAAAACGAGATGTTTTCAACGTTTAGCACCCACTTAAATACGTATGTACATAAGTAAATAGTAAAGGACATTCATTGTCTTTAACGATACCAAAAATGGATGGATACATAAACATGTAATTATTTTTGGGGATAACTGAACAGTTAGTTCTGAACTGAAAGTTGCCCAATATGCTGTAAAGTTGTTAGGTTCACTAGCGGAATAGTTCAATTGAACGATTCATTGAAAATAGCGTATGAACTAGATATAATTCAGTGAACTGAAATCGGTGAGCGACCGATCAACGAACTAACGATTCGCGACCATTCCGGTGAACGATTGTGATCCAAATGATTGAACTAGATAGTTGACTATAAAGTAGATTATGGAACTAGTTCAATCAAAACAGCTGAACTATAGTGAGCGATCTTTCAAATATACTCGAATGTATAACTCCAATAAGCTGAACTTAAAAAACCGTTAATATTAGTGAGAATGGCACAGGGTGCAGTAGCAGGCAAAGTCAAAATGTGGAGTGTTATGAAATTGAACATCAATTGATCAGAACAGCTCTAATAATAGAACATAGGTTTGGTTGATTTCAGTTTAAATGCCAACTTTCAGAGGCCATACCAATTAGTTATTTGGTACGACATGCCCGTGTAAAAATAATGAGTTTGTAGGTTGATTTGTAAGTAGTAACGGCTTCGAAAAAGTTCTCTATAAACCTATTATTTGTAATGAAAGTTTTTTCTGGGCATTTGTGCAAATCTCTGAAAATTTAGCCTACACAGTGAAACATTTGACAACGGAAAGAGGCTGATAGTCTTCGAGTTCTGTAGGCTAACGAAGATAGATCAAAAATGTGTGTAATCGTATGTTTGGATGAAATCCTGTCCCTCCAACTGGCTAAAACGACTCAAAATTGTCTGAAAAGAGTTCGTCCGAATATACTTGGGGTGTAAAAACCATTATTTCGATGAGGCAGACTTTTAATCGTACCCTCTTAAGACTAAAGGCCTCGAAGATTATCAGCCATCTGCCTGGTGCGCACGATAACTCCCGAAACGATCAACTGGTTTGATCAATACTATGCCACTCATAACATTTTGTCCAAACATCGATCTAGTGTGTTTTGTCAGTCCACCTATGATCTACCTCGAAAACCCTTAGTATCCCGCAGACAATAAAAATGAATATGGAAGTGTTACTAAAGAGTGACCGTGAGCATTGCAAAGCATACAAGGATAAGGAAGCAGTTGCCAGGGGCTCAACAGAGGAGATTCAAGAAGAGAACAAATAATAGCATAATGCTCAAAATTACTCCATCCACTTTCACGGTAGAGGATAAGATCTCCCGAAGAAAAGATCACAGCTAAACCATTGTAGAAGGAAAAAAGAAATTCCCACCTCCAAATGTCCTAAGCAAAACGAGTATCTTTCGGCAGAGGCGACAAAGTGAGCCCGACCACTGAATCCTCTGAAAAGATTGGGGACTCCGAAAGAAAACGTTCCAAAGGAGGATGGTCGCGGAGACTGGAAATGATCCATCAGCCACATACGCTAAGGAAGCTAAGGATAGGGATACACGAGTCAACTTTTGATTAATCGATTAGTAGACTTTTTGGTTTGAAATTTCTAAAAATCGACGACGACCTTGAGAGAAAATTGAAAAGCCGACTTTTCATGGTCAACGTTCTATTTACCTAACCATGACTTTTTATATACCAAGTTTTGATATGGGAACCTCTGTTGACAGCAATATTTATTGAAGAAGTTCGTTAATCGGTCAAAAATCGATTTTAGTCGACTTTGATCATAATAGAAAGATCGAAAATTCAATCGGTAGAGGCTGGGGCAGGCTACATAAGGATCGCCAGGAAACCATCGAGAAAATGGTCAACGATAAATTCTTGGATCACTTCCTACAAGGCCGTTGATCAATAGCAGTTATCAGCAGCAATCTTATGAGGAATCTAATAATGTACAGCTTGGGCCCGCATGCTAGCTCTGTCACTCTAGGTGACTAGCACTTATGCGCTTCAATCAACTTATTTATTGTTTGTGAATACTGTTTTGATTGGGCCTGTCATTGAAACATTTAAACCCAAAATTTAACGATAAAAACTTCAAAAATTTCTGTAGGTAACTAACGAAAACCCCATTTACTGTTAAAACTAGGGTTCTGCCCATAGGACATTTAGGTATACCTTTCCTGCTTTTTATACAATCATAGGCTGATGTTATTTTGCTGTCGACCAAGCCGGCTGATTATTTTTTACTTATTTGACAAATATTCTGAATCGGGTCACATAAGTATAGTAATTATTGGGGTTTTAGTTTATTAGATTATAAAATAATTTCAAATCTTCTTACAAATCACTTGTTGTTATGTCGAGTTTCAACCTTTAATATCTTTCTGGCTTTAATATGCCTGACCATGATATTTACCAACAAATTCAGGAAAGCAGACACACTATAATTTAATATCCTGCAGAATAAAAGCTTTTCTGTGAAAAAAAAACTTGCTTCAGATTTATAAAACATGTGTGAATGCCTCGGTAAGGGAGGAAGGCAACATATGTGCGCTACCAAAAAACAACACAAGGACCAACGAATGAATGGATACAAATATTACCAAGGACTAAGAAGGGAAAAATACAAAAAAATTAGTTATGGTCTGAGTCAACCCTGGACACATATTGTGGTTTTTGGGTGTTTTATTTTCTCTTAATTGAGGGTTAACCGGCGTTGATGATGTTTATACCAAATTATTGTATATTTCTTTATATGTATGTAGGTATGAGTGTGTGTGAAAATTAAAATCTGTATCATATTTTGACCCAAAATAATATATTTTTTTGGCAATTCTAAACTTAATGACTTTTTACACATATTGTGTCTCAAAAACGAACCTTTGCCAAAAGTTTCTATAATATCCTTGTTTTACTAATTACTTTTTACTCACCCCACTCTCCCTGATAATTTCATATAAACCAAAAATATAACAACACAATTAAATTAAATTTTTCCTTCCATTTATTTTGTATATTTTTAGGTCTGGTTTCAAAATCGTCGCACCAAATGGCGTAAACGTCATGCTGCTGAAATGGCCACGGCCAAACGTAAACAGGACGATATTGGTGGTGACAATGGTGATGATTGCAGTGAACCCATGGACAGTGATAATGAAAGTTTAGACATCGACGAAAATCCGGCACAACGGAAACGAAATCGTATGGAGGATAATTATCGCCATTAGTTGTATGCTGTTACTAATTAAGAGAGAAAGAAAGAAGGAAGGAAAAACACACATGCTCTATTAACTATTTAGTAATAAAAACAAAAAACGAATTTAATTTGAAAATATTCTTATATAAATAATGAATGAAATTTTCACTATATTATATTATTACCATACATTAATTTAAGTCTATTGCAAATGATATTATAGAAGGTTTTTAATAGTTAAGTCATTTTCGTAGTTTTAGCTTATTTTCAAAAAATTATTTTCCAAAAACATAAAATGTTAAATAAAAAAATTATGTATATTACAAAATAAAAATTAATAATGTTTTGTTTCCACACTTTAAAAGTCTTTTGAAGACATTTGTATTGTTTTGAAAATGTATTAAAATTATATCAATTTTTTATTTATTATTTTTTTTAATTGTAAATATTTTTTGCTATTGCTCAGAGAAAACAATAGAAAAATATGTAGTATAGAGAAATTATTCGGAAAAGTTGCTAATATCTAAAAAACACACACACACATGTAACATATTACATACATATGTATGTATATTTTCTACACAAACTAGATGATTTCTACAATAAAATATGTTTGAATTTTTGATTTCGTTCGATAGGATGGATATTTCTTCTATTAAACGGTACTGAACAGAAGATATATTTTCTTATACAAACTCTTATGAAAAATATCTAAAAATTCAACAGGCTATGCAACATTAAGAGACAAAGATTTGTTTCACCATTGTATATATGAATAATACAAAAATAAAAATTACATTTATTCTTAATATATAATAACATTAACATTAAAAAAATACTCTTTAAACACAGAAATTAATAAATAGCAATTATAATAAAATATTAGCTTAAAATATGAAATATGTAAATTAAAAGAACTTTACAAAAATAATTTTATTTCTCATACATCACATTCCATTTAAATTAAAGCTTATTTCTTCATAATTTGAGTTGCCTATACATGAAAACACCGTTACGAATTTCTATAATTATTAAATTATTTTAATTTTTTCCGTTACTTATCTGTCTCATATTTGTACATTTATAATTTTAATATGAATAAAAACACATTAACTATAATTCATAAATAAAATTCTATGCAAATAAGTTAATATTATAAATTTAAAATTGCCATTTTGTTAGATGGCAATGTCTGACAAAACTGAAAAGGATTCAAAATAAATATATCCTAAAATAAATAACAAACTTTGTTAGTTTTAATTATTTTTCTTAGTTGAGGATTTTTGAAAATGTGAAAGTCCAAAAGTTGTAGTTGTCGACCAAAATATAGTCTCAGCATATGACAGTAAAATATAAAACGAGATCCCACCATCTTTTATGAAATCATGAAAGGCATTCATTGATCAGGAAATATTATACAGTACAAAAAATATTATAGGGTAAAAGCACCTATTACCGGCCAGTACCAATAGTCGGATATTTTTGTATTCAAACTCAAATCTATATAAATTACAAGTAAGCCAAGGCTATAGTCGGGCGGGGCTGACCATGTGATAGCCTACACCACGACCCCTGGGAATTAGCTTTCCACAAATCAACATTTTTTTATGTAACAAATAAGATTATTATAAGAAATATTTTTTTTTTTGGACAAGGGAGACTTCTCTTATATCAACGAGTGGGTGTACCCCGATTCATATTTGCTCAATGATCCACAGGTTATCTCCGAGTCCGAACGGCGTGTCCTAAGACAACAGTTGTAGAGAAGTTTTACATGGCTGAAATACTCAGAAAATGCCGCAAAACTTTACTGAAGGGTATTTTGCCACCGCACATAGTTTTCAGTCAGGAAATTTTTGGCTAAAACCCTATTTTTGAAGTTTCGAAATTGTATTTCTTTTTTTTTGCACAGAATAATAAAAAACACACCAAGTCATCTGAAAATAATACGTTTTTGTAAATAACGTTAGTATTCGTTGATTGGCGCAGCACCAAAGTTGATACTTTTTTATGTACAAATAAAACAGACTTTGTGCTGTAAAATATAAAATTTTGTACAGAAGTGAGACCAAAGTTATTATGAATCGGGAAGCAGTTAATGAGTACTTTCATAATGTTTACAAAAAGAACGATGAAATTTGTAAAATTACTCGTAGCGTAATAAAATCAATGTTTTTATATATATTAAACATAATTTTTTTTACAAATATGTTTTAAATTTACTTAAACTTTTAAAAAAATGTCCAAATATGTCCATCTTCAAATCGAATTTGAAAGATAACAGGGGGTCTGTACTAATAAATTCAAAAGTCAAGTCGTGCTCAAATTTGCTACAGTTCAAATAAAGTGGATTTTTCTATTTTAAGATGGGAGAATTTTTTTGTAAATACCTGTTGTGACTGTACGTAGTATCCAATTGAAATAGAACGGTAATACCCACATCTATCAACCGATTTTCCTTAAAATTCATAGAAAACAAGAATATATATTTTTTTGAAAATAGGTTCATTTTTTGTCATAGCCCCCACATAAAAGTTCCGTTCTATTTTAGATATTTTGTGGATTTTAGCGACACTTTATTACCGATTCAGCTTTTGACCTCTTGGAAGATATGAATCCTTCATACCAAAAATTTTTAATATAGGTCAATGTTTTGGTTTAGACCCCACACAACCGGACCACCCTGTTCAACAAATTTTGGCAGTTTTTGGTCATTTTGGTCGATAAAACGCAAGAATTGCTGTCTGTACACATTGATAATTAATTTCAATACAAAATGGACGTTGAAATAGTTTTGGCCAGAAAATTTGGATTTGGGACCATTGTGCACCGTTGAAAATTTGATGTTGCCTGGCTGGGGAATCGTTTTGAAAAAACGTGGCAAAGCGACCCATGCTGCAATGTATGTATAAAATTCAATTAGACAATTAATTCGCTAGGGCACATGTAACTTGCAAGAATGCAAAAACTGGGAATGGGAAATAACGACCGTTATTTAGCAGGTAAGTTATTGCAATTTGCCGCAGGGGGAAAGGTCAGTAGTTCTATTTCCATATTTTTCATACAAAAGTAATGGTCCGTTTCACCCGCTAAATAATATCAGATCATCATCGAAAATTGTAGGCTTCTTCTTCTACTTTAAGTTTTACCTCGTGCAAAATTTCGTGATTATTGAGGTATAATTGCGACGTCTAGCGTGTTGATGATTACACTATAAAATAACTGGGTATATTAGGCTGTAACTCTGTTATCTTAGCATGTACACCAACATAACTGACATCAATGAAAAGTTCAAACGTTTCTCTTCCAAGCATTGCTTAGTTGTGGTCCATTTAACCCTCTAAATATTATATTGTCATATACTCTTACCTTATTTAAAATTTCGAAGCGATCGGACTATTACTGCGGCCTGCAGGGCCGCTACAAAATTGGATAAAAAATATTTTTTGGTCCATTTCACCCGCTAAATATTTCAAGATCATCACCAATAACAATAGGTGTCTATTTTGGTCTAAGAACGACCTCCATGCAAAATTTTGTGACGATCGGTCCATAATTGCGGCCTGCAGTTTGATTACCATTTAAAATGGAAAGACGGACGGACACACATCTCAAAATCGCTTTATCTCGTCGAGATACGAAGATTGGTGTACCACATTGGGGGTCTAGGACCAATATTTCGCGGTGTTACATGCATTTTTACCAAAACAAACTTATAATACTCTTTCCACCCAGCAAAAATTCGTATCTGTTAGTCATTATGTAACCCATTACAAAGTAATGTATACAAAAATAACAACTTATATTATTCCTTACTAAGTAATGAGTACGGTGGCACAGAGCGAGTGTGTCCGACTACAAATCAGAGAGTTGTGTGCTGAGCGCTCACCGCCGGTCGTGTACTTTTTTTTTAAACAAAGAACAGTTGGTGGTGCACATGCAAGCACATGTAAACCTTTAAAAAACCTTAATGTTCGTGTGTGTGGCCTAGTGTGTACCCAGCAAAAAAGTCCTCCCAAAATCATGGGTTTTGTAAGAGATTTTTGGCAGCCGTAACTACTCGCAAACCCCCTTTCTTCCCCATTATTGTTACAAGGGCATGTCGCACTCAGTTTGTAGTTATTTTATGACCACTAGAATAACTAGTTATTTTGTGGCCAATAGAAGTTGATAAGTAAGTTGAAAAAAATTCTATTTTTAGAACAGTTGATGTAGAGTTTTTTTTTTGTTATTGTTGTGTTTTTTCGACCTTTTTGATATCAATAAAATAATAAATGTTGTTTGAGCTTGAGGTCTTAATGTTGTTTATTTATTCATAATTTCCAATATTTCGCAATTTTCTTGAATTGCATCCTCAGGGAAAATCTACAATACAAAGTGTGTACTTATTAATATCACAGCATTTTAATATAAATTGTTATATTATTAAACAAACACAAAATAAACACAAATTAGCTTACAAGTAAAATCAAATAAAGTGTCAAGTTAAATTAAAACTATGATAGGCTTCACCATCATCGTCGCTTGTAAGTATTGCACTGATTTGATTTACTTCTTGCACGTTCTCTTATGTGTTAAATGTTAAATGGGAAAAGAAGCTTGTTTACATTACATTGTAATGGGTTACGTAATGTCTAATGGTTCCGAATTTTTGCTGGGTAGTGTGCTCGGCTACAAAGAAGAAGTTTGTGTGTTCAAATCCAGTAGAGGGCGAAATAAAAAATTAAATAAGAAACTTGAAGTGTGTTGAAATTGAAAACAAATTCCACCTCAACTGTTCTAAAAATAGAAAAGATAATTTTTAAATTTATGGCTTATTTTTCAACTTCCTGTGGCCATAGAATAACTAGTTATTCCAGTGGTTGTATTGGTCATAGAATAACTAGTTATTCAGTGCGACATGCCCTTGTTAAAACAATGGGTTAGTAGGGGGTTTTGCCAGTAGTTACAACTACCAAAAAGTAATATAAACACCCATTATTTTGGGAGGACTGTTTTTGCTGGGACATAGTGGTGTAGAGTATAATAATACCCTTTCCACATAGTGGTGTAGGGTATAATAACGAATTTCATCACTAGTTGAACCCGGTGCCCTTTGCTACCACGAATAACGTAAAATATATTTTATACATTTATTTGTAGGCCAATTTTCGTCACAAATTCCAACTTTCATTAAATTCGGGTATATATAGCGTGTTTGGTGTATCAAATACATGAAATCGGAGGAAAATATATTTGGGAGATATATCCAAATCTGAACCGATTACAATATAATTTTGCAAATTCATTTCTTGGCCCAATTCCGTCACTTATTCCAAATTTCATTGAAATTGGACATACATACATAGCGCGTTTAATGCATAAAATACATGAAATCGGCCGAAAATATATATGGGAGCTATATCCAAATCTGAACCGATTTCAATATAATTTGGTAAATTTATTTCTAGACCAAATTTCTTCACACATCCAAAATTTGGAGACATTATCTGTTACCATTCTATAGATATTTGCCTGAAAATTTTAAATTTTTTGGAGGTACGTCCGATTCTGAAGCTGTATCTCCGGATCAACGCAGAATTTCAGAAATTGTTATAGCCATGTTACTTTCAGGCCATCTCAGCCATCATTTTGTGAAATTTTTAATCGAGTCTTTTTTGATCCGACTGCACGATTAAAAAGCTGGAATATGAGCTCATTTTCTGATCATAAATGCGGGAGGAAAATGTAACCTCAGGCGACTCTTCCAAACAAATCACAAATTAGTCTTCCTCTGCATTAGTTTTGAGTCACTTTTGTCCATTTTCTGATGGTAATTGGTGATTTGCTGATTAATTTGTGACTCTTTCATGTTTATAATCGTATATGAGTCTTTTATGAGTCTTTTTATCAGACGGAAAAACTAAAAGAATTTTCTTTTTTATTCTTCCTTTTTTTGTTTCGTTTCTTTGTTTTGTTTTTTTTTTCTGGTTTGTTGTGACTTTTAATTATCCCTTTAGTATACTGTTTTTTCATTCACTTTCTTCATTTTACGTGGCAAAACCTGGACATGTGTTGTCTTTGTCAATATTCATAATATCCCAGCAAAATAAAATGGAAGTGATTCCATGTGAAATCATGATTTCACTGGTTCTTTTGCATGAGTGCGAAAGGAGTCGTGAAGGATCCGATCTTTTTCATCGAATTTTCATGAGTGCAATTGAAGTCGTGAAATATCCGATCTTTTTCATCGAATTTTCATGAGTGCAATTGAAGTCGTGAAAGATACGATCTTTTTCATCGAATTTTCATGAGTGAAATTGAAGTGGTGAAAGATCCGATCTTTGTTATAATATTGTCATGAGTTTAAATAAATTGATAAGTACCCGCACAATGAATTATCAGATATTCATGTACCCGAATAATTGTATACTTGCAAAAGTAATTGTTAAAATGAAAATAAAAGTCAGATGAAAGTGATCGATAGTGGCAAAATTTATATACTTAAATGTAAATTGAAATAAAACAAAAGAAAAATATATTTTGTGTTTGGAAACCCGTTTCGTTTTGTGGATGTTAAAAAGAAGTATGAAAAAGACCCGGTCTATAAACCTCCAGCCGACCAACACCGATATGGTAAAACATATCGAGCTGCAATTATTGGGTTGGTTGGGCCATATTAACAGGATATGAATACGAGCCATTTGACGTTATGCGACCCGAGGGAAGAACAAAACTCCAATGGAAAGATCAAGTTCGATATGATATCACAAAACATGGCATCCAAAGTTATGGGTACCTTACACGATATGTATTTTACATATGTGCTGTCACTTTGCATATACATTTTGTATATAAAACTTCACAACTCATATGTAAAATACATACCGTGTAAAGTACCCATTAGAGAAGCAAAGTAGAAGATCGGTAAAATAAGTATAAAAGAGACCATAACATGGTAACTATTACAGGATAAGTTTTTTCTTTTGAAATAACATAACAGAATTAAAATTTATACTAGACTTCCCAAATGATGAGCTTGGTTCGGAAATTGACATATAATTTATCGAATATTGGAAAAGCGTTCTCGATAATTTGTAATAATTATTACAAATTATTACTGAATGTTGTTTTTCTACACAAATGTTCAGTTTTGAAATTTTTATTACTGAGAACTTATAATTTTTACTGAAGGAATTTTGTTCAGTAACATTTTGTAGCTTTAGCAGTTGTCAAAATTTTAAAATATTCAAATATCATAATCGTCAATATGTATTAATCAAATTGAAAATTTGTACTGAATGTCTTTTTACTTTTTTAATTTTTTTCTTTGAAAGAGTATACAATGCTTTACTCTCTAAAAAGAAGTTACTGAGTAATATTTACTGAGAAAGTACAAGGACAAACCTATTTACTACAATAAATTTGTTTTGAATTGAAAATTTCTGAAAAACTGAAAAAAAAAAAACAAATTGTAAGTGTAGAAATGGCGAAACTTTGTGCATATAAATATAAAAATCTGCAAAAAAGGAAGAAAACCAAATAAAAATTTTTGGTGGCTAACACCACAATAATATGAAATATCGGGCAGTGTCATTCTATATCGAAAGTTGCAAGAAAGGTTTGTACCTCTACCGAAGACCATGTATCGCATTATATCCGTCTTTGTTGTATAAAGAAGCTACCGCCAAAATAAATAAAAATGGCGGCAAGTTCGGCCATTATCCATACAGCCGTTTCGGTTGAATAATGTAGCTAAAATTTTCAAAATCCAAAAAATCTGGAAGTACAGTTCTATGGAGACTATATCAAAACGCCGGTCTATACCAACAATTCTCTTTAGGAATACTGTATATTGTATCCCCAACGAAGACTACATACAGAATTGTACGAATTTCTGTAGTTTGACTCAGCTAAAATCTTGAAAATACAGAAAAGCGTTCTATAGGGATTATCTCGCATCTATATTACCAACGATGATTAAAAGCAAATTTCAGCCATTTCAGTGTGATAATACTCGTAAGGCGCAAAGTTTCAAAATATCGAAAAACGTGAGGTACCGATCCATGGGGCCTATAGCAAAACGTGGACCTGCGCCAACATATTTCTGGATAAAGGTTTCGTAGCCTCAACGAAGATTAAATAACAAATTTTAGCCATTTGCATGGGATAATAAGGTTAAAACCCTCAAAGTAGGGATACATCAAAATGTATTTGTTATTGAAAATGGCTTATATCGACGTTCTCAATACCATATAATAGAAACAAATGTACCATATTATAAAGCTCTATCTATCGACGTGTTACCAATAGAATGACAATGTTAATTATGCCCTCAGTATTATGGTGTAGGGTATAAAAATACCGAAAATATGTATGACGGTACCGTTCCGTTCTATTGGGCGTATATAAAATGTTTACCTAAACTGGGGTATAGTAAAGACCAAATTAGTCATTTCGAAGATATCTTCATATGGGGGCTATATTAAAAGGTGGACCGATATAATCGACGTTCAATTTCAAATGTCCCAGGAGTTCTTTGCGAACTTTATTTTCTTTTCAAATGACGGAGGGAGGTATTAAATAAACCCCTTTTCTTTTGACACATCAAAAATAAAAATTCGTTCCCTAAA
The DNA here is from genome assembly GCF_047663935.1 of Musca autumnalis. Classification (NCBI taxonomy): domain Eukaryota; kingdom Metazoa; phylum Arthropoda; class Insecta; order Diptera; family Muscidae; genus Musca; species Musca autumnalis. Next base: position 182,697,478 of record NW_027411977.1, read on the forward strand.
TTTCACCTCAACGAAAAAGTGCTCCATCAAAGAAGTTTCAAACATAATTCTTCTTCTTTATTTGCTTATTCGATTTTCGAATATTAGCGATCATACAATTACATAGTTTCTATTTTCATTAAATGTTATTTATGATTTGACTAAAGAGTTCTCTATTCCGTGATGTGTTGATTAGGTGGTCTGCGTTATGATATCCGGTCCATTGCTGTATGTTCTTGAGCCAGGTTGTTTCTTTTCTACCTCTGGAATTTCTACCTTCTATATTTGCTAGGAGAATTAATTGGAGTTGTTTATATTTGGTATTCCTCATAATGTGTCCTAGTTATGCACTCTTTTTCTTTTTAATATGCGTTGTAAGTTCTCGGGTGCGGTTCATTCTTCTGAGAACCTCTTCGTTCGATATGTGAGCTGTCCAGGGTATTTTTAGTATTCTTCTGTAAACCCATATTTCAAATGCCTCGAGTCTTTTAATGTCCAAAGCTTTAATGGTCCAAATTTCAACTGCATATAGCAATACTGACCAAATATAATTTTTAACGAATCTTGTCTTTTTTATATTTGGAAAACGCGCCCTTTGCCATCTCTATTCTGCATTTAATTCCTTTGCTGTTGTCCCATTCCTCATTAAACATTTAAAACATTTTACTCTTTCAATAGTAGAGTTATGTATTTTTAAAGATGTGTTCGTGTGCGAATTCTTTCTACTAATCACCATGAACTTAGTCTTTTGGATATTAATTTTTAGCCCATATTTTTCGCTATATTTAGTGAGTCTGTTCATAAGACTTTGTAATCCCGACAAAGCATCAGCCAGAATAGTGGTGTCGTCGGCGTATCGGATGTTGTTCATATATTTATTTTTGATTTTTATACCTTCTTGAATATTTAAAAATGCTTCTTGAAATATTTTTTCAGAGTATATATTGAGTAGTAGTGGAGATAAGACACATCCTTGTCGAACTCCTTTGGATATCATTATTTCTTCTGTTGTATCTCCGTTGACATCAATTTGGGCAGTTTGATGCCAGTATAAACTTTTTATGCATCTTATTTCTTTGTCGTCTATTCCAATAGACTTGATTATTTCGATCAGCTTATCGTGTTGTACCGTGTCAAAGACTTTTTCGTAGTCGATGAAGCATATAAATACGTCCTTTTGAACTTCCCGACATTTTTGTATAAGAACTTGGATACAAAACAAAGCTTCTCGTGTGCCTTTTCCTTCCTTAAATCCGAATTGTGTATCTCCCATTGATTTCTCGCATTTTCATATATCCTATTATGAATTATTTTAAGGAATATCTTTAATGTATGACTCATAAGGCTTATGAGTCTATAGTCACTGCATCGTTTGGCATGGCTCTGCTTCGGTATTGCTATAAACGTGGACTTCAGCCAGTCTTGTGGAAATTGTCCTGTGTCATATATATGGTTGAAAAGTTTGGTAAATAGTTGTAGATTGTTTCCATCAATGAGTTTTAATATTTCTGAAGGTATCTCGTCAGGCCCAGTTGCTTTTTTGTCCCTCAAAGATTTAATGGCCCATTTTACTTCAGAATCCGTTATGCTCGTTCCAGACAATATTTGCGTGGATGGATTTTCGTAGCATGATCTTTTATCATCTGTAAAGAGCTTTTGTATATAGTCTTTCCAAATTATTTTTTTCTCGCTAATTTCAGTCACTATTTCATTGCTCTCATTGTATAGTACAGCAGAAGTTGTTTTACGATATACACCAGCAACTTCCTTTAATTTCTTGTGTACACGCAGAGAAAAAAATATGTTTGATCCAACAATATTCCAAGAGCAAAATATGTATTGTTAACATATTGTTGGATTCCTTATGTAGTATTGTGAATCCAACAATCGTTTTTGTTAAATCCAAAAATAGTTTGTGTCAAACGAACAATATTTCTCTCTTTTCTTCGAAAATTTTTTTCTCTTCTCTCTCTATTCGATGCCGTGTTGAAAAAACAATTTTGGTGAGTTGTGGTGTTTGTATGACATGCTGCCTTTATCTTTGTTTTTGTGTGTATGTATATACCAACAAGGAGACTCTTGTTTTTATTTGTTTCTGTTTTGTTTCATTCTTCTATCATCATTGTGCTTTGAGGTTTGGTGTTATACCGGAGAGTTTGTTATGGTGTTTAATTATTCCTTATGTTGTGGTGGGTGCTTGTGGCTTTTTGTTTGTCTTTGTTGTCGGCCAATGCAGCAAACCATGTATTGTGTTCATCAATGATTGCAATATTATACGCGACATTTATATCCAAGTTATGCGAAAAGTGTATATGAGAAGTATATACACTCAAATCAAAAATTTCTGGGGTGGTTTTCTGGGTTGACAATACTTTTTGTAAACAAAATTAGATTATGATAGTTCCTACAATCGGTATTGTTAACGATTTTTACAATATTGCGGAAATTCGAAAGTTGTTTTTGTTTTCTATGTTTGGAACAAAAGATGGTATTTTTGGATTTGGATTACAATGTTTGAACAAAACAAATACATTTTTGGAACCAAAACAGATATTTTTGTTCCAACAAAAGCGACAAATATTTTTTCTCTGCGTGTAGGTTGTAATCATCGTGTAGGTTTCTCAATCTTTCTATTTCTTCGCACTGATTATTCAAATAAGCGGTTTTTGCAGCTCGTATGCCTGTTTGAATTTCTCTGTTGAGCTCCCAATACAGTTCGTAATTTGAATTTTTGTATTTTCGGCGTTCATCGATAAGGTGTAGAATTTCATCCGTCATCCAATCCTTATTCTTTGGTTTTGTGTAGTTTCCCAGATCATGTTGAGATATGGTGTTTATGGTAGTTTTAACTCTTTCCCATATATTTTCAACCTCATCAGCATTAATTGTGTTCAGTTGCAAATTTAAGTAATGCGTTATATTACTTTTAATGAGGGGATTTGCAAATTTTCCAATATCAAGTTTTTTACGATGTGTTTTTTTGGATTTAGATATAATCTTTGTGCACATATTTGCCATAAGAAGAAGAAGAAATATAATTGCCATTCATAATACATATGATTACTTAGGATATAGAATATACTGGGCATTCTACATCGTCTTAAATATTTAAAAACGAAGAATCAATTCCCATGTTTATGTGATAGCAATCTCAAAGAATATATACATATTTAAACTGAAATCGTCAAATTCAATGCATGTCTGCGAGACATAGTTCGCCGGGTCCCCTAGTACTTTATAAAAACTTACAAGTTTAAAACACATTTTAAAGACCTGAACTTTAATTTTCGATTTAGAATATTTTAATTTATTGAGGCAAAGCTTGAAAATTTTGTTTGTCACTTTGTTCCATATGGTGTACAATATTTCACATTTGTGTCATAAGTGTGGATATGGAACAAATCGACAAAAATTCTATTTTTAAACAATTCTCTATAACTTTTATATTTCAATACATATTCCTCTATATTTTCGCAAATATGTTCTATATAGTATTTTTAAAATTTCAAGTCAAAAATATAAATATTTTTTTTAGTCAGCTGCACACAGTTTTGACGCAAAACATTAAAATGCGATTATCTCAAAACGGACAAATGACGTATGGAACACTTAAATATGACAGCGACGAAATGGCGCCTGGCAATACGTTGTGTTACCTAGGCCATAAACTTATATAGTATACCTTGTATTGCGAAATAGATAATCCATTAGTTACCAACTAATTTTAATAACTTCAACGATATTAATTTTGACGCATAAATTTCATTTTGGAAACACTGCGCACTACGTATTTTCCAAATATATTTCTGCGTAGAATATTTCTCACTACCTACAGATGGATAGAATGTCCAATTTTATGAGAATCCCTTTTATCTGAGCAAAAATTATCTAATCGGATTACACAAATTCGTAAAACCTTTGGGAACTAACAATATTTTACTAATAAATCTTAGGCGACGAATTCATGAATGAAATGCGTTAATGAAAAGAACAGTGGTATATCGTTTAATCCGGAATTTTTCAGACGGAAGTCAAATGTCAGGTATTTTAAAAAGGAAAACAACAACACTTGGCTTATTTACATTTGAGGTGGTAAAACCATTAAACCGGAAAATCGATGCAATTTTGTTCTGAGAAACAAGATCAACTCTCCTTTGGGAGGTAGACACGTTCTTTTGCTCAAAGATGTATAGCAAACAATGTACCACACTGATAGATTGTGGTGTGAATGCATTAAAACTCACAGCTGGTTGCAAATTTTCCAATGCTAAAACATTGTGTGCACAAATTTGTTTTAACAAAACATGTTGCACACAAAGGAGGGCGGTGCAAAGCAAAGGTATGGGAAATTGTAATATTTACATCGTCTACATCTACAACATCGTTACAAAACGAATGTAACAAAGAATACCAATTTCTAATTAATTTATTTTTTGGGTATATCAGACTATGTGCCAAACATGTGCGTATTCAATTGTCGATAAAATTAATTTACAATTTAACTGTTGCTGTACATTTGCTATGTGTATTTTACTAACACTGTGCAACACGAAAATTATTAACCATATTCTGACACCGCAGTGTGATAGAACACCAAAAATGAGAAGGCACGTGTCTCGCCGTTTTTCCCTATCTCATCAACATTCGCGGTTATAGGCCCCCAAAGGTTTGAGACTTTGATGTAGAAAGGGTCATTTAGTCAGGACTATATCTTCCAAACCTTTAGGAAATTTGAATTTATAACGGGGGCAAAGTTGTAGCTCTTGTCTTAAAGAACAAAAATTGTGAACACATATAATCCATCAAGCTTCTTCTGCAAGGTCACAATTGCCATGGTCAAATTTCTTTTAAAAAATTTCCTCGAGTTTTGTTATACAGCTTTCAAACCGAAGCAAACATCCGACTACAAAAATGTACCTCAGATCTCAATAAACATCTTTCTAGAATATACGAACTCTGTAGAAATGGATCTTAATGGTCAAAATAGCAAAATAATTGTGATTTTTATCCTCTTTTCTAGGATTCTGCACCATAGATATTAAACCGTTCAAAATTCGAGAAAACAATCAACCACAATAGCGTAGCAAAAGCATCAATAAACAACTTTCTGGAATATGCGAAATGTCTATGAACGGTTCTTAATGGTAAAAATAGCAAAAAGCTTTTGAAAATATGCAATTTTTATACTTTTTTCTCCCACTTTAGTCCAAAGATACGCAACCGCCAAAAATTATGGATACCGTCAACCATAAAAATTCACCTAATATTTTAATAAACAACTTTTTAAAACATGTCGCTCATTTACTCAAAGAGTGACACATTTCAAAAAATCCAGTTTCGAGAAAAACGCGTTTTAAGTTGGAGATTCAAATTTGACTTCCCAACTTAAAAATATTATTACACAAAAAATAGAATAACCACTTTGACCATATTTTGCAAATAGCTAGCCAGATATCAGTGCTAAATTTCTGTGCAAGATCAAGCATGATTTGAAGTGTTCTAGTGCTTCATAAACTCAAAAATCTGTTTTGTTGAATTATGCCAAACTCGTAGTTAATGAGCTGTCACTCGATGAGTTTTAGAGATATCAGCATGGAAATTTGACACAAGATAAATGAGAAGTCGTAGAAAAAATAGAAACTGCTAACTCGGAAAACGCACTTTTTGAGTTACGCCACTCCTTGAGTAAATGAGCGATATGAAGATTCTAGGAATGAATCTTCATAATTATTTTAAATGTGTGCCACAGTGGGACAATGTTTAGAATGTCCGTCTTATACGCTGAAGGTTGGGGATTCACATTTTCGGCTCGAATCTATTTCATAATATTTCGGATATGCAATAATTTACTATGCTGCTTTACCTCAGTTTGTTTTGTTGAACGTGCGTATATCAAATCTAGAAATAAACAAGTAAGAGAGGACTATAGTCGGACGGGGCCGACCATGTAATACCTTACACCGCTTCCCCTGGGCAGTAGTTTTCCACTGAATTAATTTTATATGATTGCGACATATTTTTGCCATCCGGTCATACATATGCACATAAGTTGATATACACTAAACATACCAGAGATATGGCACATACATACACCGTCATTACTGATAAGTAGACATCGGATTTTGCATATTTGCATATTTTTTAATATTAAAGATACGAAGATTCTGATTGGACCAAAATTCGTTTCAAAGAAATCTAAATTCAATAGCAGGGTCATATTTCGTATTTATTTTGCATATTTTGCATATGCACAAAATATGCAAAAAATATGCAAAATATGCAAAAAATATGCAAAATATGCAAAAAATATGCAAAATATGCAAAAAAATATGCAAAATATGCAAAAAATATGCAAAATATGCCAAAAATATGCAAAATATGCAAAATATGCAAACAGATTTTGATCGGAAATCGTCATAAAAGTTGTAAAATTGTCATTTAAAGTTGGAAAAACCATCAAAAAATACATAACAGTGTTCTAACCGTTTAACGTCGATTTTTTCAGCAGATTATTATGTTATTGAGACCATTTACGACAGTGTGGAGTACGGTATAAAAATATGGTATCGTTTTATTATTGAACTATGTAAAAACATAAAATTTGATAAAATATCAAACGTTTTATGTAAAATTCAATATTTTCTTTGTCTTCATTTGTAGCATTGGGCTGGTTTTATCTCGAAGGATCAAATCGATCTCGGAGAGCCGCCTAAAACTTTAGTATTGTTAGATTTTAAGATTGCCTAAGTTTGAGCACAATTGGAATATGTTAAAACGTGCTACTGGGGCCTCGAAGTTATGAAAATCCAATTTTTTTTTTGCTATTTGGCGACTTCGACGACCCATATATGTGGAACGGTTAAAGCTATTTGCCCGTATTATGCGTTCAATTAAAGGTCATTCTGTTCTTAACATTTCTTGCTGAACAACAAAGTACGTAACTGTTCTGAATTCGAGATAATAAAGCCAATGTCCCGAAAAAGGCCTTAGGGCAAAAATGGAGTCTATTAAAAAAAATTCTTCCTATATTATCAATTTTTGGGAATGAAACCGAATATATTTTACTTTATTTGAAAATGTTGTCTATTAGGGCGAATATCTATTTTAATTTTAATTTATTTCACGTTGGAGTCGAGCTTAATGACCGGTGGTGTTTGCAAGTGAAAAAGAAAAGCCGAAGATTCGAACCCGCACAACCACCATGTTTCGCCTTTTGTAGAGACTCATCAGACATATCGGCCGTGGAATGGCTTCGCTATCCATCAAACATTTCCTTTTTCAAATGCAATTTTGTTTTTACAAAGATGGACATTTGTACATTCATTGTATGGCTTCAATGACAAACGCTTACATTTTGTTAATACATATTTAAATTTACATAAGGGACTGACATAATGTGGTTTTGGAGTCATCTGGGTACAGATGACAACTTGGTGATGAACACGACTCCTTGCTATGTCGCTCACAATTTTCAAGTGGTTTTTTTGTATTAAACTCAATCTATTGTCTCTATTTCTTTTCAACCTATTGATAATGTTTACCCAATATAACCTATATTATATCTATATAAACATTATCTTGTTCATTATACGTTTAGTAAAATCAATAACCCTAACTCTCACTTATAAGACTCAGTTGTTGTCGTGTGGGATACCAAATAAATAAATAAAATAGAAAAAACATTCTAGGGGCATTAAACCAGTCTCGAACGATTTAAACGCAAGGGGCTTCCCTCTCAACAATTTTTCTAACAAGTTTGTACAGTTGTACAGAAGTTCTCGACCTAATATCTGCTTGAGCTGTTGAGACCCCATTATTCTAGGCATCTGTACACTGCTAGTTCTTGTTTCTCCCAGTGAGCTACTGTCAGTTTCAGGAACGCCTAGGAGTTGTTCTTCACCTCCATGTGATACCAGAACAGCAACCGGTTTTTTCTTCTCTGTTTTGAGAATATCTGGTAATAGTTTTCCATGCCAGTGCACGCAAATAGCCTCGTTCCTTGAAGTTGTTGCGTGTATTTTTCACGGTTTATACTCCGCTGTTCACGGATGAAGCTTATAGATTATATTTGTAGGATCCTCTCCGATAGCTTCTACTGTTGCCAAAATGATACTAGTAACGTTCCTGTACGTCTTACAGGGGTTCAGCACCAATGACTGTTTTATAGTTACGATTTTCTTGAATTCACGCTTGATTGTTTTCGGGACAAATGGTTCTTCAGACTCTACGATACGTTTAGCATCAAAACAAGACCTAGACCTCATTGAAAATGTATTGAAATATGAAAACATTGACACACAAATTTCAGAAAAAGGAAATAACAACATGATTAATAATCTGTGGTATCTTAGTCCTGAACTTGCTGAGCTGGCACTGTTTGATCCAACGGTGCAAAACGCCATAAAGAGCCAAAAGGCGACAAAAATCTTAACAAAGCAAAGATTCCAATTTCTTCAGAAATATTCGATCCAAACTTCCAAAAGAGCTATTGCCAAATTTCCTAGAAAAAGGTGTGCCATAATTCTTGTTGTTCAAGAGATTAAACATTAACTCCGAATTTCCAGGAGGCGCAAAGGATGGTAAACAAATTGAAAATTGCGAACTACATAGCAGAGCGCTCTTCTAGTAGTCAGCTGTACCCAGATAGCTCCAAAGCCACATGATGTCTGACTCTTGAATAAATTTAAATTAGAACAAAATGTAATGTTTTCATTCCAAAAATTGGTAAAAAGGAAGAAAATTTTAAAAGACTCCATTTTCGCACAAGGCGTACATAGTCACGTTTTTCGGGACATTGCACAGTATATCCACATGCATGGAGAAAGTGGCCAAAAATATTTAGATTGTAAAAATCAAGCCATTGTGCCGGTTACAGCTTTGTGCTGCTGCGAAGAGTGTTTTAAGAAACCACGAGCGTGGCATTCTCCCCCCTTTCCCCTCTGGAGGGGCTATACGGTAAGAATTGTTTTATGTTTTTAATACAAAATGACACGAACAAAGGTCCCGATTATCTTATGATGCAACAATAGGCTTGGGGAAACAAAACAATCTCCAAAACAACATAAAATCCAACCAATTTAGCGGATTAAAAAAAATCAATATTTTTGTCTGAAAATTGCTAAAATTTTTAATATAGATCTTATAGCGTTCTTCCTGGAAGGCACGTACCGCCAACGCAAGACTAATTCGGAAGAAGATTTCTTCATCTTGGCACTGATGCCAATTACGTTTATGTAAGTTATCAGATAACAGAGTTATACGCTAATATATCTATTGAAACCTTATTCTAAGGCAGCTTTAGTCAGCGACCCACCATGTATAGTCTGGCTCTAGATGGCAGCTGATTTTAATACAGAATAATCTTAAACCCATGACCTACTTTGGAAAATTATTCCCGAGGTGGGCACTGGTGGGAATCATGACTAAAACCTTAGGTCAAATTTAAGTATATGATCGAATTGGCACTACAAAATACACTAAGAAAATATGCAGCTAACTAGAATGAAAATTAAGCTATTACCTCCTCCCTCCAAATCCACTATAATATTTTGCAATACGTATTAGTTTTGTGATATTTTTAATCTACATATATACTTGCACTTAAAATATTGGTTGCACTCACAACAAAAAATATTAGTCAAATTTTCCGACGTTTGAAGCTATTCTGAAGAAGATCGCGTTCAAATGAAGCAAAAACTAAAATATTTTTAAAAAGGACCATGTAATAGCTGTCAGAGTTGCCAAATGTTATACCAAAATTTGACATTAATTTTTTTAGTTTTGGCCAATGGGTGGATGCACTGTGCATTGGCTTTATTATCTCGAATTTACTAATACTTAATTAGTTTGTTGTTCAGCAGGAAATGTTAAGAACAGAATGGCCTTTTATTTAATGCTTAATAGGGACTAAAAGTTTTAACCATTCCAGAGAAATAGCCAAAAAATCGAGATTTTCATAACTTCGAGGCCCAGTGGCGCGTGTTAACATATTCCAATTGTGCTCAAACTTTGACAGTCTTAAAATCTGACCAAACTAAAAACTTTATGCGGGTGTCGTCTTAAAAAATCCTACATCGATTTGTTTCCTTTGAACAATAACCAGCCCAATGCTACAAATTATGACAAAGAAAATATTGAAGTTTACATAGAACGTTTGATATTTTATCAAATATTCTATTTATACATAGTTTAATAATAAAAAAATGGTATTACGATACCATATTTTTATACCCTACACCACACTGTCGTAAATGACCTCAATAAAATAATAATCTGCTAAAAACATCGACGTTAAACGGCCAACAGTCTTAATTTAGAACACTGTTATGTATTTTTTGATGGTTTTTCCAACTTTAAATGACAATTTTACGACTTTTATGACGATTTTCGGCCAAAATCTGTTTGCATATTTTGCATATTTTTTGCATATTCTGCATATTTTTTGCATATTTTGCATATTTTTTGCATATTTTACATATTTTTTGCATATTTTGCATATTTTTTGGCATATTTTTTGCATATTTTTTGCAATTATTTTGCATATTTTTTGCATATTTTTTGCATGTTTTTGATATGACCCCAAATATCGAAAAATTGAGTCCAATCGAATGAGAAATAAAAAACATGCAAAAATCCGATGTCTACTGATAAGGTTAGGTTAAGAAATATCAAAAAACATTTAGAAGTAGTTTTCTTTGATTTTTACCCAATCATCCAATGAAAAAAACCACAAATGTTTTAGGTACGTATTACATTAATTTTGACCAAAGGTAGCACAACAATTTCAACACTAGTATATTACTGCAATTTGCAGTAAATTGTGGAAATTTCGCTCGACATTTGGTAGCATATCAACTAAATGTAGTTCGTACAAGCAAACCAAACGATACAGAAACCCATTTATACGTTAGACAGTGCTTCCGTTATCTAACCGCTACATTTATATAATTTGCATGAAGAGAGAGGCCACGAGTTGGTTTTCTAGTTTCGTCAAAATAAAATTTTTATATCTTTCCCACAAAAGTTTTGGCTAATTTAACCATCTAAATATTATCCGATCATTATCCAAAATTACTGGCATCTTCCTTGACCAATGCCCTTATTTCGTGCATAAATTTGTCAGTATTGAACTATAACTGCGACCTTTAACGTAAATGTAATTACACGGCACACAATTAAAACTGTGAGATCCTTGTATATAATAGGGTGTAACTCTGTTACCTGACCCGTACATCAAAATAATTCACATCAATGGAAAGGTTAAAAGATCGTCTTCTAAATATAAATCACGTTATCGTTAAGGATTTAATACAAATTTTACACAAAAGTTTTGGTCCATTTAAGCCGATAAATATTATCTGATCTGAAAAATTCGCGCCGATCAGACTATTATTGCAAATTTGGTTCTCTACACAAAACCCATTATATAATAGTCTGTAGGCCCGTTATGTAGCAGACACATTATTTGCAATTTGCATAAGGGAAAAGGTCAGTAGTTCTTTTTCCATATGTAGGCTACTTTGCCGGAATCTGCTCTCCAGGAATTAAAATATGGACCAAAAATAAAATTTTATTATTTTTCATACCAGAGTAATGGTCCATTTCACCCGCTAAATAATATCAGATCATCATCTAAAATTTAAAGCATCTTCTTCTACCTAAACTTTTACCTCGTGCAAAATTTATTGAGATATGATAACACTACAAACAAATAACTGGGTATTTTAGGCTGTAACTCCGTTATCTTATCATGTACACCAACACAATGGAAATCAATAGAAAGGTCAAGCGTTCCTCTTCCAAGTATAGCTTACTTGCCCGGAATGTCTCTTCCAGGAAAAAAGATATAAGCTGTATATTAAAAATTTTCACACAAAAGTTGTGGTCCATTTAACCCACTAAATATTATCTGATCGCCATCTCAAATTGCACGATTCTTCCTTGTCATATACTATTACCTTTTTTAAAATTTCGAGGCGATCGGACTATTATTGCGACCTACAGAGCAGCTACAAAATCGGATAAACATTATGTTTTTGTCCATTTCACCCGCTAAATATTTCACGATAATCACCAATTAAAATAGCGATCTATTCTGATGTGAAACTAACCCCATACCAAATTTCGTGACGATCGGTCCATAATTGCGGCCTGGAGTTTGATTACAATTTATAATGGACAGACGGACACACGGACGGACGGACACACATCTCAAAATCGCTTTATCTCGCCGAGATATGAAGATTGGTATACCACATTGGGGGTCTCCGACCAATATTTCGCGGTGTTACATGCGTTTTTACCAAAACAAACTTATAATACCCTTTCCACATAGTGGTGTATGGTATAAATATAATGCCGAGTAAAATATGACGAAAAGGATTGAGGTAGGACTATTTTTAAACCCTCCAGCATACTATGGAGGGTATAATTAAATTTGTCATTCCGTTTCTAACACATCGAAATATTCAGCGGTGACCCTATAAAGTATATATATATATATATATATATATATAGATATTCTTGATCAGGGTAAAATTCTAAGTCGATATAACCATGTCCGTCTCTCCGTCCGTCTGTTGAAATCATGATACAGCTCACACTTTTTAAGATAGAGCTTTGTAATTTGGAAATCGGGAATTCCCGGGACTATGGTAAATCGAACTCGTGGGGCATTGACGTAACAGAGAGTACGCAAACATGAAATACCTACCCCCTTTATGTGTAGTGGTGTCATTAGTTATCTCTTTGGAACAATATTAAAGGTAAAAAAGCAAAAGGGTCAAAAAGCAATAGCAAACATCTTGAACGACGTTGCGCCAAAATCTTGAAAGAACCAATAAATTATATATGACATTTGGCAGCTGTTCAAGAATATCTATATGTATGCGGTCAAAATTCAATTATTTCTGACTAATATGCGAAGGTTATATAAAATATCTTTTTCCCACTACCATCCTAGCAAAGCATCCTTGATATCAAAGAGAGCTGTCCGATTATATTTTTAAAGTCAATGATATGGTATGTTCTTCTCATGGTTCGAAATGCGTGTTGATCATAGAACAAATTCGTTTATAACGAATTTTTACACGGCTTACCTTTTGAGTACATGGATTCACAATTGCAACACGGTGGCACCAATGATATATGTAGATGCGTACTTATATGAACATACATACCATAGTTATTACTGGCTTTCAATCCTAATATACTCCATTTGCCACTTAAGGCCTGGGTACATAAGCTTCCTGGCCTGCTTGCCTTGCTTTCCAATTTCGAACTAGGTTGCCCTTTTCTTCTTTATTCTTTTATTTTTGTTATATCAGAAATGAAGCAGGAAAGCAAGGTAAGCAGGCGAGGCAGCTTATGTACCCAGGCCTTTACACATTATACCGTTTTTATTACAGTGTTTTTTATTTAATTTAACTTGCTTGGTGTGTGTTTAGTTCAAATCTGGTAACTCATTTTTAACACGGTTGCAGTTGACCAATCGAACTAAAACTTTGCACACTATTCAGATATTGGTCAATTTTTACACTGTTTTACAGTGTTTTATCTAATTTGCTTTTCAAATCTGGTGACTAATTTTTCACACAGTTGCAGTTGACCAATCGAACTTAAAATTTGCACACATTTCAGATTTGGATGACAATACATGAATATGAAATCGAAACCAATATTGGTCCATTCTTACAGTGTTTTTACGGTGTCTAACTTAACCCCCTTTTCAAATCTGGTAACTGATTTTTAAAACGGTTGCAGTTGACCAATCGAAGTAAAACTTTGCACACTTTTCAGATTTAGATAACAATACGTGAATATGAAACCAAAATAAATATGGGTCCATTTTTTCCTATAGCCCCCATATAACGGTACCACCCGATTTCCGGTATTTTGCTTTTCAAATCTGGTAACTCATTTTTCACACAGTTGCAGTTGACCAATCGAACTAACACTTTGCAAACTTTTCAGATTTGGATGACAATACATGAATATGAAATCAAAACCAATATTGGTCCATTTTTACACTGTTTTACAGTTTTTTTTTATCTAATTTGCTTTTCAAATCTGGTAACTCATTTTTCGCACAGTTGTAGTTCAACAATCGAACTAAAACTTTGTACACTTTTCAGATTTGGATGACAATAGATGAATATGAATCCAAAACCAATATGGGCCCATTTTTTCCTGTAGCTCCCATCCAGCGTTCCAATCGATTTAACGTATTTTATCGTCATTTTAAGCCCGTATTGGCTGTTTTTTGACAACTAGGGTTTCCAATGGTACAGAAACGTACTCATTAAAAATTATGGACATAGGTACAGGTTTTGGTATAGCCCCCATATAGCGGTACCGCCCGATTTCAAGTGTTTTAAGGATTTTATCTTCATTTTTATACCAAATTGCGTGTAACTTGGCATTTGGAGATACCAGTGGTACAGAAATTTCTCCACCAAAAATTGTGACATAGGTCCAGGTGTTGGTATAGCCCCCATATTACGGCTCCACCCGATTTCAAGTGTTTTTTGTCTTAATTTTTGGGCCGAAATGGCTGTAACTTTGATTTCGAGTTCCCAACTTCTCCACCAAAAATTGTGGACATAGGTCCAGTTTTTGATATAGCCCCTATAAATGGTACCTCCCAATTTCAGGCATTTTAAAGTTTGTATCTACATTTTCGGCCTAAATTGGTCATGTGACATTGAGTCGTGTAAGATCGCTGGATGGATTAAGAATAGAAGAACTGGATTGCTCGAAACTAACAGGAAAGAAGCCATGCAATATCGAAGCGTTAACTGAAATCAATAGGATAAGAAACTACCAACCTAAATACATTTTACTAACATTATACATTTAATTCATAAATGTAAGCCCATCATTAAATATCATTTATAATCTCAAGTATTTACAAGTAAAATTGAAAATCTTAAAAATGTATTTACAAAAAAATTAAAAATAATTATAAAATTAATAAGTTTCAGTGTTCTATTTTTAAAGGCACTAAAATCTAGGAAATAAGTATATAATTAAAAAAAATTAAGTAACAGTGTTTTATTTATAAATGCACTTAAAAGTAGAAAATAATTTTTCATGATGGAATCTCTAAAAAAACGATTGCATTTGAATTAAAAATTGTGACAATATTAACGGCAAGCGTTTTATTTGAGAGATTCCATCATGAAAAATTATTTTCTACTTTTATGTGCATTTATAAATAAAACACTGTTACTTAATTTTTTTTTTAATTATATACTTATTTTATATTGCAAACAATAATTATGGAGAAAACAAAAATTCGAACAGACCACAGCTTTTATATCTTAGCAAATTAATATCCTTCAAGATATATTAAAAAATACAGAATTATGTAAGGTTATACGGACTTCGAATTCCAGAAAAAAAACGAATTATCGAGTTAACCAAAATGTATGTATTTATACGAATTATAGCGATTTTTACAATGGACCCGCAATTACGAATAATCGAGGCTCGAATTATCGCTATTCTACTATATTTCCTATATTAAATAACAATAAGGCAAATAATATATGACTTATGCATGAAAATGCAAATACCCGTATTCCCGGGAATTTCAAAAAATTTTCCCGGGAAAACCCGTTCAAAAAAATTTCGGGAATTCCCGGGAAATCCCGGGTCGGGAATTCCCGATCAGAAACTCTACTATTACTCCTAAGATGTTTGGTATTGCAAATGGGCTATATCGGTCCACGTTTTGATATAGCCCCCATAGAACGGTACCATCCGATTTTCGATATTTTGAAGGTTTTAGCTTCATTATCACACCGAAATGGCTGATATTTGGTAGTTAGTCTTCGTTGGGTGTATAAAGCTTTCCCCCAGAATTTTGTTGGTATGGATCCACGCCTTCATATAGCCCCCATTGAACGGTACCTCCCGATTTTCGGTATTTTGAAGATTGTAGCCCCAATATTCCTTCGAAATGGCTGAAGTTTGGTAATTAGTCTTCTTTGGGGGTACGAAACTTTCCCCTAAACATTTGTCGGTACAGGTCCACGCCTTCATATAGCCCTCATAGAACCCTATCTCCCAATTTTCGGTATTATGAAGGTTATGGCCACAATCATCCATTGAAATGGCTGAAACTTAGTATTTAGTCTACGTTGGGGGTATTCAACTTTCCCCTCTAAATTTGTCGGTATAGATCGACGCCTTCATATAGCCCCCATAGAACGTTTCCTCCCGATATTTGGTATTTTGAAGGTTGTGGCCTCAACAGTCATCCGAAGTGGCTGAAATTTGGTATTTAGTCTTCGTTGGGGGTATAAAACTTTCCCCAAGAAATTTGTTGGTACAGATCCACGCCTTAAAACAGCCCCCATAGAATGGTACCACCCGATCTTCGGTATTTTGAAGTTGAAGCTTCATTATCACACCGATATTTGGTACTGAAACTTCGTCGGGTGTATAAAATTTCCCCCTATAATTTTGTTGTTATGGGTCCACGCCTTCATATAGCCCCATAGAACGGTACCTACCGATTTCCGGTATTTTGAAGGTTGTGGCCTCAATATTCCTCAAAAATTGCTGAAATTTGGTATTTAGTCCTCATTTGAGGTATACAACTTTCCATATGAAATTTGTCGGTGTAGGTCCACGCCTTCATAAAGCACACATAGAACGGTACCTCCCGATTTTCGGTATTTTGAAGGTTGTGGTCACAACAACCCACCGAAATGGCTGAGATTTGGTATTTAGTCTACATTTTAAGTATAACCCTTTCCGACTGAATTTCACCGAAATGACCGAAATTTGTTATTTAGGCTTTCATGGGGTTATAAAATGTTCCAGAAAAGAATTATCAGTATAGGTCCACGTCTTCCTATATCCCCCATTGAACCGTTTCTCTTGATTTACGTTATTTTTTAGGTTTTAGCCACATTATATTACTGAAATATCGGAAATTTGGTATTTAGTCTTCTTTGAGTCTAAAAACTTTACGCAAGAAATTTGTCGGTATAGATCGACGTTTTGATATAGCCCACATAGAACGGTACCTCCCGAATTTCGGTATTTTGACGGTTAACGACATTGTTTTACCCAAATTGCTGAAATTTGGTACAAAGTCTTCTTCATAAAGGAAAGGAAACTATTTGTTTCATTTTGGTGGAGGGTATAACAAGTTCGGCCCGGCCGAACTTAAAGCCGTTCTTACTTGTTATACCCTATACCACAATGTGGAAAAGGGTATTATAAGTTTGTTTTGGTAAAAATTCATGTAACACCGCGAAATATTCGTCGGAGACCCCCAATGTGGTATACCAATCTTCATATCTCGACGAGATAAAGCGATTTTGAGATGTGTGTCCGTCCGTCAGTCCGTCCGTCCGTCTGTCCATTATAAATTGTAAACACGCTCCAGACCGCAATTATGGACCGATCATTACGAAATTTTGTATGGAGGTCGGGTTCAGATCAGAATAGATCCCTATTCTTATTGGTGATGATCGTGAAATATTTAGCGGGTGAAATGGACCAAAAACATAATATTTATCCAATTTTCTAGCGGCTCTGTAGGTCTCAATAATAGTCCGATCAACCCGTAATTTTAAATAAGGTAAGAGTATATCACAAAGGAGAAGTTTGCAATTTGAGATGGCGATAGGATAATATTTAGAGGGTTAAATGGACCAAAACTTTTGTGTGAAAATTTTAAATATACATCTTATATCTTAATTCCTGGAAGTGACATTCAGGACAAGTGAGATATACTTGAAAGTGGAACGCTTGACCTTTCAATTGATGCCAATTATATTGGTGTGCATGATCAGATAACAGAGTTACAGCCTAATATATTCCGATATTTGTTAGTAGTGTAATAATAAACTCGCTTGAAGTCGCAATTATACATCAATAGTCACGAAATTTTGCACCGGGTAAGAGTATAGGTCGAAAAAGATGCCTACAATTTTGAATTATGATCTGATATTCTTTAGCGGGTGAAATGGACCATTACTTTTGTAAGAAATATAAAAATTTTATTTTTGGTCGATATTTTAATTCCTTGAGGACATATATATTTCGCAAAGTAGCATACATATGGGAAAAAACTACTGACCTATCCTCTGATGTAACTTGCAATAAAGTGTTTGCTAGATAACGGGCCTACTGCCTAATATATAATCGGTTCTGTGTAGACAACCACATTTTTATCCCATGCTACATATTGTCTCTCCAAAAGTTTATGTAACAACACGAAATATTCGTCCTAAAACCCATATTTGGTATGCCAAAATTCATATCTCGACGAGATAAAGCGATTTAGCGATGTGTGTCCGTCCATTAAAAACTGTAAACAAACTTAAGGCCGCAATTATGGACCGATTGTAACGAATTTTTTAAGGAGGTTGGGTTCGGGCCAGAATAGAAATGATTAGTTTTTGGTGATAATCGTGAAATGTTCAGGGGATGAAATGGACCAAAAACAAAATTTTAACTAATTTTGTAGCGGCTCTGTAGGTCAAAATAATAACCTGCAAAATTTTGAACAAAGTTTGTGTTTATGATGAAGAAGAAGCGTACAAACCAACGTGAAGATCAGAGAATACTTAGCGGGTTAAATGGACTGAAACTTTTGTGTGAAATTGGTAAAAATTTCAATAACGTAGCGATTAAACAACGGAAGTAGTAGTACTACATAAGTGGGTTTCATTACATTTTAGTTTGTGTGAACTAAATTTTCCTTCCCTGCTCCAAAAATGTCTTTGTCATGCTAGATAACTTTTTGGTTTTGGTCATAAGTATTATACATTACATCTGTGATATTTGATAATTAAATTTTCACAATCATTGAAAATAAGTTCCGTGGAGAGCGATTGTCAAGGGATAGTGGTATAGGGTATCCCATGGTCGGCTCCGTCTGACTATAGACTTTTCTTACTTTATGCTTGAAAATTCAAAAATAGGTATTTTCTACCTCACTTCTTCGGTCTATTGTCAAACCGAGAAGGATTTTTTGTCTGTAACCTTTCTTTTCTCTTACGGACCTTGTCGGATTTTTTCGCCAATTTATGCTTTTTAGGATTTATTATCGTCCATGTCCCTGTCTTTATCCTAAAGCGATCTAATTTTAAAGGTTAAAAAGTGGTTAAATCGAGTTCTGCCGCTTATTGAGACTTTTCATGGCTGATGGACCGTTGAACCTCACCATTCAAGTAAATTTGTAAATATATAGTTTTTCTTGATCGGGGGCGCAACCACCGTTGTCTCGAGAACTAATTTGCAACACGATGCACTCATAAGTTTAGCAAATATAGCGATTATAAAATAATAGGCCCCGAAATTCGTCTACAAATATATAGCATTTTAGACCACGGGACATTCCTGAACATTTTCTGAATATTAGGTTCAGTAGCTTTGGAAAAATAATGTTTTGAAAAGAGTGGGCGTGGTCATCAGTTTTCAAGATATAACATATTGAAAAAAGTAGGCCTGGTCCGGTATTTTGGCTCCAAATATGTACCTAGGGTGCACACAACTATAACGAGTGGTTTTGTCTAAGGCTGAGGTAAGCTCAGTCGTCTCCAGGGTCAACTCAAGGACCCACAAACCTTAAGTGATAACACGAGTTTTATAAGTTCAATTCTTTATTTAACTCTTGGGTGTTAATGTAATGAATAGTACGTTAGTGGAATTTCAGATTTGGTTGGATATGTATATGTTATTCAGATAGCTATATGATTATATATATGTAATTGGACAAATCTGGTGGAAGATCGGACCCTCGGTTCCTCTGCTTTGGTATACGGGTACGCTGGGAGTCACACTGGGCCGTTGACTAGTCTGGTTCTGGTTTAATACGAGCGTCTTCCAATGAGATGATAACTGGTTACGAGCGCTGAATGGCGAGCGAGTATCTGGCTACGAGCGTTGAGCGCTGCTGAGCGATGAGCTGGATGCGAGCAACGAGATGGCTACGGGCGAGTAGCTAGATACAAGCGTTGAGCGGGGAATTGATCACGGGCGGGCTACGAGCGTTGACTGGTGAGCGAGTAGCTGGCTAAAAGCGTTGGCCGGACGGAGAGGTGAGCTTGAGGCGAGCTAGTAGCGGGCTGCGAGTGTAGGTCGGCGAGCGGGTAGTTGTCTACAAGCGTTGACGGTTCGAAGCGGTGAGCTGGATGCGAGCGCGTAGCGGGCTACGAGCGTTGTACGGCAAGCGGGTAGCTAGCTACAAGCGTTGACGAGGCGGACCGGTGAACTGGATGCGAGCGAGTAGCTGGCCGCAGGCGTTGACGGTTCGAAGCGGTGAGCTGGATGCGAGCGCGTAGCGGGCTACGAGCGTTGTACGGCGAGCGGGTAGCTGGCTGCAAGCGTTGATGGGGCTATGCGGTGAGCTGGATGCGGGCGAGTAGCGGGCTACGAGCGTTGTACGGCGAGCAGGTAGCTGGCTACAAGCGTTGACGAGGCGGAGCGGTGAACTGGATGCGAGCGAGTAGCGGGCTACGAGCGTTGTACGGCGAGCGGGTAGCTGGCTACAAGCGTTGACGAAGCGGAGCGGTGAGCTGGATGCGGGCGAGTAGCGGGCTATGAGCGTTGTACGGCGAGCGGGTAGCTGGCTGCAAGCGTTGACGAAGCGGAGCGGTGAGCTGGATGCGGGCGAGTAGCGGGCTACGAGCGTTGTACGGCGAGCGGGTAGCTGGCTACAAGCGTTGACGAAGCGGAGCGGTGAGCTGGTTGCGGGCGAGTAGCGGGCTATGAGCGTTGTACGGCGAGCGGGTAGCTGGCTACAAGCGTTGACGAGGCGGAGCGGTGAACTGGATGCGAGCGAGTAGCGGGCTACGAGCGTTGTACGGCGAGCGGGTAGCTGGCTACAAGCGTTGACGAAGCGGAGCGGTGAGCTGGATGCGGGCGAGTAGCGGGCTACGAGCGTTGTACGGCGAGCGGGTAGCTGGCTACAAGCGTTGACGAAGCGGAGCGGTGAGCTGGTTGCGGGCGAGTAGCGGGCTATGAGCGTTGTACGGCGAGCGGGTAGCTGGCTACAAGCGTTGACGAGGCGGAGCGGTGAACTGGATGCGAGCGAGTAGCGGGCTACGAGCGTTGTACGGCGAGCGGGTAGCTGGCTACAAGCGTTGACGAAGCGGAGCGGTGAGCTGGATGCGGGCGAGTAGCGGGCTACGAGCGTTGTACGGCGAGCGGGTAGCTGGCTACAAGCGTTGACGAAGCGGAGCGGTGAGCTGGTTGCGGGCGAGTAGCGGGCTATGAGCGTTGTACGGCGAGCGGGTAGCTGGCTACAAGCGTTGACGAGGCGGAGCGGTGAACTGGATGCGAGCGAGTAGCGGGCTACGAGCGTTGTACGGCGAGCGGGTAGCTGACTACAAGCACGGTTGAGCTGGCAGAGAGCGGGGGAGCTAGCAAAGAGCGGGTGAGCTGGCAAAGAGCGGGGGAGCTGGCAGAGAGCGGGGGAGCTGGCAAAGAGCGGTTGAGCTGGCAAAGAGCGGGGGAGCTGGCAAAGAGCGTTTGAGCTGGCAAAGAGCGGTTGAGCTGGCAAAGAGCGGTTGAGCTGGCAAAGAGCGTTTGAGCTGGCAAAGAGCGGTTGAGCTGGCAAAGAGCGGGGGAGCTGGCAAAGAGCGGGGGAGCTGGCAAAGAGCAGGTAGCCGGCTACGATAAGGTCAAGTACACTCGTTACTTACAGGCTACTACGACTGCGGTCAAGCCACACATCACTTCACTTGTACTAACTCTGGTTCTCGACCAACTCAATGGTGAAATTCTGAACATCATATATAAATGCGTTTGCAAAGTGAATGCGAAGCACATGTGGCGCGAGTTGTCAAAAAATGCACCAGAATCAACGTTAACATGGTGGCTGCAGTATGAATGGTGATGCGAAATTAAAATGCGTTGTCAACAAGAGTGATGTGTGGTGTGCGTAAGTATGTTTGCCTTTGATGCCAAACGTATGCTAGGGTGGGTAGTGTTGACGAATAGGCAACTGCTTTATGTTTGTTGTTGGTTGGCACCAGTGTGGTGTCTTGTGTGTAGTTTTGTGAGTTTTGTCCAGGTACCGAGGGTAAAACGTGTATTAGGATGGGTAGTGTTAATAGGTGAATTAAAGTGAATTATTAATTTATATTATTTATAAGCAGTTTCGGCTGGTTTTAGTGAGAATGTTTAATAAAAATAAAACGGGCATATAGACAGATAGACCGTTTGTAACGGTCACGTTACACAACTTCATTGCCTACCAAAATGTATGCTGAAACCGATATAATCATACATTTATATGGCTTATATATAACGTTTAACAGAAAGGCATGGGGAAGGTACCCCACCTCTTCCGAAATTCATAATATATACATAACAACGGCAAACATTGAGCTTTTGTCGCAAATTTTATGGAAATCCCTTCAGTAGTATTGGAGTTATGACATATTAATAAAAACAGGCGTGGTCGGACCTATAGGCCCTAAAGAAGTACCTAGATTGTAGATTAATCCGTAAATTTTTAATCCGATACATGCATAATTTTTGCAAATATAACGTTTTTTAAAAATATCGCATAGGGAGGTACCCCACTCCCTCTGGAATTCAATAAAATATGTAACCTGTTTTCGGGGGGCGTGGTAAACTTTTCTTTCCAAAAAACCTAAGTTGGGTTATGACAGCATTTGATTTCTATTCATAAATGTAAGGCGTTTTTTTCAAATATGCCCCCTTCAAAATTCAAGAACATATGCCCGTACATTCCCTGACATTTTCAGGAAAATCGGTTCAGTAGTTTTGTAGATGTAACATATTTTAAAAAGTGGGTGTGGTCAAGTCATTGGATCCTAAAAAAGTGGGTAAGGTCTTGCGAAATAGATACATTCGTAATTATTGTAAATATAACATTTTTAAAAAAGTAGGGTATAGGGGAAGTACCCCGCTCCTTCCGAAATTCAACTGAATTTGTAGCCTATTTTAAGCGGGGGCCATCCTTGTGCATTCCCTGGCAATTTCAGGAAAATCGGTTCAGTAATTTTTGTAGAAATGATAAAAATTAAAAATTGGAAAAAGTGGGCGTACATTTTCTTTGCATAAAAAATATCGAAATCGGCCCAGCCGTTCTCAACTGTTGCCATGACCAACGAACGACATTTGATTTTTATTTTTAAAGATTTAAAAGTTTAGACAAATCGCGATTTCCTTGAGAATCCCTTCAGTAGTTTTGTAGATATAACATAATTAGAAAGTGAGCGTGGTCGAATCTTAAGTCCCAAAATAAGTACGTAAGGTTGGAGACACAATCGCCATTGACTCGCAAAAAAGTTCCGAAACCGATACATTCGTATTTGTTGCAAATATTGCATTTTTACAAAAATAGGGCATAGGGGAAGTACCCGCCCGATCCGAAAGTCAAAAAATATGTAGCCTATTTTTATCGGGGACCAACCCTGTACATTCGCTGAAAGTTTCAGGAAAATCGATTCAGAAGTGTCGTAGATATAAAATATTTAAAAAAGTGGGCGTTGTCCAGTCTTAATGCCCCAAATAAGCACGTAAGGTCGGAGACACAATCGCCATTGACTCGGAAATTAATTTTCAAAGCGATACATTTATAATTGTTGCAAATATTGCATTTTTACAAAAATAGGGCATAGGGGAGGTACCCCGCCCGATCCGAAATTCAACCAAATGTGTAGCCTATTTCAACAGGGGGCCATCACTCTACGTTCCCTGAAAATTTCAGGAAAATCTGTTGAGTAGTTTCAAGTGGGCGGAAAAGTGGGCGTGGCCAATTTTTCTTTGCATAAAAACCTAAACTGGACTATGACTAACATTTCCACAAAAAATTATCCAAATCGCTCCAGCCGTTTTCAACTGATTCAATTACCAACAAACGACAATTGAGTTTTATATATAAAGATATATATATATATATATATATATATATATATATATATATATATATATATATATATATATATATATATATATATATGGTAAATTTCAAATTTCTTTTGCAATTCCATTGGAAGAAATGTTAAAAAAATTTTTGCGAGCACATCCGCAATTTTTGAAACATAGATTAAGAAAAAAGTTGTGGTTTCAAATCTGTTCGCGTTCACAAAATTGGATGCTGCGCTCCAAAGTTATGGGGGGTTTTATTCCCTTATAAAGAACAAATATTTAAAAATTCCATTTTTGCTGTAATAAGAAAATTTATATATAAAGCGTTAACAGCATTTAATATCTATCCGTAGATGCCTAAATATTTACTAAATGTATTTCTATTTTCGCGGAAAATCAAGAAATACTGAAAAAATCTTGGAGTATATTTAATTTATTCTAATTTAGAGTCCAAATAAAGTTCGAAAAAAATAAATCAAAAATACGTACATATTCTAGACAACGCGTAGAAAAATATGAGACCAAAATTTTAACGATAGGATTTATAACTACCATATTACAGCAACAACAAAAGACGAAAACTTATTATTGGAATATTATTTCAAAAATATATTTTTTGTTTAATACGAAAAGTAGAAAAAAAATTTTGGGAGTTATTCTACTATTTCGCTAAATTTCGATGCAAGGACTGACGGACTTCCTGAAACTTCTTCAGGGAAAATGCGATGACAAACCCGAAAGTGTATTTGCTTACTTTGATAAACAATAGGATTATGAAATAGAAAGTAATATTGAAATTATAACCAAAGAAAAAAAATAAAAGTTAAAAAACGTATAATTCGCGAATTCTTTAAAATCAGTTAAGGCGCATGCGCTTTTCAGATACAGCGAGTGCATCTCTATCAATATGTAGCGATTTTTCCAATTTTCATTCAGCGGCCAAAGTGTGCCGTCAGCTGCATCTAACTGTTCAAAAGACCTTTATGTGGGTAAAAATTGCGAGATGTACATAAGTTTATAAGGCGCATCCGATTTCAGTGACCGCCTATAAAAAATACGTCATTATAACAAATTTTAAACAAATTCGTCAAGAACCGCGGATGTGCTACCAAATTCTATTTTATACGAAATACGAATATTACTCCAGAATCTCGGTAATTTATACCATACGGTTTTGGAAAATAATATAATCGCGTAAAAAGGATTACATTTGTGTAAAAATAACCAAAGAAAATCGCGGTTCAATGCGCGGAATCATCAAAATATAATTTTGCAGAATTTCCTACATTCAAGGTATCTATAACCGCCGTTTTAGTGGATAGATTTGAAACCGGAAGGGTTCATTAGATCCGGCGCGTAAAAAAACTAAAATCACGCGGGGTTCAAGTGTACCTGAGGCACAGTTGTACATTTTGAAGCCAAAAAATAGGTTTTTAAAAAAAAATTACGCACCAAAATTTCGACTTTGGACTCCTATTACTAGGGATCTGTATGAAGCACACTCATGAGATATACATCAAACGACGTGGAATCACGAGCTCTACAATCCAATATATAGTTTGGGTAATTATCTGGTTGCCCCCTCCAATTATAAGAAAAATTCAAAAAACCCAGATTTCAAAACTTCAAAATGTCAGCATCGATTTTAGGGGGATGCAGTGTATATATCGAAAAGTCATACATTAGAACCATATTGCCCAAGGGGTCTTCTTCAATTTTTTCTTTGAGCTCAGGTCTGAATTTTCCGTGGTTTGACCAGAAATCAAGAAAGAACACAAAAAAACTTGTAAACTTCAACACATGTTTACCCATTTTTTAATATTACCACCCACACAGCTTCCACATAAATTATTTGTTATGGTTCATTTTATGCGAACCCGGCTAAAACACTGCAATTAATATAAATATATTCATATTGTATAAAATATATTGACAGTTCGCGACTTTTTAAATGGTGAACCTCAACTTCAACGATTGTAAAACATTTTTGAATATATATATATATATATGTTAAAGAGCTTAGTGATGAGTGAGTGACTGAGTGACTGACAGATCATCGACCAGACGAAACGGCTGAAGCTAGAAGCTTGAAATTTTGAGTGTGGTTTGCTGTTGGTGTGTAGGGGTGAGATAAGGCTGGGTTTTTGAAAATTCGAACTGGAAGGATACGAAAAGTACTGAAAGGTACTAAATATGGTACCCTTTGTATTAGGCAAACAGTAAGAGCTAGAATTCTGAAATTTGGAATGTGGGTTTTTGGAAATTCGCTCTATAAGTGTACGAAAAGTACTAAAAGTTACTAAATTTTGTATCAATTGTATATTTTTAACGGATATAGCTAGAATCTTGATATTTCGTATGGGAATCAAGGTTGGGAAGTAGTTTTGAATCGTATGGGAATCAAGGTTAATTAAAAATATTAATAAAGGTTTGTGTGTGAATGGAGATGATTTAGAATAGCTGACGACGGTTCTTATGTCGCTCAAAACATGATAAATAAACCTTCAACATTAATTGCTCACAACGCACAGTGGTCGTAATCACTGATCTAGCGGCGCGAAAATAACATGCAAACGAATGTTTCTGAATGTATGTATAGCCCCCATATAACGGTACCTCCTGATATTCGGTATTTTGAGGATTTAAGCATTTAAATTGTGGGCATAGGTCCACGTTTGGATATAGTCCCCTTTTCAGGTACCTCTCGATTTTCAGTATTTTGGGGGATTTAAGCTGCATTTTCCGCCCAAATTAGGTGTAATTGTATTTGGAGTTCCTAGTGAACAAAAACATTCTCCTCCAAAAACTGTGGACATAGGTCTACGTTTTGATGTTGCCCCCATATAACAATACCTCCCAATATTTGGTATTTTGAGGACTTTTTCCACATTTTCAGCTGAATTTTGGCATTGGCGGTTCTCGGTGGTTATGCATTTTCTCCACCAAAAATTGTAAACATGTGTAGTTCAACGTTTTGATATAGCCCCCATATAACTGTACCGCCCGTTTTTTTGGTATTTTGAGGATTTAAGCTACATTTTCCACGTATTTATCAGCAAGATTTACAGCTATTTGCAGCCAAAAGTTCATAATTCGGAATCTGGGAAGTACAATTTAATTTGTCAAAAAAGAATTGGACTGGATATTAGAGACCTTTTGCAGTTACGCTCCGTTTAACAAAAGTATATAACACTAAAAGGGTGCCATCGTGATGCAATGGTATGCACACCCGCCTTGCACACATAAGTTCGTGGGTTCGATTCTCCGGCCAGGCAACATCAAAACACTTTTCAACGGTGGCAAAATACCCCTCAGTAATGTTGGTGACATTTTCTGAGTATTTCAGCCATGTAAAACATCTCTACAAAAGTGGTGTCTTAGACACGCCGTTCGGACTCGGCGATAAACAGTAGGTCCCATGTCATTGAGCTCAATATGAATCGGGGTGCACTCATTGATATGAGAGAAGTCTCCTTTGTCCCTTATGGGATGTTTGTGGAACAATTATATATTATATTACACTAAAAGCACAAGTAAAAATAATAATTTTTGAAAATTTGCTATATACCTATGTACCTCCAGGCCCCAAACAATTTTTTTTTCATTTAATGTACACCCTCCTCTATTAATTAAAAATAAACTTTGTTTATTTTTATTAAGAATTTATTTAACAAATTCACAACAATAAAGTTAGATATTTTGCAACAATTTTCTTCAAATCTGATGCATGCAAAACTACAATGTAAAAACAAAATATTAGTCACCAGAGTGTTTGTAATGGACACAATGGAAAACATTTCTCAGTTTTGTAGTTTGATTTTTTGACTTTCGCGCCGCTAGATCATTGGTTTCGGCCAGTGTGCAACGGTATCAAATCTATACTTATATAAAATAATAAAAGAATCGTATACAGTGAAGAACAATTGGGTTTTTATGATCTATTCCTGAACATAACAGGTTTATTTTTGAAGAAGAACAATGCAAAATTTAAGGTTAAACTGACAACCTGACATCCTTTGTATAACCATTTTAATTGAAATACAAACCTTTCTTCATATAACTTAATTAACTTCGTTAGATATAATAGGGTTTGAAATGAAATCGCCACTAATTCGTCTTTTGAAATTAACAAACATCGCCTTCTTCATTTCATTTACAGATTTTAGTAGATTTTATGTCTTTGTTCATTTGACAGTTCGTCAATCAATCACACATTCATTCATTCATTCAGTCAGTCTTTTCATTGGTTGCCTTTGGTATTACCATGAATGGATTTTCCATAGGAAGACCATTCACAGATCATTTCTTTAAGCTGCAGTTAAACGCAGTAGTTGTTGGTAAATGCATGCCACTTGTTTGCCCATTGTTTGAAACCAATTTCTATGACTTTTCAACTGTAATCCGACTTCCGGTGTTAAGAAGTGATTGCCTGTTACAGGATC
Source organism: Musca autumnalis (assembly GCF_047663935.1). Taxonomy (NCBI): domain Eukaryota; kingdom Metazoa; phylum Arthropoda; class Insecta; order Diptera; family Muscidae; genus Musca; species Musca autumnalis. The sequence goes on from NW_027411977.1 coordinate 182,725,767, forward strand.
AGTGCTGCAAGCAATTTTGGATTACTAAAAGTCAGTGCATTATTTGAAATATGTTCATTGCTTGATTTTTGTGGTTCATTGTAAACAGTTGCCTTTGTGGGGATTGTTGATTGATTAGATCGTCCACCATGGGATGGAATCAGACATCATATCCATTTTATATATTTCATTGAAGTAACAAAAAAACTTGATAGTTGCAAAAATGTTCTTCAAAAATGTTTAGATGTAAGTAGTGCGTGTCCGTGCCTTCTCGAAAGCGCCGTGTTTCGGCCTGTCGTGCCGAAAATTTGTTTGGGCGTGCTTGGCTGTGATTTTTATTTAGCACGACCGTGCCAAAAGACAACGTACTAAACACGTACTATATATTTCGGGTCACTCCTTTCGATAGCTATCCCGCCCACCCCTAATTTCTATTGGTCTACTATTGTGCCAAATCGTATACTCAATATTATTGTGCTCATCAGTCATTTTAGTTAGTGGCGCCGTGGAATTCTGAAGCTTTTAATCCACTATCGTAGGAAAAATGTTTTGTCGCAATAGGGGCCGCGGAAGCAACATACTGCCAAAAATTCTGAACGATCCGAGACATGTTCTAACTTATCAACGGTGCAACGAAAGGCACTCCACAGACTTGCTTGAATGTGGCTTCTCCTGATGAGGTAGTTAGAGCTTAAATTACTCAAAATATGCAATTTTTCAAGGTTCCTTGTGTCTTTTATATTTGTTTGAAATATATTCATCATAATTATGTAAAAACGTACAACACCACCTTGATCTGAGGCACTCAGCGACAAAACGGCGTAACCCACATGCCCAAAAAAATTAAACTAACTATAAAGATCTACCCAGAAACTTTTGAAATAATTACTAAAAAATTCCGGGTGACGTAGGGGATGAAAGATACCAAGGAACGGTCCTGACCGGCTTTAACATCGTAAAGTCCAGGATTTTGTCTTGGTCCCTCTCTCATCTCAAGTGGACACTAACCTCCCCGTGGTGTCACCTGGGGAGCTGCCTTTAACACCCGTTAAAGGTAGTGAGCTAACATGTGCCGCGCGTTCACCCATAAGAACGTTAAAAACTTGGGTTAGGGCGTCGGGCTAGTAACCCCCCCCCCCCTAGAAAAAAGCAGCCTACTATGAAAAAACGAAAGAAAAGAAAAACAAACCCCTCTAAAGTTGACGACCCCCGCAAACGTTTTAAGGACCATGTTCTGCGAATCTGCACCTGGAATGTTCGCACTCTTTATAGAGAAGGTGCAGTTTATGCGCTGGCAGATGTACTTGAAAAGTACAAGGCCGACATTACTGCCATACAGGAAATACGATGGACTGGGAAAGATGTCACAACAACACCTAAAGGTGACGCACTGTATTATAGCTGCCATGACACAAAGCATGAGTTTGGTTGCGGTTTTGTAGTTGGTCAGAGGTTAAAACATCTGGTCTCCAGCTTCACCCCAGTGAATGAAAGACTTGCTACAATTCGATTAAAAGCAAAATTCTTCAACATCAGCTTTATCTGCGCTCATGCTCCAACCGAAGACAAGGACGAACAGACCAAAGATATATTCTACGAGCGCTTAGAAGAAACATATGACCGTTGTCCTGCCCATGACATTAAAATTGTTCTAGGCGATTTTAATGCCAAAATTGTAAAGGAAAATATCTTTGGACAAACAGTCAGGAAATTCAGTCTACATAGTGAAACATCAGACAATGGAATGAGGCTGATAGACTTCGCAGCGGCAAAAAACATGGTAGTTAGCAGTACCAGATTTAAGCATCTCGATATTCATAAGGGCACTTGGCTGTCTCCAGACCAAAGAACAATAAATCAAATTGATCACGTTGTGATAGATGGAAGACATTCATCGAGCGTGTTGGATGTACGATCGTTCCGAGGAGCAAACATAGATTCGGACCATTACCTCGTTGCAGCAAAGGTACGTACCCGTCTTAACGTTGCAAATAAAGCACGGACAGACACAACACGAAAGTTGGACATCGCTAAGCTGCAAACACAACAGATAGCCACAGCATATTCCACTCAACTGACCCAATTGCTTAATGAAAGCGCTTCTCGTCCCGATAACATATCAGCACAATGGCAAAATATTGCCCACTCCATGCAAACTGCCGCAAAATCAGTACTTGGATACCAGAGACCTCCACCAAAGAATCCATGGTATGCCCAGGAGTGCCGTGCTGCTACCGAAGAAAAAAATGCGGCATATAGGGCTACTTTACAATCAGTAGCAACGCGTAGCGCACGAGAGAGGTATCGGGAGAAAAGGAGAGAGGAGAAACGTCTCTTCCGCAGGAAAAAGAGAGAGATGGAAAAGAGGGAGTGTGAACAAATAGAGATGTACAGGAGACAGAACGAAGTCCGAAAATTCTACCAAAGAGTGAAGCATCAAACTGATGGCTTTGGTACAGGCATATCCTCCTGTAGAGACCAACAAGGTAATTTGGTAACTGATACAGATAGTGTGCTCAGGATATGGAAAGAACATCTTTCCAAACTGTTGGTATCCGACAGCAGTCAAGACGGCGAAGATAACACAGATCCAATCCCAGAAGATGGTATTATATGTATACCGCCCAGCCAAGATGAGGTAAGGACAGCAATAAACCGGCTAAAGAATAATAAGGCGGCAGGAGCAGATGGCCTACCAGCCGAGCTGTTCAAAACCGGAGGCGACACGCTGATAAGGTGTATGCATCAGCTAGTTAGCACCATCTGGCAGGAAGAACGCGTACCCGACGATTGGAACGTGAGCATCCTATGTCCAGTCCACAAGAAGGGTGATAAGACTGTGTGCTCCAATTACAGGGGCATAAGTCTGCTCCCTATTGCATATAAGATAGTATCTGGCATATTGTGTGAGAGACTAAAGCCTATGGTCAATGAAATTATTGGACCCTATCAGTGCGGCTTTAGACCTGGCAAATCCACCATTGACCAGATATTTACCTTGAGACAAATCCTGGAAAAGACCAAAGAAATGCAGATCGACACCTTCCATCTTTTCGTCGATTATAAAGCAGCATTCGACAGCCCTATACGTTCAAAGGTGTTCCAAGCCATGTCTGATTTTGGTATTCCTGCAAAGCTCATTCGGCTTTGTAGAATGACACTAACTGAGACGAGATCCTCAGTTAAAATAGGAAAGAACCTCTCCGAAGAGTTTATTACCAAAAGAGGTTTCAGACAAGGAGACGGCCTGTCGTGTGATCTATTTAACATCCTGCTGGAAAAGGTCATACGAGACGCGAAGGTCAAAAGAAATGGAACAATATACACGAACAGCCATATGTTACTGGCTTATGCCGACGACATTGACATCATGGGTCGATCGGTAAAGGAAGTAACTGACACCTTTGCAAAAGTCGAAAGAGAATCTGCTAAAGTTGGTCTGGCAGTAAACGGCGAAAAAACCAAGTTGATGGTATCGACGCGTAATATTTCCACAAACTCCGCACCATTTGTGAATGTTGGTACCTACAATTTTGAGGTAGTAAAGGACTTCGTCTACCTCGGCACCGCCATAAACACAACAAATAACATCAGTTGTGAAATACGAAGAAGAATAGTGTTGGCTAACAGATGCTACTTTGGGCTGAGTAAGCAGTTTAGGAATAAAGCCACCTCTCGTCAAACAAAAGTAACACTTTACAAAACACTGATACTACCCGTGCTAATGTATGGTTCCGAAGCATGGGTACTTGCTCAAGCAGATAAGGCAGTGCTTGGTGTGTTCGAGAGAAAAATTCTTCGAAAGATCTACGGGCCAATCTGTGTTGACGGCGAATATCGGCGTCGTATGAACAACGAGCTGTACCAACTATACAATGACGTCAATGTAGTTGAACAAATCGAGATACAACGATTGCGATGGCTAGGCCATGTTATAAGAATGAGTGATGATGAACCCGCTAAAAAAGCGTATAAATACGGGCCGCATGGAGGTTCTCGCAGATCTGGAAGGCCAAAGCTTCGTTGGAGCGAACAAGTGAAACGAGATATCAGTAAGCTACATATCCCAGATTGGGAAAATACAGCAGCAAACAGAGAGGATTGGAGATTTTTTCTTAGTTCGGCTTATGGAACAAATGTTCTGTAAAAGGCCTAAAAAATTCCATATTGTATTGTGTAACAATAGGCTATACTAGCTGCTAAAATAATGCAATATGAATTTTTTAGTATTTATTTCAGAAGGCTTCGGTTAAATGTTTATTTATTTATGTATTTATTTATTTATTTATTTATTTATTTATTTATTTATTTATTTATTTATTTATTTATTTATTTATTTATTTATTTATTTATTTATTTATTTATTTATTTATTTATTTATTTATTTATTTATTTATTTATTTATTTATTTATTTATTTATTTATTTATTTAGTTATTTATTTATTTATTTTTTTATTTATTTATTTATTTATTTTTTTTTATTTTTTTATTGAGGGAATACCTACACAACAAGGTAAAACAGTGGCTTATAGTCACTTTGATTTTTTGGGAATGTGGGTTAGGCCGCTTTGGTGCTGAGCGCCTCATATATTCGTGAAGTTTTACATGGCTGAAATACTCAGGAAATGTCGCCATCATTACACTGAGGGGTATATTGCCACCGTTGAAAATGTTGATGTTGCCTAGCCTGTGAATCGAACCCGGACATTCATTGTACAAGGCGGGCGTGCATACCATTGCACCACGGTGGCACCCAAGTTGAAACTATGCAATCAAAAAAGTTCCAACATTGACCATTTTCATATTGCTTGAAAAGGGTCACTTTTGGGCCGGTGACTATCTATGCCGATAGTCATGCGGCCCGAAAGGCACATAAGTCCTAATCTATCAAATCTGCGGTAGTTCTGGATTACATTACCCTAAAATCAATCGCAACTTTGTTCAAAAAACAGCAAAAATCGTCGGAAAGTTTTTTTTTAAATAAATTGAGGTCAAAGGCCACATTTTTAGGGTTTGAAAAAGCCAAGTCTTATCGAAACGGGACAAGAAAAAGTTATAGCCGTGAAAATTCTGTACAACATTGACTTTTACGATTTTTTTCCTAAGTTTTACCATTTTTGAGATTGTCCAATTTCGATAGGACTTACCGTTTTCAAGTTTCAGAATCTGCAAAAACACCGTGAGGTGAAGTAGTGAATTCTGGAAGTGACGGTGCACATATTCCAATCGTGTAAACTGGACAAGTCTATATAAGAATTTTTCCCAAAATAATCTAACATTTGCCCTTAACAAATTCTCATCCTTAAAACTATAGTTATTATTGACAAGTTCTTACAATTCCAGTAAATACAGAATATATTTACTATTTCAATTATCCAAAAAAGCAGTAAACTGAATCGATTGTTCTTTTAGCCAAATACTTCGAATATTTCGGTGTCTACAGCAGCATTCATGTCTATTTACGTTAGATTTATTAAAGCTAATTAATATTATCGCCACAGATAATGAGAATCAAAATTAGGGTTGGTTGATATCCATGTTATGCACAAATTGCTTGCTCAGTGAATCATAATCGTTTATATCATCTACACAGAAGTTAGTACAAATGCTATAAAATTAATGTGCATACATTTGTATGTACATTGTACATACTTGTACACACATTCATACAACCATTATAATTTGTCGTCCTTAATCTAATGAATAAACTTTATATTGCGCAGAAAATTTCATTAAATGATTTGTAAACAGGATTTCGTAATAAAATTAGATCAACCAACCAAAGTGTTTTATTGCTCGCTCGCTCTCTTTATTCATTGGCTGTGATTAACAAATATTATTTTATGTAAACTATTTATAGGAGCAATAAAAATGCGAGCAGTAGTGACATTTGTGATAAAAGTTCGAATCCGGCCCATTTACTATAATTATGAATGATATTTGACATTGTTCTTAATTTGATTATATTTGAAGGATATTAATGAAAGCGAGTACGTTTCAGTGAACAAACTTATATCAAAAATTAACAACTGTGTTGGTGTCGATGTGCTTAAATGTAATAGAACACAGGATGCCATTAAATGGTCTAAAAATAAACATCTGTGTAAAAACTTTGGCTAGACACCACGACACTGCTGATCATACCATGGGTTACTTAATGGAGGTCTCGGTTATTCAAGTATGTATTTTGTGGCTGTTTGCATGTAGTGGGCCATACTTTGCAACTGTGTTGATAAGTGATTGCAACGGGGTGTGCTTTGATGAAGCAACTTGGGCAGTTGAGTGGAATATTATGTGGCTAACTGTTGTGATTGCAGCTTACTCACGACCAACTTCCACGTTCTTCCTGTCCGTACTTTATTTGCTACGTATAATCTGGTACGTACAATTGCTGCAACAATATTGTGGTTGTAACAGTACATCCATGTCTAGGTCTATCTTCAGTTCTAGGAATGTGGCTGCTTCGATGGATTGTAACCACAAAGCTACTGGAGTTAGTTAGAAAATACGTTTTTGGCGAAAACCGGTTTCGGTTTTGGACACCCTAGTAGTGGTTGTCTTAACCAGCAAAAATTACCTTTGGTGGATTTTCCAGGGGGGTTACTCTGTATTGCGATGCGAAAGCAAATGCGATGCGAAAGTTAAATGCGTTAAGAGTACAATTTGGTACTCTGTATCACTAACGCAAACGCTTTCGCAAAATAAATCGAAAATAAGGCAACACTGGCTCCACAAAGTAAACAATAACGAAGAATGAGAAAACGAAATGTCAAAAAAATTGTAAATAAAAACATGTTAAAGAACATTTTTGAGCGGTACGTGTGTTTTTTAAAACTTTTAAACATTTATTGACAAAAAAATAATAATTATGGATTCGGTAGCATTATGGTTTGAGGAAAATGAACATGAAGAACGAATTACAAGAAGAATTTTAAGAGATCGATCAAATATACTCTCTCTAAGTGACCACGGGTAAGAAAATAGAAGCACAAATTATGTGACAAACGTTTTCAAATATTTCATTTTTATAGATTTATACAAAATGTTCGTCTTAAAAAAGATGCGTTTATGTATGTATTAAACTCTATTAAAGACGACCTCGTCGTTCCAAATAGGTCCACAGCCATTCCAACTCCAATAAAAGTGGCCGCTGCTTTGAAATTGCTTGGACAAGGTGGTTATCAACACCAAATCGGCCAAGACTATCTTTTAGGATTATCACAGCAATCTATGTCGCGTTGCTTAAAAGAAGTTTGCGAGGTGATTGAACGAATACTTTGTCCCAAGCACATACAATTTGAGGTTACTGCGGAAGAGGAAATTGAAATAAAGATATGGTTTTTCCATACGTGTGGCATTCCTGGGGTGATTGGGGCCGTTGATGGCACCCATATACAAATGATTCGACCGGCCAGGAACGAACACCTGTACTTCAATAGGAAATTAAAGCACAGTATGAACGCAATGGTGGTATGTATGTTTTTATGTGTGAATGCCGCTTATAAAATATGACTTTCCTTTATTTTTTTACATATGTGATCACCAAATGAGGAGAAAGGGGATTTTGGCTTATTGGTAATAAACTTAAAATAAGTTTAAATTATTTTTTCTTACTTATTTTTTAATCATCTAAAAGGCGATTCGGGCTACCCACTGGAACCTTGGCTACTTACTCCATACAGGAACGCGACGGAAAACTCATCCGAGAGTCGTTTTAATAAAAAGTTTTGTAAAGGGAGGTCCATAATTGAGAGTGTTTGGTGTTGTGAAAGGCAGATTTCGGTGTCTGTTAGCAGCCAGAGAGTTACATTACGCACCAGAAAGAGTGCTTCAAATAATGAACGTTTGCTCAGCCCTGCACAATATTTGCGTAGATTTTAATTTACAACTGCCAACACACGAAATTGCTGAGTCCGAAAGTCCTAACGAAGTTGAAATGTCTGTTTCTGTTTGCTAAGGAAATAAGGAATAGTATTAGAAACAATTTGATTTAAATAAAATAACTTTTATTAATAAAAACAAACAAAAACATAAGGAATTCATTGCAGTGTTAATAACAAATAAAAAACTTATTATGTAAAACGATAAAGCTTCTGAATGGCTATTTTGAGATCTTGGAATTCATAGTCAGTCATAAGTTCTTAAACTAGGTTGCCTTATAGGCATATTATAAAGAAATACATTTGGGAAAATTAAAACTTACTGTAGGAAATAAGGAAAATTGCATATATACATATATCACATTGTTTTACTTAGTTCCAATTCTAAAATTTTCTTTTTTAATTCTAGCTTTTCTATAGCATTCTTTTGTTTTTGGAACTTGTATTTTTTTATATTCAAATTTTTCTTTGGAAAAAGCAAGTTTTTTTTTCCTCTAATTCAAATATTTTTCGATTGTACCTTACTAATTCCTTCGTGGTACAATGGATATCGCCCAAAAATTTGGTGGATTCTCTGTGAAATATCCCTTGAGTTTCCACTTGTGTTTTTAAGAGATTATTACGTTCATTTTGGTTTGACAGCCGTGAACGTTTGGCTGACTGGAAGCTTTCATCCAAGCAGCTACGTCTGGCCGCGGGCGCTGGTTCATTTAAATTGATGTTTTCATCTTGGGACGATCGCAAAACCTCTTGTACAATATCGTTTATTGTTGAGACATCTTGGCTGGCATTACTACTTGTGCCAAAGCACGTCGATGTTGGCAGTCCGCTGACGGCTTCCTCCATATGCAGAAGGTTTATTATTTGTTCCTCCATGGGTGAAAGCGGGCAATCATTTGAGACACCATCTCCCGTGCTGGAAATACTGACTTTGTTCCTTCGCATCTTAACCTTTGTATGGGTTTTAAGGTCAGACCAAACCTGTGAATACCCAGCAAACCAAAATCGGAAGAAACATCAGAGTTCGGACCAAATTCGGTCCGAAAGTAGGATGAAAGTCCGAGTTCGGATCCGAATTCGGTCCGAACTCTGACCGAAAGTCATATGGCGTGGTTGACGTGTTCTCTGACCGAAATTCGGATGAAAATGGGATGTTTTAGCCGACTATCGGGCAGATATCGGCGCGAATTCGGACGTAAAATCTTATGAAATTCGAAAGTGTTTGCCGACTTTCGGACCGAATTTGGTCCGAAGTCAGATGAAATATCGTATGAACCTCTGATTTATTTACCAACATTCGACCAGAAATCGTTTTTATTATTAAAAGATGTTGAAAATACACACTTAATTCATGAAATATCCAAATCATATAAAAGTTTATCTACTATGGACATATTAAAGGTTTTAATATCATCTTATGATGTGTTAAATGCGCGACTTGGTGGAAAAACAAACTGTGGAGAACAACAAATTCGTCAACACGATCTGTGAAATATATGAAACAATTGTTATTAATATATGAAAAAATACATGTCTTCACATTAAAAAAATGCTAAGAAACTTAACTTTGGCCATATACAAATATGAAACATATGACTTTCCACGGAATAGTTTTGAAGTTTCACGAAGAAAATCTTTACTTTCATTAACTTCATAAAAATAATTACACAATTATTTACACTTAATTTTGCCAAAGCTGCACAAGAGAAAATAGAAAAATTCACTTCCGAGAGGGAGAGAGAGGGCGGGAAAAAGTTCGTCAGACTAGCCGGACAGAGTTCGGACCAAAGTCGGTCAGACGCGTCGGAAAAAACTTCCGACTTTGAGCAGACGCGTCGGACGTCCGACATTGTGTTTGCTGGGTATGTACACATAGTTAGTTTCACATTTTATATAAAGGGTATAATACATTACTTTTTTCCAACCAGCGACATCTCTTAGAGCAGGTCCATTTGAAATTAGATCATCAGCCAGTTTTGTCCACAAATTATTGGCGCGTTGTTTCGAATTTGCACTCTGCAACTGTCCCAAATCACTGTGTTGAACCACAAAATCAACCAAGGTTTCGAATTGACGTTGCTGAGTATGTAACTTCTTTTGCTTTTCCCTAAAAAATAAACAATTTAGATTTAAATATAATTATTTAATTGTGCTTACTTACATGTTTCGTTTCCTTTGCGTTTGCTATTTTGTTGGCGCAAGATATTTGCGTTTAACGAACGAGTTTGATATACGCTTTCGTATTACAGAGTGCGGTGATGCCAGATTTGCGAAAACTAGATGCGAAAGGAGATGCGAAAACGAATTACAGAGTACCAATTACTCGATTCGCTACAATTTTTCTTAAGCATCGCAATACAGAGTAACCCCCCAGATCTAAAGCCGCAGTCGTTAATTTAACCGTTCGCACTCTACGCTCGATTATAATATGTGTATGATGGAGAAGAAACTATGTATGTTGGTACATACCGTCTTATCTCCCTTCTCGTAAACATGATGTATAGTAAGTGACCTGTATTTCCAATCAGTATATTATTTTATATCTCTCACAATCCGCCTTACAATGTAAAATATTTATGTTTGTACATATCTTAAATGAATATTCTACTCTAATTGTTAGATCTTTATAATTAGTAGGAACCACTAAAAATAAATTAGCTTAAGTACTTATTCTAAGTTTGTGGTTAAACAACAACACTAAAATTCCATTTACGACCACAATAACGCCTCAATGTCTGCATCGATCTTTCATTTAACTTTAGAAGAAGACAAACAAAGCAATTAGCAATTTTATGCTAACATCAACGTCATTCATTTTTGGCAGCAAACAAACCACAAGAAATTGTCACACATAAATTCACATTGTCAAGTTATATATAAAAAGCTTTTAAGGATAAAGGATAAGAATAAAACAAAGCACTTACACTTGTTTTCCAATTATCTAATTAATGGCTTTGTTTTGATCTAAGAATGTTAGTGATTTAAAGTGGGATGAATGGCAGTAACGTCTGTATCAATTATTTAGAATACTTTTGTGGATATATATAAAATCTAAATATTATTCTATGAGGAAAGATTGAAGTTATGTTCACATAAACGCGATTCTATTATTTTTGTTTACGGATACCTATATTTTACAGCGATAAGGAATCTTTTCACACAGAATTAGCCATTGGAATAAGAGAACACACATCTGGAAATAATTCGAATCATATCCCTATCAAATCCCAAACAAATGTTGCAAATGTCACATATGTGAATGTAGTCAATGCAGTAAATGAGCATTCCTAATGACGCACAGAAACAGATATTCACTGAACTATTCCCTTATACATATGGGATATGGGTATTTAATTTTATATGCCAAACATAATCAATACTATGTCACAAAACAAAATATGAACCACCAAAAACTAAGAACAAAATCTTATGAAATTGACGTAAAAAATAAAAGATTATTGCAGTAAACAACCCCTAAATATATTCAATTGCAATGAATGCAAAACAAATTTGAAAATAAAACTCTTGATGGGTAAAGTATGAAAGATGAGCCAAAATTAAAATTTCGTTCCGGATATGAGAAAACGCCTCATTGTTTTTTTCAATTCCCAAGTAAATGTAATAAAAATCGAAAACTTTATTCGGTTGAAATATGTAGTTTCATCATGAGAACGGTGAAGAGACATGTCGTCCAAAGAACTAAAATATTCATAAATTAAAATTTACTTGACTACTAAATTTACACCCAAATTTATCCAAATTAAGTGTCACTGCAATGAGCATCTTCAATTTCTAATAAAACAATTTATAATCCAACATTTTCTATTATTTCTTTCAATTGTCGGTACCTCCCCTTTCGAAAAGTCCTTGAGGATACTTTTGTAATTGTTGACATACATATGCACATATGTATGATTGTACAAATGTGATTTTTAAATCCCCTTATCAAATTATTTCATTCAATCTGATATGTACTACCAATGTCAAATCACCCCATATAGGGACCACCGTAAATATCCGTAAAATAGGGTGGTTAACAATTATAACACAAATTAGTTTTCCAATTGACTTAAAAAGTCACTGATAGCAATTACCAAAATATGAAAAAAACTAATTAGGGGATGATTTGTCAAATTAATTGATGGTATCTGCAACAGTAGGACCACCAAGCAAGTAATGTTTAATATTCAACTTCTTGACATTGACGTTAAATGTGATATCTGAATGCAAACAATTAAACGCATTTATCGCTATGTTAGATTAATTAAAAAGATAACATAGATTTAAAAAGTTCCACAAAAATCCATAAATATGGAAATGTGTACTAGAGCAAGAATATAACCTTTATCAGCTTCCCAATAAAAATGTTTTGTCGTGGGTTATTTTGATCTGTAGCTTTCGAAGCAGATCTCTATACGTTAGTGAGAGAGTGAATGTATGAGTGAAAAAAGCAACAACCAAATGATTTTAATTGTTTGTTTTTGTTCACGTACAGTGTGCGTGAGGGAGAAAATCAAAAGCAAAGACAATTCAGTGGGATTCCACATCCCTAATTTAAATGAATTGCAAATTTAAGAATTTGAGTTGTAACATAAAATTTTGTTAAGCATTTAGTTTATTTGTATCAGTTTTGCAACAACAATTATTGTATGGAGTTTAGTGCAATCTTGAAATTATCGCTTAGTACATATTAAATAAATTAGCTATGGTTTTTGTTGTACTCCTTCTCTCTCATTTGTTTTGATTATTCAGTTTTGCTCCACATTGTGACGTCAATCATTGTAACTCCTTCTACTCCGGTGGTGCTCAAAATATTTTGTACATTAGTCTCTCTGAGCGAGTCTTCCCTTTGCTAAACCACGACTGATGAGAAGCAGCGTCAGGCACCATACTTTTCTATTGCATACTTTACGGGGCGTCATTGTGTGAGTGCATGCAATTTCAATGGGTTGAATTGTGTGCGTGGAGAGAGCAACGTTAAATGAGCGCACACGGGCGCCTAATTGCCTGACGTGGGAATAGAGTGTATATATGTTGTTGTTGCAGTCACGTTAGCGTATATGGGTGATCTTGGCTGTTCGAATCCCTCTTATTCATGACCTCTGCCTATTTGTTGTTTACATTAGTCTTTTTGTATGTGCGTATGTGTGTGAATCGACTAGCATTTCGCGTGATCATCATCGGCGATCGAGTATAAATACGGGAGAGTAGCAAGTGTGTGAGTGAGTAGTAAATCAGACCATGAATTAAAACCGTGTAGTCTAAGTTTGGGTTCCACCGCGGTGCAATGGTATGCACACCCGCCTCGCAGAAGGCCGTGGGTTCGATTCCCCGGCCGTGGGTTCGATTTCAACGGTGGCAAAACACCTCTCAGTAATGTTGGCGACATTTCCAGAGTATTTCAGCCATGAAAACTTCTCTACAAGTGGTGTCTTAGGACACGCCGTTCGGACTCGGCGATAAACTGTAGGTCCTATATGATTGCGCTAATATGAATCGGGGTGCACTCATTGATATGAGAGAAGTCTCCCTTGGTCCGTAAGGGATGTTTGTGGAACAATTATTAGTCTAAGAGTAACCTGGGATGAAGGGATGTTTGTGGAACAATTATTAGTCTAAGAGTAACCTGAATAGAGTAATGCTGTGTGCGTAGAAGTAAATTATGCCAAAGCAGTGGCGAGAGTATTCCCACCTGAGGTGTGTCACTAACAACCGATTTCCTAATTTAAGTCCGTTATTCCGATTTTTCTTTTAAGCATACATTCTATCCACTCATTGAAGATAGAAGGTACAGCCAGAATAATTAAGACGCTGTTTTACTGATAGAACTTTCACAATGTTAAATGTTTGTGATATCCAATAAGTAGAGTTGTGCCATTCTGGTTCAACTGAGTTCAATACGTAGTTCCAATCATCCACATCGTTTGTATGAAAAAAACTGCGTATATTCATACGTTAGTTTGTATGACATCACTCATGCTCTTCAATAAGGCAGCTTCGGTGAAATTCATTCCTCCCAGAATTGTTTCGTTAATTTCCCTTTGATATACATACAGATTGTCAAGAAATTGTTTTCACACTACGAAAACTAAAACTTTTCATGTATTAATTAGTGAAAAAAGAAAAATAGTTGTGATAAAAATGTCGGGTTTTCTTGCAAAAAATAGTTGGCCAGCGTGTTTAAGATCAGATTGAATGTATAAATAGAGAATTAACCAACGTAGTTCAACAATAACAGCCAAAACCAATAATTAACATGTAATGCAAGGTGTCAAAGAAATGTTTTCAAAATGTAATGAAGGTTCCAAAATAACATAGCAATAATTCCTACAAAGCTGAATTTGGTGGAGAGCTAGCCTTTACCATTAGCAACGTCCTTAAAGTCCCCATCGATCCCATATGTGCAAACAACGTTATTCGAGGTCATTTTTGGAGTCATTATTTAGTTTTTTTATTTTTCAGATTCACTTTGGCAGGTTTGTTGAGGTGTGTGTTTTACTTACTATTTGTATGTAAGTCAATCTTAATCTCATTTTTGTTGCTTTCAAATTTAAAAACAACAAGTTTAAAGTGAGATGTAGTTAAAATTGATTACTTTAGGGGATGGCAGAGAAGACTAGTTTCGCTCAACGCCACTTGGACTCATCAGTTCTCTTAGTTCTTTGTATTGAAACAAAGAACCCTTTCCCAATTTTATGACGACTCGAGCTCAAGAATAAGTGTGACTGATGAATTTGTTTAAATGCAACTAAAAACTCTCGTAGTCGCATATGTAAACCAAATTAACAGTGTCATGTGTCTCCACATTGCAGAGAATGAACATAACTATTTTGATAGTTGTCGAAAAATAACAACAACCAATCGTCCACGGTGCTTTGTGTCTATTTTTAGATTCACTTTAGCAGTTTTGTTGAGATGTGTGTTTTACTTACTATTTGTATGTAAGTCAAGCTTAATCTCATATTTGTTGTTTTCAAATTTAAAAACAACAAGTTTAAAGTGGGATGTATTTAAAATTGATTACTTTAGGGGATGGCAAAAAAAAACGCGTAAGTATATTATGAGGCGAACCGTTTAAAATAACTACACTATGTGTTAGGTATTTCCATAAGCTTTCCAACGATATCCAATTTGGAGTAATCAGTTCAGTAGAACCGGGTCTTACCCGGTTTTTAAATCTGGCATTTTGCGTTGAATTACCGGCGAACCAGATCTGCCGCCCATGAAAATTATATTTTTCCATAATCAGCGCAACAAACCCTACCTTCGGACAAAAATTCAAAAAAATCGGAGATTTTTCGGTGGGGTTTCGATTGATTGCACATCGTCTGCTCCGTCGGAAAAGGTCGTAAGTCCCTCCCAATAAATTTTTCAGGAGGAAGAAAAAACATTCCATCGCTTTCTGTATTAAAGATTTTATTATGCTGGTAAAGGCAGTATTCTTCGCTTATTTATTCCGCTTCAATGCCTGTACTTTGTTTGATAAAGTTCCGTCGCGTTTGGGAGATAATTGGATGTCTTTGGACTTACGACCTTTTCCTTGTACAGTTTTGTATTTTTGTAGGGACTTACGACCTTTTCCTACAATTTACGGACGTTTTTAAAATTAACATATTTATACTTTACAAAACAAGGTGGAAAGGGTATTATATGTTTGTTTTGTCCAATATTCGTGTAACATCACGAAGTATTCGTTGTAGACCCCCTCCCCTTGCCATTTTTTATATCTTGACGAGATAAAGCGATCTATCCGTCCATCCATTAACATTGTAATAAAACTCCAGGCCTCAATTTTGGACCGATCGTCACGAAATTTTGTGGAGAGGTCGGGTTCCGACCAGTAGTGACCCCATTTGATGTTGGTTATGATCGAAAGGTGTGAAATGGACCAAACACACAATTTTTACCCGACTTTGTAGCTGTCATGTAGATCGCAGTAATATTCCGATCGGTGCGAAATTTTAAAACTGATTTGAGTTTAAGACAAAGAATAAGCTTGCAATTTAACATGGTGATGAGATAATTATTAGCGGGTTAATTGGACCAAAACTTTTGGGTGAAATCTTATATATAAAAGACAATGTGTGTATGTTTTTATGTTCAGCATAGACTCCAAAACGGCTGAACCGATTTTTTTGAAAATTTCAGAGAATATACAAAGAACAACCGGAGTGAAAATAGGCTCTATATTTTTTTGAATTTGGAAGGGGCGGGGGTAGGCCCTATTTTTTAAAAAACGCTTTTTTTGCTAAAGTTATGAAAATATCGGTCGGAAAACTAATTTGCGAGGCAACTGTTGTTAAATCTCCGACCCTAAGTTCTTATTCCATGTAATTTTCAGATTATGCACAGGGATGTCCCTTGATGGATGTAGGCTATATACACCCGGGTTACACCTGTGCATATCGATATATTCAGCGGAGACCCTATAAATTATATATATTCTTGATCAGAGTAAAATTCTAAGACGATATAACCATGACCGTCTGTCCGTCTTTTGAAATTAAGATACAGCTCGCAATTTTAAAGACAGATCTTCGTGATTTGGTATAGAAGTTTATATTACTTCTAAGATGTTTGGTATTGACGCCTTCATATAGCTCCCATAGAACGGTACCTCCCGATTTCCGGTATTTTGAAGGTGTGGCCTCAATATTTCTCAGAAATGGCTGAAATTTGGTATTTATTCTTCGTTTGGGGTTTTTTGTTTTTGTCTGCAAACCATGTAGAATCTTCAGCATGTAATGTCTTCCTGGGCTTAGGAAGTTTATCATCAGAGCTTTCAGAATCACCGTGAAACCCATAGGAAACTAGACCCATGACACCATCTTCTAATTCCATTCCAAATTCATACTGCTCTTTGTTAGAAAAAACCATTGTGTCTTCTTAGCTTAATAACATTTCAATCAATTATTATTTTAGAATCATTTAATAATAATATAAACATTGCACTTACCCGTCCGTTAGAAGTTATTACTTATTATTCAATTCAGAATACAAACTAATCTCGTTATGTGAATAAATGTCCCTAGACAAACCACAAATTACCAGTTAAAAAAGTTAAGTAAGATAAGTAATTTTAAGTAATTTTTCAATATATGAGGTATTTGAACACATACAGCATCCCAATCTGTATTAATGAAAAGACCAGAAGACAATATTTAATAATCAGTTCGCTTATAGAATAAAATAGATTTCTAATGTAAAATTTCGTTGAAATATAGAAATTCTCACATTTTTGTTGAAAAGTTTGGTCCACAGGCTCCGCCAAATTTCATCCGATTATCATCCAAAGGTGTAGGCTAGTTCCTTACATTGTACCCCAACCATGGATGACGTTAAACATTATATCTGAACTATATTAGCTGTAGTATTCTTTTACAGTATACATTTTCCTGTGGACTTACGACCTTTTCGTACTCAAATTTGTACGTTTTGTGGACTTACGACCTTTTCCGACAAGGGCAAAACATATAGAAAAACGCGACATACTACCATTTTCTTTGTATCATAAGACGTGTTTTGACGTGTTCTATCATCCTGTAACAAAAACGCGATTTCCAAAAAAAGTGGACTTACGACCTTTTCCGACGGAGCAGACGACATGCGGGTTAAATGGGCTATTTTTGCATAAAATGACTCTAACATGTAATACGCTGACGCTGATTTAAAGCAGCGCCAGGCGTTGCTCTCTCCACACACACAATTCAACCCATTGCAAAAGCATGCACTCACGCAATGATACCCCGTAAAGTATGCAATAGAAAAGTATGGTGCCTGAAGCTGATTTAAAGCTAGCATACATTTTACACAATCACCACAACAGTAAAGGTGTTTCTGCAAAATCGGTATTATATTTTTATACCCTCCACCATAGGATGGGGGTATATTAAGTTTGTCACTACGTTTGTAACTACTCGAAATAATCATTGTAGACCCCACAAAGTATATATATTCTTGATCAGCGTGCAATTCTACATCGATATAGCCATGTCCGTCCGTCTGTCCGTCTGTGGAAATCACTCTAGCGTCCGAACGGATTGACGTAGGTTGATGAAATTTTAGGAAAATATGTTATATTTACGTAGGACTTTTGGTATTGAAAGTGGGCTATGTAGGTCCACGCTTTCGTATAGCCCCCATACAAAATGACGCGTGACACGTCGTCGTTTTAAGGAATTTTTAAGATATTTGGTCCATTTTACCACCGAATTGGTTGTAATTTGGTACTTTGTGTCTCCAGAGGCCAACAAATATTCCTCCCAAAGTTGGGTTATATAGGTCCACGTTTTGGTATAGCCCCCATATAAGGCCCCATATAAAGTACGCGTCATTTTAATATATTTTGAATGTATTAGACCCACTTAACCAAAGAATCGGTTGTAACTTTGTATTTTGTGTTTCTAGAGGCTAAGACACATTTCTACCATAAAATGTTTATATAGGTCCACGTGTTGATATAGCCCCCATAATACAATATCTCCCGATTTTCGATATTTTGAACGTTTTAGCCTCATTATCACACCGAGATGGATAAAACTTTCCCCCAGAAATTTGTAGGTATAGGTCCACGCTATCATATAGCCCCCATAGAACGGTACCTTCCGAATTTCGGTATTTTGAAGGTTGTGACCACATTAATCCACCGAAATGGCTGAAATTTGTGGTGGAGGGTATAAAAAGTTCGGCCCGACCGAACTTAACGCTTTTCTTACTTGTTATTATTATGTTTCTATCAATTGTTGAATATTTCAAATTTTATTTGTATTTCGATTTTATGATTGTCACATATGACTCCTTGTTTATCTTTTTGTGGGTGTTTTGCTAAATGTTTTAAGGTTTGGTTTCTTTAGATGTGATTTTTAACGTTTGTTGTTATTGCTGTTTTTGCAACAAAGTTATGCTATCAGGTAAAACATTGCCAATTTTAGATCCTATACATGTGGGTTGCTAGAAACACAATGGTATTTATGTGGGTTTTAGATGTTTGTATCAAATTGGTATGTTATTCTGCGTAAACATATAAAAGCTATATAAACGCAATTGGCATAGGTATACATGCAAACACACATTTCATGCACATTTGTAAATAATAAATATTTAAAATTAAAAATCAACAAAATGGAGAGGGTAGAATTATTTATTCATTGAATTTTTTTGCTTCGTGAAGTTACATATACCACAAACTTGATGGTGGAAAATGTCAGCATATATTTCCAAAGTTTCTTTTTTCATATTCAAAAAAGTTACAAATCTACACTTTATAGTTTTTGGCAATCACTTTATTTTTGTCTTTGAGTTTTAATGGATACTAAATTAATTACAAATGTAAGAAATGGAAATATGCAAATAATTGATGTTTTTAATGATAAATGGCTGCGTAACATTTTGCAAACAACATTCTTTCACAATAATTTTCCTGCAACAAAAGTCTGTATTAATAAATCTTCTATTAGTTTTAAAAGGATTGAACGATGTTCGTGGAATCAATAACAATTTCAATTATGGAAATATTGGTAATGATATTCAAACTAAAATATCAAGAATGGTAGTACACACCTACATACACCATAACGTCTGTCTCGCAAAAAAGTCGTAAGTCCATTTCTTAAGAAAACTAGATACAGAATGATAGTAGAACTTATAACAAGTCATATGGGAAAATTATATTATGATGCGTTTTGCTGTGTGCTTTACTATTGTCAGAAAATGTCGTAAGTCTAATTTTAGTACGAAAAAGTTGTCCACAACAATATATATACTTTGAAATAATACTATCGTTAGTGTAGTCCAAATATAAGGTAAGACCAGTGTTTGAATTTGCTACCAGCACAGCACTGAAATCACTAAAAATATGCTATTGCTATGCTGTGCTGTTTTCAAAAACAAAATCGAAAACTGTTGCTGTGCTATGCTGCGAACATAAAGAAAGAAGTCAAGAAAACAAAAACGAAAGCTATTGCTGTACAAAATGAACAAAATCAACAGCATAGCATCAAACATAACCCAGAAAAATGTTTGATGGCAAAGAAGTATGTATTTGAAATATAACAGAATTTGCTATTGAGCTGTGAAAACATGACTAATTGCACATTTCGATATTTTTAACACGCTACTATTATTTGGACCGCAACTATTGATCTGTTCCAGAACCTGCAACAGTCTACTATTTTTGAAAAGTTTGACACTTTTTCTTTATAAATTTGTCAAAAAAATCAAAAATAGTAGATACTTTAGGTTCTGGAACAGAGCATATCTTTCTACCCTATGAATCTTTTATATACTACTTACCAAATAGCCAGTTATATAACAAACAGCAAATTGGTGGAAATATTCAACTGCTGCTCAACTATAAGAATGTATTTGGGTTAGTGCTTAGATACACAAATAAATATATTTTTACTGTAAGGAACATTTAGAATGTTTAACGGAAATTAGAAAAATGCATAACGATGGCTAATTATAAAAAAAATTGGACTAATCTTCTTGATTCTGGTCTTCAAAAAGGGACAATTTGTTTATAGCTTCGTTTATAAAGGCTGAATTTAGATTTACTAATAATATGTCTTCTAGAGTTTCGTGATTCATTCGGTTTCGCCTGTTTTATTAAAAATTAAGATTGCCAGAGTTTGAGCTCAATCGGAGTATGTTAACACGTGCCACTGGGACCTCAAAGTTTCCATGGGCCCTTTATATAGCCAAAATTAAATCTGACCCGATTTTCAAACATTTTTGTGGGATTACTTGTTAGCAACTTGTAAACCGTTTTCATCGATTGGACAATAAATGTGATCTATAAAGTGATTTTGTGAAAATTCGCCAATACAAATTAAAACTGGTGCCCATTTTATATTGCCAAAGGCGAATTTTCACAAAATCACTCTATTGACCAATGTTTATTATCCAATCGATGATACCTTGTAAGCAATAAACAACACTGAACAACTCATAGGGTCATTATTATAAGTTTCTTTTACTATTGGATGTATTTGAAAACGCAAATTAAACGAATTTGAAGACATTAAAAATATAATTTTCACATTATAAGTTAATGCCAAGAAAGTTCTCCTTGAAAATGAATGATCTCTTTTAATATTATTTTAACCGGAAGGCTAAAAAAATCTGATCGAAAAATCCAAACTATAACCAAAGAAGGTTTATTTATAATAATGGGGGTTAGTGAGTTTGCTGGGTTAACATTAATTATGCTATGCTATGTAGAAATGTTTACAGCATAGCAGAGCACAACAATCGTTTTTCGATTTCATGACTATGCTATGTGCTATGCTACTTTTATGTTCGTAGCATAGCACAGCAACAGTTTTCGTTTTTGTTTTTGAAAACAGCACAGCATAGCAATAGCATCCGTTTTTGATTTTGATGTCTATGCTATGCTATGTGCTGTGAAGATTTCAGAAGCACAGCATAGACCTTGTGCTATGCTACGTTTATGTTCGCAGCATAGCACAGCAACAGTTTTCGATTTTGTTTTTGAAAACAGCACAGCATAGCAATAGCAGTCGTTTTTATTTTTGATGCTGTGGCTATGTGCTATGCTGCGTCACCTTCACAGCACCAGCATAGACCTTGTGCTGTGCTGTGAAAAACTAGCAGCAAATTCAAACACTGGGTAAGACGCCATTCGTGGATTGCCAAAAAGAAGAAGAAGGTGTACAAAAATGAAAATATGCCCAAACGGCATATGCCCCAAACAGGTATGGCATATGCCCCAATCAGGACGAAAATTTGAAAATCAAATTGGGGTGTAACCGGTTTCCCATTAGGACCTTTCTTCAAATGTATTGGACCAAATACAATTTAACGTTTAACAAAAACAACAAAATCCGAAAGATTTTATTAAGAAACAAGCAAAAGTTGGGGTGCAATTTCGTAAAGTTTTTTATAAAAAGAAAAATATTTCAAAAACTCCGGATGGTGTAGCTTTTTTATGGACATAGCCAGAGGTCAAAATCCTAAGCCCCTACCAAAGACCGACAGTCTAAGAAAACTTTGATGTGATACCCATATTCAATGAATCGGTTCAGAGTAACCGGTTTTACATTGGGGGGTTTTATTAACATTTTTGTATCAAATATCAGACTAACCGGTTTTTACCCATGTTGACATTAATCACGTTCTTCAACGCCCACATGTAGAATTCAAATTTAGTCACAGTTAAAAAGAAGAGCATTTTTCTAACTCCCAATGGCACTCACATGGGAAGGTGTGACAAAAAATACTTCTAGATAATATATTGAACTGAAATGTTTATACTATCCCAGCAAATATCCTCATTACAAACCTCCTTTCCCACCCATTATTTTAACATGGGCATGTCGCGCGAAATATCTGGTTATTTTGTAACCACTGAAATAAGTAGAAACTAAGTAGATTCTGACTACTTATTTCAGTGGTTACAAAATAACCAGATATTTCGCGCGACATGCCCTTGTTAAAATAATGAGTGGGAAAGGAGGTTTGTAATGAGGATTTTTGCTGGGATACACCGCACTGTGGTTCCTTTTGATGATTTGCCTGTCTAAATCGATTCACACAGGTCCGTTTGTCTGTCCGTCTGTCCATGTATGTATTTATGTAAACAAAATAAAGGTCGCATTTATTGTTCGAATCGCATTAAAATTGGGGAAGTTAATTTTTTTATTTTGGTTTACAGATTTACATATAGCTCCGGTAAATATTTACGGCCGGGCCTGACTATGATTCTTTCCTTACTGGTTAGCAATGGGTTCCAGTAACTTAAAATCACAGAAACAAAAATATTGCAGTCCTAGGTTCAGGTGTTCGCATGTTTCCCATCATCCTGAATTGAAGTATTTTACTGTTACCAACACATCGTTCAACCGAATTTACTGTAATCCGGTACCAGGAGCTCTTATTGCATATTAAACCGCCAAGCAAAAAATTGTGAGTATTGGTTCATGATTTGGTACATATATGATTTATATCTCGATTCATTTCCGCAGATATTAACCAAATATTCAAACTGAATAGGTTTTAATAATGAACGCAGATTGCAGAATACCACCTTGTAAAGAAATGTGATGTTAGTCCACTTTTGACTAAAGCCTCCGTACGGTACGTTATAAGATTAAATCACCTTTTTCTGCAGAATTATCTGTAATAATTATTTTTGGATCTTAGTGCTGTGCAAATCTCCAAGTTTTGGTGTGGTCCAATATAACAGTGTCCCAAAAAAGAACAATTATTTATTAAAGTGAATACCCGCAAAACTTGTTTTTTTTTCTTTCAAGAGTTTTCAGTGTGGCTCGTTACCATGAAAACGGAAATGGCTAGTAGCACAAAAAACATTATATTGAAGACATTATATTCAAAATAACTTAAATATTTTCAAAAAAAAAAAAAAAAAATAGTGGGAGTAGTTAATTTGATTTACATATGCGGCTGCGAGAGTTTTTAGGTGTTTCGGTTGAATTCGCATTTAAACGAATTCATCATTCTTGAGCTCGAGTCGTCATAAAATTGGGAAAGGGTTCTTTGTTTCAATACAAAGAACTAAGGGAACTGATGAGTCCAGGTGGCGTTGGACGAAACTAGTATTCTCTGCCATCCCCAAAAGTAATACATTTTAACTACACCCACTTTAAACTTGTTGTTTTTTTAATTTGAAAACAACAAATATGAGATTAAGCTTAACTTACATACAATTAGTAAGTAAAACATACATCTCAACAAAACTGCCAAAGTGAATCTAAAAAAAAAAATAATAAATAAATAAATTCAGCACTTGAAAACCGAGTTAATTTGGTACTAGTGGCGATTCTTGTAGATGCTTGGAAAGATACTAATACTTTAACTAAATCCATACATCTATATTAAGTATTTTTATTTTGGCCAATATTATATCTTAAATATTTGGTAACCCTTGCAAATAAAAGGTCAAAATAAAGCTTAAGTAATTAGCTAAATTATTCAACTTAAGCTAAGGCGAAATGGAAGAAAATGACACTTAATGACACTTTTCGTTTTCTCATCCTGTTGACCTTTTAAAGGACATTCAAATTTCAAAGGACAACATTCTTCAAAAAAATATTTTAAATCGTTGTACTCATCGCACGATGCTGGCCCATATTTTCTAAACCGCATAGTTGCAAAGTTGTAGCTCTTGTCTTAAAGATCTAATACTAACACGTAAAATCCACCAAACCACATCTTCAAGGTCAAAATCGTCAAAGTCAAATTTCCTTTATAATTTTTTCTAGGGTTTTGGTTTACAGATAAATTTGTTGACTGATATCCTTGCTAAGTTATTGTTTTTGATTGTTTATCTTGAATTGTGAGTGGTTTAGCATCTGTGTACCAGAACCAGAGAGAAAGCATAAACATCGAATTTGCTTTGCTATTTTGACCTGTAAGATCCGTTTTCACAGTGTTCGTATGTGGAACATTTTTGAATTTGGTTGTTTGCTTCAATTTTGATCAATTTGATATCTGTAGACCAAAAATTAACGTAAATGATGAGCTTTATTGGATTTTATGTGCTCAGAATAAGTTCTATAAGAGAAGAGTAACAACTTTGCCTCCGAGAGCAAATTAAATTATAAGCGTTTTAGAAAATATGAGCCTGGCAAATTGATCCTTTTTGACAGCAAGGCTTCAAACCTTACTTTTAGTCTTTTCTCATGCTGCGGTGTCAGAATATGGTTTGTTCGCGCAATGATATAGAATATATTGTTTTGGTTTCTTTTAAATATTTATTAAAAAATAACTTACACAGCTAGGATGTTAAAATTTCGGTAACTGTTGCACTACATAAAGGATATTAACGTATATTTAAAAAAAATTGCAGGGCGTTTTCAAAGGATTGTTTAGTATTTAATTTTTCAAGTACATTTTTGTACCACACTGTGGTCTTTAGCATTTGTATGTAGCATGCAATAGTAAGCTAGAAAGACCCATAGTTCCTTTTAGGGATATGTATGTACATAGAATCACTTTCAGAGTCGATTGGCACTGGAAAAAAGTTTGTCAAATTGTATTGAAATCGGTTCAGATTTGGATATAGGTCCCATATATATTTTAGCGATTTCTTGCATTTGACGCACTAAACACCAAATTGCATAGACTCAATGTGACTCAATTTTGGTCAAGAAAAAAATTCGCCAAATTTTATTGAAGTCATGGGAGTGTAGGCTATCATATTATTTTTATGCAAAAGTTTTGGTCCGTTAGCTCCGCTTACACACACAGAAAAAAGGCCTCTCTAACATATGTCCCAAACATATTTTGCAGCAAGCATATATATGTTTGCAAGCAGTCCCAAACATAACATATGTTTGGTTGCCAACAAATTATATGTTTGGGTGCAAACAAATTATATGTTTGGGTGCAAACAAATTATATGTTTGGGTGCAAACAAATTATATGTTTGGGTGCAAACAAATACAAACCCAAAAGCCACAAAAGAAAAACAAACAAATGCACCAGTGGGCGCTTTCTGAGAGCAAGAGAGCGTAAATGTCAATGTGAAACACATTGAAATATCTCTAACCTATACACACATTTATAAATGGTGGTGTTCTATTGAAAGCCATAGAAAAAAGCAAAAGCACAGCAGACACATAGGTACATAAAAAATTCCAAGGAAAGGCAAAACAGACTTTAATAAAAGAAAAAACTGAATGAAATAACTTATAATAAGTCGCACTTTTAAAAAGAAAGAATTATATAGAAACATCGTTGAACGGTTCTCCTTAGTTGTGAAATAAAACACATTTTATTCAAAGTTGAAATCATCAGCGTGAAATCGGCATCTGGAATCAAATGATTATATAATGTAATAAATAGGTACATCCATATTTCAAATATATATATGTATGTATATGAAAAATGTATTGATGTAATTACCAATATTAAATAAGATTTCTTCCTTTTCCCATAAAATATTTCCATTAACCTTTTTGATTCAATTATAAAATGTATTGGACATTTAATTTACTAAAAACCACAATTTCTTTAAAAAAGACAAAACACTGATTTATTCACTCACTTTGCCGTCTTTAATCAACGATTGTCTCTAGAACACTGAAGAAAAAATTATTAATACCATTTTTTCCTTTTCCTCTTCGCTTGCTGCGTTGGTTAACAACAACAAAGCACGAAACACCCGTGTTATACGCATACACATCACAAATCTTCTGCGTCCCTATTACGCCATACACATATCTCTTTATTATAAACCGGCATTCCGCAGCCGCGAGAGCCCTGTTGTTACTCTCTCCACCTATGAAAAATATGTTCTAACATAAAAAATATGTTGGTACCCAAACATATAAAATTGAGATATATTACAAAATGTTGCAAACATATGTTTGGACTCAAACAAATTATGTTTGGATCTAAACATATAGTTGTTTCTAATCAGTCCCAAACAAATATTTGTTTGGATCCAAACATATTTCTAACATATATTTTTCTGCGTGCAGGCGTACAAGAATAAGGCCCCATGAAATAAGAATCAAATTTGGGGTGTGATTTAAAAAAGGTTGTAGTTAAATATATATATTTATTCAAAAGTTTTTAATGTTACCAAGACATAACTCCCAAAATGATTTTGGAACTTATTTCCATCAACAAAATCGGACAAAGCACCCGCGAATACATAGCGGACATAACTCCCTAAACATTTCGAAGAAAATTTTGCAGGCAATGCCGATGTTGGCACCTGTCCTAGGGTTGAAGTCTCATATCCCGACCGAAGTCGGGTGGTCTACTTCATTATTTAAATTATGGACTTAAACTTAATGGATGCGACCAACGACAAAAATCATTTTAAGAATTTAAAGATGCAAACCACTTCTAAACATTCCAAATTTTTCGAAACTCAACTTTCTTTGCCATATTTCGCGGTTCTTAACGAGAAAAAGCCTTACAAATATGACTAATTTTGAAGAAAACCATTAAGGGAAGAATTGAAGCCGGGCGGGCCGACTATAAGATACCACCGAATGACTTCAATATAAATTGGCGAATATTTTCTTGACCAAATTGAGTCACATTTTACAAATTTTATCAGAATGTCTATCCAATTGTGTGTTTGGTGCGTAAAATACAAGAAATCGGGCAAATATATATGGGAGCTACATCGAAATCTGAACCGATTTTAAAGACATTTTCCAAATTGCATCAAAATCGGACAGAACTTTCGTGTTTGGTGCACCAAATACCTCAAATCGACAGCTATTTCCAAATCTGAACCGATTTC
Source organism: Musca autumnalis (assembly GCF_047663935.1). Taxonomy (NCBI): domain Eukaryota; kingdom Metazoa; phylum Arthropoda; class Insecta; order Diptera; family Muscidae; genus Musca; species Musca autumnalis. The sequence continues at coordinate 182,752,870 of NW_027411977.1, forward strand.
AATATAATTTGGGAAACTTTTTTCTAGTGCAAACGTCATATATTCCAAATTTTATCAAAATTGGACATACATTGCGTGATTGGTGCACCAAATACCTCAAATCGGAGGAAAATATATATTGGGGTTATATCTAAATCTGAACGGATTTCAATAAAATTTGACAAATTTATATCTAGTACGAATTCGGTAACATTTTCGAAATTGCATCAAAATCGAACAGAATTTTAATGTTTAGTGCACCAAATACCTCAAACCCGGCGAAAATATATACGAGAGCTGTATCCAACTCAGAACCGATTTTTACCAAAATAAATAGCTATCGTCTTAAAGCGATCTAATTAAAAAAAAATTTAAGTCGAATTCTCCCGCTTATTGAGACTTATATGTTTTAATTGTTCATGGCTGATTGACCGTTGAACCTCACCATTTAGGGAAATTTGTAAATACATATATCGTTTTTCTTGATTGGGAACGCAACCACCGTTGTCTCGAATATTAATTTGCAAGTTGATGCACACATAAGTTTAGTCGATGCACACAAGTATAGCGATTATAAAACAATAGACTTCCGAAATTCGTCTAGAAATATATAGCATTTTGGACAACGGGATATTCCTGAACATTTCCTGAAAATTGCATGAATTTAGGTTCAGTAGTTTTTGGAAAATAATGTATTGAAAAGAGTGGGCGTTGTCATCAGTTTTCAAGATATAACATATTTTGGCCCAAATAGGTACCTAGGGTACTCACAACCCTATTGACTCGTAAAATATATGCTGAAACCGATATAATCATAAGTATGGCTTATACATATAGCGTTTAAAAGAAAGGCGTGGGGAAGATACCCCTTCCTCCGAAATTCATAAAATACACATAACAACGGCAAACATTGAGCTTTTGCTGCAAATTTGATGGTAATCGGTTCAGTAGCATTGGAAATATAGCAATTAAAAAAACACTGGCGTGGCCGGGTCTTTAGGCCCGTAAATTTTTAAACCAACACATGCGTAATTTTTGCAAATATAGCGTTTTTCTTAAAAATATCACATAGGGGAGGTACCCCACCCCCTCTGGAATTTAATAAAATATGTAGCCTGTTTTCATGGGCCATCCCTGTACATTCCCTGACAATTTTAGGAAAATTACTTCAGTAGTTTTTGCTGAAAAACTTTAAATTGAAATGAAAATTTAAAAATGTGGGCGCGGTAATATTTTATTTCCATAAAAACCTAATTTGGGTTATGACGGCATTTGATTTTTATTCCCTATACCACAATGTGGAAAAGGGTATTATAAGTTTGTTTTGGTAAAATTTCATGTGCGAAATATTCGTCGGAGACCCCCAATGTGGTATACCATTTTTCATATCTCGACGAGATAAAGCGATTTTGAGATGTGTGTCCGTCCGTCCGTCTGTCCATTATAAATTGTAAACACGCTCCAGGCCGCAATTATGGACCGATCGTCACGAAATTTTGTATGGAGGTCGGGTTCAGATCAGAATAGATCCCTATTCTTATTGGTGATGATCGTGAAATATTTAGCGGGTGAAATGGACCAAAAACATTATATTTATCCAATTTTGTAGCGGCTCTGAAGGTCCCAATAATAGTCCGATAAACACGTAATTTTAAATAAGGTAAGAGTATATCACAAAGGAGAAGCTTGCAATTTGAGATGGCGATCGGATAATATTTAGAGGGTTAAATGGACCAAAACTTTTGTGTGAAAATTGTGAAAAATTTTAATATACAGTTTATATCTTAATTCCTGGAAGTGACATTCCGGACAAGTGAGATATACTTGAAAGTGGAACGTTTGACCTTTCAATTGATGCCAATTAGGTTGGTGTGCATGATCAGATAACAGAGTTACAGCCTAATATATCCCGTTATTTGTTTGTAGTGTAATAATAAACTCGCTAGAAGTCCCAATTATACATAAATAGTCACGAAATTTTTCACCGGGTAAGAGTATAGGTCGAAAAAGATGCTTACAATTTTGAATGCTGATCTCATATTCTTTAGCGGGTGAAATGGACCATTACTTTTGTATGAAAAATATAAAAATTTTATTTTTGGTCGATATTTTAATTCCTTGAGGACATATATATTTCGCAAAGTAGTCTACATATGGAAAAAAACTACTGACCTTTCCTCTGATGTAAATTGCAATAAAGTGTTTGCTAGATAACGGGCCTACTGCCTAACATATATTGGGTTCTGTGTAGAGAACCACATTTTTATACCATGCTACTGTAACGCCAAGTTTCCTCCGGTTGCTGGGATAGACTCACGGGGGTGGGTTCGTCACAGAAAATTTATATTGAAGTGACTGAGAGTGAAAGAAAGATATTTTAGGTACAGATTCTGATATTACACTTTATTGACCAATTCAAAGTTCTACACTATCTTATTCTACTTATTATATTGCGCTAGGTTCGGCACGACGACTTCGTCGGAAATGTGGGCTGCTTCGCTGCTGTGGTTGGGGCGACGTCTGCTCTGCGGCTTAAATCGGTGTCGTAGTCTCCTGACCCACGACGGTACTGGTGTCAGCTTCCTCGATAAAGGCTGGCGTCAATGCTCACGACGGCTCTTGACCAGGGCAACGTACTATTTCCTTATGTTCTGGCCCACGACGGCTCTTGAACAATATTTCGACCACTTAACTTCACGTACTGGCCCACGACGGCTCTTGAACGTGTCTTCGGTAATTTTCCTTTATGTTCTGGTCCGCGACGGCTCCTGAACAAGACTTGATCTCCTGATTTTTCTTTGCGTTCTGGCCCACGACGGCTCTGAACTTCGCACCAAAATCTTTTACAATCACTTAATTCCTTAAGTTCAGACCAACGACGGTTCTTGAACTTCGCGGCAAATTCTTTTAAAAGCACTTAAATTCTTAAGTCCAGACCAACGACGGTTCTTGAACTTCGCGGCAAATTCTTAAAAATCACTTAAATTCTTATGTTCAGACCAACGACGGTTCTTGAACTTCGCGACAAAATGCTTAAAAATCACTAAAATCCTTAAGTTCAGACCAACGACGGTTCTTGAACTTCGCGACAAAATCCTTAAAATCACTAAAATCCTTAAGTTCAGACCAACGACGGTTCTTGAACTTCGCGACAAAATCCTTAAAGATCACTAAAATTCTTAAGTTCAGACCAACGACGGTTCTTGAACTTCGCGACAAAATCTTTAAAATTCATTAAAATTCTTATGTTCAGACCAACGACGGTTCTTGAACTTCGCGACAAAATGCTTAAAAATCACTAAAATCCTTAAGTTCAGACCAACGACGGTTCTTGAACTTCGCGACAAAATCTTTAAAATCACTAAAATTCTTAAGTTCAGACCAACGACGGTTCTTGAACTTCGCGGCAAATTCTTTTAAAAACACTTAAATTCTTAAGTTCAGACCAACGACGGTTCTTGAACTTCGCGACAAAATCTTTAAAATTCATTAAAATTCTTGAGTTCAGACCAACGACGGTTCTTGAACTTCGCGACAAATTCTTTTAAAAGCACTTAAATTCTTAAGTTCAGACCAACGACGGTTCTTGAAATTCGCGACAAAATCTTTAAAATCACTAAAATTCTTATGTTCAGACCAACGACGGTTCTTGAACTTCGCGACAAAATCTTTAAAATTCATTAAAATTCTTGAGTTCAGACCAATGACGGTTCTTGAACTTCGCGACAAATTCTTTTAAAAGCACTTAAATTCTTAAGTTCAGACCAACGACGGTTCTTGAACTTCGCGGCAAATTCTTTTAAAAGCACTTAAATTCTTAAGTTCAGACCAACGACGGTTCTTGAACTTCGCGACAAAATCTGTAAAATCACTAAAATTCTTAAGTTCAGACCAGCGACGGTTCTTGAACTTCGCGACAAAATCACTAAAGATCACTTAAATTCTTAAGTTCAGACCGACGACGGTTCTTGAACTTCGCGACAAAATCTTTAAAAATCACTTAAATTCTTAAGTTCAGACCAACGACGGTTCTTGAACTTCGCGACAAAATCTTTGAAATTCACTAAAATTCTTAAGTTCAGACCAACGACGGTTCTTGAACTTCGCGACAAAATCACTAAAAATCACTTAAATTCTTAAGTTCAGACCAACGACGGTTCTTGAACTTCGCGACAAAATCTTTAAAAATCACTTAAATTCTTAAATTCAGACCAACGACGGTTCTTGAACTTCGCGACAAAATCTTTAAAATTCACTAAAATTCTTACACGTTTCGCGTGACCCACGACGGTACACTCTGGTTAGTGATGACGACACGACAATGCACTCACCTTTCAGGCTGGTATCGCTCTCTTAGAATTCTGATTTGGTCTGGTATCCGGTCGACCTCCTGCATTCGTCTCCTGGCACTGACTCTCCCCAGTCTAGTTTGCCCTTTCCTTTTATACCCTCGGCAACGCCTTCCAGGCTGCTTCCAGCAGACTTCCCGACGCTGCTTCTCTGCCGCTGCTCCGAACACGTGGCTTCTCAGGTAACGGGACCTTGTTTACAAAATTGACTCTAATAATAACGGTATCTTGTTTGTCTACTAGTTCTGATTTCTTTTAACTACGATTTTGGTGCGCAACTGTACCTGCCTATTCCCTCACAGTCATCTCTACTGATATATTATTATTAGTATTATGGTTATTCGTTTATTCAATTTTTAACAAAATGCAATTCGATTTTTATTAATTAAACAAAATAAATTCAAGTGTACAAAGGAAGGGAAAAAATATATTCACAGGAAAAAAACAAAATTCATGGGAGGTAACTTGTTGGGGATAAAAATGAGGGACGATTTTTGTCCTCACACCACCCCCTCCTCAACGGGGCTTCACAACCGCCAGTCCGCGACGAGTGATGGTGATGCGGAACCGCCGTCCACCTGCTTCTACCAACACGTTCGTCTGCTTTCCCCGCTTGTGAGTGGCTTTGGCCGTTGCCACCCATGGTACTAGTTTTTCCACAATCGTCCGGGGCAGGGCCTTTCGGCAAACGAAATTCTGTTGGAGCCGACCGAGGTCCCCTGCTGCTGTCTGGGATAGCTCTCTCTCGGCGGTAGCCTCGCACTCGTACGACTCCAGAGACGAAGCGTCGAACGAGATGATGGTAGAGGGCGAATTTGGTCGGGCTTCGGCTTCCTGGCGAGCAGCGGAGGGCGACACGGACGAAGAGGACGTGGACATCGCGCCTGTGGATGATGACGAAGATGTGGACGAGGACGAAGTCATATAAATTGGGTTCTCCGCACCCAATCGCCCCAAGGAGACGGACAACAGCGCGTTCTCGACGCCACTGGATGTGTCGCTTTCGGAAGAGCTATCCAACTCGATTGGCCCCGAACATGGGGGGTAGCACTCCCAGTGGTGGAACACTTTTTCGGTTGCTTCTTCAATTCTCTTCATCTGCCTCAGCGAATGGATACTCCACGGGGACACGTCCAGAGTGGTACAGCTGAGGGTGGCACATGATTCGCGGGGTGACCTGGCCGGTTGGTCGACTTCACTTGATACCTCAATCACCTCGTCCTCGGATACCAAGTCTATGACATCGGCATCCGATATGGGAGACGTGATGGGACGATAAGGCTCTCGCTCATCTTCAGAGACCAAATCTATGACGTCGGCCTCCGAAATAGGGGACGTGATTGGACAATAAGGCACCCGTTCTGCGATCCCACATCCTGGTTGTAGCACCACACAGCAAGGTCTGGTCATGTACTGGGCCAGCTCTTCCATCGTCAGGCGCTGCAGCACCACCCAACAGCTACGACCGGCACCTCCCGTGCGGTTGATATTCGGAGGGGTCACCCTATCCCGGCGTACACGGGGCACATGGCTCTCCAACTGTCGGTACAACTCCTTCTTGTACCCCTTTGTGCTGCAACTTTGAGTTTTCATGTCGGCCCAATGATCTGTGAATGAGATGAATAAACAGGGTAGAAATTGGGGAAAAAAAAGTAGGCATGGTATTACGAGGTTTTAATTCGCTCAAGTGAGCTTTACGATCAGCGCGAGTTCGTGGGTCACGGATGCAGACGATTACGGGCGAAGGGAAACTTAAGACCTCATACGGGCCGTCAAACTTGGGTGCTAGTTTTGCTGCAAAGTTCTCCACAGCTTTAGACAAGGGATGTTGTCTGACCAGAACCAAATCTCCGATGCTGGGCTTCCAGGGTCTTCTTCGAAGGTTGTAATGCCTGCGCTGATCCTCAGCTGCTTTTCCCAATTGATGTCGGACTATCTTGAAAACCTCCTGAAGTTCCTTGGCTTTCCCATCCGGGTCGTGTTTCAGAGTACCGGTGCCTGGTACCACTTCATCGTAAAGTGCGGACGGTAACCGTGGCTCCCGACCTTGAACCAAATACGCCGGACTGTAACTGGTGGATTCTGACACACTCGTGTTAAGTGCCAGACTGATTTCCGGAATACTATCGTCCCATTTGTTGTGTTGGTTGTTTGCTATCTGGGCTATCATAGTCTTAATGGTGCGGTTAGCTCTTTCAGTAGGGTTTTCCTGAGGTGTATATGGAGCAGTCAACTGATGGCGAACGCCTATCTCCTGCAGGTACTTGCTCAAACATTTGCTAGTAAACTGGCTTCCGTTGTCACTTATGAAGACCTTAGGTACCCCGAACCGAGCGAGTATACGTTCTCGGAACGATTTAACGACTCCTTCTGATGTAGCTTTGCGCATGGGTACCAGCTCTATCCATTTGGTAAATCTGTCAAAGAAAACTAGTAGCATGGTATTTCCGTGTTTCGTCCTTGGTAAAGCTCCCACAAAGTCGGCGCACACCGTGGCCCATGGCTCTTCCGGTATGGTAACCAACATTTCTCCAGCTGGGGCAACTTGACAGGGTTTATACTGCTGACACGACTGACATCTTCGTACGAAATTCGCCACGTCTCGGATCATACCTGGCCAATAATACCTGTTGCACACTCTGTTAATTGTTTTCCGGATCCCCAGGTGTCCGGCTGCCGGTTGATCATGATTTTCCTGCAACACACGTTCACGCAAATGAGTCGCCACACACAGTTTCCATGGCGTACAGTCCTCATCATTGGGATGTCTGGATATGTGGCGGAATAGCTGACCATCCACGATGGCAAAGTCAGAAAACTTCTCCGGTTGTCGCTTAACCTCTTCCATCTTCTTCTGCAACCACGGGCACACTTTTTTGTCATCCACTGTTACTCTTTGCAATGTTTCCACTGGCTGGCGCGACAGCGCATCCGCAACAACGTTAAACTTGCCCTTTTTGTATTGAACGGTGAACTGATACTGCTGCAGCTCGAGTGCCCACCGTGCTAGTCGTCCTGTCGGTGTATCAATAGAATTCAACCACTTCAGTGACAAATGGTCAGTCACCACTTGAAACTGATATCCTTCTAAATAAGGTCGCATCTTCCTGATTCCCCACACAATAGCCAGACACTCCTTTTCCGTAGCGGAGTAATTCTTTTCCGCCCCATTAAGGGTTCGGCTGGCATAAGCAATTACACGCTCTCCTTCTTCTAGTTCCTGGGTCAACACAGCTCCCAAGCCACATTCGCTTGCGTCGGTCTGTAGCTTGAACGTCTTGGAGAAATCTGGGCATGCTAGAATGGGTGCGTGGGTAAGTCTCGCTTTCAATATTTCAAAGACGGTCTGCTGGTCCTCGGTCCATTTCCAGTGTTTTCCTTTCTTGAGTTGAGATGTCAATGGGTGGGCAAGGGTCGCAAACTCCGGCACGAAGCGACGGTACCAGGAAACAACTCCCAAGAATCGACGCAACTCCTTGAGATTGGTAGGCGCAGGCATTTCTTCGATGGCCGCAACTTTATCCGGGTCTGTGTGGATCCCTTCACCGCTGACCACATGACCAAGGTATTTGGTTTCTCGCTTAAAGAATTCACATTTCTCTGGGTTTATCTTCAAATTTGCTGCTCTGAGTCGTCGAAACACCTCTCCGAGGTTTTGTAAGTGTTCCTCTAGGGTCTTTCCGGTCACAATAATGTCATCAAGGTACGCGAACGCGTGAGGTTCCAATTCCGGACCAATGACACTGTCTAGTGCTCGCTGAAAGGTGGCTGGCTCTGAGTGAAGCCCAAATGGCATTACACGCCATTGATACAGGCCTCGTCCTGCTACGGTGAATGCGGTGTACTTCTTGCTGCTCTCCTCCATAGGAATCTGCCAATACCCGTCCTTTAAATCCAGGCTACTAACATATCTGGCTTCCCTCAACCTGTCGAGTATGGAAGAAATTCTTGGTAGAGGGTAGGCATCTGGATCAGATCTACTGTTGAGATGGCGGAAGTCCATGCATAATCTCCATGTTCCGTTCTTTTTCTTTGCCAGCGTAATTGGCGAACTATAGGCGCTCCTAGACGGTTCTATGTATCCATTCGCCAAAAGTTCATTAATCTTGGCGTCTATGACCTCTTGCATGGCTGGGTTCCTGGGTGCATACCGCAACTTGAAGGGTCGGTCATCCGTGAGTACTATCTTGTGCTTAGCCGCTGTCGACAGCCCGTGCAGGTCTTTAAACTTTTGTAGTTCTTCCTCCAAGAACGTCTGTATCATCCGTTGCTCTTCTAGACTGTGGTCCCCAATTGGTATCTTGCTTGTACCCTTTGTTTCCTGCTCCTCCGATAGGTGGGTTTGTCCTGATGGCATCATCACATTCTCCCCGGTCGTAAGGTGTAGATTCTTCTCAATACCACTAGCGGGCTCCGTAGTCGATCTGTTGAACTTACAGGTTAGTCCTGCGCAGGTGATTTGGGCGTTACACTTCACCAGCCAATCCAAACCTAGGATAACTTCCTCTGTTGTCTCAGGCATAATTAGCAGCTTTTCACTTATTATCTGATCTCCGACCTCGATGTTTGTTTCCAGAACCCAGTCGACGTGCTGGCGAGTGCCATCTGCCAATGTCACAACAATGCTCTGAGGGATCCGAGTACTCCTTCCTTCGATGCTACGCGCGAATTCCTTACTGACGAAACATCTAGTTGCTCCTGTATCGACGGTCGCTGCCACCTGAACTCCTCCAATGACAACTACTGCTACTAAACGGGTCGAGTCGTAAACTGGTTTCTATTGGGGTTTTTGGTTGTCTTGGGGACTCGCAACCCCACTTACGATACGAGTCCGATCTTCGTTTCCCGGACGTCGCCTGCAGCATCTGTCCGTTCTCACTCCTCTTCGTCCACAAACCCAGCAAAACAATACACGCTCTCTCTCGCAGTTATAGGCGAAGTGTCCATCCCGTCCACATCGCCTACAAGCAGTTCTGGGGTTTATTTGGGGCATCTGCTGGATTTCCTCAGGGTTTACGCGTCGATTCTGCTCCCGGGTCTGGGGTGAAGAAGCCGGTATGCTTTCCATGTCCTCAGCCATTTCTAACAAATCTTCCAACGTGTAGAAATCTTTCCTTCGGATATACCACTGGTATTCTGGGAGGGCATTGCGGAAAATTCTCTCTACTTTCTGAGCCTCGGTCAGGTTACTATGCCGCATAAGGTTCTGCATATGGAGAGAAAAACTCTTGAAGGTCTCACGGGGCTTCTGGCGTCTCTTCCGGATCTCATCATCTAGGTGTTCAAAATACCTGAGGGGAAGGAAGAACTTGAGCATGTCCCCTCGGAAACTCGACCATGTACTCCAATGCCTATTGTTGTTCCGGAACCATACCAGGGCTTTACCTCTCAACACCTCTGGCATCGCTGCGGGCAGTAGATTTTTATCTAGGTCATACATGGTGGTAAGCTCTTCAATTCTCTCCAGAAAATCCCAGGGTTCACATTCTCCATCGTACGACAAATTCCACTTTCTAACTTGTTCCGCGGTACCTCTCATCGAGGCCACTGTTTGTGTCGAATGGGTGCCTTGTGAGGAGTCTAGGCGGGGTTCGTTCGTGGCCTTCTCCTTGCCTTGGGTAGCGCATTCCCCACAAAATCGAGAGTCCTCCACATTTCTGTTGTTGAGGTTTTCCATCTCCCGCTCGAGCTTCCCCGGCGAGATTGCATTACCATCCATGTTGGTTACCGCAATTACCGGCAGACTTTTTGGCGTTGCGGGTCGGGACGTAGCTGGTGATATTGATCCCTCATGCTTCGCTTGAAGAATCAAAAGGTTGGCGCGTCGTTTTGGGTCATGCTCTTCCCCTAAAAACTGGGCAAACCGTTTCCTCATTTCCTCGACAGTCCCGCTTGTGTCACGGTCATACTCTCCCAGATATGTAATTAATTCCTCTTTGCGGAGGCCGTAAGCCCATGACAATCGTAGTGTGTTCTCCATGACGTGCTCAATTCAGAATTTGTACCTTTATCTGTTCTTAACTGTTTATTCAATTCTCGAGTCCCTGCTCGGGCGCCACTGTAACGCCAAGTTTCCTCCGGTTGCTGGGATAGACTCACGGGGGTGGGTTCGTCACAGAAAATTTATATTGAAGTGACTGAGAGTGAAAGAAAGATATTTTAGGTACAGATTCTGATATTACACTTTATTGACCAATTCAAAGTTCTACACTATCTTATTCTACTTATTATATTGCGCTAGGTTCGGCACGACGACTTCGTCGGAAATGTGGGCTGCTTCGCTGCTGTGGTTGGGGCGACGTCTGCTCTGCGGCTTAAATCGGTGTCGTAGTCTCCTGACCCACGACGGTACTGGTGTCAGCTTCCTCGATAAAGGCTGGCGTCAATGCCCACGACGGCTCTTGACCAGGGCAACGTACTATTTCCTTATGTTCTGGCCCACGACGGCTCTTGAACGTATTTCGACCACTTAACTTCACGTACTGGCCCACGACGGCTCTTGAACGTGTCTTCGGTAATTTTCCTTTATGTTCTGGTCCGCGGCGGCTCCTGAACAAGACTTGATCTCCTGATTTTTCTTTGCGTTCTGGCCCACGACGGCTCTGAACTTCGCACCAAAATCTTTTACAATCACTTAATTCCTTAAGTTCAGACCAACGACGGTTCTTGAACTTCGCGGCAAATTCTTTTAAAAGCACTTAAATTCTTAAGTCCAGACCAACGACGGTTCTTGAACTTCGCGGCAAATTCTTAAAAATCCTTAAGTTCAGACCAACGACGGTTCTTGAACTTCGCGACAATATCCTTAAAAATCACTTAAATTCTTATGTTCAGACCAACGACGGTTCTTGAATTTCGCGACAAAATGCTTAAAAATCACTAAAATCCTTAAGTTCAGACCAACGACGGTTCTTGAACTTCGCGACAAAATCCTTAAAATCACTAAAATTCTTAAGTTCAGACCAACGACGGTTCTTGAACTTCGCGACAAAATCCTTAAAGATCACTAAAATTCTTAAGTTCAGACCAACGACGGTTCTTGAACTTCGCGACAAAATCTTTAAAATTCATTAAAATTCTTATGTTCAGACCAACGACGGTTCTTGAACTTCGCGACAAAATCTTTAAAATCACTAAAATTCTTATGTTCAGAGCAACGACGGTTCTTGAACTTCGCGACAAAATCTTTGAAATCACTAAAATTCTTAAGTTCAGACCAACGACGGTTCTTGAACTTCGCGGCAAATTCTTTTAAAAACACTTAAATTCTTAAGTTCAGACCAACGACGGTTCTTGAACTTCGCGGCAAATTCTTTTAAAAGCACTTAAATTCTTAAGTTCAGACCAACGACGGTTCTTGAACTTCGCGACAAAATCTTTAAAATCACTAAAGTTCTTAAGTTCAGACCAGCGACGGTTCTTGAACTTCGCGACAAAATCACTAAAGATCACTTAAATTCTTAAGTTCAGACCAACGACGGTTCCTGAACTTCGCGACAAAATCTTTGAAATTCACTAAAATTCTTAAGTTCAGACCAACGACGGTTCTTGAACTTCGCGACAAAATCACTAAAAATCACTTAAATTCTTAAGTTCAGACCAACGACGGTTCTTGAACTTCGCGACAAAATCTTTAAAAATCACATAAATTCTTAAGTTTAGACCAACGACGGTTCTTGAACTTCACGACAAAATCTTTAAAATTCACTGAAATTCTTACACGTTTCGCGTGACCCACGACGGTACACTCTGGTTAGTGATGACGACACGACAATGCACTCACCTTTCAGGCTGGTATCGCTCTCTTAGAATTCTGATTTGGTCTGGTATCCGGTCGACCTCCTGCATTCGTCTCCTGGCACTGACACTCCCCAGTCTAGTTTGCCCTTTCCTTTTATACCCTCGGCAACGCCTTCCAGGCTGCTTCCAGCAGACTTCCCGACGCTGCTTCTCTGCCGCTGCTCCGACCACGTGGCTTCTCAGGTAACGGGACCTTGTTTACAAAATTGACTCTAATAATAACGGTATCTTGTTTGTCTACTAGTTCTGATTTCTTTTAACTACGATTTTGGTGCGCAACTGTACCTGCCTATTCCCTCACAGTCATCTCTACTGATATATTATTATTAGTATTATGGTTATTCGTTTATTCAATTTTTAACAAAATGCAATTCGATTTTTATTAATTAAACAAAATAAATTCAAGTGTACAAAGGAAGGGAAAAAATATATTCACAGGAAAAAAAAAAACAAAATTCATGGGAGGTAACTTGTTGGGAAAAAAAAAGGAGGGACGATTTTTGTCCTCACACTACATATTGTCTCTCCAATAGTTTATGTAACATCACGAAATATTCGTCCTAGACCCCTTATTTGGTAAGCCAAAATTCATATCTCGACGAGATAAAGCGATTTAGCGGTGTGTGTCCGTCCATTAAAAATTGTAAACAAGCTTAAGGCAATTTGAACTTCAATAACAAGTTTGATTTGATGATTGGTTTTTGGTGATGACCGTGAAATGTTCAGGGGATGAAATGCACCAAAAACAAAATTTTAACCAATTTTGTAGCGGCTCTGTAGGTCAAAATAATAACCCGCAAAATTTTAAACAAAGTTTGAGTTTATGATGAAGAAGAAGCGGACAAACCAACGTGAAGATCAGATAATACTTAGCGGGTTAAATGGACTGAAACTTTTGTGTGAAATTGGTAAAAATTTCAACAACGTAGCGGTTAAACAACGGAAGTAGTAGTACTACATAAGTGGGTTTCATTACATTTTAGTTTGTGTGAACAAAATTTTCCTTTCCTGCTACAAAAATGTCTTTGTCATGCTAGATAACTTTTTGGTTTTGGTCATAAGTATTATACATTACATCTCTGATATTTGATAATTATATTTTCACAATCATTGAAAAGAAGCTCCGTGGAGAGTGATTGTCCAGGGATAGTGGTACAGCGTATCCCATGGTCGGCTCCGTCCGACTATAGTCTTTTCTTACTTGTTATTCATAAAGTTTTTTTTTTAAATATTGCAAAGGGAAGTACGACGCTCCTTCGAAATTCAAGAAAATATACATCCTATTTTCATCGGAGGCCATCCCTGTATATTCCCTGAAATTCCGTTCAGTATTTTTGTACATATTTTAAAAAGTGGACGTGGTCAAGTCTTTGGGTCCTAAAAAAGTAGGTAAGGTCGCAACCACAATTGTCTCGCAAATTAATTTCCAAACCGATACATTCGTAATTATTTTAAAAATAACTTTTTAAAAAACTAGTTTATGGGGGAAGCATCCCTCCCCCTCCGAAACTAAATTGTTAGCCTATTTTCACCGGGGTCTATCCCTGTACATTCCTTGACAATTTCAGGAAAATAGGTTCAGTAGTTTTTGTAGAAAAGATTTGTAGATTTATAAAGATTTGTAATTCAACATGACAGTGCCCCATTCATGTAATTTCAATTATTAGTAATTTTATTTCGTTTCTTTCTTCATTTAGAACTGTATATTGCATACATACATATACACAACTATCGATTTGTGAGTGAAAAAAGTACTAATAAAGTTGGCAGTTGTATACGACAGCAGCAAGTGGTCTCAGTTCAAAAGTTATATCGTTTCAATTACTGTTTATAAAAGTTAATAAGTTGCGAAAAATGTTTCACTAAGATGTCAAACGTAATTGTTCTTTCGATTGTAGCAATGTAGTGATGACATAATCACCATGTGGCCGAAAACTAAAAATATTTTTCAAAAATATAACTAACACTATCAAAATACATATAAAAAACATGAACTAACCCTGCGATTACACACAATAAGACGTAGGCGTTCGGGCAATGGCAAAGCAGATTAGATTTCATGAACGAAAATACAAATTTTATAGGATTTGAATAATAATATTAAATTTCAAATATTTCAATGTTTAATCCATTTATGTCTTCTCAAAAAATTCTCAAGTTATATCATACCTCTTCAAGGCATTCAAAGAAAAATATTTAATTATCTTGTGTCTGGTCTTTGGGCACATACGTCTGATACTGAGGAAGTTTCCTTTTGTGTGACTTGTTGCTAGTCTTCCAAGCACCGTGAACTAGGTATGTATTTTAGTTTTCTTCGAAGACTCACCTACAAACTTATCCAAAATTGTGCAGTTTCGTTAATTTTTTCGTACTATGATTTTGTCCCCTTTAATTACATTTACTATAAACGAATCGATAAGGTATTTTAATTGCATTTAATTATGCCTTGTTTATCTTTTATATACCAACGCCAGCCACAAGTCAATATTTGTTCATTAATTGCAATTTATTTATTTATCATTATCTGCACACGATGCATAATATGGAGTGTGGGAAAAAAATATATGTATGACAAATATTTTATGGAGATAAATACATATTTACATTGTACATTGGCATATTCAATTGGATTTATTATTTATATCATGCGGCAGGTAAACATTTAAATATGCGATAGTTAGGTGTAAGGCGCCCGACTTTATTGCTGCAGCTGTTTCACTCGGAGCCCAATGAACCATTGTGCTTATCCTGTAGGTAGAAGCAAAAATGTATATTGAAGTGTTTTGTAATTTTAAGGGGTTTCAAAGCCAATGGCTTGTGACGGATGGATAAATATATAATGCATTAAGCTATAGTGCAACGTATAATTTAGACAATTTGTATTGATTTTCAGTTAGCCGTATTTGAATTGTTTATCAACATTTCCATTAAAAGAGTTTTTGCTGGAACAAAACAAACACAGAAACATATGAATTTGTATGCCAAATTTCCAAATATCCACTAGAACAGTCAACAACATGCGCATATTTAAATAGCCTCTAAAGGCATATACCACTTGAAATAATTTTCCACAACTCTATGAATGGTCCTCTATTAGCTCTGTGCTTCTAAGGCCTTAGAATGAACTTAGTCTGCTCGTTGTATAAATTAATGGTGAAATATAGACAACCAACATTGCAAATATGTACCATCACAATCATCATCAGCCATAGACTAGTTAGTGCTCGATTCGTTTTGAAGTTTCCATCAAACATAGAAAAACACTTTTGATATGTAACGTTCAAATTCGAGTTTCTCTATCAAATCGATTACTTCACAAAACATTTAAATCACAAAGGCCACTCACTGAAAATGCATTATGCAGTTCGGTATACGAATTGGTTGCATAGAATCCAATGCGCCGTTTCGATTGACTAGACAAATTTATTTACGTACGTTTATTCAGATCATTCTGTGCATTGAATGATGGCAGAGTATTTAGGAGGTATTGACTAACTACAACTGATGGTTGTGTAGAGGAACTCATCTGTGAGTGTTAGGAAAAATTTGGTCTAGTTTAAATGCATGGTTTAGTAGTAGCTGCACATATGAACATACATGCTTGACATCACACAATTGTAAGAGTAAGTAGGAAAAAAGTATCAACAAAGGACAATTTTGTGAACTTAATGCCCATCGCAACCATGTCAAAGGCATACCCAGGGATGCCAGATAAGTTTGGTCGAAAATCGGCACTTTTCGGGTGTCAAAATCGGCAAAATCGGCAAAAACTTTTCAAAATCGGCAAAAAATCGGCAAATTAAAAAACATTTATTTCAGTTCAAATTATCGCTTTATTTAATAAGCACAAGTTAAAAACGTAACATTTTAAGTACAATAAACAAATAAAAATTCATAAAACAAGGCAACAATTCAAAATATGTATGAATATAAATGTTTTTACCATATACATATGTAGTATATATTTATAAGTACGTGAGATCTACATATATATTTTCAATTCAGTCAAGCTAAGCAAAACTGATACAAATATTGTCTTAAGAGGTTAATTAATAAGGTGATTGTTTCTGTATTGGAATTTTGAAATGTTGCTTTACAATTAAATTCAATTCCTTTAATAAATATTTGAATTAAAGTTTCGAAACAAATCATTTTTAATAACAACATCATAACAGTTGGGCTTATTTAATTTTAAGTAGTCTTTAGTAAAGAGATTTCCTTCCATCGAGTCCCTAACTAGGCGTTTACACACAGACAGTATTGGCAAGACAATAGCAAAGTTACAAACCATTTTCACCAATACATTCACACTTTTCTCTATTCATATTTAAGAATTTGTAAATGTATTTGTGAAAAAGGTTTGCATTTTTGCTATTGTCTTGCCAATACTGGCATTTGTAAACGCAGGGTAAGTAATCGATTTCGACATTTGTTTTTATTTAAATTTACTTGGCTAAAAACTCTTTACACATTTGCTGAAGAATGTGGCAAGACTAAAATATGTTTAATAAATTTGGACAAAATAGGAAATAATGGTTCAGAATTTGCACATCTTAATTCACATACTGTTTTCCAAAACTCTAGCAACTCTAATTTTTTATCTTTAAACAAATTTTGGAAATTTAAAAGTTTAAATTTCGTGTAATTCTGAGTCCAAGTCTTGTTTTTCGTTTATGTTTATAAAGCTTTCGTATTCCTTTATAATGTCGAAAAATGAATCTTCTGTGCCATTTATTATAAAACTTGGATCTATGGAAGCTAGGCACATAAATTTGTTTTCAAAATGCTTCAAAATCTGATCACAAAGTTCAAAGTAAAAGTTTGTGCAGTTTTTAATTATTTGCACTAACTCACTTTTCGACAATTTCGTTTTTTGAACAATTTCCTTGACGTTTTGGCAATCAAGGAAATTCAAACTGTTTTTATAATCTGTTAAAAAAATGTTATCATTATTAATCAAACTACTCTTGACGAAATTACTCATAATCAGTTTAAGTAATCTTTCCATTTCTATGTACAGAATATATATTTCAGTAGATTCACTTTGAAACATTTTATCTATTTTATCTATATCTATGTATCTATCTCTCTTACTCATTAAGACAATATAGATTTATGTATAGTTGTCGTTGTCTAAATCACAATTTTCATAAAAAACGCAAATTATATGTGCCTTAAGTAAAAATCGGCATTTTAGGGGTAAAAATCGGCAAATCGGCATTTCTATTTTTTTGGACTAAAAATCGGCAAAATGCCGATAAATCGGCAAATCTGGCATCCCTGGGCATACCACGTTAATTTTCGCTAAACGTGTTTACATAACCTCCACCATAAAACAAACGTGTACGTGTATGTACTAGCAAAGTGCCCGTTACTTCATATCCGGATAGGACGCAAGAACAACATTTAATATGGAAAAAGCGGACACTCAAAATTTTGTTGTACTAAAAACCCAATTATAGCACTTTACATATAACAGGTAAAAAATTAGGCTTGGCCAGACAGACGGACGGACATTGCTAAATCGACTCCAAATTGTCTAAAACGGATTTCGTCCAAACATACTTGGGGTCTAAAACCATTATTTTGATGAGAAACATTTTGCCCGTATGAAAGTGTATATACCCTCGTTAGCATAAATTCTGTGGGTATAAATACATAAGTACGAATTTCAGAAACCTCCTCCTAAAATTTCAAAAATTCCTTCTAATCCCTTTACACTATAATAAATTATACAAAATTGTGTAAAATTTAGTACTTTTCATAGTATGTATTTCTAAAACCACCCCTATATCTTAACCCCACATACCAACAGCGAACCCAATGGCCTGTTTTACTAAGACGATTCGAATACAAATTCGTTCAAACTACTACCAAACTTTTATTTTTTGGAAAAATATTTGAATGATTTTTATTTCAATCAAACAAACATTTTCTACATCAATAGGAGTTTGGTAGTAATTCGAACGAATTTCATTTCGAATAGCCTTAGAGAAACAGGCCATAAGAACAAATTTAAGAATTCCACCCTATACAACATTTAGACCGCTTTAGTACTTTTCGCAAACTTATGGTACGTATTTCTTAAAACACGTCCATATACAAACGTTACACACCAATACCCACCCTAACTCCAAACAAGTAAGAACGGCGTTGTCATTTCGGTGGGATATCGACAAGTGCCGTTCTAGTGGGACTATACCTACAAATTTCATATGGAAAGGCTACATACCCAATTTCAGCCATTTTCGGTGGATTATTGTTGCCACAACCTTCAAAATACCGAAAATCGGCAAGTGCCGTTCAAGGGGGCTATATGAAGGCGTGGACATTAGGGTTATGACTTTTTTACATTTTTCCTCAAAAATGATTTCCTGTAGCAGGGATAAATGAACTTTTGCCTATGCTATCGTTTATTCCATTGAAATATAAAAAAAGTTCACGCAAAAACCGATTTTAAAAAAATAATTTTTTGAAAAATATATGAAGTGAAAAAAAAATTTTTTTTTCAAAAAATTATTTTTTGTTGCACGAATGAATAAATATAAGCCTACTAATAACTTAATAACGTTTATTTCATTCAAATATTAAAAAAAGTCGAGAAAAAAGGCACTGTGAAAAATTTTTTAATTTTTAGTTTTTTGTTAAAAAATTATATTTTTGAATAAAAGCATTTACGACATTTTTACGATTCTCAGAATTGAAGAAAAATAGTGAGAAATACATTTTATGTCATTTTAATTATCTCATGTGGCTCTAAAGTTCATTTTCAATTATATATCTGTTTTCAGTGACTTCAAAAAATTGTCCATAATTTTGATAAATTCAAATTTTAAAATCATTTTGCGCGTGAGGTTTTTTCATAGAATCACCTTATAATTAAGATTTTATGTAATCTTGTGGCAAAACTCTTCACGCTATGACACAGGGATATGAGGTTGTAAAAAAGTCATAACCCTAGTAGACATATACCGACAAATTTCTGGAAGACAAAGTAATTAATAATTTAATTACTTAATAATTTAGTATGCTCTTTGCCTAAAAGATGTGATTGTGTCATCCAGAATAGAGGATACGCAACGAAATATCAATTTCAATAGTTTTTGTTGTAGCTCATATTGGGGGGTGCTTTAGTTTTGTCCGCTTATATTTGCGACCTAAAATGTTTTTTGAATTTTAACGTTAGTTTATTGTATTCGGAATTCCTTATGTTTGTGTTTTCCAATAATAACGATATAGATAAATAACATGAAAAATAAAAAATAAATTTATAACTTTGTTTTCTCAAAAAATTATCATTTTAACAAAATGTACTGAGCGGGTGCTTTAGTTTTGGCCGACACTGTATACCGACATATTTCTGGGGCAAGGTTTTATACCCCCAACGAAGACCAAGTACCAAATCTCAGCCATTTCGGTGTAATAACGTGGCTAAACCTTCAAAGTACCGAAAATCGGATGGTACCGTAGACCGATATAGCCCATTTGCAATACCAGACATCCTTGGAGTAATAGAAACTTCTATACCAAAGTATTACGACAAGCACATATCTCATGCCTACACTGATATTAATTCAAAATAATAACAGAAATCTCAATTCCAAATCTTAGAATTCCAATTGTATGCATTCATCCAATACCAAATTGTACCAAACTTAGTACCATTTAGTACTCTTCGTACCCACAAGTACGATTATCCAAAACTGCCTCAGTCTCTCCCTTTAACAGTAATCGTAATTCCAAATTTCATGATTAAAGCACTTACACATAAGTACGAATTTTCAATTTTCTTTAATC
Source organism: Musca autumnalis (assembly GCF_047663935.1). Classification (NCBI taxonomy): domain Eukaryota; kingdom Metazoa; phylum Arthropoda; class Insecta; order Diptera; family Muscidae; genus Musca; species Musca autumnalis. The sequence continues at coordinate 182,772,795 of NW_027411977.1, forward strand.
CTACAGGCCAATAGTATACATAATTTAAAATTTCAAGATTTCAGCGATATGTGTTCACCCAAATACAAGTTGTACCAAATTTAGTGTCATTTAGTCCTATTCGTACCCATATGTACGAATTTCCAAAACTTCCTCAATCCTACAGGCCAACATTAAGCATAATGACAAATTTCAATTGTATCAAATTTAGTACTTTCCGTACCTAAAGTACAAATTTCCAACACTATCTCAAACTTCAGTCCAACAGTAATCTTAATTACAAATTTCAGGACTCCAGCTGTATCCGTTCACCCAACACCAAATTGTACCAAATTTAGTACCATTTAGAACTTTTCGTACATATGAGTACACATTTTTAAAACCACTTTCTTGTGTCAATCCTACTTCTCGATATTGATTCTCGTTTCAAATTTTAGGCTTTTAGCTCTACCAGTTCGAATAATAGCAAATTGTACCCTTTAGTACTTTTAGTACACTTATAGTTCGAAGTCAGACTTTCCAGCCTTATCGGACACATTCAGACCAAGAGTGACCCTAACCCGTTTGGCCTGGGCGTTGATTATCAATCAATCAGTGAGTCAGTACTTATTAGTCAACTCTTTTATAAGTATAGAAGATTTTAGAGTATTTCAAATTCGGAAAGTTTAGATTTGTATAGTTCCGGAACGACCTACTTCCAATGAGCTATTCCGGACAAGGATCTATTGAAACTATATCTAGCTGTTGTGTTTATATAGTTCCTTTAATTTAAAGCCTACGTAGATCTTTCTTCGTTGCCGTTTATTCGCTGCAATTTATTTATTTTTATGTCAATTCATTCACCAAATCATGAAAACATTTCGATCTCTGAACTATTTGGAACGAAGGAAACAAAAAACAAAAACGATGTAAGAGAAAGATTCGTTGAACAATTTAGGTCTAGGAACAATTTGCAACGAAAAGAACGATGAAAGTGAAAGATTCGTTGAACTATATATGTCTCGGAACTATTTGGAACTATGGAATTATATTAAGAAACTAGTTCCTTTTGGGAAAAAGAATTAGATCGATCCGTTCCGGGAACAAGATTGCCCAACTTTCCGAAAGTTTAACCTTAATGGGGAAGGAAAAAATATGGTATTGAACAGATTGACAATATGTCTGTTCGATAACTTCGCAAGTAAAAAGTACTTGCAAAAACTTTTTCTCTCAACTCGCTCTCTTGTACACGCAAAAAAAAAAAACGGCCTCTCTAACATATGCCCCAAACATATTTTGCAGCAAACATATATATTTTTGCAACAGTCCCAAACATAACAACGCCTTTCATAAAGCAAAAAAATACTGGTTTTTCTGAGAGATTAAAAAAAATTTGACGAGTGTTTGTTTTTATTGACTAACAAACACCAACAACACACCACCAGAGGACAAATGTTGCTGCTTTTTATTTATTAATTATTTAATTTTGTAATATTGTAACTTACAGTTTCTTCAAGAGATTTTGTTCACTGTAGTTGTCATCGTCTTGTAAGCATAGCAGAACAATATGAACCATATGTACATACATGTTGAGTCTATCAGCGCTAGGTTGAGATATTAGATGTTGCCTTTATATTAAAAAAATTACAAATTTGTAATTGCGAAGTATTTGACTATACGAACTTTGTTTTTTCGACACCAAACGCACTGTAGTTGTTTGGCTTGTCGGTTTGTCAGTTAAGCGGTAGTTGTTGTGTGTGTGTCTGGTTTGTTTATAATGTCTCAATGTTATCGTGAGACGATGGTGGGGGTTGTGTTGTCCCAGCAAACCAAATGTCTGATGTCCGACACGTCTGAACAATTTCGGAAGCAAAGTCGTTCAGATTTCGTTCCGATTTCTAAACGATTTTTCGGATAGGAAATAGTTCAGATTTTGTACCGATTTCGTTCCGATTTCGGAACGAATGTCGGAAAGAAATTTCCCTTCCGAATTTCCCAAGGATTTTCTTCAGATTTCGTTACGAAATCGATCCGATGTCGCTAAAACATTTCGTTCCGAAATTATGTCAACCACTTCATACAACTTTCGTTAAGATATCGTTACGATTTCGGATCAGATATCGTACGTATCGTCCGAATTTTGTTCCGATTTCGTTACGATGCACTATGTCGCGAGTTCATATTAACTGTGGCCAAAAATAGAAGGAGTTGTCGTAGGTGCATCAATTTTGGTACACGTACCTATTATTGACTTACAATCTTCAGGACAAAAATTTGGGTTGGTCGGTCCACGTTTTGATATAGCCCCCATAGAACCGTACCTCCCGATTTTCGGTATTTTGAAAGTTTTAGTCATAATAAGGAACCGAATAATTGAAATTTGGTGTTTAGTCTTCGGCAGAGGTATGAAACATTCCAACAAAGAATTGTGAGTGTAAGTCCACGTTTTGATATAGCCCCCATAGAACCGTACCTCCCGATTTTCGGTATTTTGAATGTTTAAGACACAATGACCAACCGAAAGTATTCAAATTTTGTGGTTAGTCTTCGGCAGAGGTATCAAACATTCCAGAGGTATCCCACAATTCTCTGGGCTTAGGTCCACGTTTTGATATAGCTCCCATATAACGGTACCTCCCGATTATCGGTATTTTGAAGATTTTAGCCTCATTATTACACCAAAATTGCTGAAATTTGGTATTTAGTCTTCGCAGGGGGCATTGTACCTTCACCATGAAATTTGTCTGCATAGGTCCACGCCTTCATATAGCCCCCATAGGACGGTACCTCCCGATTTTCGGTATTTTGGAGGTTTTAGCCTGATTATCACACCGAAATGTCTGAAAATTGGTATTAAGTCTCCGTTGGGGGACTTATAACCTTCCACCAGAAAAATGTCGGTATAGGTCCTCGTCTTCCTATGGCCCCCATAGAACCGTTCCTCCTCATTTTCGGTATTTTGAGTGTTGTGGCCTCAATATCCACCCGATATGACTGAAATTTGGTGTTTAGTCTTCATATTGTTTGTGGGCATATTGAATTTGTTAAACTCTTGTCTTTATATATGAGAAATTTCCTTTAAATTTTTTTTTGACCGATTAGTGGTTAAGAAACGGTTAATTGTTTGTAAAAAATCGAATTTTGATTTTTGCTGTTCACAATTTTTTTTTAAAAATTAATATTTTTAAAATTCTCTCATTTTAAAGCAAGATTATTAGGTACGTAATAAGCCCACAAAAATATATGGTGATCGGTTCATTCGTTTTCGCGTTATAGCCAACACCGCAAAACGATTTGTTTAAAAGGGGGTATTCTCTCAGTGAGGTGGTCGCTGAAAAAGAGAAATGACACATTCGTCTGCAAACCTCTGCAGCTGGGACCTTTATATATTTGAAGTACTCACTTTTTACTACTCATACAGCAAATAATATCGATATACACTTTTATACAATTTTTTCCCCACTCCACTCAATTTAAAATTTGCTTCAGAAAATTAATAAACTTAGTAATACATGTTTGGGTAAATGTAAACACCATATGATTAATATTTACATGCAAACAAAGGTGTAGCCAAGTTTACTACATCCCAAGAGAACTTAGGAACCATTTTTGCAGCGACCGTTACTTTCAAATTTTAAATATTAACGCATAATATAATTTATTAATTTTAGAAAAAAAAACACACAAAAAAATAGGAAATAGTTCAGATTTTGTACCGATTTCGTTCCGATTTCGGAACGAATGTCGGAAAGAAATTTCCCTTCCGAATTTCCCAAGGATTTTCTTCAGATTTCGTTACGAAATCGATCCGATGTCGCTAAAACATTTCGTTCCGAAATTATGTCAACCACTTCATACAACTTTCGTTAAGATATCGTTACGATTTCGGATCAGATATCGTACGTATCGTCCGAATTTTGTTCCGATTTCGTCACGATGCACTATGTCGCGAGTTCATATTAACTGTGGCCAAAAATAGAAGGAGTTGTCGTAGGTGCATCAATTTTGGTACACGTACCTATTATTGACTTACAATCTTCAGGACAAAAATTTGGGTTGGTCGGTCCACGTTTTGATATAGCCCCCATAGAACCGTACCTCCCGATTTTCGGTATTTTGAAAGTTTTAGTCATAATAAGGAACCGAAATAATTGAAATTTGGTGTTTAGTCTTCGGCAGAGGTATGAAACATTCCAACAAAGAATTGTGAGTGTAAGTCCACGTTTTGATATAGCCCCCATAGAACCGTACCTCCCGATTTTCGGTATTTTGAATGTTTAAGACACAATGACCAACCGAAAGTATTCAAATTTTGTGGTTAGTCTTCGGCAGAGGTATCAAACATTCCAACAGAGAATTGTGGGCTTAGGTCCACGTTTTGATATAGCTCCCATATAACGGTACCTCCCGATTATCGGTATTTTGAAGATTTTAGCCTCATTATTACACCAAAATTGCTGAAATTTGGTATTTAGTCTTCGCAGGGGGCATTGTACCTTCACCATGAAATTTGTCTGCATAGGTCCACGCCTTCATATAGCCCCCATAGGACGGTACCTCCCGATTTTCGGTATTTTGGAGGTTTTAGCCTGATTATCACACCGAAATGGCTGAAAATTGGTATTAAGTCTCCGTTGGGGGACTTATAACCTTCCACCAGAAAAATGTCGGTATAGGTCCTCGTCTTCCTATGGCCCCCATAGAACCGTTCCTCCTCATTTTCGGTATTTTGAGTGTTGTGGCCTCAATATCCACCCGATATGACTGAAATTTGGTGTTTAGTCTTCATATTGTTTGTGGGCATATTGAATTTGTCAAACTCTTGTCTTTATATATGAGAAATTTCCTTTAAATTTTTTTTTTGACCGATTAGTGGTTAAGAAACGGTTAATTGTTTGTAAAAAATCGAATTTTGATTTTTGCTGTTCACAATTTTTTTTAAAAATTAATATTTTTAAAATTCTCTCATTTTAAAGCAAGATTATTAGGTACGCAATAAGCCCACAAAAATATATGGTGATCGTTTCATTCGTTTTCGCGTTATAGCCAACACCGCAAAACGATTTGTTTAAAAGGGGGTATTCTCTCAGTGAGGTGGTCGCTGAAAAAGAGAAATGACACATTCGTCTGCAAACCTCTGCAGCTGGGACCTTTATATATTTGAAGTACTCACTTTTTACTACTCATACAGCAAATAATATCGATATACACTTTTATACAATTTTTTTCCCACTCCACTCAATTTAAAATTTGCTTCAGAAAATTAATATACTTAGTAATACATGTTTGGGTAAATGTAAACACCATATGATTAATATTTACATGCAAACAAAGGTGTAGCCAAGTTTACTACATCCCAAGAGAACTTAGGAACCATTTTTGCAGCGACCGTTACTTTCAAATTTTAAATATTAACGCATAATATAATTTATTAATTTTAGAAAAAAAACACACAAAAATACGTATTAACTAAAATTGTCGGATTTAAATCCTCATATAGCAAAAACTACTTCACGTATCAGTACCAAAATTCAGATTCTTCTTAATTAATATGTTTTCTATCACTCCCCATCAATAAATTTGTTCAACGAAGTATTTAGTTTTTACCATTTTTGGCCACGGTCGTGACACTGTGCGATGTCGGTATGATCGGTTTGCTGGGGTGGTTTGTTGATACATTGTCAATGTGATGGTGAGACGATGAGACCGATGAAAATGTAGGGAATAAACCAGCATTCCGCAGCTGCGGAATGTTTGGTACCCAAACATATTAAATTGAGATATGTTACAAAATGTTGCAAACATATAGTTGTTTGGACACAAACATATTATGTTTGGATTCAAACATATATTTGTTTGCAACCGGTCCCAAACATATATTTGTTTGGATCCAAACATATTTCTAACATAAATTTTTCTGCGTGTACTGAACAAGTTTGTTATCGAACAGCAATTTGTAAAAGTTTGTACAAATTTTTGAGTTATCGTACAGACCTATTATTTTTATAAACGAAGCATGAGTAAACGAAATAAGCGGGTGATTTTAATGTTTTTTTTACCAACATTCCGCAGCCCTTTATTCGCGAGCAAGCAAAGAGAGCTTCTCTCTCCACTCACTAATTGAAAAAATCATGCACTAACAACAGTGGTTGCTCAAATTGTTGTTGTTGTGTGCCGATTTCTGTTTTATACCCTAGACTAATGCCGTTCGTTGCTATTGTTGAAGTTACGACGTTTTTCGGCAAATCACACACACGACCCGAACGCAAAGAAAGAGCGTGCGTGAGAGAGCAAATGTTTTGATTTGGTTTTATTTTGTAGCCGGCGTGCATACAAACTTACTAACACACTGTTATAAATTTGCAATGTTTTTAATACATTCACATTTTTGTCTTCCCTCTTCTTGGTCAGCACTGCCCTAGACCAGGGGTGCTCAGAATAGTTCGTGTATTAGTAGTGGTAAGACACTCTCCCCATTACTAAGCAATGGCAAATGAGAAATAAAGAGAGAATACGTGTGGTTTGTTTTTACGCTACCGTAAGGAAGTGATCACCAATGCCCTAGACAGACGACAGCGTTAATTTGCATTAAGATCTGCATATAATTTTAGCCTGACGGACATCAGTTTCTGCATTTACGAAACAGCTGATTGCTGCAATTTGTTGTTTTCCTTGTGTCTCAGAGCATGAATATGCTCTCTCTCCTACATGAATATTGGTTCTCTTTTACTGTATTGCCTTATTGAAATACCTAAATTCATTATAAATTCAGTTTGATTTTGTGCATTAAGAATATGGATAATGCACGAATTAATATGAATTAAGGCAGTTAATGCAAATTAACTCTGCCGTCTGTCTAGGGTATTAAACCATATTAGGCTCTCAATTCAACATATTCCCCACACTAGTAAGCAGTATGTATGTCAAATTGTCTTTCACCGCACTTTCAGTCAACAAAATTTTCAGTCAACATCATATTCAAGTGCCCAACATGACCAAAAGGGTTCCTAACGATTACAAAGTATGGTATTCCTGCGAAAGAACCACTCCAAGGATTTTAATAACATACGAGGTTTCAGGCAGTTCGGCCGGTCCGAACTTTTCTTGCATACATCATAAGGACACAAACAAATAATCTTTCCATCCAATTAAGGAGCGGCCCAAAAATTACCAGGTACTAAAATTAGATCAGTTTGGCGTCTTTATTTTATTTTGTTTTCTTGTATTCAGGTTTATTCTACAAAATAGGTATGTCCAAAATTCTACCTACTAGATGAAATGTTTGAAAACAATACACGAACAGTCCTTAATCTTCAGATAAGCGATAATTATAAACTTTTGTGAGGGAGGTACCGGAAGGAGTAGTCCGATAAAGCATATCTTCGAACTTGATTTAAGTTTAAGAGAAATATTACGATGTTCAATGGTTGAAGCAATGTGATTCACCGTAATGGGTACTTTACACGATATGTTTTTTGCATATGAGTTGTCACTTCTCCCATACAAAATGTATATGCAAAGTGACAACTCATATGTAAAAAACATATCTTGTAAAGTACCCATAAGAGTTTTTAAAGCTCCTAGACCATTATGTCATGAAGTGTTATGTGTAAAGTTTCGGCCAAATCGAATACTCATTTCAAAAGTAATCGTGCTCATCAGTCATTTTAGTTAGTATGCTGGCAGTTCTTTTTAGAGCTGTTGGGCCATTATCTCAGCAAGTATGGAAAAAATTATACCGTTGCACAGTGGATCCACTTGTATGGAGAATGTGTCCAAAAATATTTCCAGTGTGAATACCAAACTTATGCACTGTTTACAGCTTTCTGCTACTGCGATGATTGTTTTAAGAAATCATGAGCGTAGAATTCTCCCATATTTCCCCTCTGGAGGGGGTATACGGTATGAGTTGGCTTGTGCTGTTAATAAAAAATGTCATGAACAAAAGTACCGATTATCAAAAAGATAAAAACCAACCAATTTAGCGGGTTAAATAGACCAAAATTTTTTCGATATTAAAGCATCCTTCCTAGAAGACACGTACAACGTAAGTCATATTTAAAAGAATAATTCTTAAAAGGTTAACTGGAGTTCCCTAACACGTTAAAAAACTTGTTTCTAAATAAAATTGAGCTATTGAGAATCCATTTTAATATTTTGCAATACGTATAAGTTTCGCGATATTTTGAATATATTTACTTGCGCGTAAATTGTAAAAAAATAGTCAAATGTTCCGACTTTTGGAGCTATTATTAAGAAGAGCACGATCGAATGGAACAAAATCGAATATATTTTTAAGAATTCCATGTCAGAGTTGCCAGATATTGTACAAAAAGTTGACATTCATTTTTTTGGCTAATGGTTAGAACCGCTTTGCGTTGTAATAGGGTCGCGAGCACAACCTTTTGAAAAAAATCATATCTACCCGAGACATGGCGCTTAATTGCACTTTTGTTAAGTTTTATATAGAAGGTCCGAAAGGATATGTCTGGATGAAATATTACGAGACACAAATTTTGGGACATAGCGGTTGATCCGCTGGAGAGTTTTCATGCGGACCAATTTATCCAAAATTGTTGAAATTTTGACGGATAGAGTACCGGAAGAAGTGGACCGATATGGTCCAGTTTGTAACACATCGAATTTTATTTCCATGGCGGATATCCTGCTTTTGTTGTACATATTTCAAGGAGAGAACTTGATAATGAAAGTAGACCTGTACACTATAAATTAAAATCAAATGTGTCAAACTATCCCAAAATTCCACTGTAAAACGAAGAAAATGTGCCTTATCGAAATAATGGTTTTAGACCCCAAGTATATATAAACGAAATCCGTTTCAGACAATTTGGAGTCGATTAATGTCCGTGATTTATTTTAAAAGCGCTCCGGCGATTTTTTTTTTATTTTTCTCATCTATGAACATTGTAGTACTTTCCATTTAAAGTTGGCTCAGGTGCACCGTGTTAAGTGTTAATCAAAATGATATGTTATTCGAAACATTCGGTTGTGTAGCAGGTATTTGATCTATCCATAAATGAAAGCCTCAATTTACACAGGCTGAGAGTATATATCAGGCCGACTGATACTTTTTTAATTGTTTTTTTTGTTTTTTTTTTTTTTTTGAAATTTAAATCTCTCTTCCGTATTGCTTTACGACCGAGCCGAAGATATGTTATAAGTCCGATATATAATCTATGAAAAATTAATGCTGAAATGGGAAGAGGAGAATATTTCATAATAAAAATTTTTTCGTCGATAATTGATATCAAATAGGCAAGACTGAAGACCCCACCATAAAAATCTTTACTGTACCAACATCCGACGGTACCTTACTGAAGACAATTTCTTCTCTCAATGTCGTTGGTATGGATTTGATTCTATTTCAGTGACCCAAGTAAAATTTTTCGAAGTCTTTATGCGATTTTGACAAAAAATTTTATATTGCTAATGAATTGATGTAAAGTTAGTGAATTAATTTACACATCCCCATTTCTTCTTCTCTATGATATATAGGTATTATTATTTTTAATTAAAAAGGATCAAAATCGTATACTTTATGTTGCATTTCAAATTATTCTATATTGCGTACATGTGTACAGTTGAGTATATACAACACATTGTGATTTGCTTTTATTAAGCTTTCTTTTCTGAACAAAAGATCCATAAATTAATGAAATTTACCACAGTAATGTGGTCAGGGGGCAAAAACCACTTCATTATGAAACATTTAACAAAGTTAACAATAATTGTTTTCTTTCTTCGCCACACGTCTCACACGCAGGACAACGGGTCACCCGCATCGACACCCTTCAAAATCTTCGATGGAAAATTACCATTGCAAATACAAGAAAACAAATTGAAATTCATAATGACAATGGGAAAACAACAAAAAATGTGCTCCCCTACATGAGTGGACATGTATAAGAGAAAATTGAAGCAATAAGAAATGATAATGGGAACTCCGCCTTCACTTCAAACTAAGGATGGGAAAGTACATTCTAATTCCACTCGAGAGCAATATTGGAAACGCATGCGCCTACACAAGCAACTCTCTTAAATGCATACAACTTTATTTAAATTTGTCTTTTTGTTGTTTTCACATACATATCTATTACCAGCGAAAAGTTAGTTGCCTGAACCACACTCTGCATAGTAGCTATAACTAACCTAGGGAAAGAGTTCTGTATGGTATCGCCTAAAAATGAGCTTAAATACGGCGTCAATGAACTCATGAAAGTTTATTTTGAGTTTATTGTTTACTGATTTGTACATTTTTATTTTCCCTTTTAAAAGATATTCGCACACAAGTATTTTGTATGTGTATACATATCAAAAGAAATCGAAAACAAAGGAGTATAGAGTCCTGTTTGATACATACAAGTGTAATAAATATTGTCTGGATATCTTACGTTAAATTTAAAAGAAGAATACAACAAAATAATGATAACTATAAAAATATATAGCACATGAATATAAAAAATAAAAATGATTACATTAACAAAAATCTCAAAATAGTTAATGAAATTAAAATTGTATAATCGGATATTCAAAAATGATTTTGCTCTCAATTAAACTGCGGTTTACCAGTTTATAAATCGTAGAATGTTAAAATGGTGTACGTAGTTTTAATGTACATATTTATATTAAATTATGTGTTCTAACCAACCTCTCAAAACCTCAACCATAAAAATTTAAACCGTGTTGCCGCCAACGTAAAAAAGCAGTGAATATGTTGTGAGCTAACAACACTTCTGTTTTTAAGAACATATTTAAGATGTCTATTGTATGATTTATCGAAATAACTACCAAAAACAGATGCTAAACTTTTGAAGCCAGAATTCAAAAGTTTGTTGAACTCTCGGTATGAAAGGGACGCTCAACCAGTTAATGTCGTATTCTTACTATGTATAGTTACATGGGACATGTCCCACCACCGGATAGAGGGAAACGGAGGACCGGATTTGTTCTTAACCTAGGAAAATCACGGGTGTGAACACCTGCCTCAAGGTTAAAGATATTTTTATTGAGACTTATATAATGTTAGAATACAATTAGCATGTGTCAAGGAAAACTTAAAACTATTTTGTATTATTTTAATTAATGCCTCTGGGAAAATATATTCACCGCGCTGAGAAATTCGGGGAAGTCAAGCTAGAGACAGTCTTCAGAGAAATTTAGCGGACCCATATTCCATATCCTAAAGCAACAGAAAAGTAATACAACCGTCGTGGAAATTCCAAATAAGAAAGAGGTCCACAAGATGGTATATGAAGAGAATGAGAATTTCACAGCTCACAACATACGGGAAACACCTTTTTGGGGCTCAACGATGCAAAGTCAAGACGCAGCAGGTAAATAATGTTGCCTCGCATTGCAGGATGCTCCTGAAGTATCATTAACACTGCATCCACTTCTACGAAAGCGGTGCAAGAGATAAGATTTCCTGAGAAGCAGAACACTGAAAAGAGCTCCTCACCTTTAAATGCGTCAAAAGACGCGCCAAAGAGTCTGTTTCACGAATCTTTCAACAGAACAACAGGAAGAAGGTTTGCCAGCGGCGGAATCCATTGCAGAGTGTAACGACCAAAAATCCCGGTGGTCATTTTTGTTCACACCTAAACCATCTCCATATCCCAGTACAATCATACTCCTTAATAAACTACTTAGCTTAATAATATAACTACATATTTGCTTCTCTTCTGGTGGGCATCACTACCTGTAGCGTTGTTATTGTAGTAACAAATTTTGGTAAACAAGTTACCGTTACCCCATCGCCAGATCCCACAGCATCATCACAACAACATCAGCTCATCACTGCCATTGGTGGAGATGATCACTTGCTATGTTGTTGTGATGACAAATGGGAGTAAACAAGTTGCCGTTACTCCAATAAGAAAACACGTGGTGGGAGCTAGTATAAAAGGGACGACCAAAACTAGAATTGGGACAGTCAGTGCAAGACCAGGAAAGCGAACATATCATTCGACGGTAAGTAACCCCTTCAGAAGATTAGCCTTGGACATCCTTAGAGTACTTATCCAGGTCTCTAAGCCAGGAATCCTAACCCTTACGTATCCTTTGTCCTTACATATCCTTTGATCCTTACATATCCTTTGGTCGTTACATATCCTTTGATCCTTGCATATCCTTTGATCCTTGCATATCCTTTGATCCTTACATATCCTTTGATCCCTACATATCCTTTCATCCTTGAATATCCTTGTAGTGCTTGAGTACTTATTAAGGTCTCTTGCAATCGTAGCCTTGATCATCCTTGTAGTGCTTGAGTACTTATTAAGGTCTCTTGCAACCGTAGCCTTTGATTATCCTTGTATTGCTTGAGTACTTATTAAGGTCTCTTGCAACCGTAGCCTTGATTATCCTTATAGTGCTTGAGTACTTATTAAGGTCTCTCGTAACCGTAGCCTTGATTATCCTTGTAGTGCTTGAGTACTTATTAAGGTCTCTCGCAACCGTAGCCTTGAATATCTTTGTAGTCCCTGAGGACTTATTAAGGTCTCTCGCAACCGTAGCCTTGAATATCCTCGTAGTGCTTGAGTACTTATTAAGGTCTCTCGCAACCGTAGCCTTGTATATCCTTGTAGTGCTTGAGTACTTATTAAGGTCTCTCGCAACCGTAGCCTTGAATACCCTCGTAGTGCTTGAGTACTTATTAAGGTCTCTCGCATCCGTAGCCTTGTATATCCTTGTAGTGCTTGAGTACTTATTAAGGTCTCTCGCAACCGTAGCCTTGAGTACTTATTAAGGTCTCTCGCAACCGTAGCCTTGTATATCCTTGCAGTGCTTGAGTACTTATTTTGAAAATCCTTCCTTGTAGGTCCTGCATGAGTACTTATCCAGGTCTCTCGCATATCAGCTGATCCTGTAGCCTTAGACGATCCATCCCATATCCTGGAGATCCAGAGTACTTATCCAGGTCTCTGGCCTATTAATCCCCGACTCTCCTGGCTTATCGAGTACTTATCCAGGTCTCGAAGTGATGAACTTGGTGGCTTAGAATTCCTGTGCGGACTGAGGACCGAATTATCACTTTCTTTATATTAAGTAGATTAAGTTAACTTTAAAGAGAAACGCCCTATTTACGAGCACAATAAAAGTGCATCAAACGATAACAACTGTCTTTTCTTTTCTGTCTCAAACAAATAAATTATCTGTAAGGATCCTTGGACCCCGACTAGCTACTCTAGCCATAGGCGGAAAACCCGTCGTTACAAGAGTCAGGGGATTATCGAAAAAAAAGTCGACAAAGTAGAATCCGTCGGCGGATTCAACGGCAGCGCCTGAAGATTCTGGTGAAAAATACCAGACCATGCAGAAGAGAAAGAGTGGCAGCGATGCGCTATCTTACACCAAGTTAGCAAAACCCGCTACAGGGACGAATCTGCTATGCAACGATCGATAAGCAAAGGCATTGGGAACATCTACAAACCATTGAGGAAACGAAATATGGGAAGTATTGTGCAGGAACTTGCAGGTACTCGTACTCTCCTTACGGTAGAAATTGACAATCTCCCCAACGCCAGTCTAACGAATACTCTGGTCATGGCCTTCTAAGTCTCAAAACCTGTCGCCTTCAAAGCGGGAAAGGGTATGATGGGCGCAGACGAGGAGCCAATAACAGCAGCAAGAGGATAATACCTCCAAGCAACAAAAAATAGGGAGCCGAGAATGAAATCAGCGACTCCCTAGAAGCCAGTTCACTGGAGGATCAATGATCAATGCTATAAAAATGTATGTTTTCTTTACTTTTTAGAGTTGTTAACATCGGACACAACTTCGCTGGGCTAAAAAAGGGATAAGATCCTTTATTTTACTTAAATACTAATGACCTAAAAACCCTTAACATAGGAAATAATACCACATTTGTTAACAAAATGTAAGAGAGGAATTATATATAACTATATGTTCAACAAATCTTATAAGTGAACATCCCTGCTTCTCAGACTTAACTCCTCTACCGCCGAAACAAATCCAAAACCAACTGTACAAATAATAATTACGAATGCCTAAGCAATGTCAACATTTTAAAGAAAGTTGTAGTAAAATCACTCTACAGACCACATTTATTGTCCAATCGATGAAAACAGTTTACCAGTTCTATGTAGTGGCGAAACAAGTAATCCTACACAAAATTTTGAAAATCGGGTCAGATTTTAATGTTGGTTATGTAAAGGACTTTGAGGCCCCTGTAGCACGTCTTAACATATTCCGATTGAGCTCAAACTTTGGCAATGTTAATTTTTAACAAAACTAAACATTTTAGGAGAGTGCCGCATAAAAAAATCCGACATCAATTTTTTCCTTTTGAGTTAAAACCAGTCTATTGTACATGGATGGCCCCCGATGAAAATAGGAATTATATATTGTTGAATTTCTACTATGCCATATCTTTGTAAATAAAATTCAAATGTCGTTCGTTGAGAACGGCTGGACCGATTTGGATATTTTTTTTCTTAAATGTGCATCATAGCCCAACTTAGGTTTTTATGGAAAGAAAAAATTACAAAGACAACATTTACGCCCACTTGTTTTAAATATGTTATATCTACAAAACTACTGACCCGATTTTCCTGATATTTTTAGGGAATGTACGGGGATAGCTTCCGGTGAAAAGTGGTTACTATTTTGTTGAATTTCGGAGGGGGCGGGGTACCTTCCTATATTTAAAAAAAAACGCTATATTTGCAAAAATTATGATTGTATCGGTTTGAACATTTACGAACTAATCTAGAATCTTGTTACTTCTTTGCGCTGTAAAGACCCGAACACGCTTACTTTCTAAAATAGATTATATCTCCAAAACTACTGAAACTATTTCCATGAAATTTGCAATAAATGCTCAAGGTTTGCCGTGGTATTGTATATTTTCCGAATTTCGGTGGAGGTGGGGTACTCTCCCCACGCCCTTCTTTTAAACACTGCTTGTATATGCCAAACCTACATATGAATATATGGGTTCCAGCATTAATTTTGGGAGACAATGTTGCTGTGTCTCCCATATATATTTGGAGCAAAAATACTGGACCACGCCCAGTTTTTTAATTATTATACCCTACACCACTATGTGGGGAGGGTATTATAAGTTGGTTTTGGCCAAAAAGTTTGTAACGCATCGAAATAATGGTCGTAGACCCATACTTATATATACCAAAATGAATGTCTCGACGAGCTGAGTCGATCTGGCTATGTGTGTCCGTCCGTCAGTCCGTCCGTCCGTCCGTCTGTCCATCTAAACCTTGTAATCACGCTACAGGTCGCATTTTTGATCGGATCGTCACCAAATTTTGGATGTTGATGAGGGTCCCGGAGGGGAAGAAGCCTATTGACTTTGGTGATGGTCGAATAATATTCAGGGGTCGGAATGGGCAAAAAACTTATTTGCGGAAAAAGTCAACGTTTTATTTCAAAGCGAATATCTCCGTATCTATAAGGGGTATATTAAAGGCAAAGCCTGCTAATGAAAGCAGAAAATATCACCTTTACAGCAATGTATGGTAGGTTGTCGTAGGTGGTCAAACAACAAAGATATCGCAATAGTCGCTTATAGAACCCAACTTTTCATTTATTCGATTTTAATTCTAATGACGAATAACACAGCTTTTGTTGGATACTTTCCAAAAACAAAACCAGACTATGAAAGTAGAAAATCCTGTCTTTACAATGATGCAAAGTAGGTTAGCGTAGGTGGCCAAATAACGGAGATATCACAATAGTCGGTAATACATCCCATTTTTCCACTTTTAAAGAAATCACGCTAGAGGTCGTAATTTTGATCGGATCTTCACCAAATTTTGGGTGTTCATGGAGGGCCCGCAGGGGAAGAAGCCTATTTATTTTGGTGATGGTCGGACAATATTTAGGGGTCGGAATGGTCAAAAAACTTTTTTGGAGAAAAATACAATGTGTTTTCCAAACCGAATATCTCAGCTTCTATAGGGGGTATGCCAAAAGCAAAACCTGCTAATGAAAGTAGAAAATATCGCCTTTGCAACGATGTAAAGTAGGTTGTTGTAGGTGGTCAAACAACGAAGATATCGCAATAGCGGCTAGTAGAACACAACTTTTCATTTTTGCGATTTTAATAATAATGACGAATATGACAGCTTTGGTTGGGGACCTTCCAAAAACAAAGTCTGACGATGAAAGTAGAAAATCCCACCTTTACAATGATGCAAAGTAGGTTGGCGTAGGTGGCCAAATAACGGAGATATCGCAATAGTCGTTAATACATCCCATTTTTCCATTTCTTTGTCATCATGCTACAGGTCGCAATTTTGATCGGATAGTCACGAAATTTTGGGGGTTAATGAGAGTCCTACAGAGGAAGAAGCCTATTGATTTTGGTGATGGTCGGATAATATTCAGGGGTCGGAATGGGCAAACAACTTATTTGGAGAAAAAGTAAACGTTTTATTTCAAAGCGAATATCTCCGCTTCTATAAGGGGTATATCAAAAGCAAAACCTGCTGATGAAAGTAGAAAATATCGCCTTTGCAACGATGTAACGTAGGTTGTCGTAGGTGGTAAAACAATGGAAATATCGCAATAGCCGCTATTAAAACACAACTTCTCATATTTGCGATTTTAATAATAATGACGAATAGTACAGCATTCCAAAAGCAAAGTCCGACTATGAAAGTAGAAATTTTGATTGGATCGTCACGAAATTTTGGGTGTTAATGGGGGTCCCACAGAGGAATAAACCTATTGATTTTGGTAATGGTCGGATATTGTTCAGGGGTCGGAATGTGATGGTTGATGGTTGGCATACATCCCACTTTTCCATTTTTTATTTGAGTTATTCGGACGATGCACTTGAACGCGTTTCAATAAATTTGACCTGTAATAATGAAGACATTCAGAGCAAAGGCGCTAAGCTATCCCAATTTTAATATTTTGAATTTTAGCAGTCAAAAGCTTATGCACAGGGGAAGTGGTGTAGGGTATCACATAGTCGTCCCCGACCCGACTATAGCCTTGGCTCACTTGTTTTTTATCTCGAAAACTGATTACCACGACCACTTTTTTATTATTTTTTTTCCAAAACTACTGAATCTAATTTTATGCAATTTTCAGAAAATGTTCATGAATGTCCCGTGCACGCAGAGAAAATTAATATTTTCGCTTTGATGGAACAAGAATATCTATTTTTGTTGCAACAATTTATTTTGTTTTGTTCAAGCATTGTAATTGCAAATCCAAACATACTATTTTTTGCTCCATACATAAAAAACTTGCGAAATTCCGCAATATTGTAAAACTCATTAACAATACCGATGGTAGGAACGACCATAATCTAGAATTTTTACAAAAACTATTGTCAGCCCAGAAAATCTGCTACTGAAATTGTTTATTTGATCTACAATCTAGAAATGAACGTGCCAAATTATATTAAAATCGGTTCAGATTTGGATATAGCTCCCATACACATATATTTTCGGCCGATTTCCTTATTTTATGCACCAAGCACGCTATATATGTCCAATTTCGCTGAAATTTTTAGGGTCTGACGGAATTTGTTCTAGAAATAAATGTGCTAAATTATATAGAGATCGGTTCAGATTTGAATATAGCTCCCATATATATTTTCGCCGATTTCCTGTATTTTATGCACCAAACACACAATATATGTCCAATTTCGCTGAAATTTGAAATGTGTTACAAAACTTGGTCTAGAAATAAATGTGCCAGATTATATCGAAATCGGTTCAGATTTGGATATAGCTCCCATATATATTTTCGGCCGATTTTCCGCATTTGATGCACCAAACGCGCTATATATGTCCAATTTCGCTGAAATTTGGAATGTGTAACGGAATTTGGTCTAAACATAAATGTGCAGAATTATATCGAAATCGGTTCAGATTTGGATATAGCTTCCATATATATTTTCGGCCGATTTTCCGCATATCATGCACCAAACGCGCTATATATGTCCAATTTCGCTGAAATTTGGAATGTGTAACGGAATTTAGTCTAGGCATGAATGTGCCGAATTATAGCGAAAACGGTTCAGATTTGAATATAGCTCCAATATATATTTTCGGCGGATTTTCCACATTTGATGCACCAAACATCCTACATATGTTCAATTTCGCTGAAATTTGGAGGGTCTGACGGAATTTGTTCCAGAAATAAATGTGCTAACTTACATAGAGATCGGTTCAGATTTGAATATAACTCCCATATATATTTTCGGCCGATTTCGCTATTTATGTCCACTTATTGTTGCAATGCGATAGAGGGTAATAGAGGGTAATAAATGAAGTTGAGCCAATGGGGGAATACTCCACTCAAGCAATCGAAAATGAGATTGAATCTTCAACAATAAACAAAACAAACAATATTAAACACGTTAAAATAATAATAATAGTAGTCAAGGGTAGTCGCGACTACTTACTAAACGCCTTACTAACCCATTATTTTGACATGAGCACATCGCACTGAATAGCTAGTTATTCTACGACCACTACAATAACAAGTTATTTTATGGCCACTGGAAGTAGAAAAATAAACGAAAGAAGTAAGGACGGCGTTTAATTCGGCCGGGCCGAACATGTTTATCTTCCACTACGACTGGTAGTAAAATTAAACAAATAGTTTCTTTTCGTTTATTAAAAAGACTAAATACCAAATTTCAGCCATTTCGGCGTAATATTTCAAAATACCGAAAATTGCAATGTACCGTTCTATGGGGGCTATATGAAGGCGAGGTCCTATACCAACAAATTTAGAGGGGAAAGTTGAATACCACCAACGAAGACTAAATACCAAAGTTCAGCCATTTCGGTGGGATATTGAGGCCACAACCTTCAAAATAGCGAAATTCTGTAGGTACCGTTCTATGGGGGCTATATGAAACCGTGAACATATACTGGCTAATTTCTCGGGAAAAGTTTTGTACTCCCAATAAAGACTAAATACCAAATTTCAGCCATTTCGCTGTTATAATGAGGCGAAAAACAGAGAGGAATGGAGATCTTTTCTTAGTTCGGTCTATGGAACAAATGTTCTGTAATGGGCCAACTAAGTAAGTAAGTAATGAGGCCACCACCTTCAAAATACCGAAAATCGGGAGGTATGGTTCTATGGGGGCTTTATGAAGACGTGGACCTATACCAACAAATTTCAGGTCGAAAGTTGTATACCCCCAACGAAAACTACAAACAAAATTTCAGTCATTTGGGTGGGATATTGTGGCCATAACCTTCAAAATAACGAAAATCTGGGGGTACCGATCTATGGGGGCTATATGAAGGCGTGAACATATACCGACAAATTTCTGGGGGAAAGTTTTGTACGCCCAACGAAGACTAAATACAAACAAAATTTCAGTCGTTTCGGTGGGATATTGTGGCCATAACCTTCAACATACCGAAAATCAGGGGGTACCGTTCTATGGGGGATATATAAAGGGGTAAAAACACTTCTCAGATTGTGGCGGTTTAACTAAACCATAAAAACCCAAAACACCCTGATATTCTTGTTTTTATTTGTTTCTTCTTTCTCATTCTTCATTGGGATTTTATTATTCAAATAAAATTAGTGTCTTACAACACTCAAATTGTATAAACGTACCTGTCTCTTTTTCTTTTTTCTACACAGAGGAGCTGCGGCTGTCTGTGCCTGGTGTAGATACTGAAGGCATATTTATTTTATTTGTACAATAACTTTTGTAAAAATTCTAGGTGTCGATAGTTCCCACCATCGGTTTTGTTAAATGGTATCTTATTTTTGGATTTGCAATTACAATGCTTGAACTAAACAAATAAATTGTTGGAACAAAAATAGATATTCTAGTTCCAACAAAAGCGAAATTTTTTTCTTTGCGTGAATATTTAAAATTATTTAGTGTACATTTGTAAAATTTGTTTTTCGATTTTATGCAATGGTACCTTTCTGTCCTTGGTGTGTGTTTTTTTAATGTTCATTACTAGAATTCGTTCAAACCTTTAAAATGTATAAAATACTAAGCCAACAAATTTTTACACTACGAGTACAAAATATTTTGATTTCATGCCACGTGTGTGGTCACGTGTCGACACTTTTATGGGTAACTAAAATACCCACAAAAACATAAACGCCCTAGTATTAT
The DNA here is from genome assembly GCF_047663935.1 of Musca autumnalis. Taxonomy (NCBI): domain Eukaryota; kingdom Metazoa; phylum Arthropoda; class Insecta; order Diptera; family Muscidae; genus Musca; species Musca autumnalis. The sequence continues at coordinate 182,792,872 of NW_027411977.1, forward strand.
GTACATATGTAAACACAATTTACAATTGAGCCTCAATAAAATAATTGTTTAACCACATTGTATAACAAAATAGGTCTATGTGTGTCGCGAATTTTTTGCCTTTTTAATTCTGTAAATCAGTAAAGCAATGTCAATAACGATGACGTTGTACCTTTTTAACATCATCCATCCTCGCTTCCTCCCACGCATAAAAAAGGAAACAAATCCCAAACAAATGACATATTTTGAATGATGATAACTTTAAATATGCAACGGAGCAACCACCACCCAGGCAGACGCATGCGACTGCTACGTTATCAGTCAGGGATTTGTGTTTTTACGCCATAAGCTTACAACCTGTTTTCACCCCATTTAAGAATAAATTACTTTTTATTGAATGTGGGGTGTGGGTATGCTACGCGTATATCACTTTCTTCTATCAGCTTGTCATTTTGTAAAACATATTTCATCATGTTTATTCCGCTCTTGGGTTGGTACATTATATTCCCAATGGGAGTTATCTGGTATCATTGGTTGTATCATGACAGACGCACAACGACGGCGACGTTTGTGGGAAGAAAATCCCACTCTAATTATTCCTCATCCTTCTTTCTAATTCAATTTTGTATTCTATGTTTTAAGGGATCTCCTTCAATAGGGGTCCTTCTTCATCATAGTACTGTGCCGTTGTATGTATGTAGTCACATCATTAAGAAATCCTTGGTTTATCTTGTGGATTCTACACGAATTTGCTGTGAAATGTAAACTTTTGTTGCGATAACTCTCCCGTGGAGTTTATTGTGGTTGTAACTGTCAAAGTGACATGTTAGAAAGTTTTTTAATTTGTTTATGTTAATTTTGCTTGAGCTTCATTGTCTCATACATTGAGATGTAAGAAATTAACATTAAATAAAAAATATTTCCCACGAACATCTCAAAAGGAGAGAGACTTGGAGATTTCTTCAAGGAGTGCAGCTCAAACAGTTTTATGATATAAGGCATTCCTCCCGTCTCGATTTCGAAGGTTTCCAAACCTAGAGAAGAAAAGTCTTGAAAGTCTGAAACATTTAGGAAATGTAGCCAACATTACGCTGAGAAGTTAAACCGTGGTTGATTTCCGATATGCAGATTGAAATTGGATCATAGAGTAAAACAAGTAGGAAAATACTATAGTCAGAGGGGCCGACCCTGTGATACCATATAAAACTACTATTAGGCAATAGCTGTTCGTATATAAAAATTAATTTTATAAATAAAACGAATTAGTACTTTGGAAAAAAATTTGTGTTCTCAAAAATGTTTAGCCATCAGGCAACTACGAAATAATTTTAATTTGAACGTACTTTAGAGGACGGCTCAGGCGGTTTTTTAAATAATAATAAATGAAATACATACATTCTAATTGTTCATAAAATGTTCTCAAATTTGCCCCTTTATAATGATTGAACATCACCAATATATTTCTTCCTTATATTATATCTTTTTGTAGTAAGAATTACAATAGTGAGAATTTCTAATGTTTTTTGCGGCTATAGCTCCGTTATATAACCAACATGGCATAACCTTTTGTAATACCCTCCATCACACATCGAAATAATCTTCGAAGACCCTATAAAATTATTGATCAACATAAAATTCTCGTCGATATATCGGCATGACCGTCTGTCCGTCTGAAATCAAGACACAGCTCGCAATAATTAAGATAGAGCTTTATGATTGGGTACAGAATTCTCTACTACACCACGTTCTGTTATAGCCCCTATAGAACGGTACCTCCCGATTTTCGGTATTTTGAAGATTCTGGCCATATTTTCAGATCTTCCACTACGACTGGTAGTAAAATTAAACAAATAGTTTCTTTTCGTTTATTAAAAAGACTAAATACCAAATTTCAGCCATTTCGGCGTAATATTTCAAAATACCGAAAATTGCAATGTACCGTTCTATGGGGGCTATATGAAGGCGAGGTCCTATACCAACAAATTTAGAGGGGAAAGTTGAATACCACCAACGAAGACTAAATACCAAAGTTCAGCCATTTCGGTGGGATATTGAGGCCACAACCTTCAAAATAGCGAAATTCTGTAGGTACCGTTCTATGGGGGCTATATGAAACCGTGAACATATACTGGCTAATTTCTCGGGAAAAGTTTTGTACTCCCAATAAAGACTAAATACCAAATTTCAGCCATTTCGCTGTTATAATGAGGCGAAAAACAGAGAGGAATGGAGATCTTTTCTTAGTTCGGTCTATGGAACAAATGTTCTGTAATGGGCCAACTAAGTAAGTAAGTAATGAGGCCACCACCTTCAAAATACCGAAAATCGGGAGGTATGGTTCTATGGGGGCTTTATGAAGACGTGGACCTATACCAACAAATTTCAGGTCGAAAGTTGTATACCCCCAACGAAAACTACAAACAAAATTTCAGTCATTTGGGTGGGATATTGTGGCCATAACCTTCAAAATAACGAAAATCTGGGGGTACCGATCTATGGGGGCTATATGAAGGCGTGAACATATACCGACAAATTTCTGGGGGAAAGTTTTGTACGCCCAACGAAGACTAAATACAAACAAAATTTCAGTCGTTTCGGTGGGATATTGTGGCCATAACCTTCAACATACCGAAAATCAGGGGGTACCGTTCTATGGGGGATATATAAAGGGGTAAAAACACTTCTCAGATTGTGGCGGTTTAACTAAACCATAAAAACCCAAAACACCCTGATATTCTTGTTTTTATTTGTTTCTTCTTTCTCATTCTTCATTGGGATTTTATTATTCAAATAAAATTAGTGTCTTACAACACTCAAATTGTATAAACGTACCTGTCTCTTTTTCTTTTTTCTACACAGAGGAGCTGCGGCTGTCTGTGCCTGGTGTAGATACTGAAGGCATATTTATTTTATTTGTACAATAACTTTTGTAAAAATTCTAGGTGTCGATAGTTCCCACCATCGGTTTTGTTAAATGGTATCTTATTTTTGGATTTGCAATTACAATGCTTGAACTAAACAAATAAATTGTTGGAACAAAAATAGATATTCTAGTTCCAACAAAAGCGAAATTTTTTTCTTTGCGTGAATATTTAAAATTATTTAGTGTACATTTGTAAAATTTGTTTTTCGATTTTATGCAATGGTACCTTTCTGTCCTTGGTGTGTGTTTTTTTAATGTTCATTACTAGAATTCGTTCAAACCTTTAAAATGTATAAAATACTAAGCCAACAAATTTTTACACTACGAGTACAAAATATTTTGATTTCATGCCACGTGTGTGGTCACGTGTCGACACTTTTATGGGTAACTAAAATACCCACAAAAACATAAACGCCCTAGTATTATGTACATATGTAAACACAATTTACAATTGAGCCTCAATAAAATAATTGTTTAACCACATTGTATAACAAAATAGGTCTATGTGTGTCGCGAATTTTTTGCCTTTTTAATTCTGTAAATCAGTAAAGCAATGTCAATAACGATGACGTTGTACCTTTTTAACATCATCCATCCTCGCTTCCTCCCACGCATAAAAAAGGAAACAAATCCCAAACAAATGACATATTTTGAATGATGATAACTTTAAATATGCAACGGAGCAACCACCACCCAGGCAGACGCATGCGACTGCTACGTTATCAGTCAGGGATTTGTGTTTTTACGCCATAAGCTTACAACCTGTTTTCACCCCATTTAAGAATAAATTACTTTTTATTGAATGTGGGGTGTGGGTATGCTACGCGTATATCACTTTCTTCTATCAGCTTGTCATTTTGTAAAACATATTTCATCATGTTTATTCCGCTCTTGGGTTGGTACATTATATTCCCAATGGGAGTTATCTGGTATCATTGGTTGTATCATGACAGACGCACAACGACGGCGACGTTTGTGGGAAGAAAATCCCACTCTAATTATTCCTCATCCTTCTTTCTAATTCAATTTTGTATTCTATGTTTTAAGGGATCTCCTTCAATAGGGGTCCTTCTTCATCATAGTACTGTGCCGTTGTATGTATGTAGTCACATCATTAAGAAATCCTTGGTTTATCTTGTGGATTCTACACGAATTTGCTGTGAAATGTAAACTTTTGTTGCGATAACTCTCCCGTGGAGTTTATTGTGGTTGTAACTGTCAAAGTGACATGTTAGAAAGTTTTTTAATTTGTTTATGTTAATTTTGCTTGAGCTTCATTGTCTCATACATTGAGATGTAAGAAATTAACATTAAATAAAAAATATTTCCCACGAACATCTCAAAAGGAGAGAGACTTGGAGATTTCTTCAAGGAGTGCAGCTCAAACAGTTTTATGATATAAGGCATTCCTCCCGTCTCGATTTCGAAGGTTTCCAAACCTAGAGAAGAAAAGTCTTGAAAGTCTGAAACATTTAGGAAATGTAGCCAACATTACGCTGAGAAGTTAAACCGTGGTTGATTTCCGATATGCAGATTGAAATTGGATCATAGAGTAAAACAAGTAGGAAAATACTATAGTCAGAGGGGCCGACCCTGTGATACCATATAAAACTACTATTAGGCAATAGCTGTTCGTATATAAAAATTAATTTTATAAATAAAACGAATTAGTACTTTGGAAAAAAATTTGTGTTCTCAAAAATGTTTAGCCATCAGGCAACTACGAAATAATTTTAATTTGAACGTACTTTAGAGGACGGCTCAGGCGGTTTTTTAAATAATAATAAATGAAATACATACATTCTAATTGTTCATAAAATGTTCTCAAATTTGCCCCTTTATAATGATTGAACATCACCAATATATTTCTTCCTTATATTATATCTTTTTGTAGTAAGAATTACAATAGTGAGAATTTCTAATGTTTTTTGCGGCTATAGCTCCGTTATATAACCAACATGGCATAACCTTTTGTAATACCCTCCATCACACATCGAAATAATCTTCGAAGACCCTATAAAATTATTGATCAACATAAAATTCTCGTCGATATATCGGCATGACCGTCTGTCCGTCTGAAATCAAGACACAGCTCGCAATAATTAAGATAGAGCTTTATGATTGGGTACAGAATTCTCTACTACACCACGTTCTGTTATAGCCCCTATAGAACGGTACCTCCCGATTTTCGGTATTTTGAAGATTCTGGCCATATTTTCAGACCAAAATGGTTTTTAGTCTTATTTTTTTTTTTTTTTTTATCTTTATTTTGACCCCGAAATGGCTGGAATTTAGGTATTAAGTCTTCCCTGGGGTTATAAAACTTTCCTCCAGAAATGTTGCAGTACAGGTCCGCGTTTTGTTATAGCCCCCCACAGAACAACGGTACCTTCTAAATTTCGGTGTACTAAATGTCGTAAATTTAGTATTTATTATTCATTGGGGCTACAAAACTTTCCCCCCGAAAATTGTCACCATAGATCCACGTGCTGATATAGCCACCATAGAACGACATCTCCCGACTTTCGGTATTTTGAACGTATTAACCACATTATATTACCGAAATGTCTAAAATTAGGTTTTTAGTCTTCTTTTGGGATAGAAATTTTTCCTTCAGAAATTTCTAAATATGGATCCAAGTTTTAATATAACCCATATAGAAAGGATCCTCCCAATTTTCAGTATTTTAAAGATTTTATTTAGGAATCTCTTTTCTTTCCTTTTTCACTTGCAAAAATCTTCGATCATTCAGCTGAAATCCAAGAAATTTATGCTAAATGATCGCCCCCTAAAAATTGTAAACCATTTCTATTACACTGCGCAACACAAAAAAGGTAAAAAACATTAAATTTGGCCTTGCCGAACTTGCCGCGGATACCCCAAATGCTTAAATTTTAATATCCAGTACAATTTTTGCCAATTTACAGCGGTAATATGTCAAGAAAAGTCGAAAAATTTGAAAAACATTCGCAGTTTATGAGTGAAATAAATGTACAATATCCAGATTTAAACTTATAGTTGATAGCATTGACAATGTTTTTACGTTAAAGTTTTCTAACTTCATTAAAAATAAATTGTTTGTAAATAAATTGTCTGGTACTTTTGAAATCAGTTCTTTAAATTTATGTTGAGTTTTACTAATGTTGGGAGTATTTGGGAGACTCCGTGTTTTTTAAAAAATACACCTTTATATGGGGGCTATATCTGAACGTGGACCTATATTGAACATTTTTTGCGAGGATGGGAAATTTCAACCAAATCAATTGGAAACTGTGCCTAAATTCATCGAAATGCCAAAAATCAGGCATTACCTTTACAAGGGGGCTATACCTAAATGTGCACCTACATCCACTCATATTTTTTTTATCATCTTGCCTCGTTATAAAACTATGTTTAAAATTTCGAGGCGGTAGCTCGATAAGAACTATTTTTGGCACTCCTTTCAATACAGGTGACACCGCCTCTTAAATGTTTGTGATGTCAAAATGTAAAGTATGTTTGGACGATCTATGTCGCGATGTGCAAAGTATGGACCAGAGTGAACGAAAAAATGATTAAAGAGTAGTATAGAGTCTTCTTTGGGCCTACAAAAGTTTTCCCCGGAAATGTGTCAGTTCTGGTTCACGTTTTGGATTACCCCTCATAGAACGGTACCGCCCGATTTTTCAGGTGTTTAGCTGCATTATCATATAGAAATGGAAGTAATTTAATACATATTTAGTCTTCTTTGGGCCTACTAAACTTCTAGAGAGCACTGGTTCATGTTTTATGTAGTTAAACTAGAACGGTACCTCCCGATTTTAGGGGTTTTCAGGATATTGTAGGATAGTACGGCTATCCTACAGAAATGACTGAAATTTAATATTTAGCCTTCTATAGGGCTATAATAACTCTTCCCCCTAATTTGTCCATACATTTCCACGATTTGATATAGCCACTGACATTTATGACAATTTCGAACAGTCAACTTTTCACCTTTTCCTGCTTGTGCATCTAAATCATCTTCTTTATGTTTTGTGAAACGGTTTTATGTATTGGTAATAATTCACCTGATTACTTTTTAAATTTCATGTTTTTTTTAATTTTTTAAAATTAATTTAAAAAAGTATCCAAAAAAGATATAGGCTTCGAAAAAAGTTTTCAAGGGAAGATTTTTTTTTATTTGCTGACAGAGAAGACTTAATATACATACTAAAAGTTGTTTAAAATTTTACCTTTTTCATCCATAAAATTGTTTTATTGTTCGAAAAATCGAACACCAATTACGACGAAATGGTTTAAACAGATATACAGAGACATCACGCATTCTTAGCGTGTTTAGATTCAAATCGTCTTTTGGATAATTCACCATGACATTACGTTATAAACAATGTCATGTTAAGCGATTTCGTGTGTACGTTAAATTACATATTATTAACATATTCTTAGTACACAGAAAAAAAATTGTAGCCATTTGATAAAAAAATTCAAAGATTCAACCAAAAATTTATCGATTTTCCGGCAATAAAAAAATTGTCATATTGACAAAATTCGATAAAATTATTTGATCACAAAGTATAAATACAGTTTGATAAAATAAAATTGTAATATTGACTAAAATATTTATCGAATTTGTTTATCTTGAACTGATAAAATATTTCACATATTGACAAAAATATTTATCAAAATATTCCACATTTTGCTTGATAAAAACAAAATATTTTCTTGATTAAAAAAATTGTTGAATGCATTTTTTTCAATCGATAAAAAATTTTCATATTTAAAATTATTGCGTTGTTTTTTTTTTTTTTTTTTTTGTTAAATACAAACCCAAAGGCCACAAAAAAGATACATACACACATTTATAAATGGTTGTGGTGGTTATTTATTTAATTAAAACGCATAAAAATGCCAAACAAAAAACAACAGCACACACATAGGTACATAAAAATAACAGATACATACAAGAAATAACAGATGAAAGAAAGAAAAACGGAATGGAATAATAAATAACAGAAGTAAATAATTATTTGGTGCCACACTTCAGTTTTAATAAAAGAAATCAAAAAAATCACTTTTAAATATAAAATACAGGGAACATCGTTGAACGCTTCTCGTTAGTTTTGAAATAAAACACATTCTTCTGCCACATTGAAAATCATCAGCGGAAAAATGGATATCTGTAATTACAAATATATTACATAAATATTTCAAATATGTAAAATGCATTGACGTTATTACCAATATCATTATTATTCATTATATATTCATTATATTATTCTCCTTTTTCAGATACGTGAATTCAATTATAAAATGTATTGGGAATTTAATTTACTTGAAAGACACCTTTACTTTAAGAAAACCCAGAACCCCTGATTTATTTCTGCGCTACCGATCCACACACAACTATTGCTTTAAAGAGACTGCCAAAATTAACCAAACTGACGGTTAAAAAATATTATCTGACTAACTTAACCACCAAACAGAACAAAACATGAGAACTCGTACCATTTTTTCCTTCCCTCTTCGTTTGTTAGGTACATAAAAAACAGTAAGAAACTTATTGTATACATACATACAATCCTTCACCCGAGCACAAGTAGATAAACAAACCAAATGCCAAACAAACGCATCATTCCTCCATTCCGCAAAAATGCCCATAAACATAGCAACGACACTCACATCTCATGAAAAAACACAGCACATTGTTGTAGCGCGCTCTCTCTCTATGCCGTAAAAAAGTTTTTTCTCTTGAGAGCGAGAACATGCGACAAACGTTGAAACCCATTTTAACAACAGAAATTCATTAATAACCATAAACAAATTTCAATAAATTTTTTGTTTGAAATCGTTTATCGATCGCTTTCTAGTAACATTTTCATGTTTGATAAACATTTTCCCTATACATTCGTAATATTTTATCACCATTCGACAAAAATATGGTGATAAAGCTTTTAATCAAAATTTTCAGGGTGGCTTTTTTTCTGTGTATGCTATATTATCTGTTAAGAAATTACTATGCTCAAACCACAAGAGGATGTATGTACATCCAATGCCATGTGAACGAAAACTTTCGAAGGGAGCAATGGATGTGGTCCAAAATTTGCAAATAGTATTACAATATTTCATCAAGTCGGATATAGTCCATATAAATCCAGTCCTTCGGGTACCTCCCATTCAACATTTTTATTTTTATTTACATTTTCTCTTTAAATTGGGTGCAATTTAGCATTAAGTGTTCGTAGTGATCAAAACACTTCTCCGCCAATAGTTGCAGGCATAGGTCCACGTTTTGGTATACCCCTAAACAACGATACCGCCAAATTTCAAGTAATTGGTTTACGCAATTCACCTAAAATCGTGGCCAACAGAACTTTCATAACGGAAAGAAATCTAAATATTCCACATAAATTCAGAATGTTTTAATGTGGAAGCTTTTTACTTGTTTTTCATTAGGTATGTACCTAAATAAAGGGTTTAAAATTTTGTATGTAAAAACAATAAACATCACCAAACAAAAAAAAAAAATAAGTTGCCTCCCCCGCTCCCTAGATTTGATCCTGGCTACGCCCTTGTACTGTTATATGAGGGCTATACCAAAACGTAGACTTATCTTGACAATTTTAAATGGAGAAATTTCCTGTTTATTGAGAACCTTAAGTATAAAATTTCACCTAGTTCGGTAAAAAATGTACCTAAATTCCTCAAAATACCTTAATATACCTGGCACTGTTATATGGGAACTATACCAAAACGTGGACCTATGTAACCTATCTTCGAACTTGACCTGCCTATGAAAAAATACATTCGGGCGAAAAATCGAAGCGTTCTTTCTCAATTATTGCGAATTTTGATGAGTTTTTACCTAAGATTCATAAAATCTTAATTATAATTCGATCAAAAAAGCTTCTGCTGATATTTTTTTAAAGTCACTGTAAGCAGATATTCAACCGAAAACAAGGTATAGTGGCACACCATAATTATAATCAATAATTTAATCATTGTATTATTATAAATTATTAAATAATAAATAAAATAAATTATTTTATATTATATATAACTTTATTTCATATACATATGTATATTAGGGTTATGACTTTTTGACATTTTTCCTCAAAAATGATTTCCTGTAGCAGGGATGAATGAACTTTTGCCTATTAATCACTATGCTAGCATTTATTCCATTGAAATATAAAAAAAGTTCACGCACAAATCGATTTTAAAAAAATAATTTTTTGAAAAAATATATGAAATGAAAATTTTTTTTTTTTCAAAAAATTATTTTTTGTTGCACGAATGAATAAATATAAGCCTACTAATAACTATAATAACGTTTATTTCATTCAAATTTAAAAAAGTCTCGAAAAAAGTCACTTTGAAAAAATTTTAAATTTTTTGTTTTTTGTTAAAAAAATTATATTTTTGAATAAAAGCGTTTACGACATTTTTACGATCCTCAGAATCAAAGAAAAATAGTGAGAAATAAATTTTATGTCATTTTAATTATCTCATGTGGCTCTAAAACTTATTTTCAATTATATATCTGTTTTCAGTGACTTCAAGAAATTGTCCATAATTTTGAAAAATTCAAATTTTAAAATCATTTTGTGCGTGAGGTTTTTTCACCGAATCACCTTATAATTAAGATTTTATGTAATCTTATGGCAAAACTCATCACGCTATGATACAGGGATATGAGGTTGTAAAAAAGTCATAACCCTAATGTATATGTATCGTAAAAATTAAAAGTGATTTGTGCGGGACCTTTTTCAATATTTCAATGGAATTAAAGTTATTTTGGTAATTTGGGCAAAATGTCAAAGAAAGTTTCAGTCAGCTGTGCTGACAGTGATACACGCTCAGCCACTGACCCAGAAAAAAACACAACAATTATGTCGTATATAAAATATATTGATTTTTTCTCACGACTTATCTTTAAAATCTGTATGTACCGTAATGTGGGGGTTATACCAAATCATTGACATATACCAAACATTTTTAGTAACCAAACTTCTTCATAAAGAACTCGAAATATTAAATTACATTAAACTAAGTTTGGAAAAATTTTTATAGTTATCTTGCACTATGGCTATTTTAGTATGTACCGGCAGGGTTTTAGAGCTTAGACCATTATCTCAGGAAGTATTGACTTATTCCGGAAGAAGATTGTACCGTTGTAAATGAGTCCGCTAAAACAACCAACTAAAAAAGCATCTAAACGATGCTCTTAATCTTAACTTTTTCCGAATTTTGTGTGGGAGGTACCCGAAGGTGTGGACCGATAAGGCCCATCTTCGAACTAAAACTAAGTTTGGACAAAATATTACTCGAGTGTTATCGTGCGCACCAGCCAGCCAGACAAACAGACAGACGGACATAGCTAAATCGACTCCAAATTGTCTGAAACGAATTTTGTTCAAACATACTTGGGGTCTAAAACCGTTTTATCAATGAGGCACATTTTTAGCCTAAAGGCTGAGGGTATAAAAATTGTTTTTCAAAGTGTTTTGTGTGGAACCTTTTCTCATACTAAAATGGAATGATTGTTATTTTAGCCATTAATAAGCAAAAGTTCAATCATTCTACCTACAGGAAATCATTTTTGAGAAAAAAAGTCATAAAGTCATAACCCTAATATATATATACTTTATGTGGTCGCAAATGACTAGTTTGATGTGTTACTACGTTTGTGGTTTTTACTACGTTTCCTGAATAGCTTTAATTTGGTATTCCAGCGGTCATTAAATGCCACCAAAGTAGGATTTAGTCCCATCATTGTAGTTTTTTGGACCACACCAAATTGTGCATGTGAGAGCCCATATGACACATATATTTTCACTTGACCATAGCCGTAGATCTCTAATGTATTTTCACTTACAATATAAGCAACCAATGGCTTATCCAAACTACGGAATTTAAGTTGAAAGTACTAAAAATACGCAATTTGGGCAGGTCCAATGTGGGTTTTTTATATTCCAAATATATATGCACTACAAATATTTCAAAAGCATTATGAATGGAACGCACAACATCTTCTGTATGAATTCACAACGAAAAACCATCAATATAATATTTACAGTATCCAATCACAACGACAATCTGTATGAAAATTGGGAAATATGGCCCTAAAACATATATATCAAAAACAAGTGCTGCTAAGGATGTTATACGCTATGGTTACAGATTTCTTTTATTCAGAGACCCATAATGAAATTTCATTTGGAACATTTCTTTCTTTAACAATATTCCCAAAAAGTAAAGGATTTTGCTAGATTTTGATCCAGTATGGAATTATGTAAAATTAACAGTCCAAAATAAAAACATATAATTTCATCCTAATATATATAAATTTGTAATCTAATTTTCCTAAGGAAATAGTATACATAGATATATGATTTATTTCGAAATTCATAGTGAAATTTTGTGTAGAATTTTTCATCCTTTGACACTTTTCACTTATAACCAAGTTTCATATTACTTTCATGTACCAACTCGAAAAAAAGAAGGAAAAATTTTTCATCAAAAAAATTGGGAAATATTTTCATGTGTTTTCAGCAAAATTGATACTGATATTTTCATCCTATAAAATGTAAAAAGACATTTCATTTCTTTGATGACCCATAGTAAAATTTGACGAAAAATATTTTTGTCTCTGACATCATTTCTCTAAAATTATGTTTTGTGGGACAATTTTGAATAAACTCAGATGAAGTCCGACTTTAACCCTAAAACGTGTTTTTCATTTTTAGAGATTCCTGGCGATTAGGCAAGAGTTACAGATTTGGTGTATTCTGAGACCTATAGTAAAATTTTATGGCGAACAATTTTGTAGAATATATGGATTTGATACAATCACATTTTTAAAGAGTTTTTGAAAGATTTTTGAAAAAAGGACAAAAAAGACCCCTTTGATGAATCGCATGAGGTTTAAAATGTTTAACAAAAATATTGCCCACATACTCCTCCGTAAAGTTGCCAAAGACACTATATACCTGAAATGCAAGGATTCAAAGATATCTTAACTTGAATATTTCGAAAAAATTAAAAATGGGCGGAACTTGCCCTGCCTATTTTGGTTACTTTCCGACGTAAACTTTTAAAACGCCGATACACGTGTCTCATATTTTTAGCTCTACTTTCATAATCTACTCGATTTTCCTCGTCATTTTTTTTTTTTTTTGTTGTCGCACAGTGTAATTAGGATTCCATGTGGTAAGAACACAAATTTTTGAGGGGGAAGTTTACCAGAAAGGAAACTAATTATTAAATTTCATTTCTGAATATTTCATTCGTGGAGGGTACAAAAGTTCGTTCCGGCCGAACTTTATGCTTTTTAACATGTTTGAGTTATGTATGACACTCTTTGAGTAAATGAGCGATATATTATAAACAATCATAATGTCAATTGCACAAGTGCGCTCATATTTCATTGTCAATTTAAATATTAAGTTCTTTTTACGATTTGCATCGAATGCAATTCTCAAAGAATCATGCCCAAAAATAGTCTAATTTTTTGCACAGATGTTTTGCAAGCGGCATCACAGAAAGAAAATCTCTTGCAAACTAAAGCGTTTCAAATTACAAAAAAATAAAGGTTATTACGATTCAATATATAAACGTCAAAGACACATTTTCCAAAAAGGAAAACACGAATAAACATGGCATGGATTAGGTGCCTGTTAGATTCATAAATACAATTCGAGTATAATATTGCAATTTCATAGACAATACGTTCGCTTTTCATGCAAATGGGTCTTTGACACAATAATACGAACAACAAGCAACAATCACTGTGCCAACCCCATTCAAATGGCAAGAAATCGACTGTTTTAAGGCAACAAACCGTTGCAAATTGAAATTGATTTAGTTTTTTTATTTCTTATAGGATTGTCATAATCGAAAAAGGAAACAGCAGTATGAAATAAATGTATGACAAAATTATTTTCAATATTCGCTTCAACGCAATTTATATGCAAATTGAAATGGTAAAACAATTTTACGCTAAAGGTTTTTATATCAAATGTTGATTATTTCAGACATTTCATTTTTCAATGTGCAAGTAAATTTGACATGTAGTTTAAGTTTCCAAAGTAAAAAATATATTTTAATTTTTATAAATATCCTATTCTATTCTGAATCTAGATTTATCAACAAATATATACATAAGATATCCCTTAATATCTCATTCTTTAGATTTGAGTATTCCCAACATCATCCTCAGTTAATAACATGGGATTTGAATGTTTCTCTGTTGCAGTACTTCTATTCTATGTATAAATTCCATTTCTCCCTAATTGTCTGTTTCTCTATCTGTATGTGAGGTACTCACTCACATGGAGCAGAAACTATCCAGTAGCCATGCAAATGTAAATGTATGGTAGGCATGGGAATTGAGAATCATCACAAATCTAAATAGTGTCATAAATCAATGCCATCCGTTTAGCGCCGATACTGGCAGTCTTACTCACGGCTTGCAAGTGATTTGGGTGGCAGTCTGTGTGGTTTTCAAATAGCTGTAGTTAGTGGTATTACCCAATCCGATGTAGCTAAACTGTTCTTGTTATATTTACTACGGTATTTTTTCTGGCTTCAGCATGTTATAGTTATGGATGCCGCGAAATCCTTTGCATAGAAAGTGGGCATAAATCAAAAATTTCAAATTGCTTCCGAATATTTATTATGCATTGGGCACAGGTATGTAGTTTTTGCCATATAAACTTGATATACGTTGGGAAAACGAATTGTATTTTCCATTGATAAAATGGAAGGAATTGATGGAGGAACATGTATAAAGTTTATAACTATTATAAAATGTGTGAGGGACTTAAACAAACAATAAAAGTATTAAAGCAAAGATAACCATGAAAAAAACATATTATTAATATGCCGATTCCTTTATCACAAACGTCAATCAGCTGATCCTACTCTTGATATGGTAACACATCTTATCGCATTTAAACATATGTAAGTAGATTATAATCTAGTTTTAAGTCAATAGACTTCTGATTTTATCCCCAGAAAGGGAGATAACATGTATTTCCTTTTCGTAACGTTTATTAAGCTCTTACGTCGATCATGGACCTTATTGAACCTACACCAGCCACCTAGCAAACCACATTACAGTAGAGTAGAGATAATCATTTTCCAAGTCTTTTGATGGTCCAAGATTGTAACGAGGTAATTAGGGTCAAGAGAAAATTCTGATCGCATTTCCTGGTGAATATTACTAGTACCCTCTAACCGGTTTACTACTAGATCAAGGCTTACAATCGTAACCAATTTTGGAGTAAAAAAATTATTTTAAAATGAGAAAAATGGTTACAATAAGATTCTGAAACAAAGGACTATTATTCACGCCTTAACTTATCTCGTTTTACTACTTATAACAATTCCTCTAATTTGCAAGAGTTTCCATATATTTTAGTTATAACTAGCATGTACCCGCTACTTCGATAGCGAAAAGTTCACATTAATAGAAAATATGATGCAAACATATTATTTATTTACCCCGTTCATATTTTGAGCATTGAAAATTTTTAAAATAAAATATGAAAAATTTGTTCAAATTACAAAATTTGGTTTCTAACCTGTCTAATACTAATGGTAAAAAATTAATACTTTTCGTAAACTTATTGCGGGTTTCTGTAAGACTCGAATTCATATTCGTTCGTATTAATTCCAAACACATCAACGGTGACATTCATACCAAATTTCAGAATCCCAAATTTGCAAATTTATAGTACCTATTTCAAAATCAACTTCCTTATCATAATCCTACGCACCAGCAGTGACCCTAATATCAGAATTCCAGCTTTATCCTTTTATTCAAGTTGTACCAAATTTAGTAACATTTATTACTTTCCGTACGCTTATAGTTCCAAAACGACCTTATTACCTCAACATCACTCACCAATAGTTACCATGTTACCAAATTTTGGGGAATTCCAAATATATGTATTTCATGCCAGTACTTTTGTAACCCTTATAGTTAAATTTTCTCCTCACATCACCTGTGACCATAATGCAAAATTATAAAATCCCAATTCTATCCATTCATCTAATACCAAAATTACTCCAAATGTAGTACCATTTAGCATTCATTAAGTATGTATTTACACAATTCAGAAATCCAGAAAGACCCAATACCAAATTTTGTACAATTTATTACTTTTGTACCTTTATGATACACCTTTTTATAACTACCTCCATATCTCAACCTCAACCACTAACGTTGTATTGGGTGTACCATTTGGTGTCTTTCGGAATAATATAGTACATATTTCAAAAACTTTCCCTGCAACCAATACAAAATATACTACCATTTAGTACCTTTCGGAAGTGCGAAATTCCAAAATGACCAGCTCTATCCATTCACCCAAATTCAAATTGTACCAAATTTAGTACGATTTAATACACAAAAGTACGAATTTCCAAAACAACCTCCATATCCCAATTCTACGCTCCAACAGTGATCTTTATTCCAAATTTCAGGATTCCAGCTCTACCCGTTCCTCCATATCCAAATTATACCAAATTTAGTACCATTTAGTACATTTCGTACTCATAAGTGCGAATTTTCAAAACTACTACTACACCCAAGAGTAATCTTAATTTCAAATTTCAGGATACCAGTTTAATACTTTTACACAATTCCAAATTGTACCAAATAAAGTCCATATCTCAATCCTACAATCGAACATTTATCTTAATTCCAAATTTATCTTAATTCCAAATTTCCATATTGTACAAAATTTTTTACTTTTCTATTCATAAGTGCGAATTTTTGAAACTAACTCTATGTCTCAATCTTACACTTCAAATTTCAGGATTTCAGCTCTATCCGTTCCTCCAAATCCAAATTGTACAAAATTTAGTACAATTTCGTACTCGTAAGTGCGAATTTTTGAAACTACCTTTATGTCTCAATCTTACACTCCAACAGCGATCTTAATTCCAAATTTTAGGATTCCAGCATTATCCGTTCAACCAAATCTAAATTGCACCAAATTTAGTACCATTTAGAACTTTTCGTATCCATAATTACAAATTTCTGAAACCACCGCCGTATCTCAAAACTACACTACAACAGCAATTCTAATTCCAAACTGCAGGATTCCAGCTTTATCCGCTAACCCAAATCCTATTTGTACCCAATTTAGTACCATTTAGTACTTATCATACACACCAATGAGAAATTCCAAAACTAACTCCATAGGATAGATGTATCCTGCACTCCAACAGCTATCATAATTCCAAATTTTCGGGTTCCAGCCCATATGTACAAATTTCCAAAACTCCCTCCAAAAACTACAACTACATCTTTCCTACACTCCAACACCAATCTTAGCTCCAAATTCTAGGTTTCCCGCTCTATCGGTTCACCCAAATCCAATTTGGTACAAATTTAGTGTCATTTAGTACTTTTCCAAAAGTACCTCCAAAAACTATAAGGATAGATGAAGTTTCCATCTCTATTCGTTCATCCAAATGCAAATTGTACCAATTTTAGTACAATTTTGTACATAAGTAAAAATGTCCCAAACAATTTCCCTATATCCACGTCACTTCCCAACCTCGATTCCCAAAACAAATTTCAAGATATAGCTAGAATCTTGCAATATATACAATTGGTACTAAATTTAGTAACTTTTAGTACTTTTCGTATACTTATTCGTCAAATTTTAATAAACCCTTTGGTACATCTTTCTAACTCTCCATCAATGACCCTCATTCCAAATTTCAGAATTCTAGCTCTTCCCGTTCGCCAAATACAAATGGCACCATATTTAGTACCTTTTAGTACTTTTCGTCCTGTTCTAGTAGGAATTTCCAAAAACCCAGCCTTATCTGACACCTTTGGATCAAGAGAGACAGACCATCACCCAAAATTTCAAGATTCTAGCTTCAGCCGTTACGTCTGGGCGTTGATGAATCAATCAGTCAGTGAGTCAATCACTTTACTCTTTTATTAATATGTATAGATATTTGTTAAAATGAAAATATTTAATATAGATATATGGATTTCCTTAAAGTTTTAGTCACTTTTCAAGCATATGCAAGAATTGCCACTAGTACCAAAATAAAGCTAAGGGTCTGTAGATTTTAAAACTGTTTAGACTTTTCGCGGACATTTGCGGTTAAGTAAGTAAGTAATTTTAAGTAATTTTCCAGACTTAGCAATCACGTAATTTTATTATAATAATTGTTCCACAAACAATGGAGACTTCTCTCATATCAATGAGTGCACCCCGGTTCATATTATCTCAATGATATGGGACCTACATTTTATTGCCGAGTCCGAACGGCGTGTCCTAAGACACTACTTGCAGAGAAGTTTTATCATGGTAATTAGAAGCCGCACTGAAAACTAGTGAAAGAGGTATATTCTTTAATAAATATTTTTTTTGGACTAGAGTTGGGTAATCTCGTTCCCAGTTCCTTGTACTAGTCATAAAATGTAACGTATGATATTAATTATACGCAGCTTGTGCATAGAAAAATGTGGGCCATTGGAACTGCGATGTGAACTAGATAGTTATATATAATTCCTTTGGCACAACTCTATTTAGGACACCCACACACGTAAAAAAATTTTTCCCGCACTGAAAACAAAAAATAGGTTATTAGAGGTGATTCTGAAGAAAAACGTGATTAAATGTTATAAAGTACCGAAAAATGTATGGTAACCCTATATGGAGGCTGTGGTCAGAAGTGGATCGATATCACATTTCTTTATTAGGTGGTTTTCTGAACTCTGAGTTCATTATTAAGACCCATTGGGTTTGAATATTTGGTAAACATCTGCCGAAAAATATCAAAATATAAATCATACAGAAGTATACCAAATCTTGTATCAAAATTTTTCTGGGGTAGGTTTTGTATGCAACAAGAATTTCTGGTACCGGATTGCAGCAAATTCGATTGAACAATGTGTTAGTAACAGAAAAATACTTCATGTCAGGATTATTCGTTACATGGCACAGTGGTTCCACTTGTATGGAAAAGAGTGCCAAAAATAGTTCTAATCGAGGCAAACGATAGATAGGCAAAAAGATAGAAACAAATTTTAGTGGATGTATGTCCACATTTAGCCCCCATATAAAGGTACCGCGCGATTTGAAGTATTTTGATGAATTTAGACAAATTTTCAAACCGATTTGGTTGAAATTTTGCATTTTGAGTTCTAAGTGAACAAAATACCTCCTCCCAAAAAGTGTTCAATATAGGTCCACGTTTAGGTATAGTCCCCATATAAAGGTACCGCCCGATTTTCGGTATTTTTGCGATTTTAGCCAAATTTTCCAACCAATTTAGTTGTTCGTTTGCATTTTGAGTTTTGAGTGAACAAAATACCTACTTGCAAAAAATTTTCAACATAGGTCTACGTTTAGGTTTAGCCCCCATATAAAGGTAACGCTCGATTTTCGGTATTTTAAACTATTTTTGCTAAATTTTTCATCGGATTTGGCAGTAATTTTGCGTTTTGAGTTCTCAGTACATACATAAATACATACTTGTTAAAAATGTTCAATATAGGTCTTATTTTTGGTATAGCTCCCATATAAATTTTTTTATCGTGAAATAGAAACTTTCCCCTGTAGTTAAGAAAAAATATCGAGATTCACAAATTCTCACAACATTAGTAAAACTCAAAATAAAATAATAGTAATGATATTAAAAATACCAGAAAAAGTCATTTACTAAGAATTTGGTTTTATTGAAGTTAGAAAACGAATTATGAATATGTTTTTTCGTAAAAACATTTTCAATACCATCAACTATCATTTTCATTTTGGAAATTGTACCTACATTTACCTCTTCAATTTTTTATAATTCCGCTCATAAACTACGAATGCGTTGCGGTTGTATTTTACCTTTTTAGGCATCATATATAAAACCACAACTTCTTCAAATTAATTTAGCATATTACCGCTGTAAATTGTCGAAATAAATTTGATTAATATTAAAAATTTGATGTGTTTAGAGAATATCCATTTCATTCACAATCAAATTTTTCGCCATGAATTTTTCGATTTTTGTCCACGGGCCGAACCCTGTGCATGGGAACCTTGGAAACATGGACTTAGACCTAGAACTACAATATTTTTGTGAGAGTGTTTTTTAGGCTACTAGGACCCATTGGCAAAAATTTTAGTTCTATATATTATCTAGATGAATTTTTGTCATACCTTCCGCCACCAATGAGCATCGCTCCGCCTGCTAAACCTGGCCTCTCTGTTCATAGACTCCCTCTATGGACTCCCTAAAGCTGACACAATACTTGCGCTTAGCTCTCCTGTTGTAATTATTGAAATGAAATTTCTTCTTACTGGCTTTGTTATATTTTCTCGTATCTGCTTTACCTAGATTAGCTGTTTCCTGCGCCAAACCAGTTGGGATTTTCTCCCAAGGTTAATAATTAAATAGGGGTCCTCACGAGAAAAAAAACTTTTCAGTTACCCTTATAATATCCCTGTCTTCTAAGAATGAAGTTTAAATATAATCATTTTGTACTGTTTTATGTGAAAGTCTCCCCTCTCACATCTCGGTATCAATACTCACAAAAAACTCATGACAATTTCAGATTTAAAAGGAGTACCCTATATTAAAATGTAAAACTGTATGAATCGACTAGCATCCAAATTCCAATTTTCTTCTCTGGTAAAGGGTGTACACTACTTGTCCTCTTCATAGTGGTTTCGGACAAATAAAGAAGGGGCCTCATTTGAATTAGCAAATATATGTATATGTTCATACAAGCACTGAATATTCCCATCCCCCCACATTTAATAAAATGCGTGAAAGTAGGTGAACCGTAATAAATATTGATGGTATTATTGTAACAGTCCACTCCTTCTGCTGTTTTAGAATAAATATTCATATATCTGAAAACATAGCACGACAAAACATATGCCACTTTGTGATTGATGTATGTAATAAAAAAATTATTGATTTTCTTTTCTGGAACAAATCATAACAACACAACAAAACATAGTAAACCTTTTCCACAATTGACTTATTCTCAAACGTTGTTGTATAGATTTCCTTTTATGAGAGCTAAGAATATGATGGTGGTGACACGTTTGTTGAATTATTCAGTATTTGAATGTTTTGCGATATAGTTGATTGAAGTGTGTTCTATATACATACATAATTCCTAAGGGTAACAACCTGTTCGATCATAAAATCAATACATATTAGTCCTGTTAACAAACCAAAATGTTGCTCTTAGACTTTATGAAATTCATATGTATGTAAATAAAAACAAGTAGAACGACCGTGCCGAACTTTTTATACCCTCCACCACGAACTGTACTGAAGCAAATAAGAACAATGCGGAACTACTAAGCTCTTCCTCTTTGTTAAGTCTAATTCCTTGGAGGAGAATAATATCTCAACTGATGATAATAACTTTATACTGATAATTTTCTGTATGGAGGTTTTCTACCGTGGAGATTTTCTACCGAAGCCACATAATATCGAATATTGGAAGGTATATACCGACAAATTTCAGGTGTTGGGTGGGTGTGATATTGAGGCTTAAACCTTGAAGATACCGAAAATCGAGAGGTACCGTTCTATGGGGAATACGAGGGCTGCACTAAACTATCTGGCCTAGGCAACACCGGGTGTTGCCAGGCGCCATTTGAAAATGTCTTTGGAAAGTTTGGCAGTTTTTAGCCTAGACGTACTCAGGACAGTCTGTCGTACGACCATGTGATGTGTTGCTTACATAGACTTAAAAAAATGGAATTTACTCGTAAATATTTTCGTCCAGGAATTTTTCACAACTTTCAACAAGAATGCATCGATTAAATTAAATCTTTGTATGTCGATAAAGGACCATCCTATAGGACTATGAAAAACTTGTTTAGCGAATACACTCGTGGCCGGCCCTTGCCAAAAAACGAAGGTCGTCAAGATCGGATCGAAAGGATAATGCGATAACCCCGAGTTATATACCGTGAGATAGAGACATCTTTGGGCATTTCCTCCACCAACTAATATTTGATATTGCATAAACACCTGGCCGCAAAAATGGATTTTCCTCGTTAGATCCAGCAAAAAAGGCTCTTGTGGATTGTTTAAAAAAAATTGTGCATAAAATCGATCGCGGTGCTTCGAAAGACGTTTATAAGATCGTTACAGACGACGAATCCAGGATCTATGCTTAGGAGCCCGAAACAAAGCAGGAATCGGCCGTCTGGATCTTCGAAAACGAGCCAAATGCAACGAAAGTTGTTCATGTAAGAAGTTTTTCGAAGCAAAAAGTCGCCTGTTTCTTCGGCTAAACTGACCGTGTTGCGACTTTACGGCTTGAGAAATGTAGGGCGGTTAATTCTGAGTGTTACACTACAATTCGTTTGCCTGAAATCTCCTGAGAAATTCGAAAAACGAACTAGAGAAGACGCATCGTTCTGCATCATGACAATGCGAGCTCTCACACATCGATTCAAACCAGCGCCTGTTTGACCGGACAAAACGTGGAATTGATGGGTCATCCGCCGTCCAACCCTGACTGGGGATCCAATGACTGCATTTGATTCCCGCACATCGGCGGGGTCAACGATTTTTGCCTCCTGAAGATGCTGTAAAAGCTTTCAAAAACCATGTTTTGGACGTGTCTCAATCCGAGTGGAAAAAGTTCTTACCGATATGGCCCATTTTTAATGCAAAACATCTATAACAAATTTCTATCTTAAAAATTGCGATCTGTATATTGATTTTAAATAACAGACGGACGGATGGACCGACGGACATGATTATATCGGCTTAGAATTTTATGTTGATCAATAATATATATACTGTATAGAGCCTGCGACGAATAGTTCGATGTGTTACAAACCGAATGACAAATTTAATTACGTTATTCAGGAATTCGGTAAATTTAATGGATGAGCATCCACTTTTCTGATATACCGAATCAATATCTTGCAAAAAAACCTTTAAATGGGTAAAAATTCCACAGCAAATAATCCGCTTTCGATTTCAGTAATCTCCTATCAAACATGTGTCGATATACGACATTTTTAAGCTGAGCGGACTATAAAAGGCGGATGCACCACCAATAAGGTGACGAGTTTTCGATGAGGTATATTAACTTTCCAAAGTATTTCAGCCATGTAAAACTTCTCTACAAGTGGTGTCGTAAGACACGCCGTTCGGACTCAGCGATAAAAAGTAGGTCCCATATCATTATGCTAATATGAATCGGGATGCACCATTATACGTAATGTTACATATTTATATGTGGTTCTAAAGCTTCTGTTAAAGTAAGAGTTTATGTAATCTTAAATAAAAACTTATGAACATATTATCCAGGGATATGAGGTTATAAAAAATTCATCGCTCTTACCATCCATCTTAAGGGGTGACCCCCAGTTGTAAAGCCCAATTAAAGCCATTTTCATGCCTTTTTTCCAAGATAACTACGGAACTTTTTTAGTAGATTGTTTTTTCATCTGATAGAGCGCATTTTAATCAACTTTCTGAAATTTTCTTGTTGAAGTGTCAATTGACCGTCTACCAAACCCTGTTTTTATTATAGCGTTTTGCGGTGCCAACTCTAGCTCGAAAACTAATGAACCGGTCGTCATATATTTTTGTATGCTTATTTAGAACATAAAGATCTAGTCCTTCATCAATTGATTTTTTAAAAACATTGGTTTTTACGGAAATGGTGGACCCAAAAATTCAAAATTTAACTTTTTGGTTTAAAAAACTGACATTTTCTGGTCATAAAACGGAGTTTTTGATGTCCTTCATAAGCTCACAATATTATATGACAATCGGTTCATTAGTTTTTGAGCTAGAGTTGGAACCGTTTTCAAAATGTCATTTCGAGAAAAACACGTTTTAAGTTTCTATTCTACATACAAATCACAATGAATTTTTCCCTTCCAACACTCATATCTCAGCCAATTTTGTTCCGATCGACTTGAAAGTTATAGCATATATTCTATGCTGCTAATACTGTAAAATAGGCCAATATTTTTTTTTATTTTCTAAAATTTAGAAGTGGGGGTCACCCCTTAAGGAAGAAGTGCAAATAGGTATTGATCATAATTTAATGTCAACTTGCTATTCTGATATAGACATTACATCTCATCGAAATCTGGGAACAAAATCTTCTTTATAGAAGATCAGTAGATGAAGATCGTGATTTTTTCTCATAGAATGCTCGTAGATATTTACATAGAATAATATATGTGAAATAGGTTATGATATACCTTACCTCATAGTATACGAATAGTTTTAAAAATGACGGAAAGATCATCTTTTATCGTAAAATGCAGGAAGAAGCCTACTGGTTTTCTCCCATGACATCAATGGCATTTTATAAAAGAGCAGTTTGTCTTCTTTTTGAAGACCATTTCCTTTCATAGAAGTCCAATTGATCCCCTCATAGAGGCGAGAATGACTTCTTATAGAAGATAAAATGAAAATGCCAGTAGGTCTTCTAGGAGAATATGTGAAACTGAAACCACTGTAATTTTTTGAGTCGTGTTTTATTAACCATATTCTCACACCACAACGTGATAGAAGACCAAAAAAGAGAAGACACGTATGTCGCCGTTTTTCTCTATCTCATCAACTTTCGCGGTTATAGGCCTTCAAAGGTGGGATCAGGATTATATCTTCCAAACCGTTAAGAAATTTGATATAAAATCAGAGGCAAAGTCGTAGCTCTTCTCATAAAGAATAAAAATTGGGAACATATAAAATCCATCAAACTTCATCTTCAAGGGTCTACAGATATGAAAGCGATCTAGTTTAAAGAAAACAACCAACTACAAAAATGTACCTTAGATCTCAATAAACATCTTTCTAGAACATACGAACTCCGTATAGACGGTACTAAAGGGTCAAAATAACAAAGCAAATGCGATTTTTTATCCTTTTTTCTCTGTTTCTGGAACCTAGATACTAAACCGTTCAAAATTAAAGAAAACAATCAACAATTATGTAGCATATGCAAAATTTATGCATTATACAAATCGCTCATTTACTCAAAGAGTGACACATCTCAAAAAATCGAGTTTCGAGAAAAACGCGTTTTAAGTTGGCGATTGAAATTCAACTTCTCTACTTGAAAAGATTATTACACAAAAACTAAAATAACAATTTGGGCCATATTTCGCAAACAGCTAGCCAGATATCAGTGCTAAATTTCTGTGCAAGATCAATCACAATTTGAAGAGTTTTAGTGCTTCATAAACTCCAAAAACCTTTGTGTTGAATTATGCGAAACGCGTAGTAAATGAGCTGTAACTCGTTGAGTTTTAGAGATATCAGCATGAAAATCTGACACAAGAAAAAGTAGAAGTCGTAGAAAAAAAACAGAAATTGCTAACTCAGAAAACGCGTTTTTGAGTTATGCCACTCTTTGAGTAAATGGGCGATATGAACATTCTAGGAATGATTCTTAAATCTGAAATTCACAAATAATTAAATGATTGTTAACGTTTTCCCCTGCTCAGGTCTGGAAATAACAAACTGTTAAAACTCAAACTAATTTGAAAGGTTTGTAATTTACGGGCCTGAGCAGAAAACACTAGTCAATAATAATCGAATTTTGAGCTTGAAACGCGGTCATGGAAAGTTTATTTGTTCAAGAAAGTTGTTTATTGAGATCTAAGGTAAAATTAAATGTTTGTATTCTTGAATTTTCAAAAGTTTGGTATATATGGACCAGAGTCGATGAAAAAAACATAAAAATCTAATATTCTCTAAAGTATTTTGCAATTTTGACTTTTAAAAACCTTTCGCAAACAGTATATGTGTTGCAGAAAGTTGTTTACTGACATCTTTGTAGTTGATTGTTTTCTATAATTTTGAATGGTTTAGTATCTATGGACCAGAAACAGAGAAAAAAGGATAAAAATCGCATCTGCTTTGGTATTTTGACCTTTAAGAACCGTTTATACGAAGTGCGTATGTTCTAGAAATATGTTTATTGAGATCTAAGGTTAATTTTGTAGTTAGTTGTTTGCTTCAAACTTGGTCTGCTTCATATCTGTAGACCAAAACCCGAGAAAAAATGTTGAAAAAAATTTTACCTTGGCGATTTTTACCTTGAAGATGAAGTTTGATGGATTTTAAATGTTTCCAATTTTTGTTCTTTATGAGAAGAGCTACGACTTTGCCTCTGATTTTATATCAAATTTCTTAACGATTTGGAAGATATAATCCTGATAAAATGATTCCATTTTACATCAAAGCCCTAAACCTTTGGAGGCATATAACCGCGAAAGTTGATGAGATAGAGAAAAACGGCGAGACACGTGTCTTATCTTTTTTGGTCTTCTATCACACTGCGATGTCAGAATGTGGTTAATAATTTTTGTGTCTCATAGTGTTATCCATAGTGTATACGAAACAATCAATTGTATACTGTATCTAATAGATTCCAATTAAATGTTATATAGTAGATCATATTCCTATTATATATTCTAAAACATGTCTTCACCATTGTGTTTCTACTATGTGAAAGAATTTATAGACAAATCTGTATGCATTTATACTATTTGCTCCACTGGGAAATTTACTTAGTCACAGCTGTTGTCTAAAAATAATTACAATGAAAAGCATTCTTAATGATGCCCACATTTCCCAACACAGAGGCAACAAACGTTGTTAAATATTGCACAAGTGAAAACGTTACATACTATTATGTGCACGTTTGCCTTAAATATGTATATGTTTCATGTACCGGGCATATTTACAGGACAATTATAATGAAGCAAAATTGTATAATTGGTCATACGCCCCAAGAGGTCACATTTAAAAAGCATTTAATTTGTTGTAAAGGACTGTTAAACAAGATAACGTATAACAGACAATTTTTAAAAATTCTGATGAGAAGAGTAAGAGAGGAAGATAAAGGAAATACAATTTTTCGTACATACATACATACATACATACGTCCGAAAAAAAAAACATTACAAATATGTAAATTAAAAACTAACAAAAATCATTTTTTTTGCTTTCCGGAAAATTGTTTATGACCTTTTTACATTTTTCTTAAAAATGGTTTCCTGTAGTGAGAATGAATGAACTTTTGCCTACAAATGCCTAAAATAACATTCATTCATTCCATTTTATTATAAAAAAAGGTTCCGCACACTTTGAATTTTTTTTTGAAAAAATTCTATGAAATGAAGAAAAAATTTTTTCTCAAAATATTATTTCCTGTTGCACGAATGAATGATATTTTGCTATTAATGGCTAAAATAACTTTGATTTCACATAAAAATTGTAAAAGGTCCCCCCACAAACCACTTTTAATTTTTATGATATATGAAATAATGTTATACATAATAAAAAAGATGTATATCATCACCATAAATGCCCAAAGACGTAACCCACAAAACCTAAACTTTACAGGAGAAGCAAAAAACGGTATAAAATTAAAAACTGTTTTATGGAATATTAATCTTATGAAGGCGAGTATATGGGATATTATCGATCATATACGAAGGGGAATTAGTGGTGAAACCAAAACCGCTGAAGTGCTTAGTTTTGAGATCCTCCATTACAACAAAATCTGCAATATTATCCCATTTTCCGAAATGCCATTTCTTGAATAGCATCGTTGTTTTTGAACGTAGAAGCTTGAAATTTTGCCAGAGCATGTGTTTTAGCTTTATGTATCAGATTACGTCAAAAAACGGATTTCAATTTTCATGTCGGTTACGTCTTCGGGCATTTATGGTGACGATATGTAATAATACGACGACAAAATAGTGAGAAACCAATGGTTATGTCATTTCGGTTATGTCGTGTGCCCCTATACCTTGTTTTCAGTTAAATATCTGTTTGTAGTGACTTCAAAAAATGGTCAAAAGTTCTGAAAAATTAAAACTTTAAAAGCTTGTTGTGCGGAAGCTTTTTTATCGAATCACTTTATAATTAAGATTTTATGTAATCTTATGTAGAAACTCATCACGCTATTATACAGGGATATGAGGTTGTAAAAAAGTCATAACCCTAGTATATACAATTTCATACGGACAAAATATGCCTCATCGAAATAATGGTTTTAGACCCCAAGTTGGTTTGGACGAAATCCGTTTCAGATAATTTGGAGTCGATTTAGCAATGCCCGTCTATTTAAGTTCGAAGATGGGTTATATCGGTACACTCCTTCCGGTACCTCCCCTAAAAAAGTTCGAAAATGTTCGGAAAGTTTGTGCGCACGATAACTCTTGAAGGGAGTGACCGATTTGTTGTAACAACTTGTATTCACTGCCCCCCATACGAAGGTACAAGTTTCATCAGGGGTAAGTCCATACTTCCTGAGAAAGTAGCCTGAAAATTGCAAAAAAAGCCCTATGACACCGTGTCTAGTGTATGGAGTAAAATACAACTCTCGAACGGATCAACCGATTTGGTCCAAAATTTGTTCCTCCTAATACTTTGTCCAAACATAGTTTGAGTTCGAAAATAAGCCATATCGGTCCACTCCTTCAGGTACCTCCCCCACATAAGTTCAAAAATGTTCGGAAAACTGTTCACACGATAACTCTTGAAGGGTGTGACCGATTTTGTCTATAGTACTTTACATATCCTAATATATCTACCAGATATAGATCAGGTTCGAATATGGACTACATTAGTCCACTCCTTCGGGTACCTTTTGCACAAAATTTCGGATAAGTTCACTTTATGATCTGCTCTCGAATCACTTTGATTTTTGTTGAAGCAAATTCCATTCGCTCCTCCAATTACGAAGGTAAAAGTTTTTTAGGGGCAAATCCATACTTCTTGAGAAAACAGCTCGAAAGATGTAAAAACTCCTATTGTGCCATAGGTAGTGCCTGGAGAACACGATAACTATCGAACTGATCAACCGATTTGGTCCAAAATTGGGACTTCGACATATTTTTTTTTAATATTTATTAATTTATTGATGGGTGACGTAGGGGATGGAAGATACCAAGGAACGGTCCTGACCGGTTTTAACATGGCAAAGCCCAGGATTTATCTTGGTCCCTCTTTCATCCCAAGTGGACACTGACCTCCCCGTGGTGTCACCTGGGGAACTGCCTTTAACACCCGTTAAAGGTAGTGAGCTAACATGTGCCGCGCGTTCACCCATAAGAACGTTAAAAACTTGGGTTTGGGCGTCGGGTTAGTAACCCTCCCCTAGAAAAAACAGCCTACTATGAAAAAACGAAAGAAAAGAAAAACAAACCCCTCTAAAGTTGACGAACCCCGCAAACGTTTTAAGGACCATGATCTGCGAATCTGCACCTGGAATGTTCGCACTCTTTATAGAGAAGGTGCAGTCTTCGCATTGGCAGACGTACTTGAAAAGTACAAGACCGATATTACTGCCATACAGGAAATACGATGGATTGGGAAAGGCGTCACAACAACACCTAAAGGTGACGCACTGTATTATAGCTGCCATGACGTAAAGCATGAGTTTGGTTGTGGATTCGTAGTTAGTCGGAGACTAAAACATCTTGTATCCAGCTTCACTCCAGTGAATGAAAGACTTGCTGCAATTCGAATAAAAGCTAAATTCTTCAACATCAGCTTTATTTGCGCTCATGCTCCCACTGAAGAAAAGGACGAACAGACCAAAGATATATTTTACGAGTGCTTAGAAGAAACATATGACCGTTGCCCTGCCCATGACATTAAAATCATTCTAGGCGATTTTAATGCCAAAATTGGAAAGGAGAATATCTTTGGCCCAACAGTCGGGAAATTCAGTCTCCACAGTGAAACATCTGACAATGGTATGAGACTGATAGACTTTGCAGCTGCAAAAAACATGGTAGTTAGCAGTACCAGATTTAATCATCTCGATATTCATAAGGGCACCTGGCTGTCTCCAGATCAGAAAACAAGAAACCAAATTGATCATGTTGTGATAGATGGAAGACATTCATCGAGCGTGTTGGATGTACGATCGTTCCGAGGCGCAAACATTGATTCGGACCACTACCTTGTTGCAGCAAAGGTACGCACCCGCTTAAACGTAGCAAACAAAGTACGAGCAGACAC
Organism: Musca autumnalis; assembly: GCF_047663935.1. Classification (NCBI taxonomy): domain Eukaryota; kingdom Metazoa; phylum Arthropoda; class Insecta; order Diptera; family Muscidae; genus Musca; species Musca autumnalis. The sequence goes on from NW_027411977.1 coordinate 182,822,771, forward strand.
AACACGAAAGTTAGACATCGGTAAGCTGCAATCACAACAGATAGCCACAGCATATTCCACTCAACTAGCCCAATTGCTTAATCAAAGCCCTCCTCATCCCGATAACATATCAGCGCAATGGCAAAGCATTGCCCACTCCATGCAAACAGCCGCAAAATCCATACTTGGATACCAGAGACCTCCACCAAGGAATCCATGGTATGATGAGGAGTGTCGTGCTGCCACCGAAGAGAAAAATGCGGCATATAAGGCTACTTTACAATCCGTAGCAACGCGTAGCGCACGAGAGAGATACAGGGAGAAAAGGAGAGAGGAGAAACGTCTTTTCCGCAGGAAAAAGAGAGAGATGGAAAAGCGGGAGTGTGAAAAAATCGAGATGTACAGGAGCCAGAATGAAGTCCGAAAATTCTACCAAAGAGTCAAGCATCAAACTGATGGCTTTGGTACAGGCACATCCTCCTGTAGAGACCAGCAAGGTAATTTGGTAACTGATACAGATAGTATACTCAGGATATGGAAAGAACATTTTTCAAATCTGTTGGTATCCAATAGCAGCGAAGAAGACGAAGATACCACAGTCCCAATCCCAGAAGATGGTATTGAATGTATACTGCCCAGCCAAGATGAGGTAAAGACAGCAATAAATCGGCTGAAGAATAATAAGGCAGCAGGGGCCGATGGCTTACCAGCCGAGCTGTTCAAAACCGGAGGCGACACGCTGATAAGGTGTATTCATCAGCTAGTTAGCACCATCTGGCAGGAAGAACGAGTACCCGACGATTGGAACCTGAGTATCCTGTGCCCCGTCCACAAGAAGGGAGATAAGACTGTATGCTCTAACTATAGGGGCATAAGTCTACTCCCTATTGCCTACAAGATCGTGTCAGGGATATTGTGCGAACGACTAAAGCCAATGGTCAACGAGATTATTGGACCATACCAATGCGGCTTTAGACCTGGCAAGTCCACCATTGATCAGATATTTACCCTGCGGCAAATCCTGGAGAAGACCCAAGAGATGCAGATCGACACCTACCACCTTTTTGTCGATTATAAAGCAGCCTTCGACAGTCCGCTGCGCTCAAAGGTATTCCAAGCCATGTCTGAATTTGGTATTCCCGCAAAGCTCATCCGGCTTTGTAAAATGACTTTAACTGACACGAGGTCCTCAGTTAAAATAGGAAAGAACCTCTCCGAAGAGTTTGGTACCAAAAGAGGTTTCAGACAAGGAGACAGCCTTTCGTGTGACCTCTTCAACATCCTGCTAGAAAAGGTTATACGAGAGGCAAACGTCAAAAGAAGTGGCACAATCTACACCAATAGTCACATGTTACTTGCTTATGCTGATGATATAGACATCATGGGTCGATCAGTAAAAGAAGTAACTGATACCTTTATAAAAGTCGAAGGAGAATCTGCTAAAGTGGGTCTGGCGGTAAACGGTGAGAAGACCAAGTTGATGGTGTCGACGCGCAATGCGTCCATTGAGCTCGGACCGACTGTGGAAGTTGGTTCCTATAATATTGAGGTAGTAAAAGACTTCGTCTACCTCGGCACCTCCGTCAACACAACAAACGACATCAGTTGTGAAATAAAAAGAAGAATTGTATTGGCCAACAGATGCTACTTTGGATTAAGTAAGCAGTTTAAAAACAAAGCCACATCTCGTCAAACAAAAATAACGCTCTACAAAACACTGATACTACCCGTGCTGATGTATGGCTCCGAAGCCTGGGTACTTGCGCAAGCAGACATGGCAGTGCTTGGTGTGTTTGAGAGGAAAATTCTTCGAAAGATCTACGGACCAATCTGCGTTGACGGTGAATATCGACGTCGCATGAACCACGAGCTGTATCTGCTATACAACGACATGAATATTGTTAAACGTATCGAGATGCAGCGATTGCGTTGGCTAGGCCATATCATAAGAATGAGCGATGATGAACCCGCTAAAAAGGCGTATGAATACATGCCACATGGCGGTGCACGCAGAATTGGCAGGCCAAGGAATAGATGGCGCAAACAAGTGGATGTTGAGATGAAAAGGCGCGGTATTCCAGAGAGCAAAGCAACAAATAGAGAGGAATGGAGATCTCTTCTTAGTTCGGCCTATAGAACAAATGTTCTGTAATGGGCCAGCTAAGTAAGTAAGTAAGTAATTTATTGATTAAAAAAACAACACTTTTGCAATTCTCTAAATGGTAATTCCCTCGAATTTTGTCATAGTTCAGATCGAAGATGAGTAATACCGGTCCAGTACTTCCCCCCAAAACTAAAAATGTCTCTTAAATTGTATGCACGATATCTCTTGAACGAATTTGGTCCAAAGTTTGGATCTCCTAATAATTTGTCCAAATTTATTTTTTGAAATTTTGCCTGTAATGATTTTTAATGATTTTTTATTAATTTTCTCGTTTAGAGTTAAGCTTGATGATCGGAAATTATTTGGAAGCGAAAAAGGAAAGCCAAGGACTCGAACCCACAAAGTCACCAAATTACGTTACCTGGTTTCATTGGTGGTAAAGCAAATCTTCGGACGTATCGACTATGTAATGGCTTCTCAGTCCTAGAACTTATCGTTTTTCAAATGCAAATGTGTTTTGTACATTTACGCCGATACTTGGCCACAGAAATGTATTTTCTTCACGACAAACGCTTGTTTGCGCTGCCTTTGAAGTTATGAGTTTTGGCTTTGAACGCTAACACGCCGTGACAACATTTTTTAATATGTTTTCAAAGTTAGTTTAACTTCTAAAATGGTGGTACCTTAGGGTACCTCCCCCACAAATGTTCAACATTTGTGTCTAAGTTTAAGGTTTGTTCGAAGATCTTTTGGAAATGTATACCGATACTGTTCGTTGTGGTGCTGTTTACAGTGATATTAAGTTTTCTGTGGACAAGTCCATGCTTACTGACTGGCAAAAGTTACATGATGACCCAATGAAATGATTAGTGGGCGCGATATCTATCGAAAAGATATGACTCCTAAAATAAGATCCACTTTCTTAATGGACAATGTCGGTATATTCCTTTAAATACTTCCCCTTCCCTTCCCCAACACTTTTAAAGTTTAATCCTAAATACATTCGATCAATTCACATATGCTCAGGGTATACCTCTGTCGACAAAGCCGACTGAAACTTTTTTTATTCGGGAAGATTGCACGTCGCAAAGTGGCTCAGAATCGTTTTTCCTGGTCAAAACTCTGTAACTTTTGAACGGATAGAGATATTTTCATAATTTTTAACATTATCAGATTTGCGACGCATTAAAAACATCGAACTACGTCTAGTAGTTGCAGAAGAATACATGTTCAAAGTTAAAAATGTTAGTTTTTATACCCTACACCACTATGTGGGGAGGGTATTATAAGTTGGTTTTGGCCAAAAAGTTTGTAACGCATCGAAATAATGGTCGTAGACCCATACTTATATATATCAAAATGAATGTCTCGACAAGCTGAGTCGATCTGGCTATGTGTGTCCGTCCGTCAGTCCGTCTGTCTGTCCATCTAAACCTTGTAATCACGCTACAGGTCGCAATTTGGATCGGATCGTCACGAAATTTCGAGGGTTAATGGAGGTCTCACAGAGAAAGAAGACTATTGATTTTGGTGATGGTCGGATAATATTTAGGGGTCGGATTGAAAAAATTTATTTGGAGAAAAAGTCAACATTTTATTCCAAAGCAAATATCTCAGCGTCTGTAAGGGGTCTATAAAAAGCAGCGAGGAAACTAGAAAATATCACCTTTACAACGATGTAACGTAGGTTGTCGTAGGTGGTCAAACAACGAAGACATCGCAATAGTCGCTAATAGAACCCAACTTTTAATTTTTTGCGATTTTAATAATAATGACGAATATCACACCTTTGGTTGGGGACCATCTATCTAGAAGCAAAGCCTGACTAAGAAAGTATAAAATCCCATCTTTAAAATTATGCAAAGTAGGTTGGCGTAGGTGGTCAAATACTAGAAATATCGCAATAGTCGGTAAAACATCCCTTTTTCCACTTTTTCGGCAATCACACTACAGGTCGGAATTTTGATCGGATCATCACGAAATTTTCACACAGATAGAAGCATATTGATGTTGGTGATGTCGATAGTAATCAAATATAAAATTAAATATTAATTATTTTGGTTCAGTTCGCCTTAAGTCATTTGGTATAAAATCCAGATAGGTGAAAACTTTCGTATCTCCCTAAACGAAATGTTTTGGAGTGAAAAGATTATCCACAGAGGTAGTGGTGTAGGGTATCACATAGTCGGCCCCGTACCGACTATAGCCTTTTCTCACTTGTTTTTTATATTTTGCTTCAAAATATGAGTGTTTTAAGTTTTTTTCATATGTTTTAATCAGGTCGAGCCATTTTTGGTCAGACTCCAACTCCAGTGCATTTTTTTCACGACCCTACAAAATAACACAAAATCTAACTTATAGTAATTTCTGTGTGAAAACTTCAAGACACGTTACATCGGAAGGTATACCAAAACATGGACTTATATTGTACGTTTTCTTCGCGGAGGTCTTCGATCCATTGGGAATCCGGAATACATAGTAACACCCACTTCAGTACGAACATGTACCAAATCCCTAGAAAATAACTAAACGAATAGTATCGTTATAAGGTTTCTCTATTAAAACAAAGACCTACGAGTATGTTTATAATATTCCAAATTTGACCCAATGTGACCCGAAATACCAAATTGCCGTAATTGCTGTCCGATAACACTGTTTGAGTCATGGAGAATTAACCACATTTTAACACCGCAGCGAGATAGAGGACCAAAAAAGAAGACACGTGTCTCGGCGAATTTCCCCATCACATCAACTTTCGGCGTTATGGGATCAAGAGACTTGAGGCCTTGATGTCAAAAGGGATCATATAGTCCAAAACATTATGCATTTTCAACAAATTTAAATTTTTTTCTAAAATTAAAAGAAAAACTTAGTTGAATAAATTGAGCTAAGATTTTTGAATTGAAAAAGCGATATCTTACGAAGTCCACACACATCCAACTAATATGATACGGTCGTTTCGCTGGTAGTTTAATTCAGCTCATCAGGCATATTAGATGAGGCGCTGGACAAAGACTGAGTTTGAAAACTGGTATGTAGACTAAACTTATTACAAATTTGCAGTTGTGAAGTAATTTTGAAGCCTTTTTACTATCAAGTCATACTAGTGTCTCATGTCTTCCTTGGGTTTTCATAAAATTCACATAACTCGTATAAAACCCCATATATTAAAAAATGTATATTTGTGTAAAAAAACTATAAGTTGTACGGAAAACGGTATGGAAAAAAATTCACATTTTTACGCATGTAATTCCAAGTATATACAAAGGTATATATGGGCTGAAAAAGGGCACTCTCGGGCTTTATAGTTATTTCTTTCTTTAGAAATTTATAAAACATGGCGTGTTTTCCAAAATTTAAAAATGATAATTGTTAGCAGCAAGCGACGCCCACACCTTAAAATATGTTGACCTAATTTTTTGGTTTCTTTAGTTTCAATATGTTTACTATCGAATCGGTGACAACAAAAAATTGGGGGTATGGCCAGGAACATCGATTCCTGAACCACTCTGCGTCGCTTATAAGTCCTACTGCCACTTATGTGGAAGTCGCCTTGTCATAGATCGAATAGTATTAAACATGTTCACATATCTAACACTTTACAAACACTTACATATATACAAAGTATTGTTTTGGCATCTCTCCATCTGTTACGTTTAATTACGAATTCACCCCACGAAACTTAACCATTTAAAGCATGACTAAATTACAACTGTTACAAATGCTGTAAACCATGCGACAACTCTCTATCTGAGTATTCATCAGTCATTTTTCTCGTATTTGCCCCTCTTACTACAACAATATCACATCTATCAGTCGAGTCATAGCTCATTAGAAAGTAAATTGTGAGAATCAAAACATAATTTTCTTGCTACGCATATAATTTGCGTTTATGATGAGCAGCATCATCATCGTCATCATCATTGTGTCCGGACAAAAACTTGGCTACAGTTATGTAGGCAAGGACATGGTCACTTACAAGCAGACATGATTAATTACCAAAGAATGAGACAACAACAAATTGTTTACAGATTTCGAAATGACACAATGTCCTTTCATCCATGCAAGAGAAACAATTTCATACGCACACAAGTACACAACTGGAGGAAGAATTATAGCAAAAAGAAGGAAGGGCCGCCAGCTTTACTTAAATTCAGAATTTTCATATTCACATCCCCAACACACAAAATGACAGCTTGCTCTTCATACATATTCAATTAGTCTGTTGTGTATAAATCTTGTTATCAGATAACCAAATAAGAGTGACATATTCGAATATAAAGAAAAAATGAAACATAAGTTATGCCTGAGTATGTGTAGCTGAATGGCACGAGCAGGGAATAGGAAAAGTGCTACACTGATAGAGCAGTCAGGACACCACCTTTACATCACTGAGAGGAGAAGTTGGAGAACAACAACCTATTATGTTTTAAAGTAGCCACGACAAGATTTAAAGGATCTGTGATGGTGCGGTACCAGAAAAGTGACCGCTGATTTGATTTCATATCCGACCTACTTCGAGTTTCAATCCCATACAATAGGGGGACTGGCAATCCCCCTGTAGTTAATTACAGGACTATGTATGTACTGACCAGGGACGTACGCAGGATTTCATTTCGGGGGGGGGGGGGGGGGGGGGGGGCCCAACTTGACCAAAAATCATGAAAATTAAAAATGTTGTGTATCGTTACGTAAAGCTATTTTAAAGGGGTATTAATTAATTTTATGTATATTCAATATTGCCACAAAGTATATACATTCAAAAGAGAGAGATCGCAATATTTTAGATACAAGATTGAAATTTGGAACTGATTATAATATATCAGTCCTTGGATGAACCATATCAGACCACGTTCGGCATAGTCTCCTTACAAAAGTTTTTAACCAAATTCTCCAACAGAACTGAAGCAATAACTAAAAAATCTTTCAAATTAATATTACCCATATAGATGTACGTTTTGGTGTATCCCAGAATTTTCAACAACATTACGTCTTATTTGGCATTTTGGGTTCTAAATCCCGCAGCGAATAGCTTTCGAAACATTTTCTATATTCGAGGCTATTAGCATAGTTTTAAAAAATATCGTCAGTAATATGGATTTTGGAAATCATTTTGTTGGGAGAACTTCCATGCAAAAAGTGGTGAAAATAGATCCACGTTCGAACGCAGGGATTGCATTCGCGAATATGTCGAATAGATATATACATTGTTTGGAGGATATAAACAGTTCGATCCGAACATAACGCCGTTTCTACTTTATCACACACTAACTTCAGTGCCATTAAAAAAGTTTTGTATTATTGTAAGAAAAAAATAGTCTTTAAGTGCATATAAACACCAAAACTTTACTATTTTACAGGAAGTGATAGAGTCCGTGAAAGCCAACTAATAATTCAGAAAATTTCATTAAAAAAAGAAAAAAAATATCAGGATCCGGGCGATGCAATCTATGACTCATAGACTCCGAATTCAACTCACAGTACTGTTTGATACTGCGCTAACACATGGTCGAAAAATATCTCTAAAAAAAGCTCGGAAACATTTTAGCTAAATCCTGAAAAAAATAGTTTAAGATGAAAAAAATCCATCTGATACATCAATGGTTGTTGTTGCCCCTTATTTCTATCTTAATTGTACGACTAGATGTTAATGGACTCGATGACCTTACAAACTTTCCAACGACCAATCACTTCTGTCGGCACAGCGGATACAAACTTATGAAAATTCATAATTTGTGTTTTCTGGAAAACAAGTAAAAAGTAACAGTCGGGTTTGCCTACAGAGATATATCCTCAGCCTGTATGAGTTGAGACTTTTATATATAGACAGATCGAATACGGGCTACATAGCCAAATTTTTTCTATAAATTGTATAGCCAAGAAGTTTCAGAATTTGATATGTATGTAATTTTAGGATGTTTCGGTCAAATCGGATAATTGAAATTTTGTATTGAAGGTATCTGAAGGAGTGAATCGATGTAATCCATATTCGAACCAACTTTAGGTCTCGAAAAAATCGGATTGGACTTTGCTCAAGATTTTAGGGAAACATTTTGAAGTCTGGTGTCCAAAGGAAGTTTGGACAAAATATTGCGAGATTCAAAATTTGGACCAAATCTGTTGATCTATCCGAGAGTTATAATGGGCACGAGCCAGACAGATGAACGAAATGGGATAAATCGACTCTAAATTGTTTGACGCGTGTTTCGTCAAAACATATGATTAGTTTAAGAACATTATTTCGATAAGGTACATGTTTATCGTTAGCCTAATGACTGAGGGTTCAATATCACGGCGCTCTTGAACCAACGTTAAATGAATGGAGCTTACAACTGGGAAGTTTTTGTGGATTCTGAAAAGCAATGTTCATAGATTAGAAAAATCCAAAAACAAGAAAAAATCGCTGGAGGGAATTTTAAATAAGTTCACATTTTTAGGTTTATTTTAAGTTTTCGCGATTTTGCTTAGAAACCACAAGTCCTATCGAAATGAGGCTAAAGAAAATGTTGTAACTTTGAAAATTTGTTTCATTTGTTCCTAGGTTTTACCATTTTTGAGATATAGAAGTTCAGGTCACATTTTTAGTTTTTTTTTTTTGTTAAGTTTTCACGATTTGCTTCAAAACAGTAAATCTTGTCGAAATGGGACTTCAGAAAATCGTATAACGGTGAAAATTCTTTACAAGATTGGGATTCGTAATTTTTTTACTCGGTTGTACCATTTTTGAGATATATAAGTATAAGTTAGGAAATTGTAGTCCTGACATTGTTTTATAAGGAGACGATACAGTCAGTGAATTGTCCAAATTTGAACTTCTATATCTCAGAACTGGTAAAAACTACGAAAATATCATTTATAAACAATATTGTAGAGAATTTTCACTGCTACAAAATTTTCTTTGGTTCCATTTTGATAGGGCTTGTGGTTTCCCAGCAAAACCTAAAAACCCTAAAAAATTTTTTTTTTATTTTCTCATCTAAGCTTCTTTCATTTAAAGTTGGTTCAAGAGCACTGTAATATACAATACAAATAACAGCAGATTTTAATACAATACCATATAACGAAAGTTTGAGCATTAATTTCGTTTACGGTTGTTTTCAGCTACAAATTTGTTACTGATAGAAAAAAATTCAGATGGGCTCGCTATTTGTAGCCGATATTATCACTTTATAATGCACAACAATACATTTTTCTCCATTATTTTATCCCACTGTTTAGCAACAAGTTTTATATTCATTACAGAATTCCAAAACACTGGCATGGCATAAAGAAGGAATTCAGTTTTACTGGAAGTTTCTCTAAAAAGAGTATTCAAACAAAAAAATTTGAATATTTCTTAGACATCTTGATGACAAAGTACATTTTCAGTGCAGAACCTTCAGAACAATAACAGTTTTCATTTGAAATTTTAAAAACAAAAATTATTTTAGAGAAAAAATCGTAATAATTTGTTAAAGTAGCTCAAAAAATTGTAGTCGACCAAACCATTTCGGGGGGGGGCCCGGGCCCCCAGTGCCCCCCCCCCCCCCTGCGTACGTCCCTGGTACTGACCCACAAAACGACATAAATAATAACAATAATAACGCTATAGGACGACAAAAATGCATTGAGAGGCAAGAACCAAAATCGAGGTTCGTCATGGCAAATGTAACATATGTATATGATAAACAAAAAGTTACAACCTAGTCTAGGTGCATCGTACCTCGTTGAGCCATTAACCCAGGAAGAAATTACATATATACTTAAAGCTAGGAGTGATATGCTTGCTTTAAATTCCAATAGATTCCAAGTAAATGCAAACCCAAGATGTTCAATGTGTAATACGGGAGAAACAGAAAACATACTGCATTTTCTAGGTCGATGCCCTGCACTTAAAGAATTCCGAATAACTTTCTTTCAAAAACATTTAATAAACGAATGTGAATTAATAAATATCCTCAACGGAGATGTTGTTCCATGGAAATATTTAGCAAAGTTTTTAAAGAATTGTATACGATATAGAAGCCACTTGATATCAGAATTTAATGTTTAAAGTATAAATCTAAAATATCTCTATAATTCAAATATCAAAATTGGACACACGGTCTTAGACCAATGTCATAACAATTTACCAATAACCTATTCTTTTATTTATATTGCTGTCAATGTTATAAATGCTTATGAATTAAATAAAGAATACTACTACTACTACTACTACTATATGATAAACCAAAATGGCACAATCCCATTTTCGCTTTCCCTCCATTTAGATCGCCACCTATAGATTAAGACCTCTTGCAGGGGACTATAGGTAAACTTTTCTTTGCTAACAACGCCGGCATTGTCCATTGTACCAACTTGTAAGATATATATCGACCATAGATTAGGGCCAATCTATACTTCCTCTAGCTTCCAACAATTGACATCATTCTGGAAACCAACTGTTCCATTTCAGAACGAGATTGAGCTTGTCAGAATGAATAAGTCAACAAACAAGACAACCCCGAACAACATCAATGGATAATCTATTGTTTGCACCTGTAAGCTAACAAGAATTTATGACCAACTCGAATAGTCAAAGGCACCCTTAAAATCGACGAAGATTCCCAACACATATCGACTTGAAGATTCAGCTACACAGCGCTTAACATACAACCATGAATCTTCTACACTACGCACGGTGGATCCACCCATTGGCCAAAAATAAAAAAATGAATGTCAAAATTTTGGTACAACATCTGGCAACTCTTACAGCTATGACATGGAGCTTTTTAAAAATATATTAGTTTTTGTTTCATTCGAACGCGATCTTCTGAAGAATAGCTTCCAAAGTCGGAACATTTGAGTAATTTTTGTTGTTGTGAGTACAACCTATATTTTAAGTGTAAGTAAATATATTCAAAATATCGCGAAACTAATACCTATAGTAAAATATTATAGTGGATTTTGAAGGAGGAGGTATTAGCTTAATTTTAATTAAAACAAGTAAGAAAATCGTTAAGTTCGGTCGGGCCGAACTTTTTATACCCTCCACCACAAATTTCAGCCATTTCGGTGGATTAATGTGGCTACAACCTTCAAAATACCGAAATTCGGAAGTTACCGTTCTAAGGGGGCTATATGATGGCGTGGAACTATATCTAAAAAATTTCTGGGGGAAAGTTTTATACGCCTAAAGAAGACTAAATACCAAATTTCAGCCATCTCGGTGTGATAATGAGGCTAAAACGTTCAAAATATCGAAGATCGGGAGATATTGTATTATGGGGGCTATATCAACACGTGGACCTATATAAACATTTTATGGTAGAAATGTTTCTTAGCCTCTGGAAACACAAAATACAAAGTTACAACCGATTCTTTGGTCAAATGGGTCTAATACATTCAAAATATATTAAAATGACGCGTACTTTATAAGGGGCCTTATGTGGGGTCTATACCAAAACGTGGACCTATATAACCTAACTTTGGTAGGAATGTTTTCTGGCCTCTGAAGACACAAAATACCAAATTACAACCGATTCTTTGGTCAAATGGGTCTAATACATTCAAAATATTTAAAAATGACGCGTACTTTATATGGGGCCTTATGTGGGGGCTATACCAAAACTTGGACCTATATAACCCAACTTTGGTAGGAATATTTGTTGGCCTCTGGAGACACAATGTACCAAATTACAACCAACTCGGTGGTAAAATGGGCCAAATATCTTAAAAATTTCTTAAAACGACGACGCGTCACGCGTCATTTTGTATGGGGGCTATACGAAAGCGTGGACCTACATAGCCCGCTTTCAATACCAAAAGTCCTACGTAAATATAACATATTTTCCCAAAATTTCATCAACCTACGTCAATCCGTTCGGACGCTAGAGTGATTTCCACAGACGGACAGACGGACAGACGGACGGACATGGCTATATCGATGTAGAATTGCACGCTGATCAAGAATATATATACTTTGTGGGGTCTACAATGATTATTTCGAGTAGTTACAAACGTAGTGACAAACTTAATATACCCCCATCTTATGGTGGAGGGTATAAAAAAATAGTGTTTAAGCGTGTTGTGGAATTCTAGTTAGCTGCATATTTTCTTAGTGTATTTTGTAATGCCAATTCGATCATATACTTTAATTTGACCTAAGGTTTTAGTCATGATGCCCACCAGTGCCCACCTCGGGAATACTTCTCCAAAGTAGGTCATGGGTTTCAGATTATTTAGTATTAAAATCAACAGCCATCTAGTGCCAGACTATAAATGGTGGGTCCCGGACTAAAGCTGCCCTAGAATAGGGTTTTTATGGATATATTTGTGTATAACACTGTTATCTGACCACGTGCATTAACATCATTGGCATCAGTGGTAAGATGAAGAAAAGCTGTCCTAGAATAGGGCTTCTATGGATATATTAGCGTATAACTCTGTTATCTGACCACGTGCATTAATATAATTGGCATCAGTGGCAACATGAAAAAATGTGTCTTACGTTGGCGGTACCTGCCTTCCAGGTAGAACGCTAGAAGATCTATATTAAAAATATTAGCAATTTTCAGACAAAAATTTAGATTTTTAATCCGCTAAATTGGTTGGATTTTATGTTGTTTTGGATTTTATTTTGTTTCCCCAAGCATATTTTTGCTTCATAAGATAATCGGGACCTTTGTTCATGTCATTTTGTATTAACAGCATAAAACAAATCTTACCTTATACCCCCTCCAGAGAGGAAAGGGGGGAGAATGTTGCGCTCGTGGTTCCTTAAAACACATTTCGCAGCAGCACAAAGCTGTTACTGGTGCATTTGCTTGATTTTTACACTCTAAATATTTTTGGCCACTTTCTCCATACAAGTGAATCCACTGTGCTACGCCTTGGTTTAAAACCAATCTGTCATTCTGACTGTATTTCAGTCAATTTCTCCCGAAGTCGATGCATCATTATCTACTCCAGTACGTTGTCGAGTACTGGAACTTATCTGGAGACTTCAACATCACAATGACCTTCCCAGATTTGCACTCTCCGGAATGACCTTCATTGTGCTTGTAAACTTCTCTCTGTTCAGATCATTCAACCCAGGCGACTTTCTGCAGGGAATTAGAGCTACAGCCTGATATCGTTTCCAGATCTGGCTAAACAGCCACATCCTCCTGTCTAGTAGGTAATTGCTGCTCCATCCTTGAAAAGAATGAAGAAATCAGGTCAAGAACACAATTAATTCACGTAGTTAGAACCCTGTCATCTAGTTTAATGCCAGAGACGTCAAGGATCTTCTTAGATCTACAAAGCTGATACGGTCATCGAATATCTTTCGCAGCTGCCATCATGTCACTATAGTGACACTGAACAACAAAAACAACTAAAGTGTTTAGTACATACTTATAACTAGTGGTTTTTCCTAGGACTGAGGTTGTTGTAGCAGCCTAAAAACTTTGAAGAAGCATAGGTTTAATGCTGGGTAGATAGCCGCTGAGCGAAACACTATGATTTCAGGTCAGTCCCGTACGAAAAAACCCGCTGCCGTGGGATTTCCTAGGGTTGAGGTAATCTCTGACGCTGCCAGGGTCGACCTAATAACCAACAAACATTATGTAAAACACGAGTGTTAAAATTTTAATATTTATTATAGAACTCTGGTGCGTGAGCCACCGTTCTGTAGCTTTGCACACAGAAGGTCTGCGGTAAAATCCCTGACCAGAACATTGAAATGTTCGCCGATGGCAACGTACAGCGTAATGTTGGCTAACATCAGATACGCTCGCCCATATACGAGTATCTTAACGTAAAGCCAAAATGTGATCCCTTTACGTTCATATACCGTGGTTTAGCAAAAGAAAGACTCTCTCAGAGAGAATAATGCACAACATCGTGGAACAATGGCTTACATTGCCTGAGTATTTCAGCTATGAAAAACTCGGACTCGGCAATAAAAATAAATAAATAAGATAGGTTCCATATCATTGAGCCAATATGAATCGTGTCCTGTTGCACCGTCGTAGCCAGGCCCGGGAGAAATATACATTCGGATATTACTCGTAACACGAGGTGAATGAGAATTTTAGTGGTAAAGTGATTATTGTTAATCACATTGAAGTGTCCACTATGCCGACTGATCAGTTAGGTAAAAAAATATATTTTTGGATCCAAACATAATTTGTTTGTGTCCAAACAAATATATGTTTGCAACATTTTGTAACATATCTCAATTTTATTTGTTTGGGTACCAACATATTTATTATGTTAGAACATATTTTTTATGGGTGGAGAGAGGATTTTTGTCAAAGATAGTAACAGCAGTGCTCTCGCGGTTTAAATGGACCAAAACTTTTGTGTGAAAATTGTAAAAATTTCTAATATACAACTTATATCTTTTTTCCTGAAAAACACATTCCTCCCTCGTGAGTTATATTTGAAAGAGGATCTCTTGACCTTTCCATTGATGTCAATTATGTTGTTGTACATGATCACATAACAGAGTTACAGCCTAATATGTTCAGTTTTTTGTTTGTAGTGTAATCATAAACACGCTAGAGGTAGCAATTATAGCTCAATAGTCACGAAATTTTGCACGAGGTAAAAGTCTAGGTGGAAGAAAATATGACTATAATTTTGCATGATGATCTGATATCATTTAGCGGGAGACATAGACCATTACTTTCGCATAAAAATATTTTAATATATAATAATTTTTATAATATTATTTTTGGTCCATATTTTAATACCTGGGGGGCATATACCGGCAAAGTAGCCTACATGTGGAAAAACAACTACTGATATTTCCCCTGATACAGATTGTAATAATGTATCTGCTAGATAACGGGCCTACTCGTAATATATATTGGGTTTTGTGTAGAGAACCACAATTTCCTCCCATGCTACATGGGATTGTCTCTATCATGACAGAGACATTTTGAGTTCAGTTGTCCAATTGGATTTTTTATACAAATATTGTAACATTGGGTCGCCTCACCACCTATTCTATTCTAGGTTTTAGAGTAAAGGGGGATACATACAAAATACGACCAAAGATATGTCTCATCGATATAATGGTTTTAGACGCCAAGTATATTTGGACGAAATTCGTTGGAGTCGATTTAGCCCTGCTCGTTCATCTGTCTCTCTTACTGTATAGCTGGATGGTGCGCACGATAGCTTTTGAACAGATCTACCGATTCAAACCAAATTTCATACTTCGTAATGTTTTGCACAAAGTAAGTTTAAGATCGAATATAGGCTATATAGGTCCACACCTCCCCGACAAAAGTTCAATTTTTTTCGAAAAATTGTGTGAACGATAACTGGCGATGTCGATTTGGTCCAAACTTTCCATATATTATTATTCATTCCAGATATAGATCGAGTAAAACCATATCGGTCCACACCTTCGGGTACCTCCCACACAAAATTCGGAAAAGTGACAATTAAGAGTCCTCTCAATAGTTTTGAATTTTTTTCAACAGATCGTTCTTGCGGCCCCTTTACGATGATACAATTGCAATGACAAGTCGATACTTCCTGAGATCATGGCCGAAAAGCTCCAAGAAACCCTGAAAAACAAACAAGAAACCCAAATAAAATGGCAAATCCGCAAGATGACTCTCAAGTTGATTTTCTGATTGGTTCAAACATTGCATATCGTATTATTTCATCCAGTCACACAAAATTTGGGAAAAGTGCAGTTTGAGGACTCGTATCGGATCTATTTGAATGTTTTTTTGAAGAAGGGGTTTTTATGGTCCCTACTGCAACCGTACAAATTTTTCGGGGTAAGTTCCTGAAATAATGGTCCAAAAGTTCCAAAAACCCCTGCCGGCTCCAACTAAAATTACAAAGCCGACAAATAATTCTCAAACTTTTTCAAAAATCAGAAGTTAGCTTTCTAAAATTGATTTGGTATAGCCCACATTACGATACCCAAAGATTCCACATATTTTGAAGCAAACTCGTGATACAAAATCAATATATGTTTATAGGGCATAATTATTATGTTTGTTTCTTTTTTTGGTCAGAGGCTGAGATTATATCACCGCTAGCGTAGGTGAGTTATACTATCTTCATTGGTGTGTAATTGAATACGCATAGCTAATTCCTTGAGGTTGTGGTGTAGGGTATCACATGGTCGGCCCAGTCCGACTATAGCCTTTGCTTACTTGTTCTTTTATTGAAATCTGTTATGTATTTCTTTGGAATTTTTTATGTACTTATGTACTTATGTGCTGTTGCTTTTGCTTTTTTTATGCCTTTCAATAAACCATCTCACCATTTATAAATGTGTGTATATGTTTAAGATAGCCAGCGAGCGCTCACTGAGAGCAAGTGAGCATACATTTCAATGTGCTTCTCATTGAAATTTACGCTCCCTTGCTCTCAGAATGCGCCCACTGGTGCAAGTGTTTGTTTTTTATGGCTTTTGGGTTTGTATTTGTTTGCACCAAAACATATAATTTGTTTGCATTCAAACACATATAATTTGTTTGTACCCAAACATATAATTTGTTTGCACCCAAACATATATTTGTTTGCAGGACCCAAACATATGTTATGTTTGGGACTGATTGCAAACAAATATATGTTTGCCGCAAAAATTTTTTTTTCCTCCGTGTTGGTAGATCTTTCCAAACAACTATCCTTAACACACGTACTGATCAGATGGTTAGTCAGTCTTACACACAGTCTACGCTACAAACGTCAATTATAACCGCAAAATTGCTAAATGTCTAAAAATACCCGTATTTCATATGGCAGGTCCAGATTGGTCGAACAAGCTTCCTGAGCTTACGCATATCTGCAGATCAATTGACGCATGGCAGCACCCAAATCTGCAATGGCACGTGGGATGAGATGTCCAAATGTTGGTTGAACAAGTGAACTTCTGTGTGCAGGCGCGCATGGCAGTTGTTAAATCATATAAACAGATGTTTCCTCAAGTAACGATAAAAATTTTGACATAGTCCTTATTTTATACCCTCCATTTGTATTGCACTGAAAAATTCATTTGCGATCCCTATAATGTGTATACATTCTTGATCAGGGTGAAATTCTAAATCCATCAATGCATGTCCTTTCGACCGTGGTAATCACATTTTCGGACCGAATTAGCTATAATTTGCCGTTTCGGGTTCACACCACCCTATGAAACTTCTCCACTAAAAATTATGGAATTTGAGATTCACAATAGTCGAGAAACTTCTTCGGTACCACTTGATTTAGGGTATTTTGAGGATTTTAGTAATATTTTCAGTCCGACCAAAGTCCATATTCGATAGAGCCTCCAAGTAACACTACCAGCAATTTGTCGTAAATTGAAATTAAGGGTAAGTAGTCAAAAAAAAACTTCTCCATCAACAATTTTAGACATAGCTCCACGTTTTAGTACATCACCCATAGTCCAATTTCTGTAATTCAGTGAGTATCTACATTTTCAGGCTAAATTGGCTGTAATTTGGCATTTGGAGTTCCAAGTGCTCGACAAACTTCTCCATTAAAAATTTGTGACATTGCTTCCTTACAGGTATTTTTAACAATACAACTCTGCAGTGCAGTTTAAGACACGATGACGAGTTAAAAAATGTGTTTCAGGTTTTATGGATATTTTATGTTATGCTTCATAACATCATAACGTAGAATTTGATATTAGATACTCTCTCTCACAACTCTCACAAACACTTATGTTTCATTGAAGCCACTGTCTTAAATTTGAGTTACCAACATTGTTCCATTGGCGTTATTATAAAGACAATCATGTTTAGAAACTTTTCATGCATACCCTTTTATAACACCATTTTTCATTATAGTATATGTTTTATGATTCCCAAGGGAGCAATTCGTACAGTAGCATACATATTTGTACAAGAGTCCACCAATTATTTTTTGTGATAAAAACTTGCTTATGCCGATGGCATTGACATCATAGGTCGATCGGCAAAAAAGTAACTGATACCTTTGAAAAAGTCGGAAGGGAATCTGCGAAAGTGGGTCTGGCGGTAAACGGCGAGAAGAGAAAGTTAATGGTGTCGTCGCGTAATGCGTCAATAGAGATCGGGCCAACTGTTGACGTTGGTTCCTATAATTTTGAGGTAGTAAGGGACTTCGTCTACCTCGTCACCGGCGTAAACACAACCAACAACATCAGTTATGAAATACGATGAAGAATAGTTTTGGCCAACAGATGCTACTTCGGGCTGCGTAAGCAGTTTAGGAATAAAGCCAAATCTTGTCAAACAAAAATAACGCTTTACAAAACACTGATACCACCCGTGCTGATGTATGGTTCAAAAGCCTGGGTTCTTGCCCAAGCAGACAAGGCAGTGCTTGGTGTGTTTTTTTGGCAGAAAAATTCTTCGAAAGATCTATGGACCAATCTGCGTTGACCGTGAATATCGACGTCGTATGAACCACGAGCTGTATCTGCTATACAACGACATCAGTATAGATAAACGTATCGAGATGCAACGATTGCGTTGGCTAGGCCATATTATAAGAATGAGCGATGATGAACCCGCTAAAAAGGCGTATAAATTCGGGCCGCATGGCGGTGCATGCAGAATTGGCAGGCCAAAGAATAGATGGTGAAAACAAGTGGATGAAGAGATGACAAGGCACGGTATTACAGCAAGCGAAGCACTAAATGGAGATAGTTGGAGATCTTTTCTTAGTTCGGCTTATGGAACAAATGTTCTGTAATGGGCGAGCTAAGTAAGTAAGTAAATGTAGCCTTTTTCTCAGTTCGGCTTATGGAACAAATGTTCTGTAATGGGCCAGCTAAGTAAGTAAATGTAGCCTAGATTATCCTGAAGGGTATTTTCCCACTGTTTTGAGTATTTGTCTATGGAAACTTCTCCATAAGTTATTGTCTACTTACAATATTCAGATGTGCTAAGTAAAAAAAATGGGATACATATAATTTAAGCAAAACATATAAACAATATCTTCACATAATAATTAACTGAGAAACTATTGTAATCAAAAACTCGTTTATGAGATAGTTTTACATAAAATGACATTCTTAATGTTACCAATCGACATTTTAAATTATCTACCATTTTAACATAAAATTATAAATATAAAACAGATCTCCCACGAATTGGGGGCTGTAAATTATGAATTAGAATAGAGAATTTATGACACCAACATGTCAAAGTCAATCAAACTGTGAGCAGTTTAAAATACACTTAACTGATTCGGGTTTTCTATTCTAAAGGAAATATTTGCCCCAAACCAGAGATTGCTTTAAAAATTTATGACAACGCTGGCATTAACATAAACTGGCACCACACACGCAGCAAGGCGAACAAAAGGAATCTCAATGGAGAATATATGATGCCAATAAAAATTAACCACAACTGCCTTTTGATGGATTTCTGTTTTGGACAGACCAAAGCAATTCGTTCAGAGTCACAACTTTAACAATCAACATGACGCCTTTCTTTTCTCTAGATCGGAAAATAAGCGATGTATCTTATAAATTGTAAGACATACAACCAGTGATAGGTACTTTTATGTAAAATTTTTTAGTACAGGGAAAAGATTTCCAATGAAAATCTACGAATAAATGTTACATTTCCATATGGTTACGACATATTTATGACTTGTTTGGTTGTGTGTGTTTATTCGATTTTCGGTGTGGCCATAACAAATGCAATTGTCATGCTTAATAACTGTCCGTTTTGATTATGAACTGCAGGTATTGCCTTTACAGTTAAAAATTAACAGAAATCTCTCATAGTATACATACACGTTGGTAAATACATAAAGATGACGACCTTTGAGTGACAGACTTTTAAAGTCAAGCTATTGCACAATTTTTAAACCTTTCAAACATTTACATATAATACATATTGTAAAACACAGAGATAAACTGAAACTGGAACCAAATTAACATCCATTTGGTTTTCGGACAACCGTGGAAAGGAATTGGTCGAAAATAATTTTGCTCAAAAATCTAATTTATTACCACCTATGTAGTTTCAAAGAAGAAGAAGAAACAATATCAACAAAGAATTGAATCTCTAAAATACAACAACAGTACTGTTATCCCTGTAGGTAATTATGTGGATTTCCAATTAGTCACTGCTAAAAGCATTCAATTTGTTGGGCTAGAAGAAAGCCAAATGAACAGTGCCGTGAAAGATTTACACTGCAATTACCATGAAGGTGTGTTACAGCAGGACATCAACAAACTAACCGGAACAAACATTTGGTTTGCTCACTAACAAACATACAGGGATAAAGAAATGTTTGTGTACATTAGCTACTGTTTAGTAAACATTTTTAATTGCATGCATAAAAGTGTGAATTGAGGAGGCCTTTTCTCAAATCCCAGGAAATACATTTGTGCTTAATCCATGGACGTGCTTCGCTCTCAATATGACTAATTTTTTATATATTTGTTTTATGATTCACCAGTGATGATTCAACTGACCTTCTGCTATTGCTATCCTTTTAACAGAAAAGAATAAATTTATTTGGACTCATAAAAACATTATGTTCACACTAAACTCTAAGAAAAGGTGAACCTTTTTTGACTTTATAATCACTTCTAACGTTACCAGATTCCTTTTACTTCTTTGTTTGGCTTTAGGTCAGAATAATTAAAAAACAATGAATTTTTGTTTTTTACATAATTTTTTTTTATTTTCCAATATTTCGACTTTCTTCGAAAGTCATCATCAGGGATTTTTCGTTTAGTTTTCTTCTATTAAGCAACTATCCGACACGTCCTCTTTGTCACTCGAGTATTTTCCAACTAATTAATGCTTTTTATTGTATTTTTTTCTATAGTGTTTCGGTAAATTTGTGCACAGTGTTCTGTGTCCATTTTATAGTTTATTCTTTATTCTATTGGTACATTAATTATATGTAGCATTTCAAGCATGTATCTGCGTTTGTAATTCGTTTCTTGGGTTAAAATTTCCACACCATTGAAATTCGGAGCGTGTCCCGTGGTTGCACAATATGCTGCAAGAGCAGTTTTCTGCTCCAAAGGTTTGTTTCTGGCTTTTTGGTCCCACTTATGACCACTTATTCTAGTTTTTAACTTTGTCTTTGTTGTGCATACGTATACCTTGGGGCATACGTTAAACGAGTCACCGTTACATTTAATTTTGTATACTGTATTAGATCTTTCTTCGATTGGAATTTTCGTTTTTGTGCGACTGAAGAAAATATTGTTCGTATTGCTGCTTTTAGTGGCCAATTGGTCGTTATTGTAGAGGTTTGAATGAGAAAATCTTTCGGAGAATCCACCCGAAAATTGACAACACAGACCAAAAAGTTGAAAAAGATTTACAAATGGTTGTTGTACAATGGCGCACTAAAAATTGTAGTGTTCTGACTGCGAATACATAAAAAATAGCACATATGAGTTTATTATGACTTGTGAGAAAAATTAAATATTTTATATTTTTTAATAAATACAAATTACGGAATAAATATAATAGAACACGTAAAAAACGCCTGATTTGATTTTTGTACAATGGATCATTAAAAATCGTAGTGTTCCGACTGCCGGATAACTAAAAATCGTAGTGTACCACGTGCAAAACACCAAGCTAATGTACCACACATGAGTTTATTATGATTCGATTTGTCCCTAGGTTTTACCATTTTTGAGATTTAGAAGTTTAGGTCACAATTTTAGGTTTTTTGTTAGGTTTTCGCGAGTTTGCTTGAAAACGGCAAGTGTTGTCAAAATGGGACTTATAGCTGTGAAAATTTCGTAATTTTTTCCTGGGTTGTACCATTTTTGCGATATATAATTTAAAGTATGGAAATTGCAGTCATGACATTGTTTCATATGGAGACGATACAGTCAGTGAACTAATCTGAACATCTATATCTCAAAAATGGTAAAACCTACGATAATATCATAAAATAAAATTTTGTAGACAATTTTCACTGCTACAACATTTTATTCCATTTTGATAGGGCGCGAAAACCTAAAAAAATGTGAACTTTGACCGCGATTTATTTAAAAAGCGCTCAGGCGATTTTTTTATTCCCAGGTGTAAGCTCCTCTCATTTAATGTTGGTTCAAGAGCACCGTATACTGTTATATGCTGTTAACCGATCCAAACCAAACTACTCAACGTTTTTCGAAGGCGAATTAAAAAAAAATCTGATATATAAGTTAAAGTAGGGAAATTGCAGTCCTGACATTGTTTCATATGGAGACGATACAGTCAGTGAATTGTCCTAATCTGAACATCTATATCTTAAAAATGGTAAAACCTACAAAAATATCATAAATGACAATTTTGTAGAGAATTTTCGATGCTACAACATTTTCTTTATTCCATTTTGATAGGGCGTGAAAACCTAAAAACCCCCAAAAAATGTGAACTTTGACCGTGATTTATTTAAAAAGCGCTCAGGCGATTTTTTTTATTCCCAGGTGTAAGCTCCTTTCATTTAATGTTGGTTCAAGAGCACCGCATCATGTTATGTGCTGTAAACCGACCCAAACAAAAATACTCAACGTTTTTCGACGTTTTCAAGATTTTCATTTATAAATTTATCTGAGGATGTAGATTTCGTCAAAAACTAACACCATACAGTTTTTGTTTGAACAAAATATGATTACAATTGTATTTTTAATTCAGTTGCTCTGTCAACAAACTCAATGTTAATAAAATTGGTGAGAGCAGTCCTTTGTCTATACAATCCGTTTTTCTGTGGCATGGGGTCGTATATAAAGCAAGAACTTTGGTAAAATACGGATTTCGGAGGAAACATTGAAAAATTATTTAATCGACAACGTCAAAATTGGGTTTTTGGACACTGAAAATTATAAATTATAATATAAACTCTACCAATACAAGACAGTCTAGACAGACGTAAATTTTATTTACGTAGTACTTGGTTGTTATACAACTACAACGAAGACATCGACACTAAAGTCCAAAGTCCAAATATTAACCCCATTGAAAATTTATGGGTTCATCTGAAGACATAAGTCAGGAATAAGACAGCCCACTTATATGAGAGACTTAATTAAGATCAATGGCACAAATATCAATAAAATATGACAATTCGATTTGTATTTTTTTTAAATCCCATGTAATTGATGCCCAAAGTATGTATACGTTATATTAAGACCAACTTTTTCTGGAAGTCCCGATACGATAAATGTTATACAAATAAAATTTGTATAACATTTAGATAACTAAAACAGTCAAATGTATACATTTTTCGCAGAATTCTTTCTTCGGACATCCTCAATGTTCATGTGAAAAATAATGACAAAAATCGACCAACCCTAAATATGTACATACAAAATGTATATGCAAAGTTTCAACACATTGTAAAAACATATCGTGTGAAGTACCCATTACATATGTATATAACACATATTTAAAATTACAACGAAAATAAATACATTTTTGCTCTGCAGAAAAATTGCAATTTTCAATACATTACTTTTCAGTGAAAAAATCTCCGTTTTTGAATAATGGTTATTGAATGATTATAGTATAGTAGATTTATATTAACGCTGAATATTTTAAGACAAAATAATTAATGAATGGCCTGTTTCTCTAAAATGATTCGAAATCAAATCCGTTCGAATTACTAGCAACCAAACTCCTGTTGTTGTAGAAAATATTTGTTTGACTGAAAACAAACATGGCTCATAAATTTTTATATAATTTTCAAAAAAAATGGTAGTAGTTTGAACGAATTTGTATATGTATCGTATTAATGAAACTGGACATAAATCTTCTTATGATTAAGTTTGTCGATTTTAGAATTTTTTGTTATACCCTACACCACACTGTATTAAGGGGTATTACCAATTTGTGCATTTGTATGTAACATGCAAAAGGAAACGAAATAGGTCAATGGTTCCTTTCGATCCATCCGTTAATGCACTTTTGTCGCATTTATTATCCTATCCGGGTTAAAATTTATGATGGTCGCAATTTTGACCAAAGGACTATAGCTATTACTTTTGACGAGAATCGGTTGAGATTTGGATATAGCTCCCATATATTCTCCCGATTCCGTATATTCTATCCACCAAACAACTATTTTATAACAAATGTGTAATGAAATCGGTTCAGTAGTGCGATTCACTAAATAATTTTGTGAGTTACCGACAATTGTCGGTAAAATTAAAATGCTTATAATTTTGGTAATTACCGATGTTTTTCGGTAAGTAAGCGATGAAAAAAGCAGTCGTAAGGTTATACCGATAGCAACAGTGTTGCCAACTTTTATTTGAACTTTTCATTTATAATTTTGCGTTTTAATTTTACCGATTTTTGTCGGTAACTCAAAAAATGTGTTAGAGAATCGCACTACAGATTTGGATATAGCTCCATACATTTGAATTCCTAATTACTGCTTGATATGTTTAAGACATTGTCATTGTTTGCACTTATTTTTAATGCCAATAATACTGTAAGTAAGCAGATAATCGAGCCATGTTTAATAAAATACTGCTTAGTGTAGTACAATTCAACCGTTTTGCCCCTCCGAGCAACATTGAAGTGACGGTTGAGCTAAGTACTTTCATTACTAAAGGGATTTAGTTATGCCATATTCGAAGTAGTGTAGGGTACCAAATGTTAAAGGAATATGTAGTTTTAACAACAGTCGTTGAGAATATAGTTTTAAATATACTACGGCCCACATTTTTTGAAAACAAAATTTGCCGTTGATAGCTTCTAGCTACTTCTACGCGGCATCAATAAAGCTAAATGAACACAAATTGATTAATCGATTTATGTAGTTCTATTTGAAATCCACAGGTATGATTTTTAGAAAGAATATGTGGTAAAACCTTAAACTGTCGTACTTTACTGGATAAAGAATTTGTAAATAGGAACGGGTGAAACTATACTCTGCATTTCAATTTATTTATTTATTATCCTCCTTTATATTCGTGTGAATTCTCCGCTAACGAAGTAGCGGGCACTTGCTAGTGTAAACTATGTAACTACTTCCCACTGTTATGGTCTTTGCATTGCAAAGAAACGCATAACAAATTTTGATGGTTTGTTGTAAACAACAACAAACTATCGTCACCGTGCTGTGTGTCTATTTTTAGATTCACTTTTGGCAGTTTTGTTGAGATGTGTATTATTTTATTGTTGTAAAATAATTAAGCTAAATCTCGGGTTTTGTTGTTTTTAAATTTTAAAACAACAAGTTCTATTTAAAGTGGGATGTAGTTAAAATTGATTTAATTTCGGGAAAGGCAAAGAATACTAGTTTCGTCCAACGCCATTTGGACTCATCAGTTCTCTTAGTTCTTTGAATTGAAACAAAGAACTCTTCCCCAATTGTATGACGACCAGGACGAAACTAGTATTCTTTGCCTTTCCCGAAATTAAATCAATTTTTACTACATCCCACTTTAAATAAAACTTGTTGTTTTAAAATTTAAAAACAACAAAACCCGAGATTTAGCTGAATTATTTTACAACAATAAAATTGTTTTCTTTCATAATTTTGACCAAATTTCGCAATGTATTTGTTCAAATTTAACCAAATATTTAATTTTCCTAAGAAAACATAATACCTCCGCAGTCGGAGCACTACGATTTTTATTGCTCCGGCATGCGGTACACTACGACTATCGTTGTTTTCCGGTACAGTATCACTAAAATATTTTTTAGTGTTTGTGTCCCGGAGCGGTACACTATCGTAGTGTACCTATCCACCTTGGTACGGTACGATACCATAGTGTTTATTTTCGAACACTGCTAATCACCGGGAAACTGAAAAAGGTGATTCTGAATGATGACATCAGCTGAATATGAATAGTATTTTGGACTGTTTTCTTAAGAAATTGCCAACACAAATCATTCAAATGTCATTATTCCTCTTTCTCCATTTGATGTTGTAACAACAAATAATTTAAAAAATGACAAATATCAAATATCTAAACTTACAAACGTGAACAAGAGGGATGTTATTTTGGAGAGATTTCCAGATTTGATATGCAAAGGTTATACTGTTTGTCTTAAAACATATGTACATAAACTGTCGCTATGTTGGAATTCAACACATGAGCCGGAATCGTACATCACCATACTGACAGAACACAAATCACGATATTAGTTGTGACAAATACATACATATTTGTGGAAAGTAAATTCATGAAAGTTTTCAAAATAATAATAACGAGTGCACAGGAAAAATTTAGGAGCTACTTATATCTGAAGAAAAACATCCTATGAACATTTTTCTACTCTATTGCAACACATAATGCGATACTATATTTGGATATACACTCCACGTCAGTAGAATAGAACACCTACATTTTTGTTAATGTTAGCTTATTTATCCCAAAACGAATGAATCTGCGTTTTCAATCTTGTGGGGATGTAAAGTCGATAATGTTCCATATCAAACACAGAAAAAATTATTTTTCTAGTTCTTCGCGAAATGATTTTCTGATCATTTTTCCGATAGTACTATGAAAAATAGGCATTTATTTTTGGTCATCAGGATAGAACAGTCACTTTATTTTCGCGAATTTTTGAGATATTAAAGCCGAATTTTCATTCAGTCGATAAAGCAAGGCTTTCTAGTCATTATTCACCAAAGAAAACCTATAAATTATTCCGCGGACTCCGAAATAACATCGTTAAAAGGTTTAAATTGACAGATATTGGAAACATCTCGGAATATCAATAGGAGTCGCGCAATTATGTCATATTTCTTCTCAATAAGATAGAATATGACACAGGCAACCTCGACGGATACAATCGAGTGCTTCGGATGCTGATAAGATGGAATATTTTCAACATATTTATGAAAAAGGTCAAAATTTCTTAAAAAACCATGATGATTTGTTCAATAAAATGATTTTTCCGCGAACATGTCTGCCATTTAATGGTTTGGAAATATGCCCCAGATTTAGAGGAAAATAATCTGATATGAAAATAACCGCTATTTAATACACTGAGGGAAATTTTAGCACATTTTTCAAATTGAACACACTCTTTGGATTTTGAATTTTATATGTGTTCTTATTTCGGTGTCCGCGGCTGTTCTTAACAGTGTTATGCTCCAATATAAATGGACCAGTTTATTCTCTCCATACCGGATTTTACGAATTAGTAGTTTTTTTAACTGAAATCGCAAATGTAAAAGCCCCGTTTTCGCGGAAAAACACCGTCATGGAAATTGAGGTTTTAGGTTTCGTATGTTGTTTTAGAAGATACTACAATTTCCCTCAGTGTATTAAAATAACGGTTGTTTTCGTATCAGATTATCTTCCTTCAAATCTGGAGCATATTTCCAAACCTTTGCATGGCAGACATGTTCGCAGAAAATCCATTTTATTGAACAAATCACATGATTTTTTAAGAAATTTTGACCTTTTTCATAAATATTTTGAAAATATTCCATCTTATCAGCATCCGAAGCACTCGATTGTATCTGTCGAGGTTGTCTGTGTCATATTCTATATTATTGTGAAGAAATATGACATAATTGCGCGACTCCTATTGATATTCCGAGATGTTTCCAATATCTGTCAATTTAAATCCTTTAACGCTGTTATTTCGGTGTCCGCGGAATAATTTATAGGTTTTCTTTGGAGAAAAATGATTAGAAAGCCTTGCTTTATCGACTGAAAGAAAATTCGGCTTTAATATCTCAAAAATTCGCGAAAATAAAGTGACTGTTCTATCCTGATGACCAAAAATAAATGCCTATTTTTCATAGTACTATCGGAAAAATGATCAGAAAATTATTTCGCGAAGAACTAGAAACATCATTTTTTCTGTGTTTGATATGGAACATTATCGACTTTACATCCCCACAAGATTGAAAACGCAGATTCATTCGTTTTGGGATAAATAAGCTAACATTAACAAAAATGTAAGTGTTCTATTCTACTGACGTGGAGTGTATGTATATAGCGTGTTTGGTGCAGCAAATACGTGAAATCGTCCGAAACCGAACCGAACCGATTTTCACCAAAAGTAATATCGTTCTTCCTATGGCCAAAAAATGATATTCCCCAATAAATAAATGTGACCTATACGTTGCGAATGGACGGACGGACATGCATAAATCGACTCAGAAAGTATTCTATGTATATCCCCAAAAGGAACTATTTATCTATCTCGTTTCCTTATGCATGTTACATACAAATGCACAAAGACATAATACCCCTTACCACAGTGTGGTGTAGGGTATAAAAATGAGTCGGTTAATTAAATAGCGTTAACTATTGTTCAATTAAGTTATTAACAAGTACTAATTGCATACGACAATAAAAATGTTAATCATTTTTATGTATTGATGGAAATTTGCATAAATTAAACACATAATTATCCTATCATTAATGATAATGAACTAAGTTAATGATAATAATTATTATTTATGTGTAAGAATGCGACAAATATTACAAATACAAACTGAAAATTCCAACACGACCATTGTTTTGAAGTTGATATCTTTCAATTGTTTTCTTGCAAATAACAGACATTTTAATTTTCATTTTTTTTGAAAGATTATAATTTCAATATTAGTTAATTTCGTGTCCTTATAATTTATCACAGCTTTCATGAGCCACATAGTTGGTGAACTTATACATATTTTTTTCTAATTATACCTTCAGCCTTTAGGCTAAAAAGGGTATATATACTTTGAAAGTACCAAACATGTGTTTTATCGAAATAATGGTTTTAGAGCCCAAGTATGTTTGGTCCAAATTCGCTTCAGACAATTTGGAGTCAACTTAGTCATTGGTTGGTCCATACTTTTCACATTGTAATATCTCTACGAGACATAGATCAGTGGGCCTATTCTGTAACTTTTTAACGACAGTCGATATTGTTATTTTTTCGAGAAACTCATTTTAACAACATAATTAAAAACCTTTGTATTCTGTAAACAAATTTTAACAACTTTTGTAGTTATGAAAACAACACAAAAATAGTCGGTGTTTAAAAATCTACAAAAATGTTCAATATTGGATTTGCCTTTGGTTTGTGAGTATGTGTTGTTTATGAATACATTCAAAATTGAAAGCTTTTGAAAGTTTATAGACAATTTGTCTACATTTTTACAGAATAACACAATCGTCGGATTGTTAAAAAGTTACAGAATATGCCTTCAGGTTCGAACATAGTATATATATATATGTCCACTCTTTCTGGTAAATCCCACACAAAATTTAGAAAATGTGCAGATTAAGACCTCCTTTCGAGTCTCTTTAATTTTTGTTGTAACTATTTGATTTTTAGGAGTAAGTTCATACTTCCGTAGAAAATGGTTCGAAAGCTGTAAAAAACCCCATATGACACCATGTGTAGCACACGATAACTCTCGAACGGATCAGCCTATTCGCTCCAAAATTTGGCTTTGGTAATATTTTGTCCAAATTTTGTTTAACATCGAAAATGGCCAATATCGGTCTTGTCTTTAGGGCACTTCCTCCACAAAAATTCAACATTTTTATATAAGTGCAGTTTAGGATCTGTTAGAAGATCCTGTGGAGTTTTATACCGAAGCTATTCCTTTTAGGCCTTTTTGCAGCGATAATATCGACACCTCCAAATAATAGTATGCTAAGTCTAAAAAGTGAGTTTTGCAGGAGAAGCTCACAAAGTTTGGAAATTTTTTTGAACTTCAGTACTATGCTAAGTCAATATTTGTTTATAACTTCTGTTCGGATTAACCGATCATTACCAAAATTAGACAGAATTTAAATTAAAGGACGTTCGACACCTCCAAATAATAGTTTGCTAATTCCGAAAAGCGAGTTTTGCAGGACAAGCTCTAAAAGTTTGGAAATTTCTTTGACCTTCAGTACTATGCTAAGTAAATATTTGTTTATAACATCTGTTCGGATTGTCCGATCATTACCAAAATTTGACAGAATTTAAGTTAAAGGACGTTAAATATAAAAATGTAAAGAACTTGAAAATATGCTAAGTCGACTTAGCATACTATTGTTTGGAGGCGTCGATATGTTTTCGTGCGCAAGTCCATGCATCCTGACGTAATGGTCCAAAAGCTATTTATTACATTGTGCGACAACAAAAAAAAAATTACAAAGAAAACTAGTAGATTATGAAAGTAAAGCAAAGAATACACAGAAAAAAATTTACTGTATTATAGGAATAGTGTTCATAAAGTCTTGCCAAAGATCAAATTTCTGCATTTCAAGAACGCCTTTCATAAAGCAAAAAATACTGGTTTCTTCTGAGAGATTGAAAAAAAACCATTTTGGCGAGTTGTTAATATTGTCTATCAACAACACCAACACCACACAAATTTTGCTGCTTTTATTAATTGCTTTTATTTTGTATTATTGTAATTTACCGTTTCTTCTAATGATTTCCACTGAGTTGTTATCGTCTTGTGAGCATAGCAGAACAATATAAACCATATGTACATACATACATGTTGAGTCTACCAGCACTAGGTTAAGATATTAGATGTTGCCTTTATATTAAATAAATTACAAATTTGTAAATGCGAAATATTCGGACGACCAATGACTCTGTTTTTTCGACACCAAACGCACTAAAGTTAACTACAAACAATTGTTTGGTTTGTTAGTTAACTAAAAAAATTGTTGCGGCAGTGGTAGTTATTGTGTGTGTGTGGTTTGTTGATAAAGTCTCAATGTGACGGTGAGACGATGGTGGGGGTTGTGTCGTGGTTTTTGGATGGTGGGACGATGAGACCATACAAAAGAAGACGAGAACAATGTAGAGAGCGTTTACCAAACAAGAGAGGAAATGGGAGAGAATGTAGGGAAAAATAAGAAAGTGGTTTTGCATCTCATGAAAATCTTACATATTTTTGAAAAAATGGTGGCTTTCGGATGGATATAAGAAAGTGCACATGTATCTTATGTACCTGTACAGTATGGAAAAACTACATCACGAACGAAAATATGTAAAAATTTTTGAAATATTTTTTTCTGTGTATGAGACACGTGTATCGGCGTTTTTAAAGTTTCCGATGTAAAGTAACCAAAGTAGGCGGGTCAAGTTTTGCCTATTTCTAGTTTTTTTTTTTTTCGAAGTATTCGAGTTAAGATATTAAGGAATCCTTGCATTTTAGTTATATTAGCGTCTTTGACAACTTTACAGAGGATGATGTGGGCAATATTTCTGTAAAAAAATTTAACCCTCATGCGGCTCATCAAAGGGGTCTTTTTGGTCCTTTTCTGGAAAATCTTTCAAAATCTCCTGTAAAATGTGATCATATCAAATCCAAATATTCTACAAAATTGTTTGCACTAAAGCAGTGAATATTTTTTAGTTGTGAATCTGCTTTTTGGCACAATAATATTTTTATGGGCAAGGCACTGCACTATTCGCTTTTTGAAAAAAGCATGAGAGTGTGCCTTTTATATGCATTTTGCGGATCTCTGATGCACATAGGTTTCAATCTGAAAATTTTTGGCCAAAACCCTATTTTTGAAGTTTCGAAATTTTAACTTTTTTTTGCACAGAATAATAAAAAACACCTCAAGTCGCCTGAAAATAATTAGTTTTCGTAAATAACGTAAGTATTCGTTGATTGGCGCAGTACCAAAGTTGACACTTTTTTATGTAAAAATAAAACAGACTTTGTGCTGTAAAATATACAATTTTTGTTGTATTGCGTCGCTGCATAAATATACAGAAGTGAGACCAAAGTTATTATGAATCGGGAAGCTGTTAATGAGTACTTTCATAATATTTACAAAAAGGGCGATGAAATTTGTAAAATTAGCGTAATAAAATCAATTTTTATATATATTAAAAATTATTTTTTTACAAATATTTAAACTGTTAAAAAAATGTCCAAGTTTGTCCACCTCCAAATTGATTTTGGAAGATAGCTGGGTGTCTGAACTAATAAATTGAGAAATAAATTCTTGCTCAAATTTGCCACAGTTAAAATAAAGTGGATTTTTCTATTTTAAGATGGGAGAATTTTTTGTAAATACCTGTTGTGACTGTACGTAGTATCCAATTGAAATAGAGCGGTAATACCTACATCTATCAACCGATTTTTCCTAAAATTCATATTTAAGGGTTTCAGAGTGTAGAAAACAAGTATGTGTAAGTTTTTTGAAAATAGGTTCATTTTTTGTCATAGCCCCCACATAAAATACCGTCCAATTTTAGATATTTTGTTAAATTTAGCGAGACTTTATGACCGATTCGGCTGAAATTTGATATTTCGACCTTTTGGAAGATATGAATCCTTCGTACCAAAAATTGTTAACATAGGTCAATGTTTTGGTTTAGACCCCACACAACGGGACCACCCTGTTCAACAAATTTTGGCAGTTTTTGGTCATTTTGGTCGATAAAACGTAAGAATTGCTGTTTGTACACATTTATTAAAAATAATAATTAATTTCAATACAAAAAGGACGTTGAAATAGTTTTGGCCAGAAAATTTGGATGTGGGACCATTTTGCAATGCTTTGAAATGAAATTTTAATGTCTTGTTTGGAAAATGAAAAATGCTGTATTTTAACTTGATTTTCATGACAAACAAAACTCTTTATTAATTCAAACGAATCCATACATGAAATAATTACAACCAATTTATAAGCAAAAATTATATAAAAAATTGGAATTTATCACCGTCGCTGTACCGCAACAGAGTTTACTTCCTCCGCTTTCCGCATTTTGATTTTGTTTCATCTTACAAAATTCTTTTTCGATTATCTATCCAACACCAGTTCAGATTTCGACACGGACTCCAACTGCATTCCTTTACGAATTTCTTGTTCATGAAATACTTTCAATTGTATAAAAAAACTTGGAAATTTACACTTTTTCATTTCGGGAAGAACTGATATCGCTACGTAGGGTTCTACAAATCGACTTGCTTTTTAGGAATCTCTAGAGAATCATTTGTAACGAAAGGAAAGGAGAGACTTTTTCAGGAAAATATCATTTATGCGTTATTCATTTATTTTTAAGTTATAACATTTTCTTTCCAAAAGTCGTTACTTCTTTCTTTTCAGATTCTTGTTCCTTTTCTTTTCGGACTATTTGTTCAAATTTCGAGAAGCGAGATTTTATTGATTTCATTCTCGGTTTACATTTACGAAATACTCGGTTTACATTTACGAAATCCACTCGATTTCAACTTTCAATTCCTTTTCGTATACTATAATTTAGATTTGTTCATGTTTTTTTGATTTTCCCGGATAATAAAAACAAATTTCAGAAATTTTTTTGCATTATCGGATGGATGTCAAATGTTGTTCCTGTTCCAAAAATTGTAGATGTGATCGCAAAGCATAATTTAATTATTTTAAAAAGGAATTACAAAAGAAATATTATTTTTACCACATATTCATGATCAACGTAAAATTCTGAGCCGGTCTATGAATGCCCGTCCTTCCGTTCGTCTGTGGTTTCGTTCTAAATTGGCGTTTAGGTACCTGTTGGTCAGAAAACTTCCCCACAACAAGTTATGGACATAGGTACTATCGTAGTAGAAAAAAATAACTTTATTTTGGTTCAGAATATTAATTGGTGGAGGGTATAAAAAGTTCGGCCTGGCCGGAACTTAACACCTTTTTACTTGTACTTATTAGTCCACAGTTGACTGGTTAACTAAGCTAAACAATATTTTAAATAAAGTCCGCCATCTACCATTAAGGCCAGTCAAAATCCATGATGATTCCATGTTAGAGTAATTTTATGCCAAAATAACCCATTTAACCCACATGTCGTCGGTGTCATGCTTAAGTGTTCCATACGCAATTTTCGCGTTTTGAGATAATCGCATTTTAATGATTGCGTCACAACTGCTTTTATCTGACTGAAGAAAATATTTATATTTCAGACTAAATTTATCAGTAATAGTATGTAGAACATTTTTGCCTAAAGTTAGAGGAATATCTGTTGGAATAAAATAGTTATACAGAATTTTTTAAAAATAGAATTTTTGTCGAGTTGTTCCATAACCGCACATATGACACAAATGCAAAATATTGTAAATCACATGGAACAAATAGACAAAAAAAAATATCCCAACTTTGCCTCAATAAATTCAATGAAAGTTCTGATTTTTTGAACGGGTTTTTAAATTTTTAAGTTATTAAAATATTAATATTATACCTGAAAAGAGCTTTTGCTTTCGGGCCGAAATATGGATATCTCGGAAACTAGAGCGAGAAAGAGCATACGCGAGAACCCTAAGAGCACCTATATCTCAAAAAGTCAAAAATGGCGTATGGAACACTTAAGCATGACACCGACGATGTGTAATCGAAAGCCCAACGGGTACGACACCAACGAAAACTCTCCGATTTTTTTAAGTTTTGTCCGAAGGTAGGGTTTATTGCGCTGATTACGGAAAAATATAATTTTCATGGGCGGCGGATTAACAACCGGGTTAGAACCGGTTGTGCTGAACCGATTACTGCAATGTGGATATCGTTTGAAAACTTATGGAAATACCTAACACATAATGTGGCTATTTTAACCGGTTCGCCTCCTAATGTACTTATGTGGGTAATTTTTAATTTGACATTTAAACCGCGATATCTCCAAAATGGTAGGTCTTTTTTAAAAATCATAAATTCTTGTAGACAATTGTTAAATATACAACTTTTACTTTAGGCTGCTTTTGCTAAGTCTTACCGTTTTTGAGAAAAATTAAAAAAAAACTGAATAATGCCTCCAAAAATTACCTTTGACCCCGAATAACTTTTTTGCACACATGGGATCGATGGGGACTTTTAGGATGTTGCTTCTTATGATAAACCCTAGCTCTCCACCAAAATTCAGCTTTGTGGTAATTTATATAGATATATATATATATATATATATATATATATATATATATATATATATATATATATATATATATATATATATATATAAACTCTATTTACGGACGAAAGTCGAACACAATTACAAAATACAGAATATCAAAGCGGTTTAACGATAAGACCCATTACAGAGGAAGAATTAAGAGCAACAATAAAAACCATGAAAGATAAAAAAGCATCGGGTCCTGATGAAATACCCACCGTAGTACTGAAACTAATAGAAGGAAGAAATATACAACTAATATTGAGATTATTCAATCAAATTTACGCCACAGGACATTACCCTCAAGACTGGCTGGAATCGACATTTGTAACCATACCTAAAAAAAAACAATGCGAATTTGTGCGGTGATTTTAGACTAATTAACCTTATGAGCCATGCTCTAAAAATCTTTTTAAAAATAATACACAGACGAATATACCCATTATGCGAGATGCATATGGGTAACACACAATTTGGATTCAGAGAAGGCATGGGTACCCGAGAAGCATTGCTTGGAGTTCACGTTCTAGTACAAAAATGCCGCGAAGTTCAAAAGGACGTCTTTCTTTGTTTTGTGGACTACGAGAAGGCGTTTGATACCGTAAAACACGATAAGTTGATGGATATTTTAACCGACATTGGACTAGAAGAATGTGATAAAAGATGTATTCAAAATCTATACTGGAAACAAGTATCAAATATTAAAGTGGATGGTGAATTATCTGACAATATCCCAATTTCGAAAGGTGTACGGCAAGGATGTATTTTGTCACCTCTTCTCTTTAATATATATTCTGAAAAAATTTTTCAAGAATCAATAGCTTCCAAAAACATTGGCATTAGCATAAATAACATCCTCATCAAAAACATTCGTTACGCTGATGACACAACATTACTGGCAAGCAGCTTTGCAGGGCTACAACGACTAATAGATGCACTCATGAAGACCAGTGAAAAATATGGATTATCAATAAACATAAGAAAAACTAAATATATGATTGTCAGCAGAAAACAGGTGGAAAATAATGTACCTATGATAATTAATAACATAGAAATAGAACGTGTAAGAACATATACATATCTAGGAGTCCAGATAAATGACCGTTGGGATATGTCAAGTGAAATTAAGTGCCGAATCGAAATGGCAAGAAATTCATTTTCCAAATATAAGAAAACGCTAACCAGCCATGACATAAGCCTTTCAACGAAAATACGTTTTGTCAGATGCTACATATGGTCAGTATTATTATACTCTGCAGAAACTTGGACGATAAAATTAACCGACGAAAAACGACTAAATTCTTTTGAAATGTGGATTTATCGTCGTATTCTAAAAATTCGCTGGACTGACCACGTTTCAAATGAAGAAGTACTACGACGGATGAATGTGGAACGACAAATAACACGCGATGTAAAAAGCCGAAAAACATCTTATCTGGGTCATATAATGCGCAATGAAAAATATAAGCTCCTCCAAGCCATTATCCAAACCACAATAGATGGAAGAAGACCAAGAGGCAGAAAAGAAACATCATGGATAAGAAATATTCAAGAATGGACGGGACTGCAAGACGAAAGAAACCTACTGAATGCTGCCAAGAATCGAAACCTATCTATAATGGAAAAAAAAATTTTAATTAAATTGTTAACAATGTAAAACATAATTGTATGATCGCTAACACCCGAATACGGGTTGGCAAATAAAGAAGAAGAAGGTAATTTTTGCTATTTCCCCCTTATACACATGTCTATTTTGACTTCTAGAAGCTTATTTTACATAAATTAATATGTGGTCAATTAGTTTGCTTTAATTTTAGTTAATGACGTTAATTTGCAGTGCCGCTATTTCGTGTAGTGAATAACAAATAAATGTTTTTTTTTTCAATTTTCCTAATTGTTTAGCATGGACTGTTGTTGCTGTTTGTCCTGTGCTATTGATTGTTCTGCTTATAGCATT
Source organism: Musca autumnalis (assembly GCF_047663935.1). NCBI lineage: Eukaryota > Metazoa > Arthropoda > Insecta > Diptera > Muscidae > Musca > Musca autumnalis. The sequence goes on from NW_027411977.1 coordinate 182,859,537, forward strand.
CATTGTCATATTTATGGCTTCGATTTCATACAACTGGGCTTAGGTTATGTTCGTGGTTAGGGGCTTATTTGTAAATATTTTCATGTCAATACACAAAAGCATCGTGTCCAAAAGATGTAAACATGTTGTACTCCAATATTTGTATTATTTTCATTATTTTGTGTCTTTCATTTGTATGGTAATTAGAGCAATTTGTATAATATTGTAATGTGATTTTATTGGGATATTTTTTTTCGGAACATTAAATACATATTGGAGGTCATAGACATTGCTTTGTGTTTATTAGAATCAATTTGGTATTAAATGCTTCCAAATGAAACATTACAAATACGATCAGAGAGAATAAGTTTTTTAAGTCGATTTTGGTTTAAGCACTTATTCTTACCTTCGCTTTTCCGACTATAAAGTCTAATATATTAATTATATTATTTTTATTGAATCATTTATATTATTATTGTATACTAAACCAACATGCATTATTTGAATGTCTATTAAAATTGATTCATATAGTCATAACTTATTCCACAATCATTAGAAGTCTTCATATTCTATCAATGGCACTATAGGCAATTTGGCCTGCTTTTTAGGCAACAATCAATAACGGCTAATCCAACGATTTTTGGTCGTTTATTGGGAAACTAAAATCATTTTGGTGTTCATTTTATATGTTGTAACTGTAAGTAATGACAAAATTGTCTTTTATGTAGTTTCATATTCCAATCCCGCGAGTCAGAAAATTCGAAATTACATCTGTCAACTGTATATAGATGACTGGACCAACAATTTTCTGAGTAACCATACAAAAACAGAATATCAGAATATCACAGAAAAATTTATGCAAGAAAGGTTTGTACATCCACAAAAGACAAAGTAGCACCATATCGAAAATATGGTCGTGCCCTTCTATAGTGGCTATTTCAAAATGAGGATCGATATAATCCATCTCCAATACCAATACCTAAACTCCGTCTACCTTAAATGTTGTGAGCGTTAACTTCAATTCAACAGACGGACGTACTGATGGCCATCGATATGTTATGTTGATTTAGCATTTTATGCTGGTTATGAATAGGAAGGGCTTTGGAATTCTGTGCAAATATCAAAAGTACCACCACATAAAGCATGGAAAAATATTAAGAAATATGTTGTCACTTTTCCCCAATTGTTAAAAAAAGTCCCCGCACCGATTTCGTGCAAGTTTTCCAATGCAAATAATATAACATATGTACGTTAACACATAAAACCTATAAGAAGCAGTTTATCCAATATGTACATAATTACTTTTCTAAGTTACAAACACGAATCGTAAAAGCACTTTTTATCCATATCAACTAAAACAATGTTGTTGAAAATTCAACTTAAGCCAGCGCTTATTGTTGTGACAGAGAAAAGGGTTGTTTTGCCTAATCGTGTTTTCTGCTTGTTCAACTCACCAGGGACGTAAGCAGGGGGCCCGGGCCCCCCGTTGCCCCCCCAAGTCCACTGTCCAACATTTTTAAGGTAGTCGTGTGCAAAAAACTTCTACCGAGGATTTTATGAAAGTACAGACCCAAACGACAAAAACACTAGTTGACTATTGTTTTGTCAAATCCAGCTAAGATTTTATGTCCTCATCTAAAATTGATATTGTTTGCATCATATCCCCAAAACCTCCAAATTTGTCGTAATGATATCTTTGAAAAAATATTCGCACAAATGTGATACACAATTCATCTGAACATGCCTTTGTTGTCTAATGTCTCTATCACGGTGTATCTAGAATATACTGCTATACATATAATATACTGCTGAAACAACATGAAGGAAGCATTTTACATATTCACAATGTTCCAAGGAATAGTTAAGCGCACCTTTTGGAAAATTTCTTGTAAAGGTAAAGGTAACTAGAATTTCAGAAAAGATGTAAAATTTTTTATATTTAATGCTAAAGAAGGTCGCTTTAGACTGGTTTAGATGAAGCCATAAAATTCGAACCGGATATGAAAAGTCCAAATGAAAAATGTCTATTAGAATTTGTTTGCATTTTTGGTGTTGCTCAGTATAATTGTACCCTCAGCCTTTGTGGCCTTTAGCACAATCCGTCTGTCTGAATCTCTGTTTGTCTGGCAGAATGGAGCGCATGATAACTGATTTGGCCAAAGTTTTGGATCTCGTAATATTTTAAGTTTAAATCATATCGGTTCCTCCGCCATAAAAGTTCAAAAATTTTAGCTAAAATGGTGGATACTCTATCTCTCGAAGAGAGTAATCGTTTCTATCTAAACTTTGCACATCGCAATATTTCTTCCTTAACATAGATCGAACCTAATACGGTTTATATTTTGAGTTAGCGACAAAATCGGTGAAATTAAAACGCAAAATTATGAATGAAAAGTTTAAATACTATCTGACCGCACTCTTTCTTTAGGCAGAAGTAAGTCCCGGTCCACACTATCGTGAATTTCATTAAAAAGCTTCATGAAATTAGGCGTTTCTAGATCGAGGTCCATAGTAGGGTAAAATCATGAAATTGCTGTAGTGGGGAATTCGACCTAAGAACACCTAATTTCATGAAATTTTTAAATGAAATTCACGCTAGTGTGGACTGGGACTAAACGACTGTTATATTATTAAAAAATATCGTTAATTACCGAAATTATAATCAATTTAATTTTAACGTTTTTCGGTAACGCAAAGAATGAGTTGGAGAATCGCAGTTCTTGTATAGAAATATAAATAAATTTTTAAAAAAATTATGACTCCTTTTATTTTCATTTGATATACAAAATCACCGGCAACTACGGATTGTTGTATTGTATTCTCGCAATTATGCAACCACTAGATTTAAATTCCGTTGTCATATTCGAAGTCTATACCTTTTTTTGCTTTCGACGACAAGATAAAGTCATTTTGCAGATTGTAACGACAAGTTACCTCCGGTTGCTGGGATACGCTCGCGGGGGTAGGGCTCGCCAAAGAAAATTTATATTTGCAGTGACTCAGAGTGAGACTATATGGTTTGAGATACCAATTCTGTGTAGGATCTTTATCGATGTGTTTATATGACTTCACAAAGGTTATTATATTAGGAGTCTTATTCTACGAGGGAACTCTGCAACGGCTGGGAAGCTCGTTCGGGGCTTAGGCTCGGGAACAAGGACGGCTCATTATACCTCGGCTCTCATTGCTGGGCGTTGGCGGAAATGTCCAACTGTCGGCTCCGTCTCCGAAGGGCTAAAGTTTCGTCGGTGTCTACGAGTCACTTCGTTGTCTCGCGTTCCGATGACTTTGGAAGTTTCCGGCCTATTCTATATAGTGTGGTCGATGGCCACGTCGACTCAAAGACTCGCGGAGAAATTTAACAAAATTGAATATGTTAAAGTCAATGGCCACGTCGACTCAAAGACTCGCGGGGAAATTTAACAAAAGTTTATATGTTCAAGTCAATGGCCACGTCGACTCAAAGACTCGCGGGAAAATTTAGCAAACTTTGATATGTTGTAGCCTATGGCCACGTCGACTCAAAGACTCTCGGGAAAATTTAACAAATTTTCATATGTTGTAGTCTATGGCCACGTCGACTCAGAGACTCGCGGGGAAATTTAGTGAGTTCTGATATATTAAATTCAATGGCCACGTCGACTCAAAGACTCGCGGGAAGATTTAACAAAATTTTATATTTTGAAGTCGATGGCCACGTCGACTCAAAGACTCGCGGTAAAATTTAACAAATTTTGATACGTTATAGTCTATGGCCACGTCGACTCAAAGACTCGCGGTAAAATTTAACAAATTTTGATGTGTTATAGTCTATGGCCACTTCGACTCAAAGATTCGCGGTGAAGTTTAACAAATTTTGATCTGCTATAGTCTATGACCACGTGGACTCAAAGACTCGCGGTAAAATTTAACAAATTTTGATGTGTTATAGTCTAAGGCCACGTCGACTCAAAGACTCGCGGTGAAGTTTAACAAATTTTGATATGCTATAGTCTATGGCCACGTCGACTCAAAGACTCGCGGTAAAATTTAACAAATTTTGATGTGTTATAGTCTATGGCCACTTCGACTCAAAGACTCTCGGTAAAATTTAACAAGTTGTTATATGTTAAAGTCTATGGCCACGTCGACTCACGGTAAAATTTAACAAATTTTGATGTGTTATAGTCTATGGCCACTTCGACTCAAAGATTCGCGGTGAAGTTTAACAAATTTTGATATGCTATAGTCTATGACCACGTGGACTCAAAGACTCGCGGTAAAATTTAACAAATTTTGATGTGTTATAGTCTAAGGCCACGTCGACTCAAAGACTCGCGGTGAAGTTTAACAAATTTTGATATGCTATAGTCTATGGCCACGTCGACTCAAAGACTCGCGGTAAAATTTAACAAATTTTGATGTGTTATAGTCTATGGCCACTTCGACTCAAAGACTCTCGGTAAAATTTAACAAGTTGTTATATGTTAAAGTCTATGGCCACGTCGACTCACGGTAAAATTTAAACAAATTTTGATGTGTTATATTCTATGGCCACGTCGACTCACAGACTCGCGGTAAAATTGAACAAATTTTGATGTGTTATAGTCTATGCCCTCGTCGACTCAAAGACTCGCGGTAAAAATTAACAAATTTTGATGTGTTATAGTCTATGGCCACGTCGACTCACAGACCCGCGGTAAAATTTAACAAGTTTTGATATGTTATTCACTATTCGCACTTTCACACTATTTTCACTAGGTCAACTCACCTCCGGTTTATTTGTATTCTTCGCTGGTGTCGCGGCTGGTAGTACTTTGTTCACTGGTGGGTGGTACACGACTCATCCCCAATTTGATTACTCGCTCGCTTTTATTGCCTCGGTATTGACTTCCAGGTTTCTTTCCAACAGCCTTCCCGACGCTGCCGCTCTGCTTCTACTCTCACCACGTGGCCTTTCGGATAACGGGACCTTGTTTGTGTTTTGAGTAACGGGACCTGGTTGGCAACGAAACAATTGGTCGATCCCAAGCCATGTGTTTTGGGCTCAACTGTACCTGTAGATTTGCCCACCCTGTTCGGCAATAATGAAACATTGTATGTAATGTAGAATTAAGCTTTAATCTTCTTGTTTATTTGCTAATTCGATTTTCGAATGTAAGCGACCATACAATTATATCGACATTTCATTTACTTATTTATATACATATTAAATTTGATATTATTTAGTACTATATATTTATATATTATTAACAATTATCTCAAAAGTGTTTCTATTTCTTGCCGCATTTAGAAGGTTTACCGAGTTATTATATTTTGTCCATTCTTCTATGTTCTTTAGCCAGGTCATCTCTTTTCGGCCTCTGGCAAGCAGGAAAAAAAGAACAAAAAAATAATTCGGAAACAAAATAATAATTCGAAAAAAAAACAAATTTTGGACTCCACAAGGTCATCCCGTTTCGACGTAGGCCTTTTGTGTGGCCGAAAATGAGGGACGATTTTCGTCCTCACACTACCCCTTCTTCACCGGGAGTGGATGGTGATTGATCCGCCCCGAGAGATTAAGATGCGGAACCATTCGTCCGCCACCACAACTAGCGCCTTGGTCCGCTTGCCCGGCTTCCATGACTTTAGCTCCGCCGCAACATGGTGCTCCAACTGCCGCTTCACATCCTCCGGCAGTTGTACTGGACAGCTGAACAATTGTTCCGCCACCTCCTCCAATGTCTTCTCCGAGGTTCCACCCATATCCAATCGTTCAGCCCCTCCGAGGTCCAGCGATGAGGCCATTACCGACATGGCTGACGACGATGTCGATGATTTGGGTGAGTATACGGCGGAATATACGGATTCCCGTTCTGCCGGGCGGCCATGTGCCAGTTCCAGGAACGCCGCGCTGTAGTCCGCCGCTGATACCGTTGACGATGGGCTGCTAACGGAGTCTCGTGTCTTCCGGGGTGGCGTCACAAACTCTTTGGGGACGAAGATTGGCTGGTGCCGCAACGTGGGATCCTCCGTCTCTTGGGGCAACTTCGGACCAGAGGCCGAGGGTGATGGGCAGAACTTCCACCGATGGACGACCTTCTCGTATGACCTGGCTATTTCCACAACCATGTTGATACCCGCGGCGTAGAAGGGCGACACGACTGGCGTTGTCACCTGGGAGGTGGGTTTGCTTGCACGGGGTGGTGGTCGGTACCGCTCGAAAGCTCGATCACCTCATCCTCGGACACCAGGTTGATGACTTCCGGTTCGGAGATGGGGGAAGTTATAGGCTGATATGGTTTCCGGGCGGGGGTTCCTACAGCTCCTTCAAGGGGTCCCCTATGCGGTGTGGCTGGTTCTCCCTGACCTTTCCCTTCCTCTCGCATCTTCAGTCGGGCCAACTCTCCTTCCGTAAGCCGGTGTAAAACCACGTAACACTTGGCCAGAGGAGGTCGTGGTAGCGTGCTGATGCGAATCCGTGGCTTCCGCGCCTTAAGCTGCATGTACCGCTCCTTGTAGAACGCCTTAATCAAAACAAATCTGTGGAAGAGACGAGACGGGCGAAAAGAACAGAAATTATTTCGAGTGTTTGGTTTGATTACACTGTGCTACAGTGAAAATTTGCAGTGGTTCTAATGCATAAATTCGGTTTTGTGGGAGCCCACAGAAGACGAAAATACCTTTGGTTTCTTTGGGTCACTTCGGTTTTTCATTTTATAACAGTAAATGTAGTAAAAAATGGGCTTTCTTGGATTTTCAACTTTAAACGGACATTACTTCTTTTTTCCACAACCGATTTGCAAACACTGTTTTTCATTATAAAGGGGAGAGTAATGCCTTTCGAACAAGCCATAGATTGTTCGAAAAAAAAACCAAATAGTTGAAACACAAAAAATGCCATAGCGCATTTATTTTTCAACCGATTTCGTTGGTTTTTCCCATTTTGAAAAGCCAACTAAATTTCCTACTTTTTAACTGTAAATAACTATACTGTTAGGTATCTTTTTCGCAGCCTAGAGCACAAGGAAAAACATTTTACTGTTTTAATGCGTTTTTGTCATACTAAAACCACTATTACTTAGCCATTTGTTAACCGATTTTGTTCGAAAGGCATTACTCTCCCCTTTATAACGAAAAACAGTGTGTGCAAATCGGTTGTGGAAAAAAGAAGTAATGTCCGTTTAAATTTGAAAATCCAAGAAAGCCCATTTTTCACTACATTTACCGTTATAAAATAAAAACCCGAAGTGACCCTATGAAACCAATGGTATTTTCATCTTCTATGGACTCCCACAAAACCGAATTTGTGCATCAGAAATCCTGCAAAAAAATGTTGTCCGCTTTTGTATCACAGTGTTATTAGGGGAAATGAGTGGATTAGTATCTACAAAAGGTTTGAGTTCACTTAGATGTGCGTTGCGGGTATTGTCGGTTTGAGGGTCGAGGACGCGAACGATCACGGGTGATACGAAGCTCACGACTCTATAAGGTCCACCGTAATTAGGCGCAACTTGGCTGCGAAACTTTCCACGGCTTTCGAAAGTGGGTGGTGTTTAACAAGAACTAGGTCTCCTATATTCGGCCTCCAGGGTCGTCTTCGTAGGTTATAGTGTCGGCGTTGATCCTCGTCGATCTGCGTAAATGATGTCTAACCAGCTTGAAGACCTCCTGGAGTTCTTTGGACTTTTGCTCGGGGTTGCACATTACTGTGCCTGGTACAACTTCATCAAAGAGGGCGGTGGGCCACCGAGGTTCACGTCCTTGCACCAAATACGCGGGACTATATCCGGTCGACTCAGACGTACTCGTATTTAGGGCTAAGCTTATTTCTGGGAGAATTTTATCCCATTTGTTATGCTCGTTGCGTGCTATCTGTGCGATCATAGTTTTAATCGTACGGTTTGCTCGTTCGGTCGGGTTTTCTTTTGGAGTGTACGGGGCTATCTCCTCGAAGGTATTTACTTAAGCTCTTGCTTGCAAACTGGCTCCCGTTGTCGGTGACAAACACTTTTGGCGTTCCGAACCGCGCTAGAACCCGCTCCCGGAATCCTTTGATGACGCTCTCTGCGGTGGCCTTGCGCAAAGGTACCAACTCAATCCACTTGGTAAACCGGTCGAACAAGACTAGCAGCATGGTGTTCCCGTGTTTCGTTCGCGGTAAGGGTCCGACAAAGTCTGCGCATATAGTTGGCCACTGCTCCTCTGGTATCGTAACTAACATTTCTCCTGCGGGTGCTACTTGGCATGGCTTGTATTGTTAGCACGATTAACAACTCCGAACAAAATTGGCTACGTCACGTACCATTCCCGGCCAGTAATATCTGTTGCAAACTCTGTTGATCGTCTTCCGAATCCCCAGGTGCCCTGCGGCGGGCTGGTCGCGCTTCTCTTTCAAAACACATTCTCGCAAATGGGTTGCCACGCACTGCTTCCAGGGGGTGCAATCTTCGTCATTTGGGTGTCTAGCGAAAAGTGGAACAGTTGGTTGTCAATGATGAGGAAATCCGAGTATTTTTCCGGTTTGAGTTTCACCTTCTCCATCTTCTTTGTCAGCCAAGGGCACGTAGGCTTATCATCCACTACGGCACTCTGCAGCGTTTCGAGGGGTTGACGAGATAAATCATCGGCGACCACGTTGTATCTGCCCTTCCTGTATTGTACGGAAAATTTGTTCTGCTGCAACTCGAGTGCCCAACGTGCCAAAGCGTCCGGTGTGAGCATCAATGGAGTTCAACCATTTCAGCGACAGATGGTCAGTGATAACTTGGAACTGATACCCTTCTAAATACAGCCGCATTTTACGGATACCCTATACGATGGCCAAACACTCCTTCTCTGTGGCTGAGTAGTTTTTTTCAGCTCCATTGAGTGTCCTACTCGCATATGCGATCACGCGTTCTCCTTCCTCTAACTCTTGCCTCAATGCGGCTCCCAAACCGCATTCGCTGGCGTCGGTCTGCAACTTAAATGGTTTCGAAAACTCCGGGCATGCCAACACCGGAGCCTCGGTGAGTCTCGCCTTTAGGATCTCGAAGACCGTGTGTTGGTTCTCTGTCCACTTCCAATGTTTTCCCTTCTTAAGCTGTGATGTTAAAGGCTAAAGTGGCAAATTCCGGAACGAAACGGCGATAGCATGACACCACTCCCAGAAATCGACGCAATTCTTTAAGGTTGGTGGGCGCCGCCATTTCTTGAATCGCGGCCACTTTGTCCGGGTCAGTATGAATGCCCTCTCCGCTGACAACATGGTCAAGATATCTTGTCTCCCCCTTGAAGAACTCGCATTTCTCCGGATTTATTTTCAGGTTGGCCGCTCTAAGGCGGCGGAAAACTTCAGCTAGGTGCGCAAGATGTTCATCCAAAGTCTTACCCGTCACGATGATGTCATCGAGATACGCGAACGCAAAAGGTTCCAATTCCGGGCCAATGACGCTGTCCAGCGCTCGCTGGAATGTAGCTGGGGCTGAGTGGAGTCCAAAGGGCATAACACGCCATTGATACAAACCGCGACCGGCGACGGTAAATGCTGTGTATTTCTTACTATCTTCCTCCATCGGTATCTGCCAATACCCATCTTTCAAATCGAGGCTACTGACATATCTTGCTTCTCGGAGTCGATCTAGGATGGAGGAGATTCTTGGCAATGGGTAAGCGTCAGGGTCGGAGCGGCTATTGAGATGACGGAAATCCATACACAGCCTCCAGGTTCCATTCTTCTTCTTGGCTAGTGTAATTGGAGAGCTGTACGCACTCCTTGATGGTTCTATGTAACCTTTAGCCAGCAGCTCGTTAATTTTCTCGTCGATTATCGCTTGCATAGCCGGATTCCGCGGCGCGTACCGCATCTTAAAGGGCCGGTCGTCGGTGAGTGCGATTTTATGCCTCACAACAGTTGACAACCCATACAATTCTCTAAACTTCTGCAGCTCCGTGTCTAAGAATGTTTGAATTCTATGTTGGTCTTGAGGACTATGGTCTCCTAATACGACTTTGCCGAGTCCATGTTCTCCATCGGCCATGTTGTCCGGCCCCGCCGTTTCGAATCGTCCTTTGTGGCCGTGAGGTGTAGAACTATTTCTGTGATATGGTTCATTGCGACCGGCGTGTCAAACTTACATGTAAGTCCAGCGCATGTAATCTGGGCGTTGCATTTCCTCAGCCAATCTAACGCGAGTATTGCATCTTCAGTTGTCTTTGGCATAATCAGGAATATCTCTCGGGTATTATTGTTTCCGGCCAGAACGTCTACTTCCAGGGCGGTATCGACATGTTGTTGGGTGCCATCTGCCATGGTAACAATAGAGCTGTGGGCAAACCGCGTGCTGGTCTTTTCGATTCTCTGTGCGAATTTCCTTCTGATGAAACATTTTGTCGCTCCTGTATCCACGGTAGCATCTACACGAACCCCGCCGATGACAACTGATGCAACCAACCTAGACGGCTCGAGATGTAACTGGGTTTCTACTGGGGTTCACCTCGGGACTCGTAACCCCGCTTCCGATACGCGCGCAGTTTGGCGCGTTGTTTTAAGTCATGCTGTTCTCCAAGAAATTGCACAAACCGGTTTCTCAATTCCTCGACTGTTCCACTAGGGTCACGGTCAAATTCTCCTAGATATGTCACCAATTCCTCTTTGCGTAGACCGTAAGCGCATGTCAGTCGTATCGTGTCCTCCATGTTGTTCCAAGTTCAGAATTTGTATCTTTTCTCTTTTAAAAGCTGTTTATTCAACTCTCGGTCCCTGCTCGGGCGCCACTGTAACGACAAGTTACCTCCGGTTGCTGGGCTACGCTTGTGGGGGTAGGGCTCGCCACAGAAAATTTATATTTGCAGTGACTGAGAGTGAAACCAACTCTGTGTAGGATCTTTATTGATGTGTTTATATGACTTCACAAAGGTTATTATATTAGGAGTCTTATTCTACGAGGGAACTCTGCAACGGCTGGGTAGCTCGTTCGGGGCTTAGATTCGGGAACAAGGACGGCTCGTTATACCTCGGCTCTCGTTGCTGGGCGTTGGCGGAGATGTCCGACTGTCGACTCCGTCTCCGAAGGGTTGTCTCGCGTTCCGATGACCTTGGAAGTTTCCGGTCTATGTTGGTTTTCCGTTGCGACGAATTCTATAAAGATTTTACCAATTTTTGATACGTTAAAGTTAATGGCCACGTCGTCTCAAAGACTCGCGGGGAAATTTAACAAAATTTAATATGTTAAAGTCAATGGCCACGTCGACTCAAAGACTCGCGGGCAAATTTAACAAAAGTTTATATGTTAAAGTCAATGGCCACGTCGACTCAAAGACTCGCGGGAAAATTTAGCAAACTTTGATATGTTATAGTCTATGGCCACGTCGACTCAAAGACTCGCGGGAAAATTTAACAAATTTTCATATGTTGTAGTCTATGGCCACGTCGACTCAGAGACTCGCGGGGAAATTTAGTGAGTTCTGATATATTAAAGTCAATGGCCACGTCGACTCAAAGACTCGCGGGAAGATTTAACAAAATTTTATATTTTGAAGTCGATGGCCACGTCGACTCAACGACTCGCGGTGATGTTTAACAAATTTTAATATGCTATAGTCTATGGCCACGTCGACTCAAAGACTCGCGGTAAAATTTAACAAATTTTGATGTGTTATAGTCTATGCCCACGTCGACTCACAGACTGGCGGTAAAATTTAACAAATTTTGATGTGTTATAGTCTATGGCCACGTCGACTCAAAGACTCGCGGTAAAATTTAACAAGTTTTGATATGTTATACACTATTCGCACTTTCACCTCCGGTTTATTTGTATTCTTCGCTGGTGTCGCTGCTGGTAGTACTTTGTTCACTGGTGGGTGGTACACGACTCATCCCCAATTTGATTACTTGCTCGCTTTTATAGCCTCGGTATTGACTTCCAGATTTCTTTCCAACAGCCTTCCCGACGCTGCCTCTCTGCTTCTACTCTCACCACGTGGCCTCTCGGATAACGGGACCTTGTTTGTGTTTTGAGTAACGGGACCTGGTTGGCAACGAAACAATTGGTCGATCCCAAGCCATGTGTCAACTGTACCTGTAGATTTGCCCACCCTGTTCGGCAATAATGAAACATTGTATGTAATGTAGAATTAAGCTTCAATGAAAAGCGGAAAAAAAAACAAATTCTGGACTCCACAAGGTCATCCCGTTTCGACGTAGGGCTTTTGTGTGGCCGAAAATGAGGGACGATTTTCGTCCTCACAAGATGTTCTACATATGAAGTCGTAAGAGGCTCATGTCCCATGGACACTGAAAATCACTATGAGCACATGGACTATGAAGTTCATATCCATGAAAAAAATATGAATGAATACATCAATACACATACACCAGTTGTAGAGAAGTTTTACACTGAAAAAATAAACAGGAAATGTCATTTTAATTGGAAGCTGAAAGATGTAACGATCCTCCCATCTGGTTCCATCTCCTCCAGAGTTCGCTACCTTCTGGCCCCGGCCGTGCTCAGTCTGGGGCAGTCCTTTTCCTTCAGAGATGGATTCGGATGCGTTCACATAAAAGTAAAATTTTAAGGTAGCTTTGTATGAATGTGTGTGTGGGTGAAAGTGTATATATATAGATATAGATATATGTGTGTGTGTGTGTGTGTGTGTGAAACGGTGTTACTGAAAGTGAGCAACATTAGATGATTGTGAGTTGCTCGTAGTTCTTTACCCGCCCTACCTGCTGACACTTGATTTTAAATCAGCCCTAGTGTACCCCCCTATAAGAACATCTTCCCCTTTCGTGGCAGAATGAAACCCTTTACTGGTTCATATTAAATAATACAAAGATTATATTTAACAACATAAAATATTAGATCGGGAATTAATAAAGAGTATCATTAAATTTAATATTGTTTTTATAATAAACAGAAAATGGAGATAATTATCAATTGAAGAAGTTTAGTTAAGTATAATGTATGATATTTTTTATGCAAATTATAGTTAAGAAAACTCAGAGTTTATAACATCAATATGAAAAGTGTGGTACTGATTCGTGGATATATATGGAATGAAAACAAATATTACAGCCGACTTACCCAAATAAAATCCTGTGTAGTCCTCAGGCCTGGTGACGAAGGATCTCGATGCCGACTTTCTATAGTGGATGAATTTAGAATTTCATTTCATACCCCACGATTAATTTAATGTTGTGAAAATATGTGAGTTCTTATTAAATAAAGATTAAGTAGCAGGATGTTCTTTTATTGTATCTTGAATGCAAAAATTTGATATCGGTTTTGACAAGTTCTCCGTTTATCTGCATTGGATGAATGCAATTTGAATCCATTTATAATTGTGGATATAGAAAATGTATCATCCAGCAAGAAATATGTTGATAATATTTAAAGACTTGAAGGGATTGTTCTGATAAAGGTATAGGCTTTGATATTCAGAATCCAATCATTAAATTAGGAATTGAAAATGCTGTTTCTCAGAAAAATTTTGAAAATGCTGTTCCTCAGAAAAATTTGGGTTTAAATCTTGAATAATGTCAATGCACGTAAACCCGTTTAAAAGAAGGTTTGGATAAATAACGTATCTTCGGCACAATTGAATGTTTTCTCCAAAATATCCAGATTTTTCCTCCAATTGAAACTTTTAAATTTTCCTTTCTTTATAATATTTTTTTTTTTTAATGTCTTGCTCTTTAGGTGTCTAACCAAGTAATAATCAAATAATCAAAATTTTCCTTTTATAAGTTTCAAAGTTGACAAATTTGTTTCTGTTCAGCCTACTTCTAATTCTAAACTTACTATATGTTCCAACTCAATATATTATGAAGAGTACGTTTTATTATGCAGAACATGGACTCGTCCAATGTCACAAAGAGTAAAATTAAGAAGTAAATTTGGTATCCAGGAAAGCTTCTTAAAATGGTCGCAACCCGTAATAATTGCTAATATGAATTCGTTTACCTTAGATTTCACATTATTATCTAGCGAAGGTCCGATATTTATGAACTTAACTTACAAAATTATGTGTTTCTGTAACTACTCGGTAATACGGATAATTCGATAATCTGGACATCGCCGAAACATGTGGTGAATCCGGACACCACATGTTTCGGCGATGTCCAGATTATCGAGACTATACTGTACTTTGTAGGATCAGTTAGTGTGCAAAAAATTGTATAACGCTAATAATTTGTATAACGCTAATAATATCACTATCAACAGTGAAAAAATATATGGATCTAAACTTGTTTCATTAAAATCCATCAAGAACCGTGGATGTAGCATCACACAGTATTTTTTGGATAAATCGGATACAGTTTTCATTTCGCTTAACGTTTTAAAACTCTGTTTCCGCAAAAACGCGAGTTTCTTTATTGAAAAAGAAACGATCCAAAGAAAACGCAAATTAATTCGCGATATTTTCAAAATTATTTTTTCAATTTTTGGATGGATTTTCACGATCTATGATTTATATGTTACGGACCGCCGAAAAAACTAAAATATCACGGGGTACCAGCACATTCAAAAGGATATTGTAAATACTGTAACCAAAAAATAGGTTCTTTAGACAAAAATATGGCACTAAATTTTGACCTTTGGCAGGAGATTACTGTGATGCCGTGTGGGCTACATATTCAATATATATTAGATTATGCTTAATCGCGAGAACTTAAATTTTATGATTAGCTTATGAAATACCCGAGTGCGCGTCCAAGTTAAATGAAAAATACAAAAAAAAAAAAAACACCTAAAATCCGGCTTCAAAATGTCAGCATCCATAAAAGGTGGAAGCAGTGGAAATTTAAAAAATGATACATTAGAAGTGTAATCTTCATTTTGTATTCTTCTACTTTTACTTTGGACGGATGTCCGTCATTTGAATGGTTTAACCAGCAATTGAATAGCAATGTAAAAACCCTCGATAGCTTCAACGTGTTTTTGCCTATGTTTATTCATTTACGCGGTCATAACTTCCACGCAAATTAATTTTTTTTTCTAAATTTTTGAGCTTTGTTCAAAAACACCTAATTTGATCCAGTGATAGTCATAGTTCCTGGTAAACTACAATAGTTCGCGTATTATAATAGATCAAACCTTGGCTTCATGGAAACTAAAGTTTTTGTCATTTACTCATATGTATAAAAATTAAGTTTTTATACCCTCTACCATAGTATGGATTTTTTTGTTTGTACCACATCGAAATAATCATTTGAGATCCTAAGAAGTATATATTTTTGATCAGGGTAAAATTCAGAAACGATCCATGATGCATGACTCCAAAAAAAGTAGAAGTTGCAGAAAAATAGAAATTGCTAACTAAGAAAACGCAATTTTGAGTTATGCCACTCTTTGAGTAAATGAGCGATATGTGTGGACATAATTTCATGTTTTGGAATTAACCCCATATAAAAGTACCTTTGATTTCCGGTTGAGATATCCACATGAATATCCGACACAAGATAAAGTAGAAGTTACAGAAAAAATAGAAATTGCTAACTAAGAAAACGCAATTTTGAGTTATGTCACTCTTTGACTAAATGAGCGATAGGTGTGGACATACACTGAATGCAAAATGCTTCGTTATATAAATGAATGGGTTTCATTGATTATTTTTCATTGATGCTATGAAATGTTACATTAATACAATGAAATGTTTCGTTCATGATATGAAACCTTACGTTACCTAAAATTTAATTATTTTTGGTTTCATTGTATAAATGAAATGGATTTCATTAATGTAATGAAACTTTTTTTGAATTTAGAAAATATGTGAGTATTGAAGCTATGCAAATAGTACAGCGTAACTGTACAAAAATTCTTTATTGTCAGCGAATGGCATTGATATACACACATATTCATTCTCACTAAAATATGCTTGTCTCATTTTTATACCCTCCACCATAGGATGGGGGTATATTAAGTTTGTCACTACGTTTGTAACTACTCGAAATAATCATTGTAGACCCCACAAAGTATATATATTCTTGATCAGCGTGCAATTCTACATCGATATAGCCATGTCCGTCCGTCTGTCCGTCTGTGGAAATCACTCTAGCGTCCGAACGGATTGACGTAGGTTGATGAAATTTTGGGAAAATATGTTATATTTACGTAGGACTTTTGGTATTGAAAGCGGGATATGTAGGTCCACGCTTTCGTATAGCCCCCATACCAAATGATGCGTGACGCGTCGTCGTTTTAAGGAATTTTTAAGATATTTGGCACATTTTATCACCGAATTGGTTGTAATTTGGTACTTTGTGTCTCCAGAGGCCAAAAAATATTCCTACCAAAGTTGGGTTATATAGGTCCACGTTTTGGTATAGCCCCCATATAAGGCCCCATATAAAGTACGCGTCATTTTAATATATTTTGAATGTATTAGACCCATTTGACCACAGAATTGGTTGTAATTTGGTATTTTGTGTCTTCAGAGGCCAGAAAACATTCCTACCAAAGTTGGGTTATATAGGTCCACGTTTTGGTATAGTCCCCACATAAGACCCCTTATAAAGTACGCGTCATTTTAATATATTTTGAATGCATGTATTAGACCCATTTGACCAAAGAATCGGTTGTAACTTTGTATTTTGTGTTTCCAGAGGCTAAGAAACATTTCTACCATAAAATGTTTACATAGGTCCACGTGTTGATATAGCCCCCATAATACAATATCTCCCTATTTTCGATATTTTGAACGTTTTAGCCTCATTATCACACCGATATGGCTGAAATTTGGTATTTAGTCTTCTTTAGGCGTATTAAACTTTCCCCCAGAACTTTGTAGGTATAGGTCCACGCCATCATATAGCCCCCATAGAACGGTACCTTCCGAATTTCGGTATTTTGAAGGTTGTGGCCACATTAATCCACCGAAATGGCTGAAATTTGTGGTGGAGGGTATAAAAAGTTCGGCCCGACCGAACTTAACGCTTTTCTTACTTGTTTCTACTTGTTTATCAAGGCTTATTCTCTCGGTATTTTATTCTTAGTTGTTCTTTATTCATATCACTGTTGCTAAGAAGTACATTCCACCTGTGTGGTGTGAATGTGCGTGTGTGCGTTTAACAAGCAGAAAACACGATTAGGCAAGACAACCCTTCTCTCTGTCACAACAAGATGCGCTGGCTTAAGTTGATCAGCAAATTTTCAACAACATTGTTTTAGTTGACATTATACCACCGCCAAGTGCGGATGAATAAAAATGTTACTATTCGTGTTTTTAACTTAGAAAAGTAAGTATGTAAATATTGGGCAAACTGTTTCTGGTAATTTTTATGTGTTCATTTGTTTATTTAAGTGAATTTTCATTTATTTGGTTTTTTTCTTTGTAATGGAAGAAAAAAGAAAAGTGGAACGACTGAGAAAATACCAGAGTTTGGTGTCCAGCGACAATAGGCAAATAAATTACTAACATTTTTATGATTTTAAATTGGATCATAAACTTCATTGAAAGTAGGTATGAAGTGTTTAATGTGAAAAGAAAATACAAATATTAAACAAAAACTCTTGCATGTAGTTTTTATGTGTACAGTTGTTTTATGTGAATTTTGTATGTTGTATCCCAACATCATGGATGTACACAGGGGATGACTCAGCGGCAAAATATGAAGGTAAGTTATTGTGTAGAAAATCAGTTATTTTGTTAACAAATTGTTTATTATTGAATTTTACTTACAGATGACAACGACCAATGGTATCATTAACGTATGTGGTTAACACCTGAGGAATTAAAAATGACGTGTTGTATCCATGGTCAAAACTAATTGCAATAAAATGAATTAAACATATTTAGCATTGACTCAATTTTTATTCATTGCGTGAGTATGAAATGACTTCATAACATAAATTAAATCTTACGTTACATCAATAAAATCTATCACTGATTTTGAACCAACGTAAGACTACATTACATTAATGAAAGTATTTCATTACACTAATGAAAATATTTCATTGCATTAATGAAGAAGTTTCATTGCATTAATGAAGAGGTTGCATTGCACCAATGAAGAAGTTTCATTGCATTAATGAAGAGGTTTCATTGCATCAATGAAGAAGTTCCATTGCATCAATGAAGAAGTCTTATTGCATTAATGAAAACGTTTCATTGTATCAATGAAGAAGTTTCATTGCATTAATGAACAAATTCGTTTATTTTACTTCAATGAAACTTTTTTCGTTTAATCAATGAAGCTCTACGTTGCACTATAGGTAATTTGCCCAGTTTTTGAGGCAAAAAGTCGATTTTGCAAATTTTAATTATAATAATTTTTTAGTTGGCATTGAAAAAAGAACATGTCAAAATTTATTAATATGAATGATATTTTTCAAAATAGCGTCATTATCGCGGTTTAAATTGCAGTCAAAGTGAGAATTTCGAAGAAGAACTAAAAAAATATGTATTGTAAGGCATATTTCAATGTATTTAAAACCGCGGAAAAATAAACCAAATATCAATATTTGTAAAATGGAATAGATTGGCAATTGTGAGAGTAATTTATTAAATATATAATATAGCTTAAACATTTTGGGTAGCGACCAAAAAACACAAAAAGTCAGAAATAAATATTTTATTTTTCTTAAACTCACTTCATATAGACTTATACTAAATTGGCCGTGATTTTGCCACCTAGAATACATTACTGAAAGTCTTCTGCATTGGTATTACTAGGTTTCAAAACCCGATTTTGCCCGTTTTTTGCTATATATGAGATTTTATTATGTTACTTCTCAATAAAAAGTCTTAAAATTGTGGAAGTTTGGTAGGAGGAAATAAAAAATAAATGTAAAAACTATTGTTGTTTACAATTTTATTGCAAGTAAAATAAGTAATGGCGACAAATTGTTCGGTATATCCGTGGTTTTCTATAAACGGTGCGGCAGTAGTAAGCTTTATTTTATCTCTCTTTTTCGTATTTATCATTGATACGGTTTAAAAGAGTACTAAACTCGTCTTTATTAACGTATATTCAACAAATATACAAAACTGTAGTAACAACTCGTTAGAAAATCTACTCGCGGGGACAAAATGTTTGTTACTTACTACCGTGATTGTTTTCAACAGTTTGCTAACTAATGAACACGGCATTGGAAAAAATAGCTTTATTCGTTATATACGTAGTTGCTTATAACCGTTGTTCCCTATATCCGAATTTATCTGTAAAAAATCTTTGTTTTATCTCACTTTTACACATAAATAATTTAAAAAGTTAAAAAAATCCTTTAATTCCGCTGTTATTAATTTTTGCCTCAAAAACAGGGCAAATTACATATGAGGCGTTCAGAGCACACTTCGACTAACTCCATAAAACAAAAAGTTGAGAAAAGCAATGATGAAATGTATATTGTTTTTTAAAATTCCCCTGATAATATGGATTCAAATATATAATGTAGAATACATAATAGCAGGTATAGCTTTCATATAACGGTATATAAAATAAAATAAAAAAAAACATAGTCAACAAACAATCGTTAGTAATGTTGTGGCAATGGTGGAGTTAATCGAAGTGTGCACTGAAAAAAGTAATAATTAGGTCTTGAATTTTTTATTAACGAAAAACTTAGTTTTATACACATATATTACAGGTTTTACATAAAAAATAATATTGGCAGTTCGATTATAAAACAATATTTGTAATTACTTCATGTTAGCTTTATGTTAGCGGCATTCTTCATGGTTAGGTTTACGACGTTTCCGACGTATGTAATATACGTCAAAAATGTATGTCATATACGTCATAATTTCCTTAAGGCCATCTATGGTTTCAACAAAAGCCGAAGGAGCATTGCATGTAAAAATGTACACGTTGCGAGCAGAGCTACATTCGAATGTGGAGTTAATCGAAGTGTGCACTGAAAAAAATTGCATATTAATCAGTGGTCAAACAAAACTTGTTATTTAAAGGTGCTCATCTTTATTGTTCAGGAAAGATATTATAATCATAAATAGATATGGCTATATCAAAGGCTTTGACACTAAAATCTTTTTTTTTTGCATTTTTTTCCAATTGCCCGCATACAACGTTACAACCCGATTTCGGGTATTGAATATATTATAATTTAGCATTTATGGTGCGAAAAAAATTAAAAAATTCTTCACTAAGAGTTGTCGACATAGGTCCCCATTTTGGTATAGCCCCCATATAACGGTACCTCACGATTTCAGGTCTTTGGAGATTATTTCTTACGTTTTGGGCCTAAATTGTCTGTAATGTTGGAGATTGGTCCACGTTTTAGTATTGCCCCACTTGTTATTTTGGATTTGTAGCTAATAAAATGTATGTACCAAAAATTGTGGATATAGGTCCACGTTTTGGAATAGCACCCACAACACTGTACCACCCGATTTTAGGTATTAGGTGCCATTTGGCATTATGATTCAAAGTGTTTAAAAAACTTCTCCACCAAAAATTGCGGATATAGGTCAACTTTTTTAATTTTTCGTCTACATTTCTTGGCAATATTGAATTTACTTATAATTGAAAATAAAACTATTTCCAACGAACAACTCTGAGAGATAAAGGGAGGGAAAATAGTGAAGCCTGATTCTATTATTAGCTCCTTTTTATCGCCTACTCGAAACCACTCACATGGAAGTTTTTTTAAGAAACCTGTCAATTATCCTTTGCACTGATAATCGTGATATATTCCTTGCTGTGGACATCTTGTTTATTTTGTAAATTCTAATTATTGATACCTACATCGATGTTAGTACAAATACCATAATAAAAATGGC
The DNA here is from genome assembly GCF_047663935.1 of Musca autumnalis. NCBI lineage: Eukaryota > Metazoa > Arthropoda > Insecta > Diptera > Muscidae > Musca > Musca autumnalis. The sequence continues at coordinate 182,880,198 of NW_027411977.1, forward strand.
CATACATGAATACAGTTGTATAAGTATAATAATTTTATGGTCTTAGCTTATGAATAAACGTGGTGTACAGTACATTTCATTAAATGATTTGTAAACAGGATTTACTAAAACAATTATAACAACTTACCGAAATATGTTATTGGCCTCTCAGGATATGATTAGCAAATATTATTTTATGTACAGTTTTTATTGTTGTAATAAAGAAGTGAAGAAGTAATTGCTTGTGTAGCAAACATCGAACCGCTGTTAATATCATTAATAAAATTAGCAATATTTTTATTATACTTAATACATTGTACTTAATACATTTATTATTGTTCTTTGTAAACTATTTCATGCCTACGTATGCCAAGGAACATTCAAGAAAATTTCAAAAAATGTTCTCCCAACTACGACCATTTGAGCAGGACATTATATCGTAAATTAATTTATTCTTATGCACAGTGGCCAAATTTCCGAAAAAAACTGGCTAAGAATCGAAAATAAAGTTATTAATTTACACTAAATGTTGTCAAATATTGTTTATAGGATCCCAGTGCGTGTGGTAGGTGGGTATAAAAGCAGGTCAAAGTGATTTAGAAAAATTTTTATTCTCAATATTTTATAAAAGTGTTGTATTTTTATAAAAGTGTTGTAATAACCAAAATAAACAACGATTTTTAAATATATTTTTTTTGTAATTGTAATAGAAGGTATGTGAAACGAATTTAAAATGTTCAGTGTTGCCAATGGAGTTGCGCGTTTTTTAATAATTGATATCCGTACTTGCTTGTACAATAAATGATGAAAATAGTTGTAAGATCGATTTTGGCTGTGTACCTTATCATTTCAGAACAAGTAAGAACGGCGTTAAGTTCCGAACTTGATATACCCTCCACCATGAGTTGTATTGAAGTAAAATGGAACAATTAATTTCCTTTCGTTTATGAAAAAGACTTAATACCAAACATGAGCAATTTCAAAATACCGAACTTCGGGAGGTACCGTTCTATGGGACTATTTTAAAACTTCGATCTATGCCAACAAATTTCTGGCGGGAAGTTTTTAGACTCAAAGAAGACTAAATACCAAACATCCGATATTTCGGTAAGATAATGTGGGTAAAACCTTCAAAATACCGAAAATCAAAAATTCTATGGGGGATATAGAAAGACGTGGACCTGTACTGATAAATCTCTTCTGGAAAATTTTATAACCCCATGGAAGACTAGATAACAAATTTAAGTCTTTCGATGGGATATTGATGGCACAACCTTCAGAATTACGAAAATCGGAATGTACCGTTCTATGGGGGCTATATGAAGGCGTGGACCTATACCGACGAAATACAGTCGGAAAGGTTTTTACCTCCAAAGTATACTAAATACCAAATTTCAGTCAGTATGGTGGCTGATTTTCGGTATTTGAAGGTTGTGGCCACAAACCTTCAAAATACCGAAATTCGGGATGTACCGCCATTTAAGTCGGACAGTTTTGTACCCCCATCGTGGACTAAATACCAAATTTCAGTCGTTTCGTTGGAATATTCAGGCCACAACCATCGAAATATCGAAAATGGGGATGTACCGACAAATTACATGTAGAAGACAAAATACCAAATTTCAACAATTTCGGTGGAATATTGATGCCGCAAACTTTAAAATACCGCAAATCCGGAACGGTACCTATGGGGGCTATACTAAGGCGTGGAAAGTTTTATACCCCCAACGAAGAGTAAATAACAAATTTTAGCCTCTTCGGTGGATTATTCTCGCCACAACATTCAAAATACCGAAAGTCGGGAGGCGCTATATGAAGGCGTAGACCTATACTGACAAAATTCTGGGGGAAAGTTTTAAACCCCCATCGAAGACAAAGTACCAAATTTCTGCCATTTCGGTGTGATAAAGAACTGAAACCTTCTAAATACGGGAAATCGAGTTGTACCGTTCTATGAAGGTGTGGACCTATATAAAGTCATAGGTTCACGCCGACCGACAAAATTCTATGGGAAAGTTTTGTTCCACCAACGAAGACTATGTACCAAATTTCAGCCATTTCGGTGTGATAATGAAGCTAAAACATTCAAAATACCAAAAATCGGGTGATACCGTTCTATGGGGGCTATATATGAAGGCGTGGACCCATACCGACAAAATTCTGGGGGAAAGCTTTTTACCCCCAGCGAAGACTAAGTACCAAATTTCAGCCATTTCGGTGTGATAATTAAGCTAAAACTTTCAAAATACCAAAAATCGGGTGGTACCGTTCTATGGGGGCTATATGAAGGCGTGGACCCATACCGACAAAATTCTGGGGGAAAGCTTTATACCTCCAACGAAGACTAAGTACCGTTCTATGAGAGCTATATGAAGGCGTGGACCCATACCGACAAAATTCTGGGGGAAAGTTTTAAACCCCCAACGAAGACCAAGTACCAAATTTCAGCCATTTCGGTGCGATAGTAAAGCTAAAACCTTCAAAATACCGAAATAGCCCATTTTCAATACCAAACATCCTAGGAAGAGACCAAAAAGGCCCCTTTTATGACTCACACTTGGGTTAATTTTAGTAAGAAAAATATTCCTCGCAATCTTGTCAGTAAAGTTGCCAAAGACATCATATACCTAAAGTGCAAGGATTCCAAGTAATCTTAACTCATATATTTCCTAAACTGTAGAAATGCTATTTTAGTTTCTTGTTTTATGGCAAAATTGATACCGATCTTTCCTTGGTATATAATGCAAATAGTGATTTCATTTCTTTGGTGACTTATAGTAAAATTTAGCTAAGAGCATTTTTGTCTTTGACGCCATTCCTGTACAATTATGTTTTGTATGACAAGTTTGCACAAAACTTACATCTAATACTACCCTAGCAAAAAGTTTGCCTCCAAAGAGGCAGTTAAATCATATGTACAAGTCATCTGGAAGTTCAAAAAATTATGCATTTCCACTCATGATTTTTACAAGAGCGTGACTACTGAAAGAGGCACTCCAATACACTGCATTTTAACTGACCCTTTCGCACTGCATTTAACTGACCCTCTGGACGGCATTTTAACTGACCCCCTGGCACTTCATTTTAACTGACCCTTTGGCGATGCATTTTAACTGACCCTTTGGCGTTGCATTTTAACCTTTGGGGTAGAATAGGATGCAGTCCAAAGCACGTAGCGGAATGCCAGAACAAATAAAATGCATTTATTACACAGTGCAACACTGAAAATGCAAACAACTTCAAGTGGGCATTTTCTGAAAGTACATATTAAGACTACAAAACCCCTAGTTGGGTTTCGTGTTTTTAGATCGGGTTTGAATGTTATGGCCTCATCTATACAGGGCTAAAACTACCCTTTTTTTAATTGATTCTTGCATTATCTCAGAAACTAAAAAGAATTTTGCTTTGCGGTCCTCAGTAATATTGTAGTCCTAAAGTAGTAGACCTTATATGACTGACATACGAACTACGAAAAACCGCATATAGCGCATCAAAATTGATAAAATATAGGAAAGATTACATAATTTCTGGAATTATGGTCAGTAACTGCCAAACTATTGGGAGCTGAACCAAGTAGCCTTCGCAAAAACTTTCCAAATAATGTCCCTAGCAATTCCTCAGAACATTCTGAAGCTGTAAAACACTTATTTCATGTTGTTTAGGCGGTATTTCATATCATACTTTATACAAAACATATTTCAAACAACGTTCACACAGGATGTTTATTCTCATATTTGAAATTTCAATGTATTGTTGATATGTTTATCAAATTGTCGTTGAATAATATGCTAGAAACAACGCGATAGAGGCATCTAACAACAATGATATGTTCTGTAGAGTTGGGTATTACATTCCAGTGAATATTTTTCCCAAAGATAACATTAAGAAAAAATTGACTGTTTTGGAGATACGCTACGAAATATATATATATATATATATATATATATATATATATATATATCACGAAAATTTCAGATATATTATAAAATTTGAGGCAATAAATGAGGTTATTCGTGTTCATTATGTCTCCAAATACATTATTCTTGTTCTTATCTACAAGTTTGCTGCGGATGTCATGGAAAAATTCGTATTGGTTTCAAAGATATAGCCCCGATTTTCTTTAAAAAGTCAATATTTAGCCATGTTTAGATAGGGCCATAAAATCCGAACCCGATCTAACAAAACAAAATCCAAAGAGGGTTTTTGTCTATTGCGTCTGTACTTTCATAAAAACCGCATATGAAATTGTTTGCACAAAATTACCTGGAAATTAACACAAATTATGAAAATTCTCCATTGAATTCAATCGCAACCATGCGTGTTTCCTCCGCTCTCCATTTAATCCAAGCTGAACTGTTTTTGCTTCATCTGCTAAATGGGTTTGATATTGTCTTCCCATCGCCAGTTAAGATTTCGACATTTACTCCAACATCACTCCATTGAGAAATTTTCTTCTCGTGAGTTACCGGAAAAATTTTCACAAATTAAATATTTTTTATTTTATATTAACAAATTTTTGGAAATGTTAACACGCTAATATCTTTTTGGAAAATCTATGCCGCTGCCTGTAGAGATCTACAAACTGATTTATGTACTTGTAGGGATCTCTAACAACTACTAATAAAATGTACCGTTTGGACTGCATCCAGATGCTGTTAAATTGTGAGATTGGAGTGCCTTTTTCACGACTCCGTTGAACTGCATCCGGATGCTGTTAAATTGTGAGGAATAAAGTAACTACTGTCAGAGTGACAACCCCATTGTCTCCCTAAAATAATATTCATACCGATATGTGAGTAAAAAAATAACGTGGGGAAAGTATCCAACCGCCTCCTAGTTTTTACAGAATTCCGTTTGTTCAAGGCACGATATCTCTGGAACCGTTAGTCTATAAAAAATTTGAAAATATACTGAAATGTTTTCCTGATAAGCAACATCACACAGCAAAAAAATAAAGGAAATCAAAAACTTCATTTTGAAAAAGTGTGCGATTCAAATAAAAACTATAGTAAATTTCTAAACAATGTTGTGAAAATTAAAAAAATTCAAAAATTTCGTATATAAATATAAATACATAAAGCTTATAACAAAATATTGCTTATAATACACATCTGATGTCAACTTCGCTCAATAATTTCCGTTTCGATGGTAACACTACATAAATAATTGTGGTGGTGCAATGACAACGCTTTTCCTTGTGTGGCCGTTTTTACGCCAATAAACAGTTTATTTCTGTCCTTGTGTGTTTTTTACGAATCGTCTTAATTTAATATGTCCTCTTTATCCATGTCACTCTACACTTGTCACCCTATTTATGAGACTAAATATTACCTTCATATAATTGCCATAAAAAATATTTCAGCTGATGCCCACATTCTTTACGTGGGTTTAATAAATCTGCAGACATTTTTCATAAAACAAAAAATAGAGGAAAATTGCGTTTATTTTGGGGTGTTTTATTGAAAGCTAAGGATTATCGAAGTCGCACGGAGTAATATTCACATTTATATAGATTAATCGAGTTTAATATTCAATGAATGAAAAAGATTGGATATACAACGTATTGACGTGCAATTTCAAGAGAAAATCATGCAAACAAAATGTACAAATTACTGCAAGAAAGAAGCACTTGCAAAAACTTGCAAGTTTGAAGAACTGTCAATTGGGTTAACAGACAATATTCTTATGCAAATTGTTACAAAATTTTGGGTAACCAGACAAAGTTGTTGTATTCTGGGAAACGATGCATAAGTCAACTTATTTCATTATTGCGTTGTTTATTAATACCACCAATATCGATTAAGAAAATATAGGTACTGACATTCAAACAGCATTTTTTCTAATCGAAGGATTGTCCATCGATCCTTAACATTTAGACTTCAATTTTGCATTAAAATCTGTCATCACTGGTACACTTCACCTTAACTTTTTACTTAACAAATTCTGTATTTTTAAAATGTATATTTGTATTAGTTGTCTTTGTACTAATTTATTTTTAATTCTGACAATTTATTGTATTTGTTACAACAGTTTGCTTACTTGTGGTATGGAGTTTGGCAAAAACACAAATATTTCATTGACACCCTTTTTATGACTAAGAAAGACAAAAAACCACAACATATCCAAAAGTTTATAAAAGAGGCCACCACACAACATCTAATGTAGTTTCAGATCCTACTGACTTTTTACTGGAAAAATATTCACTTTGCCAAATAATCAATTTATTACGGCATGTGTGTTTGTAGAAACTTTGATAATAATTTATAGATTCCATTAATGATGCAATGCAATTCTCTTACAATGCATTTTTTATGCAGAAAGAAGTAATGCTTGAATTTCTTAAAGTAATTGAGATGAAATTCGACCAAATCACTTAGTAAGGAGAAGATCAAAGTCAGGCCGATCAGACTATATGATCTCCAAGGCCACAGTAAATATGTATAAAACATAGAATATTTACATAGTTTTCTTCAGTAACAAAAGTACTTAGCTCCTTCTTGGCTTATTCCTCGGAGAAGTACAACAGTGGATTTATTTGTATCCTTTCATGTTTCCGGTACACATTACTGCCTATAAGCTAATTACATGTGAAAGAAGATGTACATACACGTTAAATCAGACGGATTTATATCGTAATAATATATATAATAACTAATTTTAATAGGTCAGTATTGCTAAAGAATTTTATAATAAAACAAGTAAGAACGGCGTTAACTTCGTTCGGGCCGAACTTTTTATACACTCCACCACGAACTGTATTGAAGTGAATAGGAACAATTAGATTAGATTTTGTTTATGAAAGTACAAAGCTCTTACTCTTATTGTAGGAGTAGCATATCACAACTGATAGTATTCCCTTCAAAAAATCGTAGCTCTTTCCAAAACATGAATCAATATTTCCAATTTTGCGAATTAAGCTTTTGAACTCCTGACAACACACAATATTAAGTTACAGCAATCTCGGTTCGAAAATTTAACAAAAAATTCTCAAAATACATAAAATTTGGCAATACCGGCTGGACCTAAACCTGTATATTAGGCCGTGGCGAATTGAAAACCTTAATGAGCCCTTCGCGTTTCTGATTCCTGGGATTGAACTGAGCAAAAAAGTCCACTGGACTATATATCAACCGTGAAAATCGAGCCTCCCGATATTGACCTTAAGTTTTTTATTGACGTTTTTTGGATATTTTGGCAAATAACAGCCAAACCATTGAGATTTTCGATCCTACACAACTACAAAAATTGTAGCCAATAATTAAGAACTCTCTAATACATCGCGAAAGCATTGGAATACTCCTTCAGGCAGTTTTGGCCTTGAGAAGGTGCAAACTTTACGAAAAATGTCGATAAATGACACTGTGCTACAAAAGTTGACCAGAAAAATATTCAAGTGTTCTGATGCTAAATTATATCGTGTCATCGACAATGCCTTTAGTTCGTTGGGGTCACTTCGTTTTATTTTTTATAACGGTAAAAGTAGTGAAAATCTGGATTTCTCACATTTTCAAATTTTAACGGACATATCCTTCTGCCTTTTAAAGGGGTGAATAATATCTTTAGAACAAGTTATTACTTGTTTAAATCGGTTAACAAGTGGCTAAGTTATAGGGTATTAAGTCTGAAATCCCCCTCAAAAAAAACTATAACTGAATTTCTCATAATTTTCATAAATATAATGTTTTTTTGTTTTGTTCAATAATTATTTTCAAAATTATGAGAAATTCAGTTATAGTTTTTTTGAGGGGGTTTTCAAACTTAAAACCCTATAACTTAGCCACTTGTTAACCGATTTAAACAAATAACTTGTTCTAAAGATATTATTCACCCCTTTAAAAGGAAGAAGGATCACTAGAAATCCGTTGTGAAAAAAGAAGATATGTCCGTTTAAATTTGAAAATGTAAGAAACCCAGATTTTTACTACTTTTAGTGTTATAAAAAAATAAAACGGAGTTACCCAATCGAAATAAAGGCATTTTCGTTGTCCATGGTTCCCAAGACAATAGAATTTTGCATCAGAACGCTTGAAAAATTTTCTGGTCAAATTTTGTAGCACAATGTCATTTATCGACATTTTCCGAAAAGTTTGCACATTCTTAAGGCCCAAACTGGCTGAAGGAGCGTTCCATTTTTATACCCTACACCACTATGTGGGGAGGGTATTATAAGTTGGTTTTGGCCAAAAAGTTTGTAACGCATCGAAATAATGGTCGTAGACCCATACTTATATATACCAAAATAAATGTCTCGACGAGCTGAGTCGATCTGGCTATGTGTGTCCGTCCGTCAGTCCGTCCGTCCGTCCGTCTGCCCGTCTGTCCGTCTGTCCATCTAAACCTTGTAATCACGCTACAGGTCGCAATTTTGATCGGATCGTCACGAAATTTTGGATGTTGATGGGGGTCCTGGAGGGGAAGAAGCCTATTTGTTTTGCTGATGGTCGGATAATATTTAGGGGTCGGAATGGGCAAAAAACTTATGTGGATAAAAAGACAACGTTTTTTTTCAAAGCGAATATCTCAGCTTCTATACGGGGTATACCAAAAGCAAAACCTGACAATAAAAGTAGAAAATATCGCCTTTCTAATGATGCAAAGTAGGTTCTCGTAGGTGATCAAACAACGAAGATATCACAATAGTCGCAAATAAAACCCAAATTTTCACTTTTGCAATTTTAATTATAATGACGAATATCACAGCTTTGGTTGGGGACTTTCCAAAAGCAAAGCCTGCCTGTGAAAGTAGAAGATCCCGAATTTACAATGATGTAAACTAGGTCGGCGTAGGTGACCAAATAACGGACATATCGCAATAGTAGGTAATACATCCCATTTTTCCACCTTTTTGGAAATCACCCTACAGGTCTCAATTTTGATCTAATCGTCACGAAATTTTGAGGGTTAATGGGGGTCACACAGATGAAGAAGCCTATTGATTTTGGTGATGGTCGGATAATATTTAGGGGTCGTAATGGGCAAAAAATTTATTTGGAGAAAAAGACAACGTTTTTTTCCAAAGCGAATATCTCAGCTTCAATATGGGGTATACTAAAAGCAGAACCTGGCCATGAAAGTAGAAAATATCGCCTTTCTAATGATGTAAAGTAGGTTCTCGTACGTGATCAAACAACGAATATATCGCAATAGCCGCTAATAGAACCCAACTTTTTATTTTTGCGATTGTAATAATAATGACGAATATCACAGCTTCGGTTGGGGATCTTCCAAAAACAAACTATGAAAGTAGAAAATCCCATCTTTACAGTGATGCAAAGTAGGTTGGCGTAGGTGGCCACATAACGGAGATATCACAATAGTCGGCAATACATCCCATTTTTTCATTTTTTTGTAATCACGCTACAGGTCGCAATTTTAATCGGATCGTCACGAAATTTTGGGGGCTAATGGGGATCCTACAGAGAAAGAAGCCTATTGATTTTGGTGATGGTCGGATAATATTCAGAGGTCGGAATGGGCAAAAAACTTATTTGGAGAAAAAGTCAACGTTTTATTTCAAAGCGAATATCTCAGCTTCTATAAGGGGTATATCAAAAGCAAAACCTGCTGATGAAAGAAGAAAATATCACCTTTGCAACGATGTTACGTAGGTTGTCGTAGGTGGTCAAACAACGAAGATATCGCAAAAGCCGCTAATAGAAAACAACTTTTCATTTTTGCGATTTAAATAATAATGACGAATATCACAGCTTTGGTTCCGGACCTTCCAAAAGCAAAGTCTGACAATGAAAGTAAAAAATCCCATCATTACAATGATGTAAAGCAGGTTGGCGTAGGTATCCAAATAACGGAGATATTGCAATAGTCGGTAATACATCCCATTTTTCCACTTTTTGGAAATCACGCTACAGGTCACAATTTTAATTGGATCGTCACGAAATTTTGGGTGTTATTGGGGGTCCCACAGAGGAAAAACCTTTTGATTTTTGATAATGGTCGGATATTATTCAGGGATCGGAATGTGAAAAAAAATAATTGGAAAAAAGGCCAACGTTTTATTTCAAAGTTAATATCTCTCTTCTGTAGGAGGTATATCGAAAGCAAAACCTGACAAGGAAAGTAGAAAATATCACCTGTACAACGATGTGAAGTAGGTTGTCATAGGTGGTCAAACAACAGAGATATCGCAATAGTTGGTAATACATCCCTTTTTCCATTTTTGTGCAATCACACTACGAAATTTTGATCGGATGCTCACGAGATTTTGGGGTTGATGGGGGTCTAACACAGAAAGAAGCCTATTGATGGTTGGCATACATCTCACCTTTTCATTTTTTATTTGGGTTGTACTGTCGATGCACTTTAAAGCGTTTCAAAAAAATTGACCTGTGTTAATGAAGACATTCAGAGCAAAGGCGCTAAGCTATCCCAATTTTAATATTTTGAATTTTATTAGTCAAAAGCTTATGAACAGGGGTAGTGGTGTAGGGTATCACATAGTCGGCCCCGACCCGACTATAGCCTTGGCTCACTTGTTGTCTTTGTGTTGCATCGAAAATCTCAATGGTTTGGCTGTTATATGCCAAAATATCCAAAAACGTCAATAAAAACTTAAAGTCAAAATCGGGAGGCTCGATTTTCACGGTAGATATATGGTCCAGTAAACTTTTTTGCTCAGTTCAATCCCAGGAATCAGAAACGCGAAGGGATCATTAAGGTTTTTTCCTTCTACACAAATCGCCCCACCCTACTGGATATATATTGACAGTTTGTTTGCGAGTAAGTTTTCTATCTTCTGGGAACACATAAATCCAATTGACGACAATTTCGATAGAAAATGTGATTAAAATCTTCAAAAACACTTAAATAGTGACTACGCTTATATGGGGGCTATACCAAAACTTGAACCTATACTGTCTGAGTTTTTGCAAGGGATGACTTGTACCTTTAGCGAAGACTTAATACCAAAATTCAGTCATTCCGTTTGAATTATGCTGCTAAAACTTTCAAAATAACGAAAATCGGAGGGTACCATTCTGTGGGGGCTATATGAAGACATGGACCTATGCCGGAAATACTAAGGTGGAAAGTTTTGTACCCCTAACGAAGACTATATACCAAATTTAAACCATTTCTGTGGAAATATTGGAGCCAAAGCCTTCAAAATACCGAAAATTTTGAGGGGCTGTTAGAAGTATCAATCAGATAAGTAAACTCAATACTTATAACGTCTCTATGGTTTTTTTAAATTTTGGACAAATTTCCCAAGAAGAATGTACCGTGGTAACAAGAACCACAAAGACAATACGAGACGAGTCCTTAAACTACACTCTTTCCAAATTTTTGTGGGAGGCGCCCGAAGGAGAGTTCCTATGTAGTCCATATTCGAACCTAATTCAAGTCTCTAAGAAGTAATACGATGTACAAATTAAGACCAAACCGGTTTCTCCCTTCGAGGGTTATCTTAAGCACTAGCCAGTTGAAAAAAAATTGGTGCTTTTATCCTATCTCCCCAAAAGAAACTATGGGTCTATCTCGTTTCCTTATGTATGTTACATACAAATGTACATATTGAATTAGATCATTCAATTGAACTAGATTGACACAACTCTTTTGGTTACTGTAAGGGTAGCCTTTATTCATTCAATGAGAATTTAATTTGTATTATTTATCTGAGTATATCCAATTCAATTTTTACAACCTTTACACATGTTTACACTGGACCACAATCTCATTTGATAAGAATATCTAAAAAATACCCTACATATGTACATACATACATATGTTTATGTTTTTCTGCTTCGCAGAATCCACAAGCATAAGATATAAAACTGGCAATGTCTTACCTAATGGCATAATTTTGTCTAAAGAACGTTGCAAAAAAGCCAAAAACAAACATTAAAAATCACACCAAAGAACTCCACGAACATAGAGCAGCAAAAAAGATCTAAAAAGGCGTCATATGTGACGATTGTAAAATCGATGTAAACAATTTAAATGGGACATATTGAACAAAGGCCGAAATAACAAAGGGTGCTGCAGTGGGATGTGACAAAATCAATGTATCTTGGGAAACATATTTTATTGAGGTAGCATCCAAATAGAATAGACTTGGAAATATGGGATATTAAATGTTGGCAGTGAGAATTGTTTAGTTCGAAATACTATAACATGACGTGATCGTATTCGACAACGATTGCATAGTATCGAAAACGAATATATTGCGAATAATTCCTACTTTACCAATTATAGCTATTCTTGTGATCAAAACTGGAATAAAATCCATTTTAAATAAAAGACGTCGAAAATGGAATGGTTGGTTGCCTAGAAGAAATGACATTTTCTAGTTTCTTTTTCTGGATTAGTATGGAACTAAACTATACAGACCGGATCCGGAATAATGCAATCTATCATGAATTTAAGTATGTACAATGAATTTATGGTAGTACAAATTCCCCCAAATAATCAGAATTGGCCATGCTGCATGTTGTCAAACCTTCATGTTTTCTATCATCACTGCTAGTAGGCCACTAAGAGGTTCTATGAAAATCTGAGAACTCAAACCGTAATCGAATAAAAGTTATCACTCCAAATATAGTTACACTTTTATACGCATCATTGATATAAACATAATCATAAATATATAATGCCGATTTTGCAGAAACACCTTAACGACTTGGGTACTTCAGTCAAATGTGTGTAACATTTAAATAATTTTTTTCTTTATCAGATTGAAAGAAAGAAGAAAAAACTGCAAATCCTATTGGTAAATAATTTTATATGACAAATATATTTTGATTTTTATGGGTAAACAGGTTGTGTTTTTTTAACGCAAACACCACCAATAGGATTCGTTACATATTTTGAGAATATAAAAAGTTCAAAATTCTTTAGTAATAGAACGGTTAGTATTACGATTTTTTTATGCGAAGAATCAATAAATTTTTATTGCTATGTTACAGTAGCGTAGTTGTAATCTCTTCCCTGTGCATATCTTAGATGTCATTTGCTTAGCCAGCCCTTAAATTTTACGACTTTTCCTATTTGTTATTGACTTTATTTTCTGAAGGCATTTCAAAATAGCTTGCTGTTTCCATTCCATATGTTTGGGAAGGAAAAGACTTCTTGTGGGTTTAATTTTTAATTAGGCTACAGAAGAAATCACTAGCCCTTTTTGTATTAAACAATGACACATTTGAAACGATATTTAAATATTTTTAGAATGTATGGGAATAATAGAAGAAGGTATTTTAAATTAATTTTAGCTAAAAATTGTGACTTAGTACGAAATATTAGTCCTATCTATTGGTGTCTGCTTTTAGAATATGTAACCAGAAAAATACCATATTGCCAAAAAACGAGAATGGATTAAGTATGGAAACCCGATGCACTTCTATTGGCGCCTACTTTCAAAATATTCTATATTTACGGTAAGCAATAAATTTGTGTCGATTTTGTTTAATTGAACGATCTAATTCAATGTGTAGTTCCAATCTATGATATCCTTTGTATGAAAAAAGTGCGTATGAATGATTTCATACGTTTGTATGACATGACTCATACGTTTTGGAACTAGGACAGTGATCAGATTGTCAAACTATAGTTACCAATAATATCGGATGATAATAACATGGGACGACCTGATTAGAACAGAATCGGACCAAAAGAGACAGCCAACAACTGGACGAGAAATACATTATTCTTAACACGCAGGGATGCCAGATTTGCCGATTTATCGGCATTTTGCCGATTTTAAGTCCCAAAAAATTGAAATGCCGATTTGCCGATTTTTACCCCTAAAATGCCGATTTTTACTTAAGGCACATAAAATTTGCTTTTTTTATGAAAATTGTGATTTGGTACAATGACAAAGACACCTATACATAAATCTATATTGTCTTAATGAGTAAGAGAGATAGATATATAGATATAGATAAAATGTTTCAAAGTGAATCTACTGAAATACATATTCTGCAAATGGAAATGGAAAGATTACTTAAACTGATTTTGAGTAATTTCGTTTGATTAATAATGATTAATAATGATAACATTTTTTAACAGATTATAAAAACAGTTTGAATTTCCTTGATTGCGAAAACGTGTACTTGGGTATATACGTCAAGGAAATTGTTCAAAAAACGAAATTGTCGAAAAGTGAGTTAGTGGAAATAATTAAAAACTGCACAAACTTTTACATTGAACTTTGTGATCAGATTTTGGAGCGGTTTATGTGCCTAGCTTCCATAAATCCAAGTTTTATAATAAATGGCACAGAAGATAAATTTTTCGACATTATAAAGGAATACGAAAGCTTTATAAACATAAACGAAAAACAAGACTTGGACTCAGAATTACGCACTTTCAACTTTTGAATTTGCAAAATTTGTTTAAAGAAAAAAATTGAGTTGCTAGAGTTTTGGAAAACAGTATGTGAATTAAGATGTGCAAATTCTGAACCATTATTTCCTATTTTGTCCAAATTTATTATACCCTACACCACTATGTGGGGGGGGTATTATAAGTTGGTTTTGGCCAAAAAGTTTGTAACGCATCGAAATAATGGTCGTAGACCCATACTTATATATACCAAAATGAATGTCTCGACGAGCTGAGTCGATCTGGCTGTGTGTGTCCGTCCGTCAGTCCGTCCGTCTGTCCGTCTGTCCATCTAAACCTTGTAATCACGCTACAGGTCGCAATTTTGATCGGATAGTCACGAAATTATGAGGGTTAATGGGGGTCCCACAGAGGAAGAAACCTATTGATTTTGGTGATGGTCGGATAACATTTAGGGCCGGAATGGGCAAAAACTTATTTGGATAAAAAGACGACTTTTTTTCCAAAGCGAATATCTCAGCTTCTATAAGGGGTATACCAAAAACCGAACCTGACGATGAAAGTAGAAAATATCGCCTTTCTAATGATGTTAAGCAGGTTCTCTTAACTGATCAAACAACGAAGATATCACAATAGTCGCAAATAAAACCCAACTTTTAATTTTTTCGATTTTAATAATAATACGGGTATCACACCTTTGGTTGGGGACCATCTAAAAGCAAAGCCTTACTGAGAAAGTAGAAAATCCCATCTTTAAAATTATGCAAAGTAGGTTGGCGTATGTGGTAAAATAATAGAGATATCGCAATAGTCGGTAATACATCCCTTTTTTCCACTTTTTGTGCAATCACACTACAGGTCGGAATTTTGATCGGATCATCACGAAATTTTCTCACAGAGATAGAATTATATTGATGTTGGTGATGTCGATAGTAGTCAAATATAAAATTAAATATTAATTATTTTTTTTCAGTTCGCCTTAAGACATTTTGTATAAAAGCCAGATAGGTGAAAACTTTCGTATCTCCCTAAAAGAAATGTTTTCGAGTGAAAAGATAATGCACAAAGGTAGTGGTGTATCACATAGTCGGCCCCGTACCGACTATAGCCTTTTCTCACTTGTTTTTATATAAATTGGATTTGAATGGAAATGAATGACTAAGTTTACTCCAAACACATGAAGCTAAATATAATAAAAGTTAAAAACTTCATATCTTGTATAATTCGGAAAAAATGAAGGTTGAATAAAATTTTGCAGGGGGTTTCTATTCAAGTGAGCGGCAGTGTATATCAAAAGCAAAACCAGGGAAGGAAAGAAGAAAATATCACCTTTACAACGATGTAAAGTAGGTTGTCGTAGGTGGTCAAATAGCAAAGATATGGCAATAGTCGATAATACATCCCATTTTCCGATTTTTTTGTAATCACGCTACAGGTCGCAATTTTGAACGGATGGTCACGAAATTTTGGGGGTTAATGGGGGTCCCAAAAAGAAAGAAGCCTATTGATTTTGATGATGGTCGGATAATATTCAGGGGTCGGAATGGGCAAACACTTATTTCGAGAAAGGTCAACGTATTATTTCAAAGCCGATATCTCTGTTTCTTTAAGAGGCATATCAAAAGCAAAATCTGGCAAGGAGGCATATCAAAAGCAAAATCTGGCAAGGAAAGTAGAAAATATCACCTTTACAACGATGTAAAGTAGGTTGTCGTAGCTGCTCAAACAACAGAGATATCGCAATAGTCAGTAATGCATCCCATTTTCCGAGTTTGGGAGTTGATGCGGGTCCCACATAGGAAGAAGCCTTTTGATTTTGGTGATAGTCGGATAATATTTAGGGGTCGGAATGGGGAAAACTCATTTGGAGACAAATTCAAAGTTTTATTCTTTGTGAATATATTGGCTTCTAGTAGGGGTATTCCAACGGGAAAGCCTGTCAATGGAAGAAAAAAATATTACCTTTACATTGGTGTAAAGCAGGTTGGCGAAGGTGGTCAAACAAGGGAGATACCACAATAGTCGGCAATGCATCCAATTCTTCCATTTTTTGCAATCAAGATACAGGTCGTAATTTTGATTGGATGGTCACGAAATTTTGGTTGCTTACACTATGCAACACTGAAAATTCAAACAACTTCTAGTATTAATTTTTTGAAAGTACATATTTAGACTACAAAAACCCTAGTTGGGTTTTGTCCTGTAAGATCCAGTTCGGATTTTATGGCCTCATCTAAACCGGGCTAAATCTACACTTTTTTGCATTTATCAGGCCTTTATCTCTGAAACGAATAGGAATTTGGCCTTGCTTTAGCAATATTGTAGCCATAAACTAGTAGAACCTATCTTTTGAAGAAACCACATAAGAAAAACTCCATCTAGGGCATCAAAATCTATAAAATACAGAAAATTTTACATAATTGCTGAAATTCTGGTCAGTATCGGCTAAACTATTGGGAGTTGAACCAAGTAACCTTTTGCAAAAATCTTCCAAATAAAGTTCTCAACAATTCTTTAAAATATTATATTTAGCTATGTATATATTTCAATTTAAATATTGAATTGTAATATTTTGCCAACTAGCCTCTATAAAGCCAACTGGCGCTGAGGCGAAATTAATAATGGATTGTAAATTATTTAATTGAAAATGAAAATAAAAAAAAACATTCTGAAACTCTAAAATGCTTACTTCATGTTGTTTCAGCGGTATTTTGCATCATATCTTTTACAACAAGTATTTTAAACAAAGTTCACACCAACAGCTTATTCTCGCATTTCGGATTTCACTACATTATTGACATTTTTATTAAATCGTCGTTGAAAAATGTACTGAAAACAACGGCATAGAGGCATTTTACAACAATGACATGTTCTGAAGAGTTGGGTATTACATTCCAGGGAATATTTTTCCAAAAGAAAATATTCAGAAAAAATTAACGGTTTTGGAGATACTGTGCGAAATGTATAAAAATTGTGGTATTTTTGCATATATTATGAAATTTGAGGCAATAAATGTAGTTTTTCGATTTCATTATTTCTCCAAATATTGTTTTTTGTCCTTATCTACAAACTTGCTTTAGAGGTCAGAAGAAGATTCGCATTGGTTTCAGAGATATAGCCCCGAATTTCTTTAAAAACTCAATATTTAACCATGTTTAGATGGGGCCATAAAATCCGAGCTGGATCTGACACAACAAAACCCAACTAGGGTTTCTTGGCGTTTGGGTCTGTACTTTCAAAAAATCTTCAGTTCGAATTGTTTGCACAAGATCACCTTAAAAATGTTGCACAGTGTTATGGGGGTCCCAGAGACAAAGAGGCATATTATTTTTGGTAGTCGGTTTATATTCCCTAAAAGAAATGTTTACCAGTGAAAAACTTATGCACAGGGGTAGTGGTGTAGGGTATCACATGGTCGGCCCCGTCCCGACTATAGCCTTTGCTCACTTGTTAAACATATTTTAGTCTTGCCACATTCTTCAGCAAAAGTGGAAAGAGTTGTTAGACAAGTGAATTTAAATAAAAACAAATGTCGAAATCGATTACTTACGGACTCTATGGAAGGAATTCTCTTTACTAAAGGCTACTTAAAATTAAATATGTCCAACTTTAATTCAAATATTTATTAAAGAAATTGAATTTAATTGTAAAGCAACATTTCAAAATTCCAAAACAGAAACAATCACCTTATTAATTAACCTCTTAAGACAATATTTTTATAAGTTTTGTTTAGCTTGACTGAATTGAAAATATATTGATCTCACGTACTTATAAATATATACTACATATATGTATATGGTAAAACCATTTATATTCATACATATTTTGAATTGTTCCTTTGTTTTATGAATTTTTAATTATTTATTGTACTTTAAATTTTATGTTATAATAATTTGATAATTTGAACTGAAATAAATAAAAAGTTTTTTAATTTGCCGATTTTTTGCCGATTTTGAAATTTTTTTGCCGATTTTGCCGATTTTGGCACCCGAAAAGTGCCGATTTTCGACCAAACTTATCTGGCATCCCTGTTAACACGTTTGCGGACGTGAATTTTATAGCAATAATTTTCATGGTGACGTTAGATGACGTGAATACTATAACATTCACATGTAAAGCCAATGTATATTTATTTTATTTTATACAATCGTAATTTTTCGAATAGTTCGACTAATTTCATTAATATCCATAATAGCTTTGTTCCTTTACGTTAAAGTTTCTTCAAGTTTTACCATTTTTAACTCGAAAAGCGTTCCTTTACCCCAAAAAAGTAGTAAAACTTGAAGCAAAATTTAAGAGAGAGCATGACAAAATGGTTTTCTCTTCGACAAATTTCGTGGTGTAAAAAGTGGAAATTCTGTCAAACTGCATATTTCACATTTATTTGGTAATTAAGGCAAAATCAAAAAGGAAAACAACGCGCACTGTCGAAACAAAATAAAAATAAATAATAATAGAAAATTGACAAAATAAAACAAAAATAAATAAAAAATAATTAAAAAATTAAGTTACAGTGTTTTATTTATAAATGCACTTAAAACTAGAAAATATTTTTTCATGATGGAGTCTCTCAAATAAACGTTTTCATTTGAATTAAAAATTGTGACAATATTAAACGGCAACCGTTTTATTTGAGAGACTCCATCATGAAGAGGTATTGTCTTCCAGTACAGACCTATCTCGCTTGAGGTGTCTGCAAAAATGATTTACTGTAGCGAGAATGAACGAACATTTGCATATTAATGCCTAAAATAACGTTCATTACATTTAAGTATTAACAAGTAAAAAGTCCTTAATTTCGGCCGGTAGTAAAAAGTCAAATTACGGGCAGTTCTGTCAAACAGTGTAACTAAGACTGTTTGACCACCGACGTAGCCAGGGGGAGAACCCTAGAATGTTAATTTTTTTTATACATTTTGTGTATATTTTGCTCACAACACATCACATTTTGCCCGTTTAACCGCTTAGAGATGGCATTGTATGCGAATGATAGTACGATCTTGGCGTCGGGTCTATAACGTGTACATATGTGATAGTTTGAACATCTATATAGCTGATTTAGTGCATAGAGACAAGATCAGAAGTAGGAACCAGGTTCTCAAGATTCTATGATTTGGTATTACCCCCGTAAGGATCCCTATCAGAATCTAGTGAACAGACTTCCCTTATAAAGGCAGACTTTCCTCATCTAGAGAGGTCATGAAGATTTTTCCTGACGTCCAAACATACAGGCGAGAACCTCTACATCAACGAGTTTATTAGGCAGGCTTTAATAGCAATCACACTGATGCAGTTGTTCAGACAATGCAAAGGTATTCGCACTATACCTCAGAGGCCATAACTCGTACTCAGAGACCACTATTTTGTTTTTTAAAAAGGGTTTTCCTTACCAAAAACTGTCCTAAAATTCAAAGCCCTTTTAGAGATTTGCTTTTCTGACCTAATATCAACAGCTCCATTTGCAGTTTTTCACCACCCGGACTATAACGGTTGGTAACGTGGACTTGGTAGGTACCGTTATATAGGTGTTATACCAATATATATCAATATTTAAAATATTCAGCCAAATATTTCAGTCAAATCGATTGGATAATGTGGCCAAGATCCTCGAAATAGGTAAAATAAGTAAGAAAGTATCAGTCAACTTTGCTGACGGAGATACACTTTCAGCCACTGACCAATAAAAAACAAAACCGAACCAAACACAATAGTTATGTCGTATATAAAATATGTCGAGTTTGAATCAAGAATTTGCTTTAAAATCTATAGGTACCGTAATGTTGGGGTATACCAAATCACTGACATATACCCAACATTTTTAGTAACCAAACTTCTTCATAAAGGACTCGAAGTATTAAATTAGTTTTAGAGTTAAATTGCACAATAGCCATTTTAGTATGTACTGGCACAATGGCGTAGCCAGGATCAGATCTAGGGGGGACAACTTATTTATTTATTTTTTTTTTTTTTGGTGATGTGTATAGTTTTTACATACAAAATTTTAAACCCTTTATTTAAGTACATACCTAATGAAAGACAAGTAAAAAAGCTTCCACATTAAAATATTCTGAATTTATGTGGAATATTTAGATTTCCTTCCGTTATGAAAGTTCTGTTGGCCACGATTTTAGGTGAATTGCGTAAACCAATTACTTGAAACTTGGCGGTATCGTTGTTTAGGGGTATAACAAAATGTGGAACTATGTCTGCAACTATTGGCGGAGAAGTGTTTTGATCTCTACGAACACTTAATGCTAAATTGCACCCAATTTAGAGAGAAAATGTAAATTAAAATAAAAATTTTGAATGGGAGGTACCCGAAGGACTGGATTTATATGGACTATATCCGACTTGATGAAATATTGTAATACGATTTGCAAATTTTGGAACAAATCCATTGCTCCCTTCGAGAGTTTTCGTTCACATAGCATTGGATAAAAATATTCTTGTGGTTCGAGCATAGTAATTTCTTAACAGATACATATAGCATACCAAAAATATGTTAATAATATGTAATTTAACGTACACACGAAATCCCTTAAAATGACATTGTTTATAACGTAATGTCATGGTGAATTATCCAAAAGACGATTTGAATAGAAACACGCTAAGAATGCGTGATGTCTCTGTTTATCTATTGAACCCATTTCGTCGTAATTGGTGTTTGATTTTTCGAACAGTAAAACAATTTTATTGATGAAAAAGGTAAAATTTTAAACAACTTTTAGTATGTATATTAAGTCTTCTCTGTCAGCAAATAAAAAAATCGTCCCTTGAAAACGTCCGCTCCACCTCAATGGTAGGGGTGCATTTTCGAAGCCTATATTTTTGGATACTTTTTTAAATTAATTTTAAAAAATTAAAAAAGGCACGAATTTGAAAAAGTAATCATGGTGAATTATTACCAATACATAAAATCGTTTCACAAAACATAAAGAAGTTGATTTAGATGCACAAGCAGGACTTTACATATGTGCAAAGTTGACTGTTCGAAATTGTCATAAATGTCAGTGGAAATGTATGGACAAATTAGGGGGAAGAGTTATTATAGCCCCATAGAAGACTAAATATTAAATTTCAGTCATTTCTGTAGGATAGCCGTACTATCCTACAACATCCTGAAAACCCCTAAAATCGGGAGGTACCGTTCTAGTTTGGCTACATAAAACATGAACCAGTGCTCACAAATTTCTGGATAGAAGTTTAGTAGGCCCAAAGAAGACTCTATACTACTCTTTAATCATTTTTTCGTTCACTCTGGTCCATACTTTGCACATCGTAATATTTTTACGCGACATAGATCGTCCAAACATACTTTGCATTTTGACATCACAAACAATTAAGAGGCGGTCTCACTTGTATTGAAAGGAGTGCCAAAAATAGTTCTAATCGAGCTACCGCCTCGAAATTTTAAACATAGTCTCACAACAAGCCAAGATGATAAAAAAAATTTGAGTGGATGTAGGTCCACATTTAGGTACAGCCCCCTTGCAAAGGTAATGCCTGATTTTTGGTATTTTGAAGAATTTAGACACAGTTTCCAATTGATTTGGTTGAAATTTCGCATCCTCGCAAAAAATGTTCAATATAGATCCATGTTTATTTTTAAGGAAGTTAGAAAACTATGTATGAATATCTTTTTACGTAAAAACATTGTTTAAACAATGTTTAGTTTAAATCTGGAAATTGTACATTTATTTCACTCATAAGCAGCGAATGCTTTTCAAATTTTTCGACTTTTCTTGACATATTACCGCTGTTAATTGGCAAAAATTGTACTGCATATTAACAATTTGATGTGTTTAGGTAATATTTATTTCAATCGAAATCAAATTTGTTGCCATAAATGTTCGATTTTTGTCCACGGCCGGAACCACAGAGCGATATGACCCTCTTCGAACATAAGCTAATTTTGGACCGATACACAGAAGGGAAACATAGGCCTAAAGTTGCTCAAAACTCAAAATATGAAAATCTTTTTTTATGAAAAAAAAATGTTGATAAACAGCAACCAGACTCTTTTCTACATTTGCTATAACCATCGTCGGCTTTGTAAGATTAACCAATCCGATGCAGCAGTCGATTGAACACAGCCATACTGAAAACAAAAAGTAAATTTTCGAAAACTAAGAAATTAGGTGAACATTAAAATGACATTATTTTCGCGAAAATTTATATTTTTCAAGATTTATTGTTTTTGTACAGTCTCTGAACAAGATTAGCATTTAAAATTTTCAGATTGATTTTACATCTTTGCTCTTTAATAATGTGATACATATCCTCTTTATGAAATTTTTTTATGATAATTTTTAAGATTACTACAATTTCAATAGTGAAAAAGTCTATTTCCCCGTCGTTTCCCGAAAATAGTTTCTTTTAATGTTTTATGCGCTTGAGTCTCAAATATCAGATTCAATCATAAAAAATTGCGCATATTTGCGCCATTCCGAAAAAATCTAATTTTTTTCAACTAAAATATGAAATATTTTTATATAGAATTGCAAGGTTTACTCACACTAAATTTTGTTCCGCCTTATAACCGGGACTCCTGTTTATCATACTAAATCAACACCTATCAAATATGTTTTCATTATTCAGAAATATTCACGGCTTTTTCATGTGAATTGAGTAAAATTTAATTTAAGTAAGTTTCAAAAAATAAAATTTGGAATAAAATGTAATATGTATATGGGACTGTATATACATACATCTGTACCGATTTGTTTGAAAATTGGCTCAATGTTTTTTAGGCTGGTTCAGGTTGCATGTGTCAAATCTCAGTGATTTTGGTACATTTTTATATCATATCAGATGCGAATATATATGAAAGCTGTATCCAAATCTGGACCGATTTTCATTATTTTCTATAGGATTAATCCTTGTACAGGAGATATGCTTTGTGCAAAATTTTATATCAATCCGACTATAAATGAGCTTTCTAGGGCTTTTGATCAAATTTTAACACAAATTTCCCCTCTGTGCGATATAATAAAAACTTCTTTAACAAATTTTTAATTTTGATAGACTATATCAGTCAATCTATACTATATCGACTCAGAATTTTATCCTGATAACAAATATGTATACTTTATAGGGTTGCAAATAAGCATTTTAATGCGTGACAAACGGAAAATTCTATGGTGGAGGGTATAAAAATTGCATAATAATAATAACTGTTCCAAAAACATGCCAGAAGGGACAAGGGAGACTTCTCTCATATCAATTAGTGCACCCCGATTCATATTAGCTTAATGATATGGGACCTACTGTTTATCGTCGAGTCCGAACGGCGTGTCTAAGACACCACTTGTAGAGAAGATTTAAATTAAAAATTGCATATCTCATGTAAAGGGAGCCGCAAAGATAACCTACTGAAAAAATCAGAACGATCCGAAAGATCTTAAACTGAATTTTATCCGAATTTTGTGTGGGAAGTACCCGAAGGAGTAGACCAATAAAGTCCACATTCGAACCCGATATATATCTGTAAGGAATAATACGATGTGCGAAGTTTGGACCAAATCAATTGCTCTCTTCGAGAGTTATTGTTCACGCAATTTCACAGGAAAATTTTGAACTTTTGTGGGGGAGTTACCAGAAGTGGGCCATATCGGCCCATCTTCGAACTTATACTAAGTTTGGACAAAATATGACCATACCCAAAATTTGGTTTGAATCGATTGATCCGTTAAGAGTTATCGTGCGCACCAGCAACAGACACCAAATTGTCTGAAACGAATTTCGTTCCAACAGACTTGGGGTCTAAAACCTTTATTTCGATGAGGTCGTATCAAAGTGTATATACCCTTTCTAGCTTAAATGTTGAGCGTCAGGAGGTGTCCCTGTATAGAGGCTATTCCGAAACATTGTGCTATATTGGGAATTTTCTGCGAAAAGGTGTTCGTCCCCCTGGGAATCGAAGTTGCCGAATTAGAGTCCAATTAATTAAAAAATATGGCTAAAACGTAAAAAATACTCAAAATCGGAGTATACCTTTATATGGGAGCTATACCAAAAAGTGGACTGACATGAAGCGTTTTTTGTATCATTGACTTTATATGTAATCCAAGGGTTTCTATTTCAAGTTTATCTTTAATATTACGAAGTATATTGGTTAAGGTTATATAAGGTGCTCTAAAAATGTTTGGACTGGGAATGCATAACAGTTTTCGGGTTTTGATCTTCTAACCGAAAGACCCGAAAATTGTTTGGCTAAATGCAATAAATCGTTCCTATGGTGAGTTTCCTCATGATTTGGCTTATACCATTGTTGCCACTTCCCTTGCTATTTTATTTGTTGTGGCGGTCTATTAATAATAAGAAGTAAGAACGGTGTTAAGTTCGACCGGGCCGAACATGTTATACCCTCCACCACGAGTTGTATTGAAGTAAAATGGAACAATTAGTTTCCTTTCTTTTACGTAGAAGACTAAATAGCAAATTTCAGCAATATCGGTAAAACAATTGTGCTAACTTCCAAAATACCAAAATTCGGAAGGTACCGTTCTATGGGGGTTACATCAAAACGTCGATCTATACCTACAAATTTTTAGGCTCAAAGAAGACTAAATACAAAATTTCCGTTATTTCGGTAAGATAATGTGGGTAAAACCTTCAAAATACCGAAAATTAATAGCTTCGCTTCTATGGGGAATATAGGAAGACGTGGACCTATACCGACGAAAGTTATATACCCAAATGAAGAATAAATGGCAAATTTCAGATATTTCGGTGGAATATTGAGGCCACAACCTTAAAAATACCGGAAATCCGGAGGTACCGTTCTATGGGGGTTATATGAAGGCGTGGGCCTGTACCGACAAATTTCTGGGGGAAAGTTTTGTACCCAAAATGAAGACTAAATACCAAATTTCAGCTATTTCGCTGGAATATTGAGGACATAACCTTCAAAATATCGAAAATCGAGTGGACCTGTACCGACAAATTTCTGGGCGAAATGAAGACGAAGTACCAAATTTTAGCCATTTCGTCTAATGAAAATGAGGCTAAAACCTATCAAAACATAGACCGATATATGTAGCTCATTTGCAACATCAAACATCCTAGGAGTAATAGAAACTTCTATACCAAATTACAAAGCTCTATCTTAAAAATTGCGAGCTGTATCGTGATTTCATCAGACGGACAGACGGGCATGTTTATATCGACTTAAAATTTTGTCCTGATCAAGAATATATATACTTTATAGGGTCTTCAATGAATATTTCGATGTGTTACAATTGGAATGACAAATTTAATAATACCCTCCATATTATGGTGGAGGGTATAAAAAGCATTCTTACCGTTGTCCTCTGCCTCTTCTGTCTGCACACAACATTAAAACATCTTGGATTGCTCCAAAATGCTGCCGTAATAATTCGGTCAAAACTGTATCGTCCATGTGTTGCAATAGTAAAAGTCAGGCGGTAGTGTTTAAAATTACAACGAAATAAATTCATAAGCCTCTAATTATTAGAAATTGAAATATTAAATATTTTACGACTTGAATATTAAGATATTTGTTAATTATTTCAAAATATTGGTCTTCTAACCCAACTGCAAGGCAATTCGTCATATGGGAATAAAAATGAGTTTTAATTAAAACGGAAAACAATATTTTACTTCTTTCAAATGACCTTTTTCTTACATTATTTTTATATTCGAATGCCCCTACCTAACCCATATATTTTCTTTTGGTTTTATTTTCATTTCTTTTGCAAACAAATTCCATAAATAATGAAATTTGCCACAGAAATGTGGTCAGGGGAGAAAGCAAAGCTTTATTATCATACATTTAATAAAGTTAACAATAATTGTTTTCCTTCCTTGCCCCATGCCTCGTCAGCAGGACGATAGGTATACCCCCACCAAAACCACTTCCAAAACAGGGCGATGGAAAAGTACGAGAGGAAATACTCGTACAAATTGATTGCAAAACATTGTAACAATTACAATAAGAAAACAATAACGATAAAATCCCCTCATCGACATGAATATTCATGAGAAAATATAAAATCAACATTTTTTCACTGATTCTATAAGAGTATAAGAGAAATTCGAAACAAATTTAAAGGACAAAATGAAACTCCGCCTCCATCGCATATCCGGAAGGAAATGAGTAATTTTTCAATTTCATATCAGACCAAAACATGCGCGCTGCAAAACTTTTTTTTTCAAGGAGTAGCTCTTTGTTCTCTCAAAATTGAGAATTTGATTTTATTGTTTGGTGCAATTGTTTCATGGCGTCTTTTGAATATTGGGAATGCATATGGCGTCAAGCAGCTTATGAGAGTTCATTTTGAGTTTATTGTTTGATAATTTGAATATTTTTATGTTCCCTTTTTAGACGATACACACAAACGAGTGTGTTTGTGATGTATGAATATTAACCGGTAAGTTCAAGAATGTAAAGGATGTAATAAAAAATAGACCACACAGGATCGAAGCAGGAAAATGTCTCTCTCTATACATATCAACCGCCATCACTCTGGACCTGAACGTGAAATAGAAAGGGACATGTATCTATCTGGGAGATACATAAATCAAAGCAGATTATTCAAGATATATGTATTCTAAAAACGCTTTGAAAGAATACATTTACCATCAACTGGCGTAAACTCTAGCTTCTAAAATTAAACATCCAATAATGGAATAAAATTGAGTGGGTTTATCTGAGCACTTAAATAAATACCGTGTATAGTGGGGTATCAACTCGTATGCAGGGAATTTGTAAAGTATTCTGCTATCAATTCGGGCCAAATACGATTTGAGCAGGTTGCACCATTATTGATCTAAAACCATTCGTATTTGCTTAGAGGTAGTTTACACTATCTATCAATGTCATATGACACGAAATAAAAACATTCCATATTTACCAACGGAGGCAATGAGGAGACGTGGTTTTTTTACATTTTTGCTAGTGTGGACACACTGAGTAAATGGCGTAAGGAAAATCTCCAATATTACACATATTAGCGAATATATAACGATGGAAAATGGCATGTCATATGACATTTACATATAGTGTAAACTACCCCTTAGGTTGCTAGCGTTCGCTGCGATGGATGGGGAGTAGTTTCCGAGTACGGCATACACACTGTCCCTTGTACAGACTGCGCATCTGCATCAGTGTGAATGCCATTCTGGCCTGACTGATAGGCTCGTTGATCGAGAGATTCTCGTTTGTACTTTTATACCTCTTTCTCAGGATCCTGAAGATTCCTCCTCACGCCTGGTTTCCACCTGTCCACTAGATTTTGGCAGGGATGTTCATGGCGATAACAACCAAGAAGGTACTGTATCGCAAACATCTTGTGGAGCTCGTACACCGGAGAAATCTTCGTCTCCCCATAAACATGGCATCATGAAGAGGCACCCCGTTGCAGTCTTCAGTGCGGCATTCTGGCAAGTTTGGATATTCTTCTATTGCCTAGTGCATTTGCACACCACACTGGCGCCACATAGCTTACCTCAGACCGCCCTATTGCTTTATAAGAGGTCAACAAGGTTCTGCTGCCGGCCAACGACTTAAGGATCTTGTTCATAGTTCTGATCTTGTCATAAATAACTGTGGCTTGAGCGAGCGACTTTAACTTGCTCTCGGTAAACATTGTGGCAATAGATTAAGCGCTGGATATTTTCATATTCCTCAGATGGAAGAGCTTCACTAAGTAATTTATGTAGAAATTTAGCTTATCGCACACACAGAGAAAAAAAATATGATTGATCCAACAATATTCGAAGAGCAAAATATGTGTTGTAAACATATTGTTAGATTCCGCATGTAGCATTGTGAGTCCAACAATCGTTTTTGTTAATTACAACAGTTGTTTTTGTCATATCCAACAACAGTTGTTGCCATATCCAACGATAGTTTTTGTCTGCTGATTGATCCAACAATATTAGAAGAGCAAAATATGTGTTATAAACATATTGTTAGATTCCGTATGTAGTATTGTGAGTCCAACAATCGTTTTTGTTAATTACAACAATTGTTGTTGCCATATCCAACAATAGTTTTGTCTGCTGGACAATATTATTCTCTCGGTATTCGATGCCTTTGTGAAAAAACAATTTTGGTGAGTTTTGTTTGTATGAGTTCCCTTCATGCTCGCCCTCATACTTAAAAGTGTAAACAAATCACACGTATTCTCTCTTTATTTTTGAGATGCCACTGTTTAGCAATGGAATGAGTATATTACCACTACTAATACACCAACTTTTCTGAGCACCAATGCCCTTATCCTTGTTTTTTATCTTTTTTTTCTTTTTTTGTGTATGTACACCACGAGATTCTTGTTTTTATTTCATAGTTGGTATTCCTTATGTGGATAGGTGCTTGAAGGATGAGCGCAATGGAGTAGTTATGTTTCTTCATTCAATTTGTTGTCTTTTTAGTTAGACCTTCCAAAATCTGGCTATGTGTAGTGTTTGTCAATGCTCATAATATTATACGTGACAATTATACCAAAGTTATGTGGAAAGTCTATACGAGAATTATATAGGATCAAATCAAAAATTTTATATATATAATTGTTCCACAAACATCCCATAAGGGACAAGGGAGACTTCTCTCATATCAATGAGTGCACCCCGATTAATATTAGCTCAATCATATGGGACCTACAGTTTATCGCCGAGTCCGAACGGCGTGTCTAAGACACCACTTTTGTAGAGAAGTGTTACATGGCTGAAATACTCAGGAAATGTCGCCAACATTACTGGGGTATTTTGCCACCGTTGAAAAGTGTTTTGATGTTGCCTGGCCGGGGAATCGAACCCTCGACCTTATATGTGCAAGGCGGGTGTGCATACCATTGCACCACGGTGGCAAAAATTTTAGTAACAGTTTTTCTAGCCTGACAATAGTATTTGTAAAAATTCTAGATTATGATAGTTCCTACCATAGGTATTGTGAACGATTTTTACAATATTGAGCAATTTCGCAAGTTGTTTTTGTTTTGTATGTTTGGAGCAAACGATGGTATTTTTGGATTTGCAATTGCAATGATTGAACAAAACAAATTAATTGTTGGAACAAAAATACATAGATATTATTGTTCCAACAAAAGCGAAAATTAATTTTTTCTGAGTACATTTAGCTAAAAATTTAAACATAACACATTTTACGATTAAAATATCTCCATACCAAAAATTGTCAATATAGGTTCACGTTTTGATATAGGCCTCTATGAAATTGTACCGCCCGATTTTGGCTATTTTGGAGTTTATAGCTACATATTCTTACCTAATTAGATATAATTTGACATTTAGGGTTCCTAATGGTCAAACAATTTGCACACTAAAATTTGTGGACATAGACCAACGCTTTGGAATAGCCTCTATATAACAGGAGATTTTAGCTAAATTTTCTGACCGAATTAGTTATAAATTTGCATTTAAGGTCCCTAGTTGTCATGGAACTTAGGTGGACGTTATAGAATAGCCCCGATATAACGGCAAATGTTTATTTAGGTAGCTGGTACAATATACCAGCCTTTGCTCAAAAGGTGTTGCTTAATGGAACAGCTATAATAGAACCATGTATCTATTGGACAATTGTCGGAGGAGGCACAAGGTTACCTGGAAATACGTAAAAAATTTCTGGAAAGGCCATAAACGAGGACATGGTTCCTAGATTTTTTATATCACCGATCCATTTATTTGTAGTTTAAGAAAGAATTCAAAACCTGAAACACTTAAGTTATTACTAGACAGTGGAATTCTATGCAAATGCATATATGGTAAGGATGGTCGTAGAGAAAATCTGATTAGACAAAAACTCGTTTTATCACAAAAGAAAACGAATTAGGCCCAGAAATTTTTGCATATTTTGCATACCGTGCATATTTTGACATATTTTTACATATCTGCATAAAATTAGCATATGCAACACCATACGCAAAAATATATTCAAGGATTTGTGGTCTAAATATCCCACCGAAATGGCTGAAATTTGGTATTAAGTCTTCGTTAGGGGTATGCAACTTTACAACTGGAATCCTCCGCATAGGTCCACGTCTTCAGAGAGCCTCCATAGCGCGGTACCTACCGATATTCAGTATTTTGAAAGTTGTTGCCTCAATATCCTGCCGAAATTACTGAAATTTGGTATTAGGTCTTCGCTGGGAGTACAAAACTTTCAACCAGAAATTTGTCAGTATAGGTCCACGTCTTCATATAGTCCCCATAGAATGGTGCCTCCCGATTTTCGGTATTTTGAAGGTTGTGGCCTCAATATCCCACCGAAATGACTGAAATTTGGTATTAGGTCTTCGCTGGGAGTACAAAACTTTCAACCAGAAATTTGTCAGTATAGGTCCACGTCTTCATATAGCCCCCATTGAATGGTGCCTCCCGATTTTCGGTATTTTGAAGGTTGTGGCCTCAATATCCCTCCGAAATGGCTGAAATTTGTCGGTTTAGGTTCAGGCCATAGAACGATACCTCCCGATTTTCGGTATTTTGATGGTTGAGGCTGTGGTTATAGATTTCTATATTTTATTGACTTGTCTGAAAAAAATTTTAAACAAAAAAATTGTACTTACAAAAATATTCTCTTATTGAAATATTTGTTGCATAAGAAAATATGTAAAATGCATAAATTTTGCATATGCAAAAATTTATGCATTTTGCATAGTTTTGCATATGTCATATGTTTCGATTGCAATTTAATCAGAAGCCAAAAATATGCCCAGTCCCAAAATTTGACTGAATCGGACCAAAAATAGGGGTTGCCTAAAATTCCGCTGTCTACTCATGATGGAATCTCTCAAATAAATCGCTTGCCGTTTAATTCTAGCACCATTTTTAATTTAAATGCAAGCGTTTTATTTGAGAGATTCCATCATGAGAAAGAATACACTTATTGAGGCTAAGCGACAAATTATTTTCTAGTTTTAAGTACATTTATAAGTAAAACACTGAAACTTAATTTTTTTTTAATGGTTTTATTTAGCTCAGCCCGTTTGTTTTTTTATTTATTATTTATTCTTGGGTCAAATTTAGTAATTCAAATTTCACCCTCTTCCTGTCAACCGATTAATCTGAAATTTTGTATACACTTTGGATTTTGGTGACAATACAATTATATTTATTCATTATCATTATAAATTCAAGATGGCGGCCGCTACAAAATGGCGGATAACGTAGGTTTTATCGATCCCATCAATATGGGTATCAAATGAAAGGGCTCAACAAGCAGAATACAATATACTATAAAAAATTGAAATCCAAGATGGCGGCCGCTACAAAATGGCGGATAACGTAGGTTTTATCAATCCCATCAATATGGGTATCAAATGAAAGGGCTCAACAAGCAAAATACAATATACTATAAACAATTGAAATCCAAGATGGCGGCCGCTACAAAATGGCGGATAACGTAGGTTTTATCAATCCCATCAATATGGGTATCAAATGAAAGGGCTCAACAAGCAAAATACAATATACTATAAAAAATTGAAATCCAAGATGCCGGATAACGTAGGTTTTATCAATCCCATCAATATGGGTATCAAATGAAAGGGCTCAACAAGCAGAATACAATATACTATAAACAATTGAAATCCAGGATGGCGGCCGCTACAAAATGGCGGATAACGTAGGTTTTATCAATCCCATCAATATGGGTATCAAATGAAAGGGCTCAACAAGCAGAATACAATATACTATAAACAATTGAAATCCAGGATGGCGGCCGCTACAAAATGGCGGATAAGGTAGGTTTTATCAATCCTCTCAAAATGTGTATCAAATGAAAGGTCTCAACAAGTAGAATACAATTTACTATGCAAAATTGAAATCTAAGATGGCCGCCGCTACCAAATGGCTGATAACAATTTTTTATCAATCCCACCAATATGGGTATCAAATAAAAGGGCTCGACAAGAAGAATAGAGTGCACTATACAGTACATCTTATACACCCGAAAGCCATACAGTTTCCAGCTAAGTACAATTACGGGACGGCTGAAAGAAGAATGTTGCCTTTAATACCAGGGTTTCGGAGTCGAGCCATTTTTCCCTCGACTCCGACTCCGACTCCAGGCCAGTTTTTTGTCACGACTCCGACTCCGGAGTCGACTCCGAGGGTAATTTCCTATACCACTAAAAATTAATAAAATTTGCTAAATTTTTCAACTTTTCCTATACTAGGACCCTATATGCTTATGTGTTCTTTTCTCTAAGACAATTTGTAATGCAATGCGATGTAAAATTTATGTTCCGTATTGAATCTGCTGTATCTTATATCAAAAAGAACAACAACCATAGAAAGAATTTAGAAAGTTTCAGTAGATTTTGCCGAAATATATGTACGAGTATACCCTCCGATTATCAATTTAAAACAAAAACAAGTAGAACTGACGAGTTTGATTAAATTTTTTTTATACGGACGCATAGAGGGGAAACCTAGGCATAAAGTTGCTCAAAACTCAAAATATGAAAATCGTTTTTTTATGAAAAAATGTTGATAAACGGCAACCAGACTCTTTTCTACATTTGCTATAACCATCCTCGACTTTGTAAGATTAACCAATCCAATGCAGCAGTCGATTGAACTCAGCCTTACTGAAAACAAAA
The DNA here is from genome assembly GCF_047663935.1 of Musca autumnalis. Classification (NCBI taxonomy): domain Eukaryota; kingdom Metazoa; phylum Arthropoda; class Insecta; order Diptera; family Muscidae; genus Musca; species Musca autumnalis. The sequence goes on from NW_027411977.1 coordinate 182,913,053, forward strand.
AGTAAATTTTCGAAAACAAACTAAATTAGGTGAACATTAAAATGACATTATTTTCGCGAAAACTAATATTTTTCAAGATTTATTGTTTTTGTACAGTCTCCGAACAAGATTAGCATTTAAAATTTTCAGATTGATTTTACATCTTTGCTCTTTAATAATGGTAATACATATCCTCTTTATGAAAATTGTTTATGATCATTTTTAAGATTACTACAATTTCAACAGTGAAAAAGTCTATTTCCCCGTCGTTTTCCGACCATAGTTTCTTCTAATGTTTTATGCGATTGAGCCTCAAATATCAGATTCAATCATAAAAAATTGCGCATATTTGCGCCATTCCGAAAAAATCTAATTTTTCTCAACTAAAATATGATCAAAATCTTCTGATACAGAAGAACAAATAAAATAAAGGTGGAAAAAAGCTGCCTTAGTATTTGTAATAAAGCATTGAAAAATAGGGTTACCAGCCAAGTCGGACTATAGGAAAGGTTTGGAATTAAATGACTAACATTAAAATAAATAAATAATTCGAATATACAAATTTCGAATGATTTGTGATATAAATGCTAGTCTCCAAGCTTAGCCTTCGTCCACCCACTAAAAAAACACCATTCAATATGCCTGATGATCGGTCTAACCACCCGTGAAACGTAGCATAGTGGTTGAATGTGTGGGACTTCGGTGGATTCCTAATTTTTCAATGTACCTATTAGGTCTAAATAGCTCAACTCGAAAGAGAATTAATTAAAATATGAAATGTTTTTATATGGAATTGAAAGGTTTACTCACACTAAATTTTGCTCCGCGTTATAACCGGGGCTCTAATTTATCAAACTAAACCAACACCTATCAAATATGTTTGCATTATTCAGAAACATTCACGGCTTTTCTCATGTGAATTGAGAAAAATTTTATTTAAGTAAATTTCAAAAATATAATTTGGAGTGAAATATATGTATATGGGACTATATATACATCTGTACTGATTTGTTTGAAAATTGGCTCAATGTTTTTTAAGGTTGCATGTGTCAAATTTCAGTGATTTTGGTGCATTTTTATCTCATATCAGATGCGAATATATATGGAAGCTGCATCCAAATCTGGACTGATTTTCATTATTTTCTGTAGGATTAATCCTTGTGCAGAAGATAGGCTTTGTGCAAAATATTATATCAATCGAAGTATAAATGAGCTTTCTAGGACTTTTGATCAACTTTTAACACAAATTTCCCCTCTGTGGGACGGGTCACATATCTTTTTCGTTTTATTTTGTCGAAATATGAAGATGGGTATGCCAACAGTAATTTGTTTTTTACAGATTTTACGAAGGCGAAATTTTGACTTCTACAGTTCCCTTTTTTTAAATGCATATTTTTTAATTCGTTTCGCTTAAATACACCATTATTATGTTCTTAATGATCCCACAAAAACATATGCTGATCGGTTTATTCGTTTTCGAGCTTCAGTGGTCACCGCAAACTGCTTTAGTAAAAACAGTGTTTCGTAGGTGGCCATTTGTCAGGAAACTGTGCAATATTTTTCAACAAAAAAAAAAAATCTGAAAGTAGCTCAAGGTATTATAAATCAGATGAAAACAATATCTTTTGGAAAAAATTGGTAGATTACTTGTAAAAATTCATGAAAAATTTCATTTTTCGTGCACAATAAGTGACCATAACCCCTTAATTGTGGACAAAATAAACTTATAATACTTTTTCCACATTATATTGTGAAGTATAAATATGTGAGATCTAAAACTAGTATTCCAGAGTGTATATAAGTTTTGTCATAAATGTGTGGTATATTAAGAAATCGATTCATATTGAAAGATGCAATTATAATTCTATTGTCATGGAACATTACTAAATATAATAAATCCTTTGCTTACAAGTTTACTCATAGATTTCCTATAAAATAAATAAACGATTTATCAAAATGTTAATAAAGTTAATCTCTCTATCATAAAAAAATAAAAACTCTTTTGATAAATGTAGAAAAAAACATTTTGCCAGGAGTCGGAGTCGAGCTTTTTTTCACGACTCCAGACTCCGACTCCGACTCCAGCAAAATTTGCTAGACTCCGACTCCGACTCCGCAGCCCTGTTTAATACTATCATGGGCTTCTACTATACATAAAATGCAGGGCAGCACTGTGGATCACGCAGTCGTATACTTAGGTGCGAAACTGTTTGAAGAAGGTCAAGCCTACGTGGCTCTTAGTAGAGTAAGATCTTTGCAGGGACTACGTATAGAGGAGTTGGACTGCAATAAACTAACGGGCAAGAAACCTTGCAATAATGAAGCACTAAACGAATTAAATAGAATGCGAAACCGTGGGGCACGTCAATTGTCTACAAATTATCGACTTAATGTGCGATAGAAGAATCGTTTAATTCGGCAGTTGGCCCGCAGACGGTGAGGAAATTACTTACTATTTCTTGCTCATGGAAATTCCAATAGTTATACACTCCATGTAAATAAAAGAGATGTTTCAACTAGTTTATCGTTGGACATTCACACTGCTGCCTGGCGAGGAAGCGTTTCACTGCTCGTAGTTTGTCTTTAATCGACACAGTACTACTCGCTCACCACTATGAAACCCTAAAACTCGCTTATAATCGAGCTTGCTACCTTGTTTCCACATTCTAGTCCTACTTATCACACGTCCATCGTTGTCGGTTGAACAACTGGCTAATTATAGTGTAACATTACAAAACAAACATTTTAATCAACGATTGTAGACAATTGACGTGCCCCACGGTTTTATTTTAGTCTAGTCTATGCATATGTTTATAATTCCCACGACTGTATCTATTTTATTATTTTTTGGTTTTTAGTACATTTATCTTAAACATTGCAATCAATGTATGTTTAACATAAAACCGTTTAACTTAAAAAGTTTTTTTACCTATTTTTATTTAATTATTTTTTATTTTGTGACCACTGAGAATTCCATAACCAAATTACACTCAATTTAGGCTGAAAATGTTGATAAAGGCTTTCTATTTCTGCGCTTATAATCGCCTACTATCATATTAACTTCAATAGTAAGTTCTTCAAGGTTCGTACGACGAATCTCAGCACGCTCCTTTGCTAGTCTGGTCGTCTCTGTTGGAAAATTTGGTCTGATTTCATGTATTCGAACAGCAGGTATGTAGCGAGCGATTGCCTTTTTGGTGATGTCCCGGAAGATTCTCTCAGCTACCCGAGATTCTGAGAATTTACCACTCGTAAATTCTATAAACCCTTGCCAATCAGGAAACGTGGTCTGAGCCAAGCAAAATTAAGGGTTGTCATAACACTTCATTTACCAAACGGGTGCCAAAATAGTAATAGCTGACAAGCTGGGGAAATTTTCTCTCATCCTCGTAGTTGAGGCTTCGTTCGTCGCACAGAGCACATCTATTCATCTGCGGTATGTATTGCTACTAGCATACATTTCATGAATCGGTCACTATAGTCGTGCTCAACAGAGATAGGCCTGTACTGGACAGACTGGTAAGGAAGGCAGGTCTTTCTCCCCCGCTTCATGTGCAATACTTCCGCAAGACGTAGTAACCATCGCAACGTTCCAAGCTACACGTGACGGTGAGCTTTCTTTCCTGGATCGCGGTGACCATGATGTTTCTTCGACTCATAAAGTCTGCAATTTCGCTGACTTTGTTGAGGAGACCGTTGCAATTGAATTGCAAGAATGATGCGGAACGACAACGTGTAAGACCCTGCAAATGTTGTTTTTGGGGACACACTGTGAGATGTCTTGGCGCAGTATGCAGAATAATAACTCCTATTACAGTAGTCATATAGATGGCTAAGATCTGAGCAGCGTTCGAAGTGCAACCATTTCCTACATTTATTTCATCTGACCGATATTGACATATGGTGCATGCGTATCTGGCAAACGGTGTTACTGTTTATCCCGACACGTGCCAAAAGATCTCGAAAAAGGCATATATTCCCCTCCATGTCGAAAAACTACACAAATACAAACACATAATTGTTGGAGTGACAGCCCCTGGTCGAAGATTCCTCCGGGTCAATCCTGTTCAAAGAAACGTCCGCCGCACAGTTGTTCAGGAATCGATTTTCCTGGCAAAAACCCCCATTTTTGTTGTCACCGATTGTTAATTTCTATATGGGATTCGATAGTAAACATATTGAAACTAAGGAATCCAAACAAATTAGGTCATAATATTGGAATGTGTGGCGTACTCCTAAATGAAATGAAGTACTTTTTTTTAATTTTTTAACAAATTTTATTTTTTTTTTTTAATTTTTTTAAATAGCTTACAATTTTTTTTATTTTCTGAGTTTTTTATGGTTTGTTTATTGGTATTTGACGCTTTTAATAGATTCGAACATATGAAAAAGTCAATAATACCCATATTTTGATTAAAAATATGAAAAAAAAAAACTCAAAAATTTAACTTTGACCTTGAATTCCTCTGCAAATGCTAAACCGACACTGATTGCTTTTTAGTCAAGGGAAAGCTGATTGTGTCATCTGTCAAACAAAAAAAGTATTATGAAAATATCTCTATGCGTTCAAAAGTTACCGAGTTTTGACCAGGAATTCTGAGCCACTGTGCGCCGTACAGTGGTACAGAATAGTTTTTTTCCTGGTTAAAACTTGTGGAACAAACACAAGTAACGCAACCAGCTTTGGATCAAAAACGATTAAATTCGATCCAGTAGTTGCAGAGTAATTCCAGGCCAAAAAAATAGTGTTTTTATATCTTCGTATTTAATAATAAACCCCAAACCTTAATAAATGAACTATAAAAATAAAAATATTAAAAAATTTTGGTGTGTGCATTCGTTGAAATTCGACGACACATACTAGTGGAAGAGGTTTGAATTGTTTTCGCAGACACTTTCTACGGAGTTGTGTGAGGTTGCGAAGGAAAAACTTCTCATTGAACTTTTTTCTTTGCTTACCTTTATACTTCGAGCTGACGATTGATGTTTGGGTATAACAAGTTTCTTGTTGAAGAAGGTATTGAAAAATAACTTCGGTGGAGAATATCCACAAACAAGAAACAAGGGAACTGATGAGATCCAGTGGCGTGGATCGAAACTATAGTATTCCCTGCCTTACCCCTTGGCGAACAATGCCAAATTTTTCCACTAATAAACTAGTTGTTTTAAAATATTAAAACAACAACAATGGGATTAAGCCAGACTATTTTGAAAAAACAAAATTGCAAACGCCATCCCAATAAAAAAACGCCACAATGTTTCTAATATTAAAAAATAATTTTTGTTTTAAATAAAAAATTAAAATTGTGTTCAAAAAACCTGTCTATGTAACAACGTGGCTGTCAACCGATAATGTCAAATATACAACATCGATACTGCTTTGGAAAATGTCTGACAATCATTAAAATTGTACGATCGATCCATCGACGTTCGACCTGACACCCCACAAATATTGGACATTGGAAATTTTCTATCTTTGTAGCTGAATTCTGGAGGTCCCAAAAAGGAAGAAGCCTATTGATGATGGTCAGATAATATTCAGGGGGCGGGATGGGTAAAAACTATTGTCCCCGGTTCCACTAGCGTTATCCAAAACCAAAGACTGACAATTGAAGTTGAAAATCTCGCCTTTAAATTTGGATTTTAATTGTAATGACGAATATTCCAGCTTTGGAATGTGACCTGCCTCAAAAATACTAAACATTAAGATTCCTGGGCCACTGGAACCCATGACATGACGATTTTGAGCAAGTTGTCCTATCATCATTCAACAAAAATACACATATCGCATTAAATCGCGCTACAACATTGCTATTGTTTTGATCGAACAAAAAAAAGCGTCATCACAAAAAACATCTCTTATACAATTCAGATATTTTGTAATGTAAACATGATAACATCGTTCATTTTCTCACTTCCAATGATTTTGAGTTAGTGCCACGTGTTTGGTCGCGTGTCAACACTTTTATGCGTAACCAAGATGCCAACAAAAATATAAACGCCACGGTATTAGTGTTGTGAACACAATTTGTAATTGAGCCTGAAAAATAATTATTTACGTTCATTTTGTGTTGCACAGTTTCTATGTGTTTGTCATTTATTTTATATGTGTAAGTTTTGTATGGCTGTGAGGTGATGTCAACATCTTTGACATTGTTTCTTTTTAAAATTATCATCCCAGCCCAAATACCAATTTAAATGATGATGTTTTAAAATATGCAATAAAACATCTAGCCAGTCAAGCACACAACTGTGTGTGTTATCAGTCAGGGATTTGTGATTTAACATCGTAAGCTTACAACCTGTTTTCACCCCATTTAGGAATAAAAGCCCTTTTTTGAAATGTAGACATGCTCATTTCATGAACTTTCCATATGATCCGACATACATAATGATTCTAATTCTATAATGTGTATTTCGATAGAATTAATACCAATTGGTGGTCTGAATTAAAAGGAATCTGCTTATCAAAAATTTTGTAACCTTATTTACTTGCAAAAGGACGGAATCAGCAAAAGCTTGTGTAGATAATCAGTATCATTGCAAAGCTGCTGTTGCAGAATGCCTGAAACCATTATCGATATCGCCCAAGTGCAGGAACCTCATTTGTACAAAAAATGTAAGCGAACTAAGCGATAAGGCCCATAATGTGCCCCTCGCTTCGAATGATAACTGGAATAATTATTGTACAGGCGCCATCACAACAGTACGGATGGAAAGAGAGCGGATCATGCTGTTTATACTGTCCTCGATCTACATGCTGTACGAGGACCCAGTAGACAATGTCACGCAGGAACTGCTGGATGCGGAAATCTTTGGGTTATTATGACCTCAAGATCGATAAAATCTTTCATTTACTGTCCAGTCGCCTATCCAGGGCAGAAACTTTAACCGGTTTGGTGGAAAAGTTAGGAAAACGAAACTCAGTGTGGATTGGGTTACATACGAAGTTGATTTAAATTAAAAGATTTAAATCAAGAAAGCTTACCGGAGGTCTTGGGTCAGTTTTATTGGGTCTATGCAGGGAGTTAATGAAGCGGCTAAGTTTCGCAAGTCCTGCGTAAAAGAAGTCACAATCAAACTCGAAATGTAGAGGATAAACCCAGGTTTCTCGCACATACACGGTCTATGACCTACATTCCCGAAGCTGGGCCACACATTGCCCAAAGACTATATACCAATTAGTCCCACCACTGCACTCACTGACTTCTGGTGATAAATAAAATTCTTAATTGTTTCGACCAAGGGGGTGACCTATGCTGATGATGTGGTAGTGATCATAAGTGGCAAATTTTCACCTATCCTGTCTGACCTTATGCAAGGTGGTCTGGTACATCTGGCAAGTTGGACTCAGTACAATGGTGCTGGAGTCAATCCAGAGGCGATGGTACTATTCACCCAGAAACAGGAAATGACACCTTTTCCGGAAGCAAAATACCTCGGATCTTACCATTGTCCCACTAGGTCTGATAAATGACGTATTCGGCCAGAGCTCCGATTTTTTCTCCATTTTACTCGCGAGTGAAAAAAACTCGGGGCTGGGAGTACTCGAAGAGTGCGATCATGTTGAGGGGTTGGGAAATTTTTTGGTGGGACGGGCATATTTTTGTGTGCCAATTTTTTTTTTTTTGAATTTTGGGGCATTTGCCGTGCCCGCCTCAATTCGAGCGAGTTTCACTCGCGAGTATAATTCTAGCAAGTATTTCGGAGCTCTGATCCTCTCAACCCGGTATTTCGCTAGGTTCAGACCATATTCCTATCAGTGTCTACGTAAATAAACCACCCGACATTATAACCTCTGAACTTCAGACATCTTCCCATTCTTTCCACGTATCTGCTGGTCGAATACCCGAATTACAGAAGCGACGGGAGTAGCAAATGAGCGTCATGAACTTCGTCGTACGAACCCTGATGATCCAAGAGTTAGACAAATTACTCTTGAAGTCAACAGGCTAGTAGGCGAACATAAGCACAGGATGAAGTAAATTGTGGACAATGGTTAAATCACTATAGAATTCGGGAAAGAAGTATGATAGAACGGCTGTTACTTTAAATGGCATGACAGTAACTGACCCGAAGTGGTGCACGTGTTATTTTAATCCGCACTTAATAGAGCGCCTCGTGAGTGATAGGGCGAAGAGCTACGCCGTATAAGAAGAGCCCTCCGGCCGAGGATGTACCAACTTAATTTACGATGGACGATGTTGCAGAAGACGTTGAGCCCACACGGAATAGCAATAATAACACTGTGCAGCATTTTTAAGGTGATCTTGTGCAAACAATTCTGAGGATTTTTTGAAAGTACCCAAACGACAAGAAACCCTAGTTGGGTTTTGTTGTGTCAGATCCAGCTCGGATTTTATGGCCCCATCTAAACATGGTTAAATATTGAGTTTTTAAAGAATTCGGGCCCATATCTCTGAAACCAATGCGAATCTTCTTCTGACCTCTGAAACAAATTTGTAGACAAGGACAAGAATAAAATATTTGGAGAAATAATGAACTCGAAAAACTTCATTTATTGCCTCAAATTTCAATATATATGCAAAAATTCCACAATTTTTATACATTTCCCACCGTATCTCCAAAACCGTTAATTTTTTCTGAATACTTTCTTTTGAAAAAATATTCCTTGGAATGTACTACACGACTCTTTAGAACGTGTCATTGTAGTAAAATGCCTCTATGCCGTTGTTTTCAGTACATTTTTCAACGACGATTTAATAAAAATGTCAATAATGTAGTGAAATCCGAAATGCGAGAATAAACTGTTGGTGTGAACTGTGTTTGAAATACGTGTTGCAAAGATATAATGCAAAATACCGCTGAAACAACATGAAGTAAGCATTTTAGAGTTTCAGAATGTTCTAAAGAATTGTTGAGAACTTTATTAGGAAGATTTTTTGCAAAAGGTTACTCGGTTCAACTCCCAATAGTTTAGCCGATACTGACCAGAATTTCAGCAATTGTGTAAAATTTACTATATTTTATAGATGTTGATGCCCTAGATGGAGTTTCTCTTATGTGTTTTTTTTCAAAAGATAAGTTCTATTAGTTTAGGACTACAATATTGCTAAAGACAGCAAGGCCAAATTCCTATTCGTTTCTGAGATAAAGGCCTGATAAATGCAAAAAAGTTTAGATTTAACCCGGTTTAGATGAGGCCATAAAATCCGAACTGGATCTGACAGAACAAAACCCTACTAGGGCTTTTGTAGTCTAAATATGTACTTTCAAAAAATGCATACTAGAAGTTGTTTGCATTTTCAGTGTTGCATAGTGTAATGCTTAACAAGTACAGGACTAAACCAGAACAGGCCGTGCAATCGACCTTAATTTCGATATCTTTCGGACTGTTTAACCTTTAGCTTTCTGAAATTCCACACCCTCCAGACGGTATAGAGATCGTAATGTATGCGGATGATTGTACGATCTTGGTACTGGGTCCTATCGTCAATGACACACAGTGACTGTCACTGAAAATGATGTAACCTGAAATAAAAACTGTAAACGTTGATAACTTGGAAACGAGTTAAGATTTTTTAACAATTCAAAAAACAATTTTGTAGGCTGAAAAGTTGTCTTTAAGATGGTATACAAAAATATTCCATTTACAGTACCGTTATACTAAAATTTTGCCGGAAAACATAAAATGGGAATTTTTAAAGTGAGCAGTATAAATTATGCACCACAATAATCGATGAATAATTTTCAAATTTTTCGCTTTTTCTGCCATTTTAGTAATCAGAATGGTGGAATAATTTGTTCCCTATCGTTTTCAGTAGTTTTGTCATTGTTCCGATAGAAAAAATGATGTTCCGGACGTAATTCTGACATGAATGTAATTAATGTCCCTTTGTAGGCAATTTAGCTAGAAATTTCTATTTTTATTAAATGGTTTTATTTAGCTTACCCCGTTTGTTTTATTATTTATTCTTGGGTCAAATTTAGTAATTCAAATATCACCCTCTTTCTGTCAACCGATTAATCTGAAATTTTGTATACACTTTGGATTTTGGTGACAATACAATTATGTTTATTCATTATTATTATAAATTCGAGATGGCCGCCGCTACATAATGGCGGATAATTTATGTTTTATTAATCCCATAAATATGGGTATCAAATGAAAGGGCTCAACAAGCAGAATACAATATACTATAAAAAATTTAAATCCAAGAAGGCGGCCGCTACAAAATGGCGGATAACGTAGGTTTTATCAATCCCATCAATATGGGTATCAAATGAAAGGGCTCAACAAGCAGAATACAATATACTATAAAAAATTGAAATCCAGGATGGCGGCCGCTACAAAATGGCGGATAACTTAGGTTTTATCAATCCCATCAACATGGGTATTAAATGAAAGGTCTCAACAAGTAGAATACAAGTAGAATAAGATGGCCGCCGCTACCAAATGGCTGATAACAATTTTTTATCAATCCCACCAATATGGGTATCAATTAAAAGGGCTTGACAAGAAGAATACAGTGCACTATAGAGTACATCTTATACACCGAAAGCCATACAGTTTCCAGCTAAGTACAATTACGGGACGGCTGAAAGAAGAATGTTGCCTTTAATACTATCATGGGCTTCTACAATACATAAAATGCAGGGCAGCACTGTGGATCACGCAGTCGTATACTTAGGTGCGAAACTGTTTGAAGAAGGTCAAGCTTACGTGGCTCTTAGTAGAGTAAGATCTTTGCAGGGACTACGTATAGAGGAGTTGGACTGCAATAAATTAACGGGCAATAATGAAGCACTAAATGAATTAAACAGAATGCGAAATAAAAACTAAAAACTAGAAAATAAAAATAGGTAAAAAAACTTTTTAAGTTAAACGGTTTTATGTTAAACATACATTGCAATGTTTAAGATAAATGTACTAAAAACCAAAAAATAATAAAATAGATACAGTCGTGGGAATTATAAACATATGCATAGAGTAGACTAAAATAAAACCGTGGGGCACGTCAATTGTCTACAAATTATCGACTTAATGTGCGATAGAAGAATCGTTTAATTCGTCGTTAGGCAGTTGGCCCGCGGACGGTGATGAAATTACTTACTATTTTCTGGCTCATGGAAATTCCAATAGTTATACACTCCATGTAAATAAAAGAGATGCTTCAACTAGTTTATCGTTGGACATTCACACTGCTGGCTGGAGAGCAATCGTTTCACTGCTAGTAGTTTGTCTGTAATCGACAAAGTAATACTCGCTCTCCACTATGAAACCCTAAAACTCGCTTATAATCGAGCTTGCTAGCTTGTTTGCATATTCTATCCCTACTTATCACACGTCCATCGCTGTCGGTTGAACAACTGCCTAATTATAGTGTAACATTACAAAACGAACATTTTAATCAACGATTGTAGACAATTGACGTGTCCCACGGTTTTATTTTAGTCTAGTCTATGCATATGTTTATAATTGCCACGACTGTATCTATTTTATTATTTTTTCGTTTTTAGAACATTTATCTTAAACATTGCAATGTATGTTTAACATAAAACCGTTTAACTTAAAAAGTTTTTTACCTATTTTTATTTGAAGTTATTTTCCAAAAAATTACTATGAAACTGCATAAAGGGTTATGTCCAGAGTATTTGTTGTCAAAAGTTGTTGTTGCTGCGAATAAAAATTATTTCGCCTTGATTTTGTTATTATTAAAAATATTTACATATCTATTTTTGATTTCTTTTACATATATCACACAATAATAAACGCCACACAACACAAAGATAGTTGTAGACAAATGTTTTATTTGCGATATTTCAAAAGAATTTAAACATTTTTTAACATTTAGTTGAAATAACCAAAATTTGTTTTGATAATTTTGCCATGGGTAACTATGTTTGTTTGTTCAATTTCAAACTACGACAATATATGTTGACAGGAAATGGAGGTATCAGCTTGTCTTATTGGATGACCTTCTATTTGGATCATGCATCCGAACTAAGAATTCTACTCCACACAATGTCCGCAAAAATACGACATTGACTGAAAACCCCGCTCCAAAAAATAATTGGAGTGCTTCTATGAATATCGTCGAAGGGGAGTAACGTTCTATAGCATATTTAAGGTGTTTCCTCATGACACCAGTACTGGTGCATCAGCACAACAAGATGTTGTCGATGCAGTCAGGTGAAAGGTACCACCTACGGGGTTATATCAAAGTGTGGACCTATATTTACAATTTTTGTGGAAAAGTTTTATAACTGAGGGGACCTCAAAAGTCAAATTACGGGTAATTCCGTCAAACAATGTAGCTAAGAGCCTAAAAAAACGTAATATACCCTCCATACTATGGTGGTGGGTATAAATATATTCCACTATTTGTTCTCTAACTTCATGGTTTTTGGCTTATTTGGCTTTCTGTATATATTTTTGGTAATAAGTCCTCAATGACATCTAACATCCAAAATGTGTAATATATTTCTTAATAAATGTCAATATGCATTTCACCACTTAAAACTTTCCGGCGCATAGACTGTTCTTGCATTTTCATCTAAATAAAATATTAGATTAAATTTGTCACAGAATAGCAAAAAAACATTTCGATATAGGTACATTTTAAGTTAATACCATTTCAATTATTATGCAACCGCTCTTCTAAAAGCGGAAGCGGCCTTTTTTCCCCAGCCTATAACAGGATACAGCAACATTTTTAATAAACATTTGGTTATGCATAATTGACTGTAATTTGATTGTCATAGACGATTTCGAAAATATGACATTGTTATGCACAGTCATAAATAAAACAAAACAAAAATTCAATAAATAAATTTTGATCCGTAGAAAAACTTTCAGCGAACGACGCAGCCAGCATGGATGTGTTTGACAACATTTCAACAATTTTCAACTTTTATTAATTTTATCGCAGTAGCAGCGGGAAAATTGACGATTATATCGATGTAAATGGAAAACTTTGCAAAACAGAATTCATTCAGTGTGGAAAATATGTTGTAACTGTTATTGTCAAAGCGTATCGAAAAACACACAGAACTAATTTATTCCTAGAATAATTTATTTCCTCTTTGTCTGGCAGAAAGAAATCAAAACAATATTGTTTTTATAGGAATTTCAAATAACGAACAATTGGGTGGCAATTAAAATTACAAGAATATAACATATTGATTGTAACAAAATAATAATGATTGAAAAATATTAATCAATATTTTCTCTATGAAAACTCACTTATGCACTTATGCATTCTTACAGGGTTCTCCACTGTAAGAAACCAACAATTAAATTTAAAATAGGAAAATCTTTATAAATAAAAATCAAACGTCGTTCGTTGGTAATGGCATCAGTTGAGAACGGCTAGACCGATTTGGATAATTCATTTTGTGAAATGTTCGCCATAACCCGACATAGGTTTTTATGCAAAGAAAATTTGACCAAGCAATTTTTATCTTTTCTACAAAACCTACTGAACTGATTTTCCTGAAATTGTCATGGAATGTACAGGAATAGCCCCCGGTGAAAATAGGCTACATAATTTGTTGAATTTCGAAAGGGGCGGGGTACTTCCCCCATACCCTATTTCTTTAAAAATGCTATATTTACAATAATTACGAATGTATCGGTTTGGAAATTAATTTGTGAGACAATTGTGTTTGTGCCTCCGACCTTACCTACTTATTTGGGACCCAAAAACTTGACCACGCCCACTTTTTAAAATATGTTACATCTACAAAACTACTAAACGGATTTTCTTGAAATGGCCAGGGAATGTACAGGGATGGCCCCCGAAACTGGCTACATGTTTTATTGAATTCCAGAGGGGGCGCGATACCTCACTCATGCGATATTTAAAAAACGCTATATTTGAAAATATTACGAATGTATCGGTTTTAAAATTTACGAATTGATCTACAATCCAGGTACTTCTTTGAGGCCTAAAGATCCGACCACACCTACTTATTCTAACAGCCTGTTTCACTATGTCGAAAGAAAAACTACTTAACTCGTGTATGATTTTCAAATTTTGTAGTTGTTTGGAAGCAAAAACAAAGTCAATATTACCATGAAAAGCAAAATTTAGGTGTTTTTCGTTCGCATTCATTTTCTTTCGACATAGTGAAACAGGCCCTAAATATGTTATATCTCCAATATTACTGAACCAATTTCCATGAAATCTGCAGCAAAAGGTAAAGGTTTGCCGTTGTTATGTATATTTTATAAATTTCGGTTAAGGTGGGGTACCTTCCCCACCCCTTTCTTTTAAACGCTATATGTATAAGCCAAACCTAATCATAGGTTTCAGTTTCAGCATACATTTTGGGAGGCAATGGTTTTGTGTGCATACTAGGTACATATTTGGAGCCAAATTACCGTACCACGCCCACTTTTTAGATATGTTATTTATTGAAAAATAATGACCACGCCCACTCTTTTCAATACATTATTTTTTGAAAACTACTGAACCTAATTTCATGCAATTTTCAGAAAATGTTCAGGAATGTCCCGTGGTCCAAAATGCCCTTTATTTATAGACGAATTTCCAGGGCTTATAGTTTTATAATCGCTATATTTGCTAAACTTATGAATGCATCGGCTTGCAAATTAGTTTTCGAGACAACGATATATTTAAAAATTTCCTTAAATGGTGAGGTTCAACGGTGCATCAGCCATGAATACCTAAAACATATAAGTCTCAATAAGCGGTAGAATTCGACTTAACCATTTTTTGTAACTTTTATAATTAGATCGCTTAAGTAAAACGACAGGGGACCTGGACGATAGTAAATCCTAAACAGCATCAATGGGCAAAAAAATCGACAAAGTCCGTATGAGAATTGAAAGGTTACAAAAAAATCTGTAGATACATTTAAAATCCTACTCGGTTTGACGATGGACCTAAGAATTGAGGTAGAAAATACCAATTTTTGAATTTTCAAGCATAAAGTCCAATAAAAATTGTCATTAAAACTCATTACGACGGGCCAGAGACGCGGACCGGGGTCTGCTAGTAAATAAAAAAATTTGATCCTAATAACGTCAAAATCCTTCTTTAGTTTCCCATACGAAGCCAAACTAGATGGGGGTGGGATATTACAAAAAAAAAAAACAGATGTGATTAAAAAATGTTCTACATTTATGTTGTGTACCTGTTATGATATCCTTCAATGACCACTTATTTATTCTAAACACAATTCAAATCAAATAATATAATCCCAATATATTGAATAACCAATCGACATATCAGCCGATTAACCTATCAACAAAAAGGGTTAAAACCTACATAAAAAACATATTATTCGAAAACATTTGGGGAATATGAGCGAATCACGTTTTTTTAAATACTGACCGCATCACAAAATAAAATTTGTTATGCACGTTTTCTAAATTTTCCGGATTATATCATATGGCCGTGTTTTTATGGCATATCATGTTATTTAATCAACATAAGCCAAGTGGGTGGTGGGTGGATTGGTAGGTGTGTGGTTACGGTGTGTAGCCGCATAAAAAACACATGTAAACAAATAATATTTTATCAGAAAACAAAGGGAAGGTCTAGACGGCAAACTTACATGTGAATGCTTGACCACATTCTTGTTGTTTATCGGTAATGAAATTCAGCATCATCAACATGTGTTGCAGATTTTTCGAAAGAAAGTCCAGTCCACTTTCCCTGCCTACCACTCTTCCCATTGATTGCCAATTATAACCCTTATTTGTTTCCTTTCTTTTTTTTTGTAATAAATAGTTGTCCAGTGATCCAGATGGCCAATATGGGCACATCCTTTTTTAAGGTTATCGGATTATTGATTTTGATGAGTTGGATTGTTTTCTGTACCATCCTGAAACCTCCCATCTAAGTTACGAGGAGTAAACAATATTTATTTTTTGGTTTGAAACATTTGTACCTATTAAATTAGGATTATAAAAAGCCAATACAACGAAGGGTTGTTTTAGGCTAACAAAAGGTACAGCGAATGATAAAAAAGTTGATTGATTATATTATTGGCTATTGACTTTGTTTGATGGATGAAAGTACCAATTTATTTTTTATAGCCTCCGCTATTGGTTGGGACTTTTGGGTAGTTTACCATCCCCATTTTACTCTAATAACCATTTGTTTCGAGAGGAGGGAAGACATCTTTGTGACATGTCAGGTATCATGGATTTGATCCACGACAAAAATAGCATCTTATTTTCAGTGGTGGTATATAACATTAAGTTGATGGTGAATATTTCTAATATAGCTTGGCTCGCTTGAAAAGGTCGTGTAAGTCAATTTATAGAAATTTTTCAGGAGGAAGAACAAATATTCTCTAAATAACACTGTGAACCGAAATTTTGGGGGGTGGAAAATTCCTATTGGAACCCCGAAGAACAGTTTCGCCGTGAGTCGAACTTTCGCGATATGGCGTGATGAATATTTTGCTGGAGACCCTAAAAGTCATCTGGAATCAGCGTTATATCTTTGTTCGCTGTTGTTTAAGCTTATATTTAAGATGACATATCTTCAGTCAAATCAAATGAGGATTTTTTTCGTAGAACATTTCGACCTTCTAACTCGCTTCCTTCAATGTCCTTTTCGTCCTTTATTTCAAGAACCGTAATAAAAGTGGTACAAGATGACATTTTTCCGCTTCGAAATATTCTACAAACATGTGGCTCGGAAGATTTTAGGTACGGTTCCCAAAGACATAAAATCGATAAAATCTTGTTTAAGCGGTCGTTTTTCACTTTTACCCGAATCTTGCTCAGACAGCCCTATATCTATTTATTTCAATATATTATTGTTAACCTATTGATGACCGAGAATTCTCGGAGTTATTAAAACTGTTGCATCTCGTTTTGCTAAGCACGTTAATTTAATAATTTTTTGGAATAAAGATCCGGATATCCGAATTATGGGACCGGTTATTCTGATATTAAAACCGATTTTTTATCCGGTTTTTATGAACCGATTAACCGTATATGTATATCATTAGAAAGCTATTAAAATTGTCAATCAGATATGATTAATATGTATTAGACATTTCAAGGGGCTTTGGTGCTGGAACAAAAAAAAACCGTATTTTCGAACCGTTTCTTAACGTTTGTGAGGATACATTTCTGTACGTGAAAAAAATTATGATCATGACCTGGGGGGTGGAAAGTTCTTTTTGGAGGTGAAAGCTCTTGGTGAGGACATACAGAATCCTGAAGGGCAGATCCGCCGTTAGTCCAACCTTTGAGTTATGACGGGTTGAATTCTGGGATGGTGACCCATTATTGCAAGTATAAAAAGTTACGTAACTGAATTTCAAGTAGGTTTAGGGTTCTACTGGGACAGTATGTGCTAAGTCAAATCGATTTAAGACGATTTCTGTAGAACATTTTGTGTCTTACTCTTATCCTGCCTTGTTGTTTACGTCCTTGTTGTTGAAAAAGGTATAAAAATATACTTTAAAAATTCATCCGATTTGTGTAGGGGTGCAACAAGTTTCTTTTTTTTGGAAATTCGACCTACCTCCACTAAAAATGTTCAACATACATAGGTCCAAATACCTGCATCTTTGACGTGTGAGGCTCCCATTTGTCAGAAAACTACTCTACCAAAAACTTTCAACATAGGTCCATCTTTCAGTATAGCCACCATATAACGGTACCTCCCGATTATCGGCAGTTTGAGAGTTTTAGCAACATTTTTGATCGAACTACTTGTAATATGACGCTTGCGGTTCCCAGATATCACAAAACTCCCAAAAAACAAAAATCCCTCATACAACGGTACCTTCCGATTTTCAGTATTTTGAGGATTTTAGCTACTTTTTGACAGAAGTACCTGCAATTTAAAGTTTGAGGCTCCCAGTTGTCACAAAGCTGCTCTATCAAAAATCTTCGACATAGGTCCAGAACTACCTGTAATTTGACGTTTGAGGTTCCCAGAGGTCACAAACCATCTCCAACAAAAATTGCCCCCATATAACGGTACTTCCCGAGTTTCCGTATTTTGAGGGTTTTAGCAAAATGGTTTGACCGAATTACCTGTTCGGAGTTTAGCTACAAGGGTACACGCAGAGAAAAAAATATAATTGATCCAATAATATTCGAAGAGCAAATATGTATTGTAAAGATATTGTTAGATTCCACATGTAGTATTGTGAGCACAACAATCGTTTTTGTTAATTACAACAATTGTTTTTGTCATATCCAACAATATTTGGCAATATATAGCTGGGCAATATTATTCCCTTTTCTTCGAAAATTTTATTCTCTTCTCTCGGTATTCGATGCCGTGGTGAAAAAACAATTTTGGCGAGTTTTGTTTCTATGAGTTCCGCTTATCTTTCTTTTTGTTGTGTATGTACACCATGAGATTCTTATTTATTTTATTTATTTATTTCAAATATTTATTATAATAAAAAATTACAATAAAATTATATAAAAATAGCACTAGCATCGGAGGCTATCGGCTAAAATGTGGTTAAAATTGGTGTTGGATAAGATGTAGGATTACTAAATATATCTTACAATTATATTTTATGGTGTAAATTCAAGAGTTTGAGAAAATTATATGAGAAGGGATTGTTAGTGTATTCAATGGATTAGTTGACGAAAAGCACCTTGCCCTTAAAGTTTGCAACGATGGACAATCAATGATCAGATGATGGATAGATAGGCTACTGCTTTTACAATATTCGCATATAGGCGGAGATTCTTTTTTGATTAGATATGCATGTGTTAAATTGCAGTGTGAAAGTCGTAATCTGGTGTAACATTTGTTTTGGAAGATGTTTGTAGTTGATGGTAATACCAATGGCTTCTTTTCAGGATTAATGATTTTGTAATTATGGTTGTATTCTTCCCAATTTTTTCAACTACTTTATTAGTTAAGTTATTGGCAACTTTTATTATTTTCTTTTTTGTGGCTGGAATGAAAGTATAGGTTGGAAAGAGCTGAAGGACAGATTTGGCAGCTAAATCTGCTTGTTCATTTCCATATATGCCGACATGACTAGTGATCCACATAAGTTTTATTTTTGATTTGATTTTTGACATTTCTTGTTGTATTGAGATTATGATTTCGTTTTTATTCCAGCAATTTTTGCACGATAAGAATACCGATTTGCTATCAGTGCAAATGAGGGTTTTGGTTCGTCGTGATTTTATAAAATCTATAGCTGTCAATACCGCTACGGCTTTGCCATCAAATATTGAAGAATGTTGTGGAAGAAGCCCATGTGATTGGATATTACCATTTTCTGTGACCATGAGATTCTTGTTTTTATTTGTTTCTTCTTTCTCATTCTTCTTTGTGTTGAGTTACACCACAATCTGAGAAGTGTTTTTGGTCGTAATTTGTGTTTTCTTTTCATATTTGTTGTGGTTTTATCGTATTCCTTAGGTTGGGGTAGGTGTTTGGAGGATGAGCGCAATGTAGTAGTTATGTTTCTTCATTCAATTTGATGTCTTTTTAGTTAGACCTGGCAAATCCTGGTCGTGTGTAGTGTTTGTCAATGCTCATAATATTATACATGACATTTATACTAAAGTTATGTGGAAAGTGTATATGAGAATTATATACGATCAAATCAAAAATTTCAGTAACAGGTTTTCTGGGTTGACAATAGTTTTTATAAAAATTCTAGATTATGATAGTTCCTACCACAGGTATTGCCAATATTTTTATAATATTGCGTGTAGACCGAACTATCTGTAATTTACATTTGAAGTTCCCAGAGATCACAAATTTTCTCCACCAAAAATTGTCAAAATAGGTCCACACTTTAAAGAAATTTTTTGATACATTTTCTGACTTTATATAAGTATTTGGGTTTCTGTGGTCATAAAATATTTCCGTTTCATTGTGGAGGGTATAAAAGTTCGGCATGGCCGAACTTAACGTTTTTTACTTGTTGTAGGATGACTTTCTTCATCCGTATCTTTGATATCTATTTATCTGGCACCTTATTTCGTTTTTCTTAAATTTTTCAATGTAGGCTCAAATGAAATGTTAAGCAATCACATGTGTGTGTGTGAATGTGTCATTATTCAATGCACACAGCAAACGTTTGCAAACGATTCATTTTGTTTCGTTCGTGAATGAAACAAATCGGAACAGCATAACCGAAATACATTTCAGTAGTCGTACAGTTTTGTTCTTCTTCAGTTGAAAAGTTTGTGGTTTTGTATTGTTTTGAGAACGATTCAGAAATAATTAAAAGTTCGTTTCGTTTGTTTGCGTTCATTGGTAGTGACACAACGGCAATTTCTCCAAGCCATCCGTCTGAATTCTTTCGAACTGAATGTACAAGTTCATCAAGGACATCGTTTTCCACTGCCAGATTTTGAGTTCCTCACATAATAACAGACTACAAATAAAATGTTTGCATGTCGCAAGTCGGACTGTCTTACTTGGGACACGCATACATTGAATCCCATTGAGCCTAGCGTGGTAATTAGATGTAGCCAATTGAGCACTATTAATTTTCATAGGTATGTCCTGTACCGAACGCCATTCAATGTCACAGTTGCAGAAATGAAGAACAAAAATACAGGCAAATATTTTAAACATCTGAAAAAATATTTTCTTGATTCAACAATATATATTGTGCTATTTGTTGAATCAACAATATATTTTTTCAGATATTTAAAATATTTGCCTGTATTTTGTTCTTAGAATATGATCGCTTCTACAAATATCTCTTACATATATGAGCTTGTCAAATTTTCGAATTTATCCGCCGAAAATAAAAATGAATTAATGACATAATGAAATAATATTCATTAGTTTTCAAAATGAAGGCTATGATGAAGTTCGCTTTTATTTGCGACAAGTTTCGCACGTTTTAATGTTTCACGTATACTCGTACATTACTTCGCATTTGGTCAAGGCGGCTGATCAGTAATATTAGGATAATATTTAAAATTTATATAAACTGGTATGTTATGACTTTCCTGAGTTTTTTATATTTTCGACAATTTTCATCTAATGGTACTATTTTCCACCTTCAAATATGCTAGAAGCGACAAATGACGACTTATTTTGTTGTCTCTTGTCACGCTATATTTTTTCTATAACTTTTATTGAAATATGGTTGTTTTTCTTGACGCTATGAGGGAGACATTAAGTGCAATGTTCTCTTGTTTGTGACATTACTAATTACACATATGATTCTTTGTACGAACAAATGTACATATGTACTCGTATGTAGAGTTTGAGAATAAGTACAAATGCAAATTAGTAGATAAGTTTTCACATATGAAAAGTTTGTAATGGAAATGTGTGTGGGCTAATCGTTTGGTATGAGAATCAATTAGCAAATTCTAAGTCGTAAATTTTGGTGACTTATGGTGTAAAACTTCTTAATTATTTTCCATAAGAATCAGATTCGTTTGACTTAATGTAATAATAAATTCTTTGGCACCAGGAAAGTTCCTTTTTGTGTAAAACAAGAAAAATAAACTCCAAACAATAGTCTTCAAATCTTTTCCTGGCGGTAGTTTAATTTTAAGATTATAGTCTGTTATGAAAAAATTTTGTAGAAAGAAAAACAGTCCTAAGAAACCTCCTCAGAGGTTAAGTCCATTGTGTTCATCCTGGATAATGTGAAGAAAAAGAGTTGCAGATGGAGAATGAAAAATCCATCTATATTATTTGCATTGTAATGTTTGGCGAAAAGATAGAGAAGAATAAAATTTTAAGATAATTTAGATGAATTTTCGTTAATTTCGAAATCTGTATTATTATTTTTTAGCTAAATTTTATATTAATTTTACAACAATTATACTTAATATTTTTATGTTTATTTTGTTATTGTTTGTGTTTTACTTTCTCTCTTTCTCTCATATTTGTTTTGGTCATTCAGTTTTAGCCTAGTAATCTTTCTAGATTGTGACCTGGCAGACCTGATTTTTATGAAAAATCGTCAAAATGACGTTAAATAAAATAAAAAACATGATACTCACATTTAGATATATTTAAATACATATTTTTTATTAAAAGAAACATAAACTGGATATTCAAGATTTTAAACATGTTTTTACTTCAAATCAGGAAATTAAAATTATTTATTACACCCTTCATCATATTCATCGGAGACCCTATAATGTATGTATATTCTTGATCAGGGTAAAATTCTAAGTTGATATAACCATGTCCGTCTGTCCGTCCGTCGTCTGTTAAAATCAAGATACAGCAAGCAATTTTTATAACAGAGCTTTGTAAATTGGTATAGAAGTTTCTATTACTCCTAGGATGTTTGGTATTGCAAATAGGCTATATTGGTCCACGTTTTGATATAGCCCCATAGAACTGTACCACCAGATTTTCGGTATTTTGAAGGTTTTAGCCTCAAAATCACACCGAAATGACTGAAATTTGGTACTTAGTCTTCGTTGGGAGTGCAAAACTTTCCCCCCAGAAATTTGTAGTAAAGGTCCACGTCTTCATATAGCCTCCATAGAACGGTACCTCCTTATTTCCGATATTTTTAAGGTTGTGGCCTCAATATTCCACCGAAATGGCTGAAATTTGGTATTTGTTCTTCATGTAGGGTATTAAACGTTTCATATGAAATTGTCGGTATAGGTCCACGCCTTCATATAGCCCCCATACAACGGTACATCCGATTTTGAAGGTTTTAGCCTCAAAATCATACCGAAATGACTGAAATTTTGTACTTATTCTTCGTTGGGGGATAAAATATTCTCCCAGAAATTTGTCATATAGCCCCCATAGAACGGTACCTCCTGATTTTTGTAATTCTGAAGATTGTGAGGTCAATATCCTAACGAAAGACTAAAATTTTTTATTTAGTCTTCCATGGGGTTATAAAATATTGCAGAAGAGAATTATCAGTATATATCCGCGGATTCCTATATCCCCATAAAAGCGTACCTCTTGATTTTCGGAATTTTGAAGGTTTCACCGAAATATCGAAAATTTGATATTTAGTCTTTTTTGAGTCTAAAAATTTCGGTATTTTGAAGGTTATCCACATTGTTTTACCGAAATTGGCGACCATTGGTAATTATCTTCTAAAAATGATCTTCGCCTTAATAGACAAAATTTTCGAATAAATAAAAATCTGCTTGAGCCAGACTGGGATTTGAACCCATGCCCTTGAAAACACATGAAAAAAGTGTTCAGAACCAAACTCATAACTTCCAAAGACTAAGCCTTTGTTATGGAAGTCTTACAATGAATAGACAAATATCCATCATAGTAAAAAACAAATTGAATTTGAAAGAGGAAAAGTTAGATGATAGCGAAGCTTGCTAACATCAAACATCGGTCATTAAGCTAGAATCCAACCAGAAATTTCTTAAAATTAATATTAAAAGTAAAAAAGTATCAGTCGGCTTTGCCGACACAGATGTACCCTCAGCCTATGTGAATTTAAACTTTCTTTCTTATTTTGGGAGTAATATCTTTTCGAAAGACATCGCGCTCTCTAGTTATTTCAGTGGGTCATTGTATAAATTTTGGACCAGGAAGCAAGGACTTGTCCAGGGAAAACATATTATCACTGTTAACAGGCGCACAACGAACAGCATAGGTATGCACAGAGGATCTTCGAATAGACCCTATACTGAAATTAGACACAAATGTTGAACTTTTGTGGGGTAGGTAACCTAAGGAGAGGACCGATATGGGCCATTTTATAAGTTAAACTAAATTTGGACAAAATATTAAGGGATCCAAAGTTTGTACCAACTTGGTTGACTCGTTCAGGAGATATCGTGCATACCATTTTAGTGAAATTTTGTTAATATTGGGGGGAAGTACCGGAGGTTGTGGACCGGTATTGCCCATCTTCGAACTGAAACTATATTTGGACAAAATATGACGAAGGCCAAAATTTTGTCTAAATAGCTAGATCACTTCGCGATTTATCGTACTCTCCAGGCACTACATATGGTGCTATAGGAGTTTTTTTACACCTTTCGGGCTGTTTTCTCAAGAAGTACGGACTTGCCCCTAAAAAAAACTTTTACAGTCGTAACTGTGGCAGCGAATGCAAGGTGCTTCAACAAAAATCAAAGTGATTCGAGAGGAGGGCTTAAAGTGAACATATCCGAAACTTTGTGTGGGAGGTACCCGAAGGAGAGGACATATCAAGCTTTTTGTAGAAAATTAACTTATGTTGAAACTGAGGTATGGGGTATTGTAACTCGCGATTAGTTTTACTATACCATAACTTTTGACCGCATTTCCGTAAAATAAACTGTTTTAGCCCGATTCACCGAGGGGTTTCTTAAAATAATAATTTGAGCGGAAGCTGTGGTCGTACTAATGTAAAAAAATCGGAAAAAAATCGTTGAATTAAACGGGTTTCATTATGTTATTTTCCAATTAGTGGTTTTACAACACAATATAGAGCTTAATGCTCAAAGGAGAAGTTAATGAGTACACTTCAGAGTTGAAGTTTCTAATGTATGATTTTTTTAATATATCTACTGTATCTACCTCAAACGGATGCTGACATTTTGAAACCTGAAAAATGGGGTTTTTTGAATTTTTGCTCTAATCGGGACGCGCAGCTGGATTTCCCTAACAGCTTATTATTTGATTGTAGTACTCGCGATTTCGCATTTTTTAATGTATAACATGAGGGTGTAGCCCTCACAGGATCGCAGTAATCTGCGACCAAACACGAAATTTTTGTGCGTAAATTTTTCCCAAAAACCTATTTTTTTGGTTTAAAATTTCCAAACGTCATTCGATTTCCGTGGAAACCCGCGTTAATTTAGTTTTTTAACGTTCCGAATCTAACAAGCCACGACGCGTCTGAAATTTGGTACTTAGTCTTCGTTGGGAGTGCAAAACTTTCCCCCCAGAAATTTGTAGTAAAGGTCCACGTCTTCATATAGCCTCCATAGAACGGTACCTCCTTATTTCCGATATTTTTAAGGTTGTGGCCTCAATATTCCACCGAAATGGCTGAAATTTGGTATTTGTTCTTCATGTAGGGTATTAAACGTTTCATATGAAATTGTCGGTATAGGTCCACGCCTTCATATAGCCCCCATACAACGGTACATCCGATTTTGAAGGTTTTAGCCTCAAAATCATACCGAAATGACTGAAATTTTGTACTTATTCTTCGTTGGGGGATAAAATATTCTCCCAGAAATTTGTCATATAGCCCCCATAGAACGGTACCTCCTGATTTTTGTAATTCTGAAGATTGTGAGGTCAATATCCTAACGAAAGACTAAAATTTTTTATTTAGTCTTCCATGGGGTTATAAAATATTGCAGAAGAGAATTATCAGTATATATCCGCGGATTCCTATATCCCCATAAAAGCGTACCTCTTGATTTTCGGAATTTTGAAGGTTTCACCGAAATATCGAAAATTTGATATTTAGTCTTTTTTGAGTCTAAAAACTTTCCGCCAGAAATTTGTAGGTATAGATCGACGTTTTGATATAGCCTCCGTGGAACCGTACGTCCTAATTTCGGTATTTTGAAGGTTATCCACATTGTTTTACCGAAATTGGCGATATGATACCCCTCAAATTTCGAAAATTTGCAAAAAATTGTTTAAACTGCGCGAAAACAGATATTTAAAAACTCTCGTAAATCCAGAGATATAATAGATTTTTTCTAAAAATTGAGTGCGATGCTACATCCACGGTTCTTGATGGATCGCGTTGAAACGGCATAGAATGATGTATTTTTTAATGGTGATTATTGAAATCGGATGCGCATTAAATGTAAATGAACTTCGCGGAAATTATAACCATTTTACTGTATTTTGCATCCTAATATGCAGCAGATGGTACATCGTGGCCGCCAAATAGAATTTGACAAATTGTACATCAAATAAAAGGGATTGATTCGCTGTGTTGGAAAATCGGATGCGCATCATGTCATTTTCATAATTACGCGCTTCATATGCGTCTCAAATGTTGTAATATTCAATATAACATTATTTTAACGTTATGCCACAATTGGAATTCCTTGTGATTTAATATAAGGTTCTAATAATATTATCCAATAGGAAAACTATAAGCGAAAAATTTGTTACAACGGAATATCATCATTATTGCGTGAAATTTTCACGAAAATGCCGAAGAACTCAAACATTTTTTTCTCCAACTTTTCCTATAAAACCATAAAAAAATAAAATTAGAATAATATGGTTTTAATTTTTTCCTAATATTTTCTTCGTATTTTTGCAAATAACATGAATACTATAGCTCCAACCTTCACAGCTTAGGTTTCATTTTATTCCTCAAAATGTCTGGATGCTGTTATAATTTTTTTTATATATTTTTCGTAAGTATGAGCGCTATTGTTTCAAAAATATGTTTGTAAATACGTGAAATTATTTAACAAATTTGATTTTTCGCGAATCCATTGAGACTTTGCGATTATTTTTTGCATCATCGCAAAGGTTACGAGTTCAGTTAACGATTATAGGATATAACAGCTAACTATATTAAGCCGCGATTTTTTTAGAATTTTTTCTAATTATCATAATTAAAACGGTCATATCTTTTGCGCGCAACGATCAAAGTTAGTAACGAAAACAGATTTGGAATGCAGATTTTTTTCTTAATCTATGTACCAAAAATCATTGATGTAGTATCAAAATTTTTTTTTTTTGATTTTTTTGAAATGGAAAAGACAATTTTCGGCATTTTTCCTGATATATTGTCCATATTCGAACCTGATATTTATCTGGTAGATATATTAGTAAGTGCAAAGTATGGACCAAATCGGTCACTCCTTTCAAGAGTTGTCGTGCCCACAATTTTTCCGAACATTTTTGAGCTTTTGTGTGGGAGGTACCTGAAGGAGTGGGCCGATATGGTTTATCTTCAAACTTAAACTAAGTTTGAACAAAATATTACGAAGGCCAAATTTTGAACCGAATCGGCAGATGCTTTCGAGACTTATCTCCATCCACTACACACGGTGTCATAGGGGATTTTTTACACCTTTCAGGCTATTTTCTCAGGAAGTATGGGCTTGCCCTTGATGAAACTTGTACCATCGTATGGGAAGCAGTGAATAGTAGCCGCTGCAACAAAAATCAAGGCGATTCTAGAGAAGGCCCTAATCTGAAGTTATCCGAAATTTTGCATGGGAGGTACTCGAAGGAATGTGCCGATTTAGTCCATATTGGAACCTCATCTAAGTCCGGTGGAAATTTAACGATGTAAATAGTATAGACCAAATCGGTTGCTCCCTCCTTATCGTTCGTACACATTTTCCGAACATTTTCGAACTTTTGTGGGAAGGTGCCGGAAGGAGTGGACTAATATAACCCAATATAGTGGACCCAATCGCTTTATCCGTTCGAGAGTTATCGTGCGCTCCAGCCAGCCAGATGGACGGACATGGCTAAATCAACTCCAAATTGTCTGAAACGGATTTCGTCCAAACATACTTGGGGTCTAAAAACATTACTTCGATGAGGCACATTTGGCCCGTATGAAAGTGTATTTACCTCATTAGCATAAATGCTGAGGGTATAAAAATTAAATTTTCTGCTACAGCATTTTCTCTAATTCCATTTCGATAGGACTTGCAGTTTTCATGGAAAATAGTAAAGACCTAGCAAAAACAAAAAAATGTGAAATTTGACAGTGATTTATTCAAAAAGCCCTCCGGCGATTTTTTGTTTTTTTTTCTCATCAATGAACATTGTAGTTTCAGAATCCGCAAAAACACTTTCCTTTTAAAGTTGGTTCAGGTGCACCGTGGTATATGTATACAAAAACATTTGCTCATAAAATTCAAATTAAAAGTTTTACAAAGAAAAAAATATAAATCGCTGTGGATGGTGGAACTTTTTTGACCTTTCCTAGCAAACAAAGTCCTCCCAAAATAATGGGTTTCGTATGGGATTTTTGGCAGCCGTAACTACTCTCAAACCCCCTTTACTCCCCATTATTTTTACAAGGGCATGTCGCACTCAGTTTGTGGTTATTTTATGACCACTAGAATAACTAGTTATTCTGTGGCCACTAGAAGTTGAAAAGTAAGGTGAAAAAAATTCTATTTTTAGACAGTTGATGTAGAGAATTTGTTTTTAACCCATTACTTTTCAGATTACTTGTAATGCGAAAAGAAGCTTGTTTACATTACTTCATAATCAAATTGAACCCTCGTTTTAATTTGTACGAATCGTATGGGGATAAAAACAGCGTCTACACGGAGTTAAGTTTTACATAATTTCGTAAAAATATCAAAATGTTTCTTTTTGAATTTTTGAAAAATGCACAAAATCCATTGCCTAATAATGAGATCTACGTCTTATAAGAACAATATACATGTTCCTTTTCTTCTTCTTTTAATATCTTCTTATTTTTACATAGTCTGCAAAATCCAAAACCACCAAGGAAAATTATTAAACGAGCCTGGGCTCTTAGCTTCCAATTCTAGATAACAACTAAGACCACATTGCATGTGTTCCATATGGAAATAAATACAATGTAAAGGCAATACATAAACTATACAAAAATACCTTTTCCTTTCAATTTCTTAGTACCGAAATTCCTCGCTAGTTAATATCATAAACCAATCAAAGTGTTGGAATATTTATTCTGCTTCACTGATTGTCGGCTAATGTATGTGAGATGCTTGCAAATCTCTTCCCAAAAGATACTCAAATGGAGCAGAACTTACCAACACGCGAGTATATATGTATGTGCAGTGGACATGGGAACAAATTTAAATAGTGTCATAAATCAGTGACAACCATTTCGCGCTGATACTGGCAACCAACCTCAGGGATTTTAAGTGATTTTTGTGGTTGCTTAGCAAATAGTAGAAGTTAGTGTAAAAGGCAGTGCTGGTGGTGGTGTGGTGGTCTCCAAAATAAACTTTGCCTATCGTATGTGCTGTGACATTTATGCATGGCTTTATGGAGAATGTTAGAGGATGGTGCATATCACATGAATTGAAATGGGCGTAAATCATAAATTCGAAAGTTCTATTGAATACTCGTATTTATTGTGCATAGACACAGGTACATATGTACTCGTGTGTATATGATTGTAGTTTTTGCCACATGTGCTTATAGTTAAGGTATGTCGAATTGAATTTCTAAATGATTGATAACGAGAAAAATTCGCCTTAACAAAAAAGTAATATGTGGAATTTGGATGATAGAACTACACTCTGTGTCATTTTTTGAGTCTTGGTTTATTAGCCATATTCTGACACCGTAGCGTGATAGAAGACCAAAAATAAGAAGACACGTGTCCCGACGTTTTTCCCTATCACTTCAACATTCGCGGTTATGGGCCCCAAAGACCTGAGGCCTTGATGTCATCTCTTCATCCACTTGTTTGCTCCATCGATTCCTTGGTCTGCCAATTCTGCGTGTACCGCCATGTGGCACGTATTTATACGCCTTTTTAGCGGGTTCATCATCGCTCATTCTTATGATATGGCCTAGCCAACGCAATCGTTGCATCTCGATACGTTTATCTATACGGATATCGTTGTACAGCAGATACAGCTCGTGGTTCATACAACGTCGATATTCACCGTCTACGTAGATTGGTCCATAGATCTTTCGAAGAATTTTTCTCTCAAACACACCAAGCACTGCCTTGTCTGCTTGCGCAAGTACCCAGGCTTCGGAACCATACATCAGTACGGGTAGTATCAGTGTTTTGTAAGGCGTTGTTTTTGTTAGACGAGATGTGGCTTTGTTTTTAAACTGCTTACTTAAGCCAAAGTAGCATCTGTTAGCCAATATAATTGTCTTTTTTTTTTATTTCACAACTGATGTTGTTTTTGTGTTTACGGCGCACGGTGGTCGAAATCACTGATCTAGCGGCGCAAAATTAATAACTTGCAAACGAATTGAGATACGTCACTGTGGGTAATAATGCGCCAAATATGAACAATATCGGCTGATGTTTTGGTATAGCCCCCACATAACGGTTCCTTAAGATTTTCGGTATTTTGAGGATTTAAGTCACAATTTCGTAAAAAATTACCTGTAATTTGGTACTTAGGGTTCCTATTGGTCACAAAATATTTTCACCAAAAATTATGGACATAGGTGTACGTTCTGATATAGCCCCCATGTAACCGTAACTCCCGCTTTATGGTATTTTGAATATCATGACCACATTTTTAAACAAACATGGCTGTAATTTTGCATTCCGTGTTCTCACTGCGTATAAAATCTTCTTACAAAACATTTTCACCACAGATTTATGTTTCGATGTAGCCCCTTTTATGGTACCCCTGATTCGTTGAATTTTTACTTGTTATCCCATATTTAATAACATATTTTGCTATAATATGGTATTATAGTGTCTCCGGCGGTAGAAATCCTCCTTGCAAACATTTCTCAAAATAGGTTCCTATTTTGATTTAGCTCCCATACAAATGCAAGGCTAAATTTGTAT
Source organism: Musca autumnalis (assembly GCF_047663935.1). Taxonomy (NCBI): domain Eukaryota; kingdom Metazoa; phylum Arthropoda; class Insecta; order Diptera; family Muscidae; genus Musca; species Musca autumnalis. The sequence continues at coordinate 182,943,371 of NW_027411977.1, forward strand.
GAATTTCATGCAAAAACCCCTTATTTTAAGAGTGCAGTCATCAAAAGATTTGCAGCCCTAATGTAGTTATTCCGTATCCAGAGAGTCCAATTTCGTTCCCCAAAAAATAATCGAACGTAAGTTCGGCCAAGTTTACAAGATGTACTCTATGGAACAAGCGCGTACAACCCATAAAAACACTAAAAATTGAATTTTTTGAAAATTTATTGCTATAGAACTAAGTACCTCCAGACCCCAAACTAATTTTTATAATTTAAATCACACCCTCTGCTATTAATTAAAAATAAATCTTGTCCAGCTTCATTACGAATTAATTTAACATTTAAACAAATATGAAGTTATTTTTTTTCAACAATTTTTTAAAATCTGATGCAACAAAAGCTCTTGTATTTGATAGTGAATAACTGAGTGAATATTTACAACAACAAAAATGAAAAAACAAAATCTTTGTCTGCAAAGTGTCTGTAATCGATACAATGGAAAATATTTCGCAATTTTATAGTTCGATTTTTTGACTTTCGCGCCGCTAGATCAGTGGTTTCGACCAGTGTGCGGCGGTTCCGAGGTAGACGAAGTCTTTTACTACGTCATAATTATAGGAACCAACGTCAACAGTTGGTCCGATATCTATCGACGCATTGCGTGTCGACACCATCAACTTGGTCTTCTCGCCGTTTACAGCCAGACCCATTTTAGCAGATTTCCTTTCTACTTTTACAAAGGTATCAGTTACTTCCTTTACCGATCGAACTATGATGTCAATGTCATCGGCATAAGCAAGTAACATATGGCTGTTTGTATATGTTGTGCCACTTCTTTTGACCTTCGCATCTCGTATAACCTTTTCCAGCAGAATGTTGGTACTAAACTCTTCGGAGAGGATCTTTCCTATTTTAACTGAAGACCGAGTACCAGTTAATGTCATTCTACACAGCCGAATGAGCTCTGCAGGGATACAAAATTCAGACATGACTTGGAATACCTTTGAACGAATTGGGCTGTCGAAGGCTGCTTTGTAATCAACAAAAAGGTGGTAGGCGTCGATCTGCATCTCTTGGGTCTTCTCCAGGATTTGCCGGAGGGTAAATATCTGGTCAATGGTGGATTTTCCAGGTTAAAGCCGCATTGGTATGGTCCAATTCTTTCATTGACCATAGGCTTTAGTCGTTCGCATAATATCCCTGACCCTATCTTGTAGGCACTAGGGAGAAGACTTATCCCCTGTAGTAAGAGCATAAGGTCTCATTTCCTTTTCTTGTGGACGGGACACAGAATACTCAGGTTCCAGTCGACGGGTACGCGTTCTTCCTGCCAGATGGTGCTAACTAGCTGGCAGTAATGTCGGTCTTGTACTTTTCAAGTACATCTGCCAGTGCGTAAACTGCACCATCTCTATAAAGGGTGCGAACATTCCAGGTCATTCGCAGATCATGGTCCTTAAAACGTTTGCGGGGTTTATCAACTTTAGATGGGTTTGTTCTTATTTTCTTTCGTTGGCTGCGTTTTCTAAGGGAGGGTTACTAACTCGACGCCCAAGCCCAAGTTTTTAACGTTCTTATGGGTGAACGAGCGGCACATGTTAGCTCGCTACCTTTAACGGGTGTTAAAGGCAGCTCCCCAGGTGACCCCACAGGGAGGTCAGTGTCCACTTGTGATGAAAGACGGACACAGATAAATCCTGGGCTTGGTCGTGTTAAAGCCGGTCAGGACCGTTCCTTGGTATCTTTCATCTCCTACGTCACCCATAGACATACATGCATATTTTTTCCAAGAACATCGCAGAGGGGTCTAATTCAGGGACGTAGGCAGGGAGCGGTATACAATACAAAAGATAAAAACTTTTTTCAAAAAATTTTCAAAATGTATCTTATGAAGTCTTTAAATCCGGCTGTCGAGGTTCGACCTAAGGGGCTTCCAGGGGCGGCTTCAAACTCCAAACCAAACTCCACCAGTGTGCCGGCCCCTATGGAGATTGAAACCATCGATGGCCAGTTTATCGATATCGATAAGTAAGCCGCCATCATCTTTGCGATCTCTAAAATGACTTATTTACGAGCCAGTGTCGTGAAGTGCAAGATCGTCTTGATCAATTTTTCAACCCCAAACAAAACCAACCCCAAACAATAGAACTAAAATCTGTCGACCTTGGCAGTAATAGTGAATATTTTAAATATTTTCTTTTTTTTATTGTGCCAAAACCTCACAGTGAGTATAAAGCATATACGTCTTGTGTTCGTTCTTTGTATTTGCTGTGTTGTTTTAGTTGTTGTCTTTACCGCCAACAACAAACCTCTAGACCTTAAATTACGCCTGTGATTTAAAGTCAAAATTGCAGATACTTCGTCCTTTGGAGGAAATCTGTACATGGTCCTTCGAGCCGTAAAACAAATTAGCGGCCTAGATTTGCCATTTTTTAACTCATATCTTTGATTTAATTTTTAAAGAAGTTCTCTTTGCTATTTGTGTTAAAATTCAAAGCTGTCTTCTTCACTCGAAAATACAGCAAAGCTCAACACTAACACAAATAAAAAAATAAAAATCAAAATTGTTTTGCAGCCAAAATTAAAAATATTTAATTTATTAATACATTTGTGGTCACTTTTATAACAAAATATTTAATTCCACAGTTTAATATATTTCTTTAATAAATTTCACGGACAGACATATTGTGTGTTTGTTTATATTAGTGAAATATTTTTTGCGAGTACCAATTACTAAGTACCCTTGAGTGCCTTTAAACGATAGTTCAGTTAGAGAAAAACGTAGAGGCCGGTGTACAGTAACCGTAACAAAACGTAACATAACGTAACGTACGTAACGCAAGTAAATACATTCTAATTGCATTTCATATCATTGCATTTCATTTTTACTATTAAAAAATAATAAAATAATAATAAAAATAATAATAAATAAACTATCAGTAAAATATAAAATAAAATAAATAAAAATAAATTCATAGTGGACTTTACTCCCAAAGTTTAAAAAATAAACTTCCAAGGAGTATATTATAAAAAGCTATTAAAGCCAAAAATATAATTATTGGAATAACTTGATTTTCTTTTATTAAAAGAACTTTCAAAGTTATAAAAAGGCAAATAGTGCTAATAAAATATAAAAACATATATAAAATAAATTTCAAATAATTCAATAAAATAAAAAATAAAGTAATAACTAAATCAATAATACAATAATAATATAAAAAAAATAGTAAAATGGAATCAACGATTTGCGCAAGGTTCGAATACGAACTAGACAATTTGGTGGAAACGTGTATAAACATATTAAACAGCCCAGAAAATGATTTTTCAGAATCACTAATAGAAACAAAATTAGAGTCAATCGACGAGGATTGGCATAACGTTCGAAGCGCTTTTGAGAGCGTCTATCTGTCCGACAACAAGGCAATTGACGATGAGCATAGAAAGAAAGCCAAAGAAGATTTAACGTCCGCTCGGCAATCAACCAAGGCTAGTTTAATGGAAATGTTGAAAAAGAAGAGAAATGTTTCTAATACATCGGTGAGGGAAGACACTACAAATCCATCATTATTCCATAGCTCAGTCATGTATCCTCCAAATACAACTTTTGATTTGTCTGAGGTGTGCATTAAAGTGCCACCTTGCGACACTAAAGACTTCTACGGAAGCTACGAAGAATGGTCCACATTTAGGGACATGTTTATGGCAATATATGGTACTCACGTTAAACTAACAGCGGCTCAAAAACTATATCACCTAAAAAATAAAACTAAAGGTGAAGCTGGCAGGATAGTAGACAGATTCCCATTGTCAGATTTAAACTTTACTTTGGCATGGGATGCATTAAAGAAACGCTATGAGAATAAACGGGTTTTAGTCGACAACCAACTCAAACTTCTTTTCGAAATTGCGCCAGCAAAGTCCGACAATAGTGAGGACATAAAACGGATCCAAACAACAATTAGCGATTGCCTAGCTATATTAAACGCTCATGAAATTAGTGTGAGTCAGTGGGATCCAATTTTAATTTATTTATGTTCCTCTAAGCTTCCGATAGAGACAGTAACGCAATGGGAACAATCACTTGAATCCCACTCCGAGTTGCCAAAATGGTCTCAAATGGAAGATTTTCTCATAAATAGGCATCAAGTATTAGAAAGAATTGATCGCCTTAAATTTCAATCAGCTCCACAACATCCACAATTCGAGTATGGAGCTCACACGAACAGTTCAACCGTAATGAATTTAAATAGATGTGTGATATGTAGAAAAAACCATGTGTTAAGAAACTGCCCAAGGTTTAACAGCATGTCTGTGGTTCAAAGAGTTGAATTGGTAAAAGAAAAACGAATTTGTAACAATTGTTTAACGAGTGGACATATTAGTCAAGAATGTGTCAGTATGCACAGGTGTATGCATTGCAAGAAGAAGCATCATACAAAGCTGCATTTTAATAATATTTCACAATCGTACGCTAACAACGTAGCCAGTGGTTCAAATAATTATTCTAGAACACAAACAAATCGACAAACAGAAACACATTTTACTACCAGTGAGTCACAGACTGAATTCCCAACATCTTCGAGGGCAGTTTCTACTTCAAATGTTCAAACAATGGCCACAATTAATAATGATGATGTTATGCTACCAACAGCCTTAGTGCAAATTAGGTATTCTGGGCAAAACTTCACGGTAAGAGCGCTGTTAGATTCAGCTTCAAAAAGAACCTTTTTAACTAGTAGAATAGTAAAACGTCTGGGGATCAAAACAAAGGCCGCAGACTTCCAAATAAGTGGTCTGAGTGGTACAATAGTTACCAATGCAAACAAATCTTGCGTCATAACACTATGTTCTGATAAGAAAGCGTTTGAGCTGGAAGCAGAAGTAATAGTAGTTAGAAATCTTACGAGCTTACTTCCAACTAGATCCCTTCCAAACACAGATCTAAGCGAAGTTAATGATTTAAAACTTGCTGATCCCGGGTTTGCGGTGTCAGCACAAATAGACATGTTGATGGGAAGTGATATACTTCCATCCATATTACTTAATGGTATGCGAAAGAACATTTTAGGCAATATGATTTCACAAAATTCCATCTACGGATGGTACATATATGGTCCGATAAACTACAACAATATTACATTGGCTACAGTCGAGGTTTCGTCCAATTCAGAAGAAGAAGACATTAGTACATTACTTAGGAGATTCTGGGAACAAGAGGAAGTCGAACGGGCTCCTATCCCTACAGAATCCGAAGAGTATTGTGAGCAGTTATACAAGGAAACAACGCACCGTCGTTCGGACGGAAGATATCTAGTCAAACTGCCATTTAGAAAAGAATTTCCTCAATCCATGTTTTTAGAATCGTCTCGGTTCATAGCTTTACGGCAATATGAGAACATGGAAAATAGATTGAACAAAGATAGAAACCTGGCTAAAACTTACAGAGAAGTTCTAAACTAATATATCGAATTAGGACATATGAAACGTTGTAATTCGAAAGAAGTCAAAACAGACTCGAAATACTATTCCTACTACCTACCGCATCACGCTGTATTTCGACCGGAAAGCACTAGCACAAAGGTTAGAGTAGTGTTTAATGGCTCATGCAAAACAAAAAGTTCGTTTTCATTGAACGATGTCTTGTATCCTGGCCCAATTTTACAAAATGAACTAACATCAGTAATTTTAAATTGGCGCCTTTATAAATATGTTTTCAACGGTGACATTGAGAAAATGTACCGACAGATAAGAATACACGAATCTGATGTTCCGTATCAGAGAATTTTATTCCGAAGACATGAAAACGGTCCTATTGAAGATTATGAGTTAAATACTGTTATTTTTGGTATTAACTGTGCGCCATATCTGGCAATAAGAACGTAATTGCAGTTGGCCACAGAATGGCAAATTGAGCGGCCGCTAGCAGCAAATATACTCAGAAGAGAAATATATGTCGATGACATATTGGCAGGCGGTCATTCAATTGATTCAGCCCTGCAGGCACAAAAAGAATTAGTAATAACGTTGGAATCATATGGATTTCCAGTAAAAAAAATAACTGCAAATCACCCAGATCTTCTGGCTGATATACATCCTCAAGATTTATTAAATGAAGAGCTATTACGAATAGAGGATAGCAGTTGCACAAAAACACTAGGCATTCAGTGGAATGCATTAACGGATAATTTCTCATACAAAACGGCACCACTTTCGGTGGTGGGAGAAATAACAAAACGAAAAATACTTTCTAACGTTTCTAAATTATTTGACCCAGCGGGTTGGTTATCCCCGATCATAATACAAGCTAAGATCTTGATGCAAGATTTATGGCTCGACGGGGTTGATTGGGATGAAAAAGTTTCAGAGTCCATTAGATCGAAATGGAAAATGTTCATAGAACAATTCGAGGGAATAGAGTCCATTAGAATACCACGATGGGTACAGTTTAATCCAAGAAGCAATATTCAAATCCATGGATTTTGCGATGCTTCTGAGAAAGCATACTGTGCGACAGTGTATATCAGGACAGAAACAGAAATTAGTACGTCAGTGCATCTGTTTATAGCTAAAAGTAAAGTAGCGCCATTAAAGAAATTAAGCCTACCCCGATTAGAATTATGTGGCGCGGAACTGTTATCTTCGCTGGTCAAGCATTTAATTAGTACTCAAAAGTTAACAGCCGATTCTATTTGTCTTTGGTCAGATTCAACCATTGTTCTGGCTTGGTTGAAAAAGCATCCTTCCTCATGGAAGACATATGTCGCAAACAGAACCGCAAACATATTAAAAAATGTGCCAGATGCAACATGGAGACATGTATCTTCCGAATGCAATCCGGCAGATTTAGGTACACGGGGGTGCACTTCTTCTGGTTTATCCCAGAATTCTTTATGGTGGAATGGTCCTAAGTGGCTTCTAGGCCAACAATCTGCCTGGCCACGATCAAACGTCGACCTTATCAATCCGCCAGAAGCAAAAGAGACTGTATTAGTTCACTGTACGGACTTGAAGAAACGAAAGAAAGAAGATACAGAGTTTTTTGAGAGATATTCCTCATATAAGAAAACGACAAATATAATCGCATACGTGTACCGTTTTATACAGAGTGCAAGAAAGTTATCAAAGCCACCAGCAACTATAGATTTGTCAGACGAAGAAATAGACAAGGCAAAAGGGGTTGTAATTCGATTGACTCAACGTTTGCACTATCATCAAGAATACCGAGATTTAGAAAATGGGAAAACCGTGCATCAGCAAAGTAGTTTACGCACTTTGAATCCTATCATAGATCACGAGGGTCTTATGAGAGTGAACGGTCGTTTAGCAAACTCTAATATGACTCATGACGAGCGATGTCCCATAATAATTCCAACAGATTCACACTTCTGTGAACTCTTTCTCAAATTTATTCACGACACTTTATTACACGCTGATATCCAATTAATGATGGCGACAATACGTAATCAGTTCTATATTCCTCGTCTGAGAAGAACTGTAAAGAAGTTTGTACATAATTGTTTAGTGTGCGTAAGGCACAAACAAAACGTAAAGTCTCAAATTATGGCAGCTTTACCGCCAGAACGCTCAACGCTAACTTTACCTTTCACGTACACGGGTGTGGACTTTGCAGGTCCTTTTCAAGTAAAGTCAGGAAACCTCAAGAATTCTCCTTATCAAAAGGCATATGCATGTGTCTTTGTATGTTTTGCAACAAAGGCGATCCATTTAGAATCGTGCACCAGTTTAACATCTGATGCATTTTTAGCAACTTTTGCTAGATTCATTGGGAGAAGAGGTCTACCAAAATGTATCATGTCTGATAACGGCACAAATTTCGTTGGTGCGAGTAGAGAGTTATTAAACGAATTCGACATTTTTATAAAAATGTCAGCAAAGGCTATTTCCAGTAAATATGTGCTAAGAGGGTTTGAATGGAAATTCATTCCCCCAGGTGCTCCACATATGGGCGGCCTCTGGGAGGCGGGGGTAAAGAGTTTTAAAACTCATTTCAAAAAAGTTACTGGACATCAAAGGTATAATTTCGTGGAATTCAGTACAACTTTAGTACGAATAGAAAGCGTATTAAATTCTCGCCCTCTGTCTCCATTGTCCGAAGATCCCGAAGAGTTAGAAGCTTTGACTCCTGCTCATTTTCTTAGAGGGGGTCCATTAATATTCGCACCGGAGATTCCCTTGGACAATATATCAGACATTAATCGTTGGGAGAAACTCAAAGTCCTGCACCACGAATTCAGCAGAAGGTGGAAGACGGAATATTTACACGAAATGCACAAAAGATATAGATGGCAATATCCCGAACGGGATTTAGAAAAAAACGATTTTGTGCTCGTTAAAGACGACAATTTACCAGCAAATGACTGGAAAATGGGGCGCGTCATAATGACATATATGGGTGATGATGATCACGTAAGGGTGGCAGACGTACGGACTGGTGAGGGCATAATAACAAGGCCAATTGCAAAATTATGTGTTCTTCCTGTAAGCGGAAGACAGTAGTCAGTCCAATGTGTCGTTTGTGTGTTGTGTTGGAAATATAAGCCACTTATATTAACGGGCCATATGTCGTATGGTCGGAAATGTCTCTGCTTTGCTTTTTTCCTCTATTTTCAGAAAAATGTCCGGACCAAGTAAGCAATGCCTGGTATGCTTCAAATACCATCATCTGAGGTCCTGTTTGATGTTCAGGAAGATGGCTGTGAAGGACAGAGAGTACGCTGTGAGGGTACATAAGTACTGTATAAATTGTCTTTCTCATGGCCACTTCGTCAAATTTTGCAATGCATCCGGGAATTGCAGAGTTTGTAGGGAGAGGCACCACACCCTGCTGCACCCTGACAACAAGGGAAAAAAGCCAGTCCAGTATCGCCAAAACCAGCCATCTGGCAATCGTGGCCCTTCCAACAACAACCGACCAACGTTCAATCGACTCAACAACAACCGGTCAAACAACAACAACCAACAGGTGTCTTATCGCCCCAACAACAACCCTCAGCAGCAACGAGGCGGCAACAAAAATAAGCAGCAACGGGGCACCAACAAAACCAAACAGCAACGGGGCAGTTCCAACAACAGCAAGCAGCTTGTCAGCATCGACCCCAGACAAAGAGTTGAGAAACAGCCAGGCAACATCCCAGCGAAAAGCCAACCCAACAACAAGCGCAATCCTGTCAACTCGAAACCACTTGCGCAACAGCCACGAAAACAACCGAAGAAGGAACCCGCTGAAAAGGATGACGAAGCTGAAGAAACAAAACGCATCCTGCGAGAAATAACCGAGCAGATGGCAGAGCTTGCGAAAACTATAAAGGTTGCACCCGTGCAAGGGGGGGTGCATGTCGAGGTTCGACCTAAGGGGCTTCCAGGGGCGGCTTCAAACTCCATACTCCACCAGTGTGCCGGCCCCTATGGAGATTGAAACCATCGATGACCAGCTTATCGATATCGATTAGTAAGCCGCCATCATCTTTGCGATCTCTAAAATGACTTACTTACGAGCTAGTGTCGTGAAGTGCAAGATCGTCTTGATCAATTTTTCAACCCCAAACAAAACCAACCCCAAACAATAAAACTAAAATCTGTCGACCTTGGCAGTAATAGTGAATATTTTAAATATTTTCTTTTTTTTATTGTGCCAAAACCTCACAGTGAGTATAAAGCATATACGTCTTGTGTTCGTTCTTTGTATTTGCTGTGTTGTTTTAGTTGTTGTCTTTACCGCCAACAACAAACCTCTAGACCTTAAATTACGCCTGTGATTTAAAGTCAAAATTGCAGATCCTTCGTCCTTTGGAGGAAATCTGTACACCGGCTTTAATAAAATTTCAAAGAGACTCTGGAAAATTTAAGCTATGCCTATCAAATGAAAAATATTGATATTCGTGTAATACATGTAAAGTTATCTAGTTAAATTTTTCATTATTACTCTTTTGGGTACTGAACTGAAATTTTAACATATATCATTTCCCATCTAAACTTCCTTCTATACCCACACCACAAATTAAATGAACGGCCAAAAGCTTAAACGTTTCATTCGGTGACGATGGGGGAGATTTCATCCACCATCAATGTTATGGTTGTGTCTTTTAGCACTGACGTTAAAGTCACTTCAAAACACCGTAACGGAAAAATTTATTGTAAAATTGTGTAAAACATGTAAAAGGGCGAATGTTTACAACATTTAGCCCAACATTAGCATCCCTTTCTCCTTTCTTTTTTCTGTTAGATGGTTGAGGTTTAACGCCTGTTGTCCTCATCGGCAATGTGAACAAAGTTAACAATACAATCGTAATAGAGTCAAAATTCAACATAATTTAAAACACGAAAACAACAACAACAGATAAGTAAAAAGACACCAAAAACATGAATGAACCGATTCATTGCATTGTTTGATAATCCTTAGACAGCAACCAACACAGAATCCACAACGACCAGGAACCCCCTGTTTGGTTTAAGATGACACAAGTGTGTTGCATGTTTGCCAACAAAATTAAATTATTTAAATTTTTTGGCAGGGGATGGAATTTTGAACTGCAAATGAACAGTCGAACTTAGCGTATATGTATTTGCGAAACAAAGGAACTCCTTTTAACAGCTTATTTATTTCGCATTTTGAGTACAAGATTCGAAATACAAAGTCATTGACATTTTACTTAGTTATTTCAAGAAAACTATGTATACATATGAAAATCAAATTTCTTACCGATACTATATATAATCGTTCCACCAACATCCCAGAAGGGACAAGGGAGACTTCTCTCATATCAATGAATGCACCCCAATTCATATTTGCTCAATGATATGGGACCTACTGTTTATCGCCGTAGAGAAGTTTTACATGGTTGAAATACTTAGGAAATGTCGCCAACATTACTGAGTGTAAGGGGGGTGTGCATTAGGGTTATGAATTTTTGATACTTTTTCTCAAAAATGATTTCCTGTAGGACGGATGAATGATGAACTTTTGCCTATTAATCACTAATATAACCTCTATTCCACTGAAATATAAAAAAAGTTCACTCACAAATCGATTTAAAAAAAATATTTTTCTTGAAAAACTGTATGAAATTTAAAAAAAGCTCAAAAAAATCTTCTGGTGCACGAATGAATAAACTTCAGCCTATAATATAAATACTAAAGATACTAAATTCGGTTATTTCGCGAAAAATAAGAAAGAATTACAAAAAATTGGTAGTTTGCAATTTGTTTTAATAAAATTCAAGCTGTTTATGCATCCTAAAAATATTTAAAATAGATGTACGTAATCTAAACATTCCGAAGACTCATATGAAACTTTACAAATCTGTTTAGCGGTTTGCATTAGTGTGCAGTTTAGTGTGCAAAATCTGTATAACGATTATATTTTGCACATAGTGCATACACTTTTTATTTCCGATTTCACTATCACCCGTGAAAAAATACATCGATCTAGACCTATTTCAAATAAATCCATCAAAAACCGTGGATGTAGCATCACACAGTATTTTTGGGATAAATCGGATACGGCGCCCATGCCACTTAATTTTTTAAACCGCTATTTTCGCAAAAACGTGGGAGATGTGTCAGTTTTTTCATTGAACTGAAAACGATCCACAGAAAACGCGAATTAGTCCATCATATTTTCAAAAAAATTTTTCCGTTTCCGCCGCTCTAGCTTAATCTCATATTTGTTGTCGTTAAAATTGATTACTTTAGGGGATGGCAGAAGACTAGTTTCGTCCAACGTCACTTGGACTCATCAGTTCTCTTAGTTCTTTGTATTGAAACAAAGAACCCTTCCCCAATTTTGTGACGACTCGAGCTCAAGAATAAGTGTGACCGATGAATTCGTTTAAATGCGAATTCAACCGAAACACCTAAAAACTCTCGTAGCCGCATATGTAAACCAAATTAAGTACTCCCACTGTCATGTGTCCCACATTGCAGAGAATGCACATAACTATTTTGATAGTTGTCGAAAAATAACAACAACCAATCGTCCACGGTGCTTTGTGTCTATTTTTAAATTCACTTTGGCAATTTTGTTGAGATGTGTGTTTTACTTACTATTTGTATGTAAGTCAAGCTTAATCTCATATTTGTTGTTTTCAAATTTAAAAACAACAAGTGGGATGTAGTTAAAATTGATTTCTTCAGGGAATGGCAGAGAAGACTATTTGAGATTAAGCTTGACTTACATACAAATAGTAAGTAAAACACACATCTCAACAAAACTGCCAAAGTGAATCTGATCTATGATTTATATGATCCGCACCGCCGAAAAACTAAAATATTGCGGGGTACCAGCATCCTCAAAAGAATATTGTAAATACTGTACTAAAAAATAGGTTTTGCAAAAACACTTAATTTGATCCAGTAATAGTCATAGCTACTGGTAAACTACAATAGTTCGCACTATTATAATACTGCAAACCTTGGCTTCATGGAAACTAAATTTTTTTGTTCTTTACTCATATATTTCTTTATACCTGGTAGACACTTTTGAGTTATATTTGGTTTGGTCGAAAAAAGCCAATTTAAAAAATCCAAATTTAATTTTTGACCTAAATTTTAAATAATTTGCATCAAAGGATAGGTCAAGAGCTGACCTATCAAATTACGAACACGAAAAAAACAGCTCTTGACCTATCCTTTGATGCAAATTATACCAATAATAAATGATGCAAAAATATCAATAACATAACGTGCCGCAGTATAAAATAAATTCCGTGGAAAACTTTTATTCGTTTCTGTTTCTACTTATTTCAAAAAGGATTCCTGAACCAAAGCGATATCTACTTCTGTTCCTGAAAGGGAGAGGGGAGTTTCGGCAGCCGCCGCTTTACAGTGATGCAGGTGCATAAGTTTTTGCTGTGAAGCCATCATGCTCTTGCCTCACTCCGTTGTCTGATGAAATTTCGGCGATTAGAGGCTTCGACAGGTGATATCTATTCAAAAGTCAAGTGGCGACTCCGTGATTTGGCAGGAGTCTTGAAAATTCCATGTTCTCAATTTGTATAAAGCTAAACTCTTTACAAATCACAAAATCAGGAGGTATTTTATAAACTATTTTGGGTAATATATATATACACATATATGTACGTACATACGACCCAAAATACCAGTGTAAAGTCAACCTACCCATAATAATTATTATAATCAATGAAATTACCACCCAATCCAAACTGTAACAAAAATATATTTGTTATTTTACCCTGGGACAACAACACCGCAAATTAATGTCATTTACCAAAATTAAGACCAAGCTAATTGACCACAAATTAATTTATGTAAAAAAGGTCGCAGGATGTCGCCAATCATTGGACATTTGGAGAATGGACTGGACTCATTAAGTACATTCGCTTGTTTTCACAACAGTCAACCAGAGACCAAGTGAGTACGCAATAAAATCTAATAAAGTGGACAAATACAAACAACAAACACAAGAAAATAAATAAAGAAAAATTAATTAAAACAAGGAAAAGCAATAATTCTTGGCGTTTAAGTAAAATGGTAGTATGCCATCATCTACATTCTCGTACTGTCATTTAGTTTGTTGCAACAAAGAGCGTCAATAGCTCCCTTGGATATAATTTAAATCATTTTAATTATACTCAGCAACAATCATTGCTTCAAGTTGCGGTGGGGTTTCCACTAATTGAGGACTTGATACTGTTTACATATTTCTCTTGCCATGAACATTAAAGTAACACTTGAGGTAAGTGTTAAGGGTTGATTTTTATTACATATTTTAGTTTAAAAAATTACGTCTAGAATTCCCCCAGTGGATGCGAATTTAAAAAAGCAAATGCCGACAAATCATTAAGACTGAATTTGTGAACTGTATATTTTTGTTTGACGAGATGTAGCTTTATTTTTCAAACTTACATAAGCCAAAGTACAATAGTTTTCATCCGTCAACCTTTGTAAAGGTATAAGTTACTTTTTCTACTGATCGACCCATGATGTTAATATTGTCAGTATAAGGAAGTAACATGTGACTATTGGTGTATATTGTGCCATTTCGATTGGCGTTTTGATACTGAACTGCTCGCAGAGGTTCTTTCCTATTTTAGTTGAGGACCGAGTATCATTTAAAGTCATCTTATAATGTCCAATGAACTTTGCGGGAGTAAACAATTCAATCATGGCTTGGAATACCTTTGAAAGTACAGGATTGTCGAAGAATGATCTATAATTGACAAAAATATAGTAAGTGTCGATCTGCATCTCTTGGGTCTTTTCTAGGATTTGCCACAGGCTAAATATGTGGTCACCGGTGGATTTGTCAGTTCTAAAGCCGTATTAATATGGCCCAATTATTTCTTTAGACATAGGCTTCAGTCGTTCGTACAGTATCCCTGAAACTATCTTATACACGCAGAAAAATATATTAGGTTGTAAACAAATATATGTTAGATCCAAACATAATATGTTTGTATTTGTAACATTTTATTTGTTCAGGTACCAACATATTTTTTATTTTGGAGAGAGGATTTTTGTCAAAGAAAGTAACAACAGGGCTCTCGCGGTTAAGCAATGCTGTTTTATAATTAAGATCCGTATGTATGGTGTAATAGAAGAGGTAGAAGCGAAGACGGGAGGGTAAAAAAGTCTGTTTTTGCGTTGGTGGTGTGTATGCGGAAGGGATGGAAAATGAAAATTTCCAAAAAGTACTCAAATTTCACTTTTTTCATTGAAAATGTATTGTTTTATTTTTTTTTTTAAGAAAAAATTAAAATTTTATTCTCAGTAAAAAAATAAAAACAAAGGCTTATATCATGAAATCTGAATCATGTTGCGAAGTCGTATATATTTTTATAATTAACTTTGTTTCCGTTTGTAACACATATGACCCATATTATCATACCAAAATTGTTGTAGAAATTGTGTATTTAGCCTTCGTTGGGGCTACAAAACTCACCCCGGAATTGTGACAGTGCAAGTCAACGTTCTGATATAGCCCCCCACAAAACGGAACCATCCGTTTACGGTATTCTAGTCTCGTTATGCCATTAAAATGAGAACATTCCTATAGAAAATTGTGGAAATGTTTTACTATAGCCTTTTGCTGCCAAACTATCCATAGTCCGACAATCGTTTTGATCGCTGTCGTAAATCTTGTTTATATTGAACTCTAATCAAATTATTATTTTTTTTAAATAATTCGTAACAGGTATTCTAAAAAACATGTTTTGGTGGAATGTTGATAACTATGGATAGTTTGCCAACACTAATGTAGCCTCCATAGAATAGGTATTGTAAATTCTCTGATTGGAAGGTACTACGATACGGCTCGATGTGAAGTCTTTTAAATGACTAATGTGGAAGAGCTCCACGAAGAAAATGATCAATGTAGGTTCATATTTTGGTATATTCCCAATATGAAGGTATATACATTTTACACATATAAAAATTGTAATCTTGGAAGGAGATAGTGAATTTTGCACTTTTAGTTTCACATAAAATGTTTCAAGCTGTGGAACTAGAATATGTGAAATGCTACTGAAAAAAGTACTATGGAAGTGAATTTTCCATCCCTGGTATGCGGCCAAACGCGTGTGTTTCGTTCTTTGTTGTTGTTCCGTTTTTTCCGCAAGTCCGTGTTTATACGTTCAAACTGGAATGGCAAATATTGTTCTCAATTTCTTTTAAAATTTCCTTGCAGTTTAGACACGCAAATAATGTATTTGTCAATTTTCTGATTCTTCTTCGCACTCATTTTTTCATTTGATCATTCAAAGGCAATACTAAGGCGATATTTCTTATAGAAATTAAATTTAATGTAATAAAAATTAAATCTGTATATATAAATGAGCTTGGTGATAAGTGACTGACTGACTCATCATCAACGCCCAGCCAAAACGGCTAAAGCTAGAAGCTTGACATTTTACCAGTTGATGCAAATGTGCGAGATAAGGTTGGGTTTTAGAAAATTCGTCCTGGAACCACAAAAAATAACAACAACAAAAATCCTTATTTTTCATTATTATTACGTACTTATTCACTAAGTTGGCCCTCTGCAAGACATGTGTCAAATTAACAATGCTATAACTTCTTGATACCGTAAACGATCACACATAATTTCAAATTTTGTAGTTTACTTCTAGGCGCACTTATTTTATCGTAAACCACTAAATAATAGAAAGACAAGACATTTGTTATCTTCCATTGCAACAGATGTCGCAGTTGGTGATAATGGTACAAGCATCAATTACGCAAAAAATACAAACCGATCCTGATTTAGTTTTCACATAACAGGTGTCACATAAAAGATTTTCATTCGTTAAAATCCAGTTAGAAAAAATGATTACAAACGATGCATTTGTAAAAATTTTGATTTTCAATTTATAATTAAAACAAAAATTCTTTCAATAAATGATGTTGGGTTTGTTGAACAAATGAGTTGCTGTTGAAGACAACATTAGGGGAATAAATTCAGAAATCGGCCAGAAATAACAACAACTAAAAACTGTATGGACCTCACTTTTTGGTAATAACTAAATGTTTGCAAATCAATGAAAGTGCAATGAAATTGTGCATATTACCACGATTTTTTTGCAATTAAGAATTTTATCGTATATGGAGATGTACAGTCATAACTATTCAATTTCAAAATCTGTAATTTGAAGAAATCGCTAAATAATTAATGAAATCAATAATAGGCCCAGAGACAAAGAGTGGTTCTGTAATTGAAAACGATTTTGGAGTATGTGTGTTACGTGAAAAAGGCAGAAAAGTATTACATAACAAGTATTCATCACGAAGGGTTAGGAAAAAGTTCTCTCCCCGCAAAATATAAAGGAACGAATCAGATTTTCTACTAAGAAGATTTCAAGCCCGTTAAAGTACTTTGATGACGCTATATTTTCTGATGAGATGAAAATTATGTTGCACTACTACGACGGAACCCAAAAAATATGGCGCAACCCTCTCACAGCCCTGGAAAATGAAAATGCAATACATACTGTAAAGTTCGGAGATGGGCATTAGGGTTATGACATGCAAGACATGTGTCAATTTAACAATGCTATAACTTCTTGATACCGTAAACGATCACACATAATTTCAAATTTTGTAGTTCACTTCTAGGCGCACTTATTTTATCGTAAACCACTAAATAATAGAAAGACAAAGACAAACCGATCCTGATTTTGTTTTCACATAACAGGTGTCGCACAACAGATATTCATTCGTTAAAGTCCAGTTAGAAAAAATGATTACAAACGATGCATTTGTAAAAATTTTGATTTTCAATTTAAAATTAAAACAAAAATTCTTTCAATAAATAATGTTGGGTTTATTGAACAAATGAGTTGCTGTTGAAGACAACATTAGGGGAATAAATTCAGAAATCGGCCAGAAATAACAACAACTAAAAACTGTATGGACCTGACTTTTTGGTAATAACTAAATGTTTGCAAATCAATGAAAGTGCAATATAATTGTGCATATTACCACGATTTATTTGCAATTAAGAATTTTATCGTATATGGAGATGTACAGTCATAACTATTCAATTTTCAATTTCAAAATCTGTAATTTGAAGAAATCGCTAAATAGTTAATGAAATCAATAATAGGCCCCAAACCAGAGACAAAAGATTGGTTCTGTAATTGAAAACGATTTTGGAGTATGTGTGTTACGTGAAAAAGGCAGAAAAGTATTACATAACAAGTATTCATCACGAAGAATTAGGAAAAAGTTCTCTCCCCGCAACATATAAAGCAACGAATCAGATTTGCTACTAAGAAGATTTCAAGCGCGTTAAAGTACTTTGATGACGTTATATTTTCTGATGAGATGAAACTTATGTTGCACTATTACGACGGAACTCAAAAAATATGGCGCAACCCTCTCAAAGCCCTGGAAAATAAAAATGCAATAAATACTGTAAAATTCGGAGAACTGTAAGTTATGGTATGGGCATAGACAAATGAAGTGTATAGACAAAGGATTACTCATGTTGAGTGCTGCCAACAGACTCAAACCAAAATACTCAACATTTTTTGAAGTCGATTTTTGAGAAAAATTGCAAGATTTTCTTATACATCTGAGGATGTCGATTCCGTCAAAAACTAACCCCATATAGTTTTTGTTAGAAGAAGATGTTTTAAAAATTGTGTTTTTAATTGAGTTGTTCTGTTTGCAATTAAGAATTATTATGGCGTTCTTGGTATACAGAAATGTAGAGTTTATAACTTTTCGTCACTAAATAATTTAGGAAATCAATAATAGACCACAAACCAGAATCAAATTTTGGTTTTGTAATTGAAAACGATTTTGGAATATGTGCGTTACGTGAAAAAGTCAGAAAAGCATTATCACGAAGGGATAGGTAAAATACAGGGAAACGAATTTTCTACAGAGAAGATTTCAAGCCCTTTAAAGTTCTTTGACGACGTTATATTTTCTAATGAGACGAACATTATGTTGTATTATTACGAGGGGACCCAAAAAGTATGGCGCGAACTTCTCTATAAAGAACTTCCCAATAACAAATTTTTCTCTATAACGAAGAAATATTGAAAACACAGTTTTTTCTGTCCATGCTCACCTATTTTAACCTCTATATAACGAACTTCCCTATAACGAATACTTCTCTATAAAGAAGTTTTTTTAAGCACAAGTTATATTTCCCACACAAAATAACCTCCCTATAACGAATTAAAAAACGTTGAAGTCCACTTTATTTTTACATTGCGCACACAATGTGTCAAAACAAAACAGTTTATGAGGAAAAATATCAGTTAAAATATTTTTTGTGGTGATCGAACGCAAACTACGATAAAATTGTAGAGACCAGCAAGTTTATCATTTGGTTTTGTTTAGATTCGAAGAGTGATGAATCGTGCAATATGTTTTGAATTGCCTTTTCTTTCCCAGTTTAAGAAATAGTTGCGAAACAAAGTTCCCAATCATATTTGTTTTCCCACTGCTCATTGGGATGACTTTTTTGATGAAGCAAAGTAGCTTAAGGGGTATTATCAATTTGTGCATTTGTATGTAAAATGCAAAAGGAAACGAAATAGGTCAATGGTTCCTTTCGATGATCTACATAGCATCACATTCTGAGTCCATTTATACGTGCCCGTCCATCCGTTAATGCATTTTGTCGCACTTATTATCCTATCCGGGTTAAAATTTATGATGGTCGCAATTTTAACCAAGGGACTATAGCCATTGCTTTTGACGAGAATAGGTTGAGATTTGGATATAGCTCCCATTTATTCTCGCGATTCCGTATATTCTATCCACCAAACAACTATTTTAAAACAAATGTGTAATGAAATCTGTTCAGTAGTGCGATTCACAAACTAATTTTGTGAGTTACCGACAAGTGTCGGTAAAATTAAAATGCTTATAATTTCGATAATTACCGAAAGAATATGTGGTAATACTTTAAACTGTCGTACTTTACTGGTTAAAGAATTTGTAAATAGGAACGGGTGAAACTATACTCTGCATTTTAATTTATTTATTTATTATCCTCCTTTATATTCGTGTGAATTCTAATATTCTAATAATATATTTTCTGGAATTTTTCGTTTTATTCTGGTAGTAAAGAGTGCCAATAACGTTTTTATGAAAGAAAAACTGATCTCATTTACCTATTTATTAAAGTTTTAGCATCGTTTTTGAAAAGTAGTAAGGTGAACGCAGACTTTCTGGGCTATGTGTATATTTGAAATGTGGATGTACCTATTTATTACATTATATAATCATTTGATTTCACATTTCGATGATTTCAATTTTGAGAAGATTGTGTTTTATTTCACAACTAAGGAGAAGCGTTCAACGATGTTTCTATATTTTATAATTAATAGATTTTATTTGTTTTTTTTTTTCTAAAAGTGTGACACTATTTCTTGTATTTGGGATTTTTTATGTACCTATGCGCCTGTTGTTGATTTTGGGTTTGTTATTTCTAATAAAAGAAAAACCTCCACCATTTGCATTTTTTGTGGCTTTTGGGTTTATTTTTATATTTCATCCAAACAAATATTTGTTTGCACCCAAACATATATTTGTTTACAGGACCCAAACATAGGTTATGATTGGGACTGTTGCAAACATACATATGTGTGCTGCAAAATATGTTTGGGACATGTGTTAGAGAGGCCGTTTTTTTCCTCCGTGTACGTAATAGGGAGCAGACGTATGCCCCTATAATCAGAGCACGCAGTCTTATCTCCTTTCTTGTGGACGGGACAAAGGATGCTCAGATACCAATCGTCGGATACGCGTTCTTTGTACCAGATGATGATAACTAGCTGATGCATACATCTTATCAGCGTGACGACTCCGTTTTTGAACAGCTCGGCTGGCTTTTTACCGTCTTTACGTCATCTTAGCAGGCCTGCACACATTCAATACCATCTTCTGGGATTGGATCTGCGGTAACTTCGTCGTCTTCGATTGAATACAAACAGTTTGCGAAAATGCTCCTTCCAAATTCTGAACACACAATCTGTAACTGTTACCAAATTACTGCTGGTCTCTACAGGAGGATGTACAGGTACAAAGCCATCAGTTTAATGTTTCACTCTTTGATAAAATTTTCGGTTCCTGTACATCTCAATTTTTTCACACTTTCGTTTTTCCATTTCTCTGTCTTTCCTGCGAAAAAGACGTTTCTCCTTTTCTGCAGATATCTATCTCGTCCGCTACACGTTGATTGTAAAGTAGCCTTGTATGTCGCATTTTTTTCTCTTCGGTACTAGCACGATACTCCAGGCCATACATTGGGTTCCTTGGTGGAGATCTCCGGTATCCAGGTGTGGATTCTGCGGAGTGGGCAATACTTTGCCAATGAGCTGACAATTTAGCGGGACGACGAGCACTTTGATTATGCAATTGGATCAGTCGAGTGGAACATGCTTTGGCTATCTGTTGTGATTGCAGCTTACCGATGTCCAACTTCCGTATTGTGTCTGTTCAAACTCTGTTTTGTAAATATGTTTAATCGTGTACGTACCTTTGCTCTGAGTCTATGCTTGCTCGTCGGAACTATCGTACATCCAACACGCTCGATGAATGTCTTCCAACTAGCACAACGTGACCAATTTGACTTCTTGTTTTTTGGTCTGGGTCTGGTATTGCCAAATACCATGCCATTGTCAGATCCTTTCCGAATTTGGAATTAAAATCGCCAATTTTTTTATCCGTATTGCAGCAAGTCTTTCACCCACTGGGGTGAAGCTGGAGACTAGATGTTTTAATCGCGGACCAACTACAAATCCGCAGCCAAACTCATGCTTTATGTCACAGTGCGGCATCTTTAGGTGTTGTTGTGAAGCCTTTCCCAATCCATCATATTTCCTGTATGGCAGTAATATCGGCCTTTATTTATCAGGTACATCTGCCAAAGAGTAAACTACACCTTCTCTATAAACAGTGCGAACATTCCAGATTCGCTTAAAACGTTTGCGGGGGTCGTCAACTTTACACGGATTTGTTTTTCTATTTCTTTCTTCTTTCATAGTATGTTGCTTTTTGGAGGGATAGGTTACTAACCCAACGCCCAACCCAAGTGTTTAACGTTCTTGTGGGTGAAAGCGCGGTACATGTTGTTAGTTCACCACCTTTAACGGGTGTTAAAAGCAGCCCCTCAGGTGACACCATGGAGAGGTAAGTGTGCACTTGACATTAAAGATGGACCAAGATAAGTCCTGGGCTTTCATGTTAAGGCCGGTTGGGGTCGTTTATTGGTATCTTTCATCCCCTACTTCACCGTAAAATTAATAGACTGTAAAAAAAGATATTTATACATTTTGTTCCATTATGAAACAAGCGAGCAAAGGCCAGCACTACTCCTGTACATAAGCTTTTCACTCGTGAACATTTCTTTTAGGGAGATACTAAAGTCTTTTCAACATCAAAAGCATTTGACCAATTTTGGTAACGCATCCAACCAAAGCTGAGATACTCTCTATTTTTTGCATCATAATAAAGGTGATATTTTCCTCATCCATTGACGGGCTTTCGTTTTGGAATACGACTACTAAAAGCGGAGATATTCGCATAAGAAGAAAACTTTGAAGGTTTGTCCACATAAGTTTTTTGCCCATTCCTCTATAGGAGATCCCGTAACCCTCAAAATTTCGTGACCATCAGGTCAAAATTAAAAATGGAAAAATGGGATGTATGTATTACCGACTATTGCGATATCTCCCTTATTTGGTCACCTACGCCAACCTACTTTGCATCATTGTAAAGATAGGATTTTCTACTTTCATAGTCAGGCTTTGCTTTTGGGAGGTCCTCAACAAAACCTGTGATATTCGTCATTATAATTAAGATCGCAACAATGAAAAATTGGGTTTTAATTGCGACTATTGTGATATCTTGCTTGATCACCTACGAGAAATTATCCGGCCATCACCAACATTAGTAGCCTTCTTCCCTTCCGTGACGATCCGATCAAAATTGCGACCTGTAGCGTGATTTCAAAAAAATTCAAAAATGGAATGCATTACCGACTATTACGATATCTCCGTTATTTGGTCACCTACGCCAACCTACTTGGTATCATTGATGGGGTTTTCCCCTATCATGGTCAGACTTTGCTTTTGGAAAGTTTAAAACCAATGCTGTGATATTCTTCATTATAATTAAAATCGCAAAAATGAATAGTAGGGTTTTATTTTTGACTATTCTGATATCTTCGTTGTTTGACCACCTACGACAACCTACTTTACATCGTTAGAAAGGTGATATTTTCTACTTTCATTGGTATACCCCTTATAGACGCTGATCTATTCGCTTTGTTGACTTTTTCTCCAAATAAGTTCTTTGCCCATTCCGACCCATGAATATTATCCGACCATCACCAAAATCAATAGGCTTCTTCCCTTCCGGGACCCCCATCAGCACAGAAAAATTTGCTGACGTTCCGGTCTAAATTGCGACCTGTTCCGTGATTACAAGGTTTAGATGAACAGACGGACTGACACTGACACATAGCCAGACCGACTCAGCTCGTCGGGACATTCATTTGGTATATATAAGTATGAGTGTACGACCATTATTTCGATGCGTTACAAACTTTTTGGCCAAAACCAACTTATAATACCCTCCACACATAGTGGTGTAGGGTATAATAATAAATATAAATATATATATATATATATATATATATATATATATATATATATATATATATATATATATATAGACATGCTTATGTACACAGAAAAAGTCTATCTAAGGATCAGATTCTACCTTAGTCAATATTTTTCCTCACCACAAAAACACCAGTCCTTTGAAAAGGCAACTCTTTATTTGACTTTTAAATTATTGGTGCCAAAGTGCTATTATTTTCAACCCCGTTCCGATTCACTAAGTGTCTAAAGCAAATCCGTTATGAACCCTTTTATTGTTTGTTTATTAAAATGTTACAGCTCTATAGATCCATAACAATAATTAATTTCGAATACACAATGGATTTTAAACTTCCATGAAATTGTTATTGCTGTACGGCGTATTCACGTTTATGTATTTCACAAACAAATTCTACTCACAGCAAATAGCGAAACGATGGGAAAAGGGTTTACGGGAAAACATGTTTATGGTATCAGGTGAAGTAAGGGAGGTTATTATTGTTGTTTTGGCTGCCACACATTGTTATGATTAATTGTGATTTTATTCAACGGCTATTAGCCATTAAAATAATTATGGCCAGTTGTTTTGTAAATAAATCTTCTTAATACTCGAGTTCAAAAACAACGTTTGCGGTTATTGTAAAAATTGTGATAATTTTAATTTGCCGTAAAATGTCATAGCTGTACTAATTACGCGGTGATGGTGAATTAAAATCAGTGGTGGCTAATTAACCCACTACTAAAAAGATACCTTAATATAAAAAAATAAATATTGGCAGTATTCGCAACTATTTGAAATATGAATATCTGTGCACCTGCATCCCGTATTCGTTATATAAAAGGTATAGCTTATATATTTTGTTGGAAGAAAGATGGTCCTATTGTTGAGAAACCTCAAGGCCAAAGGCCTGGATTTTTTTAAAGAATATTTTAGTTCTCGATTGTTTGAATGGAGTATTCCCCCATTGGCTCAACTTCATTTATTACCCTCTATTACAGAGAGTAATGTTTTTCAAAACGATCTGACAGTGTTGCAAAATTTTACTGATCGCTACCAATATCATGATTTCATCCCGGCGAAGGGAATTATCAATTGGCTTCTCAGTTTTTGAAATGATGCCTTTTTAGCGAAAAACCGAACTCTTTAAGTGTCTAGTATTCTCATATGAATGAGAATCACACTCACTTTTCGGCTTTTCCAAAGAACCACCAAAATCAAAATATTTTGCAACATGTCAGCACGTGTCAACTAAGAATTCTTCGAATTCTGTGAGTTGAAAAGAACACCAACACAGTTGCCTGTGAGGTTGTTTTTGGAATTTTGTTTTTTTGTTTTTAACAAAGCTCCATTCGCCCGTGCCTCGGCTGTTTTTAAATGGTTTTATTTAGCTCACCCCGTATTTATTCTTGGGTCAAATTTAGTAATTCAAATTTCACCCTCTTCCTGTCAACCGATTAATCTGAAATTTTGTATACACTTTGGATTTTGGTGACAATACAATTATATTTATTCATTATCATTATAAATTCAAGATGGCTGCCGCTACAAAATGGCGGATAACGTAGGTTTTATCAATCCCATCAATATGGGTATCAAATGAAAGGGCTCAACAAGCAGAATACAATATACTATAAAAAATTGAAATCCAAGATGGCGGCCGCTACAAAATGGCGGATAACGTAGGTTTTATCAATCCCATCAATATGGGTATCAAATGAAAGTGCTCAACCAGTAGAATACAATGTAATATATAAAGTTAAAATCCAAGATGGCGGCCTCTACAAAATGGCGGATAACTTAGGTTTTATCAATCCCATCAACATGGGTATCAAATGAAAGGTCTCAACAAGTAGAATACAATTTACTATGCAAAATTGAAATCTAAGATGGCCGCCGCTACCAAATGGCTAATAACAATTTTTTTATCAATCCCACCAACAAGGGTATCAAATAAAAGGGCTTGACAAGAAGAATACAGTGCACTATACAGTACATCTTGTACACCTGAAAGCCATACAGTTTCTAGCTAAGTACAATTACAGGACGGCTGAAAGAAGAATGTTGCCTTTAATACTATCATGGGCTTCTACAATACATAAAATGCAGGGCAGCACTGTTGATCACGCAGTCGTATACTTAGGTGCGAAACTGTTTGAAGAAGGTGAAGCCTACGTGGCTCTTAGCAGAGTAAGATCTTTGCAGGGACTACGTATAGAGGAGTTGGACTGCAATAAACTAACGGGCAAGAAACCTTGCAATAATGAAGCACTAAATGAATTAAACAGAATGCGAAATAAAAACTAAAAACTAGAAAATAAAAATAGGTAAAAAAACTTTTCAAGTTAAACGGTTTTATGTTAAACATACATTGCAATATTTAAGATAAATGTACTAAAAACCAAAAAGTAATAAAATAGATACAGTCGTGGGAATTATAAACATATAGACTAGACTAAAATAAAACCGTGGGGCACGTCAATTGTCTACAAATTATCGACTTAATGTGCGATAGAAGAATCGTTTAATTCGTCGTTAGGCAGTTTTCCCGTAGACGGTGAACAAATTACTTACTATTTTCTTGCTCATGGAAATTCCAATAGTTATACACTCCATATAAATAAAAGAGATGTTTCAACTAGTTTATCGTTGGACATTCACACTGCTGGCTGGCGAGGAATCGTTTTATTGCTCGACAAAGTACTACTCGCTCACCACTATGAAACCCTAAAACTCGCTTATAATCGAGCTTCCTAGCTTGTTTGCACATTCTATCCCTACTTATCACACGTCCATCGCTGTCGGTTGAAAAACTGCCTTATTATAGTGTAACATTACAAAACGAACATTTTGATCAACGATTGTAGACAATTGACGTGCCCCACGGTTTTATTTTAGTCTAGTCTATATGTTTATAATTCCCACGACTGTATCTATTTTATTATTTTTTGGTTTTTAGTACATTTATCTTAAACATTGCAATGTATGTTTAACATAAAACCGTTTAACTTAAAAAGTTTTTTTTACCAATTTTTATTTGTTTGTTTTGTTTATTGTTGAAGATTCAATCTCTCATTCATATGAGAATACTAGACACTTAAAGAGTTCGGTTTTTCGCTAAAAAGGCATCATTTCAAAAACTGAGAAGCCAATTGATAATTCCCTTCGCCGGGATGAAATCATGATATTGGTAGCGATCAGTAAAATTTTGCAACACTGTCAGTTCGTTTTGAAAAACATTACTCTCTGTAATAGAAGGTAATAAATGAAGTTGAGCCAATGGGGGAATACTCCACTCAAACAATCGAAAATGAGATTGAATCTTCAGCAATAAACAATACAAACAGAATATTTTAGTTATGAAGCCTCAAGGCCAAAGGCGTGCATTTTTATACCCTCCACCATATGGAGGGTATAATTAAATTTGTCATTCCGTTTGTAACACATCGAAATATTCGTCGGAGACCCTATAAAGTATATATATTATTGATCAGCATAAAATTCTATGTCCGTCCGTCCGTCTGTCTGTCTGTTGAAATCAAGATACAGCTCGCAATTTTGAAGATAGAGAGTCAAAATTTGGTACAGAAGTTTTTATTACTTGCAGGATGGTTGGTATTGAAAATGGGATATATCGGTCCACGTTTTGATATAGTCCACATAGAACGGTACCTCCCGATTTTCGGTATTTTTAAGGTTTTAGCTTCATAATCCTACCAAAATGGCTGAAATTTGGTACGTAGTCTTCTTTAGGGCAACAAAACTTTCCCCAAAAATTTTGTCGGTATCGGTACATACCTTCATATAGCCCCTATATAACGGTACCTCCCGATTTTCGGTATTTTTTAGGTTTTAGCTTCATTATCCTACCAAATGGCTGCTGACATTTGGTACGTAGTCTTCTTTAGGGGTATAAAACTATCCCCCAGAACTTTGTCGGTATCAGTCCATGCCTTTATACGGCCTAACCCACATTTTCAAAAAAAATCTAACTGACTATGCTGGACGAACCGGAACCTTTTGTAATATATACTAAAAAAATCCCCAATTGCATAGGTTAACCCTATGTTATTCTACATACCGTAAACTGCAAAGGAAAGGAAAACCTTTACTGAAAGTTTGAAAAATGTGGGCGCCAAAATGGCCTAAGCCACGTATGTAGGCAAAATCGAATACTGGAAATAAAAAATGCGTGTGGGTTAGGCCAAAAACGCATGTTACGTTTAAGTCAAGAGTATATTTGAAAAATAATTACTTACTTACTTAGCTGGCCTTTTACAGAACATTTGTTCCATAAGCCGAACTAAGAAAAAATCTCCAATCCTCTCTGTTTGCTACTGTATTTTCCTAATCTGGGATATGTAGCTTTGTGATATCTCGTTTCACTTGTTCGCTCCAATGAAGCTTTGGCTTTCCAGATCTGCTAGAACCTCCATGCGGCCCGTATTTATACGCCTTTTTAGCGGGTTCATCATCACTCATTCTTATAACATGGCCTAGCCATCGCAATCGTTGTATCTCGATTCGTTCAACTATATTGATGTCATTGTATAGTTGATACAGCTCGATGTTCATACGACGCCGATATTCGCCGTCAACACAGATTGGCCCGTAGATCTTTCGAAGAATTTTTCTCTCAACCACACAAAGCACTGCCTTATCTGCTTGAGCAAGTACCCATGCTTCGGAACCATACATTAACACGGGTAGTATCAGTGTTTTGTACAGTGTTATTTTTGTTTGACGAGAGGTGGCTTTATTCCTAAACTGCTTACTGGTATTTCACAACTGATGTTATTTGTTGTGTTTATGGCGGTGCCGAGGTAGACGAAGTCCTTTACTACCTCAAAATTATAGGTACCAACATTCACAGATGGTGCTGTGTTTATGGACATATTACGCATCGATACCATCAACTTGGTTTTTACGCCGTTTACTGCCAGACCAACTTTAGCAGATTCTCTTTCGACTTTTGCAAAGGTGTCAGGGATCTCGTCTCAGTTAATGTCATTCTACAAAGTCGAATGAGCTTTGCAGGAATACCAAAATCAGACATGGCTTGGAACACCTTTGAACGTATAGGGCTGTCGAATGCTGCTTTATAATCGACGAAAAGATGGAAGGTGTCGATCTGCATTTCTTGGGTATTTTCCAGGATTTGTCCCAAGGTAAATATCTGGTCAATGGTGGATTTGCCAGGTCTAAAGCCGCACTGATAGGGTCCAATAATTTCATTGATCATAGGCTTTAGTCTCTCACACAATATGCCAGATACTATCTTATATGCAATAGGGAGCAGACTTATGCCCCTATAATTGGAGCACACAGTCTTATCACCCTTCTTGTGTACTGGACATAGGATGCTCACGTTCCAATCGTCGGGTACGCGTTCTTCCTGCCAGATGGTGCTAACTAGCTGATGCATACACCTTATCAGCGTGTCGCCTCCGCTTTTGAACAGCTCGGCTGGTAGGCCATCTGCTCCTACCGCCTTATTATTTTTCAGCCGGTTTATTGCTGTCCTTACCTCATCTTGGCTGGGGGGTATACATTCAATACCATCATCTGGGATTGGATCTGTGGTATCTTCGCCGTCTTCACTGCTATCGGATACCAACAGTTTGGAAAAATGTTCTTTCCATATCCTGAGCACACTATCTGTATCAGTTACCAAATTACCTTGTTGATCTCTACAGGAGGATATTCCTGTACCAAAGCCATCAGTTTGATGCTTCACTCTTTGGTAGAATTTTCGGACTTCGTTCTGTCTCCTGTACATCTCCATTTGTTCACACTCCCTCTTTTCCATTTCTCTCTTTTTCCTGTGGAAAACACGTTTCTCCTCTCTCCTTTTCTCCCGATACCTCTCTCGTGCGCTATGCGTTGCTACTGATTGTAAAGTAGCCCTATATGCCGCATTTTTTTCTTCGGTAGCAGCACGGCACACCTGGTCATACCACGGATTCTTTGGTGGAGGTCTCTGGTATCCAAGTACTGATTTTGCGGCTGTTTGCATGGAGTGGGCAATATTTTGCCATTGTGCTGATATGTTATCGGGACGAGAAGCGCTATCATTAAGCAATTGGGTCAGTTGAGTGGAATATGCTGTGGCTATCTGTTGTGTTTGCAGCTTGGCGATGTCCAACTTTCGTGTTGTGTCTGTCCGTGCTTTATTTGCAACGTTTAGACGGGTACGTACCTTTGCTGCAACGAGGTAATGGTCCGAATCTATGTTTGATCCTCGGAACGATCGTACATCCAACACGCTCGATGAATGTCTTCCATCTATCACAACGTGATCAATTTGATTTATTGTTCTTTGGTCTGGAGACAGCCAAGTGCCCTTATGAATGAATTCCATTGTCTGATGTTTCACTATGTAGACTGAATTTCCCAACTGTTTGTCCAAAGATATTCTCCTTTCCAATTTTGGCATTAAAATCGCCTAGAACAATTTTAATGTCATGGGCAGGACAACGGTCATATGTTTCTTCTAAGCACTCGTAGAATATATCTTTGGTCTGTTCGTTCTTGTCTTCGGTTGGGGCATGAGCGCAGATAAAGCTGATGTTGAAGAATTTTGCTTTAAATCGAATTGTAGCAAGTCTTTCATTCACTGGGGTGAAGCTGGAGACCAGATGTTTTAACCTCCGACCAACTACAAAACCGCAACCAAACTCATGCTTTGTGTCATGGCAGCTATAATACAGTGCGTCACCTTTAGGTGTTGTTGTGACATCTTTCCCAGTCCATCGTATTTCCTGTATGGCAGTAATATCGGCTTTGTACTTTCCAAGTACGTCTGCCAATACGAAGACTGCACCTTCTCTATAAAGAGTGCGAACATTCCAGGTGCAGATTCGCAGATCATGGTCCTTTAAACGTTTGCGGGGTTCGTCAACTTTAGAGGGGTTTGTTTTTCTTTTCTTTCGTTTTTTCATAGTAGGCTGTTTTTTTCTAGGGGAGGGTTACTAACCCGATGCCCAAACCAAAGTTTTTTAACGTTCTTATGGGTGAACGCGCGGCACATGTTAGCTCACTACCTTTAACGGGTGTTAAAGGCAGTTCCCCAGGTGACACCACGGGGAGGTCAGTGTCCACTTGAGATGAAAGAGGGACCAAGATAAATCCTGGGCTTTGCCATGTTAAAACCGGTCAGGACCATTCCTTGGTATCTTCCATCCCCTAATATAAAAATAAATTTTTGAGAAGAATATGTAAGTAAAAACCAAAGGTTATGTAATAAAGTTGACTTACGCCCTGGCGTCAATGTAGAATGTAAAAAGTTAATAATGTATAGCGATCAATGTGGTGGCCAAATGAACATTATTTGCATATACATTGTCAATAATTCGGCCTTCTGTGTGGAACGGATAGACCACAAATTTTTAGTGTTTGGCCATTCATGCCTACCATGCGATCAAGATTTTGGTCTCATTGAAAAGGAAAAAAATATTATAAGGCACTTTTATGCCTGATGATTTGGAATCGTGTAATCCTCACGGCAAAAAGGGAACCATGCCACTTGGTAAAGATAACGACAGATGAAATAAAAAGCATATCCTCGATTGCGAAACTAGTATCAAACAGAAAAATCTCCGAAGACAAGACTTAAGACTTAAGAATGGCTTAAGATTCAGTGCCTACGATTCAAAAATGCGAAGCCATTTATAATTCAATACAAATATTCAAATAACATAAATGTTTTATTTCAAGAAGTTGATATTTCAAAAAGGAACTCCAGCAAGTACGTAAATTTTGAATTGGAACCGCTTTATCCGGGAGGAAGATTCATTAAAGCTGCAAAGTTTAAGGATTTACAGAAACTCAAAGGGTAAATCATGCATTTTATAATAACTTAAAAACAAATTCGAGAGCCGAAGATGAAGATATCCAGGAAGAAGACCAATAATTTTTATTAATATGTATCAATTAATACGCTCACAGTAATTTAATTATCCATCTGCATAACTTTTGTTTTAATAAATGGAGACAAAATGGCCTCACCCTCAGTTCCTATCAATATATTTTTTTTAATGGATGCCAAAACGGCCTAAGCCACTTCAATTTTTTTATTAACTGATTAAAACAGTCTTTATCTATGTAAACTAATACCTAATGATTAACCTAAAACAAATATTGCAACTAATATGTATTTATGATTAATAAAAAAATTATAAAAATATTTTAAAAACTTGTTTTCTTTCAACTTCGTTTTTCTCAGTACCATTTCTATGTGGGTTAGGCGCTGAGCGCCTCATATAGCCCCCATAGAACGGTACCTCCCGATTTTTGGTATTTTGAACGTTGTGGCCTCAATATTCCACCAAAATGGCTGAAATTTGGTATTTAGACTTCGTTGGGGGTACTCAAACTTCCCCTTTAAATTTGTCGGTATAGGTCCACGCCTTCATATAGCCCCCATGGAAAAGTACCTCCCGATTTTTCGTATTTTGAAGGTTGTGTCTTCAATATTCCACCAAAATGGCTGAAATTTGGTATTTAGTCTTCAATGTGATATAAAACTGTTCGCCAGAAATATGTCTGTAAAGGTCCACGCTTTCATATTTCTTGATTTTCGGTATTTTTTAAGTTTTAGCCACATTCTCTTACCGAAATATAGGAAATATAGTCTTCTGTGAGCCTAAAAACTTTCTGTCAGAAATTTGTCGGTATAGATCGACGTTTTGAAATAGCCCCCATAGAATGGTGCCTCACATTGTTTTACCGAAATTGCTGAAATTTAGTATTAAGTCTTCTTCATACACGAATGAAAACTAATTATTCCATTTTACTTGTGGTGGAACTTAACGCCGTTCTTACTTGTTAAAGTATATTTTTTGTTAACAAACCTCAATAAAAGAATATTTTTCTTAAGGAACATCTAGGCCAAAGGCATGGATTTTTAAAGAATATTTTTCTTAAGGAACATCTAAGCCAAAGACGTGAATTTTTAAAGAATACTTTGGTAAAGGAACCTCAAGGTCAAAGGTGTGAATTTGTAAGGAATATTTTGGTTGAGGAACCTCAAGGCCAAAGGCGTGGATTTTTAAAAAATATTTTTCTTAAGGAACATCTAGGCCAAAGGCGTAGATTTTTAAATAATATTTTTATTAAGGAACATCTAGGCCAAAGGCATAGATTTTTAAAGAATATTTTTCTTAAGGAACATCTAGACCAAAGGCATGCATTTTTAACGAATACTTTGGTTAAGGAACCTCAAGGCCAAAGCCGTGAATTTTTTGTTAAGGAACCTCAAGACCAATGGTCTTAAGGAACACCAAGGCCAAAGGCGTGGATTTTTAAAGAATATTTTTCTTAAGAAACATCAAGGCCAAAGGCTTGAATTTTTAAAGAATATTTTGGTTAAGAAACCTCAATGCCATAGTCCTGAATTTTAAAAGAATAGTTTTGTTAAGGAACCTTAAGGCCAAAGACCTGAATTTTTAAAGAATAGTTTTGTTAAGGAACCTCAAGGAGTCCAAAGACGTGAATTTAAAAAAAATATATATTTTTGTTAAGCAACCTCAAGGCCAAAGAATATTTTGGTTAAGAAACCTCAATGCCAAAGGCGTGACTTTTTAAAGAATATTTTTGTAAAGGCACCTTAAGGTCAAAGGAGTGGATTTTTAAAGAATATTTTTGTTAATGAATGCATGCACATATATGAGACCATCTTAAAAGTTATTTTAATAACATTAATTTGAGTCTAAGCGATTTGACTCTACAGCAGTGTTCACCAGCGAGCTGCTACTGAGAGCAAATTATCGTAACTTTCAATCCAAAACACACGGTAATGTATGCTCAGTTGCTCTCGATACGGGCTCGCTGGTGAACACTGCTCTACAGCCATCTTAAACCAGGGTCAGGCGAGATACTTTTCTATTGCATACTTTACGGAGTGTCATTGTGTGAGTGCATGCTTTTTCAATTGGTTAAATTGTGTGTGTGGAGAGAGCAACGTTCAATGAGCGCCTGACCCTGTCTTAAACACATATGCGTATAGTCAGAAGTAATATGACATGAAAATTTTTCTGTCAACTACGTATTGTTCTCTTTTAGTCAATGGCTTTTTATCTAAAGCAGCCATGCACGCGTCTTTACGAAAAAGTTAACTACAACTCTCTTTCCCATACAAAAACCCAAAATAGCATTCTCTTCTTGTGCACCATTGATCTAAAGCAACTTTAGATGAATATTCTTGTCAGGTCTATTGTGGTGAAATCAACCATCGTCATTATTCTCATCATCACTGCCTTCTTTATTGTCATCCCCATTTGTGGCAGTAAGTAAATCCAATGTTCGCGTTGGCTCACTATTGGATCAGCGGCTCAGGTGTGGTGATGAGGATTTGCTAAGAGTGGAAGTTTGTTGTTTAAACAAAATAAGGCAGCAATTTAAATTAGTTGTTATTCCTTTATTAGCATACATAAACCCCCCAAAGCGTCGCGTAATATTAAATCAGGATTTCAACAGGATTTTGTGTTGGCGATTTATCTATACCTATAAAAGAGCACTGAGGTGAGTGACTGGCTGTTTCATCAACATCCAGACGAAACGGCTGAAGCTAAAAACTTGAAATTTTGAATGTGTGTTGATGTTGGTGTGCAGGGGTGAGATAAGGCTGGCTTTTTGGAAATTCGTATTGGAACTGTACGAAAAGTAGTAATTATGGTACCTTTTGTATTAGGCAAACGGGAAGAGCTAGAAATTTGGAAAGAGGGTCAATGATGAAGAGTATGAAAGATGCACCAAAGGGGTTTTCGAAATTCGAACTATAAGTGTACGAAAAGTACTAAATTAATTACAATTTGGATTTGGGTGAACGGATATAGCTGGAATCCTGAAATTTGAAATGAGGGTCACTGATGAATAGTATGAAAGATGTACCAAAGGGTTTTTGGAAATTCAAAATATAAGTGTTCAAAAGTACTAAATGGAACTAAATTTAGTACAATTTGGATTTGGGTGAACAGATAGGACTGGAATCATGAAATTTGGAATTGAGATTACTGTTGGACTGCAGGATTGAAATATGGAGGTAGTTCTGGAAATCCGAACTTATGAGTACGAAAATTACTTTTGCAAACAAATATAAGTTTGCTGCAAAAATATGTTCGGGTCATATGTTAGAGAGACTTATTTTTCCCTCCGTCTCCATCAAAAATTATGGACATAGGTTCACGTTTTGGAATAGCCCTCATATAACGCTATTGTCGGATTCTAGAAATTTTAAATTGTCATCTAAATTATTAACCTAAATTGGCTGTAGTCCATAGGTTTAAAATTAAGTGTATTTGGACAAAAACCAAAAATATAAAAATGACAAAACTTGTTGATTCTTGCAGGTTCATGAAGACTGTTTTGTTTTTATTACTCACAAAAATCTACGAAGTCGTTGTTCACTTTCTTGACGCGCTATCCATATTTATTCACATTGAATAATACATATGATTGGAATATTATCCGACCATCA
This sequence comes from Musca autumnalis, assembly GCF_047663935.1. NCBI lineage: Eukaryota > Metazoa > Arthropoda > Insecta > Diptera > Muscidae > Musca > Musca autumnalis. The sequence goes on from NW_027411977.1 coordinate 182,977,925, forward strand.
TCATGTGAGTTTACATTCTGAATTGTTAACGTTTCTGCAGGTAATTACGCCCATCACCTAAAGCATGATTAATGATCTTTGCTTCCAAAGGCTGACTGACAATAATAATGGTCATTATTGTTACGCTTTTATAAAATATTGTCATTGGTTCTGTAAATCAAAACTATAGTTGAAAATACCAAGATATAATTTATACCTTAATTTTGTGGACTTTGTTAATGACTGAATTTTTCTCCAGCATCAGACTACGTAGAATGGTTTCCATCATCACACAAAATAAATTAATTTTGTCAGAAATAATAATGTGTGAAAAGAAATCTTGGCTAATTCGTCTGTTGAATTCTGTAGACAATAAATACCTTCGCCTCTGTTAAAGATTTCAGTAGTCGTTATTTCTTTGTTATATTAAAATAACACATTTTATCTCATAATTGTTTTGGTCAATGATTCTGACATGAATGAATCTTCCAGAGGAGGTCGCATTGATCATCCTTTTATAGGGCTGAATTTTGTTAATGTGGCTTATATGGAACTTATTTAGTTTTTTCCGCAAAGTCAGTTTTTTAAGAAATATGTACACAGTCTAATAATAAATATGTACACAGGAAGAAAACTGCTAAGGCCACAGGAAGTCGCCATCTAACGCCTAGGTAGAAAAGAAACGCAACAGGGAAGAACTCTGCTATGCAGTGATCGATTCTAATATAGGTTTCGGAAAGCTAACCAAAGATCACCTTCAAACCATTGAGGAAACGGCCAACAACAAGATCTTGGATGATCTAATACATGTGGATGATCTAATTCAAATTACACTGGTCAACAGGACTTTTGTTTCAACCAAAGTTGCGGTTGTTTCTAGATGAAATCGGCGAGTTATTTTCAAATCCGGTCCCGGTTTTTCTCCATCAGCTCTTGTTTTTGAGATATAGCTCAAAATCGGTTTTCACGAGTTTAACCCAAACTTTCGTTACTTACGGATACAAACAAATATTTTTTTGTGGGGTTTTCGACATTAAAATATTAAGGAGATGTTGTACGGTCGATAAAAATCGTATTTGAAATAGTTATGGTGGGTATATATCAAAAAAATATAGATAATATACGACAGACCTTGTAAAAATTGCATATTTTGAGTACTTTAAGCTGTAATTACGTCATCGGGGGAAGTCATAGGATCTACATATGGTACTCCGGATATGCTTCGGGTGTCTACTATATAATCCAGTATTCAAATGCATAATATAAAGGTCATAGCCCCCATGATTCGGCCATAAATTAAAAATCGCCATGAAGACTGCTAAAGGGAAATAATTTACCAGTGATATCATTACCACATAAGCCATTTACTTTTCAATGGCAGCCTTCATGATGATTTTTAGGTTATGGCCGAATCATGGGCGCTATGAACTTTATATTATATATTTGAATACTGGACTATATAGCAGACACCCTAAGCATGTCCGCATTGCCATATGGAGATCCTATGACTTCCCCCGATGACGTAATTACAGCTTAAAGTACTCAAAATATGCAATTTTTACAAGGTCTGTCGTATATTTTCTATATTTTTTCATATATACTCACCATAACTATTTCAAATACGATTTTTATCGACCGTACAACATCTCCTTAATATTTTAATGTCGAAAACGTCACAAAAAAATATTTGTTTGTATCCGTAAATAACGAAAGTCTGGGTTAAACTCGTAAAAACCGATTTTGAGCTATATCTCAAAAACAAGAGCTGATGGAGAAAAACCGGGACCGGATTTGAAAATAACTCGCCGATTTCATCTAGAAACAACTACAACTTCGTCTGAAACATTCAACTTTTTCAATTTTGTTGAGCAGTGTTATCGGTAGTGGGTTAAAGGGGATAGTATTCTAATTTGCCCAGGAGGGGGCAGTAGACTTCTTGTGGTCGGAATTGACCATCGCATCATCATCATCATAGGAAGGAACGAGGATAGGAGTGTACGAGAGAATGGTACTCTTCTCGTGGTCGGAATTGACCATCTCTCAACGGCCAGTCTGACAGAGACAAAAGGTCATGGCCTTCTGCATCTCAAGCGCTGTCCGCCTCAAAGCGACTAAGATAATAAAAACACCTAGGTGATAAAACCTCTAAGTAGCAAAGGACAGGGAACCGAAAATGAAATCGGCGACTCCCAGGATGTCCGTTCACTGGACGACCAGTGACCGAGGCCATCCAGATTAACCTCCATCGGATCGAGACAACAATCATAGTTGTGATGGAGGAAATTAGTAAGATGAAATTCATGTTGGTTTAAACCCAGGAACCTTGGACTTACTATTCATAGCAAGGACTCTGGACTTAACCATAGAAATTAACAACCGAGAAGCTATATGCACAAAATGTATGCAAATTGTATACCGTATGGCTCGCGGAAACTACGTTTAAACAATGTAAGGCAAACAGGTAATGAAGAACTAGTAGTTAGCGATGCTAGCTCACACCACATTGCGCGGGGTAGTAATACTAAGAGAGAATTCCTACTCAGAGCGTCGGTATATAATGCTTAAGTTAACAAGGCCACCACCGAAAGCTATAAGTTTCCGAAACAAACATGAAACCAACTTCACAATATTTAGAAAACGAATAAAGGTAGGCTACGCCCCGACAATTATGAATGCCTAGACTCGAAAGATATAGACAGAAATGTTAGTAAAGTCATTCAAAGAAATTCGTAACAAGGGGAGAGTGGTCCGACAAAGATCTCAAACAATATGCTTAACTACAAACAACCTGTGTACGGCCAAGGTAGAACAGTTAGCTTTCCGAACCAAAATTATAGAGGTTAACGACGGCGGAATTACAGAGAGGAAACCGAAGAGCTGACTAAACTTTGGCCTCTAGGGACTGGATAAAACATATGCTAAAGAATTGATGTATATGCTGAGGGCAACATGGTGTAACAATACGCAGTTAGGTGATAGCGAAGTCGCTCCACAGCCGATATGTCTGAAGAGCCTCTACCAAAGGCGAAACATGTCTCATAGTGGTGGTTGTGTGCATCATTGGTCATTAAGCACGACTCTAACGAGAAATTAATTAAATTAATATTAAAAATTATCTTCGCCCTAATAGGCAAAATGTTCAAATAAAAAATAAACAATAAAGTTTGTCGGGGAACCCAACAGGGAATCTTACCTCTCCTATGGTACTGAGGACTTCAACCAATGATATATCTTATTTCTATTCCAGAACCTTCAAGAATCTACAAATCTTTACTACGAGTGTATAATTAAATTTGTGATTCCGTTTGTAGCACATCGTCGGAGACCCAATCTAGGCTGAAGCTAGAAGCTTGAAATTTTGAGTGTGGGTTGTTGTTGTTGGTGTGTAGGGGTTAGATAAGGCTGGGTGTTTGGAAATTGGAACTAGAAGAGTACGAAAAATACTAAAAGGTACTAAATATGGAACCCTTTGTACTAAAAGTACTAAATGGTACAACATTTGGTACAATTTGGGAATGGAAAGAGCTGCAATAAAGATTACTGTTGGAGTATAGATATATATATATATATATATATATATATATATATATATATATATATATATATATAGCAGTGAAGGTACTGAATGGTACCAAATTTGGTACAATTTTGATTTGGAGAACTGATGGAGTTGGAATCCTCACATTTGGAATTATGATTAATGTGGGATTGATGTATGGAGGTATTTTTGGAAATTTGTTCTTAAAAGGTACTAAATTTGATACTATTTGGATTTAGTTGAGTGGATAGAGATGGAATTGTGAAATTCGGAAATAAGGTTACTGTTGGAGTATAGGATTGAGGTATTTTTGGAAATTCCTACTCAATGCGTACGAAATATACTAAGTCTTACTATATTTGGTGCAGTTTGGTTTTGGTTGAACGGATAGAGCTGGAAATCTAAAATGTGGAATAATGATTACTGTTGGATTGAAGGATAGAGTTACATATACAGTTAGTACAGGAAATTCGTACTTATTTGTACGAAAAGTACTAAACGGTACAAAATTCGGTACAATTTGGATTTAGGTGAACGTATAGAACTGGAAACCTTAATTTTGGAATTAGGATTACTGTTGTAGTTTAGGATTGAGATAAGGAGGTAGCTTTGGATATTTGTACTTATAGGGTACGAAAAGTATTAAATGGTACTAAATTTGGTACACTTTGGATGTGGGTGAATGGATAGAGGTGGAATCCGGAAATTTGGTATAGTGATTTCTGTTGAAATGTAGGATTGAGTTATGGAGACAGCTTTGGCAGTTCGTATTTATGTGTAGGAAAACAAGTAAAAAAATATCAGTCGGCTGTGCTCTCAGCCTACGTGATTTTTGTACATTTGAACTTGCCGACAAAAATGTGGATTAGGATTAAAGTTCAAGAGTGTTGCGGAGGAGGTATTTAAAGCAATGGTCCAATGGTTTGGACCAAATTGGTTGCCCCGTTCAAGAGATATCGTGCATTTCATTTTAGTGTAATTTTTAAATATTGGGGGGGCGGGAGCTACCGGTGCACGATGTGCAAAGTATGGACCAAATCGGTTGCTCCCTTCAAGAGTTGTCAACTCCTAATTGTCTGAAACGGATTTCGCCCAAACATACTTGGGGTCTAAATCCATTATTTTGATGAGGCACATTTTACCCATATGAGAGGGTACAACCCTCAATCGTTAGCATAAATGATGAGGGTATAATTAGGTACAATTTGGATTTTTGAGAACAGACAAAGTTTTGAACCTACAAATTGGAATAATGATTACTGATGGAGTATAGAATTGACGTAGTTTTCGAAATTCGTATTTATGTGCACGAAAAGTACCAAATGTTAATAAATTTGGTACAATTTGTATTTGTGGCATACAACACATAAAGTTGGATACCTGACATTTAGAATTAATTTTACTGTTAGAGTTGCGTACGAAAAGAAGTAAATGGTACTAAATTTGGAACAATTTACATTTGGGTGAACTGATAGAGCTGGAATCCTGAAATTTGGAATAGAGTTTACAGTTGTACAGTCCTACTATAATACCAAATTTCGAATTCCACTTCTATTTAAATAACAAATTTAGTACCATATCAATAACTATCTCAATCCTCCACACCGACAGTAATCTTAATTCTATATTTCAAGATTTTAGCTCGTTCACCAAATTTGATCACATTTGGTACAATTTAGTTCTTGTCGTACACATAAGAACGAATTTCCAAAGCTACATAAATCCTCCACTCCAATAGTAATATTAATTCCAAATTTCAAGATTTCACTTCTATCCGTTCACCCATATCCCAATTGTACCAACTTTAGTACCACTTAGTACTTTTCGTACACGAAAACCTCACCTTTCAATCCAACCTTTCGTACACGAAAAGTACTAAATGGTACACGAAAAGTACTAAACGGTACTTAAATTTGTACAATTGTGATATGGGTGAACGGATAACGGATAAAAACTTTAAACTGTCCATTGGGGTTATAACTTTCTTGCAATTTTTGCAAATATCAAAAATACCACCACATAGCCGTGTAGAGCATGAAAAACTATTATGAAATAAGGTGCAATTTTTTCTCTATCGCGAAAAAAGTATTTTTTAAAAATCTAATTTAAAATCAATATCAAACCATTCTGGACCAATTTGTTATCAAATCGCGGCATTTCAGAGAATATTAGAAACTTTTGACAATATTGCAATTTTGTTGTTTTTTTATAAACTCGCGATTTTTATTTTTATATTTATTGTACCTATCGGACAAGTGAATATGGTGACATTTGCAACAAATTCGCGAAAGTTACAGACCGTTTTTATTGACTTTGCCTGTAAGAATTGTATTTATTTTCTATAAATATGTATTCAAACAAAGCAAATTTAAAATTTTAAGTAGAAAAAATATCAAAAGGGCTTTAGTAATCGCTGTCAGTGCGGAAACTTTTTTCATCGAATCGATCTTAGAAACGCATTTTCGTTATCAGGACAAAATTCCCCACACGGTACTGGTGTGGTATTTTTTTGGTTATAGCCCTAATGTATATGTTAACAAAAATAGCCAGAGGAACATGCTTTTAAGGCATGCACAATATCAGTCCCCATATATTGTCAACAAATTAGTGTCTGTCTAATATACAACGCCAGTTAACTATTTTAATTAAACTTGTTTATATTTACAGCATGATCTAATTCTTGAAAACTTTTCTTTTGGCAGTATTTGTCTCTAAATCAGTTAAAGGAACAGTTCAGATCTTTACAACAAGAATTTAACTTATTTTTTGTGCAATTAAATTTATTTATTTAAAATTTATGCAATAATAAATTATTTTACCAGCAATTTTTATTTGTTTATTTAAAAATATAATGGTTGGGACCGGTGTCTTTACGGACAATAGATTTTCACGCATAATAGAATAGCATATTTAGAACTATTTCTCATAAGCGTTCTTGTTAATGTTGTTACGAAAGTGGCTGGTGGATTTATATGAATTTCTGTTAATTGAAACATTTAATTTATAGCGTAAAGTTTACTTAAGCAGTTAATTTATTTGAATCTGTTTTACAATAACAACTACTGTATACAATTTTGATCTCAATTTCATATGTTTATGATATAGCCCCCATAGAACGGTACCTTCCGATTTTCGGTATTTTGAAGGTTGTGGCCACATTATTCCACCGAAATGGCTGAAATTTGTGGTGGAGGGTATAAAAAGTTCGGCCAGACCGAACTTAACGCTTTTCCTACTTGTTTTTCAGTAAGTTGTCCTTGCGGAAGTCCATACTTCCTGAGATATTTTCCTAAAAGCTCTAAGAAACCCTGACGGCACAAACCAAAATAGTAAATTTCAGTAAGTTTTTTTTGCGGCTCCCTTTACGACTGTACAATTTTTTACCAGAGTAAGTCAATACTTCCTGAGATATTGGCCTAAAAGCTCCAAGAGACCCTGACGGCACCAACCAAAATGGCAAATCCACAAGATTATTCTCGCAGGGAGTTTCTGATTGATGCCGGCTTTGCACATCGTATTATTTCATCCAGTCATGTATGGGATTGAAAACTAGTCTATTCAATTTTTGTGTGCGAGGTACCCGAATCTCCCACACAAAATTCGGATAAAGTGAAGTTTAGGTGCTCTTCTCGCATAGTTTTAATTATTTTTCAGTAGGTTGTTGGAGCGGCCTCATTTACAATGGTACATTATGTTCCGGAGTAAGTCAATACTTCCTAAGATAATGGCCCAAAAGCTCCAAAACCCTATTGTCCAATATAACTCTAAATCTTTTTTAAAAATTTCATTAAAACTTATTTTAACGTAATTTAATATTTCGAGTCCTTTATGAGGAAGTTGGGCTGCCAAAAATGTTTGGTATATGTCAATGATTTGGCCCCACATTACGGTACCTACTGATTTTAAAGCAAACTCGTGATACAAAATCAATATATTTTATATGCGGCATAATTATTGTGTTTGGTTTGGTTTTGTTGTTGTTTTTTTTCTTGGTCAGTGGCTGACTGATACTTTCTTACTTTCAATATAATATAGCTACGAAAATTTTTCTATGCTTAAGGAGCTATAACTTTATAGTTACCCCATATACCGAAAAATTCTTTCCCGATTTCCTATTTGAAGCGTTCTCAATAAAATCAAACCATAAAATTATAAAAAAAAGTTGACAACACATTTTTGGATTTTTTGTTAACTGATGCACTATTATGTGTCGGTCTGTCTGTTGAAATCAAGATACAACTCGGAAATTTTTATTTACTCCCCGTTGGGGATACTAAACTTTTATCAGACTTATCAGGTCCACGTTTTGATATAGCCCCCATTTTGAAGTTTGTGTCATCAATATCCCCCCTGACAATATCCCCCCTTTTCACTTTTCCAATATAGGATGTTTGATATTGAGAATAAGCTATATCAGTACACATTTTCATTTAGCCCACATAGAATTGTACCACTCGATTTTTCGTATTTTGATGGCTGTGGCCTCAATATCCCACCGAAATTGCAGAAATTTGGTATTTAGTTCTCGTTGGGGTCACAAAACTTTTCACTTGATATTTATCGTCTTCATATAACCCCCATGGAGGGGTACTCCTCCATGTTCGGTATTTTGAAGGTTGTGGCTTCTATATAACAACGAAGTGACAAAAAATTTGGTGTTTAGCCATCGTTGGGGGTATACATATTTTCACCTAAAATTTGGCGGTATAGGTTCACGCCCTCATATAGCCTGAAATTTTAGTGTTCGTTGGGGGTATAAAACTTTCTAGAAGAGAATTATCAGTATGGGCCTACGTCTTCATATGGCCCCTATAGAAACGTACCTTCCGATTTTCAGTATTTTGAAGGTTATGGCCTCAATATCCCACCAACTTGCCTGAAAGTTGGTATTTAATCTTCGTTGGGGGTATAAAACTTTCCATCTGAAATTTGTCGGTATGTGTAGTTTCATGCCCTCGTTTACCCCCATAGAACGGTACCTCCTGATATTCGGTATTTTGAAGGCTGTGGCTTCAATATCCCACCGAAATCACTGAAATTTGGTATTTAGTCTTGGTGGGTAGTATAAAATGTTCACCTGAAATTTGTTGGTATAGGTCCACTCCTCCAATATAGCCTCCATAGAAAGGTAACTCCCGATGTTGGGTATTTTGAAGGTTGTGCCCTCTATATTGCAACGAAATGGCTGAAATTTGGTGTTTAGTCTTCGTTGGGGGTATACAATTTTTCCCCAAAAATTTAGAACCCCCATTTTCGGAAATTTTAACGTTTTAGCCACATTATTTAACCGAAATTAATAAAATTTGTTATTTAGCCTTCATGAGAGTTACACAACTTTTCTCCAGAATTTTCCCGACTTTCGTTATTTTGAAAGTAGTAGCCACATTATTTACAATATAAAGCATGCCTTGCAAACATCATACAGAATAAAACCACGTTTTTGTATAGCCGCCATATAAGAGAAGTCCCGTTTAAGATTTTCTTTTGAAGATTTTAGTTACATCTTTCTACCGAATTTTCTGTCAAATTTTCGAACCTTTAATTTAATAGTGGGTGTTGCCGGAGGCTTTTGTATCCTCAATTCGGAATATTGTAAATTTTGGTTCATGTTTTGGAAAGAACAACGATGACGCCATATGAGCTCTTTTAAAGGGAGTTTTATCAGTTTGGATATTCTGCTCCTACGAGGAATAAGAGGAAGAGCTTAGTACTTTCATACATGAAAGGAAACTAATTGTTCCTATTTACTTCACTACTCTCACAGTTCGTTGTGCAGGGTTTTTGATATACTAATCGAATACTATCACGCCCACTTAAAATTTCCCACAACCCATACCATGACCCGAAAATTGTTGCACTGTCCCACTAAACAATTTTTGCCGAAATCGTACCGAATTCGGACGAAATCTCTGCACAAGTTTCCATTTCTGATCCCGTCTTCGCATGCAAAACATGTCCGTTTTTGTGTGAAGCAGTTCGCAGAATTCTGAACAATTTGTCGAGGGAAATTCGAAAAGAGCATTCGAGTTTCCACAAAAATTAGTTTCGAATTCTGAAGAAATTTCGTAAAATAATCTGAAGTAAATTGTGATTTTCGTAACAATCGCGGACAAAACTCTGAAGAAGTATTCGAAAATGTGTAGAAAATGGAATACATTTCGGAGAGGTGTTTCGAGAATCTGGAAAGTTTCGGAACTTATTCTAAAAAATTTTCTATGTTCTATCCGAAAGTTGGAAACTATTCTGATGTTTCATTAGATGTTTCAAATATATTCGCCCAAAATTCTTAATCTTTATTCGGATTTGATTCGAATTTCTTGCAATTTAAATAAGAACTTCTTTATTTAAGCTATATACCTATGTTCAAAATTACAATGTGGATTTATTATATTATTCACCGCTGCTGCCCGCAAAAATTGCAAAATTATGGCGGTCCTTCCTGATTTTTCTAATATATAATTAAAACAAGTAAGAAAGGTCTATAGTCGGACGGAGCCGACCATGGGATACCCTATACCACTATCCCTGGAAAATCGCTCTCCACGGAACTTCTTTTCAATGATTTCGAAAATTTAATTATCAAATATCAGAGATGTAATGTATAATACTTATGACTAAAACCAAAAAGTTTTCTACCATGACAAAGACATTTTTGTAGCAGAAACAAACTAAAATGTAATGAAACCCACTTATGTAGTACTACTACTTTCGTTGTTTAACCGCTACGTTATTGAAATTTTTACCAATTTCACACAAAAGTTTCAGTCCATTTAACCCGCTAAGTATTATGTGATCTTCACGTTGGTTTGTACGCTGCTTCTTCATCATAAACTCAAACTTTGTTTAAAGTTTTGCGGGTTATTATTTTGACCTACAGAGCCGCTACAAAATTAGTTAAAATTATGTTTTTGGTCCATTTCACGATCATCACCAAAACTAATCATTTCTATTCTGGCCCGAACCCAACCTCCTTAAAAAATTCGTTACAATCGGTCCATAATTGCGGCTTAAGCTTGTTTACAATTTTTAATGGACGGAAACACATCGCTAAATCGCTTTATCTCGTCGAGATATGAATTTTGGCATACCAAATAGGAATTTTGGAGGTCTAGGACGAATATTTCGTGGTGTTACATAAACATTTGGAGTGACAATATGTAGCATGGGATAAAAATTTAGTTCTCTACACAGAACCCATTATATATTAGGCAGTAGGCCCGTTATCTAGCAAACACTTTATTGCAATTTACATCAGAGGAAAGGTCAGTAGTTTTTTTTCCATATGTAGGCTACTTTGCGAAATATATATGTCCTCAAGGAATTAAAATATCGACCAAAAATATTTTTTTTATATTTTTCATACAAAAGTAATGGTCCATTTCCAGGAATTAAGATATAAGCTGTATATTAAAAATTTTCACAATTTTCACACAAAAGTTTTGGTCCATTTAACCCTCTAAATATTATCCGATCGCCATCTCAAATTGCAAGCTTCTCCTTTGTGATATACTCTTACCTTATTTAATATATACTCTTACCTTACCTTATTACGCGTTGATCGGACTATTATTGAGACCTACAGATCCGCTAGAAAATTGGATAAACATTATGTTTTTGGTCCATTTCACCCGCTAAATATTTCACGATCATCACCAATAAGAATAGAGATCTATTCTGATCTGAACCCTACCTCCAAACAAAATTTTGTGACGATCGGTCCATAATTGCTGCCTGGAGCGTGTTTACAATTTATAATGGACAGACGGACGGACATACATCTCAAAATCGCTTTATCTCGTCGAGATATGAAGATTGGTATACCACATTTGGGGTCTCTGACGAATATTTCGCGGTGTTACATGAATTTTTACCAAAACAAACTTATAATAACCTTTTCCACATTGTGGTATAGGGTATAAATATTGATTATTCCATTATGTGTTTGCAAACTTACAATTTTAATTTGCGATTTAAATCACAAAATAACCTGTTCCGCTACGTCTTTGTCAATTAACAGTTGCTAAATAACTAAAAAAAAACAAACCACAGCATGCAAACAAAACAAAAACTCTACCTTGTCTTTGTAGTTCTTAAAATATTCTCTCTGGGAATTTACTAGCGAGAAAGAGAAACGAATCAAAATTTCCCATCAGAGAATGTGCAGAATATTGGCAGATTTTCGAAAACAAGCACAAGAAAATGTGCAGAGATTCCTTTAAAAAAATGGCTGATAATAGGTTCAACTTCTGGTGGAAATTTTGAGAAATCGGAATATTTTCTAAACATACATTGGAAAAACTATTAAAAAAATCTAACATCAGAGCGCTAGGCAACAATTGTTTAGTGGGGTGTTATCAACATTGCAAATATTTGTGTATTTTAGAATATTTGGAAGGGAGAAGCATTCTAATACACATTAGTTCATAGATCGCTGCGCAGCGATACCAATTGTATATTAAAAATAAATTTGATTTCAAAATTCGAATTTGCAAAAAATAAGCCAATTATAATAGCTTGTTTTTGAAAATCTCTTGTTAAAATCATTTGCATTTTTTGGGTCGTCAAAATGTATAACCAACATTAATTAGTTCTGAAATATGAAGTGGATAAGTTGTATTATTGTATCATTTATTTTTTATGGCGTTGTTGGATTTAAAAACGTATCAGCAAAACCTGCAAATTTTGACATAACTCAGCTGAAATGCGATGTTCAGGACAAAAATTATCTAACATTTGAGAGGTGTATCTTGACCAAAGATACCCAGGGGCCAGCCAACATAACAATTCATGTTCATCCATTGCAGAATATTAATCATGCAATGGTATTTAGAATGGATTTTCATAGTTATGAATTTGATGACTAATTTTGCTTCCTTTGATTTCAGTTAAGAGTAAAAGTGATGAGAAAAACTGGAAAAAACTTTCGTCCATTTTTTGACGAGACCACGTTTGATTTCTGTGAATTCTTGAATAATTACAAACGACAAATACCATTTGGTTTATTGTATACTTCCATATTGAAGAACACGAATGTCAATCATTCATGTCCATACAGTGTAAGTGAAAGCAGTGGCGAATATTATTAATAATATATATAATGTTACTAAAGTAATTTCATTTTAATTTGTTTATTTATCTTTACAGCATGATCTAATCTTGGAAAATTTTAATCTTGGCATCAAGGATCTAAGAATGATACCATTGCCCAAAGGCCAATATTTAACTCAAATTTCAGCATTTGTCTCTAAATCACCAAAAGCTACAGTTCAAATTTTTGCAACTAGAATTTAACGTATTTTTTGTACAATTAGAATTTTGAACTTCATAACACATGTATTTTACCAGCAAATTTAATTTGTTTCGAAATTCAATTTTCAAATGTAATTCACAATATGTCAATTATAATTAGTTATACATAATAGTTGTGTTCCAAAACTAAAATGTTTTTAAAATTTTAAAATGGTAAACAAAAATTGACGTTTTCGGATAATTTTGTGTGATTTTTTGCATTTTGTCATGGCATTGTCTGTTATCTGTCATTCTTTTTGTCTTAGTCTTATATATGTGGTCTTCGCATTTCCACGCATTTGATCTAAAATGCAAGCAATTTAAAACCAGTAAGGAAAGGATCATAGTCGGGCGGGGCCAACTATATGATCCCCTACACCACTTTGAATATGTAAAATTGAACTGATTTCTATATAATATGGTACACTTATTACTAGACAAAATTCCGTCACACATTCCAAATTTAATTAAAAGTGACAGATATAGGGTGTTTGGTGCAGCAAATACGAGAAACCGAGCGAAAATATAAATGAGAGCGATATCCAAATCTGAACCGATTTCGATATAACTTGGCACGCTTATTACGGACATATATAGGGCGTTTGGTGCAGCAAATACCAGAAATCGGCGAAAATATATATGGGAGCTATATCCAAATCTGAACCGATTTCGATGTTATTTGGTACATTTATTTTAAGACCGAATCCAGTCAACTCCATCGAAATCAAACATATATAGGGTGTTTGGTGCAGCAAATACGTCAAATCGGTCGAAAATATATGTGTATGGGAGCTATATCTAAATCTGAACCGATTTCGATATAATTCGACACACTTATTTCTAGACCGAGTTCAGCCACACATTCCAAATTTCAGCAAAATCGGACGTATATAGCCTGTTTGGTGCAGCAATTACGTCAAATCGAACAAAAATATACATGGAAGCTATATCCAAATCTGAACCGATTTCGATATAATTTAGCACGCTTATTTCTAGACCGAGTTTAGTCACACAATCCAAATCTCATCAAAATCGGAGGTATATAGGGTGTTTGGTACCGTAAATACCAGAAATCGGCGAAAATATATACGGGAGCTATATCCAAATCTGAACCGATTTCGATGTTATTTGGTATATTTATTTTCGATTGTTTGAGTGGAGTATTCCCCCATTGGCTCAACTTCATTTATTACCCTCTATTACAGAGAGTAATGTTTTTCAAAACGAACTGACAGTGTTGCAAAATTTTACTGATCGCTACCAATATCATGATTTCATCCCGGCGAAGGGAATTATCAATTGGCTTCTCAGTTTTTGAAATGATGCCTTTTTAGCGAAAAACCGAACACTTTAAGTGTCTAGTATTCTCATATGAGTGAGAATCACACTCACTTTTCGGCTTTTCCAAAGAAACACCAAAATCAAAATATTTTGCAACATGTCAGCACGTATCAACTAAGAATTCTTCGAATTCTGTGAGTTGAAAAGAACACCAACACAGTTGCCTGTGAGGTTGTTTATTGGAATTTTGTTTTTTTGTTTTTAACAAAGCTCCAATCCGCCCGTGCCTCGGCTGTTTTTTGTTTGTTTTGTTTATTGTTGAAGTTCAATCTCATTTTCGATTGTTTGAGTGGAGTATTCCCCCATTGGCCCAACTTCATTTATTACCCTCTATTACAGAGAGTAATGTTTTTCAAAACGAACTGACAACAGAATTCGAAGAATTCTTAGTTGATACGTGCTGACATGTTGCAAAATATTTTGATTTTGGTGTTTCTTTGGAAAAGCCGAAAAGTGAGTGTGATTCTCACTCATATGAGAATACTAGACACTTAAAGTGTTCGGTTTTTCGCTAAAAAGGCATCATTTCAAAAACTGAGAAGCCAATTGATAATTCCCTTCGCCGGGATGAAATCATGATATTGGTAGCGATCAGTAAAATTTTGCAACACTGTCAGTTCGTTTTGAAAAACATTACTCTCTGTAATAGAGGGTAATAAATGAAGTTGAGCCAATGGGGGAATACTCCACTCAAACAATCGAAAATGAGATTGAACTTCAACAATAAACAAAACAAACAAAAAACAGCCGTGGTATATTTATTTTAAGACCGAATCCAGTCAACTCCATCGAAATCAAACATATGTATATAGGGTGTGTGGTGCAGCAAATACGTCAAATCGGCCGAAAATATATATGTGAGCTATATCCAAATCTGAACCGATTTCCACCAAAAAGTGCGACCTGTACGTTGCGAACAAAAATATATGGAGAGACGGACGGACGGACATCCATAAAACGACTCGGAAAGTGATTATATGTACATACATACATATATCCCCAAAAGGAAGTATATCGTCTGCTCCGTCGGAAAATGTCGTAAGTCCACTTTTTTTGGAAATAGCGTTTTTGTTACAGGATGATAGTACACGTCAAAACACGTCGTATGATGCATAGAAAATGGTAGTACATATGTCGCGTTTTTCTATATGTTTTGCCCTTGTCGGAAAAGATCGTAAGTCCACAAAACGTACAAATTTGAGTACGAAAAGGTCGTAAATCCACTGTATACTTTAAAAGAATGCTACAGCTAATGTAGTTCAGATATAATGTTTAACTTCATCCATGGTTGGGGTACAATACAAAGAACTAGCCTACACATTTGGATGATAATCGGATGATATTTGGCGGAGCCTTTGGACCAAACTTTTGAACAAAAATGTGATAATTTCTATATTGCAACGAAAATTTACATTTGAAATCTATTTTCCCCTTTAAGCGAACTGATTATGAAAGATGGACTTCTGGCCTTTTCATTGATACAAATTGGGATGCTGTATGTGTTCAAATACCTCATATATTGAAAAAATTTAAAAAATAAACAAGATTTTTACTGTTTTTCTGTCGTATATCTTACTTAACCCATTAGTGCATAGCGTCCGTTTAAACGGACGTTTTTATTTCTTACGTTAATTCTTTATTTAGGCTAATGCACTGAATAAAACTGTTTGGGATGATTGAAAACATATCACAATTTATAATTATGAAGTGAATCCCACCAAATTTCAAGTTTTTAGTGCTTGTTTATTACAAAAAATTAGAAAAATTTTAAAATTCATTGTTTTCAGTATATGTTAACTCGATAATATTCGTTACGACGTAAAATATGACATGATTTACTTCAATCAAAGCAAAATATGATGTCAAAGGAGTAAATGAACTTATCTCAAATACAACAAGCAACGCCAAACCAAGAACAGTAACAAAATATATCTAACACAAAGTGTTCTAATTATGTAGCGTCCGATTTAACGGACGGTCTGTAAAACATACGATAATTTATAAATGACAAAAGTTGTTCTTGAAATGTTTTATTTATCTTACTACTATTCTAAAACAAACAAAAAGTATGAATAAAAGTCGCCAGGGAACTTTATGCATTAATGGGTTAACTTTATTAACTGGCAATTTGTGGTTTCTCTAGGGACATTTATTCACATAACGAGATTAGTTTTTGTTCTGAATTGAATAAAGTAATACCTTCTAACGGACGGTAAGTGCAATGTTTATATTATTAAATGATTCTAAAATAATAATTGATTGAAGACATAATGGTTTTTGCTAACAAAGAGCAGTATGAATTTGGAATGGAATTAGACGATGGTGTCATGGGTCTAGCTTCCTATGGTTTTCAAGGTGATTCTGAAAGCTCTGATGATAAACTTCCAAAGCCCAGTAAGACATTACATGCTGAAGATTCTACATGGTTTGCAGACAAAAACAAAAAACCCCAAACGAATAATAAATACCAAATTTCAGCCATTTCTGAGGAATATTGAGGCCACACCTTCAAAATACCGGAAATCGGGAGGAACCGTTCTATGGGGGCTATATGAAGGCGTCAATACCAAACATCCTAGAAGTAATAGAAACTTCTATACCAAATCACTAAGATCTATCTTTAAAATTGCGAGCTGTATCTTAATTTCAAAAGACGGACAGACGGTCATGGTTATACCGAATTAGAATTTTACTCTGATCAAGAATATATATAATTTATAGGGTCTCCGCTGAATATGTCGATATGTTACAAACTGAATGACAAATTTAATTATACCCTCCATCTTATGGTGGAGGGTATAAAAATCTTCAGAAATCTTGGTGTCGATATATAATCTTAACATACCGTCAAATAACTGATGACTTGAGGCATGCCGACTGTGTTCACCTTCTTAAAATTTAACTTATATACCTGTTGAAACTATAGCTATCGATATGTTGCCTTCTAATCTAAACACTTGCTTTCCAATAAGACCAAAGCTTCGTTACGCATAACATCTGGTATTTCCATTGATTTGTAGCATATTTAAGAAAGTGGGGGTGGTCGGGTCTTATTGCTAAAATATGTAGCCAGGATTGGGGAAACGAAATCGTTCGTAAGTTTTATAAATGTATATAGCGCATTTAAAAAATAGGGCACAGGTGTAACCCGCTCCTCCAAAATTCAACAAAATATATAGCGTACTTCCACCAAGGGACATCCCTGTGCATAATCTGAAAATTACATGGCATAAGTACTTAGGGTCGGAGATTCAACAACAGTTGCCTCGTAAATTAATTTTCTTACCGATATTTTCATAACTTTAGCAAAAAAGCGTTTTTTAAAAAAATAGGGACTGCCCCCGCCCCCTTCCAAATTCAAAAAATATAGAGCCTATTTTACTTTAAAGCACTTTGTGACCCACATATAATGATCGGTGCACGTCTATTAACATTGCTATATATTGGATTGTTGGTCTCGGTTGGGGTCGTAATTTTTACTGCAGAGAATTGTCAGTATAGGTCCACGTTTTGATATAGCTCCCATAGAACGGTACCGGCTGATTTTCGCTATTTTTGAGGATTTAACATAATTATCACACCGAAATGGCTAAAATTTGGTTTTAATGTAATTTAAAGAGGGGAGCATAAATATTCGTATCGACCGCAAGACACGCCTTTTTATTTGCGCTCGGTATTGAACAGTTATAGGTTCACGTTTTGATATAGCTCCCATAAAGCAGTACCTCCCGATTTTCGATAGTTTGGAGATATATTCACTTTTGGGGGTCGTAAACAGTCTTGCAGAGAATTTTCAGTATACGTCCTCGTTTTGATATAGCTCCCATAGAAGGGTGGCGACTGATTTTCGCTATTTTTGGTGAATTTAACCTCTGGATAGTGACATCTCAAGTTATCGGGATTTTACTGTATTCCAAAATGTGGATTTGATCGCGCTATCCCACTTATTGTTTAGTGTTCAGCGTTTATAGAATTTTTTAGGCACGCAAAATTATGTATATTATCTGAAATAATAAATGTTTGAACATTTTGTGATGACCGCGATATTTCACTTCCGCGAAGACCATTCAGGGTCAAGACGGTAATTACAGTAGTATTGCAAACAATCTGTAAACAATACGTTCAAAAATATCATGGACTTTAAAAAAATTGATGGAGAACCTCCGGTCACTATACTTAGCCATATTAAAATAGCTCACGACCGCGCTATCCCACTTGTTCAAGCTAGTGTTCATATCATTTTTGTGTCACGCTTACTAAAATTATGTATAATAATTGAAATAATACATTTTTGAAAACTTTGTGATGACCGCGATCATTCAGGGAAAACAATCTGTAAACAATACGTTCAAAAATATCAAAGATTTCTGATTTTCTTAAAAACATTGTGGGGAGGACCACCGGTCACTATTCTTAGCAGTAAAAAATAGCTTACGACCGTTCTAATTAATTGAAATAATAAATTTTTGAAAATTTTGGGATGAACGCGATATTTCACTTCCGCAACGACCATTCAGGGTCAAGACAGTAATTACCATAGCAATGCAAACAATTTGTAAACAATATATTAAAAAGCATCTTGAATTTCGCGGTTTTCTTAAATAATTTGTGGGGATGACCACCGTCACTACACTTAGCGGGATAAAAAAATAGATTACGACCTATTCTCAGACCTAAAAACTCCACATACAAAATTTCATAAGATTTCCCAATCGATTTTTCGGAATTTCTATATAGTGACATCTCATGTTATCGGGATTTTACTGTATTCCAAACTATGGCGTTGACCGCGTTATCCCACATATTGAAGCCAGTGTTAGAGCGGTTTTGTAGTCACGCTTACTAAAATTAGGTATGTTATCTGAAATAATACATTTTTGAATAATTTGGGATGACCGCGATATTTCACTTCCGCGACGTCCATTCAAAAAAATATATAGCCTATTTTCACCACCGGTGTTCCCAGTACATTATCTGAAATTTTCAAGAAAATCTATTCAGCCGTTTTTGAGTCTATTCGGAACATACAAACAAACAAACATACTAACATACACACATTGCCTTTTATATATTAGATTTCACCCAAAAGTTTTGGTCCATTAAACCCGCTAATAATTATCTCATCACCATGTTAAATTGCAAGCTTATTCTTTGTATTAAACTCAAATCATTTTTAATATTTCGCTCCGATCGGAATATTACTGCGATCTACGTGATGATCGGTCCAAAATTGAGGCCTGGAGTTTTATTACAATTGTTAATGGATGGACTGACGCACATAACTAGATCGCTTTATCTCGTCAAGATATGAAAAAATGGCAAGGGGAGGGGGTCTACGACGAATATTTCGCGATGTTACACGAATATTGGACAAAACAAACTTGTAATACCCTTTCCACATTGTTTTGTAAAGTAAAATATTTTATTTTAAAAACGTCCGTAAATTGTAGGAAAATGTCGTAAGTCCAAAGACATCCAATTATCTCCCAAACGCTTCGGAACTTTATAAAACAAAGTACAGGTATTGAAGCGGAATAAATAAACGAAGAATACTGCCTTTACCACCATAATAAAATCTTTAATACAAAAAGCGCTGGAATGTTTTTTCTTCTTCCTGAAAAAATTATTGAGAGGGACTTACGACCTTTTCCGTCGGAGCAGACGATATGTCAATTCGTTTCCTTTTGTATGTTACATACAAATGCACATAGACAGAATTTTCGATTTTTGGCGAAAACTTTGAATATGTGTCAATTTCAGGGATAAGTTAAAAAAGCCATTTATTTATTTATTAATTTATTTATTTATTGATCTGCCTACGAGTCACACCCCGTCGATATCATGCGATCGTGAGCAATCTCCCATAGATGTGGGTGCCTTGGCATCTGTGGTCGAAGGTAATGCTACAAGCACACAACCTAGTGTAAAACCTAGTGTAAAAACGGAGGAGGATAAAGGGCAGCACAGGGGGAGGATTAACTTGACCCAACTATCTGATGATGGTAGCGACCCTGATTCCGAATCCGATAGCTGCGGCAAAACAAACACCACCGTTGTGGAAAATCCCATGAAAGAGGAAGTCCACAAGATGGTAGAAGAAGTGAGCGAGAGCATCGCAAAGCTCACGACGAAAAGAGTGCAGTGGTCTGGGGCCCAAAGGAAGAAATTTAAGAGGAACCAGGCAAAACTAAAGAAGGAAAAACAGCTGGCTGCTTCAAAGGTTACCACAGAAAGTCCCTCCACTTCTTCGGAAGCGGCGAAGAGGACAAGGTCTCCTGAGGAGCAGAACGTGGCAAAACCCAGTAAGAAGAAAAAGGGCTTCCCACCTTCAATTGCCCAGAACAAACCTCGTCAGGACAAAAGCCAAGGAGACTGCCAAAAGGATCCTTCAAATGATACTGAAGAGGCGAGTTCTGACAAAAAGAAGGTGAGCGCGACGTCGGAATCTTCTGCGGTGGCCAAGGACTCAGTAAAGAAGCCTACTACCACCCAGAAGAGGAAGATGGACGCTGAAACCGGAACGGAGCCGCCATCGACTTACGCCAAGGTAGCCAAGAGATACTACAAGGACGAGCTGTGCTACGCAGTAATCGATACTAGTAAAGGATCTGGAAGGCTACACAAAGAGTACTTACCGGAGATCGAGAAATCGATCAACGATAAAATATTGGAACAAATCCTGCAAGGACGAGTCTCAATAAAAATAAACTGCTGTGAGCCAAGGGGGGACCTCCTATTGTACCACCTGGACTCACACGCAAACTCTGCAGCTCTCGGGGAGGTAGTCAGCAGTATAGCAACTCCATGGGAAGGTGGCAGACTAAAACTGGTGAGGAAAGACGAAATTCCTCACCTAACCAAAGCATCGGTGTACGTCAAGGGGTATGGCTGCAAGCTCGAGACGGAGCGCATGCTCGAGGTCTTTGGCGTACAAAACGAGGCCCTAAAAGTGGAAAGATGGGAGGTCTTCCACAGGGAGGAGAAGGAAGACGGCACTCTCCTTGTGATGGGGATCGACGATCTCTCGCTAGCCGGGCTCGTCAAAACCAAGGGCAAGGCATTCTTCGTCTCGAACTCGGTCTACTTCAAAGTTGGAAAGGCAAGAGTTGGTGAGGAGGAGATTGCCAAACCAAATAACCAAGAGGTCAACCTACCAAAAGGCTTTCAGGAGGGAGGAGCAGACGAAATTAGCGACTCCCAAGAAGCCAACCTTCTGGAGGACCAATGATTGAGGTCATCCAGATCATCCTCCATCGGAGCGAAACGGCAACACTAGCCCTGATGGACAAAATAACTAAAGGTAATATACATATTGGTTTAATCCAAGAACCTTGGACCATAAAAAACAAGGTTTCTGGACTTAACCATATAAATTATCAACTTTTTTACGCAAATACGGGATCCCGACCGAGGACCTGCATTATATGCCACAAAAACTTATGCTTTCTTTTTTCTCCAGAGTTGTCATCGTCGGACGTTACAGTATTGAAGCAGGGGAATGGTAACATATACCTAGCATCATTATACCTGCCGTTCGACTCCCCGACATTACCACCTTCGTCGGAATTGCAGCAACTGGTGAGAAGGATAAAGCAAACAGGTAACGAAGTAGGTAGCGATGCTAACTCTCACCACATCTCGTGGGGTAGTACTAACATTAACAAAAGGGGACAAGCCCTTATAGATTACTTAAATACTAACGACCTAATTACACTTAACACCGGGAATACGCCAACCTTTGTTAATAGAATTAGGGAGGAAGTACTAGATATAACGATATGTTCAGAAAATTTAATAAACGAGGTACACGAGTGGAGGGTCCTGGAGGAACACTCCTTCTCAGACCATAAGTATATTAGATTTAAAATAGCTAGGCCATCGCCTAACCCGATAACCTTCCGAAACAAATCCAAAACAAATTGGACAAAGTTCGGAAAACGAGTAAAAGAAAGACTTGGGCAACCAGATGAGGAATGCCTAAGTAAGGAGGACATAGAGAGAGATGTCCTAAAGTTAACTGAGGCACTAGTAAAGTCTTTCGAGGAAAGTTGTCCCCTTCGAGAGAGGAAATCCGCCTACGAAAAACCCTGGATGACAGGGGAAATTCGAAATAAAGGCAAGGAGGTCCGCAGACTTTATAATAGGGCCAAACGTAAAAAAGCAGCTGTATTCTGGGACAACTATCAGGCAAAATTAAAGGAATACAACAAAATAACAAGAAACGCCAAACGAAACTCCTGGAAGCTTTTCTGCGAACAGGTGGATAGTGTAAATGACGTTTCAAAGATTAAAAAGTTTCTATCTAAAACCCATACACAGACCGAGCAATTGGTCGATGGAAATGGAAAAAGGATTGAAACAACAGAAGAAACTCTAGGCCTTCTGATGAAAACGCACTTCCCGCAGAATACCATGGTTAACACTGAGGCATCGACGGAATGTATTAACTCATCGGAAGAAGCACCAAAGATCGACAGCTTAATGGTCCAACAAGCCATTTTAAGCTTTTCACCATATAAAGCAGCTGGACCAGACCAGATCTTCCCGGCTTTATTACAGAGGGAAGTGGACTTTATTGCGTCCAAACTGGTCGGGATCTTCAATGCATGCTTAAAACTTGCATACACTCCTATAGCCTGGCAGGAGGCAAGGGTAGTCTTTATACCCAAACCTGGCAAGGCAAGTTATGCAACACCAAAATCTTATCGACCGATAAGTTTAACTTCATTCTTACTCAAAACAATGGAACGGACAGTCGACACCATGATAAAGAGTAAGATCCCCAACGATATGCTTAAATTCAAACAACATGCATACGTTAAAGGCAGATCAGTGGAAACCGCATTGCATGAGGTAGTACACCACATAGAAAGAACCTTCGAAATGAAAATGTACACACTTGCTGTATGCATCGACATCGAAGGCGCTTTCAATAACGTAAGCACCGAGACACTTATCCACTCCTTAGACGAGTTTCAGGTAGACAGGGCCTTAAGGAACTGGATAAACCACATGCTAAGGAATAGATGGATAAGCTGCGGGCGATACGACGTGAAAATAAGAGACAAAGTTGGACAAGGAACGCCACAGGGAGGGATACTTTCACCTCTGTTGTGGGTTACCACCATAAACAGTCTCTTGAGGACCCTAACCGAAGAAGGATTTGACGCAGTCTGCTACGCAGACGACGTTATAATACTTCTAAGGGGAAAGAATCCGAATCAACTCTGTCGTAGAGCAGAAACGGCTCTAAAAATTGCTTTTAACTGGGCCAGGCCGAGAGGTCTGAACGTCAACCCAGAAAAAACAGAATTATGTCTATTCACTAGGAAAACGAAAATGGGGCACTACGAGGAACCAGTTTTTCTAGATAAGACAATAAATATCTCTTGTACAGTTAAATATCTAGGATTAATTCTGGATAGGAAACTTAAATGGAAAGACCATATACAAGAAAGGGCCAACAAGGCCCAAATATGTTGGTCAACCTGCAGAAGGGCGATAGGCTCAAAATGGGGGTTCAATCCTAGGATGATACACTGGCTATACAGAAGCGTAATTAGACCAATTCTAACCTACGCGTCTGTGGTATGGTGGACAGCCATGGACAAAAAATGCAATGTGGAAATATTGCAAAAGGTCCAAAGAACATGCTGCCTAAGCATTAGCGGAGCAATGAGGACCACTCCGACTAGGGCTCTAGAAACAATTTTGTTTGTACACCCAATAGAGATTCAGGTAAGGTATGAGGCAGCCATCGCAGCTGTAAGGCTAAAGTCGATGAGCGAGTGGATCGAAAAGAGCCACCAAACATACCACCAAAACATATTAAAGGTCACAACGGGTGAATCTATAAATCAGGTAGTATCGGACCGTATACCTGAAACTAGTGAAGTAGCCTTGTGTGAAGTGTCAATACCTGACAGAGACATGTGGATCGAGGGAGCTCTAGCACAGATTCCCGCTGGAAGCTGTGGGTTTACGGATGGGGCTGTGCTAGGGGGGAGAACCGGACTGGGTCTTTATATAATGGAACCGGAAACGGAAATCTCCCTCCGTCTGCCGGATCATAACACGATCCTGCAGGCGGAACTCCGGGCGATAACAGAGTGTCTGCTTTGGTTTGATACACACACAAGGCCTACCACTGTAAATATCCTTACGGATAGCAAAGCAGCCATTAGAGCTATATCAACCAAGACAGTGAAATCTAGAACTGTCTTGGAATGTATTAAATCTATAAATAATTACTCCCAACACGGTAAGGTAAACATTATATGGGTACCAGGGCATACCGGGATTAGGGGTAATGAAATAGCAAACTCCTTGGCAAAACAAGCCAAGGAGCAACCAACGGTAAGTCTAGAAAACGCTAAGCCGTTTAAAGCTACGCGACTAGAACTAAAGACATGGGCAAAAAATGCACATGTATCCCTCTGGAGTAGTGGAGAGAAGGGAAAAAACACAAAAATCCTATGGGGAAACCCAGACGAGGACAAAACAAAAGAATTACTTTTACTAAGTAAAAAAGATATTAGTAGACTGACAGGAATCCTTACAGGTCACCTAGGTATAAAAGCGCACCTGCACAAAATAGGTTGTGCAGAAAACAGTGAATGCAGAGCATGCGGAGAGGACGACGAAACGTTGGAACATTACCTCTGCCATTGTCAAGCCTTCACAAATCTGAGAACCCAGTTACTAGGGAATGACATTATACCAGGACTCGACCAAATTAGGACAATCGAGTTCAAAAAGATCAGAGACTATGTAAATAGGACAGAGATCCTAGACTAAGTCAAAAAAAAAAGGATAATCCTTCCATAACCCAAAATTAGAGCGCACAACAGGCCTACTTATGGCTTAAGTGTATGTCCACATGGGCATGTGGTGATCTAGTATCACCCCTCTTATCAACCTAACCTAACCTAACCCCTATTTATTTATTTATTTATTTATTTATTTATTTATTTATCTATTTATTTATTTATTTATTTATTTATTTATTTATTTATTTATTTATTTATTTATTTATTTATTTATTTATTTATTTATTTATTTATTTATTTATTTATTTATTTATTTATTTATTTATTTATTTATTTATTTATTTATTTATTTATTTATTTATTTATTTATTTATTTATTTATTTATTTATTTATTTATTTATTTATTTATTTATTTATTTATTTATTTATTTATTTATTTATTTATTTATTTATTTATTTATTTATTTATTTATTTATTTATTTATTTATTTATTTATTTATTTATTTATTTATTTATTTATTTATTTATTTATTTATTTATTTATTTATTTATTTATTTATTTATTTATTTATTTATTTATTTATTTATTTATTTATTTATTTATTTATTTATTTATTTATTTATTTATTTATTTATTTATTTATTTATTTATTTATTTATTTATTTATTTATTTATTTATTTATTTATTTATTTATTTATTTATTTATTTATTTATTTATTTATTTATTTATTTATTTATTTATTTATTTATTTATTTATTTATTTATTTATTTATTTATTTATTTATTATTAACAATGCAGTAAATACATATCGCTCAATTACTCAAAGAGTGGCATAACTCAAAAATGCATTTCCTGAGTTAGCAATTTCTATATTTTCTAAGAACTCTACTTTATCTTGTGTCAAATTTCCATGCTGATATCTCTAAAACTCATCGAGATACAGCTCATTTACTAGGGGTTTGGCATAATTTAACAAAAAAAGTTTTTTGAGTTTTTGAAGCACTAAAACAATTCAAATCGTGCTTGGTCTTGCACAGAAATTTATCACTGATATCTGGCTAGCTGTTTGCAAAATATGGTCCAAGTAGTTATTATAGTTTTTGTGTAATAACCCTTGTAAGTTGGAAGGTAAAATTTCAATCGCCAACTTAATACGCGTTTTTCTCGAAACAAGATTTTTTGAAATGTGTCACTATTTGAGTTAATGAGCGATATGTAGGTAGTAAAGCAAGATTTAGCATTGGCCACTGTGGCCATCAGCTAGGGTACCGTTTGTATTTGGCGAACCGGTAGAGCTAGAACTTTGAAATTTGGAATGAGGGTCACTGATGGAGTGTATGATAGTACCAACGGGTTTTTGGAAATTCGAACTAAAAGTGTACGAAAAGAACTAAAATGTACTAAATTTAGTTCCATTTTGTATTATGTGAATGGATAGAGCTTGTAAGTTTGAGGTAGTTTTGGAAATTCGTACTTTTGGGAAAAGTACAAAATGGTAGAGTTGGGCACTCTCGTTCAATTGAACGATCCGGATCACTTTCTTCGTTCAAAGACGAATGAGTAACGTCATAAAAACCAACGTGTGAAATTAAGTATACGCAGTTTTGTCAAAGAAATTACCGGTGTCCATTCAACGAGATAGTGATCCGGATCGTTCAATTGAACGATATTGCCCAACTCTACAAAATGGTACTAAATTTGGTACAATTTAGATTTGGGTGAATGGATAGAGCTGGAATCCTGAGATTTGGAATTAAGATTACTGTTGGAGGGTAGGTTTGAGATATGGATATAGTTTTGAAAGTTCGTACTTATGGATACGAAAAGTACAAAATTGTACTAAATTTGGTGTAATTTGGATTAGGATGAACGGATAGATGGGATGAAGCTGGAATTTTGAAATTTGGAATCCGGGACTATGGGAAATCGAATTCGTGGGACATAGACGTGGCAAAGAAAAAACAAAACTAAGGTACCTACTCCTTCTATTTATAGAAATATATATTTATTCTGGAATTCTCGAATTACAAATAAAATTTTACGAATTACATATGGAATCTCGAATTACAACTAAAATGATTCGAATATAATGTATTCAGAATATACCCTTTGATCACGATTATGTTGATTACAAAATGTTAATACATCTTTTTCAGGTGTAATTCGAATCATTTTAGTTGTAATTCAAGAATTCCATATGTAATTCGTAACATTTTATTTGTAATTCGAGAGTTCCATTGGCAATTCGAAACATTTTCATTTGTAAATCGAATTTATCCATTTGTAATTCGAATTATTCCATTTGTAATTCGAATAATTTAATTTGTAATTCGAATTATTCTATTTGACATTCGAATTATTCCATTTGTAATTCGAATAATTTCATTTGTAATTCGAATTGTTTTAATTGTAATTAGAATTATTCCATTTGTAATTCGAAACATTTCATTTGTTATTCGATTTTTTTGTTTGAAATTTCAAATGGAATAATTCAAATTACAAATAGAATAATACGAATTTCAAATTGAATAATTCGAATTACAAATGGAATAATTCGAATTTCAAATAAAATAATTCGAATTACAAATGGAATAATTCGAATTACAAATGGAATAATTCGAATAACAAATGTAATACTCGAATTACAAGTGGAATAATTCGAATTACAAATGGAATTATCGAATTACAAATGAAATGTTACGAATTGCAACTGAAGTGTTTCGAATTACATCTGAAAAAGGCGTAGACTCTACTTTACAAAGTAAAATATTTTTTTTTCAAGAAGAAATTAGTGTTTGAGTGTTGTGCTTTTTTGCACCATAGCGAAGAGTCAGCTAAACCCTTTTTTAATTTTTGGAAAATCCTGGAAAATGAAATCGAATTTTATTTTTCGTTCTTTTATTGAATGAACATCACCAAATTGGCAATATTTTGAAGCAACAAAGGATTCAGTTTCAATAGGTGAATTATTGTTTTGAAAATTAATATCTTGAGATGGTGCAAATGTTTATCATTCCGTTTGCAGCATCTCCAAGTATTAATTATCATTGAATAACACTGTATTAATTTTATTTAGGATTATTAAAGTCCATTAACTACAATTTATGTTAAAATTCCCATTTTTCTTAATAGGAAATATATGAATTTCTAAAATATATTAGAGAGAACCATTCTAAAACACATAAGTCGATTGATCGATACGCGTCGATACCAAATGTGTATTAAATATAAATTGGTATTCAAAAATCGAATTTGCAAAAAAAAAAATAAACTAATTATATATTGTAGCTTGTTTTCGAAAATCTATTGTTAAAATTATTTGCAATGTTCGGTCAAAATTTATAACCAACATTATTTAGTTGTGAACTATGAAGTGGATAAGTTTTTGTTTTTTACCATTTATTTTTTATGGCTTTGTTGGATTAAAATTCGTTTCAGCCAAACCGGCAAATTTTGCCATAACTGAGCTAAAATGTGAAGTTCTGGACAAAAGCTTTCTAACATTTGAGAAGTGTGCCTTGACTATTGATACCGAGGGACAAACCAACATAACAATTCATGTTCATCCATTGCAGAATATTAATCATACAATGGTATTTAGAACACGGCGTTGTATTGATTTACGTAATTTCATGACTAAATTTATTGCCTTCTATTTCAGTTAAAAGCAAAAGTAATGAGAAAAGCTGGAAAAAAGTTTCGTCCATTTTTTGAGGAGAGCACAATTGATTTCTGTGGTTTCTTGGATAGTTACAAACAGCAAATACCATTTGGTTTATTTTATGCTTCAATATTGAAGAACACCAACGTTAATCATTCTTGTCCATACAATGTAAGTGAAAGTAACGACGAATATTGAATGTCATATGCCACTAGGGGATTGGAGATAGACTTTATATACATAATGACGGCCTAAAAAATAACACAATTTTTTTTGAAAGGCCTAACCTCTAAATTCTTTCCATTTGAATCAAAAACATTATATATGAAATTTTAAAGCGATCGGTTAACATTAACCCGTGCCACCGGAGCGATCTTTCTGTCCATAGCCATTTGTATGGGACCAAAGGTGAATTTTCACGAAAATTCTCTAAAAGCTGCATTTATGGCCCAATCGATGAAAATACTCTACCAGTTCATTGTAGTGACTAAAAACAAATCCTACAAAAATTTGTGAAAATCGGCTCGGATTTTAATATTACCTATATTATAGGGCCCAAATTTATCAAATATACATATTTTGAAATACCAAATTCTGGTCCGATTTTCACAAATTTTTGTAGAAATCATTTTTGAACTGGTAAAGTTTTTTCATTGATAATTGCGGCCATTAGAGAATTTTTGTGAAAATTCACCTTTGGTCCCATAAAAATTACTATGGAAACAATGATCAAGTGACACGGGTTAATGTTAACCGATCGATGTATAATTTCATATATAAGGTTTTTGGATAAAATGGAAAAAATATTTAGAGGGTAGGCCTTTCAAAAAAATATGTTTCGTTTTTTGGGCCGCCCTATTTTATATATGTACATTGTATCATATATAACGTTATTAAAGTAATTTCATTTTAATTTGTTTATTTATATTTACAGCATGACCTAATCTTGGAAAATTTCCACCTTGGCATGAAAGATCTGAGTATCATACCCTTGCCCAAAGGGCAATATTTAACTCAAATTTCAGCATTTGTCTCTAAATCACCAAAAGCAACAGTTAATTTTTATGCAACGAGAACTTAACTTCGTCCTTCTGCAATTAATGTTAATTTTTATTAAGAACTTATGGCCTGTTTCACTAAGACGATTTAAAATTCGTTCGAACTAATACCAAACTTTTGTTTTTTGAAAAATATTTGAACGAATTTATATTCGAATCGTCTTAGTGAACCAGGCCAAAAATAAATGTATTTGAACATTAATTTTGGTATTTTTTACTTCCAATCTTCTAATAGAATATTGGACTTCAAACTACACACATAGAAAACATATTGTTTTGTAGGAGGAGAAATCTTGTCGGGAACCAGTGAGTTAAATTGATAATTCCACAGTGCAAATTTGGGACCAACGAGGTAATGATCTCGTACACTAAAACAAACACCGAGGTGTAAAGCGACATGTGCCTGTCAGTGTTTTTCACGGTTTCCAGTAGGGGACCAACTGTATTCAAACGGAGCTTCTTAGATACCTCGGTGCATCAACAAATAGTAGGCTTTGTGGTCAAATCCTTGCCGTGGTAAGGAGGCTGTGCCGCGGTCGTCGTCAGCCCCTCCACTAAACAGTATATCATGGATATACGAACTTTTACTAACGACTGACGCATGAGTGGATACCTTGACGCCCTCAGTTTTCACTT
Source organism: Musca autumnalis (assembly GCF_047663935.1). NCBI lineage: Eukaryota > Metazoa > Arthropoda > Insecta > Diptera > Muscidae > Musca > Musca autumnalis. The sequence continues at coordinate 183,008,201 of NW_027411977.1, forward strand.
CTACAAGTGCACCAAATACACTAGCCCATATTATTATAAATAAGGACACTGGCGGCGAACCTCTTACTACAGTCACCAGCAGCTCAAGCTTTGGAGTCACAAAGAAACGGACTGTAACTAAGGGCGGTAACGACATCCCGGAAATGAACAACATACTAAATACAAAGAGCAGGGTACTCCTCAATACATTGAGGTAAACAACCCGTAAGTCTCAGAGAAGAGAGCATTCCGGAAGGCATTTGGGATAATTTATCACTGGCAGAAGAGGATGAAGCCATGAACACGACAGTGAACCATGCCTCCAAATCCAGTAATGGTCATGCACCCTGCTCCTACGGATATGACGACCTCTTGTTTGAATAAGAAAACATCTTCGGCTCCAAAAAAAAAAAAAATAAATAAATAAAAAAAACAAGTAAGAACGGCGGTAAGTTCGGCCGGGCCGAACTTGTTATGCCCTCCACCACGAATTGTATTGAAGTAAAATGAAACAAGTAAGAAAAGCGTTAAGTTCGGTCGGGCCGAACTTTTTATACCCTCCACCACACATTTCAGCCATTTCGGTGGATTAATGTGGCCACAACCTTCAAAATACCGAAATTCGGAAGGTACCGTTCTATGGGGGCTATATGATGGCGTGGACCTATACCTACAAAATTCTGGGGGAATGTTTTATACGCCTAAAGAAGACTAAATACCAAATTTCAGCCATATCGGTGTGATAATGAGGCTAAAACGTTCAAAATATCGAAAATCGGGAGATATTGTATTATGGGGGCTATATCAACACGTGGACCTATATAAACATTTTATGGTAGAAATGTTTCTTAGCCTCTGGAAACACAAAATACAAAGTTACAACTGATTCTTTGGTCAAGTGGGTCTAATACATTCAAAATACATTAAAATGACGCGTACTTTATAAGGGGCCTTATGTGGGGCTATACCAAAACGTGGACCTATATAACCCAACTTTGGTAGGAATGTTTTCTGGCCTCTGAAGACACAAAATACCAAATTACAACCAATTCTGTGGTCAAATTGGTCTAACACATTCAAAATATATTAAAATGACGCGTACTTTATATGGGGCCTTATATGGGGGCTATACCAAAACGTGGACCTATATAACCCAACTTTGGTAGGAATATTTTTTGGCCTCTGGAGACACAAAGTACCGAAATACAACCAAGTCGGTGGTAAAATGGGCCAAATATCTTAAAAATTCCATAAAACGACGACGCGTCACGCGTCATTTTGTATGGGGGCTATACATAAGCGTGGACCTACATAGCCCGCTTTCAATACCAAAAGTCCTACGTAAATATTACATATTTTCCCAAAATTTCATCAACCTACGTCAATCCGTTCGGACGCTAGAGTGATTTCCACAGACGGACAGACGGACAGACGGACGGACATGGCTATATCGATGTAGAATTGCACGCTAATCAAGAATATATATACTTTGTGGGGTCTACAATGATTATTTCTAGTAGTTACAAACGTAGTGACTAAATTAATATACCCCCATCCTATGGTGGAGGGTATAAAAATTAGTTTACTTTCATTTAAAACAATGTGGCTAACCTTCAAAATACCAAAATTCGGGAGGTGCCGTTCTATGGGGTAATATCAAAACGTCGCACATTGGGGCAAGATTCCAAAAAAACGGAGATTAATTCAGGGAAGCATTTGAGTGAACTAATGTTAATATTTTTCGAATGTTTACACTTCAATCAATATAACGGAACACAGTTTTGGTGCAAATTGATGGATTGGAGAGGTATGTATATTCGAAGCCCTCATAAATGGGTACCATAAAAACTATGAAGTGTTTTTACGGTTTTCCCTTCATTTCTTATTTGATGAATCCATAATCTTCTAATATGATAAGTTATTGGTTAAGCTAATATTTGGCAAAAAAATATTAAGTTAGGTCAATATTTTAGTGAAGCTCCCATACAACGGTATCTCTCGATTTTATGTATTTCGAGGGTCTTGACCACATTTTTTAGTACATTTATCTGTAAATTAGGATTTGTAGTTCTGAATGCCTAAGAATGCATAGTGTGAAAATTTGTTAATATAGGTCAATGTTTTGGTATAGGCCCCATACATATAGAGGTGCAGTCAAATTTGGGAGTTTTCGAATATTATATGCATATATTGCAACTAAACTGGTTCAAATTGTGAATTGTACATTTTGAAGGGATTGAAAATATTTCTATCAAACATCATCTCTATATATTCTCGTTTTGGAATAAGCTCCATATAAAATATTCCGCTACTTTTTTAACTCTAAATACTTTTCAAAAATAGGGAAAATGGCTACATTTTAAATTAATTTTTAATATGCTTCTAAACTTCTTTTGCCATAAATATGTTTTTCTAAGACTTAGACTCCTAACTGAAGTTGACGATTCCATTCTAAAAGGGGCACTTTTGATGCGTAAAAAATATTACTCTTTATATACCAACATTTAATTATTTATGGTGCTCTTTAAATTATTAAAAATTCTTTAGCTTTATGACAGTGTAACTGTAGAAGTAAACAATATATGATCTTGACATTTTAGTTAAAGACTTACAATTTTGTACCATATTACCATGTAACGACAGTTATACCAAAAACCGAATTTAATTTATTTTAATTAATCTACATTTTTTGCTATTTCACCCCTTGTGCATCGCCATCATTTTATATAAATCATTATATATAGTAACTATAATATAATGGTAGACCTGCACAAGTTGTGTTATGTAGGGTGACCACAGACATTAAACCAAAACACGACATACTGTACAACAAAATGCAAACATTTGACCCACAGCTATTTCCACCATTTTTGACATAACTCAAAATGAGCAGGCAGGGAGCAAGTTTTGTTGGCGCAATATCAAAGAAAACAATTAAGAGAAAAATACAAAAACAATTCTCACGACCTTCTCGACACTCTTTTTTTTATACTCCAATACATTTCACAATTATGCAAAATCTGGACACATTTTGAGGAATTTTTTAAACACATTTCTACAGGACTTTTTTAGTACAAATTTTTCATAAAATATTAAGAATTACCTCTGCTTGAAATATCTATTTTGAAAATGCCAAGTTTATGTAGCAAAAACTACGTTATGGCGATTTAAAAGCAGCAAAATTTAATACTTTTCACCTGTTTGTTAAATTTTAAAAATATGTTAAATTTTAACACTGTGCTACACGAAAAGTAGACAACATACGACTTTGCTATTTTGGGTAGTGAGGTAGAATTTTGTACTCGTTAACCCTGTCAAGACAGATTACACTGTGCAACACTGGAAATGCAAACAACTTTTAATGGGCATTTTCTGAAAGTACATATTGAGACTACAAAAACTTTAATTGGGTTTTGTGTTCTTAGATCGGGTTTAGATTTTATGGCCTCATCTAAACCGACCTAAAATGAGCCTTTTTTTCCTGTGATCGGACCTTTATCTCCGAAACAAATAAGAATTTTGCTCTGCAGTCTTCAGCAATATTGTAGCCCTAAAGTAGTAGAAATTATGTGTCAAACAGATGAACTAGGAAAAGCTGCATCTAGTGCATCAAACTCGTTAAAATATAGGAAAGTTTACATAATTTCTGAAACTCTGGTCAGTAACAACTAAACTGTTGGGAGTAGAAACAAGTAACCATTCTAAAAATTTTCCAAATAATGTGACCATCAATTCTTCAGAACATTCTGAAACCCTAAAATGGTTATTTCACGTTTTTTAAGGGGTATTTCATAACATACCTTTTACAAAACTTATTTCAAACAATGTTCACACAGGCTGCCTATTCTCATGTTGGGGATTTCAATGCATTATTGAAATATTTACCAAATGGTTGTTGAAAAATTTGCTATAAACAAGGCGATAGAAGCATTTTACAACAACATAATGTTCTGAAGAATTGTGTATTACATTCCAGAGAACATTTTCCCAAAAGGTAACATTAAGAAGAATTTAAATTTTTTTGAGATAAGCTGCGAAATATACGCAAATTATAGAATTTTTAGATATATTATAAAATTTGAGACAATAAATGCAGTTTTTCGAATTCACTATTCCTTTAAGTATTTTGTTCTTGCTCTTATCTACAAGTTTGCTGCAGATGTCAAGACAAGATTCGTATTGGTTTCAGAGATATAGCCCCGATTTGTTTTAAAAATCCGACCTTTAACCATGTTTAGATGAGGCCATAAAAACCGAACCCGATCTAAGAAAACAAAACCCAAATATGGTTTTTGCCTATTGGTCCTCTACTTTCATAAAATTCTGGACAGAAGTTGTTTGCACGCGATTGGCTCCAAAATGTTGCACAGTGTTATCAAAAATTTGTGTTTCAATTTTTCAATTAATACCCTTGCCCCAACGTGCGTCGATCTATAACGAAAAATTTTTGGCTCAAATTTTAGACTCAAAGAAGACTAAATACCAAGTTTCCGATATTTCGGTAGGATATTGTGGCTAAAACCTAAAAAATACCGAAAATTGGGAGGTACCGTTCTATGGGGCCTATTTGAATGCGTGGACCTGTACCGACTAATTGCAGGTGAAAAGTTTTATACCCCCAAGTAAGACTTAATACAAAATTTCTGCCATTTTTGTGCGATTATGAAGCTAAAACCTTCAAAATACCGAAAATCGGGAGGTACCGTTATATGGGGGCTATATGAAGGCGTAGACCTATACCGACAAATTTCTGGGCGAAAGTTTTACCCCCGACTAAGACTAAATGCCAAATTTCAGCTATTTTTGTATGATAATGAGGCTAAAACCATCAAAATACCGAAAATCGGGAGCTACCGTTCTATGGTGTCTATATAAAGGCGTGGACCTATACCGACAAATTTCAGGTGAAAAGTTTGTACCCCCAAATAAGACTTAATACAAAATTTCAGCCATTTTTGTGCGATAATGAAGCTAAAACCTTCAAAATACCGAAAATCGGGTGGTACCGTTCTATGGGGGCTATATAAAAACGGGGACCGATATAGCCCATTTGCAATACTAAACATCCTTAGGAGTAATAGAAACATATATACCAAATTAAAAAGCTCAATCTTAAAAATTGCGGGCTGTATCTTGATTTCAACATACGGACAGACGGACATGGTTATATCGACTTAGAATTTTACCCTGATCAAGAATATATCGAGCCCTTCCCGCGAAAAAGATGTAAGCGACATTTTTTCGATTTTCTTTTTTTTACGGAAATTGATAAAGAATATCCCAACACACAATCTCCCAAAATTGTAGAACTCTGCCATGTACCGTTACGAAATTAGAGCAAAAACAATTTTGATGTAATGCGAAATTGCACATTAACATACCATGTAGTTATTCGACTATATTACAAGAAATACGCTTTAATCTTATAATTTTTCGAATAGATACTTGCTATAAAAGAAAGTTACTTTGTTTTTGAATTGTAGATGTGAATTACTCTAAAAATTATTTGTTTCAAATAAATTTTTTTTAATGTAACCGCCACTTCTTAACGTACTAGTCTGATTGTGTGACAGCAAAAAGATGTAAGCGACACAAACTAACGTTATATTGAAGATATTCCACATATTATTTACTAGCAAATGCCCGCTACTTCGTATGCGGAAAGGAAACGAAATACATATAAACAATATTTAATACGGGAATGGTGAATACTGGAGATTCTGTTGTACTAAGACCTATTTTTATTACCAATATTTTTTCGATTGTAGTCAGAATTTAAAAAAAAATTGCCGTATCGCATCCCTACACAGCTACCATATTTTTTATTTCGAATTTCCAAAACTACGTATCATATTGCCAATTTTAGATTTGACTCCTGGTTTTACCCCTTCACTAACACAGCATTCTCTTCCAGTACGAATTTCCAAACACTAAACTTTATCTCACCCCTTCACAACAACAATCACGCGCATTCACAATTCAAGGTTCTAGCTTTAGCGGTTTCGCCCAGAACCCAAATAGGTCCGTTAAATTTTCGGCCACGTTTTCGTATATCCCCATATAACGGTACCTCTCGTCTTAGTGTATTTTTAAAGAAGAACAAATGTATATTTTCCAATTTTCTTTACATTTGGACCTTGAATACTCAGAGGATATAGAAGTTTAATTTAAAAAATCTCCACTTCAATCCACGTTTATTAGAAGAGATATTTTGAAGATTTAGAGTATTTTGAAGATCTTTTGCACATTTTCCAACCGAAATTCGGAATTTGTGGCATGAAAGGTTAGAAAACTTCTTTACAAAAAATTTCCGTATATAACGCAAAATTTGTTGAAGCCATTTCAATTTAGGATTTTTTAATATCAGGGGTAAATACCTTCTAGTTAACAAAATTGTCGCATTGTACCACGTTTTCAAACTTACATACCAAAGCGGTCAGAACAAAAAACATTTTTTGAAAAGATACTTCACGTTTGACTACTTAATTTCAGTACATTATTTAGAAACTCGTTGACGTTAACATCAAATCAATGGGACAATATTCAGTACAATTTTTCAAACTCAGAACTTTGTCTCAAACTTTAGAGCGATCTTCATAACAAATATTTTTCCATTTCGTATTTTTTGTACAAATAGCGTATTTTTAAATTATATAATCCCAGCTTTGTTCCTACACCCAACACCAAATTTAGTACCTTAACTATTTAAAATGGTTTTGGTATCAACATGTTACCCAACTTTTCCTACACATAGGTAAACGTTTCAAAAATTACTTCCTTATATTCAACATATATCCTAACCCCAATTCAGTTTTCCAGTTTTACCAGTTCCCCTGAAACCCATTTGAGGACTATTTAGTAGTTTTTGTATAAATAAGTACGAATTTTTAAAACCTCCTCCCTATCTCCACTCTAAACACCAATTGCTAATCTAATACCGAATTTAAAAATTCCAGTTCTACCATTTACAAAATCACAAATTGTACAAAATTCTATACCATATAGCAAATACCAAAAGGTACCAAATTTTGTACTATTTAGCACTTTTCGTACACGATTTTCCAAAATGTACTTTCATATCTCAGCTCTATCCATTTCCATTTAGCACTTTTCCATAAGTACAAATTTCCAAAACTACCTCAATCCTACACTCCAACAATAATCTGTTCACGCAAATACAACTTATAGCGAATTTCGTACCATTTAGTACTACTTCGTGCGCATTAGTACGATTTTCCAAAGCTACCTCCATATCTCAATTCTGTATTCCAACAGTAATCTTAATTCCAAATTTCAGGATTCCAGCTCTTCAAATCCAAATCATACTAAACTCACTATCATTTAGGACTTTTCGACCTTTGGTACATCTTTCTTACTCTTCATCAGTGACCCCATTCCCAATTTCAGGATTCCGGCCCTATTCGTTAACCCATACCCAAATTGTACTATATTTAGTACCATTTAGTATTTTTCGTATAATTTTAAATCGAATTTCCAAAAACCTTTCTTTTTTACTCCCCATCAGTGACCTTCATTCCAAATTTCAAGATTCCAGCTCTTTCCGTTAACCCAAACCCAAATTGTACTAAATTTACTACCATTTATTACTTTTCGTACACTTATAGTTCGAGTTCCAAAAACCTTTCATTTTTACTCTTCATCAGTGATCCTCATTCCAAATTTCAGGATTCCAGCTCTATCCGTTCACCCAAATCCAAATTGTACTAAATTAAGTACCATTTAGTACTTTTCGTGCACTTTTAGTTCTAATTTCTAAAAACCTTTCTTTGTTACTCTCCATCAGTGACCCTCATTACAAATTTCAGGATTCCAGCTCTATCCGTTCACCCAAATCCAAATTGTACTAAATTTAGTACCATTTAGTACTTTTCGTGCACTTTTAGTTCTAATTTCTAAAAACCTTTCTTTGTTACTCTCCATCAGTGACCCTCATTACAAATTTCAGGATTCCAGCTCAATCCGTTCACCCAAATCCAAATTGTACTAAATTTAGTACCATTTAGAACTTTTCGTGCACTTATAATTCGAATTTCCAAAAACCTTTCTTTCTTACTCTCCACCAGTGACCCTAACTCAAAATTTCAGGATTCTAGCTCCATCCGTTCACCCAAATCCAAATTGTACTAAATTTAGTACCATTTAGTACTTTTCGTACCCTTATAGTTCGAAATTCCAAAAACCTTTCATTGTTACTCTTCATCAGTGACCCTCATTCCAAATGTCTGTATTCCAGCTCAATCCGTTCACCCAAATCAAAATTGTACTAAATTTAGTACCATTAAGTACTTTTCGTACCCTTGTAATTCGAATTTCCAAAAAACTTTCTTTTTTACTCTTCATCAGTGACCTTCATTCCAAATTTCAGGATTCTAGCTCTATTCGTTCACCCAAACCCAAATTGTACTAAATTTAGTACCATTTAGTACTTTTCGTAACTTTATAGTTCGAATTTACAAAAACCTTTCATTGTTACTCTTCATCAGTGACCCTCATTCCAAATGTATGTATTCCAGCTCAATCCGTTCACCCAAATCAAAATTGTACTAAATTTAGTACCATTTAGTACTTTTCGTACCCTTACAGTTCGAATTTCCAAAAACCTTTCATTATTACTCTTCATCAGTGACCCCCATTCCAAATGCCTGTATTCCAGCTCTATCCGTTCACCGCAATCCAAATTGTACTAAATTTAGTACTATTCGTGCACTTATAGTTCGAATTTCCAAAAACCTTTCTTTGTTACTCTCCACAAGTTACCCTAATTCCAAATTTCAGGATTCCAGCTCTATCCGTTCACACAAATCCAAATTGTACTAAATTTAGTACCATTTAGTACTTTTCGTACCCTTGTAGTTCGAATTTCCAAAAACCCGTTGGTACATCTTTCTAGCTCTCAATCCGTTACCCTCATTCCAAATTTCAGAATTCTAGCTCTTACCGTTTGCCTAATACAAAGGGTACCATATTTAGTACCTTTTAGTACTTTTCGTACACTTCTAGGTCGAATTTCCAAAAACCCAGCCTTATCTCACCCCTACACACCAACAGCAACCTACACCCAAAATTTCAACTTTCTAGCTTCAGCGGTTTCGTCTGGGCGCTGATGAATCAGTCAGTCAATCAGTCAGTCAGTCAGTCAGTCACTCACCTCACTACTCTTTTATATATATAGATTGGTTTAGTAAATAGGGTTTAGTAACGGAACTATACCAAAATTTAATAAAAAATCTTACTTAGATCAAAAGTTATTCAATAAAAACCGTCTCCTGTAAAATTAGCTTTTTTATATACTTTATAGGGTCTCCGATGAATATTTCGATGTGTTAAAAACGGAATAAAAATTTAATTATACCCTCCATATCGCTCATTTACTCAAAGAGTGACACATTTAAAATTAAATAGTCACTTGGACCATCTTTGGTAAAGAGCTAGCCAGATATCAGTGCTAAATTTCTGTGCAAGTTTAAGAATGATTAGACGTGTCTTAGTGCTTAATAAACCCAAAAAACTTTATTGTTGATTTATGGCAAATTCTTAGAAAATAAGCTCTAACTCGTTGAGTTTTTGAGATATCAAGAAATTGCTAACTCAAAAACGCATTTTTATACCCTCCACCATAGAATGGAGGGTATATTAAGTTTGTTTTTATACCCTCCACCATAGTATGGAGGGTATATTAAGTTTGTTTTTCCGTTTGTAACGCATTGAAATACTCATTTGCGACCCTATAAAGTATATATATTCTTGATCAGGGTAAAATTCTAAGTCGATCTGAGCAAGTCCGTCCGTCCGTCTGTGGTAATCACTCTAGCATCCACAAAAATGGAGATAGGACGCTGAAATTTTGGGAAAATGCGTCTTTTGTTTGCAGGCAGGTCAAGTTCGATGATGGGCTATATCGCTCCACGTTTTGGTATAGCTCCCATATAACGGTACCCCCCGATTTGCGGTATTTTGACGTTTTTAGCTACATTATCAGACCGATGTAGCTATAATTTGACATTTAGGGTTCTTAAGTGTTAATAAACTTATATATTAGAAGTTGTGGAACTAGGTCCACGTTTTGGTATAGCCCCCATATAACGGTACCCCCGATTTACGGCATTTTGACGTTTTTATCTGCATTTTCAGACCGATTTAGCTATCAATTGACATTTAGGGTTCTTAAATGTCAATAAATTTATATAACTAGTGGTAGCGGTAAGATTTCAGGTATTTTGAGAATTTTACCAACAAGTTTTAACCGAATTATCTGTAATTTGAACATTTGACATTTGAAATTCTTAGTGGTCACCACACCTCTCCACCAAAAATTGTCAAGAAAGGTAACTCCCGATTTTCAGTAATTTGATGATTTTAGCTACAATATTAAACCGAACTAGCAGTAATTTGACATTTGAAGTTCTTAGTGGTCACAACACCTCTCCATCAAAAATTGTCAACAAAGGTCCATGTTCGGATATAGCTCCCATGTAACGGTACCTCCCAATTTTTAGTAATTTGGCAATTTTAGCTACAATTTTTAACAGAACTAACTGTAATTTGACATTTGAAGGTTGTAGTGGTCACCACACATCTGCATCAACAATTTTCAACATAGCCCCATTATAACGATACTTCCCGATTTTCGGTACTTTGAGGATTTTACTTAAAATGTTTAACCGAATGTAGGTCCATGTTTTTGTATAGCCCCAAAACAAACCTCCCGATTTTCCGTGCCTTAGCTTTATTTTTTGGACGAACTTTCTGTAATTTGAAATTTAAAAGTCAACAAAAATTGTTCATTTAAGTTCATATTCTCATATAGCCCAGATACCTCCGAACTAGCTGTTAATGACATTTGAAGTTCCCACGTTATGTACCGATTTTCGATATTTTGAGGATTCTAGCTAAATTTTTTAACCGAATTAGGAGTTATTAGGGGCTCCCATCAAAAACTGTCAACATAGGCCCATGTTTTATTATAACCCCTATATAACAGTACCTCCCAATTTCTAGCCCACCAAAAATTGTCAACAGTTAGATATAGGCACCATAAAAAAGGGCCTCCCGAATGAAGCATTTTATGTACATTATCTGACATTTTAACGTACTCACTTAAAGTTGGGGACGGGAATGAATATTTTATGGTGGAGGGTATGAAAAGTTCGGCCCGGCCCAGGGTTTCGGAGTCGAGGTATTTTTGGCTCGACTCCGACTCCGACTCCAGACGAGTTTTTTTCACGACTCCGGCTCCGACTCCGACTCCGGGTCGACTCCGAGCGTGAATTCCTATACCACTAACAATGAATAAAATGTGCACATTTTTTTTTTTAACTTTTTCCTATATTTTGGCCTATATAGGCCAATGTGTTAGTTTTTATTTACATATTCGTTAGAAAGGGCATTCGTTCGAATACTTTCGAACATATCAATATTGTTTCTGCTTTGATCAATCTTACATTGAAAAATAGCAAAGTTAAATAGTTTTTGTCGGGTTTAATTTTTTTGCATGATTATATTCTGGACGGAATTCTTCCGCGTGAGAACATCTTTAAGCTTTTAAAATATGTGAAAATGAAGGGACAATAAAAATCATAAGGTCTACATGCAATAAACATCATAAGCAGTTCATGACCAAGTTTTAAACTGGATGTAAGCCAACATTTTAGTGTGCTCAGCCTTAGAAGGAGACCCCCAGTTGTAAAGCTCAATAAAAGCCATTTTTCATGATTTTTTTCCGAGAAAACTACGTAACTTTTTGGCAGATTTATTTCTTCATCTGAAAGAGAAAAATATTACGAAGTTTTGAGGTCGTCTACGAAACCCTGTTTTTATTAAAGCATTTTGCGGTGCCAACTCTAGCTCGAAAACTTATAAACCAATTGTCAAATATTTTTGGGGTCGATTTCGAGAAAAACGCAGTTTATATGCTGCATACAAAATAAAATAAATTGTTCCCATTCAACGCTCATACTAAGGCAATATTGTTCCGATCGACATAAAAATTTGACCTATTTATACTTTCTACTTTTTCCGAAATTTATAAGTAGGGATCACCCCAAAACTAAAATACAGCGCTCACATTTTGAACTTTGGTGTGGATTGGATAATTTTATTGAAATATTTTAGATATATTGTGTACACCACCCAGCACGTAGGCAGATGGATGTTTTCTGGAACTGAAAAATTAGCACACGATGAGATTTCGTGCATGAAAATATTCTCCAAAAATCTTTTTTATGTTTATAATCAATATTGTCATGTTTTCATTGTCCTTTTTCACTTTTATCCGATCTTTTCTCATGAAAACTCTATGATTATGTATTTCATTGAATTTCGTATACGCTATTGATTGTGTAGAAAACTCGGATACACATGAACTATATCGGTTCCTGGCGGACAGATCCGGTTATTTGAATGTCTACATCTAAAGCCCTCATTGAGTATATAATGTATCCTAGAAGAAAGATTCGCCGTTTTTGTCAGACTTCTGAGTTATGGCGGAATGAATCTGTCGTTGACCTACAACGAATTTATGATGCCCTAATTCAGAAGCTTAACCATCCGAATTTCATATACAGTTAATAGATTATGCGAAAATTTACCGAAATACATAAAGAATGTAACGGGTAAAACTGATAAAGGACAATGAAAATGTGACAATATCGATTTCTTGGATATGGGAAACATACAAATAGTTTTCGGTGGAACATTTTTGTAGAAAATTTCATTTTGTTTTACTTTTTGAGTTCAAGAACAAAAAGGACATGGAAGGAACTGAGCTAGAAGGACAGCATATTCAACGGAAAGGTTCCTCCTTCTATTTAACTGAAAACATGTCATCTAAAAATGATGAAACAATATCTCCAAACAGAGATATAAAGCTATTTTCGCAATGATTGATGGGGCAATCAAAAAATTCATTATGTAAAAACTCAGAAATTTCAGCTATGGGATCCTTTGGGGTTCTCAATTGGGGCTTTCATTCCGAAAAAGAATTTTCCACCCCCAGATCTTGACTTCCATTTTGTGTCACAGGGTATTCAGTAAGATTTTCCATAGAGACCACAATGTCTTTAATAGAATAACTTCTCAAAAAAACAAGATGAGAATACCAGTAGACCTTTGTGGGAAGACCAGTAAGATTTCTAACGAAAGAGATTAAAGGGATGAATATACTAAACTTCAGGGGATAGTAAATATACTGTGAATTGTCCTTAACTTAGTATAATATACCGTTTGCATATATGTTTTCTTTTAAAATAAATAATGTTTTTTAAAAAAATGTTCTTCTTCCAAATTCAATGTTATATTCCTATAACGTGGAAAAAATTTTTGCCCGGAGTCGGAGTCGAGTTATTTTTTCCGACTCAGACTCCGACTCCAGCAAAATTGCTCGACTCCGACTCGTAGACTCCGACTCCGAAACCCTGGCCCGGCCGAACTTAATGCTTTTTTACTTGTTTGAGTTATGTCACTCTTTGAGTAAATGAGCGATGTTATGGTGGAGGGCATAAAAAAGGCTGAGAAGAAGTTAGAAAAGCAAAGAAAATATCCAAACCACTTGATTCCTCATGTGCCTCAATTTTAAAACTCCGCAAAAGCTCAGTGGAGGCAAATCTGCTGATAAACAAACGAAAACTGTACGACTTAGATGCAAACGGGAGCAGACGGGGCAATGTTGTGTCTGTGACGGCTTCAACTACTTTTAAGTCCGCCAGTCCTATGTCGACCAATCCAAAATTACAACCAGTTGTAGTGTGGATGTTGAAGTCATACGAGAAACAGTATCCTGCCTCGAACAAGTTCACAATGTCCGAGGAGGTCATTTGCCAGACTCGTACGCTTCAGTGATGGGGAAGGTAGGTAAGAAGATCGGATCACTATCTTTCCAGTTAGTGCATAAATTTTGATACCTTATACGTCTGGAGAGACCATGTTCTCGAACCCGAAGCGTTTTGACAATACTGCGTGACGAATTGTCCCAGATGATCTCCGACCAGCATTCATCGACAAGGCAGAGATCAGCCATTGTCATTGCTTGTCGTCGTGGTTGACAAGAGCTACGTACAACTCTGCCAGGCAGCTATATACAAGGGAATCAAGGTAATTATCTTCGAGAATAAAGAATCAGTATTTTTTTGTTCAGGAGGATAAGAACAATGGCTCGCTTTGGGAAGGCAGTAAACTAACAGGTGTAACTGTAAACGCGGGATAATAAATTCAGTATGGGTTCTTCCTCCTTCAATGGAGTTGGAAACAATATTGAAAGAGAACATTGGTCTCCAGATGGGAAAGTGGGGAATTCTTAACTCCTTTCAGAAGAACGACGGACTTGTAATAAAGTTTGCCACCGATGATACTGGAGAAAACTAACAAGAACATCGAGGGGGTTGCTAAATTTCTGTTTGGGAACTTTATGCTTCCAGAGGGATCCGGCATCAAAGCAGGACGTCCGCAGGAGAAATGACAATTTGTCATACATTTTTTGAACATTTTGCTTCCGAAATGTCATATTTGGACTTAGCTTAACGATAGCTGTAGGGTCTTTCAAGCAGAGATTATTGTTGTGTCCCATCCACAAGAAAATAGATAAGGCTGTATAATCTAACCAACACAAGCCTATGGTCAACTAAATGATTGGACCATACCAATGCGGCTTTAGACCTGGCAAACTCAAAGGTATTCCGAGCCATCTCTGAATTCGGTATCCCAGCAAAGCTCATTCGGCTTTGTGTGATGACTTTAACTGATAACCGGCCCTCAGTTAAAATAGGAAAGAGCCTCTCCGAACAGACAGCCTTTCGTTAATGATTTGATATAGCCCCCATATAAAGTTACCTCCTGATTTTCGGTATTTTGAGGATTTTAGCTACAATTGTTTGACATTTGAGGTTCTCTATTGGCACGAAACTTTCCAACCAAAAATTTAAAATATAGGTCAATCTTTGGTAAAGGTCCCATATAACGGTACGTCCCGATTTTCGCAACTTTGAGGATTTTAGCTACATTGTTTGGAGGAATTTCCGGTAATGTGACATTTGAGGTTCCCTGCAGTAAACTAAAATTGTGAAAAGGAAAGGAAACTAATTATTATACCCTACACCACTATGGGGAAAGGGTATTATAAGTTTGTTTTGGGAAAAATTCATGTAACACCGCGAAATATTCATCGGAGACCCCCAATGAGGTATACCAATCTTCATATCTCGGCGAGATAAAGCGATTTTGAGATGTGTGTCCGTCCGTGTGTCCGGCTGTCCATTATAAATTGTAATCAAACTCCAGGCCGCAATTATGGACCGATCGTCACGAAATTTGGTATGGAGGTCGGTTTCACATCAGAATAGATCGCTATTTTGATTGGCGATGATCGTGAAATATTTAGCGGGTGAAATGGACCAAAAACATAATTTTTATCAGATTTTGTAGCTGCTCTGTAGGTCGCAATAATAGTCCGATCGCCTCGAAATTTTAAATAAGGTAAGAGTATATGACAAAGAAGAAGCTTGCAATTTGAGATGGCGATCAGATAATATTTAGAGGGTTAAATGGACCACAACTTTTGTGTGAAAATTGTGAAAATTTTTAATAAACAGCAAATATCGCCAACATTACTGAGTAATGTTGACAATTTGATGGGAATCGAACCCGACTTTCGGCGTGCAAGGCGGTTGCACATGCACGGGTATCACATGGTCGGTCCCGTCCGTCTATAGCCTTTGCTTACTTGTTCCACTTTACTTAAGAACATTTTATGGCGGAGGGTATAAAAAGTACTGCCCGGCCGAACTTAACGACTGTTTACTTGTTATTATTTAATCTCCTGTTAAAGTTTATTTCCTTTTTCTTCTTCAGTAAATAATTAAAAACGCTTATTTTTGGATATTATTTCACAAAATTTTTAACGTTTATAATTATTATTTTTTTTTTTTCAAATCATCCACCGCTGAGCCAAAGACCGTTAAATATGCTTAACAAATTTCTTTAACAGCTGTGCGTGACAGAGATTTCCAGCTGCTGTTGCTGTTGTCACGCCGCATTCATAAACAATTAATAAATGTCAAATTATGGAATTTTCCCTCTCCTCTGCACTTTACTGAATAAACTTTGAGAAAAACTCAGTCAGTACAGCATTCATGGAGTTGTAGTGACGTTTTAATTTTGCCACTGTTTCAAATGGTAATGAAAATATGAAAATGTTGTTGACGACAAAGTTTTAATATAAAAGTTTTTGGCTCAACAAACTAATAATTGTAAACATGTTAATAAAGAGTGTAATTTAGCTATAAACAACAAATTGAACGGTATTTTTCCTGTGGTGGCATGTTAAGGTAAGGTAACTGTGGCAGTTTAAATTTAATATTTGTAATGCTCATACTTAATTGATTTACATAGAAATTATTTAGGCAACAATTTATAAGAGAGAATAGTATATGCAATTAACTAGAATCTCGTTGTGCAGTGGTAAGTACGTCCGCCTTGCACTCAATCATTGATTGATATGAAAGAAGTCTCCCTTGTCCCTTCGGGGATGTTGTGGGACCATGTGTATATGTGTATGTATGTGTTTGCAATTAACTAATATATATAATTTTATACTATTCGATAAGTATCCATCTAATATATTCTGGTGATTGGATGTATGTAGCATTTGTATCCATAGTTAAGCAGTTTTTGCCAATTCGCTCTTTTTTCTAACATTACCAATAAAAAAGTACGGAAAGCAATGAAAAATAGCATTGTAACAAAGTAATATAAACAAATTTTGATACTAAAATTTTTTGTTGCAGCAATTGAAAGTGTTGCAACTTTTGGTACTTTTTAGGCAAAAACTGGGTTGTATATCATGTGTACTGTGATTTCGATTTTGATTTCATTGAAATCATGAGATGATTTCATTTTTGTATGCGAAATCACAAAACGCCTTCGAAATCACGAAACGACGCCAAATGTAAACTAAGTATTAGCGCCATATGTAAACTAAGTATTAGCCAAGACCCAAATTTGAACAAAACAAAACGAAATAAACCAGCTGTCAAATTTGAACAAAACAAAATGAAATAAACCAGCTGTTGTAATTTAGCCAAGACACTCGATTTGGGATACCCAAAACAAATAGCCAAGACACTAGATTTGTGAAACCCAAATTAACAAAACAAATAAACCAGAAACAGAAACACACACCCACACACATTTCGGTTTCGTACAATTCAAAAATTTTATTTTAATTTTAAATGAAATATTGGGATATAATGTATTTAAAATTAATTTAACAATTCAAAAAATATATTTCAATTTGAAATTTAATATTGGATTAGGATATATAATTCATATACATTAAATTAATGTAAAAAATCAAAAAAAATTTCCAATTTGGGAAAAAACGTATATATATTTCACATTTATGTAGTATATTAAAAAAACATTATACTTCTGCATTGAATCGTTTAGACTCAATGACTATTTGCTTCAATTGATCATCACCTGCATTGCCAATACTATTGGCAATGGGAACATTATGATTTCCAGCTGACTGACCTGCATTGTCAATACTATTATTTCCATCTGGCTGACCACCATTGCCAATAGTATTGGCAATGAGAACATTATGATTTCTACCTGGCTGACCACCATTACTATTCTTGTTAGTGTATTTGTATTGTCTCGGGTTGGTAGAATAGTTTCGGTAGTTTCGGTAGCTGCGATAAGCGGGCGTTACTTGTACTCGATTCCCCCCGCAGAAGAAGGTAAAGGGATAAAGGATATCGTTGGTAGTACCGCCCCCCGCGTTGGTGGTAGCGTCGTCCGCGGTTGCTACTCGAAGTGGTACTGCTGCTGTTACCCGAGGTGGTACTGGCGCTGGCGGTACTGCTGTTGTTGGCCGAGGAGGTACTGGCGCTGGCGGTACTGCTGTTTTGGCCGAGGTGGTAATGGCGCTGGCGGTACTGCTGGTACTGCTGTTGTTCTTTGTATTGCGATCCTGCAAATAAGATATATTCAAAATTATAATATATACATTTACACGCCTCTTAACTATGATTTAGTCAAATAAATCCACTGGATTTAGAACTACGATTTATTTGACAAAGCCACAGTCGTTACAAAAGCACTTCGCAGTGTGATGACGGATTTTGCTTTTTTATAATAAAATAGTATGCCATAAATAAAATTGAATCAACATTTGTCCAATTTGGGGTTCGATGTTTAATTGGATGTTTGATTGGGTGTGAAAATTAGTAGAGCCAACCTAAGTTAACAAGAATATTTCTTAACATTGTAAGGAGAAAAGTTAAATATCCTTCAAAGACCTTTACAACAATAATCGTGAATTTTTAAAGAATGTTTTGAAAGACCTTCACATCAATAATCGTGAATTTTTTTAAGAATATTTTTCAAAGACTTTCACTGCAATAATCGCGAATTTTTTTAAGAATATTTTTGAAGGACTTTCACTGCAATAATCGCGAATTTTTTAAAGATTATTTTTCAAAGACTTTCACGACATTAACCGTGAACTTTTTGAAGAATATTTTTCAAAGAATTTTACATCAATAATCGCGAATGTTTGAAGAAGATTTTTTGAAGAGTTTCACTACAATAATCGCGAATTTTTTAAGAAGATTTTTCAAAGATGAATTTCACTACAATAATCGCGAATTTTGTTAAGAATATTTTTCAAACACTTTCACTGCAATAATCGCGAATTTTTTTAAGAATATTTTTCAAAGGCTTTCACTGCAATATTCGTGAATTTTTAAAGAATATTTTTCAAAGAATTTTACATCAATTATCGCGAATGTTTGAAGAAGATTTTTTGAAGAGTTTCACTACAATAATCGCGAATTTTTTAAGAAGATTTTTCAAAGATGAATTTCACTACAATAATCGCGAATTTTGTTAAGAATATTTTTCAAACACTTTCACTGCAATAATCGCGAATTTTTTTAAGAATATTTTTCAAAGGCTTTCACTGCAATATTCGTGAATTTTTAAAGAATATTTTTCAAAGAATTTTACATCAATTATCGCGAATGTTTGAAGAAGATTTTTTGAAGAGTTTCACTACAATAATCGCGAATTTTTTAAGAAGATTTTTCAAAGATGAATTTCACTACAATAATCGCGAATTTTGTTAAGAATATTTTTCAAACACTTTCACTGCAATAATCGCGAATTTTTTTAAGAAGATTTTTCAAAGATGAATTTTTTAAAGAATATACTATACCTTAAATATAGTAACAATATTCGGCTAATTTTCTAGCAAAAATAAGTAAACACCAAAACCTGTTCGAAAAATTTTGGTATTTTGAAGCTTTTAGTCTTTCCTTATTTTTGTTAGAAGTTTAGCTAATAAAATTATTACCTGTTGTTACAATATTGCGGTATATTCTATTATTTTTCACCCCTCCCCTCCTGCCTGTCCGTATTGACAATGTTATTTAATTTTATTTATGGGTTTTATTATAAAAAAGCAAAATCCGTCATAATTAGAAATGTTTATGGTAACGACAGTGGCAATATTTATATTATTTAATATTTATAAGATTTAAATATGGGAACTTACCATTTTACAGGTTTTTTTTTCATTTGAATTGAAAAATCAACTGCAGTAGTACATACAAAAAGATCAAAAGAGAATGAGGGATAGGTAAGTTCACTTTCGATCAATAGACTTTTTGCAGTCGAAAGTGTAAAAATCGTTATCGATTTCGGTCAGACATTTCCCAGCAAAAAATTTTGGGAGTTGTGCAATTGGAGTTATGATTTCACAACATCTTTTATGTAGGGTGGGACTGAGATATGTAGGTATTTTTGGAAATTCATACTTAAAAGGTACTTAATTTAGTACTATTGTTATTTGATTGAACAGATAGATATTGAATTCTGAAATTTGAAAATACGACTACTGTTGGAGTATAAGATTGAACAGTTTCCATACTTCATACTTGTTGCGTACGAAAAGTACTAAATTGTACTAATTTGGTAGAGCTAGAATTCTGAAATTTGCAACGAGGGTAACTGATGGATAGTTAGAAAGATGTAACCAAAGGGTTATTGTATATTCGAACTATAAGTGAAATTGGAAATTTGGTATGGGAATGAAGGTTGTGAAGTAGTTTTGATGTAAAGAAATAGTTTTTCAATGTCGTACTTATGTGTACGAAAAGTACTAAATGGTACTAAATTTAGTACAATTTGGATTTAGGTAAACGTATAGAGCTAGATACGTAAAATTTGGAATAAAGGTTACAGTTGGAGTGTAGCATTGAGATATGAGGGTGGTTTTGGAAATTCGTACTTATGTGTACGAAACGTTCTTAATGGTACTAAATTTGGTACAATTTGGATTTGGGTGTACGGATAGAGCTGGGATACTGAAATTTAGAATTAATATTACTGTAAAAGTTTAGGATTGAGCGATGGAGACAGCTTTGGAAAATCGGACTTATGTGAAAACTACTTAATGGTACTAAATTTGGATTTTGGTGAATGGATAGAGCCTTAATCGTGAAATTTGGAATTATGATTACTGTTGCGTGGAGGATTGAGACATATTACAGAAATTCGTACTTATGTGTACAAAAAGTACTAAACGGTACTAAATTTGGTGAACGCATCGAATAAAAATCCTGAAATATAGAATTAAGAGTACAGTTGGAGTGGACAATTTTTGAATGGTAATGGTGAATAAAGGTGAAAATCTGAAATTTGGTGTGTAGGATTTATTTCGAAAAATAAAAACTTAAGCAAGTTCAGTTGGGAGCATGGTACAAGTACACAGGTAGCCGCATCGGCAATTGTTGGCAACATAAGATGTCAAAATTTAACATTAATTCAATGCAATTGACACATTTGCTCTGTTCCAGAACAGACCAATTATGTTACCATCAGCTGGCATGGTAATGCTACCTGTATTATTGTACCATGGTTGGGAGGAAGTATATTCAGTCATGATTAAATTGAATGACGAATTTTTGTAATTTGTAATAATGTAATAAAGTTCTGAATATTATCGTTTTGAACATATAAAAAATGAATTTCATTTCTTCTGGGATATTCACAATGGATAATTTATACTTAATCTTTATAGTACGTTTATATATAACCGGATTTAACAAACCCACTGGGTTTTAAATGTCAATTCCATTGGGTATACGTCAACTAAATCCTCATAAAGAAGGTTAACCCGTCAAAAACCTATAATATAAACAAGCTATTAGTCTATACGTCAAATAAATCTTCATTAAGAAGGTTAACCCTTCAAAAGGCTATAATATAAACAGGCCTTAGATGATTAACCCTTTCGGCTGGAGCCGGCAAACCATCGATATTCCCAACAAAGTTTTATTTAAAGCTAACGGAATTCTTTCCTCAAGGAATAGAGTTATACGAATTAAAAAAATAATAAAAATGTATCGGCTGTGTCACGATCAACTTAATTTCGAGGAATTATTGAGTGGAGGAATGTGGAGTAACGCGAGTAACGCCCTCAAATTTACTTTTAAATTTAAACTTCAATTAAAAAAGTGCCTTTGGTTTGGTACTTTTTCTGTACTATCATTATTAAAATTTTTCCAACACTGGCAACTTAGCGAATGAGAATGAAAACGGAACACACGTTTTAGAGCGAACAAACATCGATCATGTAAAAGATGTCAAGTTATGCAGAAGCAGGGCATTTGAAATTTATTGTCAAAAGAAAATCAATCCCATAAAGTAAGTTGAATACGAAATTTTTCAAAGAGAAAAAGTGTCGAAAAAAACTAAATCCCAAAAAATAAGAATACCATCGAAATAAAGTTGGACACCCAATTTTTCAAAGAGAAAAAGTGTTGAAAAAAATAAATCCCGAAAAATAAAAATATCAAAAAACAAAGTGTTTAAAAAAACTAAATCCCGAAAAATAAAAATATCAAAAAACAAAGTGTTTAAAAAAACTAAATCCCGAAAAATAAAAATAAAAAAAAAAACAAAGTGTTTAAAAAAACTAAATCCCGAAAAATAAAAATATAAAAAAAACAAAGTGTTTAAAAAAAACTAAATCCCGAAAAATAAAAATATAAAAAAAAACAAAACCCAAAAATGTGTACAAATTTTTACTGATAACAAAATTGTCCAGCAAAAGAGAGCGAGTTTGTTGAGTTTTGTGACTGAGACCTTGCAAAATTTTGCTTGGAAATTTTGTTCCGTAAACATTTGTAAGTTCGGCCAGCTGACTTTTAATCAGCTGTTCAATATAAACCACTTGAAATGTTAAACTGTTGACCAAGAAAATTTCACATTTTCATAGATTTTAAAGCGTTGTGGATAGGATTACCGCTTTAAATAAGTCAAATGCAATTTTAAAATTTATGTTTTTTATGTTTGGTTTAAAATATCAAAAGAAACTAATGAGTTTTGAATTTTTGTCCGCTTACTTTATTGATCCACTGCACAATCTAACATTAGTTAATGACTGTCTTTATGCCAATTGCAGATGTTCACTCATATATTTTATTCTTTATCGAATGCAAGTCGCTAAAATTCAATAAGCTGCCTTTTCCATACCAATCGCCTAATAACAGATGTTTTGCCATATTCTTGCTGCCGAAAATAAATCGAAAATCTCAGCAAAACTACAGCGTATCAAATTGCAAACAAATGAGTGTCATAATGATTCAGTATGCAAATGTCAAAGACAGCTTTTAAACAGTGCATAGCGGATAAAAAAATGTTCACCAGAGGGTGGTGGAGATGGTGGTGAGTGAATTGATAAATACAATTTTAGAACAGAAATGTGAAAAATATGCTCGCATAATATTGCAATTTCAACGATATGGCATTCGCTACAAATGCA
Organism: Musca autumnalis; assembly: GCF_047663935.1. Lineage (NCBI taxonomy): Eukaryota > Metazoa > Arthropoda > Insecta > Diptera > Muscidae > Musca > Musca autumnalis. Next base: position 183,031,023 of record NW_027411977.1, read on the forward strand.
AATTGCTCTTTGACACAAAAGTAACGGCAAAAAATTGGTCATATGGAAAAGGAATGACAACAATCAACATATGGAATCTGGAATTCAAATTGCTTGAAATCACTGTTTTAAGTCGATACACCGTTACAAATTGTAATTCTTTTTAGGTTTTTTTTGCATTATTTAATATGCCTTAGATAGCGAACAGAGCAGGTGAAATGTGCGATCAAATTGTGCGCTACGAAAACATTTTCATGCAAATTGATATCAAATACTTTTTTCCTCTATTTCTACATGCTTTTATATTTGAAACGGTAGCGATTAGTTGTTGTGGTAGTAACATGTATACATACATATTTATGTTCTTATCGTTATGGTTCATTTCTATTAAATGTCGCTTCATGAACTGGCAGCAATCACAGTGACTTGGAGGTAGAAAAAAATATTGGGGGTGTAATATAACAAGGAGTACTTCATGAGGGCAATATTACCCTGGAAACAAATACTGCACCATAATGTGTATCGCACTGGTTCAACAAAAAGGTTCACGGTGCTCTTGAATCAAATTTAAATGGAAGGCGCTTACACCTGGGAAGTTTTTGCGGATTCAGAATTTACAATGTTCATAGATGAGAAAAATCAAAAAACAAAAAAATCTCCGGAGCGCTTTTTAAATAAATCGTGATTCAAGTTGACATTTTTAAAGGTTGTTTACGTTTTCACGATTTTGCTTAGAAACCGCAAGTCCTATCAAAATAAAACTGAAAAAATGTTGTAGCTTTGAATATTCTCTACAAGATTGACCTTTACGGTATCTCCGCAGATTTTACCAATTTTTTAGATATTGAAGTTCAAATTGGGACAATGCACTGACTGTATCGCCCCCTTATAAAACAATGTCATGAAGGGTGCGCCTTAACTAACTTTTAATGAAAACCGCTTACAAAGGGGAATTTGTTGTGAATTCTGAAACAGCAATGTTCATAGATGAGAAAAATCCAAAAATAAGAAAAAATCGCTGTAGGGATTTTTAAATACAGTGCCGGTAAAAATAATAGCACCGCTATGCATATTTCCAATAATATTGTTATATTTCTCATATTATTAAAATTATTTTGTTGACACGTCGCTGAAACTTCGTAGTGAGGGTATACTCTTTGAGGAAAATAATATTTCCTGTATATTACTACCTGATGTAATTTTATAAGATAATTAGTTCAGGTAACTCGAAATTTCTGCGGTAAAAATAATAGCACCGATCTTAGTTTCCATTAGTTAACTAGCGCTTTGAAGGGTTTATCAGTAAAACTTTTTTCTTTACAAGCTTGTATTGATAAAACATTATAAAAAATTAATTTTAAACAGGGAAAAAATTGACAAAAAATGTTAAGATTTGCCTAACAAACCACGGCACCTTTTAAATAAGGCATGTTTAAAAAAGGATGGTTTATGAAGTCAAATAATACACTAAATGTGAGCATATCCTTTTTTAATCCGATGAGGGATACCCTTATCCCCAAATTCAACAAAAAAGCTTTAAGCACATGTCGAAAACCCTCAAAAAAATAAAATAATTGAAACTATTATTTGGAAAGGCGAGGGGAGATATGTTTAAGATCAGCTATCTTGCTCCAATAAGGACATGGAAATAAAGTTTTGCATGGACAATTTTAGGGAACAGTCCATAGAACGTATTTGCACCCATATGTTCCATGAAAGCGTCCAATCTTATCTTTACTGCATGGTACAACGAAAATAATAACTTTTATAAAATGTCAAGTAATCCTGCCTACGAATTAACTAAATAATATCTTCGGGAATGGGGCGTAAAAATTATTTTATAGTTCAGAGTAGGTTCTCATAACGACGGCGGAAGACCCATAAATTCTGGTTATAACTTATTTCTCACTTTTAAAAAATCCAGGCTTGGAGGATTTGGGGTATCAGTCAGATTACACATACCCATTTTGGTATGGATGTAAAACTGAAGTATAAAACGTCTTTGAATGTAACTATTGTTGTAAAATTCACACAAAATAGAAATTATAATTCAACAGGGAATAGAAAGCGTGATTATACCCTCAGCCTTTAGGCTAAGGAGGGTATATGAGGAAAAGTCAAAATTTTTTAGTTTCCATGAAGCCAAGGTTTGCACTATTATAATACGCGAACTATTGTAGTTTACCAGTAACTATGACTATTGCTGGATTATTTTAGATGTTTTTGTACAAAGCTCAAAAATTTAGCAAAAAAAATTAATTTACGTGGTAGCTACGACCGCGTAAAGGAAAAAACATAGGGGAAAACACGTTGAAGCTAAACAGGTTTTTTACATTGCTATTCGATTTCTGATTAAACCATTCAAATGACGGACATCTGTCCAAAGTAAAAGTTGGAGAATACAAAATGAAGATTACACTTCTAATGTATCACTTTCCAAAATTTCCACTGCATCCACCTTTTATGGATGCTGACATTTTGAAGCCGGATTTCAGGTGTTTTTTGTATTTTTTATGTAACTGGGACGCGCATTCGGATATTTCGAAAAACCAATTATAGGATTAAAGAACTCGCGATTTCACATAATCTGATATGTATATTGAGTATGTAGCCCACACAGCAGCAGAGTAATCTACTGCCAAAGGCCAAAATTTAGTGTGATATTTTTTCTAAAAAACCTATTTTTTGGGTACAGTATTTACAATATCGTTTTGAGTGTGCTGGTACCCCGCGATATTTTAGTTTTTCGACGATCCGGATCATATGAATCACAGATCATAAAAATCCATCTACTAGAACGGCGGAAATGGCTACTGCAAAAATTGAAAAATTTACGAAAAATGTTTTTCAAAATATCGCTGACTAATTCGCGTTTTATGTGGATCGTTTCCATTTCCATGAAGAAAGTGAATCATCACTCGCGTTTGTGCGAAAACAGCGGTTTGAAAAATTTAGTGGCGTGGGAGCTGTATCCGATTTATCCAAAAAATACTGTGTGATGCTACATCCACGGTTCTTGATGGATTTTATTGAAATATGTTTAGATCGATGTATTTTTTCACGGTTGATAGTGAAATCGGATGCGCATAAAAAGTGTATGCACTTTGTGCAAAATATAAGCGTTATACAGTTTGTTGCACACTAAACTGCAGACGATGCTACATCTTAGCGGCCAAAGTAAATCCTGGCAAATGTGTACAAATTAAAAGAGAAGAATTCGCTGTATTGGTAAACCGCATGCGCATCAAGTGATTTTGAGGATTTCGCGATTTACACGCATTTCAAAATGAACATTACCCGATACAATTTTATTTCAAGATTATACCCCTCATTTGAATCTTCGCGATGTTTAGATTACGTACATATTTTTTATATATTTTTCAGATGCAAAAACAGCTTGAATTTTATTAGAACAAGTTGTAAGCTACCAATTGTTTTGAATGCTTTCCTAATTTCCGCGAAAATTTACAACTTTTTCACTAATGTTATGGGACCTCAGTAAACATATAGTATGTAGAGAGCCCCTAATTAAGAGAGTTTCTCAGTATAATGATTAGAGTCTTTTAAAGATTTTTTTCTTATTATCAGAATTGAAACCGCCATAACTTTTGCGCGCAACAACCAAAATTAATATCTCGAACAGATTTAAGAATGGGATTTTTTTCCCAATCTATGCACCAAAAATCTTTCATGTAGCTTAAAAAAAATTTTTTAAATTTTTTTTTATGGAAAACTAAAAAATTTTGTCTTTTCTTCATATACACTTTGATACGATGAAAATGTGCCTCATCGAAATAATGGTTTTAGACCCCAAGTATGTTTGGACGAAATGTGTTTCAGACAATTTGGAGTCGATCTAGCCATGTCCGTCCGTCTGTCTGTCTGTCTGTCCTGCTGGCTGGAGCGCACGATAACTCTCGAACGGATGAACCGATTTGGTTAAAATTTTGGCTTTCGTAATATTTTGCCCAAACTTAGTTTAAGTTCGAAGATGAGCTACATCGGTCCACTCCTTCCGGTACCTCCCCCACAAAAGTTCGAAAATGTTCGGAAAATTTGTACGTACTATATCTCGTGAAGGGAGTAACCGATTTGGTCCATACTTTGCAAATCGTGAAATGTCTACCAGACTTAGATGTGAGTCGAATATGGACTCAATCGGTCCACTCCTTCTGGTACCTCCCACACAAAATTTCGGATAAGTTTAGTTTAGGACCTTCCTTCGAATCGCTTTGATTTTTGTTTTAGCAAATTGTATTCACCGCCCACTACACGACGGTAAAAGTTTCATCAGGGGCAAGTCCATACTTCCTGAGAAAATAGCCTGAAAGTTGCAAAAACAAACCCTATGACACCGTGTGAGGGGTTTGGAGCACAAGTTAACTCTCGAACGGATCTGCCAATTCGGTCCAAAATTTGGCCTTAGTAATATTTTGTCCAAACATAGTTTAAGTTCGAAGATAAGCCATATCGGTCTACTCCTTCAGGTACCTCCCCCCCAAAAGTTCAAAAATGTTCGGAAAAATTGTTCGTACGGTAACTCTTGAAGGGAGTGGCCGAACTGGTCCATACTTCACACATCCTAATATATCTACCAGATATAGATCAGGTTAAAATATGGACTATATTTGTCCACTCATCCGGTACCTCGCACACAAAATTTCGGATAAGTCCACTTTAAGACCTGCTATTGAATCACTTTGATTTTTGTTGAAGCAACTTGCATTCGCTGCCTCACTTACGATGGTAAAAGTTTTTTCAGGGGCAAAAGTCCATACTTCTTGAGCAAATAGCCCGAAGGGTGTAAAAACCCCCTTATGACACCATGTGTAGTGGCTGGAGACACTCTTCCTTAATGGTCAATCCATTCCTTTAAGTATTTCCTCTGCAAATCTTTTGATCTTTAATCCTAATCAACATTTTTGTCGGTTCATACGCCCAAAATTTTTAAAACCGCCTAAATACATACGTTTTTTTGGGAAAAAAATTGTTTCAATATTCACAGGCAAATATCAGATACATACGGTCGTCATAAAATAGTGCTCCATATAAACAACACAAATTCATCACAAATACGGGTTATATTAACTCCAAACATATAAAACGCGGAACTTTATCGGTTTTGATCACGGTGTTGCTAAAATTTTCACCGCTCGAACTGTATTTTCCGTAAAAATTATAAACTTTTTTCACAAATTTTTATTTTTTAAAATCACTCAAAATATCTCAACTCGCTAAATTACGATAAATAAACAAACTACAGCTGATCTGTTCTAGCACACTGTCATACAAGTAGTGTTACCAGATTAGTAGAAATAGTGGTGGTGTTCATTACATCTGTGCAAAAATACATTTATCAAGTAACTAATTAAAAATGAGTTCGGACAATCCACCGCCAGGTGGCGGTACTCCAATCAGAGGAAATCGAATTCAAATTATACAAAACGAAAATGTTAAACTTCAAAAACAACTTGAAGAACTAAATAACATAATAAAAAATCTACAATTAGAACTATATAGCGTAAAGCAACAAAATATTGAGCTTAAAAATGCTCTAGATAATTTTATAAACTTGGAATCAGAGTTTCCAGGGGATAAAAATAATTCTGAAAATAATGGTATAACTGAAGAAGCGAATACAAATACTGTCTTCGAAACGGACGAAGAAGAGTTGGAGCGTGAAACCAACTGGATCCTTAAAAAATCAAAACGAAACAAAATTAAATCACAGAACCAAACAAACACAGAATCTAAAAATAATAATGATAACAATAATAAGGTAGTAAATCAAACTACTCAAAATAAAAATGTTATACAAAAAATACCTGGAAATCAGAAACCAACTGAAACAAAACAACAACAAAAGCCTCCTCCGATAAACATTGTGGGTATTACAGAATACAATGAATTAAAAAATATATTAATTTCCGCTAAAATACAAAACTACAATGTTTTTTCGCTAAATAATAATATATGGAAAGTCAATACTTCTGACTCTGACAACTACAGATCCTTATCAAGTCACCTTAACCAGTCAAATATTGAATGGTATACCTACGAAAACAAAATAAACAGGCCTCACAAAGTCATGGTAAGAGGATTACATCATACATGCCCTACCGAAGACATACTGCAAGATCTGAAATCTAAAGGTTTTCATCCTATTGATGCTACCAATATTATAAAGAAGGAGAAAAAAGATACTGGATATAATTACAAAAAACTTCCCCTTTTTAGGGTAACATTTTCTTCGGAAGATGATATAAATGAAATAAATAAAATTGAGTTTATTAACCAGCTAGGAGTCACAATTGAACCTCTGAAACGAACATCAAACCTTATTCCCCAGTGTAAAAGGTGTCAGAGTTACAACCATACCCAACGATACTGCCAAAGAGAACCGAGATGCGTGAAGTGTGCAGGAAGACATCTCACTAACGAATGCAAACTTAAGGTGGTGGACAAACCGAAGTGTGTAAATTGCTTAGGTAACCACCCGGCAAACTACAGAGGTTGTGAAGTTGCTAAAGAACTTCAAAAAATAAGAGAAAAATCTCGAGTTGCTGTTAAAAATAACATACCTAACACTGAATTGGATAATGATGCAAATCAAAATATTCCCAAACAACCCACTGTTCACATGTTCAAAACACCCCGTTCAACTCAAACTTACACCCAAAAGGATACATACGCATCCGTTTCTGACAACCAACAACAAACTATTCTTTCAGAACTACTAAAAAGTATCGAAAAAATCAATCAAAGGCTTGACTCACAAAACGAGTTAAACCTGAAAATTATTAACAAATTAAACCAATTATCTTAAATGACCTTTTTACGAATTTCTACATGGAACTGTAATGGTTTGACGAACCACACAAGAGAAATCGAAAATTTTCTGTACACTGAAAAAATTGATATTCTACTAATCTCTGAGAGTCACTTCACAAACTCTACTTTTGTTAACATCAAGGGCTACAAAATTTACAACTCTATTCATCCATCACAGAGAGCTCGTGGAGGAGCATCCGTGATAATAAAAGAAACTCTGCAGCACTATGAAGACTTAAAAATTGAGACTGAAATTTTCCAAATTGCAGCAGTTAAGGTAAATTTCAAGAGTTACAATACATTCAAAATTGCAGCAATATACTCTCCACCCAGACATGCCATTAAGGAGATAGAATACACTGAAATATTAAAAATTTTAGGAGATCACTTTATACTAGGAGGTGATTTCAATGCAAAAAACAAACTATGGGGTTCAAGATTAACAAGTCCTAAGGGCTATGAGTTATATAGATCCATAAAAAATAATGCATGCCATGTCTTATCAGGAAACGAGCCCACATACTGGCCCACTAATCCAAATCTAACTCCAGATTTAATAGATTTTTTTATAGTAAAAAATATTCCAAACACACACACAAATATTGAAAACTATGTGGGATTGTCTTCAGATCATTCTCCCGTCATTTTGACTGTTGGTGACAGGATTATCGAGAAACCTTTACCACCAAGATTATCAACATACAACACTAAGTGGGATCTATTCAGACTCCTACTCGATCGCAAAATCAGCCTAAACTTTTCCCTAAAAACAAAAGAAGATATAGATGATGAGGTTGAAAACCTAATCCTAGCTATTCAAGAATCTTGCTGGGAAAGCACACCTGCAAGAAATTATAACAATTACGGTGGTAAAAATTATCCAAAAACAGTGAGAGATCTTATATCGAAAAAACGCAAGGCAAGAAAAACTTGGCAGAAAAACAGAACACCGGAAAATAAGCGAATTTTGAATCAATTAACTACGCAATTAAAGCACCTAATGAAAGCCACTGAAAACAGACAAATGACTGACTACCTTAGCAAATTAACAGCTACTAAGGAGAGTAACTACAGTCTTTGGAAAGCCACTAAGCACTTCAACCAAGTTAAACCAAAGATACCACCAATTAAAAACACTAATGGAATCTGGATCAAAACGGATAAAGAAAAAGCAGAGCTTTTTGCTACATATTTCGAAAGTATATTCAGCCCGCCGGCTAGACAAACGCCAGATGAAGTAGTAGAAATTATTCCAAAATACGATACTGAGGTTATCGAAAAAGTGACATTCGGGGAACTGAAAACGGTCATTGACAAAGACATATCAAATAAAAAATCGCCTGGCTATGATTTAATAACAGGAAAAATCCTAAAGAAACTCACAGAAAAGGCTATTCGTAAACTCATGTATATAATGAATGCTTGCTTTAATCTTATGTATGTACCGCTGCAATGGAAAGTAGCAGAGATAATTGTTATTGAAAAACCTGGTAAACCGCCAAATGATCTAAAATCATACCGCCCAATATCACTGCTCCCAGTATTATCAAAAATATTTGAAAAACTTCTTGTCAAACGCTTAAAGAACATATGTTACAGAAGAAATTTGATTCCATCTCACCAATTTGGTTTCAGAGAAGAACATACTACAATACAACAAGTTCATAGAATTGTTAATATAGCCGAAAGAGCAATGGACAAAAAAGAAGTCTGCTCTGCAGTCTTTTTGGACGTAAGTCAAGCTTTTGACAAGGTGTGGCACGAAGGCCTTCTCTACAAATTACATAAATATTTACCAATACAATATTATGAAGTATTAAAATCATATTTAAAAGACCGTTACTTCCGCGTTAAAATTGAAACAGAATACTCTTCTCTCAAACAAATAAAAGCTGGTGTGCCCCAAGGAAGTGTCCTTGGCCCACTTCTCTATCTGATATATACGCGGGATATGCCCTTAACGGCTGATACCAATCTAGCCACATTTGCAGATGATACTGCAATATTAGCATGCGGTGAAACTGAAGAGCTTGCTACTAACAAACTTAAAAAAGCCCTAAATAATGTCGTAAATTGGACAAAAAAATGGAGAATACTATTAAATGAAACCAAGTCAATCCACATGCTGTTCACTAACAAAAATAATATACAACCATCACCTTTGTACATAAACGGCATAAAAATTCCATATGCTAATACAGCAAAGTATCTAGGGATGACGCTAGATGCAAAGATCAAGTGGAAGGAACACATTAAGAAGAAAGTTCAAGAAATAAAAATTAAATTGAACGAACTGAAATGGATTTTCGCAACAAAATCCAGTGTCTCTATTACTAATAAAATTCTTGTTTACAACCAAATAATAAAACCCATATGGACATATGGAATTCAACTTTGGGGCTGTGCAAATGTACATGATATCCAAAAGTTCCAAAAATTGCAAAATAAAATATTACGATCCATTGTTCAAGCTCCTTGGTATATACGTAATACTGATCTACATAGAGATCTTGGCGTAAAACTGGTGACCGAGGAAATAAGGAAACAAGCACAGGCGTATGCCAAAAAAATACGTCATCATAAAAATATTGATATGAAAAATATCTACTACGAACATATGGAAGGAAATATTAGAAGACTACGAAGAACTCGTCCATTGGATTTAGTTTAGATGCAAGTCTATTTCATTAGAGTGTAATTATTGAATTACTTACTCAACACAAATGTAAAAATATGTTATTTATACATGTATAATAGAGTAATATTACTTGATGAATATTGAATTCAGTTGTAATAAATGGAAATAAAATAAAAAAAAAAAAAAAAATATTCACAGGCTGAGGGTATATCTCTGTCGGCAAAGCCGACTGATACATTTTTACTTGTTTTTATTAAATTTCAGGACAATGAGACGCAGGATAATGTCGATAAATACGAGACAATGTGAGCTGCGAAATGATTCAAGGACTATTAAGTTAAGGTAATGGTGTGTCCTATTCAGTTTTTATGACATAGGGCAACAGAAAATGATCTGGAATTATAGATCCGATTAAAATACGATAAACAAAACAAATGGTCTAGTATTTTTCACAACATTTTTGGAAAATATCTTCAAAAAACTATGTTGGGACATGGAGTCTCGGTTTGTTCTCGATTTAATATTGTTATTGTTAATAAATTATATTACATTTAATATTGGAATGTCTAGTATCCATTTATTAACGTTTTATATGAAATCAATCAATATTTACACCAATACATTCATCAAAGACCCTGATTTGAGAAATAGTGCTATTATTTTTACCGGTAAAAAATTTAGTATTTTAGGCATTTTGCTTATAACTTTTATAAAATTTAAGTTAATTTATTCGACATTCCTTTAATTTAAAATTACGCAGAGTGCACTTTTCCTAAATGCACTGAACGGCTTCATTCAATAAGGTAATAGTAGAGAAAATAGACTAGAAATACGAATATAGGCCACGGTGCTATTATTTTTCCCGCAGCTGTAAATCGCGGTCAAAATTCACATTTTTAGGTGTTTTTTAGGTTTTCACGACTTTGCTTGGAAACCGCAAGTCTAATCGAAATGGAGCTAAGGAAAATGTTGTATGATTTGTTCTCAGGCTGTACCATTTTTGAGATAAAGAAACTCAGTTTACATTTTTAGGTTTTTTTGTTAGGGTTTAGCGATTTTTGCTTGAATACAGCAAGTCCTATCGGCATGGGACCTGAGAAAATCTTATAGCTGTGAAAATTCTCTACAAGACTGGCTTATGCAATTTTTCCTAGGTTGTACCATTTTTTAGATATATAAGTTTAAGTTGGGAAATTACAGCCATGACATTGTTTTATAAGGAGACGATACAGAATTGAATTGAATTTGAATTGTCCCAATTTCAACTTCTCTCAAAAGTTGTAAAACCTACGAAAATATTATTAAGGACAATCTTGTAGAGAATTTTGATAACTACAACATTCGATTTTGATAGGACTTGCGGTTTCCAGGCAATATCGCAAAAACCTAAAGAACCCCTAAAAATGTCAACGATTTCTTTGAAAAGCGCTCCGGCGATTTTTTTGTTTTTTTTGATTTTTCTCATCTATGAACAGTGTAGTTTCAGAATCCGCAAAAACTTCCCAGGTGTAAGCACCTTCTATTTAAATTTGATTCAAGAGCACCGTGGGTTGTAACTAAAAAATATATGTATTTTCCAGTAGGGACAAAAAACTGTTGATCCTTACATCAGTAGTTACTCTGAAGAAATGAAGAGTTAAGTAACGGTATTTTAACAGCGGGTGGTGTTGATCATTGATTATTGTTTTTTAATAAAAGCTAAAGAATCAGGAGATAGGTGAGTTAGGGACTAGCCGGACAGCTAAACTAATGCAACGTTTCGTGTGGTGCCAATCCACATGCCAGACATGTGTTGCGTATCGTGACATCAATTCGGGCCCGATGCTATATGAATCTGCTGCATCGTCCGGACCTTAACCGTGCTAAAAATACTCGTGTTTGCGTTGGCATCTGGCGTTTTTTGCTGTGACAGGGATGATCTCCAAGTACAGCATTCACACTGTATCTCTGTAATGCCTGCGCGACTGCATCAGTGTGAATGCTATCCAAGCCCGCCTGATAGGCACGTTGGTCTAGAGGTTATCGTTTATACCTTTGTATCCCTCTCTTTATATCATGAAGATCTCTCCTGAAGTGGCTGTGTGGGAAAGCCTATCCGTTAAATCCTGACAGGGATGCTCATTTCAGCTGTCAAGTGGTAATCAATGTGGCAGTGGATTTAGCGGTGGATATTTTCATATCCATCAGATGAAAGAACTGCAATAGGCCAGCTATTGCATTTAACCTATCACATATGTCATCGACGATAGGACCCCACACGTCGGGTCGCTAAGATCGTACAATCATTCCCCAACAAAGCCTTAAAGGCGCGGGGCACCATTTCACAATATAATAAGTTTTTTTTTTCATGAATAAAAAAATCGCATACATTACGATCTCTTTGCCGTCTGGAGGATGTGGGATTTTAGAATGGTAGAGGTTAAACAGTTCAGAAGATATCGCCCCGCCGTTACTCTCCACGGGTTTTAGATTTCTTTCTTCTGAATTCCACAAACGACTGGTGTCCGCACATATAGTAGATTATTCAACCTTTCAAATACGGCTGGAGAGTGGTCTTCTCTATATACTCGAACAGCTTGGCATGGTTGACGTTATCGAACATCTTCGATAGGTCAAGTGCCACATAACTGTTCGATCACACGGCTTGTTCTGGTTGGGCAACTGGAAAACTAATTCTCATCGTGTGGAGGAGTAGTACCTGTAGAATCTTTGCTGCTGGCAACAGGAGGGAAATCGGCCTGTACGATTCACCTCTGCTGGCATCCTTGCCTGGCTTCAGTAGCGGGACCAAACTGCTAAATTTCAAGCCTTTTGTTATAAGACGGGTGGCTAGCGAGAAGTTGAGGACACTTGTTAAATTCGCAACTCCGTGTTCATCCAGTTGCTTAAGCGTTACCATTGATATTCCATGTGGACCGAACGCTTGGGATGATTTCGCGTCTCGGATGACATCTGCAATGGCTGCGGTGGATTTTATATGGCGTATCACGCCCTATCACTCACGGAGTGATCTATAAATTGCCGGTTATGATTGGTACAGGATTGAGTAAATTGTTGGCAACGGTTAAATCGCTATCTAGTTCGGGAAAGAAGAATTACAGAACGGCGGAACCGTTGCCCACAAATTACTTAATCCTGTACCACTGTTGCTTTGCTTCTGGTGGTCTTCGGGGTTCGTACGACGAAGCTCATTTGCTAGTTCCGTCGCCTCTGCTGAAAAATTTGGTTTAATTTCAGATCGTCGACCAGCAGCTATTTAGCGAGTGGCTTCAGTTGTGATGATGTCCCGGAAAATCAGCTACCCCAGGATCTGAGGAAATGTTTAGCTCTATGAAGTGGTGATTGGAAAATTTTCTGAACCCTGGACAATCAGTATTCCCAAGGTTTCAAAAAGTAAGGCGTTCTGAAGTCGGGTAATCTATTTACGGAGACGATGATAGGAATGTGGTCTGAGCCAAGGGAAATGACGGGTTGCCAGGATATGTCATTTATCAGACCTGGTGCCACAATGGTGATATCTGGTGAGCTGTGGAATCTCCTCTTGTTCGTGGAGCTATCAATTTACTCGGCCAGCGCTGTATCCTTCTGGTCCTTCTGTATTCCAAAGCTCGTAATGGCCATTGAAGTCCCCTAGCACTAGACGGTCATTGTCCTCTAAACACGAACAAATATCAGACATATAACGCTGGGCACAGCTATTCATCGGCGGTATGTACACATTAAGCAGTTCCACCTAGCCAGTGCCAAGCTATACTGCTACCACGTTACATTCATTGTATGGGTCTCTAGAGCCAAGCTCAAGCGAGATAGGACTTTACTGGACATACTGATGTACTAGGAAGGTAAGGCATAAAATCTACAATCTCGTTCAAATTGTTGCGGAGATCGTTACAATTGAATTGCAGGAATGATGCATTTCCGGGGCGCTGAACATATTCATATTGCGACGACGACGCATCTGCCGACAGAGTTGAAGGCAGGCTCTGAGATGTTCTGGTACAGCAACATAATTCCTATCGCAGTAGTTTTGGATTAGGCTAAAATCAAAGCGGCCTCAGAAACGCACCCATTCTCTACATCCGTCTGACAAACGGAGCAGATCCATGGCCCGGCACGGATCAATAGAGCTCAGAACAGATATTTCGGCTCAAACATATGAGATAATATAGGGCGGCTTACTGACATTTAATTTCAGAGCTACCAATCTAATTCCGATATTTATACCCTACACCCCTATGTGGGGAGGGTATTATAAGTTGGTTTTGGCCAAAAAGTTTGTAACGCATTGAAATAATGGTCGTAGACCCATACATTTATATACCAAAATGAATGTCTCGACGAGCTGAGTCGTTGTGGATCCACAACGTTGTGTTCGTCCGTACGTCCGTCTGTTCATCTAAACCATGTAATCACGCTACAGGTCGCAATTTTAATCCGATCTTCCCCAAATTTTAGGTGTTGATGAAGGTCCCGGAGGGGAAGAAGCCTATTGATTTTGGTGATGGTCGGATAATATTCAGGGATCGGAATGGGCAAAAAACTTATTTGGAGAAAAAGTCAAAATTTTATTTCGAAGCGAGTATCTCCACTTCTATGTATATGGGGTATATCAAAAGCAAAACCTGCTGATGTAACATAGGTTGTCGTAGGTGGTCAAACAACGAAGATATTGCAATAGCAGCTAATAGAACACAACTTTTCATTTTTGCGATTTTAATAATAATGACGAATATCACAGCTTTGGTTGGGGACCTTCCAAAAGCAAAGTCTGACTATGAAAGTAGAAAATCCCATCTTTATAATGATGTAAAGCAAGTTGGCGTAGGTGGCCAAATAACGAAGATATAGCAATAGTCGGTAATACATCCCATTTTTTATTTTTTCGGAATTTTGATCGGATCCTCACGAAATATTGGGGGTTGAGTTGTACTGACGATGCACTTAAACGCGTTTCAGATTAAGACATTCAGAACAAAGGCGCTAAGCTATCCCAATTTTAATATTTTGATTTTACTAGTCAAAAGCTTATGCACAGGGGTAGTGGTGTAGGGTATCTCATAGTCGGCCTCGACCCGACTATAGCCTTGGATCACTTGTTTTGATTATACTTTCCCAACACTTTGCAAAGTAATCACAAAACTCTACCCAAAAAATACGACCACAGTGCACGAGATCTCGATAAAATAAATTGCATAAGGAAGTCAATACGGAAGCCTTTCCCAAATAGCTCTTTCTTCCCATTTGTTTCATACCCGGCATCCTCTCTAGTTAATAACATAAAGTTTGAATATTTATCCAGTCCCACATATTGTCCGCTGGTGTATGCGAGATACTCACACAATGTCGAATTTCCTTTCTATCCATATTCATGGGACTGATTTTCCGTTATTCTATGCCCATGTGAAATGGGCTTAGATACTTTTGTATGCACTCGTACATATGTAGGTGTATATTATTGTAAACGCATAGTAGCCAAGGGAAATAGAGCAGCAGCACAAATCCAACTAGGGTCATAAATCAATGTCGACCATTGGACGCTTATACCAGCACGGCTTTTAAGTGATTTTTGTGGTCGTTTGGCCAAAAGCAATAGCTGTTAGTAGAAATGTTAGTGGTGGTATTTCCTAATCGGATGTAGCTTTGCTGTCATATTCGCAAGTTTATTCTGTACCTATTTGGCTAATGCTAGTTAAGGTGATGGCGCGAAATCGTGTACAGAGAATTAGGCGTAATTGATAAATGTCATGTATGTAGTAATGGAATATTTTTAACATTGGATGTAGGTAAACTTTAAAGAGAGGTAAACTGATAATTGCTATATCAGACTTTCGAGGAAGCCTAGCTCAGTGCTGCTAGACTCGTCCAGCCTGGGAAAATGCGAATTAGATATACAACCAAGAATTAAATATACCGGACACGTCTGGGAGAAAATATCCGAGTGCCTATGATCACTGGCTTAATGATACTATTCTTTGACTCTCCTTTAACATCCACGTTCTCATTAATGTTAAAAGTCAAAGGTTAGTACATCACCCTTTTCGAAAAAAAACACACTATATTATAAAACGAACGAAAAGACGAAAGAACGTCCTGATGTTAATGACCCCCGCATATATTTTAAGGAGGAATCTGCACCTGAAATATAAGAACAACACTTTACAGAGAAGATGCAGTTTTCGCACTGGCGAATGTAGTAAAAAAACAAAACTAATATCATCGACTTACTGGAAATGGGAACGGTGACAAAACAGCACTTAAAAAATATATGAGTTTGTCTCTGCGATTGTAGTTACCAGGAGACTAAAATATCAGATGTTCTGCATGGTGTCATCAATTCCATCCTATAAGAATTTACATGGCTACACCATCCCGAACGTTAAAGCCAAAACTACTCTGGTTTGTCGTGGCAGCTGACGCTCCTCAGCTGTGATAGATGAGGGATATTCTCCGAGGACCACATTCACGCAACAGTTGTGTATGACATCTGTGAGTGAATCTGTGCGAATGCTTTTCAACTTTCTTGATAGTCTTCTCTAAGGGTTCTCTCTTATAACGTTAGACTTTCTCTGACATTCGGGTCTTATTCACAATATATTGTTTAAGATGAATACCACCACTTTTGATAAGCCGAGTAAAGCCCCAAGAGTCTTTGCTACGGTTGACAAAATCGAAATCGGTCTATTCATTTGTCAGACTTCGGGTACGATGTGGGTGGCTAGTGAAAGGTTGAGGTATAAAAATAAATGGTAGGACGTTGAATTGGCTGTCTCATCCAGCTGTTTCTGCATTACCATACAGTGTTTAGTGTTTGTAAAGGCATTTGCAACATCATTCATTTAAATTGTGGTGTTTCCTCCTCGGGGGAAAGAGATCTAATTCGACGTAATACTCTTCTCGTGTCCTGTTCTCGTTCGCCTGTCTTGCGTACTTCTACACATCAGTCAGCGTAACGTCACCAAACCTGACTAAAATCCTATCCTCCTTCTTCCCAGGGTTCAAGAGAGACTTCACCGTCCAACTTGCAAACTTCTATGACTCTAGGCTCACGGGGCTTGGTTCGACGAAGCTTACCACTTTTATTTGCTTGTCCTGCCACCTCCACTAAGACAGTAGGCCTCACTTCGGATATTCGACCAGCGGGTACATATATACATATCGGGCTGCACCTCCTGAAACTAGGATAATTAGCTTCCCATGATTGAAGAAAGTGCGGCGTTAAGAAATGATGAAGTCGGGTGGTCTGTTCATGGAGTCAATTATAGAGAGATGGTGTGGCCCAATAGAAACGACAGGTTACCAGGTGAAGTAACTTGTAAGACCAGGTGTCAATATGTTGTCTGGTAAATGTGGCACTCTCCGCTAATTCTGGTAAGGGTGTTCTTATTCACCGCGCAAAATTTGCAGCTGTCAGTCTGCTCAACCAACATTGTACACCTCTGGTTATTACGTAGGACCGAATGTCACAACTCATAATGAGCATTAAACTCTCCAGTCGGGTTTGCGCTTCCAATGTACGGGTCCTTAGAGCCAGGCTCAAGTGTGATAGGTCTGTGCAGATTGGTGCAACAGGAAATCTAGTCCCCCTTCTCCATTTTCTGCGCGATCCTTCCTCCGTACGTTGGAACCATGACAACGTTGTAAACTGCAGTTTGCTTTCTGCACCGCCGCGATCATGATATTCATCTCACTTACTATTAATACACTATTTCCTCGATCTTAACTCGGAGTAAATAGCAATTAAATTGAAAAAGTTGTGAAATTTCGACATGTATTGCCTCCCACCGATGTTTTTACAAACCGAGCACACACACCAATTCTGCGTGCACCGCCATGCGGATCGAGTTTATACGCCTTTTTATCGGGTTGATCATCGCTCATTCTTATGATATGGCCTAGCCAACGCAATCGCTGCATCTCGATACGTTTACCTATACTGATGTCGTTGTATATCTGATACAGCTCGTGGTTCATGCGACGTCGATATTCACCGTTACGCAGATTGGTCCACAGATCTTCCGAAACATTTTTCTCTCAAACACGCCAAGCACTGCCTTATCTGCTTGCGCAAGTACCCAGGCTTCGGGACCATACATAAGCATGGGTAGTATCAGTGTTTTGTAAAGCGTTGCTTTTGTTTTGTTTCTGCTTTGTTTTTAAAGTGCTTACTTAAGCCAAAGTAGCATCTGTTGGCCAATACAATTCTTCTTTTTATTTCACAACTGATGTCGTTTGTTGTGTTTACGGCGGTGCCGAGATATACGAAGCCTTTTACTACTTCAAAATTATAGCACCCAACTTCAACAGTTGGTCCGAGCTCAATAGATGCATTGCGCGTTGACAACATCAACTGGTTTTCTCGTAGTTTACCGCCAGATCCACTTTAGCAGGTTCTCCTTCGACCTTTATAAAGGTATCGGTTACTTCTTTTACTGATCGTCCCATGATGACTATATCTCTCTATAAAGAGTGCGTACATTCCAGGTGCAGATTCGCAGATCATGGTCCTTAAAACGTTTGCGGGGTTCGTCAACTTTAGAGGGATTTGTGTTTCTTTTCTTTCGTTTTTTCATAGTAGGCTGTTTTTTTTCTAGGGGAGGGTTACTAACCCGGCGCCAAAACCCAAGTTTTTAAAGTTCTTATGGGTGAGCGCGCGGCACATTTAAGTTCACTACCTTTAACGGAAATTAAATGCAGCTACCCCAGGTGACACCACGGGAGGTCAGTATCCACTTGAGATGAGAGAGGGACCAAGATAAATCCTGGACTTTGCCATGCTAAAATCGGTCAGGACCGTTCCTTGGTATCTTTTATCCCCTACGTCACCCAATTTTCGATACTGTTTTCTTAATTTTTTTTTTCAAACTCTGGCTAGTCTCAGGCTATTACAAACACAATGTATTATGAACTTTTGCAATTATAATAAAAATGTTGATTGTTTTCCTTAATAACAATAACAAGTTCACGCATTTTTCCGTTAATAAAACAATAAAATGTTGAAACGCATATGCTACACCACGCCGTATAATCCCAATGATGGACTAAAGACATTTGTCAAGGTGTAAACAATGCCATGATTTCATGTCAACATTCTATGACAAATTCGTGTAATAAAGTTTATGTGTATTGGTGTAATGTTGTGTATATGTTAACAGTAAAATGCCAATTCAGCATCCTACCATTTATATTGTTGGTACATTGTAACAATCCAACCAACCACCCACATATCATCTACCTTCTGTAAATGGCATCTGATTACCTTCAACCAACAACCTCCCCATTTGAAGTGGCAATGTTAGCTGTTGTTCCTTTCTAATCATAACACGTTTACGCACATGTTGTAAGCGACATAAATAAATTGCTTCAAAATGATTCAATTGTTGTTACATTAATGGGGCGGTGGAAAAGTACATAATTTGTCGCAAGGCTGGCAACACAGCAAGCATTCCGTTGTGATATTCCACCAAACATCCCCCTTCAAGTAGATTTCTAACACATTGTAGATATTGTCGAATAATCCATGTAAAATTAATATTACACTAATTGAGTTCTTTGCACCTTGCCAACTGATTTGGGGAGAAAATAGCAAACATTTTCCAAAAGTGGCGGGGAGATAATTAGCCAAACTTGTTACCTTGCCACTTGCGTGTATTCCTTTAAGAAATCACACACATACATACATTATTAAATAAAATACTAATCGCCTTTTATCGTTGCCATTCCATTTAATTTTTTAATAACGACACATGTTTTTAGGCCAGACAATATATATTTTCAAATAACAGCAATTTGTGGGCAAAATTCTTACTTCTTCCACCTGCCATTCTTTCGCATATTTTGTTACATTACCACAACCAAATTGGTTTCCCGTCAATAAATCTGAAAGTAATTTCACTTTTTTTGAGGGGACACATATGTTGCTAATATTTTGTGTGCAATTAACAATTATTTTAAATAATGTGAAAACATACCCAGCAAACCAAATATCGGATGTCCGACACATCGGAACAATTTCGGAAGCAAAATCGTTTAGATTTCGTTCCGATTTCTATAGGATTTTTGGTAGGGGAATTCGTTCAGATTTCGTTCCGATTTCGGAGAGAATGTAGGAAGTAAATTACCCTGCGAAAATGCTAATGTTTTTCTTCCGATTTCGGTACGAATTCGGATCGATATGTCTGAAACAAATTTCCCTTCGCACATCAACCACCTTTTGTATACATATATCTAAAAAGCAATATTTTGGTTTGTTTTCGACAAAAAAATTACTGCTTATAAAATTTGCATATACAATTTTTAAATATTTTAAATATAAATGCAACATATAATAAATCAAGCTAATGCTGATAGGTTCAACATATTCCTACACAAAGTTTACATTGTTCTACTATAACTACAAAATGATAACAACAGTGAAAATCATTAGATACATTTGAAATTACAATCTTCCAATAAAAAACATAACAAAGAAAAATTGATTAATAAATAAGTATATAATTAAAAAAAATTAAGAAACAGTGTTTTATTTATAAATGCACTTAAAAGTAGAAAATGATTTTTTTATGATGGAATCTCTCAAATAAAACGCTTGCATTTGAATTAAAAATTGTGACAATATTGAACTTCAAGCGTTTTATTTGAGAGATTCCATCATGAAAAATTATTTTCTACTTTTAAGTGCATTTATAAATAAAACACTGTTTCTTAATTTTTTTTAATTATGTACTTATTTTCTAGTTTTTAGTGCATTTAAAAATAGAGCACTGAAACTTATTAATTTTATAATTATTTTTAATATTTTTGTAAATACATTTTTAAGATTTTCAATGTTATTTGTTTATACTTGAGATTATAAATTATATTTAATGATGGTGCCCATATAGCGGTACCACCCGATTTAAGTTCTTTTGAAGATTTTGTCTTAATTTTTAGTCCGAATTGGCAGTAACTTGGCATTTCGAGTTCCCAGTTGTACAGAAACTTCCCCACCAAAATTGTGTACATGGTTCAGATTTTGAAAAAAGTGTTTATTTTTTGACCGTTTGTGTGCTTGTGTGTGTGGATGTGTGTAGTAGTGAACAGGTTAGACTGAATGTAGAAAAGGCAAGTTGAGAAGGGGAAGTTCGGAGAAGGTTGTTCGCAAGTTCGGAGGGGGTGGAAGTTCCTTACATCCACCTTCATAACACCATCCCTTCGAACAACCTCCACCGATCTTCCGGACAACCTCATCCGAACTTTCATACAAACTCCTCGGAACTTCCGAACAACATTCAATTTAACTCCGAACAACTTTCACCGAACCTCCGAAAAACCACCGCCGAACAACCTTCTCCGAACTTTCCCCTCTCAACATGTTCTTTCCATTTTCAACGGAACCCCATAACAAATTTAGGCCGAAAATGTAGATATAAACTTTAAAATGCCCGAAATTGGGTGGTACCATTTATAGGGGCTATATCAAAACCTTTTTGGACAATTTTTGGTGGAGAAGTTGGGAACTCGAAATCAAAGTTTCGCCATTTCGGCCAAAAATTAGGACAAAAAACACTTGAAATTGGGTGGAGCCATAATATGGGGGCTATACCAACACCTGGACCTATGTCACAATTTTTGGTGGAGAAATTTCTGTACCACTGGGATCTCCAAATGCCAAGTTACACGCAATTCGGTATAAAAATTAAGATAAAATCCTTAAAACACTTAAATTCGGGCGGTACCGCTATATGGGGGCTATACCAAAACCTGGACCTATGTCCATAATTTTTAGTGGGTACGTTTCTGTACCATTGGAAACCCTAGTTGTCAAAAAACAGCCAATACGGGCTTAAAATGACGATAAAATACCTTAAATCGAGTGGTACCGCTGGATGGGAGCTACAGGAAAAAATGGACCCATATTGGTTTTGGTTTTATACTCATCCAAATCTGAAAAGTGTACAAAGTTTTAGTTCGATTGGTCAACTACAACTGTGTGAAAAAATGAGTTACCAGATTTGAAAAGAAAATTAGATAAAAACTGTAAAACAGTGTAAAAATGGACCAATATTGGTTTTGATTTCATGTATTGTCATCCATATCTGAAAAGTGTGCAAAGTTTTAGTTCGATTGGTTAACTGCAACTGTGTGAAAAATTAGTTACCAGATTTAAAAAGCATGTAAAATTTAATACTGTACAACACTGTAAAAATGGACCAATATTGGTTTTGATTTCATATTCATGTATTGTCATCCAAATCTGAAAAGTTTGCAAAGTTTTAGTTCGATTGGTTAACTGCAACTGTGTGAAAAATGAGTTACAAGATTTGAAAAGCAAAATACCGGAAATCGGGTGGTACCGTTATATGGGGGCTATAGGAAAAAATGGACCCATATTGATTTTGGTTTCATATTCACGTATTATCATCTAAATCTGAAAAGTGGGCAAAGTTTTACTTCGATTGGTCAACTGCAACCGTTTTAAAAATCAGTTACCAGATTTGAAAAGGGGGTTAAGTTAGACACCGTAAAAACACTGTAAGAATGGACCAATATTGGTTTTGATTTCATATTCATGTATTGTCATCCAAATCTGAAATGTGTGCAAATTTTAAGTTCGATTGGTCAACTGCAACTGTGTGAAAAATTAGTTTCCAGATTTGAAAAGCAAATTAGATAAACCACTGTAAAACAGTGTAAAAATGGACCAATATTGGTTTTGATTTCATATTCGTGTATTGTCATCCAAATCTGAAAAGTGTGCAAAGTTTTAGTTCGGTTGGTCAACTACAACCGTGTTAAAAATGAGTTACCAGATTTGAACTAAACACACACCAAAGCAAGTTAAATAAAACACTGTAAAAAGAGGCGTCAGAGAAACATTTTTTCCTTCGATATTCATACGACATTATTCTAAAATCGTTCAGAAATCTTTACGAAGATTCGGAAGGTACCTCAGATTTTCATACGACATTATTCCGAAATCGTTCAGAAATCCGTACGAAAATTCGCATTCCGAATTTCCCAAGGATATTTCTTCCGATTTCGTTCCGAATTCTGACCAAAATCGATCTGATTTCGCTCCAACATTTCGTTTCGAAATTATGTCAACCACTTCATACAACTTTCATTAAGATATCGTTACGATTTCTGATCCGAAATCGGACGTAGCGTCCGAATTTTGTTCCGATTTCATTACGATGTCGGTACGATTGGTTTGCTGGGTACGTACATTATCACATTTCTCATTTGGTGAAATTGTGGCTTGGAATTACGATATATTAAAACAACTTATCTAAAATATTACTTACATAAATAGGGCACTATGAGACAGAAAGTCCGTCAGTTTCGTAAGTTGAACATAGAAAAGATTTCCTAAAGCTACGATCTTTTCCACTTCTCCCAAAATTCGTTGGAAGTTATGTCCGTGAAGCAATGCGGACACATCTCCCACAAAATACGCGGACATAACTCTTAACCTTTTTTTTTTAATTTCTGTTGAAATCATGATACAGCTCGGAACTTTAAATATATAGCTTTGTAATATGGTATGAAGTTCCTATTACTCCTAGGATGTTTGGTATTGCAAATGGGCTATATCGGTCCACGTTTTGATATAACCCCCATAAAACGGTACCCCCAAATTTTCGGTATTTTAAAGGTTGTGGCCTCAATATTCCATCGAAATGACTGAAATTTGTTAGTTAGTCTTCATTTCGAGTATAAAACTTTCCATATGTTGGTATAGGTCCACGCCTTCATATAGCCTGCATAAAACAGTACAAAGTTCGGTATTTAAAACGTTGTGGTCTCAATATTCATTTCGTATTTAGTCTTCGTTGGATGTATACAACTTTCCCCCACAAATATGTCGGTACAGGCCCACGCCTTAATATAGCCCCGTAGAACGGTACCTCCTAATTTACGGTATTTTGACGGTTGTGGCCACAATAACCCGTCGAAATGGCTTAAGTTTGGTATTTAGTCTTCGTTTGGTGTATTCAGATTTACCCTTTAATTTTTTCGCTACAGGTCCTCGCCTTCATATAGCCCCCATAGCACGGTACCTCTCAAGTTTCGGTATTTTGAAGGTTGTGGCCTCAATTTGTATTTAGTCTTCTTTGGTGGTATAAAACTTTCCCCCATAAATTCGGTACAGGTCCACGCCTTCATATAGCCGCCATTGAACGATACTTTCCGATTGTGAAGGTTGTGACTGAAATTTGGTATTTAGTCTACGTTGGAGGCAAAAACCTTTCCGACTGGAATTCGTCGGTATAGGTCCACTATTCTAAACGTTGTGACGGTAATATTCCACCGAAATGTCTAAAACTTGTTATTTACTCTTCCTTGGCGTTATTCTAGTTAAAGTTTTGCAGGTTTTAGCCACATAATCTTACTGAAATATCGGAAATTTGCTATTTAGTCTTCTTTGAGTCTAAAAACCTTCTGCCAGAAAATTGTCGGTATAGATCGACGTTTTGATATAGCCCCATAGAACGGTACCTTTTGAATTTCGGTATTTACCGAAATTGTGGAAAATTTGGTATTTAGTCTTCTTAATGAGCGAAAGGAAACTAATTGTTCCATATTACTTCAATACAACTCATGGTGGAGGGTATAACAAGTTCGACCCGGCCGAACTTAATGCCGTTCTTAAATGTTTAACATAGATATGTAAATATAATTATACCCTCCACTATAATATGGAGGGTATAATAAAATTTGTCATTCCGTTTGTAACACATCGAAATATTCGTCGGAGACCATATGAAGTATATATTCGTAATCAACAAAAAATGCTAAGTCTATATAACCATGTCCGTCTTCGTCCGTCCGACCGTCTGTTTGATACAGGTCGCAATTTTAAGATATAGGTTTGTATTTCTCCTAGGATGCTTGGTATTGAAAATGGGCTATATCGGTCCACGTTTTGATATAGGAAGGTTCTAGCCTCATTATCACACCGAAATGGCTGAAATTTGATATCTTGTCTTCGCTGGGGGTACAAAATTTTTTCACCTGAAATTTGTTGGTATATGTCCACACCTCCATATAGCCCCCATAGAAAGATTTTCGATATTTTGAAGGTTTTAGCCTCATTAACACACCGATATAGTTGATTTTTGGCATTTAGTATAGGTTGTTGGTGCAAAACTTTCCACCTTTGTCGGTATATGTCCACGTTTTCATATAGCCCCCATAGAAATGTACCTCCGTATTTTCGGTATTTTTAAGGTTCTTGCCTCAAAATCACACCAAAATGGTTGAAATTTTATGTTTTGTCTTCGTTGGGGGTATAAAATGTTCCACTTGAAATTGGTCGGTATAAGTTCTCGTCTTCATATAGCCCCCATAGAACGGTAACATCCGATGAAAGTTTTAAGCACATTATTCAACCGGAATAACTGAAATTTGGTATTTACCCTTCACTAAATGTACAAAACATTAATACAGGTACAAAGCATGCCTTGCAAAAAATCAGACAGTATGTGTCCACGTTTCGTAGCCACCATTTAAGTTTTTTTTGAAGATTTTAGTTTTTCTACCGAATTGGTGGTTAATTGGATTTTTGTGTTCCCAGAAGGTAGAAAACTTACTCACAAACAAACTGTCCATACTTAAATCCGGGTTTAATGTACTTCAACGGTTTTTATCTTCGAAACGATATTATTGTAATTTAATATTGTGTTTTAAAGCTGTATTTGGAAAATTGCAAGTATTGGTCCATGTTTTGGAAAGAACAACAATGCCGTCACATTATTCTCTTTTAAAGGGAGTACTTATTAGCAGTTAAGATATTGTGCTCCTTTCATTTCATAAACGAAAGGAAACTAATTGTTCCTATTTACTTTACAACACATCGTGGTGGATTGAATAAAGAGTTCTGCCCGACCGCACTTAACGACGTCTTAATGTTTTTTTTTTAAATTGTAGTAATAAGAAAAACCAGCTTTTTTTAACGAGCGATTTTTATAGTACTTGCATATTTTTACAAAAAAATTTTATTTTCTTAAATTGTGAAAATAATTTTTAAGAATATCGGGCGATATTTTAAAAAATATTTTCGCTTTCGGAGTTTTTAGTTGTTCAGAAGGTATTTGCATATTTTTACAAAAACTTTTTATTTTCTTAAATACTGAAAATATTTTTGTAAAAAATCGCGCGATTTTTTTCCAAAAATATTTTCACTTGCGGCTTCATTTCCATTCATCTTAATGGCTACTTAAAACAAGTAAAAAAGTATCAGTCGGCTTTGCCGACAGAGATATACCCTCAGCCTGTGTGGATTGAAATACTTTTTTCCAAAAAAAAAAACTTTTCAAAATTTTGGGCGTATGAACATACAAAAGTATGGATGGGATTAAAGCTCAAAAATTTGAGGGGATAGAGCCTTTTTATTACACTAGCCTACGAAAAACATAATATCGCTGTAAACAGGGCCTCTATGAAAACTTTCGGTAAAAATGTCCAAAGGATCCTCAAACAGACCCTTAACCACACAAAAATGTTGAACATTTGTGTGGGTGGTACCACTAGGATTGGACAGATTGGGCCCAAATTTGAATATAAACTAAGTTTCGACAATATTTAGAGATCCAAAGTATGAGAAATCGCGCGTACCATTTTAGCGAATAGTTTCGAACTTTTGTGCGGGAGGTACCTGAAGGAGTGGACCTATAAGCACCACCTACGAGTTTCATCTAATATTCGAAGACATATTAAACGATTCAAAGTGTGGACGAACGCATTATTCGGTTCGAGCTCTCCAGCCACTACATATGGTGCCTAGGGATTTTTTACAACTTTCGGGCTGTTTTCTCAAGAAGTATGGACTTGCCCCTGAAAAAAACTTTTACTGTCGTAATTGAGGCAGCGAATGCAAGTTGCTTCAACAAAAACTAAAGTGATTCGAGAGCAGGTCTTAAAGTGAATTTATCCGAAATTTTGTGTGGGAGGTACCCAAAGGAGTGGGTAAAAATATAGTCCATTTTCGAACCTGATCTATATCTGGTAGATATATTAGAATGTGTAAAGTATGGACCAAATCGGTCACTCCCATCAAGATTTATCGTGCACACAATTTTTCCGAACATTTTTGAACTTTTGTGTGGGAGGTACCTGAAGGAGTGGACCGATATGGCTTATCTTCGAGCTTAAACCAAGTTTTCACAAAATATTACGAAGGCCACATATTGGACCGAATCGGCAGATCCGTTCGAGAGTTATTTTGCGCTCTAACCACTACAGACGGTGTCATAGGGTTTTTTGTACCTTTCAGACTATTTTCTCAAAAAGTATGGACTTGTCCCTGATGAAACTTATACCGTCGTATGGCGGCAGTGAATACAAGTTGTTACAACAAAAATCAAAGCGATTCGAGAGCAGGTCCGAAATTTCTGAAATTTTGTGTGGGAGGTCCCCGAAGGAGTGGACCGATTAAGTCCAAAAAGGACCAAATCGGTTAATTAATTGTGCGCACAAATTTTCCGAACTTTTGTGTGGGAGCTACCGTAAGGAGTGGACCGATATAACCATTTTCGAACTTAAACTAAGTTTGGACAAAATGTTACGAAAACCAAATTTTGGACCGAATCGGTTGATCCGTTCGAGAGTTATCGTGCGCTCCAGCCATACGGACGGACGGACATGGCTAAATCAACTCCAAATTGTCTGAAACACATTTCGTCCAAACATACTTGGGTCTAAAACCATTATTTCGATGAGGCACATTTTGCCCGTATGTATGTACACTCGTTACATAAATATAAACAAAAAAATATCTACACATCCAGCAAAATTTTTTCTTAGAAAATTTAAATCAATTATAAATTTATTATGAAATGAATAAAAGTCTATACATTTGAAAATTTTGAATTAAAAATTGTATTAAGAAAAAAATTAAATTTTTAATACGGACATAGCTCCCAAAAATTTTGGACTTATGTCCGCAAACTAATGCGGACATAACTCCCAAAAGCGTTTCATTTAAATCGAAAGCAAAATAAAGTTAAATATTCTAATAAAAAATTGGCTCATTTGAATAGAACCCCGTTAAAAAATTTGATATACCTAAAGATTGTATTAAAATATTGATGCAAATACATTAGGCCGGGGTGATTTGTATGGAAGGTATGAAACCTTAAAGGGTGCGTCGCGTTTCTGATTCCTGGTTTCTGATTGTACTGAGCAAAACAAAATCTACTAGAGCATGTGTTTACGGTGAAAATCGAGCCTCTCGATTTTGACCTGAAGTTTTATATCCACGTTTTTTTTTTTATTTTGGCATATAACAGCTAAATCATTGAGATTTTCGATCCAACACTAAGTCGACAATTGTAGCCAAGATAATAAATAAGAACTCTCTAGTACATCGCAAAATCATTGGAACGCTCCTTCAGATAGTTTTGGCCTTAAGACAGTGTAATTTTTTCGGAAAATGTGCTACATAAGTTGACCAGAAAAATATTTAAGCATTCTAATTCAAAAATTCAACGGACAACGAAAATACATTTGGTTTCTTTGGATAACTTCGTTTTTTGTTTTATAACGGTAAATGTATGGAAAACGGGGTTTCTAAGATTTTCAAGTTTAAACAGGCATAATCTCTTTTTCACAACGGAGTTCCATTGATCCTTTTTTCCTTTTAAAAGATGAATAATATCTTTCAAACAAGCTATTATTTCAATAAATCGGTTAAAAAGTGGCAAAGTTATAGTGGCTTCACTTTGAGAACACTCAAAAAACTTTAACAGAGTTTCTCATAATTTTCAACACTATATTTTTGGATATATTTGAGAAATTTTGACGTTTTTAGCTACGTTTTAAGACCGAATAAGCTATAATTTGGAATTTATGGTTTTCCATGATCAAGAAAAACAAAAAATTATTGTCATAGGTCCACGTTTTGTTCTAAAAACGTAAAAATCTGAAACCAGGAGTCACCATTATATGGGTGCTATACCAAAAGGTGAACCAATGTCCATATTTTTTCTGGAGGGGTTTATTGATCACGGGAAACCTTAAATGTCAAATTACAGCCAATTCGTCCAAAATATTTAGCTAAAAACGTCAAAATATCTCAATTTAATTGCAATGGACCCCGGGGTAAGATCGATGAAATGGTGGCATTTATGAATCGGAAGAAGATCAAGGTCCCGGCGGTGCAGGAAACCAAGCTCAACAACAACTGCAGCTTACAACGTTGTGATGGCTACAACGTATTAAGGAAGGATCGCGCCTTTTGTACCTGTCTGTTCAATACAGAACTATATCTCTTGAGCCTGACTCTAATGACCCGTGCATGAAACTTATGGGAGTAGCAGTCAGGTGTGGAACTGCCGAGATAGAGTTGCTGCACGTATACATTCCGCCGAGAAATAGTTGTATCTCAGATTACAAGCCTAACATAATCGTCATTATCTCCTTTTCTTGGGGGACTTTAATGCGCATCATGAGATGTGGATTCGTCTGAGCAGATTGGTAGCTCTACGTTTTGCTCGGTCAATGAGGATGCTCCTACCTGAATTAGAGGAGAGTGTCACAGTTCGCAAGTCATAACCATCGTATCACCGGGTCTGACAAATGACGTTACCTGGCAGGCCGTCATTTCCTTGGGATCAGACCATCTCCCCATAATTGTCTTCATAAGCAGACCACCCGATTTCATCACCTCTGAACGCCGCACATTCGTCAATCATACGAGAGCTGATTGGCCAGGTTTCAGAGAGTTCACCAATCACCGCTTCAGAGAACTGCCCAATCCATCTGATGTTCGTGTAGCGGAAAGGACGTTCCGAGACATTATCACTGCTGCAGCCGCTCGCCATATACCTGATGGTCGAATACCCGAATTAAGACCAAACGTCCCAGCAGAGGCGACGGGATTAGCAAATGAGCGTGATGAGCTTCATCGCCAACTCCAGTGACCCCAGAGTCAGGTAGCTGACACTGGACATTAACGGGGTAGTCGGCGTACATAAGCGGAACAAGTGGTTAAATCATCTGAAGAGTTGCAACATTGGTGCAGGTTTAAGTGAATTGTGGGCAACGGTTAAGTCCCTCTCGAATCCCGAACATTGCACGGTGATCGAAAGCACTGATCTAGCGGCGCGAAATTCATAACTTGCAAACGAATAGAGATACGCCACTGAAACTCAGCTTGTACCTGTGGGTAATAATGGGCCAAATATGAATAATATCGGCTAATGTTTTGGTATAGCCCCCATATAACGGTACCTTCCGATTTTCGGTATTTTGAGGATTTAAGCCACAACTTCGTAGCAAAGTAGCTGTAATTTGGTACTTAGGGTTCCTAGTGGTCACATTTTTAATTCAACTTGCCTGTAATTTTGCATTCCGTGTTCTCACTGCGTATAAAATCTTCTTGCAAAACATTTTCAATACGGATTTACGTTTCGATGTAGCCCCTTTTATGGTACCCCCAATTTGTTGAATTTTTACTTGTTATCCCATATTTAATAACATATTTAGCTATAATATGGTATTATAGTGTCTCCGGGGGTAGAACTCCTCCTTGCAAACATTTTCCAACGTAGGTCCATATTTTGATTTAGCTCCCATACAAATATACAGCTAAATTTGTATGAATTTCATGCAAAATCCCTTATTTTAAAAGTGCAGTCATCAAAAGCTTTGCAAATATTTGCAGTCCGAATGTGGTTATTCAGTATCCAGAGAGTCCAATTTCATTCCCCAAAAAATAATCGGACCTAAGTTCGGCCAAGTTTACAAGATGCACTCTATGGAACAAGCGCGTACAACCCATAAAAACACTAAAAAAGTGAATTTTTTTAAAATTTATTGCTAATAACTAAGTACCTCCAGACCCCAAACTAATTTTTATAATTTAAATCACACCCTCTGCTATTAATTGAATATAAATCTTGTCCAGTTTCATTACGAATGCATTTAACATTTAAACAAATATGAAGTTAATTTTTTTTGCAACAATTTTTTAAAATCTGATGCAACAAAAACTCTTGTATTTGATAGTGAATAGCTGAGTGAATATTTACAACAACAAAAATTAAAAAACAAAATCTTTGTTTGCAAAGTGTCTGCAATCGATACAATGGAAAATATTTCGCAATTTTATAGTTCGATTTTTTGACTTTCGCGCCGCTAGATCAGTGATTTCGACAAGTGTGCATTGGTGCCGGTTTAAGTGAATTGTCGAACCCCGGAAGGGAGGAAGATAGGACCTCAGAGGTGCGCAAGTTATTTCAATCGACAATTTGTCGAGCACCCCGGGAGTTACAGGGCCAAGAGAGGAGTACTACGTCGCATCAGATCTCTTCCGGTCGAAAATGACGACCACGGTTTACAATGGATGATGTAGCAAAGAACCTTGAGGCCTTAGTCCTCCCCAGTGTCAAAAATAGCTATCTAGTTGCCGATCATCAGCATGGATTCCGTAAGCAGAACAGCCCGACAACAGAGCTGCACGCCATGTTCACATATATTTGTGGAAGACTTAACCAGGAAAGGCAGTGTTGTAGAACGGTGATGTTCCCCAAGGTAAGGTAACCTCTACCTTTCCTGTATTCCGCCACCTCCAGACGGCATTGAGATCGTAACGTATGCGGATGATTGATGACATCTGTGAAAGACTGAACTCCTATTTAGCCGATCTTAACACCATTTTCCACACGAGGAATATGCAGAATCCGCCACTAAATCTACGGCCACTCTGTTAACTACTTGGAGGGCGCTGTATAGAAGAGAGTTGAATATCGTCCCTAGCCGGCAGTACTTGGGGTGCAGATAAAGAAACCTTGTTGATCACATATAACGCGATAGGTCTGTGGTAAGCTATGCGGCGCCAATTTGGTCCCCGAATTTAGTTGATACGCATTGGAAAGAGATTCAAACTTGTCAGTATGCAGCACTGAGAACAGCAACTATCTGCCTTCTCAAGTCTCAACTCCAGTGGATATGTGGTTACATCCCATTGAAGCAGCCACTTTCCTGGAACTGGAGATAAACCAGATTAAGCAAAAGAACGAACACGCAAACACACAATAATAAACACTGTTACAGCAACAACAGTGTCATTTATCGACATTTTCCGAAACATTTGCACTGCCTCAAGGCCAAAACTGGCTGAAGGAGAGTTCCAAAGCTTTTGCGATGTACCTGAGAGTTCTTAATTATTGTCTTGGCTACAATAATTCTTAATTCTTTCTGTCTTAGTGTTTGATATAAAATCTCAATGGTTTGGCTTCAAGTCAAGGTCTAGGGGACTAAGTACTTTCAGTAATATTGAAAACAAGTATATTCATCCGGATTAAGGATACACACACCGCATTTCCTGCTTTCCAAGGAGTTCTACAATTTCTTTTTATAATCAAGTGTAATGCTAAACAAGGCTTGGCCTTTTCCTTCAATAAGTAAGTTTTTGGAAGCGCACTGTCTACCAGAGTAGATAAATTTTAACTCCAGACATCCGAAAATGCTAGAGTATCTCCTCGTTGAAAGACGAATGAGTAACATCATAAAAACCAGCGTGTGAAATTGAGTATACGCACCTCGTATACGTATACCTCCCGATTTTCGGTATTTTGAGGATTTTAGCTACAATTTTAAATCGAACTACCTGTAATTTGACGTTTGAGGTTCCCAGTAGTCACAAAACATCTCCACCAAAAATCGTCAACGTAGGTCCATGTTTTTGGTATAGCCCCCATATAACGGTACCTCCCAATTTTCGGTATTTTGTGGATTTTATCTACAATTTTTAACTGAACTACCTGTGATTTGACAGTTGCGGTTCCTATTGATCACAAAATACTCCACGAAAAACTGTTAACACAGGTCCATGTTTTGGTATAGCCCCCATATAACGATACCTCCCGATTTTCGGTATTTTGAGGATTTTAGCTATATTTTATGACCGCACTACCTGTAATTTGACGTTTGAAGTTACCAGTGGTCAAAAAACTTCTCCACTAAAAATTGTCAACATAGGTCCATGTTTTGGTATAGCACCCATATATCGGTACCTCCTGTTTTTCGATATTTTAGCAAAAAATTTGAGCAAAAAATTTTAGCCGAACTATTTGTAATTCGACATTTGAGATTCCCAGTGGTCATAAAATATCTTCACCAAAAACTGCCAGCATCGGTCCATGTTTTGGTATAGCCCCCACATAAAGGTACCTCCCGATTTTCGCTTGGTTGAAATTTTAACTACCATTTTTGACCTATCTGTAATTCGTAATTTTAGGTTCCCAGAGGTCACAAAACTTCTCCACCAAAAATTGTCAACATAGGCCCATGTTTTGGTATAGCCCCCATATAACGATACCTCGCGATTTTTGGTATTTTGAGGTTTTTAGCAACAATTTTTAACCGAACTATTTGTACTTCGGCATTTGAGGTTCTCAATGATTATAAAGCATCTCCACCAAAAACTGTAAACATAGGTCCATGTTTTGGTATAACCCTCATATAACGGTACCTTCCGATTTTCGGTATTTTGAGGATTTTAGCTACAATTTTTGACCGAAGTATCTGCAATTCGACATTTGAGGTACGCAGTGGCCACACAACTTCTCCACCAACAATTATCAACATGGGTCCACACTTTGATTTATCCCCATATAAGGTTGCCAACCGATTGAAGACATTTCTATATGCATTTTTTTACCTTATCTAGGCATCAGTGGTCATAGAATATCTCAAATTGTGAACAGGATAGAAAATAATTATGCCGTTTTAGTTCAGAATGGTGGATGGTACAAAAAGTTCGGCCCGGGCGAACTTAACGCTTTTTTAGTTGTTAGAACTTTCATTTCGCGTCAATTGAATGGAAGATCACTTTATTAATTGTTTCTGTAGCAACACTGAAAGAAATATACTTCGTTGTATCAATGAACGGGTTTCATTGATTATTTTTCATTGATGATGCTATGAAACCTTGCGTTAACTAAAATTTAATGATTTTTGGTTTCATTTAGTAAATGAAACGGATTTCATTGATGTAATGAAACTTTATATTTCTTTAAATTTAAAATAATATGTGATTATCGAAACTATGCTAAATAGTATGTGCTTAAAAAAACTAATATTCAAACAACTTTTAAGAAAATGGCGAAAAATTTGATATATTCTATGTTTTTAGTTGGCTCCAAAAAAATGATATAGTTTCATCAAATAAATGAAATAGTTTCATTATATAAATGAAATAGTTTCATTGAATAAATAAAACGGCTTCATTGAATAAATGACACAGTTTCATTAATTAAATGAAACAGTTACATTAAATAAATGAAACAATTTCATTAAATAAATGAAACAATTTCATTAAATAAATGAAACATTTTCATTAAATAAATACAAAAGTATCATTAAATAAACGAAACATTTCTGAACTCCCCAATACTATTTTGTGGAATGAAAAAAGGGTCTGTTATAATGAAATCTTATCTATATTATGACCCTTATATTACCGTTTTTGTTCTAATTATTTTTTCTTTATTAAACAAATGTTTAAATTTTCCACAATCATAAACAGAACACATTTATAAATCTGCCACGTACATATGTACATATGTGTGTATTGAATCACATACATCGT
Organism: Musca autumnalis; assembly: GCF_047663935.1. Classification (NCBI taxonomy): domain Eukaryota; kingdom Metazoa; phylum Arthropoda; class Insecta; order Diptera; family Muscidae; genus Musca; species Musca autumnalis. The sequence goes on from NW_027411977.1 coordinate 183,065,045, forward strand.
ACATACATATGTATGCAAGAATATTTGCAGAAGCGTCACTAACAGCGTAACTGTACAAAAATTCCTCACTTGCTGTTTCTTGTTATGTGAGGAATTGTTGGTGTTTCTTGTTATGTATTTCATTGTTGTTATGAAGTAAATTCCAACTGTGCGGTGTGAATGTGCGTGTGTGCGTTTAACAAGCAGAAAACACGATTAGGCAAATCAACCCTGTCTGCCAAGTTGATCAGCAAATTTTCAACAACATTGTTTTAGTTGACATTATAACGCCAACAAGTGCGGATGAATAAAAATTTTACGATTCGTGTTTTAAACTTAGAAAAGTAAGTATTTAATTATTGGGTAAACTATTTCTGTTAAGTTTTATGTATTCATTTGTTCATTTAAGTGAAGTTTCATTTATTTGTGTTTTTTCTTTGTAATAGATTTAAGCAATAGAAAATCTAAAGAAGAGTGGAATGACGGAGAAAATGCCAAGAGCTTGGTGTCCAGCGACAAAAGACAAATAAATTACTAACATTTTTTATGATTCTCAATTTACTTACTGGTGACACAACGCCCAATAGGATCATAAACTTCGTTGAAAGTAGGTATGAAGTGTTTAATGTGAAAACAAAATACATACAAATATTAAACTAAAACTTTTTCATGTAGTTTTTATGTGTACAGTTGTTTTATGTGAACTTTGTATGTTGTATCCCAACATCATGGACCTACACAGGGGATGACTCAGCGGCAAAATATGAAGGTAAGTTATTGTATAGAAAACCAGTTATTTAGATAGCAAATTGTTTATTCTTTCAATTTTACTTACAGATGACAACGACCAATGGTTTCATTATTGTATGTAGTTAATACCCAAGGAATAAAAAATGACGTATTGTATCCATGGTCAAAACTAATTGCAATAAAATGATTTAAACATATTTTGCGTTGACTTATTTTTTATGCATTACGTGAGTATGGAATGACTTCATAATATAAATGAAATTTTAATTTACATCAATGAAATGTATCATTGATTTTGAACCAACGTAAGGCTTCATTGCATTAATGAAAGTATTTCTTTACATCAATGAAAGTATTTCATTACACTAATAAAAATATTTCATTGCATTAATGCAAGTATTTCTTTGTATTAATGAAAGTATTTCATTGTATTAATGAAAGTATTTCATTATATTAATGAAAGTATTTTATTATATTAATGAAAGTTTTTCATTATATTAATGAAACTATTTCATTGCATTAATCAAAAAATGTCATTGCATTAATAAAAAGGTTTCATTGCATTAATGAAGAGGTTTCATTGCATCAATGAAGAAGTTTCATTGCATTAATGAACAAATTCGTTAATTTTACTTCAATGAAACTTTTTTCGTTTATTCAATGAAGCTCTACGTTGGCTCAAAATCAATGACAAATTTCATTGATGGAACGTAAGATTTCGTTTATATTATGAAGCTTTTTCTTTCAGTGAATGGAGGTGTTTTTATAGTGTTGGAATGTATTACTAGTTATAAGCGACATCGTGCTTACATATGTATGATTTGAAGTGTTTTAGTGCTTCATAAACTCAAAAAAAATTTTGTTGAATTATACCAAACCCGTAGTAAATGAGCTGTTATTCGTCTGATTTACTAACACATACATACATACATTTGTCGACTGTCTCCCAGCTGTCCATCATCTTTTCACAGACAGTGGGGTTAAAAAATTTTTGACATTTTTGTTAAAAAGAAGTGAGATGACAATTGAAATGTGTTGAAAACAAAAGAACATGAACAAAAACATAATATGTGAACGGAAAACAAAAAGAAATCGACGATTTTCATTCATAATTTTACAACTGTTTTGCAGTTGTCTGGACGCCTACGTCACATAGTCAAGTTTTGGGTGTTTGACAATCAATACATGTACTCAACTGTCCTGTCATTTGTAAACGCAGGGTTAGAGATGTGAGCATGACAATTTCACATCAGATAAATTAGAAGTTGTAGAAAACGCATTTTTGAGTTATGCCACTCTTTGAGTAAGTGAGCGATATATCATCGTTCTATTTATGTATTTTCACCGAGAAAATGCCAATTAAAATGTACATACATATGTATGTATGTATGTATGTATGTTTCAAAAAGCACAAATTGATTGTCTTTCGAATTTTATACACAAAATAGCAAATAAATAACCTGTAAGTCAAATATGGTTGCTTGCTTTTGCAATTGGAGACAAGCAAATATTCAACAACGTCTGTGAAATTGTTATTTCCCAGTTCTGTTTGTATTCCACCCTTTCGTGCCGGCAATTTCCTGCTATTTATACCCCACTCCAACCGGAAAAACGTTGAATTCATTTAATTTTGTTGGCAAACAAACGACGTCCTTGTGTCGTCTCAAAACCATGGGTTCTGGGTCTTTGTGGGTTCTGTATTGGTGGTTGTCTAAGGATTATCAAATAATGATATGTATGATATGGGTTCATTCATGTTGTTTGTTGCCGTTTGCTGTTGTTATTTGAATGATTTTGAATTTTGACTCTATTACATGTACAATGCCGCACACACACTAACTGCTGTCAAGTTACAACATCTAGAGGGAGGGATTGAATCTTGGCTATTATTGTCATGATGATGATGACGACATGGGCCACAGGCGTAAAACCTCATCCGTTTAGCAGAAAAAAACGACATACTCGTACAAGTGGGGGATGATAATATTGGGCATAAGTGTTTCTCTATACATCCTTCCTTCCGTCCTTCCGTTTTCACTTGTTTTACACATTTCTCTAAGTGATATTATCCGTTACGGTTTTTACAGATTGTTTCAATAAACGCCACAATCAAAACATTTAAGGGGTGGATGTGTTGTTGTTGTCTATCTGAATTTGGAATATTTCTATGGTTTCCCATCCACAGATAGAATCGTTTAAGTTTTAGCGGCTCATTTAATGCATGGAGTGGGGGGGACACATACATAGATGTCTGTGGACTTGAGGAGAGTGGCATGAGTGAAAATCATTCGTTCATATGAAGAGCAATAATGAAAAAAGCATTTTAGTAAATAGTTTCTAATTTATGATACCAAAAGTTATCATTGTTGGGGAGAGACAGATATTGCTTTGTAACATACAAGCGAAGGAAGTATATTGTCAATTGATTTATATACGTTTTGAAATAGTTTTAAACATTTTCCGTAGCGTATACACTTACACTTCTACAGGACGACCTTCTATGGCTTACGCCATAATATACAAGAAAAACATGTAAGACTGTATCTGGAAGACGTTTCTTTAACGTGTTTGACGTTCGATTGATCCGAGGAACAAACTCGATTCGGATCACGACATTGTTTAGCAAAGGTTTGCTCCCAATTAAACTTTGCGAAAAAGAGTGTTTTCAAATTTATTAAGGATAACTTTGTAAAAAAAACATTTGAAGTAATTTTTTCATATCTACAATATCGCCTCCATTACTAAGCGGTTTAATCGTTTGTCCCCCTTTCCTTTCCCTTACCGTTTGAGATAATCACATTAAGCCATGAACAAATGATGATAAACCATGAACAATTTTTTTTATTTAATAAAGTTTTTTTTTGCGCCAAAATATTAACATTTTTGACATTCAACGACAACCCTTTTTCACATTTTCTTTTCCTAAGCGATTACCGTGAAAATGAAAAATTTAATTTTTCATCATAAAAATGATAATTTTTAAATTAAAAGCCCAAGTGTCGTATATCGTTGTTATCTTAGCACGGCATGAAGGATGATGTATCAAACTTCCCTTTTGTTCTTGTTCTATCTGCATTACTCATTTTGTTACGGTTAATTGTTTTTTCTTGTCTTCTTTTTGTTTTTTTTTTTTTTCACTTTTTTGTTTAATGAAAAGAAGCATTTAATTAAATCTTCACCTTCATTGCTTGGTCTTTATTTTTCTCGCATCCACCTTGCGGAAAATATTAATTTTTCTTCAGTTTTCTTTTTGTTTGGTGTCATTGTGAGTGGATAAAAATCAGAAAATTCAATTAAAAACGCAAATTGTCTTCAATTAAAAATATGAATAATTTTATGCAAAAAAATATAAGGACAAGCTGACGTCTGAAGTTGATGCATCTTTAAACCATTAAATGAATAATGTAATTAATTTTATTGTTTTGCTTTAGTTGAAGATTCAATTAATTTTATTTTAATTATTTCTTTATTTTGGTGTAACATTACAAAAGAAATATAAGTTTGTAAAATATAACAAGTAAGAACGGCGATAAGTTTGGTCAGGCCGAACTTGTTAAAATGGAACAATTAGTTTCCTTTCGTTTATGAAGAAGACTAAATACCAAATTTCAGCAAGCTCGGTAAAAAATGCGGTTAACTTTCAAAATACCGAAATTATACCTACAAACTTCTGGCGAAAAGATTTTAGACTCAGAGAAGACTAAATACCAAATTTCCGATATTTCGGTAAAACCTTCAAAATACCGATAATCAAGAGGTAAGCTTCTATGGGGGATATAGGAACCCGCGGTGCTATACTGATAATTCCCTTCGGGAATATTTTATACCCCATGGAAAACTAAATAACAAATTTCAGTCGTTCGGTGGGAAGTTGACGTCACAACCTTCAGAATTACGAAAATCGCGAGAAACCGTTCTATGGGGCCTTTATCGAAACGTGGACCTATCCCGACGAATTTCAGTCAGAAATGCTTTTACCTCCAACTAAGACTAAATACCAAATATCAGCCATTTCGGTGGATTTTTGTGGCCACAACCTTCAAAATACCGAAAATCGGGAGGTACCGTTCTATGGGAACTATATGAAGGCGTGGACCTATACCGAGAGAACGTTTTATACCCCCAACGCAGACAATGTACCAAATTTCAGCCATTTCGGTGTGACAATGAGGCTAAAACCTACAAAATGCCTACCTACAAAAATGGTACCGTTCTATTAGGGGTATATGAAGGCGTGGACCTATACCGACAAATTTCATATGGAACGTTTAATACCCCAATTCAAGACCAAATACCAAATTTTAGCCATTTCGATGAATTGTTGTGGCCACAACCTTCAAAATACCGAAAATCGGGAGGTACCGTACTATGGGGGCTATATGAAAGCGTTAACCTTTACCGACAAATTTCATATAGAGCGTTTAATAACCCAAATGAAGACCAAATACACAAGTTCAGCCATTTCGGTGGAATATTGAGGACACAGCCTTCAAAATACCGGAAATAGGGGGGTACCGTTCTATGGGAGCTATACTAAGGCGTGGACCTATACCGACAAGTTTCTGGGGGAAAGTTGTATACCCCCAACGAAAGGTAAGTACCAAATTTTAACCATTTCGGTGTTATAATGAGGCTAAAACCTTCAAAATACCAAAAATCGGGTGGTACAGTTCTGTTGGGGCTATATCAAAACCAGGGTTTCGGAGTCGGAGTCTACGAGTCGGAGTCGAGCAATTTTGCTGGAGTCGGAGTCTGAGTCGAAAAAAATAACTCGACTCCGACTCCGGGCAAAATTTTTTTCCACGTTATAGAAACATAACATTAAATTTGGAACAAGAATATTTTTTTTAAAATCATTATTTATTTTAAATGAAAGGTATAAGAAAACATATATGCAAACGGTATATTATACTAAGTTAAAGGACAATTCACAGGATACCTACTATCCTCTGAAGTGTAGTCTATTCATCCCTATTTTGTTGATCCAATTGATTCTTTGCATTTTCCTATCACAATCGAATTAAGATTGGACCTTTAACCTCTTTCGTCAGAAGACTTACTGGTCTTCTCACAAAGGTCTATTGGTATTCTCATCTTGTTTTTTATAAGAAGTCATCCTTGTCTTCTATTAAAGACATTGTGGTCTCTATGGGAAATCTTACTGAATACCCTGTGACTCAAAATGGAAGTCAAGATCTGTGGGTGGAAAAATTCCTTTTCGGAATTCTGAATTAGGGCATTATAAATTCGTTCTTGGTCAACGACAGATTCATCCCGCCATAACTTAGAAGTCTGAAAAACGGCGAATCTTTCTTCTAGGATTCATTATATACTCAATGAGGGCTTTAGATGTAGACATTCAAATAATCGGATCTGTCCGCAGGAACAGATATAGTTCATGTGAATCCGAGTTTTCTACACAATCAATAGCATATACGAAATTCAATGAAATACATAATCATAGAATTTTCGTGAGAAAGGATCGGATAAAAGTGATAAAGGACAATGAAAACATGACAATATCGATTTATCCTAGTGGACCGACCCTACATAAAATTTTCCTAGCAACAGCACTTATGAATTTTAGAAAAAAGTAAATAGTATAGAATAAGTGGTCAAATTTTTAGGTCGATCGGAACAATATTGCCTTAGTATGAGCGTTGGCCACAAAAATATATGACAAATGGTTTATTAGTTTTCCAGCTAGAGTTGGCACCGCAAAATGCTTTAATAAAAACAGGATTTCGTAGACGGCCTCAAAACTTCGTAATATTTTTCTCTTTCAGATGAAGAAAAAAATCTGCCAATCATGAAAAATGGCTTTTATTGAACTTTACAACTGGGGGTCTTCTTTTAAATCTAAGCACACTAAAATGTTGGCTTACATCCAGTTTGAAACTTGGTCATGAATTGCTTATAATTTTTATTGCATTATTTTGGAAGCTTAAAGACTTTCTCACGCGGAAGAATTCCGTCCAGAATATACTCGTGCAAAAAAAGAAAACCGTCAAAAACTTTCTAACTTTGCTATCTTTATACCCTCAGCCTTAAGGCTAAAGAGGATACTTACACTTTGATACGATCAAAAATGTGCCTCATCGAAATAATGGTTTTAGACCCCAAGTATGTTTGTACGATATCCGTTTCAGACAATATTGAGTAGATCTAGCAATGTCCGTCCGTCTGTCTGTGTGTCTGGCAGGCTGGTGCGCACGATAACTCTCGAACGGATCAATCGATTCGGTTCATCGAAATATTTTGTCCAGATTCGATTTAAATTCGAAGATGAGCCATATAGGTCCACTCCTTCAGGTACCTCCCCCACAAAAGTTCGAAAATGTTCGGAAAATTTGTGCGTACGATAACTCTTGAAGGGAGAAACCGATTTGGTCCATACTTTGCACATTATGAAATGTCTACCTGACTTAAATGAGGTTCCAATATGGACTCAATCGATAAACTCCTTCGAGTACCCCCCACACAAAATTTCGGAAAAGTTCAGTTTAGGACCTGCTCTCGAATCGCCTTGGTTTTTGTTGTAACATCTTGTATTCACTGTCCCCTATACGAAGGTACAAGTTTCCTCAGGGGCAAGTCCATACTTCCTGAAAAAAATAGCCTGAAAGTTGAAAAACAAACCCTATGACACCATGTTTATGGGTGGAAGCGCAAGATAATTCTCGAACGGAATGCCGATTCCGGCCAAAATTTGGCCTTCGTAACATTGTTTCCAAACTTACTTTAAATTCGTAGATAATCCATATCGGTCCACTCCTTCAGGTACCTACCCCACAAAAGTTCAAAAATATTCGGAAAAATTGTGCGCACGATAACTCTTGATGGGAGTGACCGATTTGGTCCATACTTTACACATTCTCATAATATCTACCAGATATAGATCAGGTTCGAATATGGACTATATTTATCCACTCCATCCCGTACCTCCCACACAAAATTTGGGATAAGTTCACTTTAAGACCTGCTATTGAATCACTTTGATTTTTGTTGAAGCAACTTACATTCGCTGCCTCAATTACGATGGTAATAGTTGTTTCAGGGGCAAGTCCATACTTCTTGAGAAAACAGCCCGAAGGGTGTAAAACCCCCTATGGCACCCCATGGTCTATGTCGGTCCATTTCTTTAAGTACCTTTTCCGCAAAATTTTTGAACTTTAATCCTAATCAACATTTTTGTCGGTTCATACGACCAAAATAAGTTTTTGTGAAAAAAGTTTTTCAATTTGCACAGGCTGAGGGTATATATCTGTCGGTAAAACCGACTGATACTTTTTTACTTGTTCAATGTAAAATTCGGCAGAAACAACATTGATATGTTCGAATATATTCGAACGAATGCCCTTTCTAATGAATATGTAAGGAAAAAACTAACACATTAGCCTATATAGGCCAAATTATAGGAAAAAGTTAAAATTTTGTGCACATTTCATTTTTAGTGGTAAAGGAATGCACTCTCGGAGTCGACCCGGAGTCGGAGCCGGAGTCGTGAAAAAAACTCGTCTGGAGTCGGAGTCGAGCCAAAGATACCTCGACTCCGAAATCCTGATCAAAACATGGACCGATATAGCCCATTTACAATATCAAACATCCTAGGAGTAATAGAAACTTCTATACCAAATTACGAAGTTCTATCTTAAAAATTGCGAGCTGTATCTTGATTTCAACAGACGAACGGGCAAACCGACATGTTTACATCGACTTCGAATTTTGCCCTGATCAAGAATATATACTCTATAAGATCCCCGATTAATTTTTCGATGTGTTAAAAACGGAATTACAAATTAATTTAAACCCTCCATAATTTGGTGGAATATCCACCAAACTCGTAAAAAGTAACAAGTAAGAACGGCGTTAAGTTCGGCCGCACCGAAATTTGTATACCCTCCACCACGGGTTGTATTAAAGTAAAATTGAATAATTGCTTTTGTTTGTGAAGGTACTAAGCTCTTCCGCATACTAAGCTCTTCCGTTCCTAGAAGACGTGGGATATGCTAAATACACTTTCTTGTAAACAATCCGAAATACTAAATTACAGTCAATACAACTCCTTCCAATACCAAATTACACAAATTTCGTTCGAGAGGAACCGTTATATGGTGGTTATACGAGGGGCACTAGAAAACTTAGGTAACAGACAGTGTCGCCAGGCGTGTTTTGACATTTTTTTGAAAGTTTTACAATTTTTAGCCTAATAGTAAGTTTACATTTACGAAAGCAACTCGATTTCAACTGTCAATTCCATTGCTTAAACGTCAAATGAAATCCAATGCATTTTTGATGAGTTTTCATTTGACGTATACGCAAAGGATTTGACAGTTGAAATCGAGTGGATTTCGTAATTGTAAAACAAGCATAAGCGTACTCAGGACAGTTTGACATATTGGGTTGTTTACAGTGGCTTGATTGACGCACCTCAAAAACATGGGTTTTTAACACTTTTTCAGCATATTCTGCACGCAGAGAAAAATATGATTGATCCAACAATATTCGAAGAGCAAAATATGTATTGTAAAGATATTGTTAAATTCCAAATGTAGTATTGTGATTCCAACAATTGGGTTTTGTTAAATCCAAAAATAGTTTTTGTCAACTGGACAATAGTTCTCTCTTTTCTTCGATAATTTTTTCTCTTCTCTCGCCATTCGATACTGTGTTGAAAAAAAACAATTATGGTGAGTTTTGTTTGTATGACATGATGCCTTTATGTTTGTTTTTGTGTGTATGTATACCAACAATGAGACTCTTGTTTTTATTTGTTTCTGTTTTGTTTCATTCTTCTATCTTCATTGTGCTTTGAGGTTTGGTGTTATACCGGAGTTTGTTATGGTGTTTAATTATCCCTTATGTTGTGGTGGGTGCTTGTGGCTTTTTGTTTGTCTTTGTTGTCAGCCAATGCAGCAAACCATGTATTGTGTTCATCAATGATTGCAATATTATACGCGACATTTATATCCAAGTTATGCGAAAAGTGTATATGAGAAGTATATACACTCAAATCAAAAATTTCTGGGCTGGTTTTCTGCGTTGACAATACTTTTTGTAAACAAAATTAGATTATGATAGTTCCTACAATCGGTATTGTTAACGATTTTTACAATATTGCGGAAATTCGAAAGTTGTTTTTGTTTTCTATGTTTGGAACTAAAGATGGTATTTTTGGATTTGGATGACGATGTTTGAACAAAACAAATACATTTTTGGAACCAAAACAAATCTTTTTGTTCCAACAAAAGCGAACAATATTTTTTCTCTGCGTGTGGCGACGAAAATCGTCGACCACGCCTTTTTATACCCTATACCACTATGTGGGGAGGGTATTAAAAGTTGGTTTTGGCCAAAAAGTTTGTAACGCATCGAAATAATGGTCGTAGACCCATATATACCAACATGAATGTCTCGACGAGCTGAGTCGATCTGGCTATGTGTGTTCGTCTGTCCATCTAAACCTTGTAATCACGCTACAGGTCGCAATTTTGATCGGATCGTCACGAAATTTGGGATGTTGATGGAGGTCCCGGAGGGGAAGAAGCCTATTGATTTTGGTGATGGTCGGATATTATTTAGAGGTCGAAATAGGCAAAAAACTTATGTAGATAAAAAGACAACTTTTTTCCAAACCAAATATTTCAGCTTCTGTATGGGGTCTACCAAAAGTAAAACCTGACAATGAAAATAGAAAATATCACCTTTCTAATGATGTTAAGTAGGTTCTCGTAGGTGATGCAACAACGATGATATCACAATAGTCGCAAATAAAACCCAAATTTTCATTTTTGCGATTTTAATTATAATGACGAATATCACATCTTTGGTTGAGGACTTTCCAAAAGCAAAGCCTGACTATGAAAGTAGAAGATCCCATCCATGGTGTAAGAAAGAAGGTGATACAGTAATAGCAACCTATGTCTTCATTTGCTGTCAAAACATATTTTTAATCAAAACTAAATAACAAATATTTCGCTTCTATAAAAAATATCTGTGTACAACATCTTTGTTTAAGCTTCGCGAATAATATTTTAACGTTTTCTTCTAACTTTTGTGGATATTTCGCGCAAAAAAATTTGACAGCAAATGAAGACTACAACCTAACGTCAACTATTGGATCACCTTGTTAAATTCGCCTTGATCCCATCTTTACAATGACGCAAACTAGGTCGGCGTAGGCACCAAATAACGGAGATAAGGCAATAGTCCCTAATACATCCCATTTCGCAATTTTGATCGGATCGTCACGAAATTTTGAGGATTAATGGGGGTCTCACGGGTGAAGAAGCCTATTGATTTTGGTGATGGTCGGATAATATTTAGGGGTCGGAATGGGCAAAAAGTTATTTGGATAAAAAAGACAACGTTTTTTTCCAAAGCGAATATATCAGCTTCTGTAAAGGGTCTACCAAAAGTAAAACCTGACAATGAAAATAGAAAATATCACCTTTCTAATGATGTTAAGTAGGTTCTCGTAGGTGATCAAACAACGAAGATATCACAACAGTCGCAAATAAAACCCAAATTTTCTTTTGGTTGAGGACTTTCCAAAATATCACAGCTTTGGTTGAGGACTTTCCAAAAGCAAAGCCTGACTATGAAAGTAGAAGATCCCATCTTTACGATGACGCCAACTAGGTCGGCATAGGTACCAAATAACGGAGGTAAGGCAATACATCCCATTTTTAATTTTTTTTGGAAATCACGCTACAGGTCGCAATTTTGATCGGATAGTCACGAAATTTTGAGGGTTAATGGGGGTCTCACAGATGAAGAAGCCTATTGATTTTGGTGATGGTCGGATAATATTTATGGGTCCTAATGGGCAAAAAACTTATTTATATAAAAAGACAACGTTTTTTCCAAAGCGAATATCTCAGCTCTATATGGGGTATAGCAAAAGTAAAACCTGACAATGAAAATAGAAAATATCACCTTTCTAGTCGCAAATAAAACCCAACTTTTCATTTTTGCGATTTTAATAATAATGACGAATACCACACCTTGGTTGGGGACCATCTAAAAGCAAAGCCTGACTAAGAAAGTAGAAAATCCCATCTTAAAATTAAGCAAAGTAGGTTGGCGTAGGTTGTCAAATAATAGAGATATCGCAATAGTCGGTAATACATCCCTTTTTCAAATATAAAAAATATAAAATTAAATAATAATTATTTTGGTTCAGTTCGTCTTAAGTCATTTGGATAGGTGAAAACTTTTGTATCTCCCTAACCGAAATGTTTTCGAGTGAAAAGATTATGCACAGAGGTAGTGGTGTAGGATATCACATAGTCGGCCCCGTACCGACTATAGCCTTTTCTCACTTGTTTCTAAATGTGCTGGAATCAAATGGAGCCTTTGGATCCTCTGTCAGGGCTGTACGGCGTATGACCCTTCAATTCCACATTTTGCAGGCGCTGGATTGAATCGATGTGTCAGATTTCGCATTGTCATGAGGCACAACAATTCGTCTTCTCTTGTTCGTTTTTCGAATTTCTCAGGAGACTTCAGGCAAACAAATTGTAGTATAACACCCAGAATTAACTGTCCTACATTTCTCAAGCCACACGGTCAGTTTTGCCGAAGAAACAGGCGACATTGGATTCGAAGGTCTTCTTTCATGAACAACTTTCGGTGGATTTGGCTCGCTTTCGAAGATTCAAACGGACGATTCCTGTTTTGTTTCGGGCTCCTATGTATATATCCAAGATTCGTCGTCTGTGACGATCTTATAAATGCCGTTTGAAGCACCGCGATTGTTTTTATTCACAATTTGTTTGCGCCAATACACAAGAGCCGTTTTTTGAGCGATTGACCAATTTTGCTAGGTCTAACGAGAAAAACCCATTTTTGCGGCCAGGTGTTCATGCCATATCAAATGTTAATTAGTGGATGAAATGCCCAAGTGTGCCTCTATCTCATGGCATATAACATGGCGATCTTGAATTATCCGTTCGCACACGGCTTAATTTTTTTTTCTGGCACAACGGCCATTTTTGGACGACCCTAACGACTTTCCTTTCTTGGCGAGTGTCAGCCACGACTGAATTCATTAAACCATTCTTTTGATCGATGCACTCTTGACGTGATTATCCACGCCGAAAGTTGTGAAAAATTATCGCACGAAAATGTTCACAAGTAAATTCCTTTTTTTTTTTGCAAAGTGATTTTTTCAAGTCACTGTTAACAACCCAACACATGTTGTATGTCAAACTGTCCTGAGTACACGTAACCTAAGAACTGTCAAACTTTCCAAAAAATGTCAAACGACGCCTGGGACACTGCGTCTTTCCTAGTCCAAAAAGTTTTCTAGTTCCCCTCATATCGGTCATGCTAAAAAACAATGGGAAGCTGTAGCAAAATCAAAATCAACACCAACAGCCGAAGCAAATTTCAAAATACCTGAAATGGGGTGGTACAGTTATATGGGGAGCTACATATACCAAAACATTGCCCTATGTTGATATTTTTGGCGGAGAAGTTTTGTGATCACTCAACCTCAAAAGTAAAAATACCGCTAGTTTGGTCAAAAATATAGCCAAAATCCTCAAAACACTCAAAGTCGGGAGGTACTGTTATATGAGGGCTACAACAAAATATACACCTATGATGACAGTTTTTGCTGGAGCAGTTTTGTGACCACTGAGAACATCAAGTGCCAAATTAAAGGTAGTTCTGACAAAAACTGCAGCAAAATTCCTCAAAATACCTACAATCCGGAGAAACCAACCGTTATATGGTGGCTATACCAAAAGGTGGATCGATATAGCCATATTCGAAGTTGAGCTGCCCTTTTAAAATACACTCGGTGCAAACATTTAGCGTTCTAGTATAATAATTGCTGACGCTAGGACATCGGAAGGATATGGATGGATTGACTCATCTGATCAAGAATATATATAATTTATGGGGTCGATGAGTTACAAATAGAAAATCATCTTACATACTGTGGTTGTGGTTATAAAAAATTTATTGTACCGTGCTCTCCCCGATCAAATGCAGGGCATGTGTTGGCATCGTGCTGATCTCACCGTATATAACAGTGGCTTATCTGGGCGACTTAATCATTCTGTCGAACCCTACACCCAATATCTTGCGGCATTTCTATGCCGTCAGGAAGAATTTCAGAAATGTAGAGGTTAAACATTTTCTGAGATATGATCACGCTCGGGAAACTCCCTCTTTCACTTTATAACATCTTCGACTTCAACATCCTATTTCTGAATTTCACAAACCAATGGCGTCCATACATATCGTTGATTATCTAACATTTCAAACGTGGCTGAAGGGAAGTTCTCTCTATGTCTTCGAATATGGATATGACGTGTAATGCTGTTGTTGTACTATGCATTTTCCGGAATCCATGCTGATGTTGGTCAACTGGGAAACAAATATTTTATTATGGGAAGAAGTATTGCCTCTGTGATCTTCGCTACTGGCGTCAGAAGGAAAATCGGCATGCTAGAGTCCTTTCCTGGCTTCAGTAGCAGGACTACCCTCTCAACTTTCCTGCCTTCTTGTACAATATGGGTGGCTAACGATGAATTGCGGATAAATTGTTAAATGCTCGACTCTGGGTTCATCATTACCATTGAGATTCTGTGTGGGGCAAACGCTTTGGATGATTTCGCGTTCGGACGACAACATCCGCCTTGATACGGCGTAGCACAATACTCTTGACAAATCACCTTTCCGGTATTCTATAAACTTGCGGCTAAAATAACACTGTTCATCGGATCTGTCACTGTCACGCCGTTTAAAGTAACATCCGTTTTATGAACATTTAGTTAGTGACGATTTAACCGTTGCGCACAATTTACGCAATAATGTACCAATGTTGAATTGCTTCCACTTTTTTCTTCAGGGTTAGTACGACGAAGCCCGTACCGCTCATTTACTAGGTCCTTCGCCTCTGCTAGGAAATTGTGTCTAATTTCGGGTTTTGGTCCAATAGGTATGTAGCGAGCAGTTGCAGTTATGGTAATGTCCCGGAAATTTTTCTCAGCTAACGGAGGATCTGAGGGAATGGTAGGATCTCTAAAGAGGTTATTGCAATTGAATTGCAGGAATGACGCATCTCCGCGGCGCTGGACAACAACATGGGGTCTAAGATGCTGCGTTTATTGCTGTTGGGGAGACTTGTATTCCGAATACGAAAATTAATCTTACGATGAAGTTGGAGACACGCTGTGAGATGTCCTGGCGCAGCAATTTAACTCATATGGCAATGGTCCTGGATAGTCCACACATTCCCTACATCCATTATATCTTACCGATACATTACATCTTACCAGCCTGTATTCTTATTTATCGCACCACGGACTAAAAGAGCTTTGAGCAATAATTTCGGGATATATTGCCGCTTTCATGGTGAACATATGTGAACAAAAGTATAAGAGGGCTGTACGAAAACTATCTGGCCTAGGCAACTCAGGACAGTTTGTCATACGACCTTGTGTTGTTTACAGTGACATGAAAAAATCACTTTGCAAAAAAAAAATGGAACTTACTTGGATACTCACGGCAAGGGTGCATCGATCAAATAAGATCTTTGTATGTTGCCATATCGGTCCACACCTTCAGGTACCTCCTCCACAAAAATTTAAAAATGTTCGAAACAGGCCCTAAATAACTTCGAAAAATTTTTATATTGGGAAACTTGAAACATTTTTATATTATGAAGTAAACACAATTACAAAGTACAGTGAGTGTCAAAAATATTCGGTTTTCAATTTCACCAATAATAGCACCTCAGTATTTAGAAGCCCATACCCAATATCCAAAAAACCAAATACTTAAAAAAATTTTGGTCCTGTGGGAATTAAAAAATGTATGTAACATGGATCCATGGCAACCCTATACGCGAGAATAATAAAGAAAACATTGTTAACCCTGTTTTAAATGTGTCAAAAATATTCGGTTTTTGTAACTTTTGTTAAATATTTTGGCAAAAGCAGGTCATTATCGAACTTTTTCTGTATACATTTAATAGTACCGAATATAAACGATATTCCTGTGTGCAAAAATACTATATTTTACAGCAAATTATTAAAGTTTAGGGCTAAGGAAAAACGTCATCCTAGAAAAGAGAAAACTGGTCATATTTCTATATAAAAACAGCAGAAATAAATGGAAATTTTGCTTATTTTTGAATATTTAGTCAAATAAAGTTGAAAGAATGTGCAAAAGTCTCGAAAATATAGAAATAATAGATTTCGTAAAACTCATAAGCCAGCCAAAACCAAGGACTGGGAGGGAAGTTAGAGGAATCTCCTGAAAATTACGGCTAAACCTCCCTTAATTTTCTTGAAATTGCTCACCGAGTACTAAATGACTTTCAGAAGTTAGAAAACATGCACTTACATTTCAAAAAAAAATCGTAAGGATGAAGCCTTTCATTGTAATACATCACAAACTATCGGCTTATTTACATACGTAACCAAAAATCTAGTTCACGTTTCGCCTTGATGTTCCTTCAAAGAAACTTGGTGAAATGGAGTTAGTTTTGAATGCCTAAGCAGGAAAATCAGTATACCACCAAGATTCCGGTCTATCTGTGTACTACAACACATAAAGTACAAAGGAGCTTCTAGGAGACATGTATTTATTAATGACTTATGACTTGTTACAAGGCCATGAAAGGCTTTATCCTTACGATTTTTTGAATGAAAGTGTATATTTTCTATCTTCTGAAAGTCATTTAGCAATAGGTGACCAATTTCAAGAAAATTAAAGGAGGTTTAGCCGTAATTTTTCAGGAGATACCTCTACCCTCCCTCCTAGTTCCTGGTTTTGGCTGGCTTATGAGTTTTACGAAATCTATTATTTCTATATTTTCGTGACTTTTGCACATTATTTCAACTATGTTCGACTAAATATTCATAAATAAGCAAAATTTCCTTTTATTTCTGCTGTTTTTATAATGAAATATGACCAGTTTTCTCTTTTCTAGGATAGCGTTTTTCCTTAGCCCCCTAAACTTTAATAATTTGCTGTAAAATATAGTATTTTTGCACACAGGAACAAAGTTTATGTTCGCAGTTATTAAAATGTATACTAATATTGCAGAAAAGGTTCGATAATGACCTGTTTTTGCCAAAATATTTAACAAAAGTTACAAAAACCGAATATTTTTGACGCATTGAAAACAGGGTTAACAACGTTTTCTTTGTTATTCTCGCTTATAGGGTTGCCATGGATCCATGTTACATACATTTTTTAATTGCCACAGGACCAACATTTTTTTTAAGTATTTGGTTTTTTGGATATTGGGTATGGGCTTCTAAAATACTGAGGTGCTATTATTGGTGAAATTGAAAACCGAATATTTTTGACACTCACTGTAGGTATGTATCATGGTGCAAGAAAGAAGGCGATACAATAACACCAACTGATGTATCCATTTGCTGTCAAAACCAAATTTTAATCAAAAATAAATAGCAAATATTTCGCTTCCATAAATAATGAAGACTACGGTCTGAATTCGCCTCAATTCGCCTTTTGGGTCACCTTGTTAAATTACGGTGAAATTATTTTATGTCATGATGTTTTTGTTCTAAAACCTTTTACAATTTGAAAATCACAGTAACACTTTCAGACAATGTATTCGCCGCAGGATTGTGTCTATGCTATGCCAGCGAGTAGTTTTCTAGTTTCATTGCCAAACAACAGATGGCACTAAATTATTATCCACTCCATTTTGCTTCCACAGCACACTCGATCCAAATCACGGCATTTGATGCAGTGTTTTTGATTGAATTTAAATGCAGTCTATATATGCTATAAAAATGCAAGCCATTGCAAACTATCCCAAAATATGTAAATAAATGCATTTATTATTTGTTCAAAACAAGAATATTAATAACTTTATTACATTAACACAAATTATAAAAAATCTCCATTAAATTTAAACGTGTCTGAGTTTACTTCCTCTGCTCTGCACTTTATGCCACCGCAATTGATTTTGCTTCATCATCCAAAGAATTTTTTATATTGTCCTCCCACTCCAGTTTAGATTTCGAAATTAACTCCAATTCTACTCCAAAAATAATTTACGCCTCGTGAATTTCCGCCATGTTCGCAACTTTAGTTTGTATTTCTATATTTATACCCTCAGCATTTATGCTAACGAGGGTATATCGGCCTTCTTGTAGAAAATTTACTTATGTTGAAACAGAGGTATGAGGTATTGTAACTCGCGAATTGTTGTAATATACCATAACTTTTGAACGCATTTAGGTAACATAAACTGTTTTAGCACGATTCACCGATGGATTTCTTAAAATTATAATTTGGGCGGAAGCTGTGGTCATATTAATGTAAAAAAATAGGAAAAAAATCGTTGGAAGGAAACGAGTTTTTTTAAGTCAATTTTCAATTAGTGGCTTTACAATACAATGTAGAGTATAATGTTCAAAGAAGAAGTTAAAGAATACACTTCAGAGATGAAGTTTCTAATGTATGATTTTTTAATATAACCACCGCATCAATCTCAAACGGATGCTGACATTTTGAAGACTGAAAAATTGGGTTTTTTGAATTTTTGCTCTAATCGGAACGCGCAACTGTACTCGTTTAAAAACTGATTATGAGATTGTAGTACTCGCGATTACGCATTTTTTGATGTATAACTCGGGCGTGTAGCCTTCAAAGGTTCACAACAATCTCAGCTTAAAGTCGAAATTTTTGTGCGTAATTTTTTTTAAAAAAGCAGTTTTTTGGATTCAAAACTTAAAAATGCCTTTCGATTTCAGTGGAAACCCGCGTGAATTTAGTTTTTTTACGTTCTGAATCTAACAAGCCTTTGCGCGTCTAAATCCATCCACTAGATCGGCGGATATTTTACCCCTCAAATTTCGAAAATATGCAAAAAATATTTTTGAAAATATCGCGTATTTAGACGCGTTTTAGATGTGTTATTCCTACTTAGATAAATAGAGCGAAACGCATATATATAATATGCGAAAACAGATATTGAAAAACGTTCGCGAATCCGGAGATATAATAGATTTTTTCTAAAAACTGAGTGCGATGCTACATCCACGGTTCTTGATGGATCGCATTGAAATGACATAGGATGATGTATTTTTTAATGGTGATCATTGAAATCGGATGCGCATAAAATGCAAATATACTTCGTGGAAATTGTGGGCATTTTACTGTTTTTTGCACCCTAACATGCAACTGATGCTACATCGTGGTCGTCAAATGGAATTTCACAAAGTGTATATCAAATAAGAGGGATTGATTCGCTGTTTTGGAAAATCTGATGCGCATCTTGTGATTTCCACTATTACGCGGTTTCTATGCGTTTCAAATGTTGTAATATTCAATATAACATTATTTTTATGTTATGCCACAATTGGAATTCCTTGTGATTTAATGTAATGTTCTAAAAATATTCGCCAATAGGAAAACTATAAGTGAAAAAGTTGTTGCAACGGAATATCTTCATTATTGCGTGAAATTTGGACGAAAATGACGAAGAACTCAATCATTTTTTCTTCAACATTTCCTATAAAACCATAAAAAAATAAAACAAGCAAGAACAGACTATAGTCGGACGGGGCCGACCATGTGATACCCTATACCACTATCCCTGTGCACTAGCTTTCCGGGCTAGCTGTTATAAGATGTGCATTAGAAATTTTACCAATTTTCACACAAAAGTTTTGATCAATTTAACCCGCTAAATATTATCCGATTATACCGTTGACTTGCACGCTACTTCTTCATCTCAAACCAAAACTACGTTTAAAATTTCGCGCCGATCGGACTATTATTGCGACCTACAGAGCGGCTACAAAATCGAGCAAAAATTTTGTTTTTGGTCCATTTCATCCCTTTAACATTTCACGATCATCGCCAAAATCTAATCAGTTCTATTCTGGTCCAAACCCGACCTCCATACTAAATTTCGTGACAATCGGTCCATAATTGCGGCCTCTAGCTTGATTACAATTTTTAATGGACGGACAGACGGACGGACGGACGGACACACATCGCTAAATCGCTTTATCTCGTCGAGATATGAAGTTTGGTATACCACATGAGGGGTCTACGACGAATATTTCGCGGCGTTACATGAATTTTTGGGAAAACAAACTTATTATACCCTTTTCCACATTGTGGTATAGGGTATAATTAGAATAACATAATTTTTATTTTTTTCGTCACATTTTCATTGTATTTTTGCAAATAACACGAATACTATAGCTCCAAACTTCACGACTTAGGTTTCATTTTATTCCTCACAATGTCTGGATGCTGCAATAATTTTTTTATATATTTTTTTGTAAGTATAAGCGCTATTGTTTCAAAAATATGTTTGTAAATACGTGAAATTATTTAACAAATTTAATTTTTCGCGAATCCATTGAAACTTTTTGAATTTTTTTTTGCATATTCTCAAAGGGTGCGAATTCAGTTAACGACAATTGGATATAACAGCTTACTATATTAAGCCGCGATTTTTTTAGAATTTTTTCTAATTAGCATAATTAAAACGGTCATATCATTTGCGCGCAACGATGAAAGTTGGTAACGAAAACAGATTTGGAAAGACGATTTTTGTCTTAATCTATGTACCAAAAATCATAGATGTATTATCAAAATTTTTTTTAGATTTTTTTGAAATGGAAAAGACAATTTTAGAAATTTTTGCTGATATATAAGTATGGGTCTACGACCATTATTTCGATGCGTTACAAACTTTTTGGCCAAAACCAACTTATAATACCCTCCCCACATAGTGGTGTAGGGTATAAAAATGGAAGTTGTGCAATTGTAGTTATGATTTCACAACATCTCTCGATGTACATAGTCCAACAGAGTTATGAAAAATGCACTCCGTCCGATACAAACAAAAACAGTTGGTTGATCCCTACACGTCGCTGCCGACATAATTTCTTCAAAAGAGAAACAAGTGTGAATACATTTCGAAGAATTTGTTATAAAATAAAAAAATACAAACTAAAGTTGCGAATATTTTTGTGTTGAGTTGAGAGTCGAAAGCTGAACTAGGGATGGAAAGGCAACATAAAAAACCTTAGGGATGACGAAGCAAAATCAGTTTCGCTTGGATTAAATGGAGAACGGAGGAAGTACACTCAATTGTGATTGAATTTAATGGAAACTTTCTTTAATTTGTGTTAACCCAGCAAAAAGTTTGCATCCGCGGATGCAGTTGAATCACTACAAGTGTACGGTATATTTGCCGTTGGAGTACATTTTTTCCTATGAATTCACTTATGAATTTTACAAGAGACGCGCAGGTAGAATGCACTCCATTTTGCTTCCACAGCACACAGCTAGGATGCACTCCATTTTCGATCCAAATCGCAGCTTTTGATGTAGTGTTTTGGATTGAATTTAAAGGCACTCTTCGGATTGCATTTTTAATCAGTCTAAAGAGGCAATTAAAATGTAAGCCATTGCAAAATATCCCAAAATAAATAAAATGCATTTATTATTTGTGTAAAACAAGAACACAAAGAACTTTATCATATAAACACAAATTAAGAAAAATTTCCATTAAATTCAATCGCATTTGAGCTTACTTCCTCCGTTCTCGATTTAATCCAAGCGCATCTTATTTCCTATCATCATCCTGTTGTTGTTTTTTTATGTTGCCTTCCCATCACTAGTTCAGCTTTCGACATGGACTCCAATTCCACTCTATTAAAAATTTCCGTCTCTGAATTACCGCAAAAATTTTCGCAACTTAAGTTGTTACTTCTTTATTTTATAACTAATTCTTCGAAATGTATACACTCTTGCTTATCTTTTGAAGAAATGTGTAGGGATCAACCAACTATTTTTGTTTTCTGTAGGGATCTCTACAGCAACTGCTTATAAAATGTATCGAACGGAGTGCATTTTTCATAACTCTGTTGGACTACATCGAAAGATGTTGTGAAATCATAACTCCAATTGCTGGGTATATAATAAATTTCTTTGAATTATTGTTTTACACAAATAATAAATGCATTTTATTTATTCTGGGATATTTCGCAATAGCTTGTACTTTTACTGCATTAATTAAAAACACAATCCGAAGAGTGCCTTTAAATTCAATCCAAACGACTACATCAAAAGCTGTGATTTGGATCGAAAAGGGAGTGCATCCTAGCTGTGTGCTGTGGAAGCAAAATAGAGTGCATCCTTTTTTTAATGAATTTCTCATTGGAATCGAGCTTGATGATCAATGAATAATGCAAGTGAAAAAGGAAGCCGACGACGATTCGAACCCACACACCCACCACTATGTGACATGCATGTTTCGACTTTGGTAAAGTCTCCTCAGACATATCGGATGTGGAGCGGCTTCGATGTCCTCGAACTTTTCTTCTTTCAAATGCATTTTGTTTTGTTTTTTACAACAATCCTAGTTGCGCGCTCTTTTGTAGAATTCATAAGTGAATTCATAGAAAAAGATGTACTCCAACGGCAAATATACTGTACACTTGTAGTGATTCAAATGCATTCGCGGATGCAAACTTTTTGCTGGGTTGCACCCGCGGATGAAGTTTAATCACTACAAGTGTACAGTACATTTGCCGTTGGAGTACATCTTTTTCTATGAATTCACTTATGAATTTTACAAGAGAGAGCGCAGCAGGGATGCACTCCATTTTGCTTCCACAGCACACAGCTAGGATGCACTCCGTTTTCGATCCAAATCACAGCTTTTGATGTAGTCGTTTGGATTGAATTTAAATATTCGATCCAAATCACGGCTTTAGATGCAGTGCTTTGAATTGAATTTATGGCATTCTTCGGATTGTGGTTTAGTTCAATCTAAAGATGCAATAAAATTGCAAGCCATAGCGAAATATCCCAGAATAAATAAAATTAATTTTTTATTTGTGCAAAACAAAAATATAAGGAACTTTATTATATAAACACTTATTAATAAAACTTTTCATTAAATTCGAACGCACTTGAGTTTTCTTCCTCCGTTCTCCATTTTATACAAGCCCAGAGGATCTTGCTTCATTATCCAAAAGGTTTTTTTATTGTCTTCCCATCACCAGTTCAGATTTCTACATGAACTCCAACCCCATTACAAAAATAATTTCCGTCTCGTGAATTACCGCAAAAATGTTCGCAACTTTAGTTTATATTTCTTAATTTTATAACAAATTTTAGAAATATATACTCTTTTTTAATCTGAAAACACATACAACGTTTGGGTAATGTTTTGTGTCATTTCTTGTAGAAGAACAATGAAAAATTGAATCTTGGCATCACTTTGTCTTTTATTCGTCTACCAAAAATGACACAAAACTTTACTCAAACGTTGTATGTGTGTTTCAGCTTAATGCTTTGAAAAATTATTGGTCTGTTCCTTTACTTTATAAGTTGTATTGTGTCTAAAGTAAAAGAAACGTTTTTCGAGTAAAAAGTGGTAAAACTTGAAGATTCTTGAACGTAGAGGAACAGAGCTTATGTTGCTGTTGATATAAGCTCTGTTCCTTTACGTGCAAGAATCTTCAAGTTTTACCACTTTTTACTCGAAAAGCGTTCCTTTACTTCAGACACCATACGATTCATATGGGAGCAGTTTACAACTTTTGCTACTTTTGCCGGTTTTACCACTTTCAAAAGTAAAGGAACAGACCAATAGTGATCAACAAACTGGCTTCTTTGTAGGGATCTTTAGGCTAGTGCTTATAAATAGAGTTGTATAGTTCATGAACGAACTAGTTCAATTGAACGATTCGTTGAATAGAGCGTATGAACTAGATCAGTCGATATAGTTCATTATAGTTCAATAGTTCACTGAACTATAATCATCGGCCATCGTACGATCAGCGAACGATTCACAATCTAGTTCAACGTGTCGTTCACATATGCATAAAGTTACGCCGTCGTCAGTGTTAAGTGCCTTCGTAATGTGATGAGTTTGTTTACGTTTTGGATCAAGATAGAATGAATAGCTGTTCGAAAGTGAAGATATAAAAAAAAAAACAAATTCCACATATTGCCATATTGAATGTGCCTTGTTCTGGGTAGAAAAAAAAATAAAAAGAAACCCACACGCACAAGGCTTTTTCGCATTGACAGTTTCTACACACACAACATAAGATTTTTGCTTTGTTTGTTTCTATTTGGTGTATGTATGCGTTTGATTGAACGATTATGATCCGAATGAATGAACTGGATAGTGAACTATGAACTAGATTACTGAACTAGTTCAGTTAAAAGAGCTGAACTATTGAACTAGATCTTTCAAATGAACTAGATTGTACAACTCTACTTACAAAATGTATCGAACGGGGTGCATTTTTCATAACACCGCACTACACAGAAAAAACAAAAGTATGCATTTTTTACTAGTTACGTTCATTATTTTTTTGTCCATAATTTGAACGCACCTTTTTTTAATTGAATGGAAAATTTTTGTATTCATGTACACAATACTATTTTTGCAAAAGTATGAATGCTTTTCTAAAATACAAAAATAAATGTTCTAGTTTCCCCTACATTATTGATCATTATTTTTTTTTTCTGGCAAAACCCGGTTTTTGTGCTTTGCCTATAAAGATGTTGTGGTTTTGCTTCTATTGCCTTTGTCTTTCCTCCTCCATCCTATTTACACGCACATTGACTCCGTGTCAACAACCCAGCAAACCAAATGTCGGATGTGCGACACATCTGAATAATTTCTGAAGCAAATTCGTTCAGATTTCGTTTCGATTTCTTTGAGAATGTCGGAAGTAAATTTTCCTTCGAATATACCAATGTTTTTCTTCCGATTTCGGTACGAATTCGGAGCGAAATGTCGGAAACAAATTTCCCTTCGCACAACAGCTTTTGTATGTATCTAACAGGAATAGGAATTCTGTAACATTTATCGATTGAAAAGTTGTTAAAATTTCTTTTGTTTTTGTAACAACTACAAAACAAACAAATGAAATTGTTGTAAAATAAATAATGAGTAAAGTTGTTAAAAAATTTACAGAATAGGCCTACAGGTTTCATTTTAGTTTGTTGTCGAAAAAGAATGTGGGTAGTTATAAAATTAGCATATACAATTTTTAAATATTTTAAAAATATTTGAATCTTGCTCAAAAGCAATCATGTGCTATGCAGATCAGGTATGGGGATATGAACGATATGACGATGTTGAAAAGTTGTTTCGATTTTTTATTAAGAAAATTTTATATTTACCCAACAACACGCCAAACTATATGTTGCATCTCGAAACTGGACTACATTCCCTTTTCTCTGCTACACTAAAAAGTCATTTCTGTTACATCAATAAAATCTTACAGTTAAATACAAATCGACTTCCCAGAATATTAGCTCAGGAAATATTGGAAAAGAATATTTCATGGGCCAACGCATGGTCAAATTTATGCCATGATATAAACTATTATCCATCCAATAATAGACTGCCTATATGTTCAAACTGGAAAGAAATTATTGATGCCTTGTATAAAAAAGAAAATCTTGATTTTGTTTTGGCTGCCAGAAACTCACAGTCCCACGATCTATACCCTCATCTTGAATACAACACAATCCCACCTCTTACAGTTGACCTTTCACCACGTATATCCAGTCTAATTATAAGAGCCAGAGGTGGTTTACTTGATCTGAACTCAAAAGCATTTAGAAATAATAATAATAATGGTATATGCTCTATCTGCAACACTAATGAAATAGAAAATACTCTTCATTTTATTGGTGTCTGTCCCATATTGAAAGAATTTAGAAAAATGTATTTTAATAAAACTATTCTCAGTGTAAACGAAACATTAGATATTCTAAATGGCACGAATCTTTCTTCTCTCTATTTATTTCTTGAAAGCTGTATAAATTATAGAAAACAAATAATGAATTACTTCAATTAAATATGAATTAAACAAAATAGTTTAATATTTGTATAAATTGGTAAACAGCATTCTTGCTACGCCAAGTATAGATGATATATTAATTATATGTATGTATATACTTTACTGTGTTATTTAAATAATATCTATTTATTAATAAATAATAATAATAATATTTTAAATATAAATGTAATATGTAATAATTCAAGCTAGTACTGCTAGACTGAACATATTCCTACACAAAGTTACAATAACGACACAATGATAACAAATCATTACGACTTCCGAATTTCCCAAGGATTTTCTTCCGATTCTGACCGAAATTGATCCGATTTCGCTCCGACATTTCGTTCCGAAATTATGTCAACCACTTCATACAACTTTCGTTAAGATATCGTTACGATTTCGGATCCGATATCGGACGTAGCGTCCGAATTTTGTTCCGATTTCGTTAGGATGTCGGTACGACTGGTTTGCTGTGCGCAGTCACTAAAAAATTATACATATACGTACATTTTTATTTCTATTCCCTTCAATCAGCTAACAATTTATCGTATTGAAGTATTGTGACATTTAAATCATATTTCTAAATTACCAACAACCCAATATTTTTGAATTCGGGTAAACCAAATTACATCAAAATTGCAGCATCGGGACTATGATTATAAACATATATGGATCCATATCAAAAATATTATCTTTAATATACATAAGGACATCATTGTAAGCCTGATTGGTTTTACGATGAAAAATGGAAAAATCTAAAGTAATATATATATAACTAGCGGACCCGGTCCACGTTGCTGGCCCTTGAAACAGTTTTATGTTACCTTAAGTCAGCAGTTGTAGTTTTTTTGCATCGCTAATTAGTCGGGATCTGCAAGTGACTATAAATAAAAAATCTTCAGATTTGTTTGTGTCGATATGCAATTTTAACATACCGCCAAAAAACTGATGACTTGAGGCATGCATTTATTTCATCTGCTGGAATAGTATAATTGGAAGTGTTTGTCTGAAATCTAAAGGTGAATTGCTTCTTAAATTACTATGTGCCATCGTTAATTCGTTCCAGGTGATAACTTATATTTAATATTGCATATGAGCCCTTCATTCACATGAATGCTGTGTTCTCCATCCACCTTCTTATAATGTATATCTTATATACCTGATGAAGCTATAGCTATCGATATGTTGCCTTCTAATTTGAATACTTGCTTTCCAATAAGACCAAAGCTTCGCTATGCATAACACCTGGTATTTCCATTGATTTGTAACATATTTAAGAAAGTGGGAGTGGTCGGGTCTTATGGTCTGCAAACTTTACATATATAGCGCATTTAAAAAATAGGACGCAGGGTATAACCCGCACCTCCGAAATTTAACAAAATTTATAGCCTTTAGGAATCCAAGGGCCATCCCTGTACATCATCTGAAAATTACATGGAAATCGGTTTAGAAGTTTTGAAGATATAACATAATTAAAAAGTGGGCGTGGTCGGCCACCATTGTCTATCGAATTATTTGTCAAACCCCGCGCCGCCGAAATTCCACAAGATATATAGTTTATTTTCACCACACCACATATATGAAGCCTATTTTCACCAGCATTATCGCGGAACATTCCCTGAAATTTGTAGGAAAATCGGCTCAGAAGTTTCAGAGATATAACATTTTAAAAAAATGAGCGTGATCGGGTATTGAAGTCCCTAGGGTCGGAGACACAACGACAATTGCCTGGCAAATTAACTTTCTCAAAATAGCGTTTTTAAAAAATACGGCGTTGGGGAGGTGCTCCGTGGAGCAGGGTGATTCGGAGGGTGGAAGTTCGGAGCGGGGTAATTCGGAGGGTGGAACGTCGGAGCAGGGTGGTTTGGAGCAGAGTTGTTAGGTAGAAGTTTGGAGCTGGGTGGATCGGAGGGTGGAACTTCGGAGCAGGGTGGTTCGGAGGGTGAAAGTTTTGAAATAGGGTGAATCGGTGGGTGAAAGTTCAGAGCAGGGTGGTTCGGTGCAGAGTGGTTCAATAGGTAGAAGTTCGGAGCGGGGTGGACCGGAGGGTGGAACTTCGGAGTAGGGTGGTTCGGAAGGTGGAAGTTCGGAGGGTAGAAGTTCGGAGCGGGTGGTTCGGAGAGTGGAAGTTCGGAGCGGTGTGGTTCGGAAGGTGGAAGTTCGAAACATGGTGAATCGGAGGGTGGAAGTTCGAAACAGATTGAATCGGAGGGTGGAAGTTCGGAGCAGTGTTGTTCGGAGCGGTGTGGTTCGGAGGGTGCAAGTCCGCAGCAGGCGCGGTGGTTCAGAGGGTAATAAATCGGAAGAATTAATTCAATCGTTCATTTCATAGCCTATTTTCACCACTGGTACTCCCTGTACATTCTCTGAAATTTTCAGGAAAATCGGTTCAGTAGTTTTGGATATGTAAAAAGTAGGGCATGGGGAGGTACCCCGCCCACTCCGAAATTCAAAAAAATATATATCCTATTTTCACCGCGGGTATTTCCTGTACATTCTCTGAAATTTTCAAGAAAATCGGTTCAGCCGTTTTTGAAACATACACACATTGTCTTTTATATATAAGATTGTTCCACAAACATCCCATAAGGGACAAGGGAGACTTCTCTCATATCAATGAGTGCACCCCGATTCATGTTAGCTCAACGATATGGGACTTACAGTTTATTTTCTGATGAGAACAAGCAGAATGAATGAATTTTCTTCCTGTATGCAGCCAGTAAAAAAGTGTCTAGTGTTGTCTTCATATTTTGTCAACCCAAATTGAGTCCATACTGCCTCGTAATTAAATGACTCAATAACTTGAACTGCATTTTTCGGAGAACTTACCATATTTTTGCTCACAATATGCGTGTATTAAGAATCCCGAAGGATAAATCCGCCGTGAGTCGAACTTCCGAGTTATGGCGTGATGAAGTTTCTGCTGAAGACCCTGTAAGGCATCTGAAATTAGCGTTATGTCTTTGTTAACTGTTGTTTTAGGTTATTTATGAGATTACATGCCTTCAGTCAAATCAAATGAGGATTATTTTCGTAGAGCATTTCGACTTTCTAACTTGCTTCCGTTGGTGCGTGTTTTTTATTACAAGATTGTTATATCAAACGTTTCTAATGATTTGTTATCATTTTGTCGTTATAGTAGAACAATGTAAACTTGGTGTACGAATATGTTGAATCTATCAGCACTAGCTTAAATTATTATATATTACATTTATATTTAAAATATTTAAAAATTGTATATGCGAATTTTATAACTAACCACATTGTTTTTCGACAACAAACTAAAATGAAACGTACCCCTTGCTGTTAGATACATTTCGCTCCGAATTCGTACCGAAATCGGAAGAAAACCATTGGTATATTCGAAGGGAAAATTACTTTCGACTTTCTCTCTGAAATCGGAACGAAATCTGAATGATATTGCTTCCAAAATTGTGTCGTACATCCGTCATTTGGTTTGCTGGGTATAACGATTGTTGAACTGACAATACTACATAAGGAATCTAACAATATGTTTATGTTGGATCAATCATATTTTTTTCTCTGCGTGTAATTACATAATTACGAGGTAAGTATTTATGAAACTAAGTGATTCTACCTTATCCACATAGTGGTGAAGGGTATAATTAGGCATGTATCTGATATCAACGGACAACTCCCCTGTAGTCACTTTACATTTACCACAAAATAAATTGTGTGCCGATAACCAGAATTTCATTAGTTGTTCATCAGAATTGGCAAAGTGGCAAACGATGGCAAAACTTTCACTGTTCGTTTTGTGGCTATTGCTGCAACCAAATGAAATTGCTTCGAGTTATGGTATCAGCACTGAAGACGTTATACTGCAAATAAATCAATTACATCAAACGAAAATAAATGTTTTTGTAAGTCTGCAACAAAGTGGAAATCAGAATTCTTCTTCATTTAACGAGTCTATAAAGAAAGTTTCGAATCTTACAAAATTAGTGTACACCAATTTCAAAACCATTCAAGGCACAAAAGGATTCTATTCGGAGAATAGTCTTACCGTGGCTTGGGTAAACTCGGAAAATATAAATTTAACATTTGTGGCCATAAATAAATTACTAAACGGCTTACACTATACAAACCTATTGTTGGTTTATGATGGGAATGCAATCGAGCTACAGAAAGCCGTATTTTTGCAGATATTTGAAAAATGTTGGCAGAATGGTATCACCTCTGTAATGATATGGTCTAATCGCCTACTCTTTACTTATCATCCCTATCCGAAAATTCAAATTAAAACCATGCCAAACATATCCGACTTCAGCAACAAAAATCATTTGGACAACTTTCAAGGATATTCGGTCAAGCTTGGCGCTGTATATTTTCCACCACGTTTCTTCAACTACACAAATCGTCAAGGAGAATTGGTGTACGCCGGCTATATTTATAAGCTTATATCGAATTTTTTTGCACATCACAACGGTTCAACTGAGTATTTCTTTGCTGATATGTGGGCGAAAAATTTCAGCATGGAAACGGAATTATTGAAATGTGTTCCCATAGGATGTTCATTTTTGCCTATACTAATGGACGTCCATGAAATGTTTGTGCCTAGTTGGGCGCCATTCTTATCAAAGGTCCTGTTAATGGTGCCCGCTTCAAAGGAAATATCCAAAACTTTATATCTACTAATACCATTTGATGGCGTTGTTTGGACAATTGTTGTCATCACAGGATTTTTATACTCCCTACTTATGTTCGTGATTTTAAGACGTTGGAAACCAAACAATGACACTGGCCTTGCCTTTATGGAAGCATTTAAAATTATCATTTTCTTGGCACCAACAATATCCAAGGGTAGGCACCTGCTTCACTTTCTTTTGTGCTTACTTTGTCTCTTTACAGGACTATTTCTTACCAATTTCTATACATCCAGCCTCTGGAGTTTGTATACTTCTAAAGTTTATGAAAACGAATTGCAACGACTTACAGACATTGAAAATACAAATCTAAATATCCAAATCTATAGCTTAGATAGAAGATATTATAATGAAGTAGTTGCCACATTACCACCCATAATTGGGCAACGATTATTCATCGGTGATGACGACCAGCTCATGCAAAATCGCCAGAACTTATATCCGGCCGTAGAGGATTTAGCTGATTATTTGCTACACCAACAAATGTACTTAAGTCGACCAAAGGTCATAATGTTAGCAGAGCCACTATACTATAGACTATTTTTTATTTCTATGCATCCGAAAACACCTTTCCTGCAACAATTCAATCGATATTTTTCGCGTATTTTCGAGAGTGGTATCTTCAATAAATTCATGATGGATGCACAATGGGACGGCATGAAAAGTGGAAATTTGAAACTGTTTGATAATGATGGAGCCATAAACGAAGCTCTAACCATTTCGTATTTTAAATATGCATTTATAATGTTATTGATCGGTTTGGGAGCAGCAAGTTTTGTCTTCATTGGGGAAATTCTTTGTGGTTTTATAAAAAAATAAACTGTCTTGCAAATACGTACATAGAACCGTATACAATTGTATGAAAACTTTTGCAAGTAAATAAATTAATTTATTTCTATTTTTCAATAATTGCTCAAAATATTTCTACAAAATTATTATTTTTAAATTTAAATTACACTGTGCAGCGAAATGGAGGTGCAAGTCTGGAGCACGGAAAATTCCTCTTGGGGAAGAAAGGCCTTGGTGAGTATATTAAGAACCCCGAAGGACAGATCCGCCGTGAGTCGAACTTCCCCGTTATGGCGTGATGAAGTTTGCATATCTTTAAAAATATGCAAAATTCGATGTCTAATTGCACATTTAACGGCATTTTGTAAAATCACTAAAATATTTCATGCCCAAATTTTTACTCGACTACTTATACTTAAACAAGCATAACTTCGCCAACCTAGCTATTTATTTAAAAGTAATTTCAATTTTTTTTTTTTTATTCTTCTGAAATCAACCTACCGACACCCACTTAGTATATATAAATATCTAAAAACGGTGTTGGAAATACGCATACCAAAACATGCAAAATTGCCCACAGGCAACATCGGGCCACAAAGGGTTAAAATTCAAATCAAAAAAATGGGATGGATTAGCGACTATTTTGATATCTCCATATTTTGTTTGCAAAGGTGACATTTTTTCTACATTCTTTGTCAGGTCTTGCATTTAGAATACCTATAATAGAAGCGGAGATATTCGTATAAGAATAAAACGTAGACTTTTATTACACATAGGTTTTTTACCCACTTCAACCCCTGAATATTACCTGACCATCTCCAAAATCAATAGGCTTCTTCCTCTCTGGGAACCCCATGAACACTCAAAACGTCTTTACGATCCGATCGAAACTGTAGCCTGAGGAGTGATTGCAAGGTTTAGATGGACAGACGGGACGGGCGGGCAATATATGTAGCCAGTTCGACTCAGCTCGTCGGGACATTAATTTTGGTATTTTAAAGGTGGGTCTACGACCATTATTTCGATGTGTTACAAACTGCTTAGCTAAAGCCAACTTATAATTACCTCCCCACAGAGTCCTGCAGGTTATAAAAACTATTTCTTACGAACATCCTTTAAAGGACTTGGTGATATTTCCCTTATATGAATGAGGGTAGTTCATTTATACAAGTTAACACATAATAGGTTGTTGACCCAATAAAACATAATTTTACTAAAGAATAATTCTCAGCTCAGCAACAATAAAGTTGCAAACTCTGTTTACTCAATTCCAATGAAATTGCATTGCAGACATTCGTCTGTCCCAAATATTCCCAACATTTAATTCCGATTAATTATTTTAATAAATCCAAAAAATACATTTCCGTTGCAAAAGCAGCCTACTCAATGAAACTGCTTTGCAAACATTTTCGTCTGTCCGGTTATTTCAATAAACCCAAAAAATACAATTTCCGGTAGTTGACTTCGTCAACCAATGCAACGCTTGGCGCGTGCAGACCAAATTAACTAGAATTTCTTTTTGGTAACAACAACTCATTAAGAGCTGAGTGGCATGATTTCAGGGAAAATCAATGTGTTAAATGAGCAAATATTTGTATTCCACTTTATGATTGTAAAATAACTTTAAGACTCACTCTTTTACCAACCGTCAATCAGTAAAGTCGTTTTAAATAAACAAGTAGTTGTTTTAATCCGCAAAAGGGAGCAGTGGAACTTTCGATAAGTTTCACAAAGATAAAAAAGGGTCCGCGGTCCTTTTCGATAAAGTACCGCGTGAAAGATCTAGTAAATCTTAATTTTTTTAAGACCTTAACTCCCAAAGGTCTAACTTACATTTAGCTCCAAATACTCAGGAAACAAGTAAGAACGGCATTAAGTTCGGCCGGGCCGAACTTGTTATACCCTCCACCACGAGTTGTATTGTTAAATGAAATAATTACTTTCCTTTCGTGTATGAAGAAGACTTAATACTAAATTTCAGCAATTTCGGTAAAACAATGTGAGGCACCGTTCTATGGGGGCTATCTTAAAACGTCTGGCGGAAAGTTTGTAGAATCAAAGAGGACTAAATACCAAATTTCCTATATTTCGGTAAGAGAAAGTACCTAAAACGTAAAAATACCGAAAATCAATGAGTACGTTTCTATCGGGAGGTACCTTTCCATGGGGGATAGATGACGGCGCGGACTTATACCTATCAATTTAAAGTGGAGTTTTGAGTACCCCCAACGAAGTCTAAATATCAAATTTCAACCACTTGGGAGGAATTTTATGGCCACAAGCTTCAAAATACCGAAAATCGGAGGTCCCGTTCAATGGGGACTATACGAAAGCGTGGACCTACACCGACAAGTTTAGAGGAGAGAATTTGTATACCCCCAATAAAGATTAAATACCAAATTTCATAAGGCGTGGACCTATACCAACAAAATTCAGGGGGAAAGTTCTATACACCCAACGATAACCAAATACCAAATTTCAGCCATTTTGGTTGGATAATGAAGCTAAAACCTTCAAAATACCGAATATCGGGAGGTACCGTTCTATGGAGACTATATTAAGGCGTGAACCTATACCAACAAATTTAAGGTGGAGCGTTATATATCCCCAACGAAAACTAATTACCAAATTTCAACCATTTTGATGGGATAATGAAGCTAAAACCTTCAAAATACCGAATATCGGGAGGTACCGTTCCATGGGGGCTATATGAGGGCGTGAACTTATACCAACAAATTTTAGGTGGAAAGTTTTATACACTCAACGATAACTAAACAGCAAATTTCAGTCATTTTGGTAGGATAATGAAGCTAAAACCTTAAAAATACCGAAAATCGGGAGGTACCGTTCTATGGGGGCTATATCAAAACGTGAACCGATATATCCCATTTTCAATATCAACCATCCTGCAAGTAATAAAAACTTCTGTACCAAATATTTCCTCTCTATCTTTAAAATTGCGAGCTGTATCTTGATTTCAACAGACAGAAGGACGGACAGACGGACATGGTTAAATCGACATAGAATTTTATGCTGATCAATAATATATATACTTTATAGGGTCTCCGAAGAATATTTCGATGTGTTACAAACGGAATGACAAATTTAATTATACCCTCCATATGGTGGAGGGTATAATAAAAGCCAACCTTTTTCATGTCAATACATACATAAATAATACACATATTTTCTTTTGGTCGCAGGGTTAATGTGCCGAAGACAATGAAAGTGATAAGTTTCATTCATAAAACGTGCAGACTTCAACAGGAAAAAAAATACTGAAAGAAACCACTGTTTATATTAAGCATATCTCTGATATCAACCGACAACTCCTCCTGCAGTGACTTTGCATTTTCCAAAATACATACAAAAATTTACCGCCAAGTCCAAACGGCTTGCACTAAGACACCACTTGTATATAAGTTTTTCAAGGCTTAAATACTCAGAAAATGTCATCAATATTACTAAGGGGTATTTTGCCACCTTTGATCGATTCCCTGGTAACATCAAATTTTCAACGGAAGATACCCCTCAGTAATGTTGGCGACATTTTCTGAGTATTTCAGTCATGTAAAACTTCTCTACAAGTGGTGGCTTAGGGCACTTCGTTCGGAATGGGCGATAAACTGAAGGTCCCCATATCAGGAAATATGAATCGGGGTGCAGAAGTCTCCTTTGTACCTTACGGGATGTTTGTGGAACAATTATTATACATATAATTATTTAACCGTGATGTGAAAAGATGGCAGAATCCACAAAGTTATACCTTGCAATAAATTTATTTGTTCCATAAAGGAATTTTGATTTGCTGAAAGCTAATTTCCAGGGGTAGTGTTGTAGGGTATCACATGGTCGGCCCCGTCCGACTATAACCTTTGCTTACTTGTTCAAAAAATATTGTAATGAGTATTTGCACCTAGCTTCCAATTTTTATACCCTACACCACTATGTGGAAAGGGTATTATAAGTGTGTTTTGGTAAAAATTCATGTAACACCACGAAATATTCGTCGAATACCCCCAATGTGGTATACCAATCTTCATATCCGTCGGTCCGTTCGTCCGTCTGTCCATTAAAAATTGTAATCAAACTCCAGGCCGCAGTTATGAACCGATCATCACAAAAGTTTGTATGAAGGCCGGGTTCAGACCGGAATAGATCCCTATTTTTAGTGGTGATGATCGTGAAATATTTAGCGGATGAAATGGACGAAAAACATAATAGTTATCCAATTTTGTAGCGGCTCTGTAGGTCACAATAATAGTCCGATTAACACG
Organism: Musca autumnalis; assembly: GCF_047663935.1. Taxonomy (NCBI): domain Eukaryota; kingdom Metazoa; phylum Arthropoda; class Insecta; order Diptera; family Muscidae; genus Musca; species Musca autumnalis. The sequence goes on from NW_027411977.1 coordinate 183,100,349, forward strand.
AAATTTAAAATAAGGCAAGAATATATGACAAAGAAGAAGCTTGTCCCAGCAAAAAAAGTCATTACAAAATCATGGGTTTTGTAAGGGATTTTTGGCAGCCGTAACTACTCACAAACCCACTTTCTTTCACATTATTTTTACAAGAACATGTCACACTCAGTTTCTAGTTATTTTATGACCACTAGAATAACTAGTTACTCTGTAGCCACTAGAAGTTGAAAAGTAAGGTGAAAAAGACTCTGTTTTTAGAACAGTTGATGTAGAAAACTTGTTTTTAATTTCATTTTATTTTTTCCCTGTTTTTCCCCTAATTGAACCCACGAACCCTCTGATTTCTAGCTAAAGACACTACACACTGTGCCACGCACACGAATATTAAGGGTTGCTTAAGAACTTAAATGTGCAGTGCACATGTGCACCACGAACTGTTATTTATTAATTAACAAAAATTCGCGTGCAGACGGTGAGCGTTGAACACACAACCCTAGGATTTATAGTCGGACACACACACTGTACCACCGACCTCATTACCCAGCAAACCAATCGTACCGACATCGTAACGAAATCGGAACAAAATTCGGACGCTACGTCCGATATCTGATCCGAAATCGTAACGATATCTTTACGAAAGTTGTATGAAGTGGTTGACATAATTTCAGAACGAAATGTTGGAGCGAAATCGGATCGATTTCGATCAGAATTCGGAACGAAATCGGAAGAAAATCCTTGGGAAATTCGGAATGCGATTTTTTCCTCCGAATTTTCGTACAGATTTCTGAACGATTTCGGAATAATGTCGTATGAAAATTGGAGGTACCTTCCGAACTTTCGTAAAGATTTCTGAACGATTTTGGAATAACTTCGTATGATTATCGAAGGAAAAAAATTTTCTCTGATGCCTCTTTTTTATTGATCAATTTTCTTTGTTATGTTTTTTATTCGAAGATTATACATAATTTCAAATGTACCTAATGATTTTCACTGTTGTAGTCATTTTGTAGTTATATTAGAACAATGTAAACTTTCTGTACGAATATGTTGAATCTATCAGCACTAGCTTGAATAATTATATGTGGCATTTATATTTAAAATATTAAAAAACTGTATATGCGAATTTTATAACCAACCATCTTGTTTTTCGACAACAAACTAAAATGTTGGTTGTTAGATATATACAAAAGGTGGTTGTTGTGCGAAGGGAAATTTGTTTCCGATATATCGATCCGAATTCGTAACGAAATCGGAAGAAAAACATTAGCATATTCGAAGGGAATTTTACTTCCGACATTTTCTCCGAAATCCGAACGAAATCTGAACGAATTCCCCTACAAAAAATCGTATAGAAATCGAAACGAAATCTGAACGATTTTGCTTTCGAAATTGTTCCGATATGTCGGACATCCGACATTTGGTTTGCTGGGTACTTAGTGAGGAGTAAAGAAAGTAGGTTTGCCTTGTAAATTTTTTAAGAAGTAACGCATTACTTTTTAGTTTACTTGTAATGCGAAAAGAAGCTTGTTTACATTACTTTGTAATGGGTTACGTAATGACTAACGGACCCAATTTTTTGCTGGGTATAATTTGAGATGGCGATTAGATAATATTTAGAGGGTTAAATGGATCACAACTTTTGTGTGAAAATTGTGAAACTTTCTAATATACAGCTTATCTATCTTCTATACTTATAAAAGAGTTGAGTAATGATGACTCACTGACTGACTGATTCATAATCAACGCCCAGGCTAAACGGCTGAAGCTAGAATCTTGAAATTTTGGGTGAGTGTCACTCTTGGTCCGAAGGTGTCAGATAAGGCTGGGTTTTTGGAAATTCGAACTAGAACGGTACTAAAAGTACTAAAGTACTAAAAGGTACTAAATATGGTACCCTTAGTATTAGGCAAACGCGAAGAGCTAGAATTCCGAAATTTGGAATGAGGTTCACTGATGGAGAGTTAAAAAGGTGTACCAAAGGGTTTATGGAAATTCGAGCTATAAGTGTACGAAAAGTACTAAAAATTACTAAATTTAGTACCATTTGGTATTACTTGAACGGAGAGCTAAAATCTTGAAATTTGGAATGAAAATCCAGATGAGTTGATATAAGGAGGTGATTTTGAAAATGTGTACTCATGTGTGCGAATAGCACTAAATGGTACTAAATTTATTACCATTTGGTATTACGTCAACGGATAGAGCTAAAATCTTGAAATTTGGAATGAAAATCAAGGTTTAGAAGATGAGTTAATATAAGGAGGAGGTTTTGAAAATATGTACTCATGTGTACGAATAGTACTAAATGGTACTAAATTTGGTACAATTTGAATTTGGGCGAACTGATAAAGTTGGAATTCTGAAATTTGGAATTACTATTACTGTTGGAGTGTAGCTTTGAAATATGGAGGTAGTTTTCGAAATTTGTATATATGGGTACGAAAGGTACTAAATAGTACCAAATAAGGTACAATTTGGATTTGGGAGGACGGATGGAGCTGGAATCCTGAAATTTACAATTAGGATTATTGTCGGAGTGTACGAAATTCGTACTTTTGGGTACAAAAAGTACTAAATGGTACCAAATTTCGTACAATATGAATTTAAGTGATCGGATAGAGCTGGAATAGTGAAATTTAGAATTAAGATTGCTATTGGAGTGTGGGATTGGGATTATTTTGGAAAATCGTACTTATGGCAACGAAAAGTACTAAATTCGTACGTGTGGGTACAAAAAGCACTGAGTGGTACTAAATTGTGTACAATTTGGATTTGAGTGATCGGATGTAGCAGGAATTATGAAATTTGGACTTAAAATTTGGAGTGTAGGATTGAGGTAGTTTTGGAAATTTTTGGTTATGGATGCGAAAAGTACTAAATGATACCAAATCTTGTACAATTTGGATTTGGGTGATCGGATACATTTGGAATCCTGAAATTCGAAATTAAGATTACTGTTGGAATGTTGGATAGAGGTAGGTTTGGAAATTTGGACCTATGGCCACAAAAAGTACTAAATGGTACTAAATTTGGTACAATTATGATTTTTGCGAACAGATAGAGCTGGAATCCTGAAAATTTGCAGTAAGGCTACTGTTGGAGAGTAGAATGGACGTAGTTTTGAAAATTAGTACTTATGGGTGCGAAAAATACTAAATGATACTAAATTCGGTACACTTATGATTTGGGCGAACGGATAGAGTTGGAATCCTGAAATTTTGAACTAAGCCTACTGTTGGAGAGTAAAATGGAAGTAGTTTTGAAAATTTGTACTTATGGGTACGAAAAGTACTAAATGGTACTAAATTTGGTACAATTTGGATATAGGTTGAACGCATAGAGCTGGAATCCTGAAATTTTTGAATTAAGGCTACAGTTGGAGGGTAGCATGGAAGTAGTTTTGAAAATTCGTACTTATGGGTACGAAAAGTACTAAATGGTACTAAATTTGGTGCAATTATGAGTCTGACGAACGGATAGAACTGGAATCCTGAAATTTGAATTAAGGCTGATGATAGAGACTAGAAAGGAAGTAGTTTTGAAAATTCGTGCATATGAGTACGAAAAGTACTAAATGGTATTAAATTTGGTACACTTATGATTTGGGCGAACGGATAGAGTTGGAATCCTGAAATTTTGAACTAAGCCTACTGTTAGAGAGTAGAATGGAAGCAGTTTCGAAAATTCGTACTTATGGATACGACAAGTACTAAATGGTACTACATTTTGTATCTTGAAATTTTGAATTAAGGCTGCCGTGGATGAGTAAAATGGAAGTAGTTTCGAAAATTCGTACTTATGGATACGAAAAGTACTAAATTGTATTAAATTTGGTACAATTACGATTTGGGCGAACGGATGGAGCTGGAATGCTGAAATTTTGAACTTAGGCTACTGTTGGAGAGTAGAACGAAAGTAGTTTTGAAAATTCGTACTTATGGGTACGAAAAGTAATAAATGGTACTAAATTTGGTACAATTTGGGTGAACGGATAGGGCTGGAATCCTGAAATTGGGAATTGACATTACTGTTGGAGTGTAGAACTAAGGAGTTTTGGAAATTCGTACTTAGAGTACAAAAAGTACTAAATTTGGTACAATTGGGATTTGGAATCTGGAATCCTGAAATTTGGAATTGAGATTATTGTTGTAGAATTGAGGTAGTTTTGGAAATTCGTACTTTACGAATAGTTTACGAAAAGTACTAAATGGTATTAATTTTTTACAATTTGGATTTGAGTGAACGAATAGACATGGAATCCTTAAATTTGGAATTGAGATTACTGTTGGAGTAAAGGATTAAGGTAGTTTTTGAAATTCGTACTTATTGGAACGAAAAGTACTAAATTTGGTACAGTGGGTTTTTGAGGGAGCGGATAGAGCTTGAATACTGGAATTTGGTATTACTACGGTTGGAGTGTAGTATTGATACGTGGAGGTAGTTTTTTAAATTCGTACTTATGGACACGAAATATACCAAATGGTAGAATTTGGATTTAAGTGCACTGATTGCGCTGAGGAATTTTTAAATAAATTGCGGTCAAAGTGCACATAGGGTTTAATTTAGGTTTTCAAGATTTTGCTTAAAAACGGCAAGTCCTATCGAAGTGGGACTAAAGAGAATGTTGTAGAGGATTTTCAGCTATAAGATTTTCTTTAAACCGTCTCCAAGCAAAATCCTGAAAACCTAAAACTGTGAACTTTGACAGCGATTTATTTAAAAGCTCCTCATCGATTTTTTCTTGTTTTCGGATTTTTCTTATCTATGAACATTGATGTTTTAGATTCCGCAAAAAACGCGGTTTTCATTTGAATTTAGTTAAGGGCACCGTACATGACATTGTTTTATATGGAGGCGATGCAGTCAATGCATTGTCCTAATTTGAACTTCTATTTTCAAAAATGGTAAAACCTACGAAAATATCATAAAGATCAATCTTGTAGAGAATTTTCACAGCTACAATATTTTCCCTAATCCCATTTAGATAGGACTTGCGGTTTCCATGCCAAAACGTGAAAATCTTAAAAAACCCTACAAATGTGAACTTTGACTGCGATTTATTTAAAAATCCCTCCGGCGATTTTTTTTTTGTTTTTTTTTCTTCATCTATGAACATTGTGGTTTTAAATCCGCAAAAACTTCCCAGTTGTAAGCACCTTTCATTTAAATTTAATTAAGTGGCACTGTGTACAATAAGTTTATTTGTTCCCTGGGGTAGTGGTGTAGGGTATCACACGGTCGGCCCTGTCCGACTATAGCCTTGGCTTACTTGTTTCATATAAATATGAAGAATATTTTATTTTTGTTTTCGAGCCTCCTATAGGGATATTTGTATACAAGAAAATTAATAAAAATTGGCTTTGCATGTGAATGCTATAGCCTTCACGTCATCTTACGTCACCATGAAAATGAATGCTATAGCATTCACGTCCGCGAACGTGTTAAGCTACCACAAAACCATATAACTCATTGGAAAGCAGAGACGTTCTTTTATAAATGGTACCAGAAATATTAGTGACACGTCTAATCGAATAATAAGGCGTGTCTAGTAACATAATTGCGAGGTAAGTATTTATCAACATTGATCAAAAACTAAGTGATTATACTCTATCCACGTAGTGTATAGCGTATAATAAAACATATCTCTGATATCAACGGACACCTCCTCCTTCAGTCACTTTGCATTTACCACAACATGAATTGTGTGCCGATAACCAATATCTTATTAGTTGTTCATCAGAATTCAAGTGGCAACGATGGCAAAACTTTCGCTGTTTGTCGTTCTATGGCTATTGCTGCAGCAAAATCAAATTGTCTCGAGTTATGGTGTAATCATTGAGGACGTTATACTGCAACTAAATCAACTATTCCAAACTGAAATAAACGTTTTTATAAATCTTCAGCAAAATGGAAATCAGAATTCTTCATTTACCGGATCTATAAAAAAAGTTTCGAAAGTTTCGAAGTTAGTGTACACCAATCTCAGAACTATTCAAGGCACAAAAGGATTCTATTCCGAGAATAGTCTTACCGTGGCTTGGATGAACTCGGAAAATATAAATTCAACTTTTGTGGCCATAAATAAATTACTCAACGGCTTACATTATACAAACCTATTGTTGGTTTATGATGGGAATGAAATTGAGTTACAGAAAGTCGTATTTTTGCAAATATTTGAAAAATGTTGGCAGAATGGTATTACCTCTGTAATGATATGGTCTGATGGCCTACTCTTTACTTATCATCCTTATCCAGAAATTCAAACAAAAGTCATACGAAACATATCCGACTTCAGCAACAAAAATCATTTGGAAAACTTCCTGGGATATACAGTCAAGCTTGCTGCTATAGATTTTCCACCACGTTTCTTCAACTACACAAATCGTCAAGGAGAATTGGTATACGCCGGCTATATTTATAAGCTTATATCGAATTTCTTTGCACATCACAACGGAACAACTGAGTATTTCTTCACTGATATGTGGGCGAAAAATTTTAGCTTCGACACGAATTTAATGAAATGTGTTCCCATTGGATGTTCATTTATTCCTACATTGATGGATGTCACAGAAATATTTGTGCCTAGTTGGGCGCCATTTTTGTCAAAGATGCTGTTATTGGTGCCCGCTTCACAGGAAATATCCAACAGTTTATATCTGCTAATACCATTTGATGGCGTTGTTTGGACAATTGTTGTCATCACAGGATTTCTATACTCCCTACTTATGTTCGTAATTTTAAGACGTTGGAAACCTAACAACGACCCGGGTCTGGCCTTTATGGAAGCATTTAAAATTATCATTTTCTTGGCACCAACAATATCCAAGGGCAGGCACCTGCTACACTTTCTTTTGTGTTTACTTTGTCTTTTTACAGGACTATTTATTACAAATTTCTATACATCCAGCCTCTGGAGTTTGTATACTTCTAAAGTTTATGAAAACGAATTACAACGACTTACAGACATTGAAAATACCAATCTAAATATTCAAATCTATAGCTTGGATAAAATATATTGGGATCATGTATTTGGCACCTTACCACCCATAATTGTGCAACGAATATACACCGGTGATGACGACCAGTTCATGCAAAATCGCCAGAATTTAATCATGCCTAACATATATCCGGCCGTAGAGGATTTAGCTGATTATTTGTTACTCCAACAAATGTACTTAAGACGCCCAAAGGTAATAAAGTTAGCAGAGCCACTTTACTATAGATTATTTTTTATCTCCATGCATCCGCAAACACCTTTCCTGCAACAATTCAATCGATATTTTTCGCGTATTTTCGAGAGTGGTATCTTCAATAAATTCATGATTGATGCACAATGGGACGGCATGAAAAGTGGAAATTTGAATCTATTTGAAAATGATCGGATTAATGAAGCTCTTACTATGTCGTATTTTCAATATGCATTTATAATGTTATTAATCGGTTTGGGAGCAGCAATTCTAGTCTTCATTGTGGAAATTCTTTGTGTTTTTTTAAATAAACAGTCTTGGAAATACATACACAGAACCATACACAACTGGATGTGAATTAAATCTTTGGCAAGTAAATAAATTTAAATTTTTATAAATAAAAATCAAATGTCGTTCATTGGTAATTGCTGATGTAATTGCTTCAGTTGGGAACTGTTGGCCGATTTGGGTATTCTTTTATTTTTTTTAAATGTTCGCCATAGTCAAACTTAGGTTTTTACGAAAGAAAAATTTAACCAAGCCCACTTTTACGACCATTTTTTAATAAATTGCTCTGTTCCAGAACTGCAAAAATCTACTAATTTTTCCTATTTGTTGCGATATCATAAAAGAAAGATTGTTATCGTAGTAAAAGTTTGTAGATTCTTGTAGGTTCTGGAATACAGCATTTGTTACATCTACAAAACTACTTAACCGATTTTCCTGACATTTTCGGGAAATGTACAGGCTTGGCCCCGGTGAAAATAGGCTAGGATGTGGGGTACATCCCCTATGCCATATATTTTGAAAATTAATTTGCGAGACAATGGTGATTGTATCACCGACCTTATGGATTTATTTGGGACCTAAAGACCCGACCATGCCCTTTTCTATTATATAAAACTCAAATGACGTTCGTACGTGAATCAAAAACTCGCGTTTGTCTTAAAATGTTCGTATTTATCCAAGGAAGGATCTGACGTATTTTTTTTTTGAGGTATCGCGAAAAATCCGTGAAAATCTGCAAAAATATATTTTGAAGATAGATTGTCAGAGAATATTGCCTCAAAATGACCTTATTTATCCAAAGAAGTATCTAACGTATTTTATTTTTGAGAAATAGCGAAAAATCCGTGAAAATTTGCTCAAATATATTTTGAAGAGAGACTATCAGAGAATATTGTCTCAAAATGTTCGTACTTATCCACGGAAGGATCTGACGTACTTTTTTTTGAGGTATCGCGAAAAATCCGCCAAAATTTGCAAAAATATATTTTGAAGAAATATTATCAGAAAAAATTGTCTCAAAATGTTCTTATTTCTCCAAGGAAGGGTCTAACGTATATTATTTTTGAGATATCGCGAAAAATCCGCGAAAATTTGCAAAAATATATTTCGAAGAAAGATTGCCAGAGAATATGGTCTCAACCAGTTCGTATTTATCCATTGAAGGATCTGGCGTAAATAATTTTTCAGATATCGCGGAAATTTGCAAAAATATATTTTGAAGACAGATTTTCAGAGAATATTGCTGTATCGCCTGAAAGTAACATTGGATATATACATTTTTGAAATTCTACATTGAACTGAAGATACAGCATCGGGATCGGAGGCATCTCCAAAAAATGTAAAAGTTGTATGCGGATATCTATTAAACGGTAAAAGATTTAGTCTTCAAAAATTGGGTCTGTGGCGGAAAGTAATTTAGATATAAGTATACCAAATTATATTGAAATCGGCTCAAATTTCGGTATAGCTCCCATATATATGTTTGACCGATTTTATATATTTGATAAAACAAACACGCTATGTATGTCCAATTTCATTGAAATTTGGAATGTGGTTTAAAAATATGCATGTCAATTATATTGAAATCAGTTCATATTTGGATATAGCTGCCATATATGTGGCACTCAGCGCCAAAACGACCTATCCCTCATGACCAAAAAAATCAAACAGGCTAAAAAGATCTAAACAGAACCTATTGAAATGTCTACTAAAAAACTCCATATTGCATTGAATAACACTAGGTTTTACTTCCGTCTAAAATAATGCAATATGGAATTTTTAGAATGTATTTCAAAAGGTTCCCGTTTCATCTTTATAGACAATTCAATTTTTGGGCAAGTGGGTTAGACCGCACAGTGTACCGACCGTGGCCAACAGTGGTAAAAATCAAGTACTTCGGAATACAAATTTATTGATTAGAATATAAATATCTCATTTTTAAGAAAGCGCTCTTCGATGTTGGCTATAGCGCGAAAATGAATGAACCGATCATCATATATTTTTGTGGTTTTATTAAGTACTTAACAACATTGCTTTAATACAAAAGACTTTTAAAAAATGGTGAACAGCGAAAGTCAAAATTAGATTTTTTACAAAAAATGGACCGTTTGTTACCATTAATTGGTCAAAACATTTTTTAAAGGAAATGTCTCATATATAAAGACAAGAGTTTGATGTATTCAATATGTTTTCAAAACATATGAAGACCAAATACTAAATTTCAGTCATTTCGCGTGGATATTGAGGCCACAACATTCAAAATATCGAAAATGGGGAGGTACGGTTCTATGGGGGCTATAGGAAGACGAGGACCTATACCAACAGATTTCTGGTGGAAAGTTATAAGCCCCCAACGAAGACTTAATACAAACTTTCAGCCATTTCGGTGTGCTAATCAGGCAAAAGCGTCGAAAATACCGAAAAACGGGAGTTACTTTCCTATGGGGGCTATATGAAGGCGTGGACCTATGCACGATATCATAACGTGGGCCTACACCCACAATTCTCTTTTGAAATGTTTTATACCTCTGCCGAAGACTAACCACCAAATTTAAGTAATTTCGGTTGGTCATTATTCCTAAAAATTTTTAAATCCCTAAAATCCAGAGGTACGGTTCTATAGGGACTATATCAAAACGTGGACCGACCATCCCAATTTTGTATCCTGTAGATTTTAAGTCAATAATAGGTATGTGTACCAAAACTAATGCACCTACGATAACTCCTTCTATTTTTGGCCACAGTTAATATGAACTCGCGATACAGTGGGCCGTTTTCGCGCTGAGCACCTCATATATTTTAGATCCAGTTCATGTATTTGATGCACTAAAAACGTAGCGTGTTTATCCAATTTCAATGAAATTTCAAATTATATTGAAATGGGTTCAGATTTCGATTTCATATATATTTTCGGTCAATTTGATGTATTTGATGCTTCAAACACGCTATGTATGTCCAATTTCAATGAAATTCTGAATGTGATGGATGCACCAAACACGCTAAACATGTCCAAAAAATTTTCAATATATATTGAAATTGAGTCAGATTTAGTTGTAGCTCATAAACATATTTTTGGCCGATTTCATGTATTTGATCTATCAAACACGCTATGTATGTCCCATTAAGTTTGACAAATTATATTGAAATTATTGTCAAGATTTGTAAAATATGTGCAAAATTATTGTGAAATCAGTTCAGATTTCAGTTTGTTCTTTTATTAAAAAATATCAAATATAAAATATTGAATTTCTGATTCGTTATTTAAGTAGCGATTTTGATGTCAGTAAAAGTCATCATTATAGTTCGCGTGTACTTATAGTCAGAAAGAATTTAACCAAGACTACATTTACTAAATACCACATACCACATAAGAGCACAATTTGTAAATGTGACCTACGTAAGAGTACCTATAGTCCGAAAGGATATAAGAGGAGCGTTACCTCCTGCACCATACAAAAATATCATGTTAAACTCCATACATAGCACTGAACGGGTAGAAAACGCCGTCATCCTATATTTATGCATTGAAATATTTAAAAAATTGTACAATTTAAAGGAAATTTAATTACACTGTGTGTAATTTTTTATGTCATGGAAAATTAACCATATTCTGACACCGCAGCGTAATGAAAGACGAAAAATAAGAAGACACGTGTCTCGGCGTTTTTTCCTGTTACTTCGAATTTCGCGGTTATGGGCTCCCAAAAAACTGAGGCTTTGATGTGAAAAAGAACCATTTTGTCAGGCTCATATCTTCTAAACCGCTAAGAATTTTGGTTTACTCGTGGAAGCAAAGTTGTAGCTCTCATCTTAAAGAATAATTATTGTGAAGACATAAAATCCATTCAACCTTATCTTCAAGGTCAAAATCGTTAAGGTCAAGTTTCCGTTATAATTTTATCTCAGATTTTGGTCTACAGATATCAAACCGATCAAAATTGAATCAAACAACCAACTACAAAAATGTACCTTAGATCTCAATAAACAACTTTCAATGAACATTCCAGGAACGGCCCTTTAAGCTCAAAATGCCATTATTTTTACTCATTCTTTCCTGGTCAGGTGCGTAAATAACAAACCTTTAAAATTTTCTAGAGTGTTGAACAGTTTGTTATTTCCAGACCTGAGCATTAACCATAATATAATTGTTAGTGAATTTTGAACATGAAGGAACGTTCCTAGAATGTTCATATGTTCTAAAAAGTTGTTAACTGAGATCTTAGGTACATTTTTGTAGTTGCTTGTATTCTTGAATTTTGAACGGTTCGGTATCTATGGACCAGAATCGGAGAAAAAAGTATAAAAATCGAATATTTTCTAAAGTTTTTTGCTATTTTGACCTTTAAGAACAGTTCGCAGTGGGCTCTGATGTTCCACAAAGTTGTATACTGATATATTCGCTACATTATTGTGGTTGAATGTTTTCTTGAATTTTGAATGGTATAATCTCTATGGAGCAGAAACCGAAAAAAGGAAATAAAAATTGCATTTGTTTTGCTATTTTGACCTTTAAGAACCATTTCTACAGGCTTCGTATGTTCTAGAAAGTTGTTTATTGAGATCTAAGGTACATTTTTGTAGTTGGTTGTTTGATTCAATTTTGATCGGTTTGATATCTGTAGGCCAAAATCTGAGAAAAAATTATAACGGAAACTTGACCTTAACGATTTTGACCTTGAAGATACGGTTGAATGGATTTTATGTCTTCATAATTATTATTCTTTAAGATGAGAGCTACAACTATGCCTCCACGAGTAAACCAAAATTCTTAGAGGTTTAGAGGATATGAGCCCGACAAAATCATCCTTTTTGACATTAAGGCCTCAGGTCTTTGGGGCCCATAACCGCGAAATTCGAAGTAACCGGGAAAAACGCCGAGACACGTGTCTTCTTATTTTTCGACTTTTATCACGCTGCGGTGTCAGAATGTGGTTAATTTTTTTCGTGTCGCACAGTGTTATTGGCATTGCTTTATTATGTACCTTATTCGGGGTAGCGAAGCGCACCGGGTTCAGCTAGTATTTAAATATATTATATCTATATAACTACTGAATGGATTTTTATGAAATTTGTAGACAATATTTAAGGTTATCCTAGGAAAAAAAGGAAATATATTTTGATTTATTTCAAAGAGGCCCTATTTTCTAAAAAGATATATTAAAAAAATGGTTTTAAAATTAAATATTCTTAGTTGGAGCCCGAAGTCCCGACCACGGCCACTTTTTAAATATCTTATATCTCAAAAACTAACTATTTTCATGAAGTTTTCGGAGGTGGCACGGTACCTCCCATATTAAGAAAAGCGATATATTTAGAAATTGCTTTAAATGATGACGTTCAACAGTATGAAAAGCGTATATCTGTCCATCAGCAATGAAAAACTAACCAGTTAGGAAAGTATCAAAGTCGGGCGGGGCCGACTGTATGATACGCTACACCACTATAAATATGTAAAATATATATTAGGGTGGTTTTAAAAAAATCGATGCCAAATTTTTTTATGCGTCACCCACCTAAAGTCTTTATTTTTGTTAGATTTTAAGATTGCCAATATTTGAGCACAATCGAAATATATTAGCACGTGTCACTGGGGCCTCAAAGTTGCCATAGCAATTTTTATAGGGCCAAGGGTGAATGAGTTAAAACCAGACTAATAAACATATATGGGAGCTATATCCAAATATGAACCGTTTTCGATATAAGTTGGCACATTTATTTTTAGACCGAATTCGTATTGGTTGGAGCGCAAGATAACTCTCGAACGATTTGGTCCAAAATGTGGCATTCGTAATATTTTGTGCAAACTTAGTTTAAGTTCGAAGATGGCTTATATCGGACCACTCCTTCAGGTATCTCCCTCACAAAAGTTCACAAATGTTCAGAAAAATTCTGCGCACGATAACTCTTGAAGGGAGGACCGATTTAGTCAATACTTTACACATCCTAATATATCTACACAAAATTTTGGATAAATTCACTTTAAGACCTGCTCTCCAATCACTTTGACTTTTTGAAGCAACTTGCATTCACTGCCTCAATTACGGCAGTAAAAGTTTTTTTAGGGGCAAGTCCATACTTCTTGAGAAAACACCACGAACGGTGTAAAAAACCCCTATGGCGCCGTACGTAGTGGCTGGAGAGATCGAACCGAATACTGCGTTCGTCCAAACTTTGGATATCAATTTCTTCGAATATTAAATAAAATTCGAATGTGGTGCTTATAGGTCCAACGCTTACGGTACTTTCCCTAAAAAAAATATATTCGCTAAAATGGTACGCGCGATATCTCATAAACCTAGCAGCCAATTCACACTGGTCCCAACCTGCGACAAAAATCGAAAAATCAATATCAGCAAATCTCTGCGACAATTCAGCAATTTGTCTCTAAACATATCATATTTTAATAATCCATTCCTGTTTTTGTCATTTCTAACAGTATTTAACAAAACAAAACAGAAGAAGTTGACATTAACGTATGATCTCTTAAAAACTTAAAAAACATCAGTAAGGTTGTGACTTCTTACAAGGCAAGTAACTCAAAATTGAAAGGATAAAATTATATTTTTCGAAATGGAAGTTTTAGTGCAAGGTTTTCTAATCAATTTTACATAAAAATTTGTACACATTATTCGCATGAAATGTGCTGGAAATCACATTTTATACCCTACACCACTATGTGGGTTTTGGCCAAAATGTTTGTAACGCATCGAAATAATGGTCGTAGACCCATAGAAATATATACCAAAATGACAACGATGTAACGTTGGTCAAACAAATAGAGCACAACTTTTCATTTTTGATTTTAATAATAATGACGAATATCACAGTTTTGGTTGGGGACCGTCCAAAAGCAAAGTCTGACTATGAACGTAGAAAATCCCATCATTACAATGATGTAAAAGTAAATGATGTAAAGCAGGTTGGCGTAGGTAGCCAAATAATGGAGACATGGCAATAGTCGGTAATACATCCCCTTTTTATTTTTTTGTAATCACGCTACACATCGCAATTTTGATTGGATCGTCACGAAATTTTGGGAGTTAATGGTGGTCCCACAGAGGAAAAACCCTATTGATTTTGGTAATGGTCAGATATTATTCAGGGGTCGGAAAGTGGAAAAAACTTATTTGGAGAAAAGGCCAACATTTTATTTCAAAGCGAATATCTCTCTTCTGTAAGAGGTATATCGAAAGCAAAACCTGACAAGGAAAGTAGAAAATATCACCTTTACAACGATGTGAAGTAGGTTGTCATAGGCTGTCAAACAACAGAGATATCGCAATAGTCGGTAATACACCCCTTTTTCCACTTTTCTGTGCAATCACACTACAGGTCGAAATTTTGATCGGATCCTGACGAAATTTTGGGGGTTTGAGAAAGAAGCCTATTGATGGTTGGCGTACATCCCACTTTTCCATTTTTTATTTGAGTTGTACTGACGATGTACTTAAATGGGTTTCAATAAAATTGAATAAAGGCGCTGAGCTATCCCAATTTTAATATTTTGAATTTTACCAATCAAAAGCTTACAACTACTACAAGAACTCCAAATAGCAAATTACAACCAATTCGAACCGAAAATGTAGGGAAATAGGGAGGTACCGTAATATGAGGGCTAAACCGAAACTTGGTCCTAAGACCACAATTTTTGGCGCAGGAAGTTTTTGATCATTCAGAACTTCAAATGGCAAATTACAACCAATTCGGGCCGAAAATGTTGATACAATCTTCAAAATACATGAAATCGGGAGGTACCGTAATATGAGGGCTATACCGAAACCTGGACCCTAGACCACAATTTTTCGCGCAGAAGATTTTGGATCATTGAGAACTCCAAATGGCAAATTACAACCAATTCGGGACGAAAATGTTGATAAAATCTTCAAAATACCTGAAATCGGGAGGTATCATAATATTAGACCCAGCAAAATGTTCGATGCCAATGATGCTATTCAAGAATGGATGCAAGTGAAATGGAATGTAATTTTTTCAGCATCTTCACTCATTCTTTTTACAAGAGCTTGACCCCCAAAAGATGCAATTCATTTTCAGATCCTAAGCATGTCATCTTTACCAACTCGATGGAATGGCATCTTCAACAATTCTTTGGCATGGCATCTATACCAATCCTTTGGCATGCCATCTTAACCAATTCCCAAGAATAGCATTTTCACTAATCTTTGGCATGTCATTTTCACCAACCCTTTCGCATGTAATTTTCACGTCTTGTTCGGAAAATGGAAAATGCTGTATTAAAAAATGATTTTATTTTTTTTTTTTATTTTATTAATTCAAAGGAATTAATGAAATAACTATAATTTTTTATCACAATAAAGTTTACATCTATAATTGCAGTTTGTTCTCGTTGTTGTAACAGTAGTTAATATGTTTGTATTTTCATTTTTCTGCTTAATCTGGGTCTATCAGTCGTAAGAATGTGGCTATTTCGTTATTTATATTTTTTATAACCACAAAGTTGCAAACTTGAGTTTCTTAGCAGGATTGGTAGGGCAATTGAAAAGGAGCAGTGTGTCGTGGGGGCCTGTGCTGTATGCTGGGCAGATGTTTTCCACGGTGTCATCAGTACTTGTCCTATGGAGATGGAGATGGCCTTTAGCGCAGTTGTTGTGCTGCTTACGGATCCTATGCTATTGATCGGCAATTGGAAAGTTATTTCTGATGCTGGAAGAACTATAGCCACAAGGGTCCTTGCTACGGGCGACAAAAGCGAAATCGGTTTGTAAGATTCACCTTTGCTGGCATCCTTTTTGGGCTTCAGTAGCTGGCCTATTTTCCAGACTTCGGGAACGATGTGTTTGGCAAGCAACAGGTTGTAAATTTAAGTGAGAAACTTGACTTCCGGCCGTCCCAGCTGTTGTAGTCTAAACACCGCCGCTGCACGCAACAGAGTTTACTTCCTCCGCAACAGGTTTTGATTCATCTTACAAAAGGATTTTACTTCCCATCAGTGCAGTGCAGATTTCGTCATTGAAAGATTTACTATTACTATTTTATTTTACATCGTTTTGGAAATGTTTGTTGTTTTGTAGGGATCTACAAATCAACTTGTTGAGCGGGGTTCTCTAGTGCAGGCAAGGAAACTTTTATAATTGGTCTGTTCCTTTACTTTTAAAAATGGTAATTGTTGCAAAAATGATAAAATTGGTGAACTGCTCTCATATAAATTGTATGCTGTTAAAAGTAAGGAACACGACTAATACCAAAGAATGCAGTCCGACTCTACTTTTAGCTCAATGATTGGGACTTCCTAGCATAATAAATCTTACATTGGTTTAAACGTACATACATATTTAGATAAATAGAAGAATATATACATGTTTAAAAATAAAAACACAAAATTCATCTTTATTGGATCGATGGAATGGGTTCAAATGCTAAGAAAAAGATCGGATCTATCACGACTTCCTTTGAATGGGTTCAAATGCTGATGCAAAGATCGGATCTTTCACGACTTTATTTGAATCAATGCAAAAGATCCAGTGAAATCATGGCTTCTCATGACCACTTCCATAAAATTTTGCTGGGGAGTTATAGCGAAATCTGGACCTATGATCACAATTTTTGGTGCAGGATGTTTTTGACCATTGGAAATCCCAAATATCAAAGTACAGCCAATTAGGGCCGAAAATGTAGATAAAAGCTTAAGTGCGCCCTACTTTATATGGGGGCTATACCAAAAACTTGGACCAATACAGTCAGACTTTTTGCAAGCGATTTTTGTACATGTAAACATGATCTGTAAATACACAATTTCAGTTATTCCGGTTGAATAATTCGGTATGTTATTGACGCCAAAATCTTCAAAATACCGAAAATCGGGAGGTACACTACTACTGAGGTTATATGAAGACGTGGACCTATATTTACACTTCTCTTATCAAATGTTTTATATGCCCACAACCTTCAAAATACCCAAAATCGGGAGGTACCGTTCTATGGGGGCTATATAAAGATGTGGACCTATACCGACACATTTCAGGTACGTAGTTTTATATCCACAGCAAAGACTTCATATCCAATTCCAGTCATTTTGGTGGGATATTGAGGTCACAACCTTCAAAATTCCGAAAATCGGGAGGAACCGTTCTATGAAGACGTAAACCTTTACATAGAAATTTCAGCTGGAAAGCTTTATGCCCCCAAAAGAAGACTAAATACCAAATTTCAACCATTTCGGTGGAATATTGAAGCCGCAACCTTCAAAATATCAAAAATTGGGAGGTACCGGCCTATGGGAGCTATATGAAGGCGTGAACCTATACCGATGAACCTCAGGTGGAAAGTTTTATATTCCCAACGAAGACTAAATACCAAGTTTCAGTCATTTCGGTGTGATAATGAGGCTAACACATTCAAAATACCGAAAATCGGCAGGTACCGTTATATGGGGGATCGATCAAAAAACTTACCGATAAAGACCATTTTCAATACCATACATCCTAGGAGGAACAGAAATTTCTATACCAAATTACAAAGCTCTATCTTAAAAAGTGCGAGCTGTATCTTGATTTCAGCAGCTGGACAGACGGACATGGTTATATCGACTTAGAATTTCATGCTGATCAAGAATATACAGGGTCTCTGACGAATATATTTCGATGTGTTACAAACGGAATGACAAATTTGATTATACCCTCCATATTATGGTGGAGGGTATAAAAAGTAACTAAAAATGTATTCAATCGGACGCTAACTTTATATGCGGTGGACCTATGTTAACAATTTTTGATGGAGAATTTTTGTGACCGCTGGGAAATTCAAATGCCATACTACAGATAGTTCGGCTAAGAATTGCGCCATTACACTGCGCGACATTTTTAAGGTAATCTTGTGCAAACAATTTGAACAGAGGATTTTTTGAAAGTACAGACCCAAATATGTCATGGTAAAATATTGACTTTTTAAAGCAATTCGGGGCTATGCCTCTGAAATCACTGCGAATCTCCTTCCGACCTCTGAGGCAAATTTGTAGACAAGGGCAAGAATAGAATATTTGAAGAAATATTGAACTCGAAAAACTACATTTATTGATTAAAATTTTAAAATATATCTAAAAATTCAATAAGTTGTAAACATTTCGCACCATATCTCCAGAAATGTTAAATTTTTCTTAATGTTTTCTTTTAAAAAAATATTCGCTGGAATGCAATACATAACTTTTTAGACCACGCCATTGTTCTAAAAGGCCTTCGTCACTTTCTTTTTAGTATACTATTCAACTATTATTTAATAAATATGCCAATAATGTGGTAAAATCCCAAATGCGAGAATAAACTGTTGGTGTGAACATTGTTTGAAATATGAAATATGATCTAAAATATCGCAGAAATAACATGAAATAAGCAGCTTAGAGTTTCAGAATGATAAAATGTGCGCCATAACTCGACTTGGGTTTTTATGCAAAGAAAATATGACCACGCCCAATTTTACGCCCACTTTTTCAATTTTCAATTTTTATCATTTCTACAAAAACTACTAAACCAATTATCCTGAAATTGCCAGGGAATGTACAGGGATGGCCCCGGTTAAAATAGGCTACAAATTTAGTTTAATTTGGAAGGGGCGGGGTACTTTCCCTATATTTATATCTATATAAATAAAAATCAAATGGCATCAGTTGAGAACGGCTGAACCGATTTGGATATTTCTTTCTGTGAAATGTTCGCCATAACTCGACTTAGGTTTTTATGCTAAGAAAAATTGACCACATCCACTAGTACGACCACTTTTTTCATTTTTCAATTTTTATCTTTTCTACAAAAACTACTGAGCCGATTTTTATATCATCAAATTCTAAAAGGGTATTATATATCTATAATGAATAACACTGGTCAACACGACTTTTGTTTCAACCGAATTTTTATTCGTTTCTTACTGAAATCGGCTAGTTATTTTTTGTTTTTTACGAGTTTTACCCAGAATTTCGTTATTTTCGGATACAAACAAATATTTTTTGTGGGGTTTTCGAAACCAATATCGCACGGAGATGTTGTACGCTCGATGCAAAAAAATTTGAAATAATTATTATGATTAAATATCAAAAAATATAGAAAACAAAACATACGACGGACCTTGTAAAAATTGCATATTTTGAGTACTTTAAGCTGTAATTACGTCATCGAGGGAAGTCATAGGATCTTCATATCGACACCTCCAAATAATAGTATGCTAAGTCTAAAAAGTGAGTTTTGCAGGAGAAGCTCTCAAAGTTTGGAAATTTTTTTGAACTTCAGTACTATGCTAAGTCAATATTTGTTTATAACTTCTGTTCGGATTGACCGATCATTACCAAAATTAGACAGAATTTAAGTTAAAGGACGTTCGACACCTGACAAATAATAGCTCGTTAATTCTG
This sequence comes from Musca autumnalis, assembly GCF_047663935.1. NCBI lineage: Eukaryota > Metazoa > Arthropoda > Insecta > Diptera > Muscidae > Musca > Musca autumnalis. Next base: position 183,120,191 of record NW_027411977.1, read on the forward strand.
AAAAGCGAGTTTTGCAGGACAAGCTCTAAAAGTTTGGACATTTCTTTGACCTTCAGTACTATGCTAAGTAAATATTTGCTTATAACTTCTGTTCGGATTGTCCGATCATTACCAAAATTTGACAGAATTTAAGTTAAAGGACGTTAAATATAAAAATATAAAGAACTTGAAAACATGCTAAGTCGACTTAGCATACTATTGTTTGGAGGCGTCGATATGTCATAACGGATATGCTTAGGGTATCTACTCGCAGAAAAATTTATGTTAGAAATTTGTTTGGATCCAAACAAATATATGTTCGGGACCGGTTGCAAACAAATATATGTTTGGATCCAAACATAATATGTTTGGGTCCAAACAAATATATGTTTGCAACATTTTGTAACATATCTCAATTTGATATGTTTGGGTAAAACATATTTTTTATGTTAGAACATCTTTTTCATGGGTGGAGAGAGGATGTTTTTCAACGAGAGTAATAACAGTGCTCTCGCGGATGCGGAATGCTGTTTTATAATAAAGAGTTATGTGTATTGTATAATAGAAGTCGTAGAAGCGAAGAAGGGGGCTTTGGTGCTTTGATGGCGTGTATGCGTCAATCTCGTGTGTTTCTTGTTTTGTTGTTGTTAACCAACGTAGCGGGCGAAGAGGATAAGAAGAAATGGTATGCATTATTTTGTTTTTTCTTTCTTCAGTGTTTTAGTTGCCAGCGTAGCGTCAAGACGGTAAAGTGAGTGAATAAATCAGTGTTTTGTGTTTTCTTAAAGAAATTGTGTTTTTAGTAAATTAAATGCCCAATACATATTCAGCCCAATCATGAATGAAAATTCCGTGCGGAATTTCTCTCTTTTCCCTTCTTTGCTATCACAAACAAAAAATCCGCACGGAAAAACATTCCGATGGAGAAAAAGTAGGTATCATGAACGCTCTCAAACATGTGTTTTCCTCCAAAAAAATCTCCTTGCAAAACTAAAGGGAGATTACAAAAAAGTTGGTATTTTCCAAAAATGTTGCAAAAAAAAATGCAAAATAAACAGTTTTGTTGGCTTTTTATACTAAAATCTTCAATTCGCGGTTGGAAATTTATTAAAAAATTAACATATTTCACAAAATAACATTAGTTTGCAAATTGGTCACTCTCAACTTTTTGTACCGATCAACGAATTTGCACATACAAAACACAGCTTCTTTATTGTTGAAAAACACTGGATAAATGCATATTTCCAATTATTTTTATTTAAAATTCATATTTTTTCAATTTTTGCAATCTTTTTTATTAAAAACACTCGTTTTTGATACATTCATGATAGTGGCAGTTCGATAGCACAATGCACTGTTTCCTTGGAATTTTACAATCTTATTTCATGATTTTCATAACAATTAACATCTTTTGAATTTCTTTGATCTGTAAAAGTGTAATTTATTTGATTAAATTTGTTTATTTTGTCTAAAAACACAAACACTTAACATTAGCTGTGTTCCTTTACTTATCTGAGGTTACCATTTTTCCCATTTGTTACCATTTTTAACCTGCAAAGCGTTCCTTAACCCCGAAAAGTGGCAAAACTGGAAGCAATTTTTAAGAGAGTGAGAGGGGAGAGAGCGAAAATGGCTTTCTCTTCTACCACAGGCTACCAGCAAAATTTCTGCAGGTAGAAAATGTCAGAATTGATTTTTCGACTTTTGTTTGACGATTATTTCACAAAATGGACGAAAAACCGAAGAAAAAGTCGAACACTGACAACACTAAATTAAAAACTGTGAAATAAAAGACGAAAATTGATTTTGTTATGTTTCTTTTTGACATTGCTGCCAGATATACCATTTTTCCGTTCCTTTACTTTTCTGGTAAAAATGTTCATGAGAGAGCAATTTTGAGCAATTTTGACACTTTTCTCTTTTACCACCCTTACCATTAAAAAAGTAAAGGAACAAAGCTATTTTCTCTTTGTTTTCACAACAATTAGGGCAAACAAGGTATGAAAACGACCATTCAGTGCTGCCAAATTCAATGATTATTTTTCTCACATTACTCATGATAGGAGGAATGTTCTCTCGAGAAAAATCTATTCCGCGAGAACTGCATTCCGCAAGAATATTCATGATTGGGCTGATTATAATTGAATCGAAAAGTTGAATGGAATTATTTTATTGGACAAGGAAGAAATCGCATTTAATATTGGTAATTACATACATACATATGTATATTTGAAATATGGTATATCCATATTTATTTATTATGATGTCCACTTTGAGTAAAATTTGTTTTATTTCACAACTAAGGAGAAGCGTTCAACTACGTTTCTATATATTTTTCTTTTTAAAAGTGTAACTATTTACACATTATTTCAATCAGTTTTTCTTTTATTAAAGTGTGTTATGTATTTCTTTGGAATTTTGTATGTACCTATGTGTCTGTTGTTGTTGTGCCTTTCAATAAACAAAAACACCAACATTTGTGTATATTATAGAGATATCAAGTGAGCTCTTACTGAGAGCAAGAGAGCATACATTTCAAAGTGTTTTACACAGGGGTGCCAAGTTGGTGGTTTTCCGCTACTTGTGGTGATTTTTGACATACAAAAACCACTGTTTGAGAAGGAATGTCAACTGTTTTAAGGTAAAAATCGCTGCAGGCCTATGGTGCGTATGTGGCTGTAGCGATTTTTACCTCGGAACAGTTGGCATCCCTGGTTTTACATTGAAATTTACGCTCCCTTACTGTCAGTAATCGCCCACTGGTGCATGTGTTTGTTTTTTTTGTGGCTTTTGGGTTTGTATTTAAATTGTTTGCACCCAAACATTTAAATTGTTTGCACTCAAACATATAAATTGTTTGCACCCAAACATAAATTTGTATGCACCCAAACATGTAATTTGTTTGCACCCAAACATATATTTGTTTGCACCCAAACATATATATGTTTGCACCCAAACATATATTTGTTTCCACCCAAACATCTATTTGTTTGCAGACCCAAACATATATTATGTTTGGGACTGTTGCAAACATATATATGTTTGCTGCAAAATATGTTTTGGACATATGTGAGAGAGGCCGTTTTTTTTGCGTGTATTCAAAATATAATATTCAAATATATAATAATAACCCAGCAAAATGTTCGATGCCAAAGATGCTATTCAAGAATGGTTGCAAGTGAAATGGAATGTCATTTTTTCAGCATCTACACTCATTCTTTTTACAAGAGCGTGACCCCCAAAAGATGCAATTCATTTTCAGATCCTAAGCATGTCATCTTTACTAACTCGATGGAATAGCATCTTCAACAATCCTTTGGCATGCCATCTTAACCAATTCCCAAGAATAGCATTTTCACTAATCTTTGGCATGTCATTTTCACCAACCCTTTGGCATGTAATTTTCACGTCTTGTTCGGAAAATGGAAAATGCTGTATTGAAAAATGATTCTCATCTTTTTATTTTATTAATTCAAAGGAATTAATGAAATAACTATAATTTATTTATCATCATAAAGTATACATCTATTATTGCAGTTTCTTCTCGTTGTTGTAACAGTAGTTAATATGTTTGTATTCTCATTTTTCTGCTTAATCTGACTCTGGGTCTATCAGTCGTAAGAATGTGGCTAATTCGCTATTTATATGGTTTGTAACCACAAAGCTGCAAACTTAAGTTTCTTAGCAGGATTGGTAGGGCAATTGAAAAGTAGCAGTGTGTCGTGGGGGCCTGTGCTGTATGCTGGGCAGATGTTTTCCACGGTGTCATCAGTACTTGCCCTATAGGAATTTTGACGTCTGCACCATCCCGAGCGTATTGACCCAAAACTAATCTGGTTTGTCCTGACAGCTGGCGCTTCTCAGCTGCGATAGATGGTGGATGTTCTCCAAGGACCGCATTCACACGATAACTGTTTACTGCATCTGCATTCGTGTGAATGCTACTTAAACCTGGTTGAAAGGCTTGTTGAGCTAGAGGTTCTCTCTTGTAACGTTAGACTTCTCTTTCTAGATTATGAGCACGGCTTGCTCTGAGTGAGTACTCTGCTAATATGGAGATGGAGATGGCCTTCAGCGGATCCTATGCTATTGATCGGCAACTGGAAAGTTATTTCTGATGCTGGAAGAACTATAGCCACAAGGGTCCTTGCTACGGCCGACAAAAGCGAAATCGGTTTGTAAGATTCACCTTTGCTGGCATACTTTTCGGGCTTCAGTAGCTGGCATATTTTCCAGACTTCGGGAACGATGTGTTTGGCAAGCGACAGGTTGTAAATTTAAAGCTCTGTTCCTTTACGTGCAAGAATCTTCAAGGTTTACCACTTTTTACTCGAAAAGCGTTCCTTTACTTCTGACACCATACTATTCATATGAGAGCATTTTACAACTTTTACTATTTTTGGCGGTTTTACCACTTTTAAAAGTAAAGGAACAGACCATAAGTGAGAAACTTGACTTCCGGGCGTCCCAGCTGTTGCAGTCTAAACACCGCCGCTGCACGCAACAGAGTTTACTTCCTCCGCAACAGGTTTTGATTCATCTTACGAAAGAATTTTACTTCCCATCAGTGCACCGATGCCTTTGCTATGCTATTGTGGTTGATTGTTTTCTTGAATTTTGAACGGTTTAATATCTATGGAGCAGAAGCCGAGAAAAGAGGATAAAAATCCCAATTGTTTTGCTATTTTGACCATTAATACCTGTTCCTTCAGGGTTCGTATATTCTAGAAAGATGTTTATTGAGATCTGAGGTACATTTTTGTAGCTGGTTGTTTGCTTCAAATTTGATCGGTTTAATAGCTGTATAACCAAACTTGAGAAAAATTTTAAAAGAAATTTGACCATGGAGATTTTGACCTTGCAGATGAAGTTTGATGGGTTCTATGTGTTCACAATATTTGTTCTTCAAGACAAGAGCTACAACTTTGCCTCTGAGATAAATTCAAATTTCCTAACGGTTTGGAAGATATAGTCCTGGAAGATATAGTCCTAAATGACCCGTTTTAAATCAAAGCCTCAAACCTTTGGAGGCATATAACCGCGAAAGTTGATGAGATATTGAAAAACGGGGAGACACGTGTCTTCTCATTTTTGGTGTTCTAACACACTGTGGAGTTAGAATATGGTTAATGAAACATGACTTAAAAAATTACACACAGTGTTACTCAATAAAATTGGAGTGGAATATTGAAGCAATGATTTTGAACTTTTGCGAAGTAGGAAACAAAGGAAAAGTTAAGATATTTCTAAGGTTTTCCGATTGTTACCCTTTCTTGTGGTCTTACCGAAGTGATATCACTGAATTACATAACATTAAATGTAGTTGTGAGTTATTTGATAAATGATACACCCAAAAGTATATGCATCAGTGCAGTGCAGATTTCGACATTGACTCCAACTGCAGATTACTATTTCGTGAATTTTATTTTACAACGTTTTGGAATTTTTTGTTGTTTTGTAGGGATCTACAAATCGACTTGTTGAGCAGGGTTCTGTAGAGCAGGCAAGGAAACTTTTATAATTGTTATGTTCCTTTACTTTTAAAAATGGTAACAGTCCGACTCTACTTTTAGCTCAATGATTGCGACTTCCTAGCATAATAAATCTTACATTGCTTTAAACGTACATATTTAGAAAAATAAAAGAATATATACATGTGTAAAAATAAAAACACAAAATTCATCTCTATTGGATCGATGGAATGGGTTCAAATGCTAAGGAAAAGATCGGATCTACCACGACTTCCTTTGAATTGGTTCAAATGCTGATGAAACGATCGGATCTTTCACGACTTCCTTCGAATGGTTTCAAATGCTGATGAAAAGATCGGATCTTTCACGACTTCATTTGAACCAATGCAAAAGATCCAGTGAAATCATGGCATCTCATGGAACCACTTCCATAAAATTTTGCTGGGAAAGTTCATAGCTCCCATGATTCGGCCATAACCTAAAAATCGTCATGATTTCGCCGATTTCAGACAGAAACGAAAAAAAAATCCGGTTGAAACATTGAAATTTTTCAATTTTTTTGAGCAGTGTAATTTATAATACCGCTTTCAATTTCTAAATATTTTGATTTTCTTTTAGTTTATTTTCGTCTTCGCTCATTATTTGCAAAGACATAAATACATCTATGACTAGACAAAATGCATGCAACAAAAAAATGTTTACGAAACCTTGTATAGAAACATTACCCTTAACAGGTTGCAGTTAATTCAAAATCGCAACCAAGAAGGAACATTTCATGTAATGGTATCAGAAACGAAATTTAAGAATTCAAGGATCTATTCAAGAATAATTCTATGTCAATTGGATCGGTAAATTCGGTTAAATACGTAAAAATGTATAAAAGAAAAAAATGTTATATGTATCACCATATCGTAATATAACATTATGTTAAATTCAAAAGCCATTCACTGAAGAATGATGGCAAAAAAATGTCTTATCTTGTTGTATTTATGTCTTTGTTATTTGACAATCGCCTACAAAAACTGATAACATTTTGAAATACAATTTGTATACCCTCCACCATAGGATGGGGGAAATATTAAGTTTGTCACTCCGTTTGTAACTACTCGAAATAATCATTGTAGACCCCACAAAGTATATACATATATTCTTGATCAGCGTGCAGTTCTACATCGATATAGCCATGTCCGTCCGTCTGTGGAAATCACTCTAGCGTCCGAACGGATTGACGTAGGTTGATGAAATTTTGGGAAAATATATTATATGTACGTAGGACTTTTGGTATTGAAAGCGGGCTATGTAGGTCCACGCTCGTTTTAAGGAATTTTTAAGATATTTGTCCCATTTTACCACCGAATTGGTTGTAATTTGGTTCTTTGTGTCTCCAGAGGCCAAAAAGCATTCCTACCAAAGTTGGGTTATATAGGTCTACGTTTTGGTATAGCCCCCAAAATCTGGCTATGTGTGTCCGTCCGTCCGTCAGTCCGTCCGTCCGTCCGTCCGTCCATCTAAACCTTGTAATCACGCTACAGGTCGCAATTTTGATCGGATCGTCACGAAATTTTGGATGTTGATGGGGGTCGCGGACGGCAAGAAGCCTATTGATTTTGGTGATGGTCGGGTAATATTTAGGGGTCGGAATGGGCAAAAAACTTTTGTGGATAAAAAGACAACGTTTTTTTCCAAAGCGAATATCTCAGCTTCTATACGGGGTATACCAAAAGCAAAACCTGTCAATAAAAGTAGAAAATATCGCCTTTCTAATGATGTAAAGTAGGTTCAACGAAGATATCACAATAGTCCCAAATAAAACCCAAATTTTCATTTTTGCAATTTTAATTATAATGACGAATATCATAGCTTTGGTTGGGGACTTTCCAAAAGCAAAGCCTGGCTGTGAAAGTAGAAGATCCCATCTTTACAATGATGGTCGGCGTAGGTGACCAAATAACGGAGATATCGCAATTGTAGGTAATACATCCCATTTTTCCATTTTTTGGAAATCACGCTACAGGTCTGAATTTTGATCGGATCGTCACGAAATTTTGAGGGTTAATGGGGGTCACACAGATGAAGCCTATTGATTTTGGTGATAGTCGGATAATATTTAGGGGTCGTAATGGGCAAAAAACTTATTTGGAGAAAAAAAAAACAACGTTTTTTCCAAGCGAATATCTCAGCTTCAATATGGGGTATACACAAAAGCAGAACCTGGCCATGAAAGTAGAAAATATCGCCTTTCTAATGATGTAAAGTAGGATCTCGTAGGTGATCAAACAACGAATATATCGCAATAGCCGCTAATAGAACCAAACTTTTTATTTTTGCGATTTTAATAATAATGACGAATATCACAGCTTCGGTTGGGGATCTTCCAAAAACAAAGTCTGACGATGAAAGTAGAAAATCCCATCTGTACAGTGATGCAAAGTAGGTTGGCGTAGGTGGTCACATAACGGAGATATCACAATAGTCGGCAATACATCCCATTTTTTCATTTTTTTGTAATCACGCTACAGGTCGCAATAATCGGATCGTCACGAAATTTTGGGGGCTAATGGGGATCCTAAAGAGAAAGAAGCCTATTGATTTTGGTTATGGTCGGATAATATTCAGAGGTCGGAATGGGCTAAAAACTTATTTGGAGAAAAAGTCAACGTTTTATTTCAAAGCGAATATCTCTGCTTCTAAAAGGGGTATATCAAAAGAAAAACCTGCTGATGAAAGTAGAAAATATCACCTTTGCAACGCAGGTTGTCGTAGGTGGTCAAACAACGAAGATATCGCAAATGCCGCTAATAGAACACAACTTTTCATTTTTGCGATTTTAATAATAATGACGAATATCACTGCTTTGGTTCAGGACCTTCCAAAAGCAAAGTCTGACAATAAAAGTAAAAAATCCCATCATTACAATGATGTAAAGCAGGTTGGCGTAGGTATCCAAATAACGGAGATATCGCAATAGTCGGTAATACATACCATTTTTCCACTTTTTTGGAAATCACGCTACAGGTCGCAATTATAATTGGATCGTCACGAAATTTTGGGTGTTATGGGGGGTCCCACAGAGGAAAAAACCTTTTGATTTTTGATAATGGTCGGATATTATTCAGGGGTCGGAATGTGACAAAAAAATATTTGGAAAAAAGGCCAACGTTTTATTTCAAAGTTAATATCTCCCTTCTGTAGGAGGTATATCGAAAGCAAAACCAGGCAAGGAAAGTAGAATATATCACCTTTACAACGATGTGAAGTAGGTTGTCATAGGTGGTCAAACAACAGAGACATAGCAATAGTCGGTAATGCATCCCTTTTTCCATTTTTGTGCAATCACACTACGAAATTTTGATCGGATCCTCACGAAATTTTGGGGGTTGATGGGGCTCTAACACAGAAAGAAGCCTATTGATGGTTGGCATACATCCCACTTTTCCATTTTTTATTTGGGTTGTACTGTCGATGCACTTAAATGCGATTCAAAAAAATTGACCTGAGTTAATAAAGACATTCAGAGCAAAGGCGCCAAGCTATCCCAATTTTAATATTTTGAATTTTATTAGTCAAAAGCTTATGAACAGGGGTAGTGGTGCAGGGTATCACATAGTCGGCCCCGACCCGACTGTAGCCTTGGCTCACTTGTTTTAATATATTTTGAATGTATTAGTCCCATTTGACAACAGAATCGGTTGCAACTTTGTATTTTGTGTTTCCAGAGGCGTAGAAACATTTCTACCATAAAATGTTTATATAGGTCCAAGTTTTGATATAACCCCCATAGGACGATATCTCCCGATTTTCGGTATTTTGAAGGTTTTGGCCTCATTATCACACCGAGATGGCTGAAATTTAGTATTTAGTCTTCGTTGGGAGTATAAAACTTCCCCCTAGAAATTTGTAGGTATAGGTCCGCGCCATCATATAGCCCCCATAGAATGGTAACTTCCGATTTTCGGTATTTTGAAGGTTGTGGCCACATTAATCCACCGAAATGGCTGAAATTTGTGGTGGAGGGTATAAAAAGTTCGGCCCGACCGAACTTAACGCTTTTCCCACTTGTTTTTTCCTCTTCTTTTGTTAGGTTCATATAAACGACAGTAGATAAATAAATACCCCTCATTCCGCAAAAATGACATACCCATGCTTTGAAATTAACATAACAACGACACACATAAACACAGCACATTGTTGTAGCGGAAAATCTCTCTATGCCATAAAAAGTTATTTTCTCTCGCTCTTGAGAGCGAGCGAGACAAACGTTGAAAACCAATATAACAACAAATATTAGTTAAAAAACTTAAACACATTTCAATGAATTACACTGTGCAACAAGGTTTCTGTGCGGTGGAAAATTCCTTTTGGAGATGAAAGCCCTTGATGAGTATATTAAGAACCCAAAAGGAAATTTTCCCCATAGGTCAAGTTTCTGAGATATCGCGCGATGAATTTTTTGAATTTTCGCGTATGATGCTTAAGAAAATAGCTTTATATCTCTGTTTGCCGTTTTGTAGCTTCGTTTTGAGATTACTTTTCTTCAGTCAAATCGAATGGCGAATCTTTTTGTAGAACATTTCATTCTTCTAACTCAATTCCCTTAATGTCCTTTTCGTCCTTTCTTTCTTGAACCGTAGTAAAAGTACCACAAGATGAGATTTTACAGCATCCAAATATTCCACAAAAATGTTGCTCAGAGAATTTTAGGTATGGTTCTCATTGACAACTAATCTATATTGTCACGTTTTCATTGTCTTTTTTGACATTTACCCGGTTTTTGTTCAGAAAAAACCTATGTTTTGTTTTTCTGTGTATTCGTTATTTGTTATGTATTGGTAGGTAGACATAACCATTGGTTATCGCTTATATTGACATCTGGGACGTATCTGAAATATTTACCATATATAGCTCCCGATATGCTGAGCACGTTAATGACAAATTTTCTTGGAAAATAGATCCGGTTATCTAATATTTTGAACCGGATATAGCGATATAAAACCCGGATTTTGTACCGATGTTAAGTAACCGATTAAGCTTATATGTATACCATTAGAAAGCTAAGAAAATTGCCAATCAGGGAAAATACATTTTTTGACAGCATCTTACCTGAGTTCGGTGCTAAAACAAAAAACCCGTATTCTTGAACCGTTTTTAGGGAAAAATATCACTGCGCGTAAATATGGAGATAAAAGCTTGGTGGGTGAAATATTCTTTTTGCCGATGAAAGTCGATGAAGTTAATATTATGAACCCGGAAGGGCAGTTATGCCATAGGTCAAACTTCTGAGTTATGGCGTGATGCATACATTCTTGATGAACTTTAAGAGAACGACAATAAACCCGTAACATAAATTCCATTTCGCTATAACTCAGAAGTTTGACCTATGGCATAACTGCCCTTCCGGGTTCATAATATCAACTTCATCGACTTTCATCGGCAAATAGAATATTTCACCCACCAAACTTTTATCTCCATATTTACGCGCAGTGATATTTTTCCCTAAAAACGGTTCAAGAATACGGGTTTTTTGTTTTAGCACCGAACTCAGGTAAGATGCTGTCAAAAAATGTATTTTCCCTGATTGGCAATTTTATTAGCTTTCTAATGGTATACATATAAGCTTAATCGGTTACTTAACATCGGTACAAAATCCGGGTTTTATATCGCTATATCCGGTTCAAAATATTAGATAACCGGATCTATTTTCCAAGAAAATTTGTCATTAACGTGCTCAGCATATCGGGAGCTATATATGGTAAATATTTCAGATACGTCCCAGATGTCAATATAAGCGATAACCAATGGTTATGTCTACCTACCAATACATAACGAATAACGAATACACAGAAAAACAAAACATAGGTTTTTTCTGAACAAAAACCGGGTAAATGTCAAAAAAGACAATGAAAACGTGACAATATAGATTAGTTGTCAATGAGAACCATACCTAAAATTCTCTGAGCAACATTTTTGTGGAATATTTGGATGCTGTAAAATCTCATCTTGTGGTACTTTTACTACGGTTCAAGAAAGAAAGGACGAAAAGGACATGAAAGGAATTGAGTTAGAAGAATGAAATGTTCTACAAAAAGATTCGCCATTCGATTTGACTGAAGACATGTAATCTCAAAACGAAGCTAAAATAACGGCAAACAGTGATATAAAGCTATTTTCTCAAGCACCATAGGCGAAAATTCAAAAAATTCATCGCGCGATATCTCAGAAACTTGACCTATAGGGAAAATTTCCTTTTGGGTTCTTAATATACTCACTAAGGGCTTTCATCTCCAAAAGGAATTTTCCACCGCACAGACCTTGAGTTCCAATTTGTGGCACAGTGTTATTTGTTTGAACTCGTTTATCGGTTTTTAATAACATTTTAATGTTTGATAAATATTTTCCCAATATGTTTGCAATATTTTATCGACATTCAACAAAAATATGGTGATGAAGCTTTTAATCAAAATTTTCGGGGTGTCTTTTTTTTCTGTGTATTTTTCTACATTGATGCCAACACAGCTTCCACTTAAATTAATTTTAATGGTCGACCTTATGGGATTCCTCCTGAAACACTTCATTTTAAAGAATGTCTATCATACTATATAGAATATGTTAACAGTTCGCGAATTCTGAATGGGTGAAACTCGGATTTATCGATTGTAAAACATTTTTGGTTTTCGCCATATATAAATATCTCAAACGGTGTGGGAAATACGCATACCAAAACATGCAAAATTGCCCACAGGCAACATCGGGCCACAAAGAGTTAAAATTCAAATAAAAAAATGGGATGGATTAGCGGCTATTGTGATATCTCAGTATTTTCTTTGCAAAGGTGACATTTTTTACATTCATTGTCAGATATTGCATTTGGAATACCCATAATAGAAGCGGATATATTCGTATAAGAATAAAACGTAGACTTTTACTACACATAGGTTTTTTTACCCACTCCAACCCCTGAATATTATCTGACCGAAATCAATAGGTTTCTTTCTATCTGGGAAACCCATGAACACTCAAAATGTCGTTACGATCCGATCAAAACTGTAGCCTCTAGAGTGATTGCAAGGTTTAGATGGACAGACGGGACGGGCGGGCAATATATGTAGCCAGATCGACTCAGCTCGTCGGGACATTAATTTTGGTATTTTAAAGGTTGGTCTACGACCATTATTTCGATGTGTTACAAACTACTTAGCTAATGCCAACTTATAATAACCTCCCCACATAGTCCTACAGGGTATAAAAACTATTTCCTACGAACATCCTTTAAAGGACTTGGTGATACTTCCCATTTATGAATGAGGGCAGTTCATTTATACATTTAGCTCCAAATACTCAGGAAATAAAAGCCAACCTTTTCATGTCAATACATTCATAAATAATACACATATTTTCTTTTGGTCGCAGGGTTAATGTGCCGTAGACAATGAAAGTGATAAGTTTCATTCATAAAACGTGCAGACTTCATCAGGAAAAAATACTGAAAGAAAACCATATTTAAAATTAAGCATATCTCTGATATCAACCGACAACTCCTCCTGCAGTGACTTTGCATTTTCCAAAACATAAATTGTCGGCCAGATAACCCAAAATTGTATTAGTTGTGTATTAGAATTCAAGTGACAACGATGAAAAAATTATCGGTTATCGTTCTATGGCTATTGCTACAGCAAAATAAAATTGTCGCGAGTTATGGTATCAGCATAGAAGAAGTGATACTGCAGTTAAATCAACTACATCAAACAGAAATAAATGTTTTTATAAATCTTCAAGAAAAGGAAAATAAAAATTCGTCATTTAATGAGTCTTTAGAGAGAGTCTCAACGCTAACAAAATTAGTGTATACCAATCTTGGAACTATTCAAGTCTTAAAAGGATTCTATTCGGAAAATATTCTTACCGTGGTTTGGCTGAACTCGAAAAATATAAATTCAGCTTTTGTGGCCATAAATAAATCACTTAAAGGCCTACAATATACAAATCTATTGATCGTTTATGATGGAAATGAAATCGACCTACAGAATGCAATATTTTTGCAGATATTTGAAAAATGTTGGCAGAATGGTATTACCTCTGTAATAATATGGTCTAAGCGCATACTCTTTACTTATCATCCTTACCCGAAAATTGAAATACGAATCATACAAAATATATCCGACTTCAGCAATAAAAATCATTTGGAAAATTTCCAAGGATATACGATAAAAATTCCCGCCTTTGATTTTCCACCACGTTGCTTCAACTACACAAATCATCAAGGACAGTTGGTGTATGCCGGCTATATCTACAAGCTAATAACAGATTTCTTTGCCCATCACAACGGAACAATTGAGTATTTTTTCGCTGATATGTGGGGGAAAAATGCCGGCGTGGAAAATTTATTAATGAAATGTGTTCCCACAGGATGTTCATTTATGCCTATTTTGCTGGATGTCCATGAAATGTTTGTGCCTAGTTGGGCGCCATTTTTGTCAAAGGTCCAGTTATTGGTACCCGCTTCAAAGGAAATATCCAAAAGTTTATATCTACTAATACCATTTGATGGCGTTGTTTGGACAATTGTTGTCATCACAGGATTTTTATACACCCTACTTATGTTCGTGATTTTAAGACGTTGGAAACCTAACAACGACACTGGCCTGGCCTTTATGGAAGCATTTAAAATTATCATCTTCTTGGCACCGACAATATCCAAGGGCAGAAACTTGAGACACTTTCTTTTGTGTTTACTTTGTCTCTTTACAGGACTATTTCTTACCAATTTCTATACATCCAGCCTTTGGAGTTTGTATACCTCTAAAGTTTATGAAAACGAATTGCAACGGCTTACAGATATTGAAAATACCAATCTACATGTCCAAATATATAGCTTAGATAAAGAATTTTATGATCAAATATTTGACAGATTACCATCCATAATTGGGCAGCGAATGTACATCGGTGATGACGACCAGTTCATGCTAAATCGTCAGAACTTAATCATGTCTCACATATATCCGGCCGTAGAGGATTTAGCTGATTATTTGCTACTCCAACAAATGTACTTAAGTCGACCAAAGGTCATAAAGTTAGCAGAACCACTTTACTATAGACTATTTTTTATCTCCATGCATCCGCAAACACCTTTCCAGCAACAATTCAATCGATATTTTTCGCGTATTTTCGAGAGTGGTATCTTCAAAAAATTCATGATGGATGGACAATGGGACGGCATGATAAGTGGTAATTGGAGGCTGTTTGAAAATGATCGGGTCATAAACGAAGCTCTGACCATGTCGTATTTTCAATATGCATTCATACTGTTATTGATTGGTTTGGGAGCAGCAATTCTTGCCTTCATTGTGGAAATTTTTTGTGGTTTAAAAAAGGAATCAAAAATTAAAAGAGTTGCAAGTAAATAAGTTCTATTATTTTTATTATCATTGATATTACTAAGTTGATATATGTATTTCAAATTTTAAATATTAATGTAATGTACTTAGAAGAGGCACTAACATTTAAATCATTTGCTCGCTTTTTCAGTTCCACAAATATATTTTACCGTTAGCATTTTATCCAAACTCTTGTTTTTACAGTGTTTTTCTTAACTTGCTTTGTGTCCGTTTAGTTCGAATCTGGTAACTCATTTTTAAAACAGTTGCAGTTGACAAATTGGACTAAAACTTTGCACAATTTTCAGACATGGATGACAATACATGAATATGAAATTAAAACAAAGATTGGTCCATTTTACAGTGTTTAACGATGTTTTATTTAAATTGCATTTTAAATCTGGTAACTCAATTTTTACACAGTTGCAGTTGACCAATCAGATTAAAACTTTGCACACTTTACCGATTTGGATGACAATAAATGAATATGAAATCAAAACCAATATTGGTCCATTTTTACAGCGTTTTTACGGTGTTTTATTAAAATTGCATTTCAAATCTGGTAACTCAATTTTGACACAGTTGCAGTTGACCAATCGGATAAAAACTTTGCGCACTTTTCAGATTTGGATGACAACACATGAATATGGGCCCAATTTTTTCTACAGCCCCCATATAGCGGTACCACCCGATATCAGGTATTTTGAGGATTTTATCTTAATTTTTGCCCGAATTAGCTGCCACCAAAAATTGTGAACATAGGTCCTGGTTTTGGTATAGCCCTATTATAGCGGTACCACCCGATTTCAAATTGGCTGTAACTTGGCAATTGGAGTCTCCAATGGACATAAGTCCAGGTTTTGTTATAGACTGTATATAACGGTACTATACGAATTCAGGCATTTTAAAGTTTTTATCTAAATTTTCGGCCTAAATTGACTACAATTTTGTTCTCAGTTTTTTTTTTTTTTTTTTTTTGAGAAATTCCATCATGAGAAAGAATATATTTATTGAGGCTAAGCGGCAAATTATTTCCTAGTTTTAAATGCATCTCTAAATAAAACAATGAAACTTAATTTTTTTTTTAATTATATTTTATTTATTTTTTATTGTTTTATTATATTTGTTATTTTTCATATTTTGACTTTTTTACATATATTTTTTTACTACTGTCGGCAACATTAATATTACCATTTTTAAAATCTGATGTCGCCTGGCCCGGGATTGGAACCCGGAAATGCAGAATGCCAACCAAGCATGTTATCCATTGCACCACCGTTCAATATAATACACAGATGGACTAATGGCCCTTATATGTATGTTTAACACTGTACAATATAAATAAATGTAAACAATCGCTTTTTTGATCTAAAGTAAAGTACAGTACACATTGCCAGTTTTGAATGACGATTTTTTGCAATTATAGATAATTGTCCAACCGTCCAGCAACCACAAAACATTTTGTGGTTGCATGATGGATGACAAAAATGAACGGCCACACTAGCAAGCAACAACAAAGCTGTCATTCAAAACTGACAATGTATACCCAGCTTAAGACACGCAAGGGATTCTGCACAAGGAGTAAATAAGTTAAAAAAGAGAATAAACCATGCTCAATGAAATTGTTTTTGTAAAATTACAACAGTCGCTTTTTAATGCTATTTCGGACACTTTTAAGATACGCATTTGCTAAGAGAAGATATGTTTAACTTCCAAATGTTTGGAGGGTTTGTACATTTGTATGTAACATGCATAAGCAAAGGAGATAGACCCATAGTTCCTTTTGGCTATATACATATAATCACTTTCTGAGTCTATTTATACATGTCCGTCCGTCCGTCCGTCCGACCGCCCGTTCGCAACATACGGGTCACATTTATTGTCCGATTGAGCCGAAAATTAAGGAATATAATTTTTTAGCCATAGGAAGAACGCTGTTGCTTTTGGTGAAAATGGGTTCAGATTTGGATTTCCCGTATTTGCCTATTTCAATGAAATTTGGAATGTGTGACTGAATTCGGTTTAAAAATAAATGTGCCAACTTATATCAAAATCGGTTCATATTTGGATATAGCTCCCATATATGTTTATTAGTCTGGTTTTAACTCATTCACCGTTGCCCCCATACAAATTGCTATGGAAACTTTGAGGCCCGATTGTGCTCAAACTTTGGCAATCTTAAAATCTAACAAAAATAAAGACTTTCCTAACTGGTTACTTTTTCATTGCTGATGGACAGATATACGCTTTTCATACTGTTGAACCTCACCATTTAAGGCAATTTTTAACTATATCGTTTTTCTTAATAGGGGAGATACCGTGCCACCTCCGAAAACTTCATGAAAATAGTTAGTTTTCGAGATATAAGATATTTAAAAAGTGGCCGTGGTCGGGACTTCGGGGTCCAACTAAGAATATTTAATTTTAAAACAATAGCCCCCTCCCCTGAAATTCATCAAAAAATATATAGCTTATTTTCAACCCTGGACTTTAACGATCCTTTTTTGAAAATTTTATGTAATAAGATTATGCAGTTTTGGAAGATTATGCAGTTTTCAAGTTGGGTATTTTGGCTCCAAATAAGTATCTAGAGTCGGAACACAATCCCATTGTCTCCCAAAATTAGTTCTCAAAGCGATATGGTCATAAGTTTTGCATATATAGCGTTTAAAAAGGACGTAGGGAAAGTACCCCACCTCCTCTTAAATTCATAAAAATCACCCGTTTTTCGCAATTTATCTTTTCAAGCCGATAAGTCCATAATTTGTTTTTAATATATCTTTTTAGAAAATAGGGCCTCTTCGAAATTCATCAAAATATATTTCCTATTTTTATCATAGGATAACCTTAAATACTGTCAACAAATTTCATAAAAATCCATTTAGTAGTTTTATAGATATAATATATTTAAATAAAAGGGTATGGTCGGGTCTTTAGGTCCCAAATAAGTACATAAGGTCATTGATACAATCACCATTGTCTCGCAAATTAATTTTCAAAACATAGGGCATAGGGGTTGTGCCCCACATCTCTTCGAAATTCAAATAAATATGTAGCCTATTTTCACCGGGGGCAACCCTGTACATTTCCTGAAAATGTCAGGAAAATCGTTTAAGTAGTTTTGTAGATGTAACAAATGCTGTGTTCCAGAACCTGCAAGAATCTACAAATTTTTACTACGATTACAATCTTTCTTTTATGATATCGCAACAAATAGTAAAAATTAGTAGATTTTTGCAGTTCTGGAACAGAGGAATTTATTAAAAAATGGTCGTAAAAGCGGGTTAAATTTTACATTCCGTGAAAACCTAAGTTGGACTATGGCGAACATTTCAAAAATAAATAAATACCCAAATCGATCCAACCGTTCCCAACTGAAGCAATTACCGCAGCAATTGCCAACGAACGACATTTGATTTTTATTTTTAAAAATTTTAATTTATTTACTTCCAACATTTTTAATTCACATACCATGTACGGTTCTGCGTATGTTATTTCAAGACTGTTTATTTAAAAAAACACAAAGAATTTCCACAATGAAGACTAGAATTGCTGCTCCCAAACCGATTAATAACATTATAAGTGCATATTGAAAATACGACATGGTTAGAGCTTCATTAATCCGATCATTTTCAAATAGATTCAAACTTCCACTTGTCATGCCATCCCTTTGGGCGTCTTAAATACATTTGTTGGAGTAGCAAATAATCAGCCAAATCCTCTACGGCCGGATATAAATTAGGCATGATTAAGTTCTGGCGATTTTGCATGAACTGGTCGTCATCGCCGTAGTATATTCGCTGCACAATTATGGGTGGTAAGGTGCCAAATACATGATCCCAATATATTTTATCCAAGCTATAGATTTGAATATTAAAATTGGTACTTTCAATGTCTGTAAGTCGTTGTAATTCGTTTTCATAAACTTTAGAAGTATACAAACTCCAGAGGCTGGATGTATAGATATTTGTAAGAAATAGTCCTGTAAAAAGACACAGTAAACACAAAAGAAATTGTAGCAGGTGCCTACCCTTGTAGGTAGTCGGTGCCAAGAAAATGATAATTTTAAATGCTTCCATAAAGGCCAGACCCGGGTCGTTGTTAGGTTTCCAACGTTTTAAAATTACGAACATGAGTAGGGAGTATAGAAATCCTGTGATGACAACAATTTTCCAAACAATGCCATCAAATGGTATTAGTAGATATAAACTGTTGGATATTTCCTGTGAAGCGGGCACCAATAACAGCATCTTTGACAAAAATGGCGCCCAACTAGGCACAAATATTTCTGTGACATCCATCAATGTAGGCATAAATGAACATCCAATGGGAACACATTTCATTAAATGCGTGTCCAAGCTAAAATTTTGCGCCCACATATCAGTGAAGAAATACTCAGTTCTTCCGTTGTGATGTGCAAAGAAATTCGATATAAGCTTATAAATATAGCCGGCGTACTCCTTGACGATTTGTGAAGTTGAAGAAACGTTGTGGAAAATCTATAGCACCAAGCTTGACTGTATATCCTTGGAAGTTTTCCAAATGATTTTTGGTACTGAAGTCGGATATGTTTCGTATGACTTTTGTTTGAATTTCTGGATAAGGATGATAAGTAAAGAGTAGGCCATAAGACCATATCATTACAGAGGTAATACCATTCTGCCAACATTTTTCAAATATTTGCAGAAATTCGGCTTTCTGTAACTCAATCATAAACCAACAATAGGTTTGTATAGTGTAAGCCGTTGAGTAATTTATTTATGGCCGCAAAAGTTGAATTTATATTTTCCGAGTTCATCCAAGCCACGTTTAAACTATTCTCCGAATAGAATCCTTTTGTGCCTTGAATATTTCTGAGATTGGTTCTGATTTCCATTTTCCTGAAGATTTATAAAAACGTTTATTTCAGTTTGGTATAATTGATTTAGTTGTAGTATAACGTCCTCAATGATTACACCATAACTCGAGGCAATTTGATTTTGCTGCAGCAATAGCCATAGAACGACAAACAGCGAAATTTTTGCCAACGTTGCCACTTGAATTCTGATGAACAACTAAAAAAATTTTGGTTATCGACACACTATTTATGTTGTGGTAAATGCAAAGTGACTGAAGGAGGAGGTGTCCGTTGATATCAGAGATATGCTTAATTATACGCTATACCACTACATGGATAGAGTATAATCATTTAGTTTTTGATCAATGTTGATAAATACTTACCTCGCAATTATGTAACTAGAGACGCCTTGTTATTTGATTAGACGTGTCACTAATATTTCTGGTACCATTTAAAACAGAACGTCTCTGCTTTCCAATGAGGTATATTGTTTTGTGGTAGCTTAACACGTTCATGGGCGTGAATGCTATAGCATTAATTTTCATGGTGACGTAAGATGACGTGAATGCTATAGCATTCACATGCAAAGCCAATTTTTATTAATTTTCTTGTATACAAATGTCCCTAAAGGAGGCTCGAAAACCAAAATAAAATATTCTACATATTTATATGAAACAAGTAAGCCAAGGCTATAGACGAACATGGCCGACCATGTGATACCCTACACCACTACCCCTGAGAATTAGCTTTCCACAAATCAAAATTTCTTTATGGAACAAATAAACTTATTGTACACGGTGCGCCTTAATTAAATTTAAATGAAAGGTGCAGGAGGGATTTTCAAATAAATCGCAGTCAAAGTGCACATTTTAGGGTTTTTTAAGATTTTCACGTTTTGGCATGGAAACCGCAAGTCCTATCTAAATGGCATTAGAGAAAATATTGTAGATGTGAAAATTCTCTATAAGATTAATTAATCTATGTCAATTGATAAATTAATTCAAGCTCGAGGTCATGTTTTTGATTTGTGTATTTATTTATTCATAATCAATATTTCGCAATTTTTCATAATATAATAATATTTACATTTTCTTAGAAGTACAGTAGCCTCACTACCATCGACATCAGTTAAAGATATTGCACTTAACTGATGACGATGGTAGTGAGGCTACTGTAGTTCTAAGAAAATGTAAATATTATCCTGAGGATGCAATTCATGAAAAATTGCGAAATATTGATTATGAATAAATAAATATACAAATCAAAAACATGACCTCGAGCTTGAATTAATTTATCAATTGACATAGAAAATTGAAAGGTCGAAAAAACTCCAAATAAAACTTCACAGATTAATCTTTATGGAGTTTCCGTATAAAAAATGTCATGTACGGTGCCCTTAACTAACTTCAAATGAAAACCGCGTACACCTGGCAAGTTTTTTGCGGAATCTAAAACATCAATGTTCATAGATAAGAAAAATCCGAAAGCAAGAAAAAATCGCTGGAAAAAATCAGGGCTTTGCTTGGAAACGGTTTTAAAAAAATGTTATTGCTGAAAATCCTCTACGACATTCCCTTTAGTCCCATTTCGATAGGACTTGCCGTTTTTAAGCAAAATCTCGAAAACCTAAAATAAACCCAAAAATGTGAACTTTGACCGCGATTTATTTAAAAATTCCTCTAGCGATTTTTTTTTGTTTGTTTTCTGATTTTTCTCATAAGGTCCCATAAGGTGAAAGTACCTTTCATTTAAAGTTAGTTAAGGCGCACCGTGTGTAAGAAATAACATTGTGGATTCAGGCACCGTATCACACCAAGCTTAAATAATAATATAATCATTGTTTCACAAACATCCCAGAAGGGGGTGAGTGTACCCCGAATAATATTCGGGAAATCGTTTTAAAAATTGACAAAGTAACCCATGCAGCCATGTACGTATAAAAATCGAATTGGCAAACACATACAATAGTAAAGATTGGACTGCAAACGGCAGTTTAATTTCAGTATTAAACCAGTTTAATTTCACTATTGAGTATTACGGACAATTAACAGAGCACAACAGAAATAAAACCGTATACAAATGTTGACAGTATGTTAGACTCCCAGCGCCATCTGCCGATGTATAGTAGCAATAGAAATGTCTCATCTTCTTATCTATTATATATTTGTTATATATTTGAGTTTGGTGATAAGTGACAGACTGACTGACTCATCATCAACGCCCAGCTAAAACGGCTAAAGCTATGAGCTTGAAATTTTACCAGTAGGTCACTGTTGGTGCAAATGTGCGAGATAAGACCGGGTTTTGCAAAATTCGTCCTGGAATCACAAAAAATAACAAAAATCCTTATTGTTCACTGCTATTACTTACTTATGTACTTAGTTGGCAACACATTTGTCAAATTAAATGTTATAATTTCTTAATACCGTAAAATATCACAAACAATTTCAAATTTTGTATTTTACTTCTAGGCGCATTTATTTTATCGTAAATCAATATACATTTTAAAGTGGATATGAAATTGATTAGTTGCGGGCGAAGGGTAGGGAATACTATAGTTTCAGTTGTCACCCTTTTTCGCCGACTCTGTATCGATAAACAGGTCAATAAAGCCATCTAGCAAACTAAATAAAATGAGAAATTTGCTGTATGGCCCTAAAGCTGTTTACCCTACAATTTGAGTCGAACTAAAGAATTTCATATCCACCACTGTTTTTATGTCGTCTTTGCTTCGCAAAGAATACGAACATAGGAGTGTTGCTTCAATAAGCGGGGGTAAAAACAACAAGAAAGTTGTTTTTGCATTACGCATTGGTCAACAAGGCTGATGCCTATTATTGTTGTTGGCGTTTTTTATTGTTGGACTGCAGAATTTTACATCTTTGTGTTTATTTCAGCTTGAGTCCATATTTTGTTGTAATTCAATTGTTTGAATAACAACAAAATATTTTAAGGTGGATATGAAATTGATTAGTTGCGGGCGAAGGGTAGGGAATACTATAGTTTCAGTTGTCACCAAACAACTTCATCAGTTCCCTTTCCCAACAATAATAGGCATCAGCACGGCCTTGTTGACCAATGCGTAATGCAAAAACAACTTTCTTGTTGTTTTTACCCCCGCTTATTGAAGCAACACTCCAATGTTCGTATTCTTTGCGAAGCAAAGACGACATAAAAACAGTGGTGGATATGAAATTCTTTAGTTCGACTCAAATTGTAGGGTAAACAGCTTTAGGGCCATACAGCAAATTTCTCATTTTATTTAATTTGCTAGATGGCTTTATTGACCTGTTTATCGATACAGAGTCGGCGAAAAAGGGAACTGATGAAGTTGTTTGGTGACAACTGAAACTATAGTATTCCCTACCCTTCGCCCGCAACTAATCAATTTCATATCCACTTTAAAATATTTTGTTGTTATTCAAACAATTGAATTACAACAAAATATGGACTAAAGCTGAAATAAACACAAAGATGTAAAATTCTGCAGTCCAACAATAAAAAACGCCAACAACGTAAATCAATATATATTGGAAAGACAATGAAGGTTGTTATTTTCCATTGCAACAAATGTCGCAGTTGGTGATAATGGTACAACACAATTAACGTCAATAGAAAGGTCAAACGTAAAACTGTATATTAAAAAGTTTCACAATTTTCACACAGAAGTTTTGGTCCACTTAACCCTTTAAATATTATCTGATCGCCATCTCAAATTGTAAGCTTCATCTTTGTCATATATTCTTGCCTTATTTTAAATTTCGTGTTGATCGGACTATTATTGCGACCTACAGAGCCGCTACAAAATTGAATAAATAATATGTTTTTGGTCCATTTCACCCGCCAAATATTTTACGATCATCACCAATAAAAATAGGGATCTATTCCGGTCTGAACCCGACCTCCATACAAGCTTTCGTGACGATCGGTTCATAATTGCGGCCTGGAGTTTGATTACAATTTATAATGGACAGACGGACGAACGAAAGGACGGATATGAAGATTGGTATACCACATTGGGGGTATTCGACGAATATTTCGTGGTGTTTCATGAATGTTTACCAAAACAAACTTATAATACCCTTTCCATAGTGGTGTAGGGTATAAAAATTGGTAGCAAGGTGCAAACACTCATTACAACATTTTAAGCGAAGGTTATAGTCGGACGGGGCCGACCATGTGATACCCTACACCACTAACCCTTGAAATTAGCTTTCAGCAAATCAAAATTCCTTTATGGAACAAATAAACTTATTGTAAGATATAACTTTGTGGATTCTGCCATCTTATCACATCAAGCTTAAATAATAATATAATAATTGTTCCACAAACATCCCGTAAGGAACAAAGGAGACTTCTCTCATATCAATGAGTGCACCCCGATTCATATTTCCCGATATGGGGACCTACAGTTTATCGCCGAGTCGGAACGAAGTGCCCTAAGCCGCCACTTGTAGAGAAGTTTTACATGACTGAAATACTCAGAAAATGTCGCCAACATTACTGAGGGGTATCTTCCCACCGCACATATTGCAAGCCATGTCTGAATTTGGTATCCCTGCAAAGCTTATTCGGCTTTGTAGAATGACATTAACTGATACTCGTTCCTCAGTTGAAATAGGAAAGAACCTCTCCGAAGAGTTTAGTACCAAAAGAGGTTTCAGCCAAGGAGACGGTCTTTCGTGTGACTTATTCAACATTCTGCTGGAAAAGGTTATACGAGGTCCGAAGGTCAAAAGAAATGGCACAATATATACAAACAGCTTGTTATGTTACTTGCTTATGCCGATGACATTGACATCATGGGTCGACCGTTAAAGGAAGTTACTGATACCTTTGCAAAAGTCTAAAGGGAACCTGCTAAAGTGGGTCTGGCGGTAAACGGCGAGAAGACCAAGTTGATGGTGTCGATGCGCATTGCGTCCATAGAGATCTGACCAACTGTTGTCGTTGGTTCCTCTAATTTTGATGTAGTAAAAGACTTCGTCGACCTCGGCACCGCCTTAAATACAACAAACAACATCAGTTGTGAAATGAAAAGAAGAATTATATTGGCCAACAGATGCTACTTTGGCTTAAGTAAGCAGTTTAAGAACAAAGCCACATCTCGTCAAACAAAAACAAAGCATTACAAAACACTGAGTACACCTGGGTACTTGCGAAAGCAGACATATCAGTGTTTGAGAGAAAAATGCTTCGAAACATCTATGAACAACGAGCTGTATCTGCTATACAACGACATGCGTATAGATAAACGTATCGAGATGCAACGATTGCGTTGGCTAGGTCATATCATAGAATGAGCGATGATGAACCCGTTAAAAAGGCGTATAAATACGTGCCACATGGCAGTGTACCCGGAATTGGCAGGCCCAAGCTTAGATGGAGCAAATAAGTGGATGAAGAGATGAAGAGAAGAAAAGAGAATTGAAGATCTTTTCTTAGTTCGGCTTATGGAACAAATGTTCTGTAATGGACCAGCTAAGTAAGTACGAGTATAAGTAAGTACTCGTAAGTATATATAATAATATTGAGGGGTCAGCATAGGCAAAAAACTTATGTGGAGAAAATGCAAGGTTTTATTCTTATGCGAATATGAAAGACGGACCAAGATAAGTCCTGGGCTTTGCCATGTTAAAGCCAGTCAGGGCCATTGCTTGGTATCTTTCTTCCCCTCGTCACCCAACACCAACCCATTCAGTATTAATGTAAAGCTCAGATGGCATATTTGCATTGTCAGGTTCTCACCAACAGAATCAGAGTTAACCGCCAAGGAGACAAAATTATACAAATTGAGATATCTGAACGTCTTTTTCTATATCTCTAGTATTTGACCACATTTGGTCACGCAACTGAGACTAATTAATCGAGACTATTGTGATATCTCCGTATTTTGTTAGCAAAGGTGACATTTTCTACATTCATTGTCAGGTCTTGCATTTGGAATACCCATAACCGAAACGGAGATATTCGTATAAGAATAAAACGTAGACTTTTACTACACATAAGTTTTTTTATCCACTCCAACCCCTGAATATTACCTGACCATCGCCAAAATCAATAGGCTTCTTCCTCTCTGGGAACCCCATGAACACTCAAACCGTCGTTACGATCCGATCAAAACTGAAGCCTGTATAGTGATTGCAAGGTTTAGATGGACAGAAAGGACGGGCGGGCAATATATGTAGCCAGATCGACTCAGCTCGTCGGGACATTAATTTTGGTATACAAACTTCTTAGCTAAAGCCAACTTAAAATAACCTCCACATATAGTCCTATTTCCTACGAACATCCCTTAAAGGACTTGTGATACTTCCCTTATATGAATGAGGGCATTTCATTTATATATTTAGCTCCAAATACTCTGGAAATAAAAGCCAACCTTTTTCATGTCAATACATACATAAATAATACACATATTTTCTTTTGGTCGCTGGGTTAATGTGCCGAAGACAATGATAGTGATAAGTTTCATTCATAAAACGTGCATACTTCATCAGGAAAAAATACTGAAAGAAAACCATTTTTAAAATTAAGCATATCTCTGATATCAACCGACAACTCCTCCTGCAGTGACTTTGCATTTTCCAAAACATAAATTGTCGGCCAGATAACCCAAAATTGTATTAGTTGTGTATTAGAATTCAAGTGACAACGATGAAAAAATTATCGCTTATCGTTCTATGGCTATTCAGTTAAATCAACTACATCAAACAGAAATAAATGTTTTTATAAATCTTCAAGAAAATGGAAATAAAAATTCGTCATTTAATGAGTCTTTAGAGAGAGTCTCAACGCTAACAAAATTAGTTTATACCAATCTTGGGACTATTCTAGACTTAAAAGGATTCTATTCGGAAAATATTCTTACCGTGGTTTGGCTGAACTCGAAAAACATAAATTCAACATTTGCTGCCATAAATAAATCACTTAAAGGCCTACAATATACAAATCTATTGATCGTTTATGATGGAAATGAAATCGACCTACAGAATGCAATATTTTTGCAGATATTTGAAAAATGTTGGCAGAATGGTATTACCTCTGTAATAATATGGTCTAAGCGCATACTCTTTACTTATCATCCTTATCCGAAAATTGAAATACGAATCATACAAAATATATCCGACTTCAGCAATAAAAATCATTTGGAAAATTTCCAAGGATATACGATAAAAATTCCCGCCTTTGATTTTCCACCACGTTGCTTCAACTACACAAATCATCAAGGACAGTTGGTGTATGCCGGCTATATCTACAAGCTAATAACAGATTTCTTTGCCCATCACAACGGAACAATTGAGTATTTTTTCGCTGATATGTGGGGGAAAAATGCCGGCGTGGAAAAGTTGTTAATGAAATGTGTTCCCACAGGATGTTCATTTATGCCTATTTTGCTGGATGTCCATGAAATGTTTGTGCCTAGTTGGGCGCCATTTTTGTCAAAGGTCCAGTTATTGGTACCCGCTTCAAAGGAAATATCCAAAAGTTTATATCTACTAATACCATTTGATGGCGTTGTTTGGACAATTGTTGTCATCACAGGATTTTTATACACCCTACTTATGTTCGTGATTTTAAGACATTGGAAACCTAACAACGACACTGGCCTGGCCTTTATGGAAGCATTTAAAATTATCATCTTCTTGGCACCGACAATATCCAAGGGCAGAAACTTGAGACACTTTCTTTTGTGTTTACTTTGTCTCTTTACAGGACTATTTCTTACCAATTTCTATACATCCAGCCTTTGGAGTTTGTATACCTCTAAAGTTTATGAAAACGAATTGCAACGGCTTACAGATATTGAAAATACCAATCTACATGTCCAAATATATAGCTTAGATAAAGAATTTTATGATCAAATATTTGACAGATTACCATCCATAATTGGGCAGCGAATGTACATCGGTGATGACGACCAGTTCATGCTAAATCGTCAGAACTTAATCATGTCTCACATATATCCGGCCGTAGAGGATTTAGCTGATTATTTGCTACTCCAACAAATGTACTTAAGTCGACCAAAGGTCATAAAGTTAGCAGAACCTCTTTACTATAGACTATTCTTTATCTCCATGCATCCGCAAACACCTTTCCAGCAACAATTCAATCGATATTTTTCGCGTATTTTCGAGAGTGGTATCTTCAATAAATTCATGATGGATGGACAATGGGACGGCATGATAAGTGGTAATTGGAGGCTGTTTGAAAATGATCGGGTCATAAACGAAGCTCTGACCATGTCGTATTTTCAATATGCATTCATACTGTTATTGATTGGTTTGGGAGCAGCAATTCTTGCCTTCATTGTGGAAATTTTTTGTGGTTTAAAAAAAAGTATGAACATTAAAAGAGTTGCAAGTAAATAAGTCCTATTATTTTTATTATCATTGATATTACTAAGTTGATATATGTATTTCAAATTTTAAATATTAATGTAATGTACTTAGAAAAGGCACTTAAATTTAAATCATTTGCTCCCTTTTGTCCGTTCCATAAATATATTTTACCATTAGCATTTTATCCAAACTCTTTTGTTTTTTCTTGCTGATGAATACCAGAAATTCCAAAATAAGTTACACAAAAATACAAATTGTCTTTATTGATAAGTAAACGAAAACAAATGAATACGCATAAAAATGTACAATACACAAAAGGTAATATGTTGACAAAATATTTTAATGAAGACATTATTGAAAATTATTTGAACAGCAAGTACTTTATTATTTCCAGCATTCCCCAGCTCCTAATCTTCTTCGCTTCTAACTGCTACGTTTGAGATGTTAGGTGGTGTGAATGGCGGTGAGGGTCTATGGTCTTTTTCTTCTCTTGAATTTCTTCTCCTGAATATCTGGAATTATTACGTCAATATCGTCATATTTACGTGGTACATGAAATTGTGGGTTTAAGGTGCTATCAGAGCTGACTTCCATTCTGCTTTTCATTTGATTTTCATGCCGTTGCATTTCTTCCTGCGCCGTGTTTATCAAATACATAAGATTTCCCATTCTTCCTTTTTGCTTCCCCTTCTATCCAGCGCTTATTACAAGAAAAGTTTGGTACATAATCCTTTTGTCTAATAGAAAATTCGACGAAATACTTAAAAATGTTTGGTGCCCTACCGGAAACATTGCAGATAAAATTGTACGAGGCTGTTGACCGTGAAGTAATTCAGCAGGGGATTTGCCTATATGTGGGTTTGGCGTCGATTTGTACGTCACCAAATAATTGTATAATGCCTTTTCCTGGTTCGGCTGTTCTTTACTGATCTCAGCTAATCTATTCGAATCTGGGTGAAATGGAGCTGTCGGCAAATGTTCAATAGCGTTTCCTTCACAAAATCACTTACAATGGAGCGTGTTAAGCCTTCAAAAAACAAAACTTTGCAATGCTGCTATGGTTTATGCCGAGTTAGCTGCCGATACTGGCCTTATGAAAGGAAATTTAGAATATGAATCAACCGCAATAAGCCACATCTTGTTTAAGAACAACAAAATCGACGTGTATTCTCTCCCATGGCTGTTCACCATCGGACCATGCCGAGAATACTTGTCTTGGACTAACACCGTTATCTTGGTAAACACAACATTTCTTAGCCATATTCTAAATTTTTTGGGCGATGTTCGGGAACCACACATACCGTCTTGCTTCATTCTACATGCACTCCAATGCCCGTCATGCGGCATACTGAGAACTATTGAACGAAGTGAGTTTGGAGTAAGACTTCTATTTGATTTATTATCTGGAATGATGTAACGCTTTACAGCATGAGTTTCATTGGCCGGTTCATTTACATCTTCGATTTCGCTAGACGCCTTAACAGTTGCTTCAAAAATTGTACAAATTTGAAAACTTCTTCTAAAGAATGGGTTTGATTTTTGCAGACATGCAGTTCGAACTTTCTCATGTGGTGTGTATAAAACGATCATATCCCTTATCTTATTATCGAAGTACGATTGTTTGCAGCCTTCATTCTCACACGCGAAGTTACACTCTCGAGCAACAGCCCTTAAATCTGCAACCCAATCCACATACTTCTAATTCTCCTTCATTCTCGTCTGATTATAAAATTGAAATCGGGCTGCCAAAATATGTTGCTTATTTACCAAATGTGTGTCCAATGCTGAAACCAATCCTTGTATGTTTTTTCTTGAGCTTTTCCATCAAAAAGCTTTAGCAATAATTCCAACATGTCAGATCCGACCCTGCTAAAAAAACACGAACGTTTGGTCCAATTGAAATTGATATGTTTCCCGTTAATCTGTCCTAGTAACGAAGCTCTTGAATGAAGGAATTACGGAAGGTATCTGGTTCCTCCGTAGACTAATAAATGTATAGACTACAAATGTGTCCCAGCTCTTCTCTGCCAAAAATTTTAATCAAGAGATGTCGCAGGCACTTGTTTGCGAGTTGAGTGAAAGCTACTTGGTGTACTCAAATTACGAATGATTTGTTTTCGAAGTCGAGTGATTTCAATAGCCCAGTTAGCTGTGAGTCAAATGACTAGCCCCAACATCACTCTGTGCGACATCTGTTAGGAACAGAAATGAAAGCTTTTGTTGTCTATACATTTATTAGTCTATGGTTCCTCTTGAAAACCTCCTCTAAAATAGCTTTATTTTGAGCCATCATTTGCGCCATAAATGATTGAGTGGAATCTTGTAGTTGAACCAATATCAGAGAAGAAGCGTTCAGATCCACTGTTTCTTGAATTTTTCTTTAATAAGTTACAAAAACTCAAATGCATTTTTTGTATACATTCAACAAAAATCCATATGTAATTCTCTGGAATTTTGCGTCAATCTTCTTTTACCCGATGCACAGTGTTGCCGCTTCCATACAAAAGTGGACAAAAATAGAAGGCGTTGACCTAGGTTGATGCATTTTTGCACAAGTACTTATGAGGGCACAGGAATGAAAAATATCACCTTTGGATATATATATCTTTCCCAGATTTTGCTATAACTCGGTAAATATTAATCGAATAGCCTTCAAATTTTATATGTGATACTTTCATAGGCCCCTGAATAGTTTCACCGATTTTACTATAAATCACTCGATTATTAATGAATAGCTTTCACATTTAACATGGGATGTTTCCTCAGGCCCCTTTACTGATTTTGATCTGATTTCGAAAAATCGATACAGATTTGGATATAGCCTCCATATATATCTTTCACCGATTTTGCTATAAATCGGCCAATTTTTGAAAAATAGCATTCAAATACAACATGGGATGTTTTTTTAAGCCGTTTTTCAGTTTCACCGATGATGTTTAGATGTGGATATAGCTCTCATATATTTTTCGCCCGATTTTATGTATTCGATGCATTAAATACGCAATGTATGTGAAATATTGATTAAATTAATAAAATGTGACGTAATTATTCGTAAATGAGTGACATCGGGCGAACTAATATATGGAAGCTATATTTAAACCTGAACCGATATGGACCAAAGCAGATATTTTTCATTCCTGTGCCCTCATAAGTACTTGTGCAAACATTCATTAACCTAGGTCAACGGTAAAACTTAACAGGGGCCAGAGGAAACATCCCATGCTAAATTTGAAGGCTATTCATCAAAAATTGAGCGAATTATAGCAAAATCGGGGAAAGATATATATGGGGAAATATCCAAATTTGAACCGATATATCATGGTGCGCCTTAACTAAATTTAAATACAAGGTGCTTACAACTGGGAAGTTTTTGCGGTTTCTGAAACCACAATGTTCATAGAGGAGAAAAAAATCGCCAGAGGGATTTTCAAATAAATCGCACATCACATTTTTAGGGCTTTTTAGGTTTTCACGATTTTGCTTGGAAACCGCAAGCCCTATCGAAATGGAATAAAAGAAAGTGTTATAGCAGTGAAAATTCTCTACAATATTGTCCTTTATGAATGTTGACAATTTACTGACTGTATCGTCTCCTTATAAAACAAGGTCGTGACTGCAATTTCCCAACTTAAACTTATATATCTCAAAGATAGTACAACCTAGAAAAAAATTACGAATACCAATCTAATAGAGAAATTTCACAGCTATAAGTCACATTTCGATAAGACTTACCGTATTCAAGCAAATCGTGAAAACCTAACAAATCAAACCTTAAAAATGTGACCTGAACTTCTATATCTCAAAAAATTTAAAACCTAGGAACAAATCATAGCAGTCAAACCTCTGGAGAATTTTCACAGCTACAAAATTTTTTTAGCCCCATTTCGATAGTACTTGCGGTTTCCAAGCAAACTCGCGAAACCCTAAAATAAACCTAAAAATGTTAACTTTGACCGCGATTTATTTAAAAATCCCTTCAGCGATTTTTTCTTGTTTTTGGATTTTTCTCATCTATGAACATTGCTGTTTCAGAATCCGCGAAAACTGCCCAGGTGTAAGCGGTTTTCATTCAAAGTTAGTTAAGGTGCATCCTGCATGACATTGTTTTATAGGAGGCTATACAGTCAGCACATTGTCCCAATTTGAACTTCTATATCTCAAAAATGGTCAAACCTACGAAAATACCATTCAGGTCTATCTTGTAGAGAATTTTCACTGCTACAACACTTTCTTTAATACCATTTCGATAGGGGTTGCGGTTTCCAAGCAAAATCGTAAAAACCTAAAAATGCCCTAAAAATTTGAACTTTGACCACGATTAATTTGAAAATTCCTCCGTCGTTTTTTTCCTATGATTTTTCTCATCTATGAACTTTGTACTTTTAGAAGCCGCAAAAACTTCCCAGGTGTAAGCACGTTTCATTTAAATTTAGTTAAGGCGCACCGTGATATCTTAGAAGGTTACAGAGATGGGCAGAATTATTTTACACATTTCGCTTCGGAAGAGGTGTCCAATTAACGGAAATCATGAGCCAAGGTGCCAATAGGTGGCAATCAAAAGACATACTCTACGAAATATGATATTAAGAATTTATATTTGTATACCCTACACCACTATGTGGGGATGGTATTATAAGTTGGTTTTGGCTAAAAAGTTTGTAACGCATCGAAATAATGGTCGTAGACCCATACATATGTATATATATACCAAAATGAATGTCTCGACGAGCTGGCTATGTGTGTCCGTCCATCTGTCCATTTAAACCTTGTAATCACGCTACAGGTCGCAAATTTAATCCGATCGTCACCAAATTTTAGGTGTTGATGAAGGTCCCGGAGGAGAAGAAGCCTATTGATTTGGGTTAATAACGGCCAAATAACGGAGATATAGCAATAGTCGGTAATACATCCCATTTTTCAATTTTTTTGTAATCACGCTACCGGTCTCAATTTTGATCGGATCGCCACGGAATTTCGGGGGTTAATGGGGGTCCTACAGAGGAAGAAGCCTATTTTGGCGATGGTCGGATAATATTCAGGGGTCGTAATGGGCAAACAACTTATTTGGAGAAAAAGTCAACGTTTTATTTCAAAGCGATATCTCCGTTTCTATAAGGGGTATATCAAAAGCAAAACCAAGGCAAGGAAAGTAGAAAATATCACCTTTACAATGATGTAGAGTACGTTGTAGTAGGTGGTCAAACAAAAGAGATATCGCAATAGTCGGTAATGCATCCCTTTTTCCATTTTTTTTGCAATCCACTACAGGTCGGAATTTTGATCGGTTCCTCACGAGAAAGTAGCCTATTGATGTTGGTGATGATCGGATAATTTCATGGGTCGGAATGGTCAACAACGTGTGTGGAGAAAATCCAAAGTTGTATTCTTTTTGCGAATATCTCGGCTTTAGCAGGGGTACTCCAACAAGCAAGACTGTAAATGGAGGAAGAAAAGATCACATATATAAGGATTCAATACAGGGTGGCGTACATCCCACTTTTCCATTTATTTTAATTGTACTGACGATGTACTTGAATGTGTTTCAACAAAATTGACCTGTATTAATGAAGACATTCTGAGCTTTAAATTAACACAAAATGTGGCATTGATGCTAAAATATCAGAGTTATTGCAAAAGGCGCTAAGCTATGCCAATTTTAATATTTTGAATTTTACCAGTCAAAAGCTTATGTGCAGGGGTAGTGGTGTAGGGTATCAAATAGTCGGTCCCGCCCCGGCTATAGCCTGGGCTCACTTATTTTTAACAAATTTAAATTTTTAATTCTTGTTAACGGTACTTTGCCCATGTTCAGTTGATGTCAACTTATTGTACTAAAATTTTATATTTATAGCCCAACCCTCAAATCTCCCTTCACTACATAATGGAGGGTATATTAAGTTTGTCATTCCGTGTGAATCCTTTTATATCCCGTAAAGTATGTATATACATATGGTAAATTTAAAATTTCCTTTAAAATTACATAGAAAAAAAAAATTAAAAACTTTTTTGGCGAGCACATCCGCCATTTTTGGTACATGGGTTACGAAAAAAATCGTGGTTTCAAATCTGTTCGCGTTCACAAAATTGGATGCTGCACTCAAAAGTTATATGCGGTTTTACTCTCTTGTAAAGAAAAAATATTTAAAAATGCCTATTGTGTTGTAATAAGAACATGTATATATGAATCGTTAGCAGCATTTGATATCTATCCGTAGATGCTAAAATAGTTGCTAAATTTATTTTTATTTTCGCGGATAATCAAAAAGTCATCGTGAAAGTATATTTGCTTTCTGTGATAAGAAGTAGAGAGTAATATTGAAATTACAATCAAAGAAAAAACATAGAAGTTAAAAACCGTATATTTCGCGAATTGGTTTAAATCAGTTGAGGTGCATGTGCTTTTCGGATACAGGGAGTCCATGTCTATCAATATGCATGGATTTTCCCATGTTTCCTTCAGCGGCCAAAGTGTGCCATCAGTTGCATCTTGCTATTCAAAAAACCTTCAAGTGGGCAAAAATGACGCGATGTGCATATGATTATAAGGTGCATCCGATTTCA
This sequence comes from Musca autumnalis, assembly GCF_047663935.1. Classification (NCBI taxonomy): domain Eukaryota; kingdom Metazoa; phylum Arthropoda; class Insecta; order Diptera; family Muscidae; genus Musca; species Musca autumnalis. The sequence continues at coordinate 183,154,752 of NW_027411977.1, forward strand.
ATGGCCCCCTATTAAAAATACGTCAATATAAATTATTGTAAACAGATTCGTCAAGAACTGCGGATGTGCCACCGCATTCCATTTTGGGATAAATAGGGATATTACTCCCGAATCTTTGTAATTTGTGACACACCTTCTTGGCAAATATTATAATCGCGTAAAAAGGATTGCAAAAATAATCAAAGAAAATCGCGGTTCAATTCGCGGAATTGTCAAAATATATTTTTGCAGATTTTCCTACTTTCAAGGTATCTATATCCGGCGTTTTAGTGGATGGATTCGACCACGGAAGAGCTCATTAGATCCGGCACGTAAAAAAACTAAAATCACGCGTGGTTCAGGGATACCTGTACGACAGTTGTAAATTTTAAAGCCAAAAATAGGTTTTTTCAGAAAATTTACGCACCAAATTTTCGCCTTTGGACTCCTATTACTAGGAAGCTGTACGGAGCACACTCATGAGATATACATCGAACGACGTGGAATCGCGAGTTCTACAATCCTATAAACTAGTTCTATTATCTAGTTGCACCCTGTAATTATAAGAACAATTCAAAAAACACTGAAATCAAAACTTCAAAATGTCAGCATCGATTTTAGGGGGATGCAGTGTATATATCCAAAAGTCATACACTAGAACAATGTTGCCTAAGGGGTATTGTTTAGTTCTTTCTTTAAGCACAGGTTCGAATTTTGCGTGGTTTGGCCAGAAATAAAAAAGAACACAAAAAAAACATGTTTACTTCAACACATTTTTCCCATTTTTTTTATATTACCACCAACGCAGCTTCCACGAAAATTATTTGTTATGGTCCATATTAGGAGATTGTGGCTAAAACACTTCAATTAATATAAATATATTCATATTTTATAAAATATACTAGCTGAACCCAGTGCGCTTCGCTACCCCGACTAAGGTATAATATAGTTTGACACATTTGTTTGTAGGCCAATTTTCTTCCAAATTTCATTAAAATCGAGTATACATAGCGTTTTTACATCTCATTATCTTCATAAAAGAGCCTAGATACCTCTATGAAAAATTACAGTTTGGAAGATCCGATCGAGGTATTCTACTTACACCAGTCCGTCGCACATATTTGTTTTCTGATTGGCACTTATTTATTAACTCCGTTCGACTATGGAACTCATTGCCTAACACGACTCAAATCAGAATTCCGTCACACATTCCAAATTTGAAATCGGAGATATATAGCGTGTTTCGTGCACCAAATACCTAAAATCGGTCTAAAATATATATGGAAGCTATATCCAAATCTGAGCCGATTTCAATATAACTTGGCAAATGTATTTCTAGACCAAATTCATTCACACATCTAAAATTTGGAGATGGTAAAAGATACCATTCTATAGATATTTGCATACATCTAAATTTTTTGAGGTACCTCCGATTCTGATGCTATATCTCCGGATCAACGCGGAATTTCAAAACATTTTATAGCCTTTGTTACTTTCAGTCCATGCAGTGATATACTCTGAAAATTTGAGGAAGATCGGTTTAGCGGTTTTTGAATCCATAAACTTCAAACAAACAAACGTACAAACATTTTTCTACTTTATATATATAGATTAACAGCTCGCAACTTATTAAATGGTGAACCTCAACGATTGAAAAACTTTTTTGAATATTACCATATATTCTTGACCAGCGTGCAATTCTAGTCATGTCCGTCCGTCTGTGAAAATCACACTAGCGTCTTAACAGGCCTTCGACATTGCCTTACTTGCGAAAAAGCAATTAAGCGGGGTACACACGATCAGTTTTGACTGTCAGTTTTGCTCAAATAATCGGTTGCTTGCCGGTGTGGCCGTTCACTTTTGTCAGTCATCAGGCAACCACAAAATATTTTGTGATTGCTGCACGGTTGGACAGTTATCGATAATTCCGAAAAATCGAAAGTCAAAGTTAGAGTTTCATGCATTTAATCAATTAAAGCTCCTTAAAGTATGGGACAAAAAATTGACTGCTTTTGTGCATTGTAAATTTTCATGCGTATTCATTTGTTTTCGCTTACCAGCAAAATAAATTGGAAGTAGTGCAATGTAGACTAGTCCTTTCACGGCATGTTTTGATGCAGTTCAAACGGAGTGGTGAAAGAGGTACTCCATTCCTTACATTTTAACCGCATTCGGATGCGATCTAATGAATGACATCCTTTCCTCACATTTTAACATCATCTGGATGCAGTTCAATCGGAGTCGTGAAAAAGGCACTCCAATGCCTTACATTTAACAGCATTTGGATGCAATGCAAAGAATGACATCCATTTCTAAAATTTGTATATAAAATAAAAAAATACAACCAAAAGTTGGGAACATTTTTACGGTAACTCACGAGAAGAAAATTTCCTAATGAAGTGCTGTTGGAGAACTTGTCGAAATCTCAACTGGTGATGGGCAGACAATACAAGAACCCCTTTAGCAGATGAAGCAAAAGCATTTCAGCTTGGATTAAATGGAGAGCGGACGAAACAAACTCAGTTGCGATTGAATTTAATGAAGAAATTTCATAATCTGTGTCAATATAACAAAGTTCTTATTATTCTTGTTTTACACAAACAATAAATTCTTTTTATTATCTTGGGATAGTTTGCAATGGCTTGCATTTTTATTGCATCTTTGAACTGCATAAAAACACAATCCGAAGAGTACCTTTAAATTCAATCCTAAGCAATGCATCAAAACACGTGCTTTGGATTGAAATTAGACTGCATTCTATTCTACCCTAAAGGGTTAGTTCAAATGCGATTCCAATGGGATAGTTAAAATGCAGTGCCGAAGGGTTAGTTAAAATGCAGTGCTAATGGAGCGCATCTTTCCGTAGTCACACTCTTGTAAAAATCATGTGTAAAAATGCACAATTTAATGCACTTCCAGATCACTTGTATGATTTAACTACATCTTTGAAGGCAAACATTTTGCTGGGTTACTTATCAATAAAGACTTTTTGTATTTTTGTGTAACTTATTTTGGAATTTCTGCTATTCAACAGCAAAAACAAACGAGTTTGAATAAAATGCTAACGGTAATATATATTTGTGGAACGAACAAAAGTGAGAAAATGATTTAAATGTAGGTGCCTCTTCTTAGTACATTACATTAATATTTAAAATTTGAAATACATATATAAACTCTGTAATATCAATAATAATAAGACTTATATAAAAATAATAGGACTTATTTCCTTGCAACTATTTTAATTTTCATACAATTGTGCAACGTTCTCTGCGTAAGTATGTACGTTCAGAACTGTTTACTTTTTTCTAAACCACAAAGAATTTCCACAATGAAGGCAAGAATTGCTGCTCCCAAACCAATCAATAATAGTATAAATGCATATTGAAAATACGACATAGTCAGAGCTTCGTTTATGACCCGATCATTTTCAAACAGCTTCAAATTTCCAGTTGTCATGCCTTCCCATTGTGCATCCATCATAAATTTATTGAAGATACCACTCTCGAAAATACGCGAAAAATATCGATTGAATTGTTGCTGGAAAGGTGTTTGCGGATGCATGGAGATAAAAAATAGTCTATAGTAAAGTGGCTCGGCTAACTTTATGACCTTTGGTCGACTTAAGTACATTTGTTGGAGTAGCAAATAATCAGCTAAATCCTCTGCGGCTGGATATATGTAAGACATGATCAAGTTCTGACGATTTAGCATGAACTGGTCGTCATCACCGATGTACATTCGTTTCCAGAATATGGATGGTAAGCTGTCAAATATTTGATCATAAAATTCTTCATCTAAGCTATATATTTGGATATGTAGATTGGTATTTTCAATATCTGTAAGCCGTTGCAATTCGTTTTCATAAACTTTAGAGGTATACAAACTCCAAAGGCTGGATGTATAAAAATTGGTAAGAAATAGTCCTGTAAAGAGACAAAGTAAACACCAAAGAAAGTGTCTCAGGTTTCTACCCTTGGATATTGTCGGTGCCAAGAAGATGATAATTTTAAATGCTTCCATAAGTGCCAGACTCTTGTCGATGTCAGGTTTCCAATGTCTTAATATTACGAACATAAGTAGGGAGTATAGACATCCTGTGATGAGAACAATTGTCCATACAATGCCATCAAATGGTATTAGTAGATATATACTTTTGGATATTTCCTTTGAAGCGGGTACCAATAACTGGACCTTTGACAAAAATGGCGCCCAACTAGGCACAAACATTTCATGAATTTCCAGCAATAAAGGTATAAACGAACATCCTGTGGGAAAGCATTTTATTAGTATATTTTCCAAGCTGGCATTTTTCGCCCACATATCAACGAAAAAATACTCCATTGTGATGGGCAAAGAAATCTGTTATTAGCCTGTAGATATAGCCGGCATACACCAATTGTCCATTATGATTAGTGTAGTTGAAGCAACGTGGTGGAAAATCAAAAACGGGAATTTTTATCGTATATCCTTGGAAATTTTCCAAATGATTTTTGTTGCTGAACTCGGATATGTTTTTTATGGTTTTTATTTGAATTTCTGGATAAGGATGATAAGTAAAGAGTATGCAATTAGACCATATCATTACAGCGGCAATACCATTCTGCCAACATTTTTCAAATATTTGCAAAAATATTGCATTCTGTAGGTCGATTTCATTTCCATCATAAACCAACAATAGGTTTGTATAGAACAAGCCTTTAAGTAATTTATTTATGGCCACAAAAGTTGAATTTATTTTTTTCGAGTTTACCCAAGCCACGGTAAGACTATTTTCCGAATAGAATCCTTTTAACTCTTGAATAGTCCCAATATTGGTATAAACTAATTTTGTAAGCGTTGAAACTCTCTCTAAAGACTCGTTAAATGACGAATTTTTATTTCCCTTTTCTTGAAGATTTATAAAAACATTTATTTCCGTTTGATGTAGTTGATTTAACTGCAGTATAACTTCTTCTATGCTGATACCATAGCTAGAGACAATTTTATTTTGCTGTAGCAATAGCCATAGAACGATAAGCGAAAATTTTTTCATCGTTGTCACTTGAATTCTAATAAACCACTAATTCAATTTTGGGTTTTCTGCCGACAATATATCGCTCATTTACTCAAAAAGTGACACATCTCGAAAAATCAAGTTTCGAGAAAAACACGTTTTAAGTTGGCGATTGAAATTTGACTTCCCAACTTAAAAAGATTATTACACTAAAACTAAAATAACTACTTGGACCATAGTTTACAACCAGATAGCCAGAATCTGGCTATCAGATACCAGTGCTAAATTTCTGTTTATGATTTGAAGTGTTTTAGTGCTTCATAAACTCAAAAAACTTTTATGTTGAATTATGCGAAACTCGTCGAGTTTTAGAGATATCAGCATGAACATTTGACACAAGATAAAGTAGAAGTCGTAGAAAAAATAGAAGTTGCTAAATCTGAAAACGCATTTTTGAGTTATGTCACTCTTTGAGCAAAATGAGCGATATGTTTTGGAAAATGCAAAGTCACTGCAGGAGGAGTTGTCCGTTGATATTACAGATATGCATAATTTTAAAAGTTGTTTTCTTTCTGAATTTCTTTCCCTTGTGAAGTCTACACGTTTTATGAATGAAACTTATCACTTTCATTGTCTACGGCACAATAAGCTCGCGTTTAAAATAAAAGGTGTTTATTATTCTGTGGTTTTATTGGAAAACGACTTAAGTCTAAAAATCAAAATTTTCAGGAGAACGAAAAGAATATTTTTTTTTTTTTTTGTAATATTCGAAAGATCGAAAGATCGGAGTAAAATGGAAAACGCGCAATATTCATAGAAATAAAAGATAATTAAAAAAATTAAGTTTCAGTGTTTTATTTATAAATGCACTTAAAACTAGAAAATAATTTGTCGTTTAGCCTCAATAAGTATTTTCTTCCACACGATGGAATCTCTCAAATAAAACGCTTGCCGTTCCATTTTGCCACCATTTTTAATTTAAATGCAAACGTTTTATTTGAGACATTCCATCATGTGGAAGAATATACTTATTTTTTTTTAACTTTTTAGTAAATAAACATTTTGACCACTGAGAAGTCCATAACCAAATTACAGTCAATTTAGGTCGAAAATGTAGATAGAAACTTTAAATTGGCTGAAATCGGGTTGTATCGTTATATGGGGGCTACACCAAAATCTGACCCATGTATACAATTTTTGGTCGGGAAGTTTCTGTACATTTGGGAACTGGAAATGCCAAGTTACTGCCAATTTGGACTACAAATTAAGACAAAATCCTCAAAACAAATTAAATCGGTGCGTACCGCTATATGGGCGGCTATAGGAAAAAATGGACCCATATTGGTTTTGGTTTCATATTCATGTATTGTCATCCAAATCTGAAAGGTGTGCAAAGTCAACTGCAACTGTGTTAAAAATGAGTTAATAGATTTGAAATTAATCGGGTGGTACCGCTATATTGGGGCTATACCAAAACTTGACCTTTGTGTACAATTTTTAGTGGGGAAATTCCTGGACCATTGTGCACTCCAAATGACAAGTTACAGCCAATTCGGTCTAAAAATTAAGTCAATATCCTCAAAATACCTCAAATCGGGTATTACCGTTATATGGGGGGCTGTAGATAAAATGGACTCATATTGGTTTTGGTTTCATATTCATGTATTGTCAGCAAATCTGAAAAGTGGGCAAAGTTTTAGTTCGATTGGTCAACTGCAACTGTATCAAAATTGAGTTACCAGATTTGAACTAAACGGACACGAAAGCAAGTTAAATAATACACTGTAATAAAAAGCAAGTAAAAAAAACACTGTAAAAAACATTTGATAAAAATGAAAATAAAAAAATTGTATTTCAAAATGTTATCAGTTTTTGTTGGCGATTGACAAATAATGAGCGAAGACGAAAATAAACTAAAAGAAAATCAAAATATTTAGAAATTGAAAGCGGTATTATAAATAACACTGCTCAACAAAATTGAAAAAGTTTAATGTCTCAAGCTTAAAGGGGAGTACACATTATCATTCAAAACTGACAGTCAACGTACTTTTAGGACAATTTTCCGGAAAATAACAACTTTTATTTAGCTAAAAACTGTTGAAATACAATATATACGGTATTATTTAGAGATTTCAAAAGAAATTTATAAGTTAGGCTTTGATATTCACGAAATAGTCCTCGATGACTGTCAGTTTTGCTTGTCAATGTGTACCATACTTAAATTACTCGAAATATGCAATCTTTACAAGGTGCGTCGTATATTTTCTATATTTTTTGATATATAATCATCATTATTATTTCAAAACTGTTTGAATCGAGTGTACAACATCCCCTTGAGATATTAGTGACGAAACCCCCTCAAAAAATATTTGTTTGTATCCGAAAATAACGAAATTCTTGCTATATCTCAAGAATAGGAGCTGATGGAGAAAACCCGAGACCGGATTTGAAAATAACTAGCCGATTTCAGTTAGAAACGAATAAAATTAGGTTGACACAAAAGTCGTGTTGACCAGTGTTATTCATTACAAATATATAACACGCTTTTAGAATTTGATGATGTAAAAATCGGTTCAGTAGTTGTTGTAGAAAAGATAAAAATTGAAAAATGAAAAAAGTGGACGCAAAAGTGGGCGTGGTCAAATTTTCTTTGCATAAAACCCCAAGTCGGGTTATGGGGTACATTTTACAGAAAGAATTAGATAAATCGGTCCAGCCGTTCTCAACTGATGCCTTTACCAACGAACGACATTTGATTTTTATTTATATAGATATACCATTTTTAAAGAAATATGGTATAGGGGAAGTACCCCGCCCCTTCCGAAATTCAACTAAATTTGTAGCCTATTTTAACCTGCGGTCATCCCTGTACATTCGCTGGCAATTTCAAGAAAATTGGTTCAGTAGTTTTTGTAGAAATGATAAAAATTGAGAAAAGTGGGCGTAAAATTGGGCGTGGAAAAATTGTCTTTGCATAAAAACCCAAGTCGGGTTATGCCGCACATTTTATCATTCTTAAGATCATTCTGAAACTCTAAGCTGCTTATTTCATGTTATTTCTGCGATATTTTAGATCATATTTCATATTTCAAACAATGTTCACACCAACAGTTTATTCTCGCATTTGGGATTTTACCACATTGTTGGCATATTTATTAAACTGTAGTTGAATAGTACATATATTAAAAACAAAGTGACGAAGGCATTTTAGAACAATGGCGTGGTCAAAAAAGTTATGTATTACATTCCAGCGAATATTTTTTTTTAAAGAAAACATTAAGAAAAATTTAACATTTCTGGAGAAATGGTGCGAAATGTATACAACTTATTGCATTTTTAGATATAATTTAAAATTTTTCTATGATGATATTTTTCGGCTTAAGGTCAGTAAAAAGCGTTGTTTATTTTTGATGATTTTCTTTATTTATACCGATATTTCGATTGACATCTTCAATCATCTTCAGGGAAATTTGTTGAGAAAAGCTGTTGGTTTCTTTCACCGTTTGTGCTAAACGGCAACAGCTTTTCTCAACAAATTTCCCTGAAGATGATTGACGATGTCAATCGAAATATCGGAATAAATAAAGAAAATCATCAAAAATAAACAACGCTTTTTACTAACCTTAAGCCGAAAAATATCATCATAGAAAAATTACAATACAACAGGTCAACAATACACAACAACAAAATAATTTAAAATTTTAATCAATAAGTGTAGCTTTTCGAGTTCAATATTTCTTCAAATATTTTATTCTTGTCCTTGTCTACAAATTTGCCTCAGAGATCAGAAGGAGATTCGCATTGATTTCAAAGGCATAGCCCCGATTTGCTTTAAAAAGTAAATATATATATATATATATATATATATATATATATATATATATATATATATATATATCCGAGCTGGATCTGACACAACCAAACCCAACTAGGGTTTTTGTCATTTGGGTCTGTACTTTCCTGTTCAAATTGTTTGCACAAGATTACCTTCAAAATGTCGCACAGTGTAATGGTACCACCCGATTTTAGGTGACTTGAGGAGTTTAGATGCCATTCTTAGCCGAACTATCTGTAATATGGCATTTGAGGTTCCCAGCGGTCAAAAAACTTCTCCATCAAAAATTGTCAACATGGGTCCACCGTATATAAAGGTGGCGACCGATTGAAGAGATTTTTAGTTACTTTTTATGCCCTCCACCGTAATATGGAGGGTATAATCAAATTTGTCATTCTGTTTGTAACACATCGAAATATATTCGTCGGAGACCCTGTATATATATTCTTGATCAGCATGAAATTCTAAATCGATATAACCATGTCCGGCTGTCTGTCCGTCCGTCTGCTGAAATCAAGATACAGCTCGCAATTTTTAAGATAAAGCTTTGTAATTTTGTACAGTAGATTCTGTTCCTCCTAGGATGTGTGGTATTGAAAATGGTCGTTATCGGTAAATTTTTTGATGTAGCCCCCATATAACGGTACCTCCCGATTTTCGGTATTTTGAAGTTGTTAGCCTCATTATCACACCGAAATTACTGAAACTTGCTTTTTAGTCTTCATCGGGGATATACAACTTTCTCCCCGAAATTTGTCGGCATAGGCCCACGCCTTCATATAGCCCCCATAGAACGGTTCCTCCCGATTTTCGGCATTTTGAAGGTTGTGACCTCAATATCCCACCAAAATGACTGGAATTGGATATGAAGTCTTTATTGGGGATATACAACTTTTTACCTGAAATTTCTCGGTATAGGTCCATGTCTTCATACAGCCCCCATAGAACGGTTCCTCCCGATTTTCGGCATTTTGAAGGTTGTGACCTCAATATCACACCAAATTGACTGGAATTGGATATGAAGTCTTTATTGGGGATATAAAACTTTGTACCTGAAATTTGTCGGTATAGGTCCACATCTTTATATAGCCCCATAGAACGGTACCTCCCGATTTTCGGTATTTTGAAGGTTGTGGGGATATAAAACATTAGATAAGAGAAGTATAAATATTGGTCCACGTCTTCATATAACCCCCGTAGCAGTGTACCTCGTCAATACCCCACCGAATTGACTGCAATTTGGTGTATAAAAGTTTCCACCAAAAATATGTCGGCCCACTTTTGTATATAGTCCCCATTAAACTTTACCCCCGATTTTCGATAATTGGAAAGTTTTAACCACATTTTTCAAACGGAATAACTGAAATTGTGTATTTACAAAACATATTTACAGTCAACCAAAACAGTCTACATACATCCTATAAATCTCGAGTTTTAAGGGTAAGGAAGCATTTTTATGAAAATCCAAGTACATAGTTCTATTTCATACCCCAAATAAATGTTCCTATAAATGTCGTATACTTTTACAGTGCCGATGCAATGGATGCTCGAGGATTGTACCAGGCCTTATTACAAGGTAGTTTCAAGGCTCCTGCATGTAATTTGACCCTTGGAATGCTGTGAAAACTATAAAATTTATGAAAAACTCAGGAATTCGTATATTTAGCGAAGCTCAGGAGCATATATTGTCCACAAGAACACCTTCAAAGTGCTCTAGGATCTCAAAATTATTTGTCCCACTGTATTTTCTGGGGTTTCATAAACTTTTATTAATTAATTGTTCCACAAACATCCCATAAGGGACAAGGGAGACTTCTCTCATATCAATGAGTGCACCCCGATTCATATTAGCTCAATGATATGGGACCTACAGTTTATCGCCGAGTCCGAACGGCGTGTCTAAAACACCACTTTTGTAGAGAAGTTTTACATGGCTGAAATACTCAGGAAATGTCGCCAACATTACTGAGGGGTATTTTGCCACCGTTGAAAAGTGTTTTGATGTTGCCTGGCCGGGGAATCGAACCCACGACCTTATGTGTGCAAGGCGGGTGTGCATACCATTGCACCATAGTGGCACCCAATTTCATAAACTAGCAGACAGAGAAACTCAAAGAAATCTGCAAGGGTCCGCATTAACTTGCTATACGCGAAGTCTGACCTTAAATAACGGCAATTAATCCACAAGTATGTCCTATTTTGTCAAAAGGATATCTTGGACAACCAAAGACGTTCGATAAAGCAATAAAATATAAAATTTGTATTGCTTATTCCATAAATTTTACGGTAATCTCAATATCTCATTGGGGTGTATGTACACTTTTTCCCTATTAATTTTTAAGTTTTATAAAATTTACCGTTATTCGTATTATGGAATATATTGTTATTGTATTTAATATTGTTTATTGGGGATATGAAATAGAACTATGTACTTGGATTTTCATAAAAATGCTTCCTTACCCTTAAAACCCGAAATTTATAGGGTGTATGTAGACTATATAGGGTGTATGTAGACTTTTCTGGTTGACTGTACAAGTACAACAAATCTCTTACAAAAAGTCAGACAGTATTGGTCCAAGTTTTTGGTATAGCCCCTATATAAAATAGGACGCATATAAGATTTTTTTGAAGATCTTATTCAGATTTTTTCTACCGAATTGGGTGTAAATTGGAATTTTGTGTTCCCAGAAGATAGAAAACTTACTCGCTCGAAAGAAGTATCTATCTACATATATCCTTGTTCAGGTCTAGCAGGTATTGCCCAATTTACTGTATTTTGTCAAATTTTCGAACCGATATTGCTATAAATTAATATTGTGTGTTGCGTTTGGAAAGAACAACCATATGAGCTTTTTAAGGGAATATTATCGGTTAAGACATTCTGCTCCTGCAAGGAATAAGACGAAGAGCTTAGTACTTTCAATACAGTTCGTGGTGTAGGGTATAAAAAATTCGGCCCGGCCGAACTTAACACCCTTCTTATTTGTTTGACCTAATTCAGGCATTCGGGATATCCGTGGTCATAAAATATGTTCACCTAACATTGTAGATGGTCTTCTTAGGTCGTAGAATACATCAAAACTCTAAATATTACCTACACTATCTTCTTATATTTATACCCTCAGCATTTATGCTAACGAGGGTATATACACTTTCATACGGGCAAAATGTGCCTCATCGAAATAATGGTTTTAGACCCCAAGTATGTTTGGACGAAATGTGTTTCAGACAATTTGGAGTCGATTGAGCAATGTCCGTCCGTCTGTCTGTCTGTCTGGCTGGCTGGAGCGCACGATAACTCTCGAACGGATGAACCGATTCAGTTCAAATTTTGGCTTTCGTAATATTTTGCCCAAACTTAGTTTAAGTTCGAAGATGGACTATATCGGTCCACTCCTTCCGGTACCTCCCCCACAAAAGTTCGAAAATGTTCGGAAAATTTGTGTGCACGATAACTCTCGAAGGGAGTAAGCGATTTGGTCCATACTTTGCCCATCATGAAATGTGTACCAGACATAGATAACGTTTCAATATAGACTCCAATGGCCCACTCCTTCCGGTACCTACCACACAAAATTTCGGAAATGTTCAGTTTAGGGTCATCTCCCGAATCGCTCTGATTTTTGTTTCAGCAACTTGTATTCACTGCTCTCCGTACGACGGTAAGTTTCATTAGGGGCAAGTCCATACTTCCTGAGAAAATAGCCTGAAAGTGGCAAAAAACCCCTATGACACCGTGTGAGGTGGTTGGAGCGCACGATAACTCTCGAACGGATCAACCGATTCGGTCGAAAATTTGGCTTTCGTAATATATTGTCCAAACTTAGTTTAAGTTCGAAGATGGGTTATATCGGTCCACTCCTTCAGGTACCTCCCCCACAAAAGTTCGAAAATGTTCGGAAAATTTGTGCGCACGATAACTCTTAAAGGGAGTAACCTATTTGGTCCATACTTTACACATCCTAATATATTTGCCAGACATAGATCAGATTTGAATATGGACTATATATGTCTACTCCTTCGGGTACCTTCCGCACAAAATTTCGTATAAGTTCAGTTTAGGAGCTGCTCTCCAATAACTTTGATTTTTGTTGAAGCAACTTGCATTCGCTGCCTCAATTACGACTGTAAATGCTTTTTGAGAGGCATGTCCATACTTCTTTAGAAAACAGCCCGAAAGGAGTAAAAACCCCCCATGAACCGAACCGTTCAACCAATTTTGTCCAAACTATGGACTTCCTAATATTTTGTCCAAATTTAGTTTAACTTCTAAAATGGCCTATATAGGTCCTCTTCTTAGGGTACCTGTCCCACAAAAGTTCAACGTTTGCGCCTTATGGACTATGTCGGTCCATTCCTACAAGTACCTCCTCCGCAACACTTTTTAACTTTTATCCTAATCAACATTTTTGTCGGCAAATTCGAATGTCCAAAAAGGGCCACAAAATTCTGATAAACCCCTGACATAGGCTGAGGGTATATCTCTGTCGGCAAAGCCGACTGATACTTTTTTACTTGTTTGAATTAAGACATTTGCATTATCATCTCTTAAGAGATTTTCTAGCAGGATATTGAAGGTGAAAATCCCGTAGGGTGAAAATCTGTTCAATAGGTTTCAGCCGTTGACACCTGTGCCCCTGTAATTGGAACATACAGTCTTACATCCAACTTTGTAAATAAGGCAGAGGATCATTTAGTTCCAGTAATCACTCGTCAGCCAACTTGCAGTTTTCTTAACCTCGTTCCGGCTGGGCCGTATATCATCAGTTCGATGTTTCACTATTTTCACATTTATCAAAACATGATCGATTTGGTAGAGCGAGTTGTTCTGGTGACTGATATTTCACTGGCTATATTTTACTGAGAGTTGGGTCAAAAACACTATCCTTGTCATGGTTAGAACATCTGTTATATGTTCTTTCTAGGAGCTCGTAAAATATATATTTCCGGTCCGTTCATCCCTGCCTTCGGTTGTACCAAGGGACAGATAACACTGATGTTGAAGAATCAGGTGAATCGTCCTATGTTCTGCCGGCTGAAGACTTGACGATATTATTAGAACTTCTCAACATGCCTACACAACAATATCAAGGGGATACTTCTCTCATATCAATGAGGGCGGATCAATTCTACATTTAACACAAAACACTCAGAAAGTAAAAGCCAACATTTTAATGTCCATACATAAATAATAGACGGGTTTTCGTTTGGTAGCGGGGAAAATATCCCGCAGACAATGAAAGTGATAAATCTAAAGTGTATTATTTATTTCATAAAAAGTACGTACAGACTTCATCATGAAAAAGAAATTCTGAAGGACAACAACTTTTAAATATCTTTGATAAACAGACAACTCCACCTGAAGTGACTTTGCATTTACCAAAACGAAACACAAAAATTATGTTCAAATAACAAAAATTGTATTAGTTGTTATTTAGAACTCAAGTCGCAACGATGGCAAAATTTTCGCTGTTCGTCGTTCTATGGCTATTGCTCCAGCAAAATCAAATTTCCTCAAGTTATGGTATCAGCGTTGAGGACGTTATACTGCAAATAAATCAACTATACCAAACTGAAATAAATGCTTTTATAAATCTTCAAGTAAGTGGAAATGAAAATTTTCCATTTAACGACTCTAAAAAGGCGGCCTCGACTTTAACAAAATTATTGTATACCAATCTCGGAACCATTCAAGGTTTAAAAGGCTTCTATTCGGAAAATAGTCTTACCGTGGCTTGGGTGAACTCGAAAACAATAAATTCAACTTTTGTGGCCATAAATAAATTACTTAACGGCTTGCACTATACAAACGTATTGCTTGTTTATGATGGAAATGAAATCGAGCTAGAGAATGGATTATTTATGCAGATATTTGAAAAATGTTGGCAGAATGGTATCACCTCTGTATTAATATGGTCTAATCGTCTACTCTTTACTTATTATCCTTATCCAGAAATTCAAATAAAAGTAATAAAAAACATATACGATTTCAGCAATAAAAATCATTTGGAAAACTTCCAAGGACATACAGTCAAGCTTGTCGCTATAGATTTTGCACCACGTTTCTTTAACTACACAAATCGTCAAGGAGAATTGGTGTACGCCGGCTATATTTATAAACTCGTATCGAATTTCTTTGCCCATCACAACGGAACAACTGAGTATTTCTTCACTGATATGTGGGCGAAAAATTTCAGCTTGGAGATGAATTTGATGAAATGTGTTCCCGCAGGATGTTCGTTTATGCCTACATTGTTGGATATCCATGAAATGTTTGTGCCTAGTTGGGCGCCATTTTTGTCAAGAGTTGTGTTATTGGTACCCGCTTCACAGGAAATATCCAAAAGTTTATATTTACTAATACCATTTGATGTCATTGTTTGGACAATTGTTCTCGTCACAGGATTTCTATACTCCCTACTTATGTTCGTGATTTTAAGACGTTGGGAAAATAACATCGACGCGGGTCTGGCCTTTATGGAAGCATTTAAAATTATCATGTTCTTGCCACCGACTACCTACAAGGGTAGGCACCTGCTACAATTTCTCTTGTGTTTACTGTGTCTATTTACAGGACTATTTCTAACCAATTTCTATACATCCAGCCTCTGGAGTTTGTATACTTCTAAAGTTTATGAAAACGATTTGCAACGACTTACAGAGGTTGAAAATACCAATCTAAATCTCCAAATCTATAGCTTAGATAAAACATATTGGGAGCAAATATTTGACACTTTACCACCCATAATTGTGCAACGAATATACACCGGTGATGACGACGAGTTCATGCTAAATCGCAAGAACTTAATCATGCCTAACTTATATCAGGCCATAGAGGATGTAGCCGATTATTTGCTACTCCAACAAATGTATTTAAGTCGTCCAAAGGTCATAAAGTTAGCCGAGCCACTTTACTATAGACTCTTTTTTATCTCCATGCATCCGCAAACACCTTTCCTGCAACAATTCAATCGATATTTTTCCCGTATTTTCGAGAGCGGTATCTTCAATAAATTCATGACGGATGCCCAATGGGAAGGCATGACAACTGGAAATTTGAAGCTGTTTGAAAATGATCGGGTCATAAACGAAGCTCTTACCATGTCGTATTTTCAATATGCATTTATAATGCTGTCGATCGGTTGGGGAGCTGCAATGATTGTCTTCATTGTGGAAATTCTTTGTGGTTTTATAAAAAAGTAAGCAGTTCTGAAAATACGTACATAGAACTGTGCACATTTGTATGAAAATAAAAACTTTACAAACATTTCTACAAAATCACTTAGTTTTTACCAATGTTGATAAATAAATCATAATTATGCAACTACATATGCCTTCTTATTCAATTAGACTTGTCACCAGGGCTGCCGGTTAATTTGTATGAAAAATCGTCAAAATGACGATAAATGATTTAAACATCGTCAAATCTAGTTTGTAAAATCGACAAACAAAATTGTCAATAATTAAAATACGCAAAAATTAAGATACAGCTGCTGAGCGCTTCTCACCAAAGTGCGAAACATGTAGAGTAGGGTTATGACTTTTTTACAACCTCATATCCCTGTATCATAGCGTGTTGAGTTTTGCCATAAGATTACATAAAACCTTAATTATAAGGTGAGTCGGTGAAAAAACCTCACGCACAAAATGATTTTAAAATTTGAATTTATCAAAATTATGGACAATTTTTTGAAGTCACTGAAAACAGATATATAATTGAAAATAAACTTTAGAGCCACATGAGATAATTAAAATGACATAAAATTTATTTCTCACTATTTTTCTTCAATTCTGAGAATCGTAAAAATGTCGTAAACGCTTTTATTCAAAAATATAATTTTTTAACAAAAAACAAAAAATTAAAATTTTTTCAAAGTGACTTTATTGCGACTTGTTTAATATTTGAATGAAATAAACGTTATTATAGTTAATAGTAGGCTTATATTTATTCATTCGTGCAACAAAAAATAATTTTTTGAAAAAAAAAAAAATTTCATTTCATATATTTTTTCAAAAAATTATTTTTTTAAAATCGATTTGTGCGTGAACTTTTTTTATATTTCAATGGAATAAACGATAGCATAGTGATTAATAGGCAAAAGTTCATTCATCCCTGCTACAGGAAATCATTCTTATTCATTTACAAAAAACCTTCTGATGAATCAGCTCGTCTCGAAAGAGACGAATTGAATTGAGAATTAAAATATGCACATTTAGATATATTTAAGTGTATTTTTAATTAAAAGAAACATAAAATGAATAATATTCAAGTTAGTAAACATGTTTTTACTTAAAATTAGTAAATTAAACGAGAAAGTTATTAATTTGGTAAACAAATGTTTGAGCTTTTTTATTTTTAATAAGTAGTGTTAGTCAATGTGTTATAACAAATTTTTGTCAATCCCCAGCCAGCATTTTTTGAAATTTTGGAATATGAGCTCATATTCTGATCATAAAAGACCATAGACAAATTATCGTATAGACAAAGAGATGATCTCACCAATGTTGTTAGCATCGAGTTTGTTGACAGAACAACTAAATTAAAAATGCCAATAAACACGATTTTACAAACGTTTTGTTCTAACAAAAACTGTATGGGGTTAGTTTTTGACGAAATCTACATCCTCAGATAGAAATATAGAAGAAAATCTTTCCATTTTACCCCAAAATCGCCTTCGGACAATTTTAAGTTTTTTCTGTTTGAGTTGTTGTTGTTTAAGTTTGCATTTTTTGAAAGTGCAAATTGAGACTACAAAAACCCTAGTTGGGTTTTGTCCTGTCAGATCCAGGTCGGGTTTTATGGCCTCATCTAAATCGGGCCAAGACTACATTTTTTACATTTATCAGGCCTTTATCTCAGAAGCGAATAGGAAATTGGGCTTGCTGTCTTTGGCAATATTGTAGCCCTAAGCTAGCTGAACTTATCTGTTGAACAGACCACATGAGAAAAACTCCATCTAGGATATCAAAATCGATAAAATATAGAAAATTTTTAGATAATTTCTAGAATTCTGGTTGGTATCAGCTAAACCTTTGGGAGTTGAACCAAGTAACCTTTTGCAAAAATCTTCCAAGTAATTTTCTTAATAATTCTTTCGATCATTCTGCAACACTAAACTGCTTATTTCATGTTGTTTGTGCGGTATTTTTAATCATACATATTTCATATTTCAAACACTGTTCACACCAACATTTTATTCTCGCATTTGGGATTTTACCACATTTGGTCTGTTCCAGTACTGCAAGAATCTACTATTTTTTCGATAACATAAAGGAAAAATGTTATCGTAGTAAAAATTAGTAGCTTCTTGCAGGTTTTGGAACAGAGCAATTATTGGCATATTTATTAAATTGTAGTTGAATAATATACTAAAAACAACTTGACGGAGGCATTTTAGAACAATGGCATGCTCTGAAGAGTTATGTATTACATTCCAGCGAATATTTTTTTTTAAAGAAAACATTAAGAAAAATTTAACATTTATACAACTTATTGAATTTTTAGATATATTTTAAGATTATAATCAATAAATTTAGTTTTTCGAGCTCAATATTTCTTCAAATATTTTATTGTTGTCCTTGTATACAAATTTGTCTCAGCGGTCAGAAGGTTATTCGCATTGATTTCAGAGGCATGGCCCCGAATTGCTTTAAAAAGTCAATATTTAACCATGTTTAGGTGGGGCCATAAAATCCGAGGTGGATCTGACACAATAAAACCCAACTAGGGTTTTTGTCATTTGGGTCTGTATTTTCAAAAAAAATCGCTGTGCAAATTGTTTACACTAGATTACCTTAAAAATGTCGCACAGTGTAATGGTACCACCCGATTTTAGGTGACTTGAGGAGTTTAGATGCCATTCTTAGCCGAACTATCTGTAATATGGCATTTGAGGTTCCCAGCGGTCAAAAAACTTCTCCATCAAAAATTGTCAACATAGGTCGACCGTATATAAAGGTGGCGACCGATTGAAGAGATTTTTAGTTACTTTTTATGCCCTCCACCGTAATATGGAGGGTATAATCAAATTTGTCATTCCGTTTGTAACACATCGAAATATATTCGTCGGAGACCCTGTATATATATTCTTGATCAGCATGAAATTCTAAGTCGATATAACCATGTCCGGCTGTCTGTCCGTCCGTCTGCTGCAATTTTTAAGATAGAGCTCTGTAATTTGGTACAGTAGATTCTGTTCCTCCTAGGATGTGTGATATTGAAAATGGTCTTTATCGGCAAATTTTTTGATATAGCCCTCATATAACGGAACCTCCCGATTTTCGGTATTTAGAAGTTGTTAGCCTCATTATCACACCGAAATGACTGAAACTTGCTATTTAGTCTTCATTGGGGATATACAACTTTCTCCCCGAAATTTGTCGGCATAGGCCCACGCTTTCATATAGCCCCCGTAGAACGGTTCCTCCCGATTTTCGGCATTTTGAAGGTTGAGGGAATATAAAACATTAGATAAGAGAAGTATAAATATAGGTCCACGTCTTCATATAACCCCCGTAGCAGTGCACCTCCCGAATTTCGGTATTTTGAAGATTTTGGCGTCAATATCCCACCGAATTGACTGCAACAAATTGCATAAAAGTTTCCA
Organism: Musca autumnalis; assembly: GCF_047663935.1. Lineage (NCBI taxonomy): Eukaryota > Metazoa > Arthropoda > Insecta > Diptera > Muscidae > Musca > Musca autumnalis. Next base: position 183,174,166 of record NW_027411977.1, read on the forward strand.
CCAAAAATATGTCGGTATAGGCCCACATCTTTATATAGTCCCCATTGAACCTTACCTCCGATTTTCGATAATTGGAAAGTTTTAACCACATTTTTCAAACGGAATAACTGAAATTGTGTATTTACAAAACATGTTTACAGTCAACCAAAACAGTTTACATACACCCTATAAATCTCGGGTTTTAAGGGTAAGGAAGCATTTTTATGAAAATCCAAGTACATAGTTCTATTTCATACCCCAAATAAACAATATTAAATACAATACAAATATATTCCATCATACGAATAACAGTAAATTCTATAAAAATTAAAAAAATAATAGGGAAAAAGTGTACATACACCCCAATGAAATATGGATATTACCGTAAAATTTATGGAATAAGCAATACAAATTTAATATTTTCTTGCTTTAGCGAATACCTCTGGTTGTCCATGATATCTTTTAGGCAAAATAGGAACATATTTGTGGATTAATTGCCGTTAGTTAAGGTCAGACGTCGAGTATAGCTCGTTAAAGCGGACCCTTACAGATTTCGTTGAGTTTTTCAGTCTGGTAGTTTATGAAACCCCAGAAAATACGGATGGACTAATAATTTTGAGATCCTAGATTACTTTGAAGTTGTTCTTGGGGATAACATATGCTCCTGGGCTTCGCTAAATATACGAATTCCTGAATTTTCTCATAAATTTTATAGTTTTCACAGCATTCCAAAGGTCAAATTACATGCAGGAGCCTTGGAACTATCTTGTAATAAGGTCTGGTACAATCCTCGAGCATCCATTGAATCGGCAATGTAAAAGTATACGACATTTATAGCGCTTTAGGTGACCCTAGGTAGTTAACAGTGTAAATTTCATACAAATTTCATGCATTCTTTGGTGGTGCTTTTATTTCGATGCTTTGGAAACTTTAGGAGCGGGTTTGTAGAATAATATTGTACATTTCTGATTGAGTTAAGGCCCAGAAATTATATCAGACCTTATTACAAGGTAATTCCAAAGCTCCTGCATGTAATTTGACCCTGAAAACTATAATATTTATGAAAAACTCAGGAATTCGTATATTTAGCGAAGCTCAGGAGCATATATTATCCACAAGAACAACTTCAAAGTGATCTAGGATCTCAAAATTATAAGTCCCACTGTATTTTCTGGGTTTTCATAAACTACCAGACTGAAAAACTCAAAGAAATCTGCAAGGGTCCGCTTTAACTTGCTATAGGCGAAGTCTGACCTTAAATGACGGCAATTAATCCACAAATATGTTCCTATTTTGTCAAAAAGATATCATGGACAACCAAAGACGTTCGATAAAGCAATAAAATATAAAATTTGTATTGCTTATTCCATATGTACACTTTTTCCCCATTAGTATTCGTGTTATGGAATATATGGGGATTTCTGAGTGAAATCGGACACTTTTTCAAGATGAGGTTTTTGATTTCCTTTATTTTTTGCTGTGGTGATGCTGCTTATTAGCAAAACGTTTAAGTATATTTTCAGATTTTTTTTTGACTAACGGTTCCAGAGATATCGCGCTTTGAAAAAGTCAAATTCTGTACAAAGGTATTAAGAAAAAATTGTATTGACAAATTTTAAAAAATTCTAAAAAAATAGTAATCGTCCGAATCCCATTACCACATAGGACTTAAAATTTTTGTAATTGAACGTAGTTTAATACAAAAAAATTTAAAGAAAATCGAAGGGGTCGAACATCTTTAAAAATTGATTTTAAATATTAAATCGCGAAAATAGCATCCAATCCCACTGTGCAATTTTTTTGCTATTTTTTATTCAATAGCTGATAAAACAACAAAAAATACAAAAAAAGATTTTTTCAAATTGGACCAATGTTTAAGAAGTTATGAATATTTCTTTGCATGTAGGTTTTACAGAATTTGACTTTTTCAAAGCGCGATATCTCTAGAACCGTTAGTCAAAAAAAAAAAATCTGAAAATATACTTAAATGTTTTGCTAATAAGCAGCATCATCACAGCAAAAAATAAAGGAAATCAAAAACCTCATCTTGAAAAAGTGTCCGATTTCACTCAGAAATCCCCATATTTTTATTGTATTTTATTTGTATTTAATATTGTTTATTAGGGATATGAAATAGAACTATTTACTTGGATTTTCATAAAAATGCTTCCTTACCCTTAAAACCCGAGATTTATAGGGTGTATGTAGACTTTTTTGGTTGACTGTACATGAAAATAGGACGCATTTAAGATTTTTTTGAAGATCTTATTCAGATTTTTTCTACCGAATTGGGTGTTAATTGGAATTTTTTGTTCCCAGAAGATAGACAACTTACTCGCAGGCAAGAAGTATCTATCTACATATATCCTTGTTCAGGTCTAGCCGGAATTGCCCAATTTTATGTATTTTGTCAAATTTTCGAACCGATATTGCTATAAATTAATATTGTGTGTTGCGTTTGGAAAGAACAACCATATGAGCTTTTTAAGGGAATATTATCGGTTACGACATTCTGCTCCTGTTTTGTTTGACCTAATTCAGGCATTCGGGATATTTGTGGTCATAAAATATGTTCACCTAACATTGTAGATGGTCTTCTTAGGTCGTAGAATACATCAAAACTCTAAATATTACCTACACTATATTCTGATATTTTTAATTGAGTCATTTGCATTATCATCTGTTAAGAAATTTTCTAGCAGGATATTGAAGGTGAAAATCCCGTAGGGTGAAAATCTGTTCAATAGGTTTCAGCCGTTGACACCTGTGTCCCTGTAATTGGAACATACAGTCTTACATCCAACTTTGTAAATAGGGCAGAGGATCATTTAGTTCCAGTAATCATCCGTCAGCCAACTTGCAGTTTTCTTAACCTCGTTCTGGCTGGGCCGTATATCATCAGTTCGATGTTTCAATATTTTCACATTTATCAAAACATGATCGATTTGGTAGTGCGAGTTGTTCTGTCTGGTGACTGATATTTCACTGGCTATATTTTACTGAGAGTTGGGTCAAAAACATCATCCTTGTCATGGTTAGAACATCTGTGATATGTTCTTTCTAGGCGCTAGTAAAATATATTTGTCCGGTTCGTTCATACCTGTCTTCGGTTGTACCAAGGGACAGATAACACTGATGTTGAAGAATCAGGTAAATCGTCCTATGTTCTGCCGGCTGAAGACTTGACGATATTATTAGAACTTCTCAATATACCTACACAACTATATCAAGGGGATACTTCTCTCATATCAATGATGGCAGACCAATTCTACATTTAACACAAAACACTCAGAAAGTAAAAGCCAACATTTTAATGTCCATACATAAATAATAGACGGGTTTTCGTTTGGTAGCGGGGAAAATATCTCGCAGACAATGAAAGTGATAAATCTAAAGTGTATTATTTCATTCATAAAACGTACGTACAGACTTCATCATGAAAAAGAAATTCTGAAGGACAACAACTTTCGAATATCTTTGAAAAACAGACAACTCCACCTGAAGTGACTTTGCATTTACCAAAACGAAAAACAAAAATTGTGTTCAAATAAGAAAATTGTTATTAGTTGTTATTTAAAACTTAAGTCGCAACGATGACAAAACTTTCGTTGTTCGTCGTTCTATGGCTATTGCTGCAGCAAAATCAAATTTCCTCAAGTTATGGTATTAGCGTTGAGAACGTTATACTGCAAATAAATCAACTATACCAAACTGAAATAAATGCTTTTATAAATCTTCAAGTAAGTGGAAATGAAAATTGTCCATTTAACGAGTCTATAAAGGCAGCCTCGACTTTAACAAAATTATTGTATACCAATCTTGGAACCATTCAAGGCTTAAAAGGCTTCTATTCAGAAAATAGTCTTACCGTGGCTTGGGTGAACTCGAAAACAATAAATTCAACTTTTGTGGCCATAAATAAATTACTTAACGGCTTGCACTATACAAATGTATTGCTTGTTTATGATGGAAATGAAATCGAGCTAGAGAATGGATTATTAATGCAGATATTTGAAAAATGTTGGCAGAATGGTATCACCTCTGTAATGATATGGGCTAATCGTCTACTCTTTACTTATCATCCTTATCCACAAATTCAAATAAAAACATTAAAAAACATATACGATTTCAGCAATAGAAATCATTTGGAAAACTTCCAAGGACATACAGTCAAGCTTGCCGCTATAGATTTTGCACCACGTTTCTTTAACTACACAAATCGTCAAGGAGAATTGGTGTACGCCGGCTATATTTATAAACTTGTATCGAATTTCTTTGCACATCACAACGGAACAACTGAGTATTTCTTCACTGATATGTGGGCGAAAAATTTCAGCTTGGAGATGGTTTTAATGAATTGTGTTCCCGCAGGATGTTCGTTTATGCCTACATTGTTGGATATCCATGAAATGTTTGTGCCTAGTTGGGCGCCGTTTTTGTCAAGAGGTCTGTTATTGGTACCCGCTTCACAAGAAATATCCAAAAGTTTATATTTACTAATACCATTTGATGGCATTGTTTGGACAATTGTTCTTATCACAGGATTTCTATACTCCCTACTTATGTTGGTGATTTTAAGACGTTGGAAAAATAACATCGACACGGGTCTGGCCTTTATGGAAGCATTTAAAATTATCATGTTCTTGGCACCGACAACATACAAGGGTAGGCACCTGCTACACTTTCTTTTGTGTTTACTGTGTCTTTTTACAGGACTATTTCTTACCAATTTCTATACATCCAGCCTCTGGAGTTTGTATACTTCTAAAGTTTATGAAAACGAATTGCAACGACTTACAGAGATTGAAAATACCAATCTACATATCCAAATATATAGTTTAGACAAAGAATTTTATAATCAAATATTTGACAGCTTACCATCCATATTCTGGCAACGATTATTCATCGGTGATGACGACCAGTACATGCAAAATCGCCAGAACTTAATCATGCCGAACTTATATCCGGCCGTAGAGGATTTAGCTGATTATTTGCTACTCCAACAAATGTACTTAAATCGACCAAAGGTCATAAAGTTAGCAGAACCACTTTACTATAGAATGTTTTTTATCTCTATGCATCCGCAAACACCTTTCCTGCAACAATTCAATCGGTTTTTTTCGCGTATTTTCGAGAGCGGTATCTTCAATAAATTTATGATGGATGCCCAATGGGAAGGCATGACAAGTGGGAATTTGAAGTTGTTTGAAAATGATCGGGTCATAAACGAAGCTCTTACCATGTCGTATTTTCAATATGCATTTATAATGCTGTCGATCGGTTGGGGAGCTGCAATTATTGTCTTCATTGTGGAAATTCTTTGTGGTTTTATAAAAAACAAACAGGGGCCTAATTCTCGAATCCGTTATCGAGCGAGTTTTTGTTCGAAGACAAATTACGAACGATCGAAATTTTTGGATTCCCATGTACGATCGAAATTATTTATGAAATTTATCGATACATACGGTTATCGAACGGTGAATCATATGGTAAACACAAAATATTACACACAAACAAGTTGTTGTGAGCAAGTTTCTCGTAAAATGGAATGAAAACATGAAAATTTTATAAAATAATAGAAAATTGTGAAAAATTAAAAGTAATTGTGATCTGAAATAAATTCCACTATGTGAAAATATAAAAATCGCATTCTGGCATTGGAAAATATATTTTGAATTTTTAAGAAACATCCCGTTTTTGTCTATTATTTTACTCATTTTATTGAAAAAAGTATTTAGTAAGTGATTTTGATTAATTTTATTGCAAAATGTTTCATTAAAGTTCTTTTTGTGCCACAAAAATAATCATTTCGACAGCAGATATGTGGCGGGCAAAAACTCGCAAGATTCCACTCGAAAGTGTATTCGACAACGGATGCCGTAATCCAAATACTGAAAATATCGATCGAAATAACTCGATCACGTATGCGAGAATTAGGCCCCAGTTCTAAAATACATACACAGAACTGTGCAAATTTGTATGAAAATAAAAACTTTACAAACATTTCTACAAAGTCATTGTGTTTTAAATTTAAATTATTATTGTTTAAAATCACTTAGTTTTTACCAATGTTAATAAATACCTCTTAATTATGCAACTAGTTATGCCTTCTTATTCACCAGGGCTGCCAGATAATATGTATGAAAAATCGTCAAAATGACGATAAATGAAATAAACATCGTCAAATCTACTTTATAAAATCGAGAAACAAAATTGTTAAAAATTAAAATACGCAAAATTTAGATATATTTAAGTGTAATTTTAATTAAATTAAACATAAAATGAATAATATTCAAGTTAGTAAACATGAATTTACTTCAAATCAGTAAATTAAACGAGAAAGTTATTCATTTTGTAAACAAATGTTTGAGTTTTTTATTTTTAGTCAATATGTTATAACAATTTTTCGTTAATCCCCAGTCAGCATTTTTTGAAATTTTGGAATATGAGCTCATATTCTGATCATAAAAGACTCTTTTGTCGGGAGAAAAACGTAACCTTGGGCGACTCTTCTAAACATATCACATATGAGTCTTCCTCTGCATTAGTTTAGAGTCATTTTCGAACATTTTCTGATGGTATATAAAGTCTTTTTCGAGTCGAATTTTAATCATTTATTGGTGATTTGTAGATTAATTTGAGACTCTTTTTCGAGTCTTCTTTGAGAGATGTTTATAATCGTTTATGAGTCTTTAGTGAGTCATTTATGAGTCTTTTTATCAGACGAAGCATATGGAACTTTTTTTATAAAAAGAAATATCAAGAAAAATTTAAGGAATTTTCTTTGTTATTCTTCTTTCTGTTTCTTTTCCATTTGTTTCTTTTTTTTGTTTTTTCATTTGTTATGTTTTCTTTTATGCTTTATGATTTTTAATTATCCTTTTATGTTGCGGTGGTTAGTATGCTGTTACTTCATTCACATTCTTCATTCTTCACTTGGCAAAACCTGAACATGTGTTGTGTTTGTCGATACTCTTAATATAATACACTAGCTGAACCCGGTGTGCTTCGCTACCCCTACTAAGATAAAATATAAAGGAATGACTATAATTATATTAACTTAAGGGTTAACATTAATTAAATATTTAAATACATAAATACAGGATATGCGTATGCGTTTTCAGTCCGTTCTGTGCTGTAAAGGAGTTTATAAGGTATATTGCAGTAGGTAGTACTCCTTTTATATCTTTTCCGACTATAAGTACTACTGCGTAGGTCAGATATACGATATACGCACAAAAAAACCTCGGATTATGATCCTATATCTCCAGATCACCGCGGAATTTCAAAAATTGTTATAGCCTATGTTACCTTCAGGCGATATTGAAATATACTCTCAAAATTTCGGGAAAATCCGTTCAGCGATTTTTGAGTTATTAAGGCCACCGTGGTGCAATGATATGCACACCCGTCTTGCACGCTGAAGGTCGTGGGTTCGATTCCCCGGCCAGTCAACATCAAGATTTCCAACTGTGGCAAAATACCCATCAGTAATGTTGGCGACATTTCGTGAGTATTTCAGCCATGTAAAACTTCTCTACATAGTGGTGTCTTAAGACACGCCGTTCGGACTCGGCGATAAACAGTAGGTCCCATATCATTGTGCTAATATAAATCGGGGTGCACTCATTGATATGAGAGAAGTCTCCCTTGTCCCGTATGGGATGTTTGCGGAACAATTATTATTATTATTATTATTATTATAAGGGCACAAACAAACAAACGTACAAACAAATTTTATATAAATTATTTATTTTTTATTATTTGTTACTTGTTATTTACTATTTATTATGCATTATGTAATATTTAGCTCCATCCATTCACCCAAAACTAAATTGTACCAATTTAGTACATTTCGTACGCAACAAGTATGAACTTTCAAAACTGCCCCAATCCTATACTCCAACAGTAATTTTATTTCCAAATTTTAAAATTCCATCTCTATCCGTTCAATCAAATCCAAATAGTACTAAATTTAGTATCTTTTAAGTATGAATTTCCAAAAATAACTCCATATCTCAATCCTAAACATCAACAGTAAACATAATTCTAAATTTCAGATTTCAAGCTCTATCCGGTTACTCAAATCCAAATTGTACCAAATTTAGTAACATTTAGTACTTTTCGTATACATAAGTACAAAATTCCAAAACCACCTCCATATCTCAATCCTCCACTCCAACAGTAATCTTGATTCCAAATTTCGGGATTCCATCTATACACATTCACCCAAATCCAAATTGTACCAAATTATCGACCGTTTCCTATACTCTTAATCGACCTCAATCCTATACTCTAAGAGTAATAATAATTCAAAATTTCAGGATTCCACCTCTATCCATTCACCCAAATCCAAATTGTACCAAATGTAGTACACTTTAGCACTTTTCACATAAGTACGAATTTCCAAAACCACCCTCAAATCTACTCTTCAACAGTAATTTTAATTCCAAAATTCAAGTTTCCAGCTATATCCGTTCACTCAAATCCAAATTGTATCAAATTTAGTACCATTTAGTACTTTTCGTACACATGAGAACGGATTTCTAAAACCATTTCCTTTCATAAACACCACTTCCCAACCTAGATTTCCATACCAAAATTCAAGATTCTAGCTATAACCGTTTAAAATATACAATTGGTACTTCATTTTATAACTTTTAGTACTTTTCCAAAATTCCAAAAACCCTTTGGTACATCTTTCTTACTCTCCATCAGTGACCCTCATTCCAAATTTCAGAACTCAAGCTCTTCCCGTTTGCCTAATACAAATTAAGTTCCTTTTTGTACTTTTCGTACCCTTCCAGTTCGAATTTCCAAAAACCTAGCCTTATCTCATACCTCCACACCAACAGCAACCCACTCTCAAAATTTCAAGCTTTTAGCTTAAGACGTTTCGTCTGGGCGATGATCTGTAGACAGCGGAATTCTATGCAAATGCATATATGGTTACGATGGTCGTAGAGAAAATCTGATAAGACCGAAACTCGTTTTATTAAAAAAAAAAAAACGAATTAGACCCATAAATTTTTGCATATTTTGCATATCGTGCATATTTTGACATATTTTTACATATCTGCATAAATTGAGCATATGCAAAACCATATACAAAAATATATTCAAGGATTTTTGGTCTAAATATCCCACCGAAATTGCTGAAATTTAGTATTAAGTCTTCGTTAGGGGTATGCAACTTTACAACTGAAATCTGTCCGCATAGGTCCACGTCTTCATATAGCCCCCATAGAACGGTACCTCCCGATTTTCAGTATTTTGAAAGTTGTAGCCTCAATATCCCACCGAAATGACTAAAATTTGGCATTTTGTCTTCGTTGTGGGTATAAAACTTTCCACCTGAAATTTATCGGTATAGGTCCACGTCTTTATATAGCCCCCATAGAATGGTACCTCCCGATTTTCAGTATTTTGAAGGTTGTGGCCTCAGTGAAATGACTGAAATTTGCCATTTTGTCTTTGTTGTAGTTATAAAACTTTTCACCTGAAATTTGTCGGTATAGGTCCACGTCTTCATATAGCCCCCATAGAACGGTACCTCTGGATTTCTGGTATTTTGAAGGTTATGCCCTCAATATCCCTCCGAAATTGCTGAAATTTGGTATTAAGTCTTCATTGGGGGTATAAAACTTTCCACCTGAAATTTATCGGTATAGGTCCACGTCTTCATATAGTCCCCATAGAATGGTACCTCCCGATTTTCAGTATTTTGAAGGTTGTGGCCTCAATGAAATGACTGAAATTTGGCGTTTTGTCTTCGTTGTGGGTATAAAACTTTCCACCTAAAATTGGTAGGTTTAGGTTCAGGCCTCCATAGAACGATACCTCCCAATTTTCGGTATTTTGGCTATGGTTATACATTTATCTATTTTATTGACTGGTCAGAAGAGAAGTTTAAACAGAACAATTGTACACACAAACATTTTTGTACCTATTATTGAAATATTTGTTGAATAAGTATGCATATGTCATATGTTTCGATTGCAATGTAATCCGAAGCCAAAATATGCCCAGTCCCAAAATTTGACATGAATCGGACAAAAAATATGGGTTGCATAAAATTCCGCTGTCTAATAATCTGTTAGTCAGTCACTCACTTATCACTAAGCTCTTTTATATACACGGTGCTTTTGAATCAAATTTAAATGGAAGGTGTTTTTACACCTGGACAGTTTTTGCGGATTCTGAAACTACAATGTTCATAGATGAGAAAAATAAAAAACAAAAAAATCGCCAGAACGCTTTTTAAATAAATCGCGATTCAAGTTGAAATTTTTAGGAGTTGTTTAGGTTTTTCCGTTTTTCATTGGAAACCGAAAACTCTATCAAAATGAGAATAAAGAAAATGTTGTAGCTATCAAAATTCTCTACAAGATTGACCTAAATGATATTTCCGTAGGTTTTACAACTTTTGAGATTTAGATGTTGAAATTGTGACAATTCAAATTTAATTCAATTCTGTATCGTCTCCTTATAAAACAATGTCATGACTGCAATTTCCCAACTTAAACTTATATATCTAAAAAAAAATGGTACAACCTAGGAAAAATTACATAACCAGTCTTGTAGAGAATTTTCACAGCTATAAGATTTTCTCAGGTCTCATGCCGATAAGACTTGCCGTATTCAAGCAAAATCGCGAAACCCTAACAAAAAAACCTAAAAATGTAAACTGAGCTTCTTTATCTCAAAAATGGTACAACCTGAGATCAAATCATAAACGTCAATCCTGTAGAAAATTTTCCGAGCTACAACATTTCTTTAGCCCTATTTCGATTGGACTTGCTGTTTCCAAGCAAAATCGTGAAAACCTAAAAAACACCTAAAAATGTAAATTTTGACCGCTATTTATTTAAAAATCCCTACAGCGATTTTTTCTTGTTTTTGGATTTTTCTCATCTATGGACATTGCTGTTTCAGAATTCACAAAAACTTCCCCTGTATAAGCGGTTTTCATTAAAATATAGTTAAGGCGCACCCTTCATGGCATCGTTTTATAAGGGGGCGATACAGTCAGTGCATTGTCCCAATTTGAACTTCAATATCTCAAAAATGGTAAAATCTACGAAAATACCGTAAGGACCAATCTTGTAGAGAATTTTCATAGCTACAACACTTTCTTCAGTCTCATTTTCATTGGACTTGCGGTTTCTAAGCAAAATCGTGAAAACCTAAAAAAAATCATAAAAATAACAACTTGAATCGCGATTTATTTAAAAAGCGCTCCGGCGATTTTTTTTTTTTTGCTTTTTTGATTTTTCTCATCTATTAACATTGTAGTTTCAGAATCCGCAAAAACTTTTCAGGTGTAAGCACCTTCCGTTTAAATTTGATTCAAGAGCACCGTGTATAATAAGTTGACGTTTATATTCATGTTTTGTAGAAAGTGTATATGAGAAATATTTACAACCAAACCATTATCCTTAAAAAAAAGACAAAACAAACCAATCAGTGTTTTCACATTTTAAAAGCCCCAATGATTTATTTTCGATTGCTATACATTTTGTTACTTTACTTTTAATCATTAGAGGGAGTCACTTTCGAGTCCATTCCTAATCAGATTTTGATCACCAAAAGGACTCTAAAAATACTCCGCAATGTGATTTTTGAAAAAACAATCTTCCAAATGCTGGTTGGGTCTATATAAATAAAAATCAAATGTCGTTCGTTGGTAATGGCATCAGTAGAGAAAGGCTGGACCAATTTGGATAATTCTTTCTGCAAAACGTGCGCCATAACCCGACTAAGGTTTTTATGCAAAGATAATTTGACCATGCCCAATTTTACGCCCACTTTTTTCAATTTTGATCTTTTCTACAAAAACTACTGAACCGATTTTCCTGAAATTGCCAGGGAATGTACGGGGATGGCCCCGGTTAAAATACCCTATTGCTTTAAAAATGCCATATTTACAATACTTACAAATATATCGGGTTGGAAATTAATTTGCGAGACAATTGTGGTTGTGTCTCGGATCTTACCTACTTATATGGGACCCAAAGACTTGACCACACCCACTTTTTAAAATATCTTACATCTACAAAACTACTGAACCGATTTTTCTCAGGGGCCATTCCTGTTGCCCCCGAAAACAGGCTACATATTTTATTGAATTCCAGAGGGGGCGGGGTACCACCCCTATGCGATATTTTTAAAAAACTCTATATTTCCAAAATTTACGCATGTATCGGTTTAAAAATTTACGGATTAATCTACAATCTAGGAACTTCTTGTGTGCCAAAAGACCCGACCACGCCTGTTTTGTTTTAAATATGTTATATCTCCAATACTACTGAACCGATTTCCATCAAATTTGCAGCAAAAGCTCAAGGTTTGCCGTTGTTTATTTTATGAATTTCGGAGGAGGTGGGGTACCTTCCCCACGTCTTTCTTTTAAACGCTATATGTCTAAGCCAAACTTATGATTATATCGCTTTCACCATAAATTTTGGGATGTTGTGTGTACCCAAGGTACAAATTTGGAGACAAAAAACCGGAGCACGTCCACTTTTTTAAATATATTATATCTAGAAAACTGATGACCACGCCCAATCTTTTCAATACACTCTTTCTCCAAAACTACTGAACCTACTTTTATGCAATTTTCAGAAAATCTAAATCTAAAATCTAAATCTGAAAATCTAAAATACATAAGTTTCTATAAGCGGGAGAATTAGACTTAACAATTGTTTTAACTTTTATAATTATAGTTAGATTGCTTTAGTATAAAAACAGGGGACATGGACGATAATAAATCCTAAACAGCATCAATGGGCGAAAGAGAAAAGAAAGGTTACAGACAAAATCTATTGATAAATTTAAAATCCTCCTCGGTTTGACAATCGACCGAAGAAGTGAGGTAGAAAATAACTATTTTTGAATTGTCAAGCATAAAGTCCATAAAAAGTTGTCAATAAAACTCATTACGACAGGCCAGCAACGCTGAGCGGGGTCTGCCAATTTTTAAATAACACTGTGCAACACTGAAAATGCAAACAACTTCTAGTGGGCATTTTCTGAAAGTATGTACATATTGAGACTTCAAAACCCCTAGTTGGGTTTCCTGTTTTTAGATCGGGGTTGGATTTTAAAGCCTTATCTATACCGGGATAAAACTACTCTTTTTTCCATTGATCCGGGGTATATCTCTCTTTGCGGTCTTCAGCAATATTGTAGTCCTTAAGTAGTAGAACTTATGTGTCAAATAGACGAACTAGGTAAAACCACCCTTCCCGCATCAAAATTAATAAAATATAGGAAAGTTTACATAATTCCTGGAATTATGGTCAGTAACAGCCAAACTATTGAAAGTTGAGCCAAGTAACCTTTCGCTAAAATTTTCCAAATAATGTGCTCAGCAATTCTTCAGAACATTATGAAATTGTAAAACCCTTATTTCATGTTGTTTAAGCGGTATTTCATATCATACTTTCTACAAAACATATTTCAAACACACATCCTGTTTACTCTCATATTTGAGATTGCAAAGCATTGTTGATATATTTATCAAATTGTCGTTGAAAAATATGCTAGAAACAACGAGTTGTATTGAAGTAATGTTTGCTGCGGATGTCATGGAAAGATTCGTATTGGTTTCAAAGGTATAGCCCCGATTTGCTTTGAAAAAACATGTCTGAGGAGCCTTTACCAAAGGCGAAACATGTCATGTCACATAGTGGTGGGTGCGTGGGTTCGAATCGTCGGCTTTCCTTTTTCACTTGCATTATTGATTATTAAGCTCGATTCCAACGAGAAATAAATTAAAAAATTAGTACTAAAAACGATCTTCGCCTAAAATAAATAAATAAAAAATAAAAAAAAAACAAGTAAAAAAGCGTTAAGTTCGGCCGGGCCGAACTTTTTATATCCTCCACTATAAAATATTCTGAACTAAAAGGGAATTATTATTTTCTATCCCGTCCACAATTTGAGGTGGAGATATGTATTATGTGACCACTGATACCTAAATAAGGTAAAACAAGTAAGAACGGCGTTAAGTTCGGCCGGGCCGAACTTGTTATACCCTCCACCACAATTTGTATTGAAGTAAAATGGAATAATTAGTGTCCTTTCGTGTATGAAGAAGACTTAATACTAAATTTTAGCAATTTCGGTAAAACAATGTGAGGCGCCGTTCTATGGGGGCTATTCAAAACGTCGATCTATACCGACAAATTTCTGACGGAAAGTTTTTAGGCTTAAAAAAGACTAAATACCAAATTTCCTATATTTCGGTAAGCGAATATTGCTAAAACTTAAAAAATACCGAAAATCAAGAAGTACGCTTCTATGGGGATATAGGAAGACGTGGACCTATACTGATACTACTTTTCTGGAATATTTTATAACTCTTGGAAGACTAAATAACGAATTTCAGCCATTTCGGTGGGATATTGACGTCACAATCTTCAGTATTACGAGAATCGGAAGGTACCGTTCTAAGGGGGCTATATCGAAACGTGGACCTATACCGAAGAATTTTAGTCGGAAATGGGGCACTATGAAAGCGTGGACCTGTACAGACAAATTTCTGGCCAACAGTTTTATATCACATTGAAGACTAATATTGAAGCCACAACCTTCAAAATACGGAAAATCGGGAGGTACCTTTAGATGGGGGCTATATGAAGGCGTGGACCTATACCGACAAATTTAAAGGGGAACATTGAGTACCCCCCAACGAATCAAAGTGTGGACCTATGTTGATAATTGTTGGTGAAGAAGTTTTGTGACCACTGGGAACCTCAAACGTCGAATTAAAAATAGTTCGGTTAAACATTGTTGTTTAAATCCTCAAAACACCGAAAATCGGGAGGTACCGTTATATGGGGGCTATAACAAAACATAGACCTATTTTGACAGTTTTCGGTGGAGATGTTTTTGACCACTGGGAACCTCAAACGTCAAATTACATGTAGTTCGGTTAAAAATTGTAGCTAAAATCCCCAAAATACCGGAAATCGGGAGATACCGTGGGGTTGTACCAAAACGTGGAATTATGTTGACAGTTTTTGGTGGAGCTGTTTTGTGACCACTGGAAACCTCAAACGTCAAATTAAAGGTAGTTCGGTTTAAAATTGTAGCTAAATCCTCAAAATACCGAAAATCGGGAGGTACCGTTATTTGGGGGCTATAGCAAAACATGGACCTATGTTGACAGTTTTCGGTGGAGATATTTTGTGACCACAGGGAACCTCAAACGTCAAATTACAGGTAGTTCGATTAAAAATTGTAGCTAAAATCCTCAAAATACCGAAAATTGGGAGGTACCGTTATATGGGGGCTATACCAAAAACATGGACCTACGTTGACGATTTTTGGTGGAGATGTTTTGTGACCACTGGGAACCTCAAACGTCAAATTACAGGTAGTTCGATTAAAAATTGTAGCTAAAATCCTCAAAATACCGAAAATCGGGAGGTACCGTTATATGGGGGCTATACCAAAAACATGGACCTACGTTGACGATTTTTGGTGGAGATGTTTTGTGACCACTGGGAACCTCAAACGTCAAATTACAGGTAGTTCAATTAAAAATTGTAGCTAAAATCCTCAAAATACCGAAAATCGGGAGGTACCATTATATGGGGGCTATACCTAAACGTGGACCGATATAGCAAATCTTCGAACTTGACCTGCCTATGGAAAAAAGAAACTCGAGTGCAAAAATATAGGGCTCTAGCTCAATTATTGTGAACGCTAGTGTGATTGCAACAGACGGACATGGCTATCGTCTTAGAATTATGCTGATCAAGAATATATATACTTTATACGGTCGCAAATGTTTAGTTCGATGCTCTGTTCCAGAACTGCAATAATCTACTAATTTGTACTATTTTTTCCGATAACATAAAGGAAAACATGTTACGTAGTAAAAAATAGTAGCTTCTTGCAGGTTCTGGAACAGAGCAAGAATTTGTTTACATAAAATTTTCTTCAAAATGTTGCACAGTGTTACCGCAGCAATTACCAACCAACGACATTTGATTTTTGTCAGAGACATAAAGACATTGTATTTATGTCTTTGTTTTTATTTATAAAAATTTAAATTTATTTACTTGCAAAAGTTTTAATTCACATACAGTTGTATATAGTTCTGTGCATGTATTTTCAAGACTGTTTATTTAAAAAAAAAAACACAAAGAATTTCCACAATGAAGACTAGAATTGCTGCTCCCAAACCGGATAATAACATTATAAATGCATATTGAAAATACGACATGGTAAGAGCTTCATTAATCCGATCATTTTCAAATAGATTCAAATTTCCACTTGTCATGCCTTCCCACTTGGCATCCATCATGAATTTATTGAAAATGCCGCTCTCAAAAATACGCGAAAAATATCGATTGAATTGTGGCAGGAAAGGTGTTTGCGGATGCATAGAGATAAAAAACATTCTATGGTAAAGTGGCTCTGCTAACTTTATCACCTTTGGGCGTCTTAAATACATTTGTTGGAGTAGCAAATAATCAGCTAAATCCTCTACGGCCGGATATATGTTAGGCATGATTAAGTTCTGGCGATTTTGCATGAACTGGTCGTCATCACCGGTGTATATTCGTTGCACAATTATGGTTGGTAAGGTGCCAAATATATGATCCCAATATATTTTATCCAAGCTATAGATTTGAATATTTAGATTGGTATTTTTAATGTCTGTAAGTCGATGTAATTCGTGTTCATAAACTTTAGAAGTATACAAACTCCAGAGGCTGGATGTATAGAAATTTGTAAGAAATATCCCTGTAAAAAGACAAAGTAAACACAAAAGAAAGTGTAGCAGGTGCCTGCCCTTGGATATTGTTGGTGCCAAGAAAATGATAATTTTAAATGCTTCCATAAAGGCCAGACCCGGGTCGTTGTTAGGTTTCCAACGTTTTAAAATTACGAACATAAGAAGGGCGTATAGAAATCCTGTGATGACAACAATTGTCCAAACAATGCCATCAAATGGTATTAGCAGATATAAACTGTTGGATATTTCCTGTGAAGCGGGCACCAATAACAGCATCTTTGACAAAAATGGCGCCCAACTAGGCACAAATATTTCTGTGACATCCATCAATGTAGGCATAAATGAACATCCAATGGGAACGCATTTCATTAAATGCGTGTCCAAGCTAAAATTTTTCGCCCACATGTCAGTAAAGAAATACTCAGTTGTTCCGTTGTGATGTGCAAAGAAATTCGATATAAGCTTATAAATATAGCCGGCGTACACCAATTCTCCTTGACGATTTGTGTAGTTGAAGAAACGTGGTGGAAAATCTATAGCACCAAGTTTGACTGTATATCCTTGGAAGTTTTCCAAATGATTTTTGTTGCTAAAGTCGGATATGTTTCGTATGACTTTTATTTGAATATCTGGATAAGGATGATAAGTAAAGAGTTGGCCATATGACCATAGCATTACAGAGGTGATACCATTCTGCCAACATTTTTCAAATATTTGCAAAAATATTGCATTCCGTAGGTCGATTTCATTTCCATCATAAACCAACAATAGGTTTGTATAGTATAAGCCGTTGAGTAATTTATTTATGGCCACAAAAGTTGAATTTATATTTTCCGAGTTCATCCAAGCCACGGTAAGACTATTCTCGGAATAGAATCCTTTTGTGCCTTGAATAGTTCTGAGATTGGTGTACACTAATTTTGTAAGAGTCGAAAGTTTCTTTATAGACCCTGTAAATGAAGAATTGTGATTTCCGCTTTGTTGCAGACTTATAAAAACATTTATTTCAGTTTGGAATAGTTGATTAAGTTGCAGTATAACGTCCTCAATGATGGTACCATAGTTCGAGGCAATTTGATTTTGCTGCAGCAACAGCCATAGAACGAAAAACAGCGAAAGTTTTGCCATCGTTGCCGCTTGAATTCTAATGAACAACTAATAAAATTTTGGTAATCGGAACTAAATTTTTGTTGTGGTAAATGCAAAGTGACTGCAGGAGGAGGTGTCCGTTGATATAAGAGATATGCCTAATTATACGCTACACCACTACGTGGATAGAGTATAATCACTTAGTTTTTGACCAATGTTGATAAATACTTAACTCGTAATTATGTAACTAGACACGCCTTGTTACTCGATTAGACTTGTCACTAAATTTTTTGGTACCATTTAAAGAAGAACGTTTCTGCTTTCCAATGAGGTATATGGTGTTGTGGTAGAATAACACGTTCGCGGACGTGAATGCTATAGCATTCACGTGAAAAGCCAATTTTCATTCATTTTCTTGTATACAATCGTAAGTTTTTGTGATTAATTTGGGTGAATATTGCAAAAGACTGGTTTCTGTGTCCCGACTCATTTAGAGTTTAAAATTTTGAAAAATTTAATTTCCCTAAAGGAGGCTCGAAAATCAAAATAAAACATTCTACATATTTATATGAAAAATTTGGTAGCAAGGTGGAAATACTCATTACAATGGCGTGTCCCAATCGTTTTGTGTTCAAAACACACTGATATTCCTTTATTTTTTTTTAAATATATTATACTAGCTGAACCCGGTGCGCTTTGCTACCCCGACTACGATAAAATATAATGGAATGCTATAATTATATTAACGTTTTTAATATTTTAACGAATAAACATTCATGGTTGTTATGGAGCTACTATGGTATTTTTGTATGTTTAAGCAGGTAACACTCCTCCGAAAGCCTTTTCGCCTATAAGTATTTCTAATTCCTAATTCCTTCCCAACTATAAGTCCTTGTGTAAATAATGATGACTTCTACTGACTGCTAAGTCTTCAAAATTTCATTGAAATTGAACATACGTAACAAATACATGAAATCGACCGAAAATATCTATGGGAGCTATATTCCTTTATGAACCGATCTCAATATAATTTGTCAAATTTATCTTTAGACCAAATCACGTCTCACATTCCAAATTTCATTGAAATTGAACATACATAGCGTGGTTTGTGCATAAAATACAGAAAATCAGCCGAAAAAATATATGGGAGCTATATTAAAATCTGAACCGATCTGGATATAATTTAGCACATTTATTTCTAGAACAAATTCCGTCAGACCCTCCAAATTTCAGCGAAATTGGACATATATACCGTGTTTGGCGCAAATGTGGAAAATCGGCCGAAAATATGTATTGGAGCTATATCCAAACCTGAACCAATTTCGATATAATTTGTCCCATTTATTTCTAGAACGAATTCCGTCACGCTTTCCAAATTTCAGTGAAATTTGACATATATAGTGTCCAAATCTAAACCGGTCTCTATATAATTTGTCACATTTATTTTTGGAACAAATTCCGTCAGACATATAATTAGGCACATTTATGTCTAGACCAAATCCCGATACGCATTCCAAATTTCCACGAAATTGGACATATATAGCGAGTTTGGTGCATAAAATACAGGAAATCGGCCGAAAATATATACAGGAGCTATATCCAAATCTGAACCGATTTCGATATAATTTGGCACATTTATTGCTAGACCAAGTTCTGTAGCACATTCCAAATTTCAGCGAAATTGGATATATATAGCGTGCTTGGTGCATAAAATACAGGAAATCGGCCGAAAATATATATGGGAGCTATATTAAAATCTGAACCGATCTGGATATAATTTAGCACATTTATTTCTAGAACAAATTCCGTCAGACCCTCCAAATTTCAGCGAAATTGGACATATATACCGTGTTTGGCGCAAATGTGGAAAATCGGCCGAAAATATGTATTGGAGCTATATCCAAATCTGAACCGATTTCGATATAATTCGGCACATTTATGTCTAGACTAAATTCCGTTAGACATTCCAAATTTCAGCGAATTTGGACATATATAGCGTGTTTGGTGCATCAAATGCCGAAAATCGGCCGAAAATATATATGGGAGCTACATCCAAATCTTAACAGATTTCGATATAAATTGGCACACATATTTCTAGGCCAATATCCGTCACACATTCTAAATGTCAGCAAAATTGGACATACAGTGATGTGCGAAATAATAGAGCCACTGAAGTTACAACACATTAACCGTTTCTAAATCACTTCTGAAAAGTGTTTTATGGCCCAAATTGCATTTTTATAGTGGAACATTATCCCATAAATAAAATGCAGTCAACATTTGTCCAATTTGGGGGTTGACCTTGTATTAGGCAGGGTAGAGCCTGTAAAGAGGTGTGCGAAATAATAGAGCCACTTTAGGTAAATAAGACAATTTCTTAAGGAAATTTAAACTTGACCGTCAAAATCATAGGGAAAATTTTAGTTTTCCTTCCTAACATTATTTTTCTGAATGAACCTGTACCAAAAATTAAAATTATAATTCCCCTTCTAGAGTTAATGGGGCTGAAAACCCATATGGGCCCAGAATCAAAGATAATGCCCCATAAAGACCTCCAATATATTGCAAATATCATTAATATTTGTGTTTGTGAAGAAAATGTGCTAAACTACTTTCAAAAACAAGAAAACATAAAAAACCGATCGAAAAAAGTTAATATTTTTATGATTTTAGAGCAAAAATATGGGAGGTCCTGTACGGAATATTACGCTTTGTAGCTCCTCTGCTCCAATAAACGAGTAAATAATGGATTATTGTCAACTCTAACAGATCTTAGGTGTGATTTAAAAACAGACTTAAACAATTTATGGGTACAGAAATCACGAATCTTAAACATAAAGACAGAGTATGTTGATAACAGTTCTCGAAGAATACCCATCTCTGGCTACCTCCTTTATTGCTGAGTATTTCAGGCCTCATAAAACATCGAGGTTAGCTTTATTAAATGCCCAGGCTACCAGTGGTGAATGAAAATGATATCCGAAGCTGTCCGTTCGAGTTAAATAAATGTTGTACCACCTGTCAAGGAAAATGTTCAGCCATAGGCCAACCCACGCGTTCATCTACGATCACGTGTAAACATATTCTGTCTTTATGTTAAGGATTCGTGATTTCTGTACCCATAAATTGTTTTAGGCTGTTCTTAAATAACATCTTAGATCTGTTAGAGTTAATAGCAATCCATTATTTGCTCGTTTATTGGAGCAGAGGAGCTAAAAAGGGTAATATTCCTTACAGGACCTCCCATTTTTTATCTAAAATCATAAAAATATTAACTTTTTTCGACGGGTTTTTAATGTTTTTATATTTTTGATAGTAGTTTAGCACATTTTCTTCACAATCACAAATATTATTGCAATTTGCAATATATTGGTGGTCCTTATGGGGCATTATCTTTGATTCTGGGTCCATATGGGTTTTCAGCCCCATTAACTCTAGAAGGGGAATTACAATTTTAATTTTTAGTGCAGGTTCATACAGGAAAATAATGTTAGGAAGGAAAACTAAAGTTTTCCCTATGACTTTGACGGTCAAGTTTAAATTTCCTTAAGAAATTGTCTTATTTACCTAAAGTGGCCCTATTATTTCGCACAGCCCTTACAGGCTCTGCTCTGCCTAATACAAGGTCAACCCCCAAATTGGACAAATGTTGACTGAATTTTATTTATGGGATAATGTTCCTCTATAAAAATGCAATTTGCGCCATTAAACACTTTTCAGAAGTGATTTAGAAACGTTTAATGCGTTGTAACTTCAGTGGCTCTATTATTTCGCACATCACTGTATATAGCCTGTTTGGTGCATAAAATAAGGAAGTCGGCCGAAAATATATGTGTATGGGAGCTATATCCAAATCTGAACCGATTTTGATATAATTTGGCAGTTCCGCCACACATTCCAAATTTCATTGAAATTGGACATAAATAGCATGTTTGGTACATAAAATAAGGAAATCGGCCGAAAATATATATGGGAGCTATATTCAAATCTGAACCGATCACTATATAATTTATTTCTAGAACAAATTCCGTCAGACGCTCCAAATTTCAGCGAAATTGGACATATATAGCGTGTTTGGCGCATCAAAAGTGGAAAATCGTCCGAAAATATGTATTGGAGCTATATCCAAATCTGAACCGATTTCGATATAATTTGGCACATGTATTTCTAGACTAAGTTCAGTCACACGTTCCCAATTTTATCGAAATTGGATATAAATAGCGTGTTTGGTGCCTCAAATACATGAAATCGGCAGAAAATATATATAGGAGCTATATCCAAATCTTAACCGATTTCGATATAAATTGGCACACATATTTCTAGGCCAATATCCGTCACAAATTCTAAATTTCAGCGAAATTTGACATATATAGCGTGTTTGGTGCATAAAATAAGAAATAGGCCGAAAATATATGTAGATGGGAGCTATATCCAAATCTGAACCAATCTCGATATAATTTGGCACATTTATTTCTAGAACAAATTCCGTCAGTCATTCAAAATTTCAGCGAAATTGGACATATATATCGTGTTTGGTGCATAAAATAGTTCCGCCACACATTCCAAACTTCATTGAAATTTTACATAAATAGCATGTTTGGTGCATAAAATAAGGAAATCGGCCGAAAATATATGTATGTGGGAGCTATATCCAAATCTTAACCGATTTGAATATAATTTGGTAAATTTATTTCTACATCAAATTCCGTCATACATACAAAATTTGGAGATTGTATATGATATATTTTTGGAGGTACATCCGGTTTTGATGCTATATCTTCAGATCAACGAGAAATTTCAAAAAATGATATAGCCTATTTTCATTCCAGGCCATATAGCAATGTATCCTACAAATGTCAGTAAGATCTGTTCAGCGGTTTTCGAGTCTATAAGGCACAAACAAACCAACAAACGTACAAACAAATATCAATTTTACATATATGTATAGAAGATAAATCATGGCACAATTACCCAGGTAGTGGCATCGTAAAATTTTGAATATGTTATGTCAAAACTTTATTTATGTTGTTGGGGAAATTACAACAAAAATAATTTTTTTATAATGGAATTTGACTTTTTCAGCTGGTGTGATACCACTACCTGGTAGTTCTGCCATGAGATAAATGAAGCACGTCGACTTATTCAAAAAGAATGAACCAAGTGAATTTTAATTTCATAAATATAATTTTATTTTTTAAATTATGATTTTGAGACATTTTAGTCGTGTCCCAATTTTTTGTCCCTCCCGTGGGCCAATATACGTATTAAAAATGATTTTAACCGGGTTTTTATTTATATGTCATCTGTCAATGTAACGAGAAATCCCGTTAGTTTTAAAGATAATTCACAGAAGTGAAAAATGTAATCTGTTGTTTGAGAACTGTGGAAGTGTTTAGTGTTTTTTTGTGCATGTTCCTGGAATTTTTTCATTCCCGTGGTGAGTATTCTTTTGGTTATTTATATTATAATTTCCAAATTGATGGTATAGGTAAGTTAATTGTTTTTAGACTGTATTAAACTACCATGAATATTTTCTAACCACGGTAATGACAAAAGGAACACGGCAATAACATTGACAATATAAATTTGAGATTATTCAAACTAAATTTATTTTAGAATTATTAAACTTACCATAAAATATAGCATCGCAACCTCAAAAAAAATTGTTAGAAATGCAGAGGAAAAAATGTCATTTCCGTCGTTTTTAAAAAATGCTTAAAATCCATAAATTTACATGGCCCACCGCTACTTAATAAATAGTCTTTTACAACAGTATAAGCCGAAAAATATTTATTTAAACCCATTTTCGCACTTCGCCATTTTCGACCCCCAAATCCAGTCATATCACAATATTCATCCATTCACAGAATACGACTAGTTTCATAAATATAAATAAATAATATAATAACAAAATAACAATATTATTAGTTAATAAATATAATTTAACTAATTTCTAAAATATTTGGCAGTCATGCGCCTCTTTGAATTTTTTGTTGCGTCCGCGAACGTGTTTAAACATTGCAAAGATAAGGCTTTGCTAAGACCGTCCGACTGGTGTCTATCTTAACCTAAATTTTGCCTACAGTTAGGCCTCGCACTAATAACTATTGGTATTGAATTTGGTTACTTATTAACTTAGCTGGCCCATTACAGAACATTTGTTCTATAAGCCGAACAAAGAAATGATCTCCAATTCTCTCTGTTTACTGCTTCTCTTTCTGGAATACGACGTCTTTTCATCTCTTCATCCACCTGTTTGCTCCCTCTAAGCTTAGGCCTGTCAATTCTGCGTGTACCGTCTAGTATTTATACGTCTTTTTAGCGGGTTCATAATCGCTCATTCTTATGATATGGCCTAGCCAACGCAATCGTTGCATCTCGATACGTTTATCTATACTGATGTCGTTGTATAGCAGATACAGCTCGTGGTTCATACGACGTCGATATTCACCGTCAACGCAGATTGGTCCGTAGATCTTTCGAAGAATTTTTCTCTCAAACACACGAGATGTGGCTTTATTCCTAAACTGGTTAATCAGACCGAAGTAGCATCTGTTGGCCAACACTATTCTTCTTCGTATTTCACAACTGATGTTGTTAGTTGTGTTTACGGCGGTGCCGAGGTAGACGAAGTCCTTTACTACCTCAAAATTATAGGAACCAACGTCAAAAGTTGACCCGATCTCTATGGACGCATTGCGCGTCGACACCATCAACTTGGTCTTCTCGCCGTTTACCGCCAGACCCACTTTAGCAGATTCTCTTTCGACTTTTGCAAAGGTGTCAGTCAGTTACTTCCTATACCGATCGACCTATGATGTCAATGTCGTCGGCATAAGCAAGTAACATATGGCTGTTCGTGTATATTGTTCCACTTCGTTTGACCTTCGCGTTCGTTTGACCTTCTCCAGCAGGATGTTGAATAGATCACACGACAGACCGTCTCCTTGTCTTAAAACTCTTTTGGTAATAAACTCTTCGGAGAGGTTCTTTCCTATTTTAACCGAGTATCAGTTAATGTAATTCTACAAAGCCGAAGGAGCTTTGCAGGAATACAAAAATCAGACATGGCTTGGGACACCTTTGAACATATAGGGCTGTCGAAGGCTGCTTTATAATCGACGAAAAATGGAAGGTGTCGATCTGCATTTCTTGAGTCATTTCCAGGATTTGTCTCAAGGTAAATATCTGGTCAGTGGTGGATATGCCCGGTTTAAAGACGCACTGATAGGGTCCAATAATTTCATTGACCATAGGCTTTAGTCTCTCACACAATACGCCAGATACTATATTATATGCAATAGGGCGCAGACTTATGCCCCTGTAATTGGAGCACACAGTTTTATCTCCCTTTTTGTGGACTGGACATAGGATGCTCACGTTCCAATCGTAGGGTACGCGTTCTTTCTGCCAGATGGTGCTAACTAGCTAATGCATACACCTTATCAGCGTGTCGCCTCCGGTTTTGAACTGCTCGGCTGGTAAGCCATCGGCTCATGTTGCCTTATTATTCTTCAGCCGGTTTATTGTTGTCTTTACCTCATCCTGGCTGGGCGGTATACATTCAATACCATCTTCTGGGATTGGATCTGTGGTATCGTCGCCGTCATCGTAACTATCGGATACCAACAGTTTGGAAAAGTGTTCTTTCCATAACCTTAGCACAATATCTGTATCAGTTACCAAATTACCCTGCTGTTCCCTACAGGTAGATGTGCCTGTACCAAAGGCATCAGTTTGGTGTTTTATTCTTCGGTAGAACTTTCGGACTTCATTCTGGCTCCTGTACATATCGATTCTTTCAAACTCCCGCCTTTCCATTTCTCTCTTTTTTCCTGCGGAAAAGACGTTTCTCCTCTCTCCTATTCTCCTGATACCTCTCTCGTGGGCTACGCGTTGCTAATGATTCTAGATTAGCCATATATGCCGCATTTTTCTCTTCGGTAGCAGCACGACACTCCTGGTCATACCATGGATTCTTTAGTGTAGGTCTCTTGTATCCAAGTATGGATTTTGCGGCTGTTTGGACGGAGTGGGTAATATTTTGCCATTACGCTGATATGTTATCGGGACGAGGAGTGTTTTCATTAAGCAATTGGGCTAGCTGAGTGGAATATGCTGTGGTTATCGGTTGTGTTTGCAGCTTATCGGCGTTGTATCTGTTCGTACTTTATTTGCAACGTATAGACGGGTACGTTCCTTTGCTGCACAAGGTAGTGGTCCGAATCTATGTTTGCTCCTCGGAACGATCGTACATCCATCACGCTTGATGAATGTCTTCCATCTATCACAACATGATCAATGTGGTTACTTGTTCTTTGATCTGGAGACAGCCAGGTACCCTTATGAATATCGAGATGTTTAAATCTGGTGCTGCTAACTACCATGTTTTTTGCCGCTCATACCTCATACCATTGTCAGATGTTTCACTGTGGAGACTGAATTTTCCGACTGTTGGGCCAAAGATATTTTCCTTTTCAATTTTGGCATTACAATCGCCTAGAATAATTTTAATGTCATGATATGGACAACGGTCATATGTCTCTTCTAAGCGCTCATAAAATATATCTTTGGTCAGTTCGTCCTTGTCTTCAGTGGGAGCATGAGCGCAAATAAAGCTGATGTTGAAGAAATTTGCTTTTATTCGAATTGTAGCAAGTCTTTCATTCACTGGTGTGAAGTTGGAGACCTGGTGTTTTAACCTCCGATCAACTACATCTCTATAAAGTGTGCGAACATTCCACGTGCAGATTCGCAGATCATGGTCCTTAAAACGTTTGCGGGGTTCGTCAACTCTAGAGGGGTTTGTTTTTCTTTCGTTTTTTCATAGTAGGCTGCTTTTTCTAAGGGAGGCTTACTAACCTGACGCCTAAATAATGAGTGAACGCGCGGCACATGTTAACTCCTACCTTTAACGGGTGTCAAAGGCAGCTCCCCAGGTGACACCACGAGGAGATCAGAGTCCACATGTTATGAAAGAGGGACCAAGATAAATCCTGGGATTTGCCATGTTAAAGCTGGTCAGGGTGACGTAGGGGATGGAAGATACCAAGCAACGGTCCTGACCGGTTTTAACATGGCAAAGCCCAGGATTTATCTTGGTCCCTCTTTCATCCCAAGTGGACACTGACCTCCCCGTGGTGTCACCTGGGGAACTGCCTTTAACACCCGTTAAAGGTAGTGAGCTAACATGTGCCGCGCGTTCACCCATAAGAACGTTAAAAACTTGGGTTTGGGCGTCGGGTTAGTAACCCACCCCTAGAAAAAACAGCCTACTATGAAAAAAACGAAAGAAAAGAAAAACAAACCCCTCTAAAGTTGACGAACCCCGCAAACGTTTTAAGGACCATGATCTGCGAATCTGCACCTGGAATGTTCGCACTCTTTATAGAGAAGGTGCAGTCTTCGCACTGGCAGACGTACTTGAAAAGTACAAGACCGATATTACTGCCATACAGGAAATATGATGGATTGGAAAAGGCGTCGCAACAACACCTAAAGGTGACGCACTGTATTATAGCTGCCATGACGTAAAGCATGAATTTGGTTGTGGATTCGTAGTTAGTCGGAGACTAAAACATCTGGTATCCAGCTTCACTCCAGTGAATGAAAGACTTGCTGCAATTCGGATAAAAGCTAAATTCTTCAACATCAGCTTTATTTGCGCTCATGCTCCCACTGAAGAAAAGGACGAACAGACCAAAGATATATTTTACGAGCGCTTAGAAGAAACATATGACCGTTGCCCTGCCCATGACATTAAAATCATTCTAGGCGATTTTAATGCCAAAATTGGAAAGGAGAATATCTTTGGCCCAACAGTTGGGAAATTCAGTCTCCACAGCGAAACATCTGACAATGGTATGAGGCTGATAGACTTTGCAGCTGCAAAAAACATGGTAGTTAGCAGTACCAGATTTAATCATCTCGATATTCATAAGGGCACCTGGCTGTCTCCAGATCAGAAAACAAGAAACCAAATTGATCATGTTGTGATAGATGGAAGACATTCATCGAGCGTGTTGGATGTACGATCGTTCCGAGGCGCAAACATTGATTCGGACCACTACCTTGTTGCAGCAAAGGTACGCACCCGCTTAAACGTAGCAAACAAAGTACGAACAAACACAACACGAAAGTTAGACATCGGTAAGCTGCAATCACAACAGATAGCCACAGCATATTCCACTCAACTAGCCCAATTGCTTAATCAAAGCACTCCTCATCCCGATAACATATCAGTGCAATGGCAAAGCATTGCCCACTCCATGCAAACAGCCGCAAAATCCATACTTGGATACCAGAGACCTCCACCAAGGAATCCATGGTATGATGAGGAGTGTCGTGCTGCCACCGAAGAGAAAAATGCGGCATATAGGGATACTTTACAATCCGTAGCAACGCGTAGCGCACGAGAGAGATACAGGGAGAAAAGGAGAGGAGAAACGTCTTTTCCGCAGGAAAAAGAGAGAGATGGAAAAGCGGGAGTGTGAAAAAATCGAGATGTACAGGAGCCAGAATGAAGTCCGAAAATTCTACCAAAGAGTCAAGCATCAAACTGATGGCATGGTACAGGCACATCCTCCTGTAGAGACCAGCAAGGTAATTTGGTAACTCAAATCTGTTGGTATCCAATAGCAGCGAAGACGACGAAGATACCACAGTCCCAATCCCAGAAGATGGTATTGAATGTATACCGCCCAGCCAAGATGAGGTAAAGACAGCAATAAATCGGCTGAAGAATAATAAGGCAGCAGGGGCCGATGGCTTACCAGCCGAGCTGTTCAAAACCGGAGGCGACACGCTGATAAGGTGTATTCATCAGCTAGTTAGCACCATCTGGCAGGAAGAACGAGTACCCGACGATTGGAACCTGAGTATCCTGTGCCCCGTCCACAAGAAGGGAGATAAGACTGTATGCTCTAACTATAGGGGCATAAGTCTACTCCCTATTGCCTACAAGATCGTGTCAGGGATATTGTGCGAATGACTAAAGCCTATGGTCAACGAGATAATTGGACCATACCAATGCGGCTTTAGACCTGGCAAGTCCACCATTGACCAGATATTTACCCTGCGGCAAATCCTGGAGAAGAACCAAGAGATGCAGATCGACACCTACCACCTTTTTGTCGATTATAAAGCAGCCTTCGACAGCCCGCTGCGTTCCAAGGTATTCCAAGCCATGTCTGAATTTGGTATCCCCGCAAAGCTCATCCGGCTTTGTAAAATGACTTTAACTGACACGAGGTCCTCAGTTAAAATAGGAAAGAACCTCTCCGAAGAGTTTGGTACCAAAAGAGGTTTCAGACAAGGAGACAGCCTTTCGTATGACCTCTTCAACATCCTGCTAGAAAAGGTTATACGAGAGGCAAACGTCAAAAGAAGTGGCACAATCTACACCAATAGTCACATGTTACTTGCTTATGCTGATGATATAGACATCATGGGCCGATCAGTAAAAGAAGTAACTGATACCTTTATAAAGGTCGAAGGAGAATCTGCTAAGATGGGTCTGGCGGTAAACGGTGAGAAGACCAAGTTGATGGTGACGACGCGCAATGCGTCCATTGAGATCGGACCAACTGTTGAAGTTGGTTCCTATAATTTTGAGGTAGTAAAAGACTTCGTATACCTCGGCACCTCCGTAAACACAACAAACGACATCAGTTGTGAAATAAAAAGAAGAATTGTATTGGCCAACAGATGCTACTTTGGTTTAAGTAAGCAATTTAAAAACAAAGCCACATCTCGTCAAACAAAAATAACGCTCTACAAAACACTGATACTACCCGTGCTGACGTATGGCTCCGAAGCCTGGGTACCTGCGCAAGCAGACGTGGCAGTGCTTGGTGTGTTTGAGAGAAAAATTCTTCGAAAGATCTACGGACCAATTTGCGTTGACGGTGAATATCGACGTCGCATGAACCACGAGCTGTATCTGCTATACAACGACATCAGTATAGTTAAACGTATCGAGATGTAGCGATTGCGTTGGCTAGGCCATATCATAAGAATGAGCGATGATGAACCCGCTAAAAAGGCGTATGAATACATGCCACATGGCGGTGCACGCAGAATTGGCAGGCCAAGGAATAGATGGCGCAAACAAGTGGATGATGAGGTAAAAAGGCGCGGTATTCCAGAGTGCAAAGCAACAAATAGAGAGGAATGGAGATCTATTCTTAGTTCGGCCTATAGAACAAATGTTCTGTAATGGGCCAGCTAAGTAAGTAAGTAAGTAAAGCTGGTCAGCACCGTTCCTTGGTATCTTCCTCCACTACGTCACTGCGATTAATTGCAAAAATTTTAAGTCCTATTTTGTAGTGAGATTCGAATAACAACTATTTTTTCTTAATTTTTTTTTAAATTTGTCAATACAATGTTTTGCTGATGAGCAGCATCACCATAGCAAAAAATAAAGGAAACAAAAACCTTGTTTTGAGAAAGTGTCCGATTTCACTCAGAAATCCCCATATACTTTTGGAAGGGAAATACGTGAGCAAATGAATTAAATTTAAGTTCTTAGTACATTACATTTTCAAACATAAATATTTTAAATTTTAAACATATTAACTTTGTAGTAATATTCTCAATAATTATTTAAATATAAAGAAAATAATTTATTTACATGTAAAAGTTTTAATTTTTCGAACAATTGTGCACGGTTCTGTGTGTATGTATCTTGTTGCAGGAATGTTGTTTTTTTAAATCACAAAAAATTTCCACAATGAAGACAAGAATTGCTGCCCCCAAACCGATCAATAACATTATAAAGGCATATTGAAAATACAGCATGGTAAGAGCTTCGTTTATAACCCCATCATTTTCAAACAGCTTCAAATTTCCACTTGTTATGCCTTCCCATTGGGCATCCGTCATGAATTTATTTAAGATACCGCTCTCGAAAATACGCGAAAAATATCGATTGAATTGTTGCAGGAAAGGTGTTTTCGGATGCATAGAGATAAAAAAGAGTCTATAGTAAAGTGGTTCTGCTAACTTTATGACCTTTGGTCGACTTAAGTACATTTGTTGGAGTAGTAAATAATCAGCTAAATCCTCTACGACTGGATACATGTGAGACATGATTAAGTTCTGACGATTTAGCATGAACTGATCGTCATCACCGATATATATTCGTTGTCCAATTATGGGTGGTAAACCGGCAACTATTTGCTCCCAATACATATTATCTAAGCTATAGATTTGGATATATAGATTGATATTTTCAATATCTGTTAGTCGTTGTAATTCGTTTTCATGAACTTTAGAGGTATATAAACTCCAGAGACTGGATGTATAGAAATTGGTAAGAAATATCCCTGTAAAGAGACAAAGTAGACACAAAAGAAAGTGTTTCAAGTTTCTACCCTTGGATATTGTCGGTGCCAAGAAGATAATAATTTTAAATGCTTCCATAAAGGCCAGACTAGTGTCGATGTTAGGATTCCAACGTCTTAAAACCACGAACATAAGTAGGGAGTATAGAAATCCTGTGATGAGAACAATTGTCCAAACAATGCCATCAAATGGTATTATTAGATATAAACTTTTGGATATTTCCTTTGAAGCTGGTACCAGTAAAGAGGCCTTTGACAAAAATGGCGCCCAACTAGGCACAAACATTTCATGGACGTCCAGCAATAAAGGCAAAAATGAACATCCGATGGGGATACATTTCAATAATTCCGTTTCCATGCTGAAATTTTTCGCCCACATGTCAGCAAAGAAATACTCAGTTGTACCGTTGTAATGTGCAAAGAAATTCGATATAAGCTTATAAATATAGCCGGTGAACACCAATTCTCCTTGACGATTTGTGTAGTTGAAGAAACGCGGTGGAAAATCTATAGCAGCAAGCTTGACTGTATATCCTTGGAAGTTTTCCAAATGATTTTTGTTGCTAAAGTCGGATATGTTTCGTATGA
The DNA here is from genome assembly GCF_047663935.1 of Musca autumnalis. Lineage (NCBI taxonomy): Eukaryota > Metazoa > Arthropoda > Insecta > Diptera > Muscidae > Musca > Musca autumnalis. The sequence continues at coordinate 183,205,918 of NW_027411977.1, forward strand.
CTTTTATTTGAATATCTGGATAAGGATGATAAGTAAAGAGTAGGCGGTTAGACCATATCATTACATAGGTGATACCACTCTGCCAACATTTTTCAAATATCGGCAAAAATACTACATTCTGTAGCTCGATTTCATTTCCATCATAAACAATCAATAGATTTGTATAGTGCAAACCGTTAAGTAATCTATTTATGGCCACAAAAGTTGAATTTATGTTTTCCGAATTCATCCAAGCCACGGTAAGACTATTTTCCGAATAGAATCCTTTTATGCCTTGAATAGTTCCCAGATTGGTATATAATATTTTTGTTAGAGTCGAGACTCCCTGTATAGCCGCGTTAAATGAAGAATTTTCATTTCCACTTTCTTGAAGATTTATAAAAACATTTGTTTCCGTTTGGTATAGTTGATTTATTTGCAGTATAACATCCTCAATGCTGATACCATAACTGGAGGCAATTTGATTTTGCTGTAGCAATAGCCACAGAACGAACAGCGAAAGCTTTGTCATCTTTGCCACTTGAATTCTAATAAACAACTAATAAATTTTGGTGTTCGGCACAAAATTTTTGTTTTAGAAAATGCAAAGTCACTGCAGGAGGTCCGTTGATATTGCAGATATGCCTAATTTTAGAAGTTATTTTCTTTGAGTATTCCTTTTTTATGATGAAGTTTTATGAATAAAATAATAAAAGCAAGACCTATAAGGTTAACTGTCTGACACAAATTAATCCCAAGGCCAAAGATGTGTTTTATTTATACATGGGCACTAAAATGTTGTTAGTTTTAGTTTCTTTGTATATTTAGCCTTTAATGAAGAGGAGGTCCCATATCATAGAGCTAATTGTAGAATTGGGCCTGTCCTTCAATAACACCGTCAAAATAGACATGCGTATAAAGGGGAAATAGCAGAAATTCCCACAAAGCTGAATTTTGATGGAGAGCTGGAAGCAATGCCTTAAAAGTGCTTATCGATCCTATGTGCGCAAAAGAAGTTATTCCAGTCAAAAGTCATTTTTGCAGGCCTTATTCAGTTTTCTCAAAAACGGTACGACTTAGCTAAAACCGGCTGAAGTAAAAGTTGTAAATTTAAAAATTGTCTACAAAAGTGGCGATGCGTTAAAGATTCGCGATTTTGGCTGACTTCCGAAACGTACCAACTCACTGCAATTTTTAGCTATTGTCAAAATATTTCAGTTCTGCACTAATGCATTGTTCCTGCATTGCAACTGCGAGTGCATGATAAATAAAAATTATACCTACTTTAAAAATTCCCAATTTTGACAATTTGAAATACATCGCTTCTGAGTAAAGTAGTATGGCCTTATAAAACACAATACTTAAGACATTTGTAAACATTTGCAAACCTTTGTCTTCAGTGAAATTTGTGTGGATCGCCATTTATTATTTAGACGACCGAAAGCTGAGCGCGCTTCACTGAGTCGGTTACTTAAATCATCAACGATTCCTCCATCTTCTGACATCACGCTACCAAGGTAGCGAAAAGCCGATAAGTATTCTATCTGGTGTTTAAGCACGACTATTTTGAATAAACAAAATTGCAAAAGCTATCCCAATAAAAAACGCCACCAATGCTCGAATATTACAACTTATGTTGAATTGATTTGCTGAACCAAGCATAATCTAAACGGGGTATAAGACTGTGTAGATGCAAGCGATTTAAAAATTCGATATTTATATTGTTAATAGAAGAATACAATTCCGTACCAGAAAATGCCGTTCGTGCCATATTACCGTCGTTTTTGGAACTACACCCATTACCTTTTGGCTATTGAATATGAAAGCCCATTTTTCCTCAAAATTTTTGTTGGATTTCAAGCTTTCTTTAAAGCATAAGGTCTTTTTCTTCAGCACACCGAATTTGCCATTTTCATATGATTAACCTGTATGAAAGCTTGAGGATAAATTCTGAAACATCGAATCCATGCATGCAATGGAATTATATCGTCTTTTAATGCACTTTTGTTGAGCTGAAAACCGATGTACTCAAATCTTTTATGTCTAAAAATTGTTTCGGGTGTCCACCAAATATGGGACACAATTTAAGGTTCTCTTTGTTTCCGTTAGTACATTCAACACATTACCATCAATTAAACTCATAATAAGCCTTTACTTTACAGTTATCTTTCTAACATTTTCCATATAATACTCTAACGACTTCTTTGGTATCTTTTACAAATGTTTTTTTTTTTAAAGGTCGACAGAAACGTGCGATTTGTGGAGTTCGGTTAATCCAAACAATCGTTTTATTGTACGCTATTATTTTTAATGGTAAAACTGAGGTTACAAATAGACAATTATCCAAAACTTTAGGGGGTATTGTTGTCTCAGAATTTTCTTAAATTCACTTGGATTTGTGGAACCATCGAACCCGCAAATAAGTATCAAACCAAATTCGTCGACTTCATACATTCGCTCAAAACGTCCTTATTAAACCAGGATCCGTATTCCGAAGGGAAACAACTTCTCCGCTATGGATAATTAGTAAAATATGACTTAACCTAACTTAGACTAGTGTGTAGAAGAGAGCGAGAGAGATAGAGTGCACATATGTATTTCGAAATCTGAGCTGGAGTGGGAGGACAATATATATAAAAACCCTTTGGATGATGAAGCAAAATCAATTGCGATGGCATAAAATACAGAGCAGAGGAAGTAAACTCGGTCACGATTAAATTTAACGGAAAATTTGTATAATATGTGTTTTTGTAATAAAGTTCTTAATATTATTGTTTGAAACAAATAAAAAATACATTTTGTTTATTCTGGGATATTTTGCAAAGGCTTGCATTTTTATAACGTCATTAGACTGCATTTAAATGCAATCCAAAACACTGCATCAAATATGTGTTTTCGCAAAATTCAAATCTTTTCGTTCTGATTACAAAAATATAAATATAAATAAGTCGATACTCTCCGATATATTTTCCTGCGAAGTTCCGAAAGCTTGGAAAAAATTGACAATTTAAAAGAAAGTTTAGTTCCCGTGTGCGAGGTATGAGAAACAAGTCAGTCACTCCTTCCGATAGATATCATGCCCACCGGAGATTTTGGACCATTATGTCACTAAGCCTGGACTAGCCATTAAACATTTTACATCGTTGTAAACTATCCTGGTATGTTGTCATACTCATTATTGTTTTTAGTTAGTGCCGCAAGTGTTTTTTAAAAGCATTTCTTTTATTATTACAGGAAATATGGACTTGCCCCGAAATAATGTACCGTTATAGGAGCTCGTGAAGAACCCACAAACAATTTGAGACATGTCCGTAATATTGAAATTTTGTGGGGGAGCTACCCGAGGGAGTTGACCGATACCCAGCAAATTTTCAATGCCAAACATGAGTGCAAGTGATTTGGCATATTACCAACTTTTTAGGCTAATAATAGGATGACTTCCGAAATGTCAGTTGCTTTATAAATGTGTAAAAAATGTTGTAAGAATTCCATATCGCAGTGATACAGAATTAATGCGAAGTGTTTTATGACGTGTCGGAAGTCAGCCATTCCTCGGTGGAGACAAAATACGAAAGATATGTTTAATTTCTTAAATATATACATATTAGGCCGGGGCGATTTGTGTGGAAGGAAAAAGACCTTAATGGGCCCTTCGCGCTTCTGATTCTTAGGATTGAACTGATGTCTACCGCGAAAATCGAGCCTCCCGATTTTGACTTGAAGTTTTTATTGAAGCTTTTGGATATTTTGTCATATAACAGCCAAGCCATTGAGATTTGCGATCCAACACAAAGGCCAACACAATAATTAAGAACTCTCTAGTACATCGCGAAAGTATTAGAACACTCCTTCAGGCAGTTTTGGCCTTGATAAAGTGCACATTTGTCGTCAAATATCGATAAATGATATTGTGCTACAGAATTTGACCAGAAAAATATTCAAGCTTTCTGTTACAAAATTCTATAGTGTTTGGGTCCATGGATAACGAAAATACCTTTGGTTCGTCTGGGTCACTTCGTTTTAATACTTTACAACGGTAAAAGTAGTGAAAATCTGGGTGTTTAGGTGAGGGAGGGGAAATCCATAGGTTTTGATAACTCAGTAAAGGAATGCTGAGCAGTGGGGGTGAAAAGAATAAAATAAAACAACAAAAGCAGTATCAGTTTAAATATAATAAATGATTTCCGTTTATTGATCGTATTTCTTTTCAAGCAACAACAAAGATTACCTTCTGTAATCGTGTGTGGCGACAGAGGCCTGTTAATATCAACTAGGATTACCAATTGTAATCTGTGGTGGCGATAGAAGCCGGTTAGTAAACGCGAAGACGTTAGGGTTCATGCGCGACAAGATAACTATACAAAGGTTGATCGACCAGTGAACGCAGAGGTTCTTGCAATCGCAGAGGATTGTTGTGATCCCAGAGGATCTTAGTCGACTTATACTACTACAATTACATATTCCAATGAGAGAAAACTCAACAACCACCGTTCGTTGGCATCTGCGCTCTACGACGTCCGCAGAGGGAACGTGCAGAGGAGATGCCTGATGACGTCAATCAGCATACGTGATTGACTGAGCTCGGGAAGTTGAGTTGGAACATATCAAACTTATACACCAGGGATATAACTTTTTGCACTTTTTTGCAGATATCGAAAATACCACCACATAGCCGTGTAGAGCATGAAAAACTATTATGAAATAAGGTGTAATTTTTTCTCTATCGCGAAAAAAGTTTCCGCACCAAAAGCATTGAAGTTCAGTAATGCATTTTTGAATTTTATCTGTTATAACAACTGTTTGCCTTTAATTAAAATTTTTATTTTTTTGTAATCTAATTTAAAATCATTATCAAGGCGTTCTGGACCAATTTGTTCTCAAATCGCATAATTTCGGAGCATATTAGGAACTTTTGACACTATTGCAATTTTTGGTTTTTCTTTATAAACTCGTGAATTTTATGTTTATATTTTTTGTACCTATCGGACAAGAGAATATGGTGTCATTTGCAACAAATTCGCGAAAGTTACAGACCGTTTTTAATGCCTTTGCCTGTGAAAAATGTATTTGTGTCTATAAATATTTATTCAAACAAAGCAAATTTAAAATTATAAGTAGAAAAAATACCAAAAGGGGTTTAGTAATTGCGGTCGGTGCTGAAACTTTTTTCATCGAATCGATCTTAGAAACGCGTTTTCATTATTAGGACAAAATTCCCCACATGGTACTGGTGTTGTATTTTTGTAGAAAACATATACAATTCGCACAGGCAAGGTCAACAAAAACAGCCTGTAACTTTTGCGAATTCGTTGCAAATGACCCCAAATTCTCTTGTCCGATAGGTACAAAAAATAAAAACATAAAATTCACGAGTTTGTAAAGAAAAACCAAAAATTGCAATAGGGTCAAAATTTCGTAATATGCTCCGAAATGGCGCGATTTGAGAACAAATTGGTCCAGAATGCTTTGATAATGATTTTAAATTAGATTACAAAAAAATAAAAATTTTAATAAAAAGCAAATATGTTGTTATAACAGATAAAATTAAAAAAAGCATTTCTGAACTTCCATGCATTTGGTGCGGAAACTTTTTTCGCGATAGAGAAAAATTGACACCGTATTTCATAATAGTTTTCCATGCTCTACACGGCTATGTGGTGGTATTTTTTTGGTTATAGCCCTATTATACACTATGTTCCTTACATTTTCAAATTTAAACGGGCATATCTTCTTTTTCACTACGGTTTTCTATTGATCCCTTTTCCTATTAAAGGGATGAAAAATATCTTCCGAATAAGCTATTATTGGTTCAAATCGGTTAATAAATTGCTAAATTATAGTGGTTGATTCAGTGTTGCAGCATATCCAAGAATAACATGCATGTCAGTTCCAAAGTGGTCTGAGAAATTTTGGAAAGTCGTCCCGACGACTAGGACTATTGCAAAAATCGCCGGCTTTCCTTTTTCAGATGCATTATTGATCATAAAAAGCTCGATTTCCTACCAGAAATTAATTAAAAATTTATTTCTTTCATCAATCTTCCTACCTTCTTACGTAGCGCACAAAACGCCGCACGTGATGCCAAATTCAATATATGACAAATGCACCCCGTTACAAAAAGATAATTTTAATATTGCCTGCACACCTTTAAACTTCCCCAACATTACTAAACAATTATCTGCTGTAAACCCGACTATTTTCTCCAGAGGTATGTTGCAGTCACTCAAAATATCAATTATTTTATCGGCAATGTCTTTGCCCATTGACTCCACAATAGGCTCTAGTGAAAGAAATCTATCTTGGCACTTTCCATCAAAAGTTCTTACAACATTTGCCAAGTGTTGGGACACCGTGCAGTCAGTACTTTCATCAATTACAATTGAGTAATAATTTGCTTAGCAAAAATTGCTTATCGCTATTGTATTTTCTGGTCCTGTAGCACCATTATTTGTTGGACCCTGTGTCGACTTATAAGTTTTTTTTTTTTGTAATTTGGGAGTCTGGTGTGCCATTTTTTATAATTTGATTCAAATGTTCTAAAATTGTTAACGACATATTAATTTCTTTGCTGTTGCATCAATTTTTGGTGTGTTTTGGACAACTTTAACATTTTATAAATGATAGTCACGAGATGCATGGCGTTCAATGTACCTCAAACCACCAGCAATTAGTATATCACATTTGGTGCACTTGTTACCTCCTTTAAACTGTTTCAGCCATGGAAATTTTTCCTTCCATTCTAAACGGAACCCGGCAGCATATTTCTTTTTCGCCCCAAAATATTAGTATATGTATTAAAGCATAGTCCCATAATATATTTTACCAAACACTCCATCACTGAATTCATTGATCGGCATATAACAAACAAAATTCTTTAGTCCCTTCGGTTTTTTTCTTATTCATGTAAATCTCTATTTTCGCAGTTACTAAAATGTATAATAGTATTGCAGAAATAATGTCCTGTTATTTGGCAAAATATTTAACAAAAGTTGCAAAAGCCGAATATTTTTGACGCATTTTTCTATGGGCTAACAAACTTTTCTTTGTTATTCTCGCCTATAGGTTTGCCATGGATCCATGTCATATAAGATTTTTAATTGCCACAGAACCAACATTTTTTAAGTATTTGGTTTTTTAGTTATTGGGTAGGGACTTCTAAAATACTGAGGTGTTATTATTGGTAAAATTGAAAACCGAATATTTTTGACACTCACTGTATATTATATAAAAATGACACTTAAATCGACTGGATTTGCTAAATCCAGCATAGTCTAAACGAACTGTTAATGATTGTAGTAACGTGATTAAAATGTGTATTGCACTAATTGAAAACAAACAAAATAACTTCGATACACATACAAATTTTCAACGCGTGGAACAAGAGTATGCGAAATGGTACTGAATTAGTCGCGTGGGTACTTCGGTACTATTTATAGTGAAATGGTACTGAAAAAGTACGATTATACTGAATTTTCCATCCCTGTTTTACACACGCAGCCCTCACCAATTCACCATTCACTTGGTCTGTTCCAGATCTGCAAGAATCTACTAATTTTTACTATTTTTTCCGATAATATAAAGGAAAAAATGTTATCGTAGTAAAAAATTTTAGCTTCTTGCAGATTCTGGAACAGAGCAACTATTTTTATTAGAAAATAAACCTGTTCCTAGGTGAACAGTCCTTAATTATTTTTGCTGTGTGGTCTATGTAATTTTGGAGAGATACATTCGCTGATGAATTCGTTACAGTTAGCTTAGCATAGGTTCGACATTCAATTACTGCTGATTCACATCCGGCTCGCAGGACCATCCAACTGACCGCCTAAGAGGTATGGTGCTCCCAGACCAACAACTTTCAGTGTTAGCACTATAAACACTTGCCGTGCGCTATTGAACAGTGTCCACGTCGGAACAGGGTATAATTATGGCTATCCTGGAATATGTGGCGAATGCACTTCCGGAGAAAGGATGGCTTGTCTCCTGGGGGGTTACTCTGTATTGCGATGCGTAAGAAAAATTGTGCCGAATCAATTAATTGGTACTCTCTAATGCGTTTTCGCATCTAATTTTCGCAAATGTGGTATCACCGCACTCTGTAATATGAAAACGTATGTCAAACTCGTTCGATAAGCGCAAAAATCTTGCGTTAACAAAATATCAAACGCAAAGGAAACGAATCATGTAATTTAGCACAATTAAATGCTTGTATTTATATCAGAATTGTTTATTCTTTTAGGGAAATGTTGTTAAAATGTTGACGTATAATAATTTAACAAATTATTATGAAAAAATCAAATTACAATTATTAATTATTTGCGGCATTGGAAAGTACTCTTCGTCGAGTCTCATATTTCATAGGTTTTAGTAATAATGGTGATACAAGTAAAAAAGTTAAGACCCATATCTCGGGAAGTATAGACTTAGCTCTGGAAAATTAAATATCGTTATAATCAGGGTACCAGGGTACCTATGGTAAAAAATTTCAAACCCACCCGAGAGGTGCTTCTAAACGACACTTGTTCCAAATTCTTTATTTATCACCCAAAGTAGTAGGCAATGCTTATTTTTCACTGTATTTTTTATAAATCGTAACAACACTTTGTATAGTTAAATGAAATATTATTGTTTGGAGGACCAATAGCAAGAGATTTGCACAAGAAACCGTATAGCTTTTACATACAGTATGCAAAACTTATATTCGAACACCCTTAAAAAATGAGTAAAATCGTAATTTATGGCAGATATGGTAGAAACAAGTGCATTAATTTATTGGATTGAGAATAATTTACCTGAAACAAAGATAGAGTTTAATTAGTTCCATCATTTGCGGTAGATGGCGTTCAGAGTCAATGCAAAATTCATATTCGAACACCTTAAGGCACTACATTTTTGCTATTTTTGAAGTATTTTTCTGGGTAAAGTTCGACTTTTTTGTACTTGAATATCCTTGCAGAGGCCTCTGATTTACAGAAACATAAAATTTAGTAAAGTTAACGTTCGAATTTTTTAAAAAAATTAAATTTAAATTAAGCACTTTTGTTCAAGAAATGAATATTAATGTTGCATTTTGGATGGATATTACTAAGCTGCTCTATGACAAAATACGTAGTCCTTATTAAAAATAAATGGTGCTAGATCCTTAGAATTTAAGCCTGTCTAGGCTTATGGCAGGACATTTCTCATTTATACGTGTGAAAATGAACACGTAATTTGTTGCTATAAACGAACAATTAAAATGAAAATTTTCACATTTTGGTTTTTGCAATACATTAGTTGCCTAAATGCATCTTTGTTGAGACGAAAAAAATGTTTCTCCTTGTAATCCGTTCCGCCACCATTTCCATAATTATTTATTTTTTTGTTATAAACGATTAGCAAGTTTTAAAAACGCACGTACCGAACAAAATTGTTTTTATTTAAAATTTTTTGAAATTTCTTTTTCTCATTCTTCGTTATTGTTTACATTGTGCAGCCAGTGTTGCCATATTTTCGGTTTATTTTGCGAAAGCGTTTGCGTTTGTGATACAGAGTACCAAATTGTACTCTTAACGCATTTAACTTTCGCATCGCAATAGAGTAACCCCCCTGATGTCTAAAAAAATTACTGTCCCACACAAAATTTTAATTTACGGCATCAATTTATTTTTAATTTGGTATTCACAACATTTAATTTTAAGGTTTGTAGGAACAAGTGACAACTCAAATTTTGTTTTTTTCTTCTTATAGTGAAAAGTCAGTTTGTTTCCCTGGTTATGACACAAGAAAAAGTAGAAAAAGAAAATAAAATTGATCGACGCCGTTTGAGGGGACGATATTCTAATATTTCACTGCAGCCATTCACGCCGTTTTCTCATGAACAGTGGGGAATGGCAATTTTTTGAATTAATCAACCCTCTTAAATTTATTTCATTGTTTTATTAAATTATCTATTAGAAAGCTTAATGCTTCATCCGATGAGAGTGGTATTGATATTTTCTCGTTGCAGGTTATTTTTTCCACATTTTATTAGCTTGAGATGGAGATAAAACAGCTTTCTTGAGGATAACATTTCAACACATTTCCTTTCGATAAGTTGGCTGAAACTGATGCGGATGAACTAAAAGCTTTGTATTGTTGCCGTGTTCGGATGACAATTCCGAAGCAATTTTTCTTTTTTGTGACGCTCGTTTCCTTCGCTATAACCTACATGCGGTTGTCCATTTTTCTTTCCATACAGAAACATACATACTTCGATTAATACTCATAATATTTTATCACAATTATATTTTATTAAGATTTCCATTGTCGTATTTCTTCATAATACTACGGGCCTGTTTTAATTCTTCTATTAAAACACGTAACTGGGCATTGTCAATGTTCAACACATGTGTGCTATTTTGCGGTAAGCCATTCACTAATTCTTGGGAAATTTTTAATTCGAAGCGACTACAATTTATACTATCCGCAGAGGGCGGTAAAACGCGTATCGATTCCAGTTCGTTAACTAAAAATAGATTATTAAATAAATTAAAAAACAAGAAGATTTCTAATACACAACTATTCATAACTTACTTTTGAAAGACTTATCAATCAAACGCTGACGTATCGCCGTGGCATGTTCCGTTAGTACGGCGCACATTGCTGCAGCATGTTCTTTGGGCAGTCCCAATTGTTGTATTTCTTCATTGAATACCAATTCACTGGCATTGTGTCGAGCGGCATTATTCAGCAAGAAATGTATACAGGCAACCGCTGTTTTACCATCTGCAGAAACGGATGACGTCAATGCCTTAACTTCTTCTTCCTGATGATTAAAAAAATTAAGCAAATCAAGAATTTGTTGAATCGGTAATTGTGAAAATGTGACAAATGATTATTAACGTTACATTCAATTCATGGCCTAATATTTTTTTCGCCACCATATCGGCTAATGTCTTCAATTTGTTAGCTTCCAATACGGAGAGAGTTGATATAATCTCTCCCAACACCCAATCGGGACAATCACCGTCTCCACAAAAGCGAAATTTCTGCAAATAAAAAGAGTCATCATGAAATTTGTGTTAATTGCGTGTGAAATTATCACTTAGAAGTAAGACAGATTGTTTATTTTGTTTAATTGGGGAGCAGAACAATTATCGAAGGCGTTTCGAAGACACATTTCTAGTTATTATAGAAATGAACGATGTCTTAATGTGTAAGGAACTTAAAATTTAGTAATGCTTTTTGCGTATGGAGAGTAATAAAAGGTCGAAAATTCGTCACAATACATTTGTGTTGTATATCGTTTTTGTTTTCATAAACTAACTTTCCTAACAACTCAAAATATTGAATACATCCCTGTGGGGACGAAAATTCCAATTGTCGCAATTTAATAGTCCAGAACTAGTTCTAATCAGTACTAGTACAAATATTGGTCTCTAAGTAATGCGAAGGGAACCAATTGTCACCTTTTTATCCCCAAGTAAACGAGGAGGCGTCAGTTGCGACTTAATTAACTTAACTTAAACGACGATTTGTATAAATAATTCACATTTACATTTTCTTCATAACTTTAATATAAATCAAGCATCCAATAACCGAAGCTAGTGTTAATGGACTGAATATCTTCGTACATATTATTCATACTCGTATTGTTCTGGTATAAAAAAGGAATACGAAGGAAATATGCAAATCGCCCTCTTCTTCTCTCTACCCGCTAGCAATTCCAATTGTCGCAATTTAAATAGTCCTAAACTAGAGGTAAGTGGTACTAGTTCACAATTGACCCATAAGTAATGCGAAGGGAACCAATTGACACCTATATATCCCCAAGTAAACGACGAAGCGTCAGTTGTGTCACTATTTCCCACCACTTTTTTTTATAAATAAACTGGTATATGACTGTAAACCTGGAACTAGTACAATACCACCTACAGGTAATGCATAGAGTGTCAATTGGTTACCTCCTATGACATCCCCATGTTAAAGTTTACAGTTGATTGCACTGTGAGTGGTCAGAAGTGGAACTAGTTACTGTAACGCTGAGAATCGACGAGTTTCCGATGCCGAACTAGCCCATCGCCCAAGCGGGATCATATAAACAATTCTGTGAGAGGTTTTTTTCTAATAAGTTCAAAGACTCTCAGTGATTCAAATAAACGACGTTATATATTAGCAGTTCATAGAGATAACTGTCCCAGTTATTCCCACCACGCTCCTTTGTTAGAAATGGCGGATCCTTAAAGAAAATACTTCAACGTCTTTCCTATTTTAATGCTTATAGTGCACTGTTTTTATAAAATCGCAATATTCTTAAGAGAGAGGGGAAGTCTTATCTCTTTTTATTCAAATGACCCCCCTACAAGAAGACGGTATGCTTACCACATGCTTATATACATATACTAGCAAATGCCCGCTACTTCGTATGCGGAAAGGGCATAAAATATATATGAACAATATTTAATATGGAAGTGTTGAACACTGACGATTCTGTTGTAATAAAACCTATTTTTAATACCAACATTTAATCGATTTCAGTCCAAAACAAGTAAGAAAAGCGTTAAGTTCGGTCGTGCCGAACTTTTTATACCCTCCACCACAAATTTCAGCCATTTCGGTGGATTAATGTGGCCACAACCTTCAAAATACCGAAATGCGGAAGGTACCGTTCTATGGGGGCTATATGATGGGGTGGACCTATACCTAAAAATTTCTGGGGGAAAGTTTTATACGCCTAAAGAAGACTAAACATCAAATTTCAGCCATCTCGGTGTGATAATGAGGCTAAAACGTTCAAAATATCGAAAATCGGGAGATATTGTATTATGGGGGGCTATATCAACACGTGGACCTATATAAACATTTTATGGTAGAAATGTTTCTTAGCCTCTGGAAACACAAAATACAAAGTTACAACCGATTCTTCGGTCAAATGGGACTAAAACATTCAAAATATATTCAAATGACGCGTACTTTATAAGGGGCCTTATGTGGGGGCTATACCAAAACGTGGACCTATATAACCCAACTTTGGTAGGAATGTTTTCTGGCCTCTGAAGACACAAAATACCAAATTACAACCAATTCTGTGGTCAAATGGGTCTAATACATTCAAAATATATTAAAATGACGCGTACTTTATATGGGGCCTTATATGGGGGCTATACCAAAACGTGGACCTATATAACCCAACTTTGGTAGGAATATTTTTTGGCCTCTGGAGACACAAAGTACCAAATTACAACCAATTCGGTGGTAAAATGGGCCAAATATCTTAAAAATTCCTTAAAACGACGACGCGTCACGCGTCATTTTGTATGGGGGCTATACGAAAGCGTGGACCTACATAGCCCGCTTTCAATACCAAAAGTCCTACGTAAAAATAACATATTTTCCCAAAATTTCATCAACCTACGTCAATCCGTTCGGACGCTAGAGTGATTTCCACAGACGGACAGACGGACGGACATGGCTATATCGATGTAGAATTGCACGCTGATCAAGAATATATATACTTTGTGGGGTCTACAATGATTATTTCGAGTAGTTACAAACGTAGTGACAAACTTAATATACCCCCATCCTATGGTGGAGGGTATAAAAACATATCTGCCCTATCGCACCCCTACACAGCCACCGTATTTTTTATTTCGGATTTCCAAAACTACGACCGCATATCACAGACATACACCAACAGCGACTCATATTGTCATATTCAGACTTGTCTTCTGGTTTTACTCCTTCACTTACACAGCATTCCCTCCAAATACGAATTTCCAAACACTAAACTTTATCTCATTAAAATAGAACAAATCTATACTGTCCAATTTTCTTTACATTTGGACCTTGAATACTCAGAGGATATAAAAGCTTAATTTAAAAAATGTCTACTTCAACCCACTTTTATTAGAAGAGGTATTTTGAAGATTTTATGTACATTTTCCAATCGAACTCCGAACTTTATCTTAAATTTCAGAGTGGTCTTCATAACAAATATTTTTCCATTTCGTATTTTTTGTCCATATTATATAATCCAAGATTTTTTCCTACACCCAACACCAAATTTAGTACCATTTAGTACTTTTCTCACTTTAACTGTTTACACAATACCAAAATGGTTTTGGTACCAACATATTACCAAACTTTTGGTACACTTAATTAAACGTTTCAAAACATACTTTCATATATTCAACATATATCCCAACCGCAATTCACTTTTCCAGCTTTGTATGTTCCCCTGAAACCAATTATATTACTATTTAGTACTTTTTGTATAAATAAGTAAGAATTTTCAAAACCTCCTCCCTACCTCCACTCTAAACAACAATTGCTAATCTAATACCGAATCAAATTTAAAAATTCCAATTCTGCCCCTTTACAAAATCACAAATTGTACGAAATTCTGTACCATATAGCAAATACCAAAATGTACCAAATTTTGTACCATTTACCACTTATCGTACACGACTTTCCAAAAACTACTTGCATACCTCAGTTCTTTCGTTCGCCTAAATCCAAATTATAGCCAATGTACTTTCATTTAGCACTTTTTCATAAGTACCTCCATATCTCAATTCTACATTCTAATAGTAATCTTAATTCTAAGTTTCACGATTCCAGCTCACTACCATTTAGGACTTTTCGACCTTTGGTACATCTTTCTTACTCTTTATCAGTGACCCTTATTCCAAATTTCAGCACTATTCGTTAATTCAAATCCAAAATGTACTATATTTAGTACTTTTCATACACTTTTAGTTCGAATTTCCAAAAAGCTGTCTTTGTTAGTCTCCATCAGTAGTAACCCTTATTCAAAATTCGAAGATTCCTGCTCAATCCGTTCACCCAAATCCAAATTGTACTAAATTTAGTACCATTTAGTACTTTTCGTACACTTACAGTTCGAATTTCCAAAAACCTTTCTTTGTTACTCTCCATCAGTGACCCCTCATTCCAAATTTCAGGATTCCAGCTCATTCCGTTCACCCAAACCCAAATTGTACTAAATTTAGAACTTTTCGTGCACATACAGTTCGAATTTCCAAAAACTTTTCTTTGTTACTCTCCCTCAGTGAACCTCATTCCAACTTTCAGGATTCCAGCAAAATCCGTTCACCCAAATCCAAATTGTACTAAATTTATTACCATTTAGTACTTTTCGTACACTAATATGTCGACTTTCCAAAAACCTTTCATTGTTTCTTTTCATCAGTGATCTTCATTCCAAATTTCAGTATTCCAGCTCTATCCGTTCACCCAAACCCAAATTGTACTAAATTTAGAACTTTTCGTGCACATACAGTTCGAATTTCCAAAAACTTTTCTTTGTTACTCTCCATCAGTGACCCCTCATTCCTAATTTCAGGATTCCAGCTCAATCCGTTCATCCAAACCCAAATTGTACTAAATTTAGAACTTTTCGTGCACATACAGTTCGAATTTCCAAAAACTTTTCTTTGTTACTCTCCATCAGTGACCCCTCATTCCTAATTTCAGGATTCCAGCTCAATCCGTTCATCCAAACCCAAATTGTACTAAATTTAGAACTTTTCATGCACATACAGTTCGAATTTCCAAAAACTTTTCTTTGTTACTCTCCATCAGTGACCCCTCATTCCAAATTTCAGGATTCCAGCTCAATCCGTTCAACCAAATCCAAATTGTACTAAATTTAGTACCATTTAGTGATTTTCGTACCCTTATAGTTCGAATTTCCAAAAACCTTTCATTGTTACTCTTCATCAGTGACTTCCATTTCAAATTTAAGGATTCCATCTCTATCCGTTTATCCAAATCCAAATTGTACTTTTTGTGCGGTTATAGTTCGAATTTTCTAAAACCTTTCTTTGTTACTCTCCATCAGTGATCCTCATTCCAAATTTCAGGATCCCGGATCTATCTATTCACCGAAATCCAAATTGTACTTAATTTAGTACCATTTATAACTTTTCGTACCCTTATAGTTCGAATTTCCAAAAACCTTTCATCGTTACTCGTCATCAGCTCCGTCCGTTCACCCAAATCCAAATTGTACTAAATTGAGTACTTTTCGTACACTAATAGGTAGAATTTCCAAAAACCTTTCTTTGTTACTCTCCATTAGTAACTCCCATTCCAAATTTCAGGATTCCAGCTCTATCCGTTCATCCAAATCCAAATTGTACTAAATTTCGTACCATTTAGTACTTTTCAAACACTTATAGTTCGAATTTCCAAAAACCTTTCTCTGTTACTCTACATCAGTGACCCCTCATTCAAAATTTCAGGATTCCAGCTCTACCCGTTCACCCGAAATTGTACTAAATTTAGTACCATTTAGTACTTTTGTTAATCTCCATCAGTAACTCTCATTCCAAATTACAGGATTCCATAGTAACATTTAGTACTTTTCGTACACTAATAGGTCGACTTTCCCAAAACCTTTCATTGTTACTTTTCATCACTGACCTTCATTCCAAATTTCAATATTCCTTATCTATCTGTTCACCCAAATCCAAATTGTACTAAATTTAGTACCATTTTATAGTTCGAATTTCCAAAAACCTTTCATCGTTATTCTTCATCAGTGACTCTCATTTCAAATTTCAGGATTCCATCTCTATCCGTTCACCGAAATCCAAATTGTACTAAATTTAGTACCATTTAGTACTTTCGTACCCTTATAGTTCGAATTTCCAAAAACCTTTCATCGTTACTCTTCGTCAGTGACCCTCATTCCAAATTTCAGCTCAATCCGTTCACTCAAATCCAAATTGTACCAAATTTAGTACCATTTAGTACTTTTCGTACACTAATAAGTCGAATTTCCAAAAACTTTTCTTTGTTACTCTCCATCAGTGACCCTCATTCCAAATTTCAGCTCAATCCGTTCACTCAAATCCAAATTGTACCAAATTTAGTACCATTTAGTACTTTTCGTACACTAATAGGTCGAATTTCCAAAAACTTTTCTTTGTTACTCTCCATCAGTGGCCTTCATTCCAAATTTCAGGATTCCAGATCAAGCCGTTCATCGAAATCCAAATTGTACTAAATTTTTACGATGTAGTACTTTTCGTACCCTTATAGTTCGAATTTCCAAAAACCTTTCATCGCTACTCTTCATCAGTAACCCTCATTCCAAATTTCAAGATTACAGCTCTATCCGTTCACCCAAATCCAAATTGTACTAAATTTAGTACCATTTAGTACTTTTCGTACCCTTATAGTTCGAATTTCCAAAAACCTTTCATCGTTATTCTTCATCAGTGACTCTCATTTCAAATTTCAGGATTCCATCTCTATCCGTTCACCGAAATCCAAATTGTACTAAATTTAGTACCATTTAGTACTTTCGTACCCTTATAGTTCGAATTTCCAAAAACCTTTCATCGTTACTCTTCGTCAGTGACCCTCATTCCAAATTTCAGCTCAATCCGTTCACTCAAATCCAAATTGTACCAAATTTAGTACCATTTAGTACTTTTCGTACACTAATAAGTCGAATTTCCAAAAACTTTTCTTTGTTACTCTCCATCAGTGACCCTCATTCCAAATTTCAGCTCAATCCGTTCACTCAAATCCAAATTGTACCAAATTTAGTACCATTTAGTACTTTTCGTACACTAATAGGTCGAATTTCCAAAAACTTTTCTTTGTTACTCTCCATCAGTGGCCTTCATTCCAAATTTCAGGATTCCAGATCAATCCGTTCATCGAAATCCAAATTGTACTAAATTTTTACCATGTAGTACTTTTCGTACCCTTATAGTTCGAATTTCCAAAAACCTTTCATCGCTACTCTTCATCAGTAACCCTCATTCCAAATTTCAAGATTACAGCTCTATCCGTTCACCGAAATCCAAATTGTACTAAATTTAGTACCATTTAGTACTTTCGTACCCTTATAGTTCGAATTTCCAAAAACCTTTCATCGTTACTCTTCGTCAGTGACCCTCATTCCAAATTTCAGGATTCCAGCTCTATTTGTTCACCCAAATCTCAATTGTACTAAATTTAGTACCTTTTCGTACTCTTCTAGGTCGAATTTCCAAAAACCCAGCCTTATCTCACCCCTACACACCAACAGCAACCTACACCCAAAATTTCAACTTTCTAGCTTCAGCGGTTTCGTCTGGGCGTTGATGAATCAGTCAGTCAGTCAGTGAATACCTCAACTCACTGCTCTTTTATATATACACTAGCAAATGCCCGCTACTTCGTATGCGGAAAGGAAAAAAATATATATAAACAATATTTAATATTTTATTACCAATATTTTTTCGATTGTATTTCGAATTTCCTACTACGTATCATATTGCAAATTTCAGATTTGACTCCTGGTTTTAACCATTCACTAACACAGCATTCCCTTCCAGTACGAATTTCCAAACACTAAACTTTATTTCACCCCTTCACAACAACAATCCCGCACATTTACAATGCAAGGTTCTAGCTTTAGCGGTTTCGCCCAGAACCCGAATAGGTCCGCTAAACTTTCTGCATTCAAAATCCACGTTTTCGTATATCCCCATATATCTGTACCTCTCGACTTAGTGTATTTTAAAAGAAGAACAAATCTATATTGTCCAATTTTCTTTAAATTTGGACCTTGAATACTCAGAGGATATAAACGTTTAATTTAAAAAAATGTCCACTTCAATCCACGTTTATTAGAAGAGATATTTTGAAGATTCAGAGTATTTTGAAGATCTTTGGCATATTTTCCAACTGAAATTCGGAATTTGTGGCATGAAAGGTGAGAAAAACTTTTTTACAAAAAATTGTACGGAAATTTTTTTGGTGGCATTTCACCACGTTTTCAAATTAACTTACCAAAGCGGTCAGAACAAAAACATTTTTGAAAAGCTACTTCACGTTTGATTACTTAATTTCAGTACACTATTTAGAAACGCCTTGGCGTTAACATCAAATCAATGGAACAATATTCAGTACAATTTTTCAAACTCAGAACTTTGTCTCTAATTTTAGAGTGATCTTCATAACAAATATTTTTCCATTTCGTATGTTTTGTACAAATAGCATATTTCCAAATTATATAATCCCAGCTTTGTTCCTACAGCCAACACCAAATTTAGTACCTTAACTGTTTACACAATGCCAAAATGGTTTTGGTACCAACATGTTACCCAACTTTTCGTACACATAGGAAAACGTTTCAAAAATTACTTCCTTATATTCAACTTATATCCTAACCCCAATTCACTTTTCCAGCTTTATCCATTCCCCTGAAACCCATTATAGTACTATTTAGTACTTTTTGTATAAATAAGTACGAAATTTCAAAACCTCCTC
Organism: Musca autumnalis; assembly: GCF_047663935.1. Lineage (NCBI taxonomy): Eukaryota > Metazoa > Arthropoda > Insecta > Diptera > Muscidae > Musca > Musca autumnalis. Next base: position 183,225,148 of record NW_027411977.1, read on the forward strand.
CCTACCTCCACTCTAAACACCAATCGCTAATCTAATACCGAATTTCAAAATTCCAGTTCTACCCTTTACAAAATCACAAATTGTGCAAAATTCTATACCATATAGCAAATAACAAAAGGTACTAAATTTTGTATCATTTAGCACTTTTCGTACAAGAATTTTAAAATGTACTTTCATATCTCAGCTCAATCCGTTCACCTTAACCCTATTTATAGCCAATGTAGTTCCATTTAGCACTTTTCTATAAGTACGAATTTCCAAAACTACCTCAATCCTGCACTCCAGCAGTAATCTGTTTACGCAAATACAAATTGTGCTTCGTGCACATTAGTACGATTTTCTAAAGCTACCTCCATATCTCAATTCTATATTCCAACAGTAATCTTAATTCCAAATTTCGGGATTCCAGCTCTTCAAATCCAAATCATACTAAACTCACTACCATTTAGGACTTTTCGACCTTTGGTACTTCTTTCTTACTCTTCATCAGTGACCCCCATTCCAAATTTCAGGATTCCGGCCCTATTCGTTAACCCATATCCAAATTGTACTATATTTAGTACAATTTAGTACTTTTCGTATACTTTTAATTCGAATTTCCAAAATCCTTTCTTTTTACTCTCCATCAGTGACCTTAATTCCAAATTTCAGGATTCCAGCTCTATCCGTTCACCCAAATATAATTTGTACTTAATTTAGTACCATTTAGTACTTTTCGTACACATTAGTAAGATTTTCCAAAACCACCCTCATTTCTCAATCCTACACTTTAAAAGTAATCTTAATTCCAAATTTCAGGATTCCAGCTCTATCCGTTCAGCCAAATCCAAATTGTACTAAATTTAGTACCATTTAGTACTATTCGTATCCTTGTAGTTCGAATTTCCAAAAACCCTTTAAGTACGAATTTCTAAAACTTCCCCAATCCTACACTCCAACAGTAATCTGAAATCCAGATTTCAGGACTCCAGATGTATCCGTTCAACAAAATCCCTAGTGTACCAAATTTAGTACCATTTAGTATTTTTCGTACACATAAGTACGAATTTCCAAAACCAACCTCATGTCTCAATCTTACACTCCAACAGTAATCTTAATTATAAATATCAGGTTTTGCAGCTCTATCCGTTCACACAATTCCAAAATGTACTGAATTTAGTACTTTTCGTACACATAAGTACGAATTTCCAAAATCACCCTCATGTCTCAATCCTACACTTCAACAGTAATCTTAATTCCAAATTTCAGGATTCCAGCTCTATCCGTTCACCCAAATATAATTTGTACTGAATTTTGTACCATTTAGTACTTTTCGTACACATTAGTACGATTTTCCAAAACCATTTAATTACATCAACACCACTTCCCAATCATGATTTCAATACCAAATTCCATGATTCTAGCTATATTCGTTCAAAATATACAATTGGTACTAAATTTTGTAAGTTTTAGTACTTTTCGTACACTTATAGTTCGAATTTCCAATAACCCTTTGGTACATCTTTCTAACTCTCCATCAGTGACCCTCATTCCAAATTTCAGAATTCTAGGTCTTACCGTTTGCCTAATACAAAGGGTACCATATTTAGTACCTTTTAGTACTTTTCGTACACTTCTAGGTCGAATTTCCAAAAACCCAGCCTTATCTCACCCCTACACACCAACAGCAACCTACACCCAAAATTTCAACTTTCTAGCTTCAGCGGTTTCGTCTGGGCGCTGATGAATCAGTCAGTCAATCAGTCAGTCAGTGAATACCTCACCTCACTGCTCTTTTATATATATATAGATACAATAGATCCCTGTTTAACTAAATATTTCTCTCCTCTACACCCGACACCATCAAGAAATTCACTATATAATAAAATAAGTCTGTTCGCAACGTGAACATTTTTGGGGGCCAAATACCATGAAATAATTACAAAATTTTTTAAAATTAACTTATTTTAAAATACCAAAAGTCAACGCATCTATCTCTCTAGCCAGTCGCTCTTGAAGGCCCCTCCACCTTTATCGGCCGGTTTCACCTTTATTTGGCTGAATCTTGATTCTGGAGGGAGTACCCTTATCATCTTTCCCTGGCTGTTTCTTCTTACTTAGGTTGGAGAGCTTGTACTTCCAGCGTAGAGAGTCCTGTCTGGCCTTGGGCATCTTCTCCTTCTCACGTCGAAGAAAGTCATCCTTCTCGCGATGAATCGTCCTTATTTACCTTATTCTCAACGTGGAATAACAATTTCTTCTCTTCTGTTTTTCATGCAATTGTCTTTCTTTGCTACAGCATGCTTGATGTCTGTCTTGGTCGGCGTTTCCTTTTCTACGGTCTTATTTGTCGTCTTCTTTTTTTCCTCTCACTTTCTGTTTCCTCCCATGACAGGGACATAATGGAACATTTATATTTGTCCCTTATCTTTTGTATCGCCGGATTTACTTTCTCTTTTTATGTTAAACAATTGGACCATTTTCTCGTTTACCATTCTATTCCATTCCATTTGTTTTTTTTTTTTTTGCTTCAGATTCGATGCTTCAGCCCACTGACTATCAACGTACTCTCCAGACTGGGTTTCATTGACCCCCTCAATAACCCAGTTGATGAGAACAAAAATATTGCCACTTCATCTTCAATTCCTTGCGCCCTCCCATTTTGACCCAGCATGATGAATATCCCTTCCCTCAAGGACAATATCCACATTTGTATCCTTTTGAGGCAATTTCCTCCTTTTTGTGGCAAATTGTTTTCAGCTCTATTGGTTTCGGCCACTGCTCCGGTACGAAGGATTTATATTCCTAAAAAAAGACAAAACGTCCTTTCTTCGCGAATGCTTACGAGACACAGTTTTTATTAAAGTTGTACCAAACCATTATTTATATACAGTGAATTATCATCAGAATTCAACGTTTAGTATGTAAGCCTGTATATATTCCATACAACCCTGTTTATCTTTATAATGTTTTAAAATTTTAACGATTTCTATGCAACCCTGTACATATTTATATTATTATACTTTTGCATTGCAACCTTGTATTTACTACTAAAATACACTTCTATGACTAAAAGACTTTTTCGCTTCTTAAAACGAGTACCTAAAAAGAATAAAAGTTAATAAAATCACTTTGAGATCAACCTTTGAGAAACCAACTAGTCAACCAGCTTCTAATAAGTTTTGGACATTGTACTAGTCGAGAAACCAAGTGGAAGATACCAACCAAAGTACAAAGTTAAATAAAACATAATTTAAAAATCAATAATCTTCGTTTTAATGGACATTGGGTATAGCCTTTGACGAAGAACTGCTTCAAAGGAAAAATATTCTTAAGAACTAAGTATTACAGTATAACTTACCTAACATAGACTTGTGTGTAAAAGGAAAATCTTATCTCATTTTATTCAAACGACCTCCTATAAGAAGACGGTCTGCTTACCATACGTTTATTATTCTTTAGTGGACTTATTTTATAAAATACATAGATCCCTGTTTAACTAAATATCTCTCTCCTCTACACAGAACACCATCACCAAGCCATTCACTGTCTTTATTAGAAAATAAGCCTGTTCGTTACGTGAACAGCTACTGTGTACTTTTATTAGGTTAGGTTGAGAAATATAGCCCATACGGACATTCCACAAGAAATTACATCAACATTAAATAATTTCAGGAATTATTTGCCCTTAAAAATCTCTCGTTTGCCCTGATTTGGGTTTTGAGGTTTGCGAAAGCTGGGCAATGATCGAGAGTTTCGGCGTCAATTTAACATGCACATACACTATTTTCTTCACACAAATTTTTGGAATGATGCGCTTGTAACGTAAGATGTCCTGTCTCTCCTCTGCGCTCTGCGGATCCCTCGTGGAACAAAAATGGGTCTGGGTAGTTCTCCTAAAATAAACAACCAACATGGGGAGGGAAAATTAACGGAATTAAATGTACGGTGCAGGGATTAAATAACCCAGTACCGGCGGCAAGCGTTGGTGATACCACAAGCCATATGTTGTCGAGATCAAGTGATTGTGATCCGCCTATTTGAGATGTGGATGTCTATGCACCTGCAGCTGAATCTGCTACAAATACACCAAATACTAATGATAGAAAAGATTTGTCATCTTTTCTCAAAGGACAACGATTAGCCAAGTTTGGTGCAAAACGGTTTACGGCTGATAGAACCAAAGTTATGGGCGGGGACGACCTACATGGGGCTCTTAAAACCATTGGGCAACTACTCCACCAGAAGATCAGGACATAAGCCCGGAGGACATGCTGCTCCATCTGACCCAACTGACGACGAGCTGGACACCACGGTTATCCCGGCAAAGTCTACTAGGAAACATAGGAGAAAAAACAGAGGAAGGGAATATGGACTCAGATGCTTAACTAGCAACAAGCACAGTTTCAGTTTGTCTTATATCGGCACATGTCGGCAGGATGTCACTGGATCTTTAACCGATGATGGGAAAATATAAGGAGACTCCAATATTGGTCAATGACCCCAAGGACATATCTTTCGGAGATGTTACAAAGTATTACAACGTACTGTGACGTATCTTCGCAAAGTCTTATTCATCAGAAGCAGGCTGAGACATATGAGGAAATTCGAGAGAACTTACCACATGTACCCCGACGCGAATTTCAGTTGGACAAGATAATCCTTCCAGTGGCTGTAGTTGCTCAATCTAAAGCCTCTAAGGAAGATGTAGCGAAGAAAGATGCTGTCAATCACCGCTTCGATGCCGAGCCCAATCCTGAGAAAATGAACCATGTCTTAATGTGTAACGAACTATAAAAATAGGCATACTTTTAGTTTATGGAAGGTTATAAAAGTCCGAAACTTCTCACAATACATCTGTGTCTTTAAACATTAAACCTTATTTTTAGTTGATCAAACCAAGCTGCGGCGCAAAACCAGAAATTAGAATTGAATAGACCTACTGCCCCAAGCAAAAAGGTGGGGTCAATCTCTGCTCCAATGCCGAACCTAACCCAGAAGGGAATGAAAAATACTAAAGAGTCTACCCCCTAAAGCAAAACTCCACAGGATGAAAAACAATCCTCTTCTGAGCAAACAGACAAAGTTCCACAGCAAAATTCCTTAAACCTTATGCCTGAAAGAAAAAACATTCACCAAATGTTTTGGTTGTTTTATTTTGGCCTTTGTTAGTGTTTGTTTCTTTTTTATTTATCCGATATTTCGGCTGTCATCGACAGTCATCTTCAGGGATATTCTACAAAAATATAAACTATTATAAAACGATAACGACAATTATAAAATTACATTTGTATGAGAAAAGCAACAGTGTTGCTATACCGTCTATGCTGAACTAAAGTTTTTTGCGTCTATGCTTACACACTAAATTCCTGTAAATATGCGCACAGTGGTCTGTGTCAGTTTTGCAATTCATTCTTTGGTCATTTGGTACATTAATTATATGTAACATTTCTAAAGTAAAGCGTCGTTTATAACTATTTTCTTGTGTCAATATATCTACGCCTTTAAAGTTCGGTTTATGCCCTTTCAATGTGCAATGTGCTGCTAGCGCCATCTTTTGTTCTAAAGGTTTGTCAGTTTTTTGATCCGACTTATGCCGGAAAGTCTAGTTTTTAACTTAGTTTTCGTCGTACCAACATAACACCAAATGTTCAAAAATTATAGCGTTTTCAAAAATTATAACATTTGAAAAATATCAGCAACTGGTATGGTGGGAATAGACAGATATTCGTGCTATGGAGCTGCAAATGTTTTGAGCAGGCTAAAATATATGTTCCTCCGATATTTCACTCATTTTGGTAACATGTAAGTGTTAATAACTGTATAATCATTTTTAAATCTTGAAAATGGGGCCAATAAGGAATCAAATTACAAAAATACATAAATACAGTTAGTCAATTAAGTATTTTGCCTCTTCAGGAAATTGAAAAAATTTATTAAATTCGTTTAAAGCCATCCAATTCGAGGTAAAAAAGTGGAATATTTGTATATAGTATGTTTGTGGACAATTTAAGATCCAATATCTGCAAGAACCGATGCGAAAGGTTTAACGGTATTTTAGATGTTGACAAAAATCTATAACAACACAAACTATTTTACCTCAAAAAAGTATTTTGCGTTTTACATATTTTTTGAGAAAATGACATTTTTGTTACACCCTAAGGATTTTTATAGTAACCGTATATGGTTTTCACATTCTACAACAGTTTCGGCGTCACTTTCACCATCTTGCGACATGTTTTCGCGGCTATTTTCTCCCATTTTCCTGAATTAATTTTTTCGAGAATATCTTACATCGATTTTGGTCATTACCGACATTAATCTCTAAGAAAATCAGTGAAAACTGATTTGCCGATACTTTCAAATCATAAAAAATGCATAAAAAATAAATAAAAACCTAAGATGCATCGCAAATAGTGAAATAAATTACTGTTTGGAACTATGAAAATCAAGAAAGGAGAAAACAATTATTTAAAAAATCGTAAGATCATTCCTGGCCGCTTCCAAAAATTAATCGGGTCTTTTATATTAATCTCGGAACCAACGTCTTAAATGAAGTGTCCACAAGGTTGCTAAATCGAAAGATATTGACGGTATTATGGCAAGAAAAAACATATTACTTTTTAAATAAATAAGACAAATTAGATTACTCTTTATTGATATTTTCATGCAACATGTGAGGGTCATTCGCCGCATATATATTTAAATACCTTCGCCACTAAACCGCACCATTTTTAAAATCCCATTTTATAACTTCAGAGGTCATGGCAAATGATGATTGTTTCCAATTATTTTCTAATTTTTTCTTGCTACATAACCATCAATATTTTTGGCATTTGGATCCTTGTGGATTGAAGGCCCAATTAATTTTTGACAGGCCCAATTAATTTTTTGAATAAATGAGAAATATTCATCTGAGTTGCAAATGTTTTGAGCAGCACTATGTATATTATAATCGAGTATAAAGGATTCCATACAGGTTTTTCAATAGTTAGGGAGACCCCTAATTTCTTGTTGTTAACAAAAGATTTGACTTTCCTCCTCTTCGTTTCAACACATTGTAATAATAATGTAATAATATGAATATTAATTTCCATAAAATTTAATTTTCTTATTTATAGAGCATAACTGCAAAAATAGTCATAAAATAAATATTTCACAACTAATTAACGTTTTACTCAATGAAACTTAAAACAAACGTTTTGTAAAATTTTACGTGGGAACAATTTCAATGAAATTCATAACTGCTCATCCAAACAATAATTAAAATTTTTATTTTTCTTTATATTTCACTTTTCGACTGAATTGCAGTAATGTGTGTACGTTTCTCACTGCTGCTCAACACAAATTATTCAAGTGTCAAAGAAAAATACAAATCCTCGGAGATATCAACAGTAGAAGGCTGTAACAACGTTATAAACTAAAACACAGTTGCGGGCGAAATATTATAACTAGGCACGCATTTTGGCTTATTTTTTGAAATTAACTTGCGTCCAAATACATCAACAGCTTTCAGCCTTACAAATCTACGAGATCGGATGGTATAATGCTTCAAAATTTGTAGCAGAGCCGGTACTAACAATGCTGGCAGAGATTTTTAAAGCCTGGAAACGTTTCTCGCACATACCAGGTCTATTCTATGCAAAGTCGTACAAGGGGGCCTTCACTAATGTAAAGCTTGAATCTATCCACATCGCTCTCATAGGAATTTCCTCTATCGTACTGAAATGGATCGATGAGATGCAGAAATGCAGGAATAACAATTCGGGCATAGGAGAGAGTTCCGTGAGGAAAACTGTTAACAGAGGCACACAACAGGAAAACGGGAGTCTCTTACCACTACTCTGTTTTCTGGAGAAATGAAATTGTTGTGTATTTCGACCAGCTAAAAATTAAAGTGTTGGCTTATGCTGATGATGTAGTCGTGCTGATAAGTGGCAAATTGTTACCAACCCTGTCTGACCTTCTGCAAGGAGTTATGGTGCAACTGGCAAGCTGGGGCTTTAACAATGGTTATGGAGTAAACCCAGATAAGACGGAACTTGTACGTGTACCGATTTCCAGCTTTCAGTTTTTGACATAGTTGCTTGAATCTTGACCCAAGGTCTCCGAATGAAGCAACCACTATTCTATTAGATTGCTGCGCAATGCGCATCCTTAAACCTAAGCTAGCCTAACTTCTTAAGGTTTCCATTCTTTTACCTCCCTAATCTTACCAGCCAAAACCTGTTACTCCTTCAATGTTTTCGTAGTTAAATGTTAGCGATTTGTCATACACATAATTGATAATTGCATGCACGAACATGTTTGCATACCATCCATCCTTCATTCCTACACATACAATGTAAAACAAAACGACAACAAGTCTGTCACTTGGCAAAACAACTTGTTGCTTCAAAGAAACCTTTGGATAGGGAGGAGGAAAGAAGGGCAGCTTTATCCTTCACTATGTATGTATATTTATTTTTTTTTTTAATTTCTCGCAACGTTAGTCCATCAAATGTTGCAGAAGAATAAAAAAACGACAACGAGCAACACTTACTAGGATGTGTTTTAATTGTTAACGAAGTGTGAATCGGCACAAACATGAATGTCTTGCCTCGTTTGTCTGTCGTTTGCTCCAGTCTGTCCATTCAAAAGTTGGTAATTATTTTATTAACAGCCTTAAAAGTCTACTTCGTTTGGGATAAAAGTGACGATTAATATGAAATGGTCTTTATCCTTTATGAATATTACCCCAACAGTGGGTGGGGTTGGATGGAAGGGGGTAATTACTTTCTTGACTCCTCAAAAATGTATAAAACGAGAAGTTGTTCAGTTTTGAGAGCACAGTATTCATTTTCAACTTTGACGATTCACAAGTTTTGCTCGGTCGGTTCCTAACAACTTAAAAATACAATTTCAAATGTGTTTTACGCCTTTCTTTTCGGTTAAGTGTTAGTTAATAATTGTTTTATACGAAAAGGTAATTGAAAACGGTTAATTATTTTTTTTGAAGAAAGTGTACAAATTTGAAAAACGCCCAATTAAGATCTTCAACCTTTTTTGGTTTAGAGTGAAAATTACAATTAACGCATGCAAAGACTCATTTCTTTTATTTAGAAATTAACAATTAAGAAAGTATCAGTCAGCTGACGGAGATATACCCTCAGCCTGACCAAAAAAAGTTTGGAAAACATTTTTGAAAAAGTTTTAAAGTTATCTTGCACAATAGCCATAAGTGCCGACAGAGTTTTGAAGCTTTTGGGCCATTATTTCAGAATGTATTCACTTACTCCGGAAAAAATTGTACCGTTGTAAATGAGGCCGCTAGAACAATCTACTGAAAAAGGAATCAAAACGATGCGAGAGGAGCTCATAAACTTCACTTTTTCCGAATTTTGTGTGGGAGGTTCGCGAAATACTGGAACGATATAGTCCATATTCTAACCTGATACATGACTGGATGAAATAATACGATGTGCAAAGTCTGTATTAATCAGAAAGTCCCTTCGAGAATTATCTTGCGGATTTGCCATTTTGGTTGGTGCCGTCAGGGTTTCATGGAGACTTTAGGCTAATATCTCAAGAAGTGTGGATTTGCGCAAAAAAAAAAATTACCGTCGTAAAGCGAGCCGCAAGGGCAACCTACTTAAAAAAATTCAACCCGATCCGAGAGGTGCTCTTAAAATTCACTTTATCCGAATTTTGTGTGGGAGGTACCCGAAGGAGTGGAAGGAATAATACGACGTGCGAAGTTTGGACCGAATCAATTGCTCGCTTCAAGAGTTATCGTTCACAGCATTTTACAGAAAAATATTAAACTTTTGTGGGGGAGGTACCCGAGGGAGTGGACCGATATGGCCCATCTTCGAACTTAAACTAAGTTTGGACAAAATATTAGGATACCCAAAATTCGGTCCGAATCGGTTGATCCTTTCGAGAGTTATCGTGCGCACCAGCCAGATAGACAGACGGACATGGCTCAATCGACTCCAAATTTCGTCCAAACATACTTGGCACATTTTTGGTCGTATCAAAGTGTATATACCCTTTCTAGCCTAAAGGCTGAGGGTATAAAAATTAAATTGGAAGTAATATTATTTCGATTTTAAGTAGAAACAATTCAAGTGGATAATAGTCGGTATATTCGATTCTAAAAATATTTTTCTAATCAAAGATTTGATTTTTTATACGTGAGTGTTTACAAATTATACACATGAACCAATATTTCCGATTTTATAGATCCTACAAATTTAATCATATTTAAATTAGAATTTCAGTCGAACATCTCTATAACGTACTTCCCTATAACGATTTTTTCTCTATAACTAAGAAAAATTGAAAACACAGCATCTAGCAGCGCTTTTTTGCCTATTTTAGACTTCTCTATAACGAATAATTCTCTATAACCAAGTGTTTTTTATTGCACAAGTGGGAATTCTCACACAAAATAACCTCTCTATAACGATTTTTTTTAACTTTTTCTCACTGATAATTACACAATATATGAGAAACAAAACACATTCACAACGCTCCTTTTATTAAAGCGCTCTTTAAAAAAGAGAAGTAAAACTAATTTATCATCGCTATGCCCGTTTAAATTTGAAAATATAAGAAACCCAGATTTTCACTACTTTTACCGTTATAAAAAATAAAACGAAGTGACCCAAACGAACTAATGGCATTTTCGTTCTCCATGGATCCCAACACGATGGCATTTTGCATCAGAACGCTTGAATATTTTTCTGATCAACTTTTGTAGCACAGTGCCATTTATCGACATTTTCCGAAAAGTTTGCACCTTCTCAAGACCAAAACTGCCTGCGTTCCAATGCTTTTGCGATGTATTAGAGAGTTCTTAATTACTGTCTTGGCTACAATTTTTGCCTTTGTGTTGGGTCGAAAATCTCAATGGTTTGGCTGTTATATGCCAAGATGGCAAAAAAACGTAGATAAAAAACTTAAAGTCAAAATCGGAAGGCTCGATTTTCATCGAAGACATATGGTTCAGTAGACTTTTTTGCTCAGTTCAATCCCAGGAATCAGAAACGCGAAGGGCCCATTAAGGCTTTCAAATCGCCCCGGCCTAATACGAGGGCTGAACAATAACTATCTGGCCTAACAATGAAAACGCGAATATTTACCTCAAAAACTTTTTCGAGCGCTCAAACCTATTTCCGAAGCACTTTTTCCACTCCGATTGAAAGACCTACAAAACATGGGTTTTGAAAGCTTTTACAGGCAACAAAAATCGTTGAGCACGCCTTTTTCCTTGATGTGCTGGAATCAAATGAAGTCATTCGATCCCCAGTCAGGGCTGTACGACGGATGACCCATCAATTCCACGTTTTGTCCGGTCAAACAGGCGCTGGTTTGAATCGATGTGTGAGATCCCACATTGTCATGATGCAGAATAATTGATCTTCTCTTGTTCGTTTTTCGAACTTCTCAGGAGACTTCAGGCAAACAACTTTAGTGTACCACTCAGAATTAACCGTCCTATATTTCTCAAGCCGTATAGTCGCCACACGATCAGTTTTTCTGAAGAAACAGGCTTCCTTTTGCTTCGAAGTGCTTCTTACATGAACAATTAAATATCACTATAAATGACCTTCGCCTTAATAAGGTAAAAATAAAAAATAATTTCATCATGAGCCAGGCTGGGATTCGAACCTGGGTCTCCGACAACTGAGTGTCAAGGTTGCCGGCGTCTTAGCGTTCTGAACCACCATCAACTTGTCAAAACTTTAGGAGATAATTGATGATCATAAACAAATCTTCTGATATAGAGGAGCAATTACTAATGACGTAGGAATAAAACTTACCATAGTATTTGTGAACATTGAAAAATTGGATTACCAAGCAGGACTATAGGAAAAGTTTGGAGTTTCAATTAACTGACATAATTTCGCATATGCATTTATCTAATGAAGTGCGATATATATATATATATACTAGTTACCAAGCTTTGACTTCGTCTGCCACAAAAACAACATCCTACTACGCCTGAAGATCGGCTTAACCACCCGTGAAACGTAGCGTAATGGTTGGATGCGTGGGACTTCGGTAGACTCCTAATTTTTCAATGTATATCTAAGGTCTAACAGCTCAACTCGAAAGAGAATTAATTAAATATCACTATAAATGACCTTCGCCTTAATAAGGTAAAAATAAAAAACAACTTTCGTTTGATTTGATTCACTTTCGAAGACCCAAACAGCCGATTCCTGCTTTGTTTCAGGAGCAAAGATCCTAGATTCGTCATATGTGACGATCTTATAAACGTCGTTTGAAGCAATTTCAATTTCTTTGAACCAATTCACAGAAGCCTTGTTTGAGCGATTGTCCAATTTTGCAACCTTTAACATACCGAACATCGGAAGGTACCGTTCTATGGGGGCTATATGTAGACATGGACCTATACCGACAAATTTCAGGTGGAAAGTTTTATACCCTCAACGAAGACTAAGTACCAAGGTGCAGCCATTTCAGTGTTATAATGAGGCTAAAACCTTCAATATACCGAAAATTGGGATATACCGTTCTATGGGCGGGGGGATTTTTGTAGCCCAGAAAAAGACTAAATACCAAATTTCAGCCACTTCGGTAAAATAATAGCTCTGTTCCTTTACGTGCAAGAATCTTCAAGTTTTACCACTTTTTACTCGAAAAGCGTTCCTTTACTTCAGACACCATACAATTCATATGGGAGCAGTTTACAACTTTTGCTACTTTTGCCGGTTTTACCACTTTCAAAAGTAAAGGAACAGACCAAATGAGGCTACAACCTTCAAAATATCGATAATCGGGAGGTACCGTTCTATCAAAACGTTGACCTATACCGACTAATTTCTGAGAGAAATTTTTGTAGCACAGAAAAAGAAAAAGAATGGTCATTCGTTTGCAAGTTATTAATTTCGCGCCGCTAATCAGTGATGACGTGCATTAACATACACATAAGGTTCTCCCAGGGGCTTGAGTTGAATTTCCGATTTTTTATATCTTTTCAAAGAGCTGTAGGATATATTCGTTCGTATGTATAAAGCTAAGCATTTCTTTTGAATCTCATCCATAAAATATTTACATACTTTACTGTATACTTGGTCGCCACAAATGACCAAGAGGATAGAAGAAAAAAATGTATTCGAACTGCTACCAAACTTCTGTTTTTTGAAAAATATTTGATTCATTTTTGTTTTTAATCAAACAATTTTTTTTTTGCGACAACAGGAGTTTTATATTTTTCAACAAACAAAATTGAAAAACTTGTTAATAAACATTTTTTAATAAACAGTTCTTCTATCTACTTCCAGATCATCCCAAAGTAAAGAAAAATGTCCGTCATTCGCATCAGTATTGTCATAGTGTTTCTATGTCTTTGCTATAGTCAAAGCGTCAGAGCGGCAGCCGAATCTAGAGATCTTCAATCATGTGAATCACATTTAAATAAATATCGCAGATTTTTACTACAAGCCATTTTAAATTTCGAAGATGTCTGCGATGCCTATAACTCAAGGGCGATACTAACCACCGACAATGGTCTACCATCGCAAATTGCATTCTTCGATCATTATCAACCCACCGAACAGAAGGCAGAAATTTGGACATTCTTTAAATTGCTAATGGCTCAATTCAATGATATGGACTTTGCAAATATTCTACGTGATGCAATCATCGATAGGTGTCATCGGAAACTTCAGCAACAACAATTCATGCAACAGCGTGATGAAAAACGCAACACAGTTACGTTGGGTAAGAAGCAACGTTTTCATTCTTGGGGTGGCAAACGAAGTGGTGGTCTAGCAGCAAATGATTTGGATATGGAACATAATGTAGATGATGCCACTTTGGCGTATTAAATAAGCACTTGGGAGCAAATTTATGTGACCTACATATGTGAGAAACTAAATGGCTGGTTTTAAATTTCAATTTATCTGGTTTGACAGTTATCACTGAAGATCTCTAATGAAGCAGACAAAAACTCAAATTCCTATTATGATATGTACAAATTCGAATAATGTATTATATATTATTTTACTAATCTGTGTGTTGTTTTATATGAATATTTTAAATAAATATATTACTAATTAAGCGGCAATAAACTTGGTTTATTATTTCGGAAAACCGACAGAAAGTTTCCAAGACTTAAATAATAAGACCATAATATACTCAGGTCAAAGCAATTGGGTGCCATCGTGGTGCACTGTTTAAGGTTAACACCCATTAAAACTTATACAAATTTAAACTTATTTAAATTTAAACAAGTAAAAACTAGTCTTATTTAAAATGGAATAATTAGTTTCCGTTCACAATTTTCGTTAGTTTTTCGACCATGGATACCCCAAATGCCTAAATTATCTAATCTAATCTAAAAAAAATGTATTCAGCCAGGTGAAAGGTACCACCTACGGGACTATATCACAGTGTTTACCTATCATTACAATTTTTGGTGGAAAAGTTTTATAACTGCAGGCAACCTCAAAAGTCAAATTACGGGTAGTTCCTTCAAACAATGTATTTAAGACCCTCATAATACCGAAAATCGGGAGGTACCGTTATATGGGGGCTATACCAAAACATGAACCTATATCGACGATTTTTTGCAAAGAAGTTTCGTGGTCACTGAGAACCTCAATTGTCAAATTACAGCTAGTTCGGCTAAAACTGTAGGTAAAATCCTTAAAATACCGTAATTCGGGAGGTACCGTTATATGGGAGCTATACCAAAACATGGTCCTATGTTGACGATTTTTGGTGGAGAAGTTTCGTGGTGAAAAATTGGAGCTAAAATCCTCAAAATACCGAAAATCGGGAGGTACTACCAAAACGTGGGCCGATATAGCCCATCATCGAACTTGGCCTGCCTACAAACAAAAGACGCATCTTTCCAAAATTTCAGCGTTCTATCTCCATTTTTGTGGTGGACGAACATGCATAGATCGACTCAGAATTCCAACGCCGATACATTTTTCTTGTTGATAGCCGGCATTCGGACTGAAACATAAACTACTTAAACTGACCCGGCATAAGTGCACGGTGCTTTTTCGTCATATATATCATACAGAATTCCTAGGCATTTACTAGTTATGTACGAATTGTCAGGATTGAATTGGGTATTCGATAATTGCACCGATTGCCAGGATAGAACCATCTAAGAGCAAACCAATGGTGCTATAAATAAGGACAACATTGAAGCCAACAAGATAATAAGTCCGAGTAAAGTTATAAGGGCCAATCAACAGCTTCTCTCCCTACAAATTTCCGGCTTCAGATGGTATTATAACAAATATGCAGCAAAGCGCGGATTGTATAATTAACTTCAGGTAAATGTGTCTTCATACCCAAAGCAGAAAAACGTAGTCCCGAAAATGCTCGACGTACATGTTCGAGAAAAGATGAAGATGCAGGAAAGAATGGATCATCACTGATAGGTAACGACATCAAGGTGTACACAGATGTGGAGAAGCACACAAAGCTACATCCACAAAGCTACTTTAAGTCTGCAGTGTTTTTCAGACTGAGGTACTGGCCATAAACCTCAATAGGATTTGTTGTCGACAGTCAAGCGGCCATATCACAGCTAGTTAAAGAATGTAAAGAAGTTGAAAGTTGAGGTGTCTGAACAGAGTAGTCCTTACTAGGATCCCAGTCGAAGTAGCCACAGCAGTATCCGGCTCTATCGAACTCCTAAAGGCTTTCAGTCGCAACTTCAATGGAAGTAGTTAAAAGAGATATCTCCAATTATCTGTCGATTTTTATTTGTAATACTTGTGTAGGAGCATTGGTGAAATCAATTTTCAAAACAAAAACAGATATTATGAACTGTTTGAAATCGATTTTTATCTGTAATACTTGTGAAGGAGTATTCAATCTCACCAATGCTGCTTCACAAGTATTACAAATAAAAATCGATTTCAAACAGTTCATAATATCTGGTTTTTGTTTTAAAAATTGATTTCAAATTTGTGAATGAGCATTGGTGAGATTGTTTTAAAAATCGCGCGATTTTTAAAACAATTTCACCTATGCTCCTTCACAAGTATTACAAAAAAATCGATTTCACACAGTTTATAAAATCTGTTTTTATGTGAAATAACTATGCGGGGGAAAGATTGTATGATTAATAAATTGGAGAAGCCACTAGAGAAACTTAAAAAATCGCGCGATTTTTTTCAAACCGGGGATATCTGAAAACTAATGGCCCGTTTCTCTAAGACGATTCGAATTCAAATTCGTTCGAATTACTACCAAACTCCTGTAATCGCAGAAATTTTTGTTTGATTGAAAACAAAAATGAATCAAATATTTTTTTTCAAAAACACAGAAGTTTGGTGATACTTCGAACGAATTTGATTTAGAATCGTTTTAGTGAAGCAGGCCATAAGACGTTTTATGCGTTTTTTTTTTTGAATAACTCAGCCATATCGACTAAAAAAGTACCAGGTCTTATTAACAGTAAAAGGGACCATTCTAAATTAATTAAGAGATAAGAATATTTCGTGAAACAGTCGAAAATAGCACATTTGGAGACTATTTTCCTTCCTGGGGTACAGTTTTCTACAATTCTCTGAAGACATTTCGTGTTCTCTGAACTAATACTGCGGCATAATTTGCTAAGTGACGGGGTAGTAATGCTGCAGTGTTGCCATGGTATACCATGAAACCCAAAAAACGTAGAGTTAAAATCGAATGTCTATAACAAAGTCATTATGCTGGCAATATCTTCTATATGCATTTCTAAGCGAGTTTTGTGCTTCTGATCCCTCAATTCGATTTCAGTTAAATAAACGCCTTTTAAGACCTGATTATGGGCCTTTTTTCGTCGATCTGGCAACCCTCCTGATCGAGTTATTATGTAGGCAATATTTATTGTAATTGATGGCAGTGCATCCTAGTGAGCTAAAAAAAAACTCATAAAACGTCTTAGTTTTCTGATATTAACGGTTTGAGACCTATAGGACATTGTTTACATGTAATACGATCGTTTACCCCCTTGGACCACATGGCAACCCTCTTAGTAGGGATATTATATACCTAATATTGATACTTGTTAGTAGTTAATCCTTATTAAGAATAAAGGTCATAAAATGTCATGATTTTTTAAGTATTTACCATGGCACAATTACCCATGTAGTGGGATAGTGGTATCACACCAGCTTTTCGAATATGAAAAGTCAAATCCCTTTATAAAAAAATATTTTTGTTGTAATTTCCCCAACCACATAAAGAAAATTTTGACATAACATATTCAAAATTTTACGATGCCACTACCTTGGTAATTGTGCCGTGGTATTTACCGAATTAATGGGGTGTTTTGAAACCTTCATTAAACGCCATATACATTAGAGCATTTTTGCCGGGTTAACTTGCTTTGTGAGGATTTATTTAATAGTACGTTTACATATAACCGGATTTAACAAATCCACTGGGTTTCGAAGGTCAATTCCACTGTGTATACGTCAAACAAATCCTCCTAAGAAGGTTAAACTGGCAAAAAGCTATAATATAAACATGCTGTTACATATAATCAATGGAATTGACATTTAAAAACCCGTGGGTTTGTTAAATCCTGTTATATATAAACGTACTACTACGTTTTGAAAACATTAGTTTGCCACCTTGTATAGCATGTGAATTATTAGTTTTGTTTATTATTTGGTCTGTTCCAGAACTGCAGGAATCTACTAATTTTTACTATTTTTTCCGATAACATAAAGGAAAAAATGTTATCGTAGTAAAAAATAGTAACTTCTTGCAGGTTCTGGAACAGAGCAATTGTTGAACTACATGGGTTTATTTTTATACCCTACACCACTATGTGGGGAGGGTATTATTAGTTTGTTTTGACCAAAAAGTTTTTAACGCATAGAAAATATCACCTTTACAACGATGTAACGTAGGTTGTCGTAGGTGGTCAAACAACGAAGATATCGCAATAGTCGCTAATAGAAACCAACTTGTCATTTTTGCGATTTTAATAATAATGAATATCACATCTTTGGTTGGGAACCTTTCAAAAACAAAGTCTGACTATGAAAGTAGAAAGTCCCATCTTTACAATGATGTAAAGCAGGTTAGCGTAGGTGGCCAAATAACGGAGATATCGCAATAGTCAGTAATACATACCATTTTTTAATTTTTTTGTAATCGCTTTACACGTCGCAATTTTGATTGGATCGTCACGAAATTTTGGGGGTTGATGGGGGTCTCATAGAGAAAGAAGCCTATTGATGGTTGGCGTACATCCCAATTTACCATTTTTTTATTCGAGTTGGGCTTAAGTCTCGTTTAGGGGCACCTCTCGGATCGGGCTGAAATTCACCAATTGTAATCTGAAGCAAAAGTCGTAATAGCAAAGAAAAGTACTCACCACGAGCTTTAAAATGGTACCCATATTGCGCAAGTAAAAATAGTTAAATGTCAAGACCCATACATCGGGAAGTATGTACTTCCCCCGGAAAAGATATATATCGTTGTGATCAGGGTCCCAAGGACTACCTATGGTGAAAATTTCAGACCGATCCGAGAGGTGCCCATAAATAAAGTAATGGTTTTAAAGTAGGACATTACCGAAATGTCAAGACCCATATCTCGGGAAGTATGGACTTCCCCCGGTAAAGATATACATAGTCGTGATCAGGGTCCCAAGGACTACCTATGGTAAAAATTTCAGCCCGATCGGAGAGGTGCCCCTAAATAAAGTAATGGTTTTAAAGTAGGACATTACCGAAATGTCAAGACCCATATCTCGGGAAGTATGAAAGATATACATAGTCGTGATCAGGGTCCCAAGGACTACCTATGGTAAAAATTTCAGTCCGATCGGAGAGGTGCCCCTAAACGAGACTTGTTCCTTGTACTGACGATGTATTTAAATGCGTTTCAACAAAATTAACCTGTATTAATGAAGACATTCAGAGCAAAGGCGCTAAGCTATCCCAATTTTAATATTTTGAATTTTACCAGTCAACAGCTTATGCACAGGGCTATAGGTGTAGGGTATCACATTGTCGGCCCCGACCCGACTATAGCCTTGGCTTACTTGTTTATTTATGCATTTATTCTGGTCTTAAAGTCGATCAACTGATTTTTGCAAAACAAAAAAAACCGATATTTTATCACAACTGTTTGTAATTTTTCACTTATTAATACACGAAAAGTGTCACAGTCGTACGTTGGATTCAGGAACAAGAAGTCCAAGACCGATAGAGTGAAACAGGGAGCATTACCTGATCCCTCCTTCGTCACACAAATTCAATTATTGGTTCCACGTTTTACAGATTTGGGAAACGTAACTTCTTCCAGCTTTTTATGACAGTCGTATTCAAGTTAAAACGGGATGTAATTTCTGTAATTTCCATAATTTCTTCAAAGGAGACAACTTACCATTTTTCTGATTTTTCTGGTTTGTTATTGTTATCGGTGAATAATGAAGCAACACGAAGAAGCAGACAAAAGAGACTAACCAATAAAAATGAGTAGCCAAAACAAAACTGACAGAGTTAGAATGAGGAGATGGAGGAAAGTGAAAAATCGAGTGCTAACATTTCATTATGAATAGCATAAAGACAGCGGTTGCTTTCTACAATTTAAATAAAACAGCGGTTGTTTTGACCGTTAATATAATTCAACAATGATTGGTCTGTTCCTTTACTTTTGAAAATGGTAAAACCGGCAAAAGTGGTAAAAGTTGTAAACTGCACCCATATGCATTGTATGGTGTCTGAAGTAAAGGAACGCTTTTCGAGTAAAAAGTGGTAAAACTTGAAGATTCTTGCACGTAAAGGAACAGGGCTGATGTCGCCATCAATTTGTTATAATTTTAATACTTTTAACTTATTCCGCGTACTCGATAATTTGTAATAATTATTACTAATATTTACTAAATAAAAATGTCAATAATTAAAACTGGGTTAGCTTAGAGCCTTTTGCAATAATGCAACACATTAAGTATTAATTTAAAACTGAGGCAAAATAGTCAGGGTTTTCCTTAGAATAAGTCCAGAAGAAGCGATTTCCGCCATGAAAATAAAATTCCACAAATTGGAGATTAGTATAGTTGAGCGTCCGTTTTCTATATAACAAGTATTTGACCGGTAAGAGCTCAGAAGATCTATGATGACCAACGTTAGCCTACTTTGCATTATGTAAAGATGAGATTTTCTACTTTCATTGTCTGACATTTGTATTGGAAATACCCCTAATAGAATCGTAGGTATTCACATAGTCGAAGATCACACTAGAGTGGTTTCATTGAAACTTTTAGGGATTCTTAAATCGAGTTCCCCACTACAGCAACTTCATGATTTTACTCTAGTACGGACATCGACCTAGGAACCCTGGATTTCATGAAATTGTTTCAATGAAACCATCTAGTGTGACCAAGGACATATGTAAGATTAACACATTGACTCTTTCCGCACAGAAGTGGCTTCAATAGGCTTCGATGAAAATGGCGACTTTGTTGCGCGTTTACAAAAAATAGATGGACGGACCCACATGCGCAAATCAACTAAATTTGTCGATACATTAATTTTGGCGTATAAAGTTAACGATGCGATGTTTTACAGACTTTTGAGCCAAAAATAACTTATAATATCCTGACCACATAATGACTTTGGGTTTTTAAATAGGATCTTCAACAAATTTTAAACAAACATCTTAGAAGGATTGAGCGTATTGTAGTAGCAAATATATTAACGCAAATATGCAAGATGTGTTTGTATCACTGTTTGTGCACATAACCTATCTATAATTATTATATTGAATGCACTGTAAATTTTGATAATATGTATCATAATACCTCCATATATTACTTTGATAAAGTAATTCTTGATACACTCTGACAATGGGTGCTCTTATCATAAAAATAACAGAAAAAATCCAAATTCTTTGTTTTAAAATTCTAACGAGCCTATAAAAACGTTGAAAACGGCTTTCAAAATAAGAGCTAATTTATAGTCCATTATATATATTGTGGCTTGTGATAGCCATTTGTACACGTTTTTGAAGATCCGCTCCGTGGGATCAAGGATTTGTTTAGAGCATTTAGTGAAATGCGAGAAGAAAATTTTTATCAACCAAATTAACCAAATGAAGTGTGTTAGATTTGTTTACATGTCACAGCAGAGAATATTGAGGGACATTATTTTATTACGACATAAAACAAAATTAAGACAAAGACAAAATTAATCAAAATTAAAATCGTTTTTATAATCACAAAGGTCAAAGGCGAACAATTAATTATTTAATCTTTATTATTGTTCCGTTACAAAAAGCTAACTTCCATTTAATTTTTTTGTAGTAACTTGCCGGTTAATTTTGTTATTTTATACGTTGTGAACAATGCCCCCATTTTTATAAGTCTTCTTTTGTTATAGTTTGGATTTTTCCAACTGATTTTTAGCTTTCAGGTTAACTCAAAGTTAAACGTGATGATTAAATTTCAAGGAGAACCTTCTTGGCATTAAATTTTAATGCGAAAAATATATTTTTAATGCAGATAAATTGGTTTATTTTGCGTTTTCAAATCCATCCAATAGTAAAAGAAAACATACCCCCATTATTACAAGTCTTCTTTTGTTCTAGTTCGGATTTTCCGAACAGATATACAGTCTGTCGCAAAAGTTAGTATACACCGTTGAAACCAAAATGTATTACGGATAAATATTAATATAACTTATTGAAAAGAACAACACAATTAGTTTTATTTGATAGACAAGAAGGTTGTCTTCCGTAATAACAATTAAAAGTGCGCAATATTTGCATACATTAGCAAATGTACGGTTCGAATCCAAATAAGACCACAATTTAGTATACAATGGATAATCCCCGTGGGACTGTTTAAAAATTCTTGATATTTTTGAACAAAATGAAACTAAATCTGTATTTAAGATCATAAAGAGTTTTATTAATTGGTTTTAATGGCAGTTATAGTACTTATAGTGACAAGTCCAACATATACTGGATCGAAAAATCCACAAAAATTGGTCATCTACAAATATAACAACTGTAGCGACAAAATTCCGAGTGTTATGTCCTGTTTAGGAAATTTAAAGGCATGAAATGCTCAGAAAAGCTCTAAAATTTCAGTATGGGGTGATCTTATTCGAGTTTCGACTTGTCCTTTTTGAAAAAATGGGAATTTATTGAAGGAAACCCATACTTTTGAGACCGTTGTCCTTTTGAAACATGTAATAATCCTTAATCCTTACACATAAGGACTTTCCTTTTCACTTAATTTTCTCAAAAAGTATGTCCCATTTTCACATTCCCACCAAAAATAAAAAAGTTCTGGTGTAATAAAAATAAATAAAGAAAAATAAATAAATATAAGTCATAAGAGATTTTAAAATTTTTAGAAATTAATTAAGGATTCTCTCTGTATTTGTTGCAGCTGGAGGAAAGTTGTATATGTATGGAATTACATATTAGTTGGTACATAATTTTGATGTAATTTTTCGTTGAGATCACACAATGTGTAAAACATTTAGAGATGTGATATTTAGCAGGTCATTCGACATTTAAGGCTTGCTAAGAGTATGTAGCCCACACATTTCATGAAAGAAATGTCATGAAATTATCATTTTTAGTCGAAGAATAATTTCACTGAAAAAAAAAAAAAATAGAAATTATTAACGTAATTATAAGCATTTTAATTTTACCAATTTTTGTCGGTAACCAAAAAATGAGTTAGGGAATCCTACTACAGGTCGATTGAGATGAATATTGAAACAAATCAATCAAGCTTGTCACGGTCCACACCAGAGTGATTTCATTGAAAAAAATCCCCCCACTACAGCAATTTCATGATTTTACTCATGGTAGAATAATTATAAGGTAGGCCAGAGCTAACAGCTGATTACAATTTTTTTCTTATTATGGCCTATTCTTTTAAAAGCAGGGTCGACATTTTTATTATTATTGACATTATACAATAACGGTAGATGCAAAAATTACAAATATTGTAAAAACTCTAGGTGAAATGTATCTGCAAATCGGATGCCATCAATCACGAAGTTGGATCCGGAAAACTTGTCAAGTAGAAAATAAGAGAGTGACATTTGTTTACTGTCATAAGTTTGGGTACAACCTTTGTTTTATTTTATTTTTTATTTTTTTATTTTCGAAATATTTATTACAATTAAAAATCATAATAAAAAAATTATAAAAAAAAGCACTAGCAACTAGGGCTATCGGCCTTACAACTTTTGTTATTTTTGGAACACTTTTCTAGCAACAATATTCTGGAGCCTAGCTAAAGTAACACACAAACTGTGAAGTTCTACATTCCATATGTTGTTGTAAAACGACTAACTATGCAGATACATCTACCTTTATTATTGCACCATGCCATTTGACGTTTTAAGCTATGGCTGCAGGGTTGTATTTTTCATCGATTTTCATACATGGCCTACCTCTACTTTATTGTACCATGATTTTACTCTACTATGGAAATTTATTCTAGGGACGCATAATTTCATCAAATTTTTCAATGAAATGGGCCCACTACACCAAATATGACTTTTTGGAAGCAAAATGTTCCAAAAAATTTCATTGTCTGCGTACGTCGCTGATGGGGCTTATAACAAAACATGCACATATTCTTTTTTCTGCCACTTCTACTTTATCTTGTGTCCAATTTTCATGTAGATATCTCTAAAACTCAACGAGCTACAGCTAATTTACTAGGAGTTTGGGATAAATCAACAAATAAGTTTTATGATTTTATGAAGCACTGAACCAATGCAAACCATGCTTGAATTTGCATAGAAATTTAGCACTGATATACATATGACTAGCTCTTTGCAAAATATCGTCGAAGTAGTTATTTTATTTTTTGTGTAATAATCTTTTTAATTTGGGAAGTCAAAATTTAGTCGGCAACTTAAAACGCATTTTTCTCGAGACTAAATTTATTGAGATGTGACACCCATTGAGTAGATGAGCGGCGATATGTCTAAAATTTTTAGTGAAGAAGTTTTCTGTCTGCTAAGGTTCCCAAATGACAAATTACAGCTAATTCGGCCAGAAAATGTACCAAAATACCTCAAATGGGCTGTACTGTTATATTAGGATTATTCCAAAACAATGACCTCTGTCCACAATTTTGGAGAGAAGTTTTTTGACCAAATAACCCTAAATCCAAACAACAGGTAATTCGGTCTAAGCATATGCATAGCTACAATCGGGCTAACATCTGTCGGTATCGTTCTATGCA
The DNA here is from genome assembly GCF_047663935.1 of Musca autumnalis. NCBI lineage: Eukaryota > Metazoa > Arthropoda > Insecta > Diptera > Muscidae > Musca > Musca autumnalis. The sequence continues at coordinate 183,249,329 of NW_027411977.1, forward strand.
GGCTTTTCCAAAACATGAACCTACGTCCACAATTTTCAGTAGATAAGTTTTTCGACCACCAGGAACCCTAAATGCTAAATAATATCTGATTTGGTCTGAAAATATAGCTACAAACGTCTAAATATGCTACAAAAATATAGCTGCGAAAGTCTAAATTTTTGGCCAATTCGAAACCTAAATATCACATTACATCCAATTTGGGACGAAAATGTCGGTCAAAATGTCAAATTAAATGAAATCGGACTATACTTTTCTATGGGGGCTATTTCGAACTGGGTTTAAGACAAAAATCGAAAAATTTTGGCGACAAATTTGTTTGCACATAAAAAAGCCAAGTTGAGTCGGAGAAGTTGTAATTTGAATGTGGTGCCTTAAAACGTAAAATACATCCTTAAAGCATTGAAGAGTTAAATGTACAAATTCCAAGATGGAACTAATTGTTGGTGGCAATTACAATGTTTTTACGTAAAAAAATATTCGTAACTGATTTTCTAACTTCCTTAAAAATGAATTCTTTGTGAATGGTTTTTTTCTGATATTTTTAATATCATTACTAATTACACTATGCAACACTGAAAATGCAAACAACTTCTAGTACGCATTTTTTGAAAGTACATAGTGAGACTACAAAAACCATAATTGGGTTTTGTCTTGTCAGATCCAGTTCGGGTTATATGCCCTCATCTAAACCGGACTAAAACTACTTTTTTTTGCATTTTTCGGACCTTTATCTCAGAAACGAATAGGGATTTAGCCCTGCTGTCTTTAGCAGTATTGTAGCCCGAAAGTAGTAGAACTTATCTGTTTAACAGACCAGATAAGAAAAGTCCAATCTAAGGCATCCAAACCAATAAAATATAAAAAAATGTACATAATTTCTGGAATTCTGGTCAGTAACTGCTAAACTATTGGGAGTTGAACCAAGTAAACTGTTGCAAAAATCGTCCAAATACTGTTCTCTGCAATTCTTCAGAACATTCTGAAACTCTAAAATGCTTATTTCATATTGTTTCAGCGGTATTTTGTATCATATCTTTTACAACACGTATTTCAAAAACTGTTCGCGCCAGCAGTTTATTCTCGTTTTTGGGATTTCACTGCATTGTTGATGTATTTAGGAAATGGTCGTTGAAAAATATACTAAAGACAAGTGAGAAAAGGCCATAGTCGGGACGGTGCCGACTATGTGATACCCTACACCACTACTTCTGTACATAAGCTTTTCACTTGTAAACATTTCTTCGGTATAAAACTCAGATAGGTGAAAACTTTAGTATCTCCCTAAAGATTTCACCTATCTGTCTTTTAAACCAAAAGACTTAACCAAACTAATTAATATTTAATTTGAATAGTGTTGACATCTACTTGGTACTGATTGAAAGCTTTGCTGGTCTTCTTGATTAGCATTTTACATATCTTTTATACGACAAATAAAAACTTCAAAATATTAAAATTGTGAAAGCTTAGCGCCTTTTGCAATAACTTTGATATTTTACTATAAATGCCACATTTTGTATTAATTTAAAACTCAGAATTTCCACACACATAAGTTTTTTGCCCATCTGACTCTTGAATATTATCCGACCACCAAACTCAATATGCTACTCCCTCTCTGGGAGCCCTATTAACCACCAAAATATCGTGACGATCCTATCAAAATTGCGACGCCACATGTGGCGTGATTAAAAAAAATAGAAAAATTGGATGATTTTCCGACTATAGCTATATCTCCGTTATTTGGCCACCTACGCCAACCTACTTTCCATCATTGTAAAGATGGTATTTTCTACTTTTGCTTTTGTAATGTCCCCAACCAAAGATATAATTAAAATCGCAAAAATTGCCCTCACCAAAATTAGTAGTCTTCTTTCCCTCCGGGACCTCCATTACCCACCAAAATTTCGTGGCGATCCGATCAAAATTGCGACCTGTAGCGTGATTTCCAAATAAATAAAAAATGAGTGTATTACCGACTATTGCGATATCTCCGTTATTTGGCCAACTACGCCAACCTACATTTCAACATTGTAAAAATGGGAAGGTATGATATTCGTCATTATAAGGTCTGTCTGGTTACCCTAAAATTTGCAACAATTTGTACCAATTGTTGCTGGAAGCCGTCTGTTAACACAAAAAACCAGTAAAAGAGAGCGATTCGAGACAGTTCTTTCTCTGAGAGTTTGCAAATTCTTGCTGGACGAATTTCTTCTAGCAAGCACTAGCTATTCTTCTTCTTCCTGAAAACAATCAATCATCTGTTTTTAATTTGTTGTTGATTTATGTTTGTGAAAATTAAAAACAATTTTATTGTGGGAATAACATAGTCTAATTGTATTGTTTTATGGAGAAAAAATTAGTAAAGTGGAAAAATACTTTTTTGTTTCATTTTCTTTTTTATTTTTAATAAAATACAACGTGTTTGCTTCCTTTATTGGCGGACAAATTGTTGTTTTGGCAAGCCAGCTGATTGCTTGCTGGTTTTTGCTAGGAAGGTGTCTGTTTACTTTTTACAATTTTCTAGCAAAAGAGAGTAAAAACCCCTTACTCTCTGAGAAAGTTCTTGCTGGGCAATTCTTATTGGGAAATTAACCAGACAGACTTATCATTAAAGTCGCAAAAATGAAAAGTTGTGTTTTATTTGTGACTATTGTGATATCTTTGTTGTTTGACCACCTACGACAACCTACGTTACATCGTTCGAAAGGTGATATTTTCTGCTTTCATTGTCAGATTCTGGTATACATACCCCTTATAGAAGCTTCGATATTTGCTTTGGAAAAATACGTTGACTTTTTCTCTAAATAATTTGTTTGCCCATTATGGCCCCCAAATATTATCCGACCAAAATAAATAGGCTTCTTCCCCTCCGGACCCCAATCAACACCCAAAATTTGGTGACGATCCGATCAAAATTGCGACTTGTAGCGTGAGACATTCATGTTGGTATATATAAGTATTTCGATGCGTTACAAATTTTTTTCCCAAAACCAACTTATAATAATCTCCCAACATAGTGGTGTAGGGTATAAAAAGCCAATTGGACAATTAATACGCTAGGGCACCATGTAATTTGTAATAATGCAAAAACTGGGAATGGGAAAATATGGTTCTCTACACAAAACCCATTATATGTTAGGCAGTCGGCCCGTTATCTAGCTGACACGTTATTGCAATTTGCATCAGGGGTGAAAGGTCAGTAGTCCTTTTTCTATATGTAAGCTACTTTGCCGGTGTATGCCCTCCACGAAAAAAAAAAATATAGACCAAAAATATTTTTTTTTAATTTTTCATATAAAAGTAATGGTCCATTTCACCCGCTAAATATCATATCCAAAATTGTAGGCATCTTCTTCTACCTAAACTCTTATCTTATGCAAAATTTAGTGATAATTGAGCTATAATTGCGTCTAGCGTCTTTATGATTACACTAGCGTCTTTACTCTTCACTCTTGTGCGCTGGTGCGTTGTCTTGATGAAAAATTATTTTTTTGTGTTGTAAGCCAGGACGTTTTTCTCGAATTTGTACATTTAATTGATCCAAAAGGTTGCAATAGTACTCTGAATTAATTGTTTTACCCTTTTGCAGATAATCAATCAATAAAATACCTTTGAAGTCCCAAAAAAACCGTTGCCATAACCTTACCAGCCGATTGACTTGTTTTTGCCTTCTTTGGGGCACTTCCTCCAGCTTCAGTCCATTGTTTGGATTGTTCTTTTGTCTCTGGAGTATAGTGGTGGATCCATGTCTTATCAACATTTATGAAACGACGCTTAAAATCCTTTTTATTTCGCTTAAAACGATCCAAACAAGCTTGAGAAATGTTCATTCTTATGCGTTTTTGATCGACTGTTAACAAATGCGGCACCCATATTGCAGAAAGCTTTTTCATCTGTAGTTCTTCATGCAAAATTAAATGGACTCGATCATTTGAGATGCCCATGATATTAGCAATTTCACGCACTTTTATTCGTTGATCATTTAATACCATATCATGCACTTTGGCTACAATTTCTTTTGTTGCTGTTTTTGGACGTCCACTACGTGGTTCATCTTCAATGCTTGTACGACCACGTTTAAATTCAGCAACCCAATTTTTTACTGTTGCATATGAAGGAGCACTTTCACCTAACACATTCACCATATCATTATGAATTTCTTGTCCCGATATACCTTTTTTATGTAAATATTTAATGACAGCACGCATTTCTAATTTTTCCATTCTAAAAAAATTGCGGATGCGTCTTTTTTGAACACCTGTTTCTATATGAAGGAGTTACCAGATCGAAACAAAATGTAACATGTGTTCGTAACAGAGATGGAAGTTTCCAAAACACTTTTTTCTGTTTATACCGCGCTTTTTGTGCTAGGCTAAGAAGTTTCCGAACTGCCCTCGTAAAAGACAATGTGTGTATGTTCCGCATAGACTCAAAAACGTCTGAACCGATTTTTTTAAATTTTAAAGATTATACTACGAACAACCGAGGTGAAAATATGCTTTATATTTTCTTGAATTTCGGAGGGCGCGGGGCAGGCCCTATTTAAAAAAACACTTTTTCGCAAAAGTTATGAAAGTATCGGAGAAAATTAATTTGCGAAGCAACGGTTGTTTAATTTCCGACCCTATGTACTTATTCCATGTAATTTTCAGATTATGCAGAGGGATGTCCCTTGGTGGAAGTAGGCTATACATATATTTTTTTGAATTTCGGTCGAGCGGGTTACACCTGTGCCCTATTTTTTAAATGCGCTATATATAAAACTTACGAACGAAAATAAGACCCGACCACTCCCACTTTCTTAAATATGATACAAATCAATGGAAATACTAGATGTTATGCATAACGAAGATTTGGTCATATTGGAATGCAAGTGTTTAGATTAAAAGGCAACATATCGATAGCTATAGTTTCAACAGGTATATAAGATACATTATAAGAAGAGGGACACAGTCGGTATGCCTCAAGTCATCAGTTATTTGGCGGTATGTTAAAATTGCATATCGACACCTACATTTCTGAAGATTTTTATACCATAAACCTAATACCCACCATGTATATTCAGCGGAGACCCTATACATTATATACATTCTTGATCAGAGTAAAATTCTAAGTCGGTATAACCATGACCGTCTGTCCGTCTTTTGAAATTAATATGCAGCTCGCAATTTTTAAGATAAATCTTCGTGATTTGGTATAGAAGTTTCTATTACTTCTAGGATGTTTGGTATTGGCGCAACGTGGACCGGTTCGGATAATATTTAATATAAAACATGACACGTTGTACTTAAGACCTTGTACTTTTGCCTTACGACCCTTTTTCTTCAATTAAATTTCATGATTAATTCCGTTGATGTCCGTGGTTTTTTAGCTACATTGTAATCCCAAATAGTGTCCATTTTTTGTCTTCCCACGTAGTTCTGCCCCAACTCCCTGCATCTTTTGTTTTTGTTTGCAAACCATGTAGAATCTTCAGCATGTAATGTCTTCCTGCGTTTAGGAAGTTTATCATCAGAGCTTTCAGAATCACCGTGAAAATCATAGGGAACTAGACCCATGACACCATCGTCTAATTCCATTCCATAACAAAGAGCAGTATTGTCTTCTTAGTTTAATAACATTTGAATCAATTATTATTTTAGAATCATTTAATAATATGAACATTGCACTTACCCGCCCGTTAGAAGGTACATATTTATTGAATTCAGAATACAAACTAATCTCGTTATGTGAATAAATGTCCTTAGAGAGACCACAAATTACCAGACAATAAAAACAGTAAAAATTTTGATTTTTTTTTTACAAATTTTTCAATATATGAGGTATTTGAACACATACAGCATCCTAATCAGCATCGCTTATAGGGGAAAATAGTATTCAAATGTAAATTTCCGTTGCAATATAGAAATTATCACATTTTTGTTCAAAAGTTTGGTCCACAGGCTCCGCCAAATATCATCCGTTTATCATCCAAAGGTGTAGGCTAGTTCTTTACATTGTACCCCAACCATGGATGACGTTAAACATTATATCTGAACTACATTAGCTGTAGTATTCTGTTAAATTATACATTTTCCTGTGTACTTACGACCATTTCGTACTCAAATTTGTACGTTTTGTGGACTTACGACCTTTTCCGACAAGGGCAAAACATATAGAAAAACGCGACATACTACCATTTTCTTTGTACAATACGACGTGTTTTGACTTGTACTATCATCCTGTAACAAAAACGCGATTTCCAAAAAAAGTGGACTTACGACCTTTTCCGACGGAGCAGACGATGTGTATTACATTCCAAGCAACACTGAAAATGCAAACAACTTCTAATGTGCATTTTCTGAAAGTACATATTGAGGCAACGAAAACCTTAATTGGGTTTTGTGTTCTTAGATCGGGTTTAGATTTTATGGCCTCATCTAAACCGACCTAAAATGTGATCGGACCCTTATCTCCGAAACTAATAAGAACTTTGCTTTGCAGTCTTCATCAGTATTGTAGGCCTAAAGTAGTAGAACTTATGTGTCAAACAGATGAACTAGGACTAGTTGCATCTAGCACATCAAACTCGTTAAAATATAGAAAAGTTTACATAATTTCTGAAATTCTGGTCAGTAACAACTAAACTGTTGGAAGTTGAAACAAGTAAACATTCTAAAAATTTTCCAAATAATGTGACCATAAATTCTTCAGAACATTCTGAAACTCTAAAATTGTTATTTCACGTTATTAAAGGGGTATTTTATAACATACCTTTTACAAAACTTATGTATTTCAAAAAATGTTCACACAGGATGTTTATTCTCATGTTTGGGATTTCAATGAATTATTGAAATATTTACCAAATTGTTGTTGAAAAATTTGCTATAAATATAGCGATAGAGGCATTTTACAACAATACAATGTTCTGAAGAGTTGTGTATTACATTCCAGAGATTATTTTCCCAAAAGGTAACATTAAGAAGAATTTAACATTTTGGGAGATACGCTGCGAAATATACACAAATTATAGAATTTTTAGATATATTATAATATTTGAGGCAATAAAAGCAGTTTTTCGAGTTCACTATTCCTCCAAATATTTTCTTCTTGCTCTTATCTACAAGTTTGCTGCAGACGTCAAAACAAGATTCGTATTGTTTTCAGAGATACAGCCTCGATTTGTTTTAAAAATTCGATTTTTAACCATGTTTAGATGAGGCCATAAAAACCGAACCCGATCTAAGAAAACAAAACCCAAATATGGTTTTTGTCCATTGGTCCTCTACTTTCATAAAATTCTAAACAGAAGTTGTTTGCACGGGATTGGCTCAAAAATGTTGCACAGTGTAACATTACCAAAAATGTAACAGTTGGATTTTTTGGGTTTGGATATGGATTTTTTAGAAATATTTTAAAATTTGAGGCAATAAATGCATTTATTTGAGTTCATTATTTCTCCAAATATTTTATTCTTTCACTTATCTACAAATTTGCTTCAGAGGTATGTATAGCCCCGAATTGCTTTAAAAAGTCAATATTTATCCATGTTTAGATGGGGCCATAAAATCCACGCTGGATCTGACACAACAAAGCACAACTAGGGATTTTGTCGTTTGGGTCTGTACTTTCAAAAAATCCTCAGTTGTTTGGACAAGATTACTTTAAAAATGTTGCACAGTATTATTGAAGTTGAGTTTTACTTATGTTGTGAGTTATTCTAATGTTTTCCCCTTATACCACGCCTGTAAAATAGTCAAAATTGGGAAAATCGGAAGGTACGTTAGTATGGGAGCTACATCTAAACTTGGACCTATATTGAACATTTTTTTCACGGAAAACAAATTTTACTCAGAACTCGAAATGCAAAATAACAGCCAAATCGATTAGAAAATTTAGCTAAAATCTTCAAAATGCCAAACATCGGGCAGAACTTTTACGTTGGGGCTATACTCAAATGTGGACCTATAACCACTAAAATTTTGTTTCTGTCTTTTTGGCTCGTTACAACTATTTTGGCACTGCTTTCCATACAAGAACCACTGTGCCTTGGGTAAAACCCACAGGTCGATACAGCATTCACTGAGTTGACAATCCTTTGCGGAATGGACCACAGATCGTTCCAGAGCATAGAACCGATTATCGTGGTTTTAGATAAATGTTTGTGAAGATTGCAGTGGAGAGTTCGGAGAGAGTAATTGCTTTAGTTCTGCCTTACATCTACGGTAAGACATTTTTGGGATCATGCTTTAAGTCTATAATGAAAAAAAATACACTAACACTGATCATGTAGATAATTTGTCCTTGAGTAAATGCGATCTTCTTTATGCCTCAGCAAGTTTATAGTTGTCCAACTATTACCTTCAAAGCATCTCGGTAAACATTTTATTTTTTTAACCTTTGACTTCATTTCACAATAGCAATTGGAATTTGTAATTTCGATTACATTATCCGAAATATTATAGATAATTCAGTTTGTTTTGATTTGAAAAAAGCATTTAACACAACAAATAAAAATGTTGTTCCCAGGAATAAAATTGGTTACGGCGTATTAAGCGCGTGTCCCACACTGATAGTAATATTTTTATTGTTTTTAATCATGTTGGTAATATTTATATGTATGTATGTATGTATGCATATTACAACAATATTATGACCGTATATTGATGTGAAATTTTCCTACAACCCCCATAGTCTAGACAAATGCAGAGTGTGGAACATCATAGGGTGAACCACTTTAGAATAAATAAATTAAAAACGAGGTTTAAAAGACTTTCTAGTTATGTATGGAGTTTTAATTAGAACTTCAAATTCTACCGATCATTTTTAACTAATGCAGGATGGCCTCATATTAAAGCAATCTTGATTTATTTTCTTATTTTTATATCAGATAAATAGAGATATTAATCGCTAGTAGTATACACGTATTCCTATGGAGTTTTTGAACACCCACTGAAAGTGGACCTTATAAATATGTTTCTCTTTACGATTGTGACTTATTTCCTTCATTCGCAATAATTTTTCCACTACGTGGGAACACTTACTTATTTACAACTTATATTAAATTGTTGAATTCTAAATCTGTTTACCCTGTCTATGAATTATGATTTGTTTACATACATACATATAAATTAGCCGCTTAAGTGCATATGGCGCTAATATTCCTTGATTAAGATTAGAAATTGTTTTGAAATACATTTTCACACAAGCTGTCATTTGACGTTTTGTTTATAGTTTGCAGCATTTACGTCGAAATGAATAATCTCTGAATTTGTTTACTAAACGCAATGTTATTTTTGACTTGGGGTAAAAGTTTTTGTGTTTTATACCCTTGCTTGATTACCTACTACCGGTTATATGACATGTGTGTGTTCTAGGGTGATGATTTTTTCACAATCTAATATCCCTGTATCATATCCCTGTATCATTTAAAATCTTCTATAAAGTAATTCGATAAAAAATCTCACGCACAAAATGATTTTAACAATTTTATGTCTGGTTTTGGGCAATTTTTTGAAGTCACTGTAAGCAGATATATAATTGAACCCAAGCTTTAGAAACACTGCCGAGCTACAGATAGTTCCTTAAAGTCTTCAGAGCTCAACAATTGACTACTTAACCAATACACATGCCATGAGTGAGAAATAAATGAATGCTGATGTTTGGAATCTGGGGCCTTACCGGAGGGATCTCACTCCTCTCAGTGAAGTGACAAATAAGAATTTAATGTTGTTTTAGTCAAGTCAAGCGCCACCATCACTGTGCTATCGCACATCTTGCTCTGGTTGAGTCATCGATGTACAGCGCTGTTGTTCCATTTCCATTGTAATTCGAATTATTCCATTTGAAATTCGAATTAATCTATTTGTAATTCAAATTATTCTATTTGTAATTTCAAATGGAATAATTTGAATTAGAAATCGAATAATTCAAATTACAATTAAACTAGTACGATTACAAATAGAATAATTCGAATTTCAAATGAATTGATTCGAATTACAAATGGAATAATTCGAATTTCAAATGGAATAATTCGAATTTCAATGGAAATGTTTCGAATTACATCTGTATGGGCAATAAGGTCGCTACTACACCTTTTTCACATGTAATTCAAAACACAACATTTTATTTGTAATTCGTATTGTTCCGTTTGTAATTCGAAATATTCCATTTGTAATTCGAATTATGCCATTTGTAATTCGAATTGTACCATTTGTAATTCGAAATATCCCAGTTATAATTCGAATTATTTCTATTTGTAATTCGAAATATTCCATTTGCAATTCGAAAGCTATCCATTTGTAGTTAGAATTTTTTCATTCGAATTATTCCATTTGTAATACGAATTATTTTATTTGAAAACGACTTTGAATCGAATACTCAACAACATTTTCAAACTATTTATTTTATTGATTTTATACTTGGTTTTTTGCGAATTACAAATGAAATTCAAATTACAATCGGAATAATTCAAGTTACAAATGAAATATTTCGAATCACAAACGGAAAAATTCGAACTACAAAGGGAATAATTCGAATTACAAATGGAATAATTCGAATTACAGATGGAATTCTCGAATTACAAATGAAATGTTACGAATTACAAATACAATTCTCGAATTATAATTAAAATAATTCGAATTACATCTGAAAAAGGTGTATAACCCTCTGGTCGTTTCCGAGGACCGAATGCACCAACTCTTGGTGAGCATTAAAATCCCCTGGTTACGGTTATGACCTTCCAAAGCGGACTAATAATGTTGGGCTTCTAACCTCGAGTACAGCTATTTATCGGCGGAATGTCTAATTTAAGCAAATCTAACTCGGCAGTTCCTATCTGCTACCCCCATACATTCCATGTACGGATCATTAGAGCTTGGGTCAAGCGTGATAGGTCTGTATTAAACAGACTGTTGCAATAGGAAAGCTGATCCCCCACCTTCACTTCTGATGCGGTCCATCCTCAGTAAGTTGTAACCATCACAACGTTGCAAACTGCGGTTGTTGTTGAGCTTCATGCAGCGCTGATATTCTTCCGACTCATAAAATCCACTATTTCCTCGGAGTCCATTGCAATTGAGTTGCACAAAGGATGCATTTTCAGGGAGTGAAATAGCAACGGCTGGTGTTAAGTGCTGTCCCGTATCCCGTACGAACTGCCCTTGTCGTAGTCTCTTATATGGACGAGTTTAGACCAATCCCTGAGATATATTCACTGCATTGCTTCTGACCGAAGTTTGAGTGTGGTGAATTCGGATGTGACAAACTGAACACATCCATATTGGTCCTGGGTGTTTCACAGACGTTTTTATATTAAGTTTGTTTTTCTTTTTGTAACGCATTGAAAATGGACAATATTCGTCCACGTTTTGGAATAGCCGCCATATAAGCGCACCGCCAGATTTAAGGTATTTTGGATCTTTTAGCTAATTTTTTTTTACCAAATTAGCCATATAATATGACATTAAGGGTTCCTAGAGGTCAACAAACATCTTCACTGAAAATTTTATTAGGTAATAGGTCCTCGTTTTGTCCACCAATTTCGGTGTATTTTGTCAATTAGAGAGACTTCTCCACCAAAAACTGTGGACCGACCAATTTCAAGTATTTTGGTGTTTTTGTTATATTTTCTGATCGAACTAGGTATAATTTGGAATTTAGAATCTGAAGTGGTTAGAAGACATCTTAACCAGAAAATGTGGACTTGGGTCCTTGTTTTGGAATCACCCCCATATAGCGGCACCGCCCAAATTTCGGGTTTTTGAGGTTTTAAGCCAATTTTCCTGACCAAAATTCATATAATTTGGTATTTTGGGTTCCTAGTGGTCAATAAACTTCTCTACCAAAAAATTGTGCCCACGTCCAAAATTTGTACGTTTTGGAATAGCCTCCATATAACGGTACCATCCGATTTCACTTTTTTTGAAGTTTTAGATACATTTGCTGACCAAATTGGATATAATTTGGCATATCAAAGAAACTTCTCCATCAAAAATGATGGAATAGCTCCCTATATAACGGTACCGGCCGATTTCAGCTATTTTTACATTTTGAGGTTCTCTTTATACCCTCCACCATAGTATTAAGGGTATATTAAGTTTGTTTTTCTGTTTGAAACACATGGAACTAATCATTTGTGATCATATAAAGTATGTATATGCTTGATCAGGATAAAATGCTGAGACGATCTAGCCATGTTTGTCCGTCTGTTGTAATCACTCTAGCGTCCGCAATAATTGAGATAAAACGCTAAAGTTTTGCACCCGAGTGTATTTTTCCATAGGCAAGTCAAGCTCTAAGATGGGCTAGATAGATCTACGATTTGGTATAGCCCCCCATATAACGGTACCGCCCGACTTAAGGTATTTTGAGGATTTTAGCTACATTTTTGACCGAACTAGCTGAAATTTGACATTTGAGGTTCTCAATGGAGAAGAAATTTATCCAACAAAAATTTTCAAGATAGGTCCACGTTTTTGTATAGCCCCTATATAATAGTACCTCCCGATTTAAGGTATTTTGAGGATTTTGGCTACATTTTCCGCTCAAATTGGCTCCAATTTGAAACTTGAAGTTTCAGGAGGTCAAAAAAGTTTTTGACCGAATTAGCTGAAATTTGACATTTGACTTCTCCACTTAAAGTTATAGGTATAGATAGTTCCACGTTTTGGTATAGCTCTCATATTTAAGGCAGTGTTTGAATTTGCTACCAACACAGCACTGAAATCACTAAAAATATGCTATTGCTATGCTGTGCTGTTTTCAAAAACAAAATCGAAAACTGTTGCTGTGCTATGCTGCGAACATAAAAGTAGCATAGCACATGGTCTATGCTGTGCTTCTGAAATCTGCGAAGCACATAGCATAGCATAGTCATCAAAATCAAAAACGAATGCTATTGCTATGCTGTGCTGCAGACATTTTAACAGCATAGTAAACAGCCGCAGTCTAGAAAACAAAAACGAAAACTATTGCTGTACTGTGCTATGAACAAAATCAACAGCATAGCATCAAACATAACCCAGAAAAATGTTTGATGGCAGAGAAGTATGTATTTGAAATATAACAGAATTTGCTATTGAGCTGTGAAACCATGACTAATTGCACATTTCGATATTTTTAACACACTACTATCATTTTGACCGCAACTATTGCCCTGTTCCAGAACCTGCAACAGTCTACTATGTTTGAAATGTTGACACTTTTCCTTTATAAAGCGAATTTCGAGTTTCTAAATGCATGTTATTGCCACTTGTACCTTTTTATACCCTACACCACCATATGGTAAGGGATATTATGTCTTTGTGCATTAGTTTGTAACATGCAAAAGGAAACGAGATAGACCCATAGTTTCTTTTAAGTATATACTTAGAATCACTTTCTGAGTCGATTTACGCATGTCTGTCTGTCCGTATGTCCATGTATTTTTGTAAACAAAGTACAGGTCGCATTTATTGTCCGATTCGCATGAAAATTGGGGAAGATAGTTTTTTATGGTAAAAATCGGTTCAGATTTGGATATAGCCCCCGTATATATCTTCGCCCGATTTAAGGCATTTGGTGCACGAAACACGCTATATATGTCCGATTTCAATGAAATTTGGAATGTGCGACGGAATTTAGTCTAGAAATAAGTGTGCCAAATTATATAGAAATCGGTTCAGATTTGGATATAGCCCCTGTATATATCTTCGCCCGATTTAAGGAATTTCGTACACGAAACATGCTATATATGTCCGATTTCAATTAAATTTGAAATGTGCGACGGTGTTTAGTCTAGAAATAAATGTGCCAAATTATATAGAAATCGGTTCAGATTTGGATATAGCCCATATATATATTTTCGCCCGATTTAAGGAATTTGATGCACGAAACACGCTATATATGTCCGATTTCAATTAAATTTGGAATGTGCGACGGTATTTAGTCTAGAAATAACTGTGGCAAATCATATCGAAATCGGTTCAGATTTGGATATAGTTCCCATATATCTTCTACCGATATAGGTATTTGATGCACGAAACACGCTATATATGCCCAAATTTGATGAAATTTGGACTATGTGACGGAATTTGGTCTACAAATAAATGTGAAAAATTATATCAAAATCTGTTCTGATTTGGATTTTGCTCCCATATATATTTTACATATTCACAGTGGTGTAGGGTATTATATAGTCGGCCCTGCCCGACTTTGATCCTTTCCTTACTGTTTTAATATATGTACTAGAGTGGTTTTAAAAATCGATGTCGGATTTTTTATGCGGCACCCTCCTAAAACTTTTAGTTTTGTTAAAAATTAAGAATGTCAGAGTTTGAGCTCAATCGGAGTATGTTAACACGTGCTACTGGGGCCTCAAAGTTTCCATGGGCCCTTTATATAGCCAAAATTAAAATCTGACTCGATTTTCAAAAATGTTTGTGGGATTACTTGTTTAGCAACTTGTGAACTGTTTTCATCGATTGGACAATAAATGTGATCTGTAAAGTGATTTTGTGAAAATTCGCCAATACAAATTAAAATTAAAATTGGTCCCCATTTTATAGGGCCAACGGCGAATTTTCACAAAATCAATCTATAGACCACATTTATTATCCAATCGATGAAAAAAGTACCATGTATGTACCTTGTAGGCAATAAACAACACTGAACAACTCATAGGGCCATTATTATAAGTTCTCTTTTACTATTGGATGTATTTGAAAACGCAAAATAAATGAATTTGAAGACATTAAAAATATAATTTTCTCATTATAAGTTAATGCCAAGAAAGTTCTCCTCGAAATTGAATGATCCCTTTTAATATTATTTTAACCGAAACGCTAAAAAATCTGATCGAAAAATCCAAACTATAACCAAAGAAGGCTTTATAATAATGTGGGTTAGTGAGTTTGCTGGGTTAACATTAATTATGCTATGCTATGTAGAAATGTTTACAGCATAGCAGAGCACAGCAATCGTTTTTCGATTTCATGACTATGCTATGTGCTATGCTACTTTTATGTTCGTAGCATAGCACAGCAACAGTTTTCGTTTTTGTTTTTGAAAACAGCACAGAATAGCAATAGCATTCGTTTTTGATTTTGATGACTATGCTATGCTATGTGCTGTGAAGATTTCAGAAGCACAGCATAGACCTTGTGCTATGCTACGTTTATGTTCGCAGCATAGCACAGCAACAGTTTTCGATTTTGTTTTTGAAAACAGCACAGCATAGCAATAGTACTCGTTTTTATTTTTGATGCTGTGGTTATGTGCTATGCTGCGTCACTTTCACAGCATAGCATAGAACTTGTGCTGTGCTGTGAAAAACTAGTCGCAAATTCAAACACTTTTTGACCGAACTAGCTGTAATTTGACATTTGAGGTTCTCAGAGGTTCCGAAACTTCTCCATCAAAAATCGTCAATATAGTTCCAAGTTTTGGAATAGCACCCATATAAAGGTACCCCCGAATTTCGGTATTTTGTAAATTTTAGCTACAATTTTTAATCGACACTTGAGATTTTAAGTGGTCCCGAAACTTCTCCACCAAAAATCGTCCACATAGTTCAATTTTTTCCTATAGCCCGTACAGAACCGTACCTCACAATTTTCGGTATTTTGAGGATTTTAGCTACAATTTGACATTTGAAGGTCTCCCGAAACTGCTCCACCAAAAATCGTCCACATAGGTTCATGTTTTGGTATATCGCGCATATAAAAGTACCAACAGTTTAAGGAAATTTTTAGATTCATTTTTGACCTGATTTAGGCATTTGGGGTATACGTGGTTGAACAATTTTTGCACCTAACAGGAAACTAGGTGCACTTGCATTATTAATCATCAAGCTCGATTCCAACGTGAAATTAATTACAAAAATTAATACTAAATGATCTACGCCTAAAAAAGGCAAAATTTTCAAATACATAAATTCAGCTGAGCCAGGCTGGGGTTTGAACTCACGTCCTTGAAAACACACAAGGAAAAAAGTGTTGTCACGGCGCACAGTGGTGCCGCTTCTTTGTAAACGTGGACAAAAATAGAAGGAGTTGACCTAGGATGATGAATTTTTGTACAAGTACTTATGAGGGGCATAGGAATGAAAAATACCATTTTTGGTCCATATCGGTTCAGATTTGGATATAGCCCCCATATATATTTTTCCCCGATATTGCTATTACTCGGTCAATTTTAAGAGAATAGCCTTCAAATTAAATATCTAATACTTTCTTAGGCCCCTAATTAGTTTTACCAATTTTGACAAAAATCGGTTCAGATTTTGATAAAATCTCCATATATATGATTATGGAGATTTTATCATGACAATGTAAACTTTTTAAAGCCAATGGCCACTCTATAATTCCCAACTCAAAAGTTGAATTTATCATACATATATCAACAATATCCCACTCCTTTCAGAATAGTGGCATTAACTATCGGCAAAATTATTTCAGATTCGAGAATTTTTAGGTGTTATTTTCGTTAATACGCGTTCGAGTATTAACAAAAATAACAGGAAGCAGTCAAATAAAGTGAATTGGTAAATTGAGGCAAAATCAGGAAACATGCATTTTTTGTATACACTGTTTATGGAAATGTGAATGTATCTCAAAGAATCGGATTTTGTCGGATGTAATTTTTACATAATTTTATTCAAAACAGATTGAAACAGATTTCATGTACCAAATGGTCGAAGCTGCAACTTGCTGCAATTTTGTGAGTAATGTATAACATGCTATTGCTTCAATCAACATAACGGTACCTTATGTATAAACATTTTTTGTAAACTTTTTTGTTCACAAAAAGGAAGACTATTGGCCGCTCTTTAATTCCCAATTCAAAAGTTTTAATATTTCTAATAACTTGTTTAAACACATTTCCTTGAACATGTGGCCCTATTTTATATAAATTTCAATATAAGCTACCTACGAAAAATGTTCTATGTTTGAGGAGCTATAACTTTACAGTAACGATTGTCCTATTTGAAGTGTTCTCAATAAAATAAAACCATCAAATTATAAAAAAGTCTACAACACATTTTTTGATTTTTGTCCACTGAGGCACCATTGTGCGGCGTGTTAGTGTTCAGAGCCAAACTTATAACTTTCAATGATAACGCTAATGGGTACTTTACACGATATGTTTTTTACATATGAGTTGTCACTTCTCCCATAAAAAATGTATATGCAAAGTGACAACTCATATGTAAAAAACATATCGAGTAAAGTACCCATAAGCGTTTGTCATGAAAGCCATACAATGATTGAAAAATATTCAGCGTTGTAAAAAACAAATTGCATTTGAAAGAGGAAAAGTTAGATGATAGCGAAGCCGTCTCACATCCGATATGTCTGAGGAGCCTTCTTTACCAAAGGCGAAACATGTCATGTCACATAGTGGTGGGTTCGAATCGTCGGCTTTCCTTTTTCACTTGCATTATTGATCATCATCCTCGATTCCAACGAGAAATTAATTAAAAAATTAATACTAAATAAAAAATAATTTAAAAAAATTAAGTTTCAGTGTTTTATTTAGAAATACACTTAAAACTAAAAAATAATTTGTCGCTTAGCCTCAATAAATATATTCTTTTTCATGATGGAATCTCTCAAATAAAACGCTTGCATTTAATCATGAATGGTGGCAAAATTAAACGGCAAGCGTTTTATTTAAGATATTCCATCATGAAAAAGAATATATTTATTGAGGCTAAGCGACAAATTATTTTTTAGTTTTAAGTGTATTTCTAAATAAAACACTGAAACGTCCACAATTTTTAGTAGGGAAGTTCCTGGACCATTGAGAAATTCAAATGCCAAGTTACAGCAAATTCGGGCTAAAAATGAAGACAAAACCCTCAAAATACCAGAAGTTGGGTGGTACCGTTATATGGGTCCTATAGGAAAAAATGGACCCATAATGGTTTTGGTTTCATATCCATGTATTGTCATCTAAATCTGAAAAATGTGCAAAGTTTTAGTTCGATTGGTCAACTGCAACCGTGTTAAAAATCAGTTACCAGATTTGTAAGAATGGACCAATATTAGTTTTGATTTCATATTTATGTATTGTCATCCAAATGTGAAAAGTGTGCAATGTTTAAGTTCGATTGGTTAACTGCAACTGTGTGAAAAATGTGTTACCAGATTTGAAAAGCAAATTAGATAAAACACTGTAAAACAGTGTAAAAATGGACCAATATTTGGTCTGTTCCTTTACTTTTGAAAATGGTAAAACTGGCAAAAGTAGCAAAAGTTGTAATCTACTTCCATATGAATTGTATGGTGTCAGAAGTAAAGGAACGCTTTTCGAGTAAAAAGTTGTAAAACTTGAAGATTCTTGCGCGTAAAGGAACAGGTCTATTGATTTTGATTTGATATTCATGTATTGTCATCCAAATCTGAAAAGTGTGCAAAGTGTTAGTTCGATTGGTAAACTGCAACTGTGTTAAAAACGAGTTACCAGATTTGAACTAAACACACACCAAAGCAAGTTAAATAAAACACTGTAATAAAAACACTGTAAAAACACTGTAATAATAAAAAGGCAACAATTTGAAATATTCCATTTTAGTTTAGAATATTTTGTGCTGGAGGGTATAAAAAGTTGGGACCGATCGAACTTAATGTTTTTTACTTGTTCGTTCTAAATTGACTGTAATTTGGCATTTAAAGTTCAAAGTGGTTGAAAGACTTTTCCACTGAGAATTGTGTAAAAGACCCACGTTTTTGTATATCCCCCATAGAACGGTACCGCTCAATTTCAATTTCCCAGCGGTCAGAAAACTTCGATACCATTAGTTATGACTTGTTTGTTTTCCTATTGTTGTTGTTTTCCTATTGAACGCACGCATCAATTAAATGTTTAACAAAATAGAACGATTTTAACTAATACCGAACACTAATGAAGCTATTAAATTTGAATTTATTGTCGTAAAAAAAACAATAATTAATTAAAACCAGTCAAAATCACTTTGCACCGGTCAATTGAAAAATTTAAATTGATAAGAGTGAAATTAAATGCAATTGTCAACATTCACAAATCGAAACAAAACAATTGCAATTGATATTCTATACGAAACAAGATTATTTCTTATATTATTTTGTTGTTTGTTTCCAATAATGTTAAGGTGATTGGTATAGGATTTGATAATCTAAAGTAACATTATGATTTGAAGGTACCAGGCAGGGACCTAATTTGTTTCACAACTTTTAAGTGATATTTCCGAATAGGTAAAAATGATCATTTTTCTTACCCTTACTAAATATTGTGTCAGTAAGTTACCATTTATCCTTCTATAGATATTAAAATATCAATTGTTCTGAAAGACTATCGTAATTCAGATTGCCCATAGCTCATTAAAGTGTAAATATTTTTACATTATAAAATATTTCATCAATCTTAACATTTATCATTATTCTTCTAATATGATTGGTATGCGATGCCAATTAAATCGCTTATTTTATGTTACATGCCCTCAGGAATTTACGAATTCATATGGAACAACAATTTAAGCATTCCAATTAAACGGTCATTGTAACGTCTAATTAGAAATTAATTCAAGCAAATACGACTGAATCAATGCTAGATAGGAACACGAGAGCAGAATAACGACAGTGGCCATCGTAATTACTGTCACGAGCATTCAAGTAAACCAAATTATGATTTTTATGTTTATTGACCCATGTTTTTCCTTTCACTACCACCAACGAACGAATGTCATTTCGATTGTCCAACATTGTTGTTTACATTTAAAAATAAACAAATATTTGACATTCAAATTTGCATAGAAAGTTGAAAAAAAATTGTCGCCATTTTTAGAATGCCACCACCACCATCTAGACCACCACGATGATTTAATGAAGCCTAATAAAAATATTTCATTTCGCTTTGATAACAACAACTGAATACTGCAGTATATTATGATGACAGGCAGGTTAATTAGCGTAATTTTGCTGTTAGCTTCAGGTGATGATATTACTATATTATATTTTTATTATTTTTTAGATGAAATAAATAATGTACATATGTAGTATTTTCGACAAATGTACAGTATGCAAAACTCATGTTCGAACACCCCTCATACATGAGTATAATTAGCAGATTTGGCACAAACAAATTTAATAATTTATTGGATCAAGAATGTGTAAGAATAATTTACATGAAAGAAAAATGTGTATATTTTAACTTGTTTCATCATTCCATCAGAGTCCGGGCCGAACTTTTTATTCGCACACCTTCAGGCACTACATTTTTCTTTTTTGAAGGTTTTTTATAGGTAAAATATGACCCCTGGTACTTGAATATACTTGCGAAGGCTAAAAAAATAAAATTTAATAAAGCTATGAGCTGCGGAACTAACAGCGAAACCATTTGAGGTTCCCAGTGGTCACAAAACTTTTTCTCTAAAAATGATCAAGGTCCATGTTTTGGTATAGCTCCCGTATAACAGTACCTCCAGATCCGGAATTATGAGGGTTTTAGCTACATTGTTGGCTGAATTATCCGTAATTTGACATTTGAGGTTCCCAGTGGTCACAAAACTTCTTCACTAAAAATTATCAACCTAGGTCAATGTAATTTGGTGTTTGTTTGGCAATCTATTCGGCTTTTCTTTTTCATTTGGAAAACATCTTCGATCATCCAACTCAACTCCAACTAGAAATCAATAAAAATTAATATTAACCTGTAAAAAAGCGTTAAATTCGGCTGGGCCAAAATTTTTGTACCCTCCACCGTGAAATATTACAAAAGTATTAATCGCCACAATTTTAGGTGGATATGTCCCAGCAAAATTTGAAGGAAGGGGTTTTTTGCGATGACGTGATTTCATGTCATCTTTTGCATTGGTTCAAAGGAAGTCATGAAAGATCCGATCTTTTCATTAGCGTTTGAACCAATGCAAAGGAAGTCGTGAAAGATCCGATTTTTTCATCAGTATTTGTACCCATGCCATCGATCCAATAGAGATGATGTTTGTGTTTTTATTTACACACCTGTTTATTTTCATTTCGGTATGTTCCAGTACTGCAAGAATCTACTAATTTTTACTATTTTTTCCGATAACATAAAGGAAAAATTGTTATCGTAATAAAAATTAGTAGATTCCTGCAGGTTCTGGAACAGACCAAAGTTGTTAAAACTGTCGTCGTGATGTTGTCGTACATTTCCTGTATATCAGACAACTAAAACTTCTAAATAATTGGTATTGTATGAAGCTCGAAATATCTGCAATAAAAATGAAGTCCCAATCATCGAGCTAAAATAGAATCGGACTGCACACATTGCTATTTTAAAAGTTCCCTTGTCTGTTCTAAATCTGACAAAAAACGAAATCAATCAAATCTCGCTTCTCGAAATTTGAAAAATAAATTAATAAAGCATAAATGGTATTTTCCTTAGATATCCCTAAAGCAAGCCGGTTTGTAGATCCCCACATATTTTCGTCCCTAAACAAAAGAGTATAAATTTCCAAAATGTTGTTACAAAATTTCAAAATAAAAGTTATTTACGAAATAAAAATACTTAAAGAAGTGCAGCTGGAGTCAATGTCGACATCTGAACTGGTGATGGGAAGATAATAGAAAAAACCCTTTTGTAAGATAAAAGAATATCAGTTGCGGAGAACGGAGGAAGAATCTTTTGCGTTGCAGCGGTGGTGATTACATTGCAATTTTGGATGTAAACTTTTTGCTGATCAATTAATTGTAGTTATTTCGTGAATTCGTTTGAATTAATAAAGAGTTTTGTTTGTCCATATTTCAATAGAGCATTTCCATTTTCCAAACATGAAAATGTCATGCCAAGGGGTTGGTGAAAATGACATGTCAAAGAATGGGTGAAAATGACGTGTCAAAGCATTGGTTAAAATGACATGCTTAGGATCCAAAAAATAACGTCATCTTTTGGGGGCCACGCTCATATAAAATTCATGAGTGAAAATGACAAAAAGATGACATGCCAGATCACTTGCACCCATGATTCAACTCATGATTTTTCATCGAAGATTTTACTGGGATGGGTATATGTATACAACTTTTGGCGGAGAAGTTTGTTGACCCCTGGAAATCCTAAATGCCAAATAACAGACAATTTAGCGCGAAAATGTAGATAATAATTTAAAACACCTACAATCTGGCGGTTCGGTTATACGGGGGCTATACTAAAACATCCCAGCGAAATGTTCGATGCCAAAGATGTCATTCAATCATGGGTGAAAGTGAGCTGGCATGTCATCTTTTTAGCATCTTCATCGATGCATTTTATATGAGCATGGACCCCAAAAGATGATATTCATTTTTGGATCCAAAGCATGTCATTTTCAACAATGCTTTGGCATGTCATTTCTACCATTGCTTTGGCATGTCATTTTCGCCAACGCTTTGCAATGACGTTATAATTACGACGAGAGTTTCAACAACGTTGGTTGTGATTTCGAGTCTCCGACAACATCAAACCTATTGTGCAACATTTTTAAGGTGATCTTGTGCAAAAAATTCGAACTGAGGATTTTTTGAAAGTACAGACACAAACGACAAGAAACCCTAGTTGGGTTTTGTTGTGTCAGATCCAGCTCGGATTTTATGGCCCCATCTAAAGATGGTTAAATATTGAGTTTTTAAAGAAATTCGGGGCTATATCTCTGAAACCAATGCGAATCTTCTTCTGACCTCTGAAGGAAATTTGTAGATAAGGACAAGAATACAATATTTGGAGAAACTTTTTTTTCAAAATAGTCTGGCTTAATCCCATTGTTGTTGTTTTAATATTTTAAAACAACTATTTTATTAGTGGAAAAGATTTGGCATTGTTTGCCAAGGGGTAAGGCAGGGAATACTATAGTTTCGATCCACGCCACTGGATCTCATCAGTTACCTTGCTTCTTGTTTGTGGATATTCTCCACCGAAGTTATTTTTCAATAACTTCTTCAACAAGAAACTTTTTATACCCAAACATCAATCGTCAGCTCGAAGTATAAAGGTAAGCAAAGAAAAAAGTTCAATGAGAAGTTTTTCCTTGGCAACCTCATACAACTCCGACGAAAGTGTCTGCGAAAACAATTCAAAACTCTTCCACTTGTATGTGTCGTCGAATTTTGACGAATGCACACACCAAAATTTGGTTGGTCTGCTTTACAGCAAAAACAACACACGTCATGCCAGTGTCTTCAATTTGAAGCATTGTGGGGTTTTTTTTTTTTTTTTTTTTTTTTTACTAATAAAATAGTTGTTTTAAAATATTTAAACAACAACAATGGGATTAAGCCAGACTATTTTGAAAAAACAAAATTGCAAACGCTATCCCAATAAAAAAAAAAACGCCACAATGCTTCAAATTGAAGACACTGGCACGACGTGTGTTGTTTTTGCTGTAAAGCAGACCAACCAAATTTTGGTGTGTGCATTCGTCAAAATTCGACGACACATACAAGTGGAAGAGGTTTGAATTGTTTTCGCAGACACTTTCGTCGGAGTTGTATGAGGTTGCCAAGGAAAAACTTCTCATTGAACTTTTTTCTTTGCTTACCTTTATACTTCGAGCTGACGATTGATGTTTGGGTATAAAAAGTTTCTTGTTGAAGAAGTTATTGAAAAATAACTTCGGTGGAGAATATCCACAAACAAGAAACAAGGGAACTGATGAGATCCAGTGGCGTGGATCGAAACTATAGTATTCCCTGCCTTACCCCTTGGCGAACAATGCCAAATCTTTTCCACTAATAAAATAGTTGTTTTAAAATATTAAAACAACAACAATGGGATTAAGCCAGACTATTTTGAAAAAAACAAAATTGCAGACGCTATCCCAATAAAAAAAAAAAAAACGCCACAATGCTTCATATTTGGAGAAATAATGAACTCGAAAAACTACATTTATTGCCTAAAATTTCAAAATATATGCAAAAATACCACAATTTTTATACATTTCGCACCGTATCTCCAAAACCGTTAATTTTTTTTTAATACAAATTTCAATAATGTAGTGAAATCGAAATGCGAGAATAAACTGTTGGTGTGAACTGTGTTTGAAATACGTGTTGTAAAAGATATGATGCAAAATACCACTGAAACAACATGAAGTAAGCATTTTAGAGTTTCAGAATGTTTTAAAGAATTGGTGAGAACTTTATTTGGAAGATTTTTGCAAAACGTTACTTGGTTCAACTCCCAACAGTTTAGCAGATACAATTTATGTAAAATTTTCTATATTTTATAGACTTTGATGCCCTAGATGGAGTTTTTCTTATGTGGTTTCTATAAGTTCTACTAGTTTAGGGCTACAATATTGCTAAAGGCAGCAAGGCCAAATTCCTATTCGTTTCTGAGATAAAGTCCTGATAAATGCAAAAAAGTGTAGATTTAGCCCGGTTTAGATGAGACCATAAAATCCGAACTGGATCTGACAGGACAAAACCCAACTAGGGTTTTTGTAGTCTAAATATCTACTTTCAAAAAAATCCATACTAGAAGTTGTTTGCATTTTCAGTGTTGCGTAGTGTAATTAATCTTATATATTTAGAAACAAGTAAGAACGGCGTTAAGTTCGGCCGGGCCGAACTTTTTACACCCTCCACCACAAGTTGGATTGAAGTAAAATGGAATAATTTGTTTCCATTCGTGTATGAAGAAGACTTAATACTAAATTTCAGCAATTTCGGTAAAACAATGTTAGGCACCGTTCTATGGGGGCTATTTCAAAACGTCGATCTATACCGACAAATTTCTGACGGAAAGTTTTTAGACTCAAAGAAGACTAAATACCAAATTTCGGTTAGAGAATGTGGCTAAAACTTAAAAAATACCGAAAATCAAGAAGTATGCTTCTATGGGGATATAGAAAGACGTGGACCTATACTGATAATACTCTTCTGGAATATTTTATAACTCTTGGAAGACTATATAACGAATTTTAGCCATGTCGGTGGGATATTGACGTCACAATCTTCAGTATTACGAAAATCGGGAGGTACTGTTCTAAGGGGGCTATATGAAGGCATGGACTGATACCGACAAAATTTTAAATACCAAATTGTGGCCATTTCGGTGGAATATTGAGGCCACAACGTTCAAAATACCGAAAATCGGGAGTTACCGTTTTATGGGGGCTATATGACAGCATGGACCGATACCGACAAAGTTCTGAAGGGAAGTTTTATACCACCAACGTAGACTATGTACCAAATTTCAACCATTTCGGTGTGATAATGAAGCTAAAACCTTTAAAATACCGAAAATCGGGAGGTACCGTTCTATGGGGGCTATATGAAAGCGTGGACCGATACCGACAAAATTCTGGGGGAAAGTTTTATACCCCTAAAAAAGACTACGTACCAAATTTCAGCCATTTTGGTAGGATAATGAAGCCAAAACTTTAAAAATAACAAAATCGAGAGGTACCGTTCTATGGGGGCTATATCAAAACGTGGACCGATATATCCCATTTTCAATACCAACCATCCTGCAAGTAATAAAAACTTCTGTAGTAAATTTTGATTTCAACAGACAGACGGACGGACGGGCGGACATGGTTATATCGACATAGAATTTTATGCTGATCAATAATATATATACTTTATAGGGTCTCCGACGAATATTTCGATGTGTTACAAACGGAATGACAAATTTAATTATATCCTCCATATGGTGGAGGGTATAAACATAATTTTGGGGGGTTTAATGCCGTTATTTAAGATCGGACTTTTTGTATAGCTCATTAAAGCTGACTCTTGCTTAATTCTTTGCGTTTTTAGTTATTGTACTTTATAAAAAGCACAAAATTGGTATCAGATTGCAAATCTTGAGACACTAGAAAGCTTTGAAGTTGTTCTTGTGCAAAATATACCTTCCTGGACGTCCATAAAAGCACGTTTTTTCTCAGATTTCTCAGCAAGTTAATAGATTCCGTAAATTCTACCAAAAAGTGAAACATCAAACTGATGGCGTTGGTACAAGCACATCCTCCTGTATGGACCAGCAAGGTAATTTGGTAACTAATACAAATAGTGTGCTAAGGTTATGGAAATAGCACTTTTCCAAACTGTTGGTATCCAATAGTACTGAAGACGACGAAGATACCACATATCCACTCCCAGAAGATGGTATTGAACGTATACCACCCAGCCAAGATAAGGTGAAGACAGCAATAAACCGGCTGAAGAATAATAAGGCAGCAGAACCCGATGAGCTACCAGCCGAGCTGTTCAAAATCGGAGACGACACGCTGATAAGGTGTATGCATCAGCTAGTGTTTACTCTGCGGCAAATCCTAGAGATATGGCTTTGTAAAATGATCTCTTCAACATACTGCTGGAAAAGGTCATACCAGAGGCAAACGTTAAGAGAAATGGCACAATCTACACCAATAGTAACATGCTTATGCTGACGATATAGACATTATAGGACGATTAGTATAAGAAGTAACTGATACCTTTGTGAAGATCAAAGAAGAATCTGCTAAAGTAGGTCTGGCGGTAAACGGCGAGAAGACAAAGTTGATGGTGTTGACGCGGAATGCGTCCATAGAGCTCGGACCAACTGTTGAAGTTGGCTCTTATATCTTTGAGGTAGTGAAAGACTTCGTCTACCTCGGCGCCGCCGTAAACACAACAAACAACATCAGTTGTGAAATAAAAAGAAGAATTATATTGGCTAACAGATGGTACTTTGGCTTAAGTAAGCAGTTTAAAAACAAAGCCACATCTCGTCAAACAAAAGTAACACTTTACAAAACACTGATACTACCCCTGCTGATATATGGCTCCGAAGCATGGGTACTTGCACAAGCGGACAAGGCAGTGCTTGGTGTGTTTGAGAGAAAAATTCTTCGAAAGATCTACGTACCAATCTGAGTTGATGGTGAATATCGACGCCGTATGAACCACGAGCTGTATTTGCTATACAACGACATCAGTATAGATAAACGTATCGATTGCGTGGGCTAGACCATTTCATAAGAATGAGCGATGATGAACCCGCGAAAAAGGCCTATAAATATGGGCGACATGGCGGTACACGCAGAACTGGCAGACCAAGTGGAAGAAGAGATGAAAGGCGCGGTATTCCAGAGAGCGAAGCAACAAATAGAGAAAATTGGAGTTCTTTTCTTAGTTCGGCTTATAGAACAAATGTTCTGTAATGGGCCAATAGGTAAGAAAGTACATTAGACAGGTTTTAATTCAAAGGAAAAAAATCGATGTCGGTTTTTTTTATGTGGCACCCCCCTAAAGTGTTTAGTTTTGTTAGATATTAAGTTTGCCAAAGTTTGAGCACAATCGGAATATGTTTACACGTGCCGTATATATGTATGTATGCCCACTATTCCGCATTGAGATGGAATATATCAACTGATTAAAATACTCAATTTAATTATGTTGATCCCATTTAAATCATAATTTATATTTATTTTTCTTTCGGAAAAAAATCCAACTCACCATGTGTGGTAATTGCGCGATGTTTTTTTAATGGAAAATAATATTAGGTCAGAAATTGTTCAGTCTGCTTGTGTAAAAGTGAGTGATAACAGGTTGACAGAGCATTTACAACTTACAATTGATTGATTGATTGAATAAAAATAGCACAGATGATAATTGTGAATGAGAAAGTGCCATGCCCACAATGGAAATCGTGAACTTATTTCAAAAGCCACTGACTGGCCAATAAGGGATGAGCTATTTTAATCACACCATGAATGTCAAGATGCTGATGAAACAGTTTGTAGACTATTCCGGTTTGGAGATTTTTAAATAAATAAGAATAAGTAAAGTACACGGATTGAGGACTTGATAATGTCAATTTGCCTGTGAACAAAATGTGACCCAAATGATATTTTATAGAAAAAGAACAGAGGCAGATATTTACGACGCTTAAAATAATGTATGCATTTTAGCTGCTGTGGGTGGGTTTGTGATTAGTGAGCCTAAGGAATATTTCAAATCGAGAATTTTAAAGATAAGTCTCCTTTCGGCCAAGTCCCAAACGTAGACAGGGGCGAACAGACCAAAGATATACTCTAAAAGCGACTGAATATTGATTCGAACTGCTATTTTAGTTTTCCCCGGGACAGTTTTAAAAAGTATTAGTGTATTTATTATAATACATGTGTTAAGTACAATTCCATTAAGTTATCACTATTATTTTTACATCAGTTTTTGAATTACAAATTATTTTGTAATAAATTTGCACACGTTTGCAAAATTTCGCATAATATAACAATTAGTGACCTAGAGACGTCTTCACTTAACAAAAAGTGATTGACATATTTGATAATTTTACTACAAAGTGAATTATGAAAATAAAAACAAGTAAGAATGGCGATAAGTTCGTCCGGACCGAGCTTTTTCATGTGTTGTATTGAAGTAAAATGGAACAGTTAGTTTTCTTCCAATTATGAAGACGACTAAATTTCAGCATTTTCGGTAAAATAGAGTGCCTAACCTTCCAAATACCGAAAATTGGGAGGTACCGTACTACTTTTGGGGAAAACCTTTATAGTCCCAAAGAAAACAAAATGCCAAATTGCACTCATTTCGGTTAGATAGTCGGCTAAAACCTTCAAAATACCGAAAGTCCGGCCTATACTGACAAATTTCCGAAGAAAAGTTTTGTAGCCCCAAAGAAGACAATTCGATAGGATAATTGGCTATATGAAGGCGTGGACCTATTCCGACAAATTTCAGTTGGAAAATTGTACACCCCCAAAGTAGACTTAATCTCTGTTCCTTTACGTGCATGAATCCTCAAGTTTTACCACTTTTGAATCGAAAAGCGTTCCTTCACTTTTGACACCATACAATTCATATGGGAGCAGTTTACAACTTTTACTACTTTTGCCGGTTTTACAATTTTCAAAAGTAAAGGAACAGACCATTAATATCAAATTTCAGCCATTACGGTGAAATAGTGAGCTCACAACTTCCAAAAAACCGAAAATCGGGAGGTTCCTTTCTATGAGTGCGTGGACCCATACCGACAAATTTCAGATGGAAAGTTTTATACTCCTAACGAAGACTAAATACCAAATTTCAGTAATTTTTTAAGATATTGATGCCACAATCTTCAGAATACCGAAAATGCGGAGGTACCGTTCTACGTGGGCTATATGAAGACTAGCTCAACGTCCGAAAAATTTCAGGTGGAAAGTTTTGTGACGCCAACGAAGACTAAACACCAAAATTTATCCATCGCGGTGGAATATTGAGTCCGCAACCTTAAAAAGTACAGAAGATCGGAGGTACCGTTAAATGGGGGCTATATGATGGCGTGGAACTATACCTACAAATTTCAGCTGGAAAGTTTTATGACCCTAACGAAGACTAAATACCAAATTTCAGCCATTTCGGTGTGATATTGAGACCACAACCTTCAAAATACCGAAAATCGGGAAGTACAGTTTAATGGGGGCTACATAAAGGCGTGGACCTATACCCACAAATTTCAGGTGGAAAGTTCTATACCGCCAACGAGGACTAAATACCAAATTTCATCCATTGCGGTGGAATATTGAGGCCACAACCTTCAAAATACCGAAAATCGGGAGGTACAGTTTAATGGGGGCTATATGAAGGCATGGACCTAAATCGACAAATTTCAGGTAAAAATGTTAGTGCCGCCAACGAAGACTAAATACCAAATTTCAGTAATTTTTTAAGATATTGATGTCACAATCTTCAGAATACCGAAAATGCGGAGGTACCGTTCTATTTGGGCTATATGAAGACTAGCTCAACGTCCGACAAATTTCAGGTGGAAAGTTTTGTGACGCCAACGAAGACTAAACACCAAAATTTATCCATCGCGGTGGAATATTGAGTCCGCAACCTTAAAAAGTACAGAAGATCGGAGGTACCGTTAAATGGGGGCTATATGATGGCGTGGATCTATACCTACAAATTTCAGCTGGAAAGTTGTATGACCCTAACGAAGACTAAATACCAAATTTCAGCCAAATTTCAGCCACAACCTTCAAAATACCGAAAATCGGGAAGTACAGTTTAATGGGGGCTACATAAAGGCGTGGGTGGACCTATACCCACAAATTTCAGGTGGAAAGTTTTATACCGCCAACGAGGACTAAATACCAAATTTCATCCATTGCGGTGGAATATTGAGGCCACAACCTTGAAAATACCGAAAATCGGGAGGTACAGTTTAATGGGGGCTACGTGAAGGCGTGGACCCATATACACAAAAGGTTCAGGTGGAAAGTTTTATATCGCCAACGAAGACTAAATACCAAATTTCATCCATTGCGGTGGAATATTGAGGCCACAACCTACAAAATGCAGAAGATCGGGAGGTACCGTTCTATGGGGGGCTATATGTAGCTAGGGCCAATACCGACAAATTTCATGTGGAAAGCTGTATACCCCCCATGAAGACTAAAGACCAAATTTAAGTTATTTCGGTGTGATAATGAGGCTAAAACCTTCAAACTATCTAAAATCGGAAGGTACCGTTCTATTGGGGGCTATATCAAAACGTGGACAGATATAGCGCATTTTCAATACAAAACATCCTAGGTGTAATAGAAACTTATATACCAAATTACAAAGCTTTATCTTAAAAATTGCGAGATGTACCTTGATTTCAACATACAGACAGCCGGGCGGACAGATGGACATGATTATATCGACTTAGAATTTTATGCTGTTCAAGAATATGGTGGAGGGCATAAAAAACATACATGTTTCGGAGCTTGTAGAACAACCTATAATTCAGGCGGACATATGTATTTTTAATTCTTAATTTTAAATACTTTCCCTATGTACCATTAACTTCTTTGTTGCCGCTGGCTGAACTACTAGGTCAACATAAGTCAAATACACACATACACATATATAAAGACACATTTCAAGCCCAATTGAATTGAATGATTGTTATGTACAAAACTTCAGATAACAACTTACTTAACTTCGGTACAAACAAAAGTTCCCAAAACCTATAATTTAAACATAATCTCATTCTGCCACATTCAAAATTCAACTAAACCTGCACCTTCTTCCGTTTCCGCCTCGGTCAATAGTCAATCAATACAAAAACAAAACTGTCGATTGTTCCATTCACACTAAATAACAATTCAATATTAGGCCGGCCATTCGTTCATTGCACTTTTTCAATTGAAAAGAAATTGAAAATAAATTCTACTTTATGTTGAGGTATTACAAAACCTCCAATTCACACACACACACACATACCCACCCATATCATAGGCAAGCAAGTCCAACGACAATATTTATTATTACAACACAAACTATGGGCGGAAGTCAACATCGGTAACCATGAAATCTGTCTGTCGTGATTCATCAACAACACAGCACTGAAAGTGCATAAATGCGAACGAAATGCACCGTCAGGAGGGCGCACCATCAGAATTTCAAAGCGCATTCGCCACAATTAAATCCAACCGACAGACGACAAATGTTAACGTTAACATTTGGACAAAAATAGTTGTTGCACCGCCAAATTCATTAGCAGCTGTATAACGGCATGAACGGAACGACTACGACAACCAAACAAACAAGAAAACATTTAGCCCGCATTTTCTGTTGGCTGGCGTTCAATGATCTAGTCTATTCGTCCGTCCGCCCGTCTATCAATCAGCATGATAGCCGTTTCATTTTTGTTTGTTTTTAAAATGTGCAATTTATAGTTTTATGCGTTTTAATTTGATTTTATTTTTGTCTTTGGTAATCGTTCATTGAACACGTTTAGTGCTCTTTCTAAAAACAAAAACAAACAAAAATCTATGAATATAACATATTTTTATTGGGATAAGTACAATATAAAAATTTGACCATGAATATGACATATAGATGAGCTTGTACGAAAAAAAAAAAACTTTTGATACTTTTTGTCCCAACACTTTTGCATAGGCCACCCCTTGGGAATATCTAGCGCTTCTTCTTGCCCTAAATGTCGATTCTCATCATCTAAGTCAGGTTGACACAGAAGATGAAAGTTTGAAAGAATTTTTACACCGAGAAAAGTACTAAATTAGGACCCCGTGATGAGCTTCATCGTGTCAACCCCAGTGACCCCAGAGTCAGGTAGCTGACACCGAAAGGTATATGGTTGGTCGACAAGCATAAGCGGAACAAATGGTTAAATAGTCTGAAGATTTGCAACTTTGGAGCCGGAATAAGTTAATTGTGGCCACAATTAATTCACTCTCGAACCCTGGAAAGAAGGAAGATAGAACTTCTGTCAAGTTTGGCGATGCTGACGGATTTGAAGAGGTGCGAAAGATATTTCAATCGAAAGTTTGTCGAGGAACCCGGAAGTGACAGGGCGAAAAGAAGAATACTACGTCGCATTAGATCTCTTCCTGTCAAGGATGAACCACTACAATTTACTATGGATGATGTTGCGAATGTCATCAGGAACACTAAATCATCCAAAGCGTTGTGCCCTGATGGAATCTCCATGGTAATGCTGAAACAGCTGCATGTGCTGGGAGTCGAATATCTCACTAAAGTTCTTAACCTGCCGATAGCCAACCACATCGTTCCCGAAGTCTGGAAAATGGTCGGTGTGATTCCGCTGCAGAAGTCGGGCAATGACGCCAGCAAAGGTGAATCGTACAGACCGATTTCGCTTTTGTCGCCCTTTAGAAATAGCTATTCAGTTGCCGAACATCATCATGGCTCCCGTAAGCAGCACAACACGACAACAGCGCTGCACGTCATCGCCACACACATTAGTCAAGGACTCAACCAGAGCAATCCGTGTGATAGAAGAGTGGATGGTGGCGATTGACTTATCGAAGCCTTTGATACTGTGAAGCATTCCACTCTGTTTGAGAACATAGAGCAGACTACCCTCCGGCCAAGTTTGAAACGTTGGATAACACTGTGCAACATTTTTAAGGTGATCCTGTGCAAACAATTCGAACTGAGGATTTTTTGAAAGTACAGACCCAAACTACAAGAAACCCTAGTTGGGTTTTGTTGTGTCAGATCCAGCTCGGATTTTATGGCCCCATCTAAACATGGTTAAATATTGAGTTTTTAAAGAAATTCGGGGCTATATCTCTGAAACCAATGAAACGAATCTTCTTCTGATCTCTGAAGCAAATTTGTAGATAAGGACAAGAATAAAAGAAATAATGAACTCGAAAAACTACATTTATTGCCTCAAATTTCAAAATATATGCAAAAATTCCAAAATTTTTATACATTTCGCACCGTATCTCCAAAACCATTAATTTTTTCTTAATGTTTTCAATTAAAACAAGTAAAAAAGTGTCAGTCGGCTTTGCCGACAGATATATACCCTCAGCTAATGTGAAGCTAAACTTTTACCTCCGGACAGATCGAATGTATTTAAGGTCTCTTCAGAATTTTGTGGCCCTTTTTAGACATGTGAACTTTCCGACAAAAACGTGGATTAGGAATTAACTGCACTGATACACAAATGTTGAACTTTTGTAGGGCAGGTACCTTTAGGAAGGACCGATATTGGCCATTTTAGAAGTTAAACTAAATTTTAATAAAATATTAGGAGATCCAAAGTTTGGACCAAATTGGTTGCCCCATTCAAGTGATATCGTCCTAGCATTTTAGTGACATGTTTTAAATATTGGGGAGAAGTACCGAAAGTTGTGAACCGGTATTGCCCATGAAACTAAGTTTGGATATAATATGACGAAGACCAAATCGGTTGAACAGTCATCGTACTCTCAGACCGCCACATATGGTGACATAGGGGGTTTTTACACCTTTCCGGCTGTTTTCCCAAGAAATATGGACTTGCCTCTGAAAAAACTTTTACCGTCGTAATGGAGGTAGCGAATGCAAATCACTTCAACAAAAATCAAAGTGATTCGAGAGCAGGTCTTAAATTGAACTTATCCGAAATTTTGTGTGAGAGGTACCAGAAGGAGTAGACAAATATAGTCCATATTCGAACCTGATCTATATCTCGTAGATATATTAGGATGTGCAAAGTATAGATTACATCGGTCACTCCTTATCGTGCGCAAAATTTTTTCGAAAAATTTTGAAGTTTTGTGGGGGAGGTACCTGAAGGAGTGCACCGATATAGCCCATCTTCGAATTTAAACTATGTTGTTAAAATATTACGAAGGCCAAATTTTGGACCGAATCGACAGATCCGTTCGAGAGTTATCTTGCGCTCCAACCACTACACAAGGTGTCATAGGGGCTTTTGCACCTTTCCGGTCATTTTCTCGGGAAGTATGGAGTTGCCCCTGATGAAACTTACAGCGTCGTATAGAGGACAGCGAATACAACTTGCGTAAACAAAAATCAAAGCGATACGAGACCAGGTCCTAAACTGAACTTTTCTCAAATTTTGTGTGGCAGGTACCCGAAGGAGTGGACCGATATAATCCATCTTTGAACTTGAACTAAGTTTGGACAAAATATTACGAAAGCCAATTTTTGGACCGAATCGGTAGATCCGTTCGAGAGTTATCTTGCGCTCCAACCACTAACACGGTGTCATAGGGTTTTTTGTAACTTTCAGGTCCATTTTCTCAGGAAGTATGGACTTGCCTCTAATGAAACTTAGAGCGTCGTGTAGAGGACAGCGAATACAACTTGCGTAAACAAAAATCAAAGCGATTCGAGACCAGGTCCTAAACTGAACTTTTCCGAAATTTTGTGTGGGAGGTACCCGAAGGAGTTGACCGATTGAGCACATTTTATAACCTCATCTAAGTTTGGTAGAAATTACACGATGTGCAAAGTATGGACCAAATCGGTTATTCCCTACAAGAGGTATCGTGCGCACAAGTTTTGCGACAATTTTTGAACATTTGTGGGGGAGGTACCTGAAGGAGTGGACCTATATGGCCCATCTTCGAACTTAAATCGAATCTGGACAAAATATTTCGATACCCAAAATTTGAACCGAATCGATTGATCCGTTCGAGAGTTATCGTGCGCACCAGCCAGACAGACAGACTGACGGACATTGCTAGATCTACTCAAAATTGTCTGAAACGGATATCGTACAAACATACTTGGGGTCTAAAACCATTATTTCGATGAGGCACATTTTTGGTCGTATCAAAGTGTAAATACCCTCTTTAGCCTAAAGGCTGAGGGTATAAAAATATTCTCTGGAATGTAATACACAACTCTTGAGAACATGTCATTGTTGTGAAATGCCTCTATGCCTTTGTTTTCAGTACATTTTTCAAGGACGATTTAATAAAAATGTCAAAAATGTAGTGAATTCCGAAATGCGAGAATAAACTGTTGGTGTGAACTGTGTTTGAAATACGTGTTGTAAAAGATATGATGCAAAATACTGCTGAAACAACATAAAGTAAGCATTTTAGAGTTTCAGAAAGTTCTAAAGAATTGTTGAGAACTTTATTTGGAAGATTTTTGCAAAAGTTTACTTGGTTCAACTCCCAATAGTTTAGCCAATACTGACCAGTATTTCAGCAATTATGTAAAATTTTCTATATTTTATAGATTTTGATGCCCTAGGTGGAGTTTTTCTTATGTGGTTTCTTCCAAAGATAAGTTCTACTAGTTTAGGGCTACAATATTGCTAAGGACAGCTAGGCCAAATTCCTATTCGTTTCTGAGATAAAGGCCTGATAAATGCAAAAACGTGTAGATTTAGCCCGGTTTAGATGAGGCCATAAAATCCGAACTGGATCTGACAGGACAAAACCCTACTAGGGTTTTTGTAGTCTAAATATGTACTTTTAAAAATGCATACTAGAAGTTGTTTGCATTTTCAGTGTTGCATAGTGTAATCAATTATATGTGTTGACGCCAGTCGTACGTGGAATTCAAGAACAAGAAGTCCAAGCCCTGTAGACCGAAGCAACGAGTTTCCCGAGGTAGGAACTGTTTAACCTCCACCTCCCCAGTATTCCTCCTCAGTAGGCATTGAGATCGTAACGCATGCGGATGATTGTACGATCTTGGCCTCAGGTATTCTCCCTGATGTCATTTGTGAAAGGCTGAACTCCTTTTTGGACTGATATTACCACCTTTTTCCACGCGAGAACTATGCAAATAACCGCCACTAAATCTACGGCCACTCTGTTCACAACATAGACGGCAGAGGTGAGAACAGAGTTGAATGTCATGGTCGATAACCAAATTTCGGACACAAACTACCTCAAAACTCTAGGGGTCACATTCGACAGCATGTTCATGTCGTCCGCGCATGCCTCACCTATCTGCGATGAGCTGAGATGTTGGAAGAAGGTCCTCAAGTCCCTATTCGGCAGCACTTGCGGTGCTGGTAAAGAAAACTTGTTGTTGACCACATATACCACATATATGCGGCGCCAGTTTGGTCCGCGAATATAAGTGCAACGCGACGGAAAAATATTCAAACCTGCCAAAATACATATCAGGAAGGATCTTCATGATCTAGAAAGAGAGGTCCAACGTTACAAGAGAGAAACCCCTACATCAACAATCCTATCAAGCAGGATTTAATTGCATTCAAACAGATGCAGTCGCAGATACCATAAACAACTATCGTGTGAATGCGGTATTCGGCGAACATTCCCCATCTGTCGCAGCTGTCACGACAAACCAGAGTAGTTTTGGCTCAACTACGCTGGGGATGGTGCAGCCGTCTACTAACTCCAGTAGCTTTGTGGCTACAACCCATCGAACCAGACACATTTCTAGAATTGGAGAATGTGATGTGATCGAATGTGGTCTTCGAAGGAGTCCAGGCTTTCTCACTTAATGACTGAAAAGCTATAATAATTTAACTATCAGGAGGAATGTTTCCCAAAATTAAATCCAGTTCCAAGATGGCAGATTTCAAGTACCTCCTCCGGAGAAGTTAAACACTATTGCGCTTTAATCCAATTTAGGTTTTTCGTAAATTTCCCCTCTCGAAGAGCACAACTTTCTTCGAATGACTTTACTAACATCATCCTTAAAATATTCGCGTTTCTGACTATATCCTCCGTGATTTAGCTTTCATAACTCTTAGTCTCTCTATAATTTTATCCAGTTGATTTTGGAAATGGTGCGAAGCTTTCGAGACGTAGAAGACCTTTGTCTTTGTCAGACTGATCTTGGAGTGTTGGCCAATTCCGACCATAACGGGAGTACCGTCCTCTTGGTTCTCCCTGTGGAAGACTTTCCATATATTCACGTCCAAAGTGCTGTTTCGCCGTCCAAAAACTTTGAGTATGCGTTCCGTCTCGAATTTTCTGCCCCAATCTCTGGCATATACGGATGCCTTAGTTAGTTGAGGAATTAGATCTCTAGTCTCAACAGATTGAGTTAGCCATGGAGTTGCTTTCGAACCCCTATTGAAATCGATCACTTTATTGCAGAATTCGTCGATTCCGCGATCGGGCACACCTTCTCCATGTTCGAGTTTACTTTGTCTCTACCAAAGGATTCTCGTAACAGTCTCCTTTGCGTAGTTATGGACGCGGTTTGACCGAAACACTTGAAGTTGTAGAGCTATTTTCTCCTTTTTACAACCTCATATCCCTGTATCATAGCGTGATGAGTTTTGCCATAAGACTACATAAAATCTTAATTATAATGTGATTCGGTGAAAAAACCTCACGCACAAAATTATTTTAAAATTTGAATTTATCAAAATTATGGACAATTTTTTGAAGTCACTGAAAACAGATATATAATTGAAAATAAACTTTAGAGCCACATGAGATAATTAAAATTACATAAAATTTATTTCTCACTATTTCTTCCATTCTGAGAATCGTAAAAATGTCGTAAACGCTTTTATTCAAAAACATAATTTTTTAACAAAATACAAAAAAATTAAAATTTTTTCAAAGTGACTTTTTTCGCGACTTTTTTTAATATTTGAATAAAATAAACGTTATTATAGTTATTAGTAGGCTTATATTTATTCATTCATGAAACAAAAAATAATTTTTTGAAAAAAATTTTTTTTTCATTTTATATATTTTTTCAAAAAATTATATTTTTAAAATCGATTTGTGCGTGAACTTTTTTTATATTTCAATGAAATAAACGATAGCATAGTGATTAATAGGCAAAAGTTCATTCATCCCTGCTACAGGAAATCATTTTTGAGGAAAAATGTCAAAAAGTCATAACCCTAGTGTTCATACACGCAGAAAAATATATGTTAAAAATATGTTTCGATCCAAACAAATATTTGTTTGGGACTGGTTGCAAACAAATATATGTTTGTGTCCAAACAAATATATGTTTGCAACATTTTGTAACATATCCCAATTTTATTTGTTTGTGTACCAACATATTTTTTATGGGTGGAGAGAGGATTTTTGTCAAAGAGAGAACAACAGAGCTCTTGCGGATGCGGAATGCTGTTTCATAACAAATAGCTGTGTGTATGGTGTAATAGGAGACGCATAAGCTTTAGCCAAACACGTGTGTTTCGGGCTTTGTTATTGTAGCAATATGTAGCAAGCGAAGAGGAAAAGAAAAAAAATAATTATGTTGTTCTTTTTTTCAGTTGTCTAAATAAAATCGTTGAGTAAAGACGGTAATGTGACTGAATAAATCAGTGTTAGAGATGGACAGTGGGTAAATATCCAATGGGTAAATACCGGGTAAATACCCATTTGTGGGTATTTATTTGGGTATTTACTATATTGAATCGCCAATACAACATCTTACACCCTATTTCTGGGTTTAGGTTGTGAAATTGTTTCAAAATGGATAGTTTTATAATACTTTAAACAAGTGGGTAAATACTTGGGTAAATACCCGAGTATTTACCCAAATGTTGGGTAAAAACTCTTTAACTGCCGAACCAGTTGACGTAGCCTGACGAAATTTGGCTCAAATCTTACTTATATCAAGAGAACATCTGGTATTGAAAATGGAGTCTCTGGGTCAATCTTTTGATATAGCCCCCATATAACCGTACCTCCCGATTTAATGTATTTTTCACCTATTAGCCACATTTTACAACCAAATTGGCTGTAATTTTTCACAGTGAGTCCTCAATGAGTATAAAATATCTTTGCAAAATTTTGTCAGCGTACCCCGATTTCGAGTATTTACCCAAATATTGGGTAAAAACTTTTTATCTGCCGAACCACTTGACGTAGGCTGAAAAAATTTGGCTCAAAACTTTCTTATATCAATTGTATTAAAGGTATTGAAAATGGAGTCCCTGGGTCCATGTTTTGATATAGCCCCCATATAGCCGTACCTCCCGATTTAAGGTATTTTTCAACTGTTAGCCACATTGTACAACCAAATTGGCTGTAATGTGGCACAGTGAGTGCTCAATGAGTATAAAATATCCTTGCAAACATTTGTTAACGTAGGTCCACGATTTCTTATAGCCCCCATATAAGGGTACCCCGATTTCGAGTATTTACCCAAATATTGGGTAAAAACTCTTTATCTGTCGAACCACTTGCCGTAGGCTGACAAAATTTAGCTAAAAACTTTTTTATATCAATAGTATTAAGGGTATTGAAAATGGAGTCCCTGGGTCCATGTTTTGGTATAGCCCCCATATAGCCGTACCTCCCGATTTAAGTTGTTTTTTACCTATAAGCCACATTTTACAATCATACTGACTATAATTTGGTACAGTCAGTTCCCAATATGTATAAAATATCCTTGCAAAAGGTTGTCGACGTAAGTCCACGTTTTCTAGTAGCCCCTATATGGATTTCTGAAATCGGAAGGTACGGTTATATGGGGGCTATATCAAAACGTGGACCCAAAGATCCCATTTTCAGTACCAGAAGTTATTTGGTAAAACAAAGATTTCAGTCCAATTTTCCAACCCTACGTGAATTGGTTCGGAAGATAAATAGTTTATACCCAACTTTTGGGTAAATACTCGAAATCGGGGTACCCTTATATGGGGGATATAAGAAAGCGTGGACCTACGTTGACAAATTTGTGCAAGGATGTATAATACTCCTTGAGGACTCACTGTGCCAAATTACAGCCAATTTGGTTGTAAAATATGGCTAATAGATGAAAAATACCTTAAATCGGGAGGTACGGCTATATGGGGGCTATACCAAAACATGGACCCAGGAACTCCATTTTCAATACCTTTAACCCTATTGATATAAGAAAGTTTTTAGCCAAATTTTGTCAACCTACGTCAAGTGGTTCGGCAGATAAAGAGTTTTTACCCAATATTTGGGTAAATACTCGAAATCGGGGTACCCTTATAGGGGGGCTATAAGAAATCGTGGACCTACGTTGACAAATGTTTGCAAGGATATTTTATACTCATTGAGGACTCACTGTCCCAAATTACAGCCAATTTG
This sequence comes from Musca autumnalis, assembly GCF_047663935.1. NCBI lineage: Eukaryota > Metazoa > Arthropoda > Insecta > Diptera > Muscidae > Musca > Musca autumnalis. Next base: position 183,289,515 of record NW_027411977.1, read on the forward strand.
GTTGTATAATGTGGCTAATAGATGAAAAATACCTTAAATCGGGAGGTACGGCTATATGGGGGCTATACCAAAACATGGACCCAGGGACTCCATTTGCAATACCTTTAATACTATTGATACAAGAAAGTTTTGAGCCACATTTTGTCAGCCTACGTCAAGTGGTTCGGCAGATAAAGAGTGTTTACCCAATATTTGGGTAAATACTCGAAATCGGGGTACCCTTATATGGGGGCTATAAGAAATCGTGAACCTACGTTGACAAATGTTTGCAAGGATATTTTATACTCATTGAGGACTCGCTGTGCCAAATTACAGCCAATTTGGTTGTATATGTTTCTAATAGGTGAAAAATACCTTAAATCGGGAAGTACGGCTAGATGGGGGCTATATCAAAACATGGACCCAGGGACTCAATTTTCAATACCTTTAATACTATTTATATAATAAAGTTTTGAGCCAACTTTCGTCAGCCTATGTCAAGAAGTTTGGCAGATAAAGAGTTTTTACCCTATATTTGTGTAAATACTCGGGTATTTACCCAAGTATTTACCCACTTGTTAAAAGTATTGTTAAACTATCCATTTTGAAACGATTTCACAAACTAAACGCAGAAATAGGGTGTAAGATGTTGTATTGGCGATTCAATATAGTAAATACCCAAATAAATATCCACAACTGGGTATTTACCCGGTATTTACCCACCGTGTGGGTATTTACCGGGTAAATACCATCTCTAGTAGTTCTCATAAGAATACATGTATTCTACTTCTTTCACCACACACGCCATGGTTATATGGACGTACATTTATAGGTATGGGCCTAATATTACGAGGTATTTAGAGGTCTATAGTAGAATTTTATAGCTGACATTTTCGCAGGTTTGTGAACCATTTCAAACAACTTTTAAAGACCTCTTTGTTGGGGCGCTAACATTTTACATTAATAACGTCCATCGCAGTATTGCAAGTAATAATTCTGAAGACTATATCTAAACTAAAAGGAATCTACGGTCAAATATTTCTAATCTACTAATCATCAACATAAATGTATATCTACATTAAAATTTATGCATGTCTGTATATACTTACTCCAAGTTCTTTATAACGACAGACCTCCCGCGAAAAGTACTTTGCACTAAAGAAAGCCATACCACTTCACCTATATTAGTCACTCTTTATTATATCAATCATTTTGAAAAAGAACAATAAAATTGTTATTTAAAATAGAACTACAACAACAACTACACTATCATTAAATGAACCAAATTTTCGTTGGATCATTGAACTTGAAAAACGAAATGATTTCTAGTGCATTTGGAATACATACCTACATATGTACATAAAAACAAATTGTGGCTATGAAAAAATTCTTGTTGCTAATCGCGCAAAATTTTGAATATCTACACTTTCAACGCAGAACTGGAATCACGTAGTACGAATATCTATGACATGAATAACATTAATGTTGATTTAAATAGCAGACTTATCACATATAATAAATAGAGAAGGCAGGCTACTTATAAAAATTATATTTTTTCTATTCTCCCGGAAGAGACCAGGAGATACATCTCCCATATAAAACATTGCGGGCCGATTCTATTATTAGCTCAATGATATCGGACCGCTTTTCCATTGTCAAGTCTGAATTTAGTACGAAACACTTGTTGATAAAATTTACGAAAATAAAATACTCATAAAATGTACAAATGTACTTATCGTGTTTATTGGACATATGAAAGTTTACACCCCATCTAATGGCTATATCACACCATATGTTTTTTCACATGTTTGTAGTCACTTTGGGTATACTAATATACAGACCAGCTGATGTCATACATGTGAAAAAGCATATGGTTTGATATAGCCATAACTGAGACCGTACATATGTAAATCATTTCTCATGGTTAAGTTTTGCTGATGCCTTAGACGTCACAAAAACAGGTTTCCACTTTACGTCAAATCCTGGAAAAGACTCAAGAACAACTTTATATCCACTACAAGGCTACTTTCGATAGCCTTATACGGTTCCAATTAATGTTTACGTTAGGGGTGTCACACCTTTCATGATAAAATTCAGTGTCCCACATTTAAAAATGGTTGAGATTCATCACCCATACTTTATTACCTAAATAAATGTTAAACAAAGAAACAATTTTTGTTATCTTTCCCCTTCGAGACGAGCTAAATCATCAGAAGGTTTATTTTTCATTTACAAACACCATCGCCTTAACAGGCAAACATGAAACAATTTATTGATGCCTAACCGAGATTTGCTCGGGTAGCTTTGGAAGGTAGATCCGATCGTTGTGGGAAAGCTCAACATTTTATGGGTTTATTTCAGAAAAAACGGTCAGCCAAACTGTTACAACAATAGTCATTTCATTCGGAGATCGATGGTTTATTGGGTTCTTTCTGAATAGATTTTGAAGAGGATGGTGATTTTAGGATTATTGTTTGTTGAACCAAAAAGTACTTAGAAGAATTGCACGAAATGTTTACTCCTCCAAACCCGGTGGGATTTCTCTCCAGGATAGTTGATTGGACAAGAATCCTCATGGCATGCCAGGAGAGTATTGGCTGGGGAATCTACAGGTCCATCGATTGTGTGAAAGCTATTCTTTCCACAATATTTTGAGGTCGTCAGTGCTCTGAATTTACCCCTGTCCGTTCTTCAGGGGTTCTATGGGTTTGAGTTTTCCATATTCTTCGCGATTTCTACCAATCAAGGTTCAGCAACACTCCAATTTTCTCCTAAGGAAGTACACTGTACACAAACAATACATGTAAGACGATGTATGGCTACAAGTCCATGAGCGTTAAAAGTTACCTTTGAAAAATATGTAGATAAATCTACGCAAGTGGGTCTGGCAATAATCTGCTTAAAGGAGACGTTATGTAATACAGAGATCCTATGTTCGACTTCTAGAACAAATTTGTAATATTACACTATGCAACACTGAAAATGCAAACAACTTCTATGGGCATTTTCCGAAAGTACATACTGTGGCTTTAGACCAGGCAAGTCCACCATTGACCAGATATTTACCCTGCGGCAAATCCTAGAGAAGACCCAAGAGATGCAGATCGACACATTTCACCTTTTTGTCGATTATAAAGCAGCATTCGACAGTCCCCTCCGATCAAAGGTATTCCATGCAATGTCTGAATTTGGTATCCCCGCAAAGCTCATCCGGCTTTGTAAGATGACTTTAACTGATACTAGGTCCTCAGTTAAAATTGGAAAGGACCTCTCCGAAGAATTTTGTACCAAAAGAGGTTTCAGACAAGGAGACAGCCTTTCGTGTGACCTATTCAACATTTTGCTGGAAAAGGTAATACGAGATGCAAATGTCAAAAGAAATGGCACAATTTACACCAATAGCCACATGTTACTTGCCTATGCTGATGACATAGACATCATGGGACGATCAGTAAAGGAAGTAACTGATACCTTTAGGAAGATCGAAGCAGAATCTGCGAAAGTGGGTCTGGCGGTAAACGGCGAAAATACCAAATTGATGGTGTCGACGCGCAAAGCGTCCATAGAGCTCGGACCAACTGTGGAAGTTGGTACGTACAATTTTGAGGTAGTTAAAGACTTCGTCTACCTCGGCACTGCCATAAACACAACAAACAACATCAGTTGTGAAATAAGAAGAATTGTATTGGCCAACAGATGCTACTATGGTTTAAGTAAGCAATTTAAAAACAAAGCCACATCTCGTCAAACAAAAATAACACTATACAACACGCTGATACTATGGCTCCGAAGCATGGGTACTTGCGCAAGCAGATAAGGCAGTGCTTGGTGTGTTTGAGAGGAAAATTCTTCGAAAGATATACGGGCCGATTTGCGTTGACGGTGAATATCGACGTCGTATGAACCACGAGCTATATAAGCTATACAAAGACATGAATATAGTTAAACGTATCGAGATGCAACGATTACGTTGGCGTTTCGTGTTGTTAGATCGGGTTTGGGCTTTATCTCAGAAACTCATAAGATTTTTACTTCGCTGTCTTAAGCAATATTGTAGCTCTAAAGTAGAGGAACCTAGGTGTCAAACAGAAAAACCAGGAACTGCATTTAGCGCATCAAAATACATAAAATATATCGAAATTTACATAATTTCTGGAATTATGGTCAGTAGCAGCTAAACTATTGGGAGTTGGACCAAGTAACCTTTCGCAAAAATTTTCCAAACAATTTGCTCAGCAATTCTTCAGAAAATTCTGAAACTCTAAAATATGTACTTATTTCATGTTGTTTCAAACAATGCTCACACAGGCTGCATATTTGGAATTTCAATGCATTGTTCATATATTTACCAAATTTCCTCTGAAAACTGTGCAAGAAATAGCGTGATAGAAGCAGTTAACAAGAATAGAATGTTCTGAAGAGTTGTAAACTAGATTCCAGCGGATATTCCTTTCAAAGTAAAGTTTTTTCTTCATGCTCTTATCTAAAAATTTGCATCAGAGGTTTAAACAAGATTCGAACTGGTTCCAGAGATATTATCTCCATTTGCTCTAAAAAGTCAATATTTATCCATGTTTAGATGAGGTCATAAAATCTAAATCCGATCTAACAACACAAAACACAAATAGAGTTTTTGTCGATTGGGTCTGTACTTTCATAAAATCCGCAGAAGATGTTGTTTGCACAAAATTACCTTGAAAATGTTGCACGTGTTATTAGCTAGTATAAAACGAAATAAATTTGTTCGACGAAGTTCGATTCAATGTCAAGGTAACCTTATATACATTTTCTTTAGCATTGAGTAGCCCATCAAATTATCGATGATAAGTCCCAATTTACATTGGGCGAGTTTACTTGCGGCAATTGTCATTTTGTAAGAGAGAGAGGTGAGGCGTATGGTAACTCTTTGCCTCTCAGCACCCTCTGTCACCTACAAACTGACAATTGCCGCAAGTAAACTCGCCTAATGTAAATTGGGACTAACTATAATGAGAATTTATAACCGATGGAAATATGTTCAAAGCTAAATTACAAACATACAATTGAATAATAACAATAACGTTTAATAGCTGTTTTAGTATCGACAAAATGAATATACAGTGGGTGTCACTAAAAATGATGCAACCTGAAATAAAAAAATGTAATTGTAATACAATTTTGTAGGCTGAAAAGTTGTCATTACGATGGCTTAAAAATATTCCATTTACAGTACCGTTATACTAAAATTTTACAGGAAAACAAAAAATTGGCATTTTTAAATTGAGCATGAAGCAATCCATATTTCAATAATTACACTTTCATGCCCTCTACATTTCAATAGTAACAATTTTCATAGTTTTGTACCTTTGTCATTGTGAGTTTGTAAATATTCCAATTTCCCATTATGATTGATTTATTGTATTTTAAAGTTAACTGACAGAATGCAACTATGTAAATAATTTATTCTACTACTCTTGTAAAACAACTCATTAATGTACCATTTTATGCAAAATGTAAACTATTACTAATATATTTACGCCCTACTATTTCTTCTCACGATTGGTACATAAGCTAGAACAAAATTCAATAAAATCGCTCAGTTTGTGATCTACATTCTAACGCGTTACATAACCATCAGATAAGATCACAAGGAGTGATCTCCATTCTAACACGTTATGTAACTATCAGATAAGATCACAATGAGACAATTTGTCCGTCCGGCAGTAAACATCAATCCTAACTTGTGTTTTCCTGAACAATCTAAACCAGATCGTTATAAGCATTGAAAATGATGCACCCCAATAACCGATTAATAATTTCCAAGTTGTTGGCTTTTTATACCATTTTAGTAATCAGAACGGTGGAATAATTGGTTCCCTATCGTTTTCAATAGTTTTTTCATTGATTCCGATAGAAAGAATTATGTTCCCGTCGTTATTTGACATGATTGTAATTAATATCCCTTTGTAGGCAATTTGGCTAAAAATTTCTAGTTTTGAAGTTATTTTCCACAAAATGACTATGACATTGTTAACAATATTTCTAAAAACTACTTTCAAAGAAAAGTGGAAAGACTTTTATTCTAATCCCTGACTTTTTCCTCTATCAGGGCAATGCCGTTAAAGACTATACAAATATATCATTAAATTGTTTCGTAGTCAATTGTTGGAAAATAACTTAAAAAACTAGAAAGTTCTAGCCAAATTGCCTAAAAAGGGACACCAATTATGATCACGCCAAAATTACGACAGGAACATCATTATTTCTGTCGGAATCAATGACAATACTTCTGAAAACGATAGGGAACCAATTATTCCACCATTCTGATTACTAAAATGGCATAAAAAGCCAACAATTTGAAAATCATTATTCGATTATTGTGGTACATCATTTTCAATGCTGAATTTAAAAATTTCCATCTTAAAAAAACACTTTTCAGCCTACAAAATTGTACCTATTTCGAATTGTTAAAAAATCTCTACTCGTGTCGAAGTTATCAACGATTATATTTTTTATTTCATGTAGCATTATTTTCAGTGACACCCACTGTATACAACTACACACTACAAATTATTAACACATTACACACGATTAATATTTTATCACTCATAACTGTATTACCGAATAATCGCATAACAACAATAAACAAATTTATTTCATGAGCATACATTAGTGTGCACAAATTTGAGTATCAATTTAGGACAACTGATGGTTAAGATTTGTTTAAAAATATCAACGAATTATACTAAAATAACACGCTTATCATATCAATGAATTAATGCACCGACTTTTTTGTTTTGCAGAAAAAAACTAAGATACAGGATGGTTCTTAAATAAATGGTAGGGTATAAAATTGCAGGTTAAAAATATTGTAATGGATTTATTTACTAACGTATTTCGGTCTTATTTTGCCATGTACCCTAATGTGCATGTGTACAGTATACATACATATTTAAATATACATATCACTTTTAGATTTATGCTACACGCTATGATTAGATCGATTTTTTTCTGACGTAGTGTATCATACGAGCATTATAAGCACTCACCCATCATTTGTGTATAAGAACATTATGAACTTTTTTTAGATCCCCTTTAAATACTTTCGAGCATAACTGACCTAGATCACCTGATCACTGCGTGATCAATGAGTGAATAGTATCTGACGAATCTTGTGTGATAAGTGTATTCGTCCAATTTTTTTCTTGAAAATATTTCACGAAATGTTTCTAAAATATATTTGGTTAGAATTTTTTTAGTTCTAGTAGCTAAAAAATGGCTAGCCATAAAAACATGACGAGCATTTATTGCTGGACATAAATTAGTTTGCTATTCCATGTTGTTCTAGGCTAAATCATTATTTATATATACGATGTATGGTATCTGGATATTTTAAATCTTAAATCACTTCCCAGGTAAATAAATACAAATTTCAGATGAGAGCTTACAGAATAAAAGTTTTGCGTGGCGCCAAAAATAACGTGCAATGATTGAGCAATATTAAGACTCGTGCTTTCTCATTTATCTATTTTTCGTTCGGAAATTAAATTACCTCTCTTATATTTTATCCTGATACCTCTCGTTTATGCTCTCCATGTACCAGTAAACTGTTCTGAGCACTGGTACCTCTTCGAGAGTCTTTCCTTTGCTAAACCACGGCTGAGTAGTTGAATTCTGTGTGTGTATGGAGAGAGAAGAACACTGTCCGAATTTTGACCGATTTGTCTGAGAAATTCTTTCTCTGACTAAATAAAATTTTCAGGTTTGTTTTGTACTACGATGAAAATAACTTTTTTGTGATCCCACATTGTGGACTAAAAAGTTGTAATTGTTGATGTGCAGTTTAAGGGCTGTTCCATGGTGCAAGAAAGAAGGTGATACAATAATACCAACATAACATATTTTTAATCAACAATAAACAATAAATATTTCGCTTCTATAAAGAATATCTGTGTACAACATCTTTATTTAAGCATCGCGAACAATAATTTACCGTCTTCTTCTACCTTTTGTGGATATTTCAAGCAAAATTTTTACAGCAAATGAAGACTACAGCCTGAAATTGCCTTTTGTATCACCTTATTAAATTCGCCTTGGGCTGTTCTATGATAGTTTTGAATTTTAGTTACAGGGAATCCTTGTGGTCCTCAATACAAAAATATATTTTTGACATGAAGAAGTTCTACTTCCTGATATCAAGGCCGTAAGGCTCTTGAAATCCTACGGCCGCTAACTCAAATTCCTTCACCCCTCACAAAATTGCAAATGTTTTCGCTCAACTACATTTTATGGACGTTGGTAACATGTGTCCTTGTGGTCCTGATTTCAATGACCTCGTAATTCCCTGTACAGGAGTACACATGCCATATCGTGTTCCGTTGTAAAACATTCGTGTCACTCGTGTACGTATACGTTTTCTTGCGTGGGTGTAGAACAATCATATAGGAACAATCTTACAAAGAAAAACTTTTAACAATTTTCGCCCAAATGTAGGGTAATGACTGTTCGATGTCAGTTTAGAAACTTTAACCACAGGCAGTCCTTGTGGTACTTATTACAACGATGTATATATTTTTTTGGATTCGTGTATAGTTACCATGTTGTAGCACAGACTGACAAAGGCCTGATCGCCCCAATGAAAATGAGGTATACAATCTGCTCATCAACGAAATGGAAAGGCCACATGAAACCAATACCAACTGATGCCTTCATTTGCTGTAAAAAAATTTAATCAAAAATAAATAAGAAATATTTCCTTCTATCAAGAATATGTATGTATATGTATACAACGTCTTTATTTAAGCATCGCGAACAATATTTTATCGTTCTCTTCTCACTTTTGTGGATATTTCGCGCAAAAAAACTTTGACAGCAAATGAAGACTACGGCCTGAATTCGCCTTTTGGATCACCCTGTTAAATTCACCTTGGTTAGTATTACATTACGAAACGTGGTGTGAAGAAAAACATATGTTAGAAATATGTTTGGATCCAAACAAATATTTGTTTGGAAATGGTTGCAAAGAAATATATGATTGGATCCAAACATAATTTTTTGGGCCCAAACATTTTTTATTTGTTTGGATACCAATATATTTTTTGTGTTATGGGTGGAGGGAGGATTTTTGTCAAAGAGTGTAACAACAGTGCTCTCACTTGTATTATAATAAGGAGCCAGGGATGCCAACTGTTCCGAGGTAAAAATCGCTACAGAAAAGTTGTGTTAATAAAACACTACGAAAATGTGTGAAAACGGCAGATATTATCAACTGTTACACAGAAAGAGAGAAATTTAAAAAAAAAATCGCACGTACATGTTTTTATCCATTTCTTCAATAAAATATCCCAATTCACATGCTTTTCTGCATTTTTTTAATACTATCAGTAGTGCGATTCTCTAACTCATTTTTTGAGTTACCGACAATTGTCGGTAAAATTAAAATGCTTATAATTTCGGTAATTACCGATGTTTTTCGGTAAGTTAGCGACGAATAAAAAGCCGTCGTAAAGATCTACCAATAGCACGAGTGTTGTCAACTTTTATTTTAACTTTTCATTCATAATTTTGCGTTTTAATTTTACCGACAATTGTCGGTAACTCAAAAAATGAGTTAGAGAATCGCACTACTGGCCTCTAAATATAATTGATAAATAAATTATATGTAATTGATAAATAAATAAAATTAAATTAAATAAATATATGAATATTTCACTCGCTTCACAATATTCTATAATAAACAATGTTGCGTAAAAATCGCTACCTTAAGCAGCAAAAATCGCTACTGTAGCGATTTAAAATAAAAAATCGCTACAACTCCTAAAAAGTGTTTTTTGTGCGTCAAAAATCACGACAAGCAGCGGGAAAACCATCAACTTGGCATCCCTTTAAAGAGCTGTTTGTAGGATGCAATAGAAGACGCAGACGCGACGACGAGAGGGTGAAACCCCTGTTTTGGCTTTGTCGGTGGGTATGCGGCCAAACGCTAGTGTTTCGTTCTGTGTTGTTATTGTGATTTATTCTTCAGCAGGCAAGCGAAGAGAAAAAGAAAATATGTAAAGGGTTATTATTTTTTGTTCTGCATGGTCGTTTTCGCGAGAAAAGCAGTTTGTTTTATTTTAGCAGTTTCTTCGGGACTATTTTTCAGTGTGGGTAGCTCGGTCTTGTGTTTTCTTAAAGTAATAGAGCTTTTTAGTAAATTAAAACCCAAAACATTTTGTAATTGGAAATTTTATAATTGAATCCAAAAAGGTGAATGGAAATATGCTGTGAGATAAAGAAGAAATCGCATTTAATATTGGTATATATGTATTTGAAATATGGATGTACCTATTTATTATAATATATAATCATATGATTCCAGATACCGATTTCCCGCTGATGATTTTAACTTTGACAGGAGAATGGGTTTTATTTCAAAACTAACGAGAAGTGTACATTATTATTTAGCTTTTTTATCAATTATTCTATTCCGTTTTTCTGTTATGTATTTCTTGTGCGATATGGAATTTTGTGTATGTATCTACGCGTCTGTTGTTGCTTTTGTGTTTTGCATTTCTATGCCTTTCAATAAAAGGAAAAACACCACCATTTATAAATGTGTATGTATGTGTCTGTTTTTTTTTTTTTTTTTTTTTTTTTTTGTGGCTTTGGGTTTGTATTTATATTACGTCCAAACAAATACTGTATGGGAGTGGTTGCAAACAAATATATGTTTGCTGCAAAATATGTTTGGGACATATGTTAGAAAAACTTTTTTTCCTCCGTGTATCTACTATGTATCGTTATATGAGTGTTTTACAGGTATTAGGCTAGGTTTACATTTACGAAATCCACTCGATTTCAACTGTCAATTCCATTGCTCAAACGTCAAATGAAATCTCATCTGAAATCCATTGGATTTCATTTGACATTTAACCAATGGAATTGACAGTTGAAATCGAGTTGATTTCGTAAATGTATACCAAGCATTAGAGTCGAAGGGTATATTAACTTACGTCAGCACAGTTGCGTCTAATATTAAATTCTTGTGGCCTGTATAATAGGTCAATACGGTATACTACAGATAAATTGTGCTGATTAGTCCAAAGTTCCTGATTTAAACCAATATGTATAATACCATTATTAATTTGGTATATTATAGTCATGGTTCCCATCTTGATCCGATCGAGTTTTATCTGTATGGCGTCGATCACTGTTTTTTGTTGCTTTGAAAAATTACCTCCTTAGTATTATTGCTGTCTTCTTCTTCCTCCATGGCGATTCTCGCCTTTATCGGATAGCGTTTGTATGTAGAACATGTTGTCCTTAATCTTGGTTCTATTTTAGCGAGTCAATAGATGAACTGAAAGAAGTAGCCAGATTACATAGGGTACTCTCGAAAGACCCCATATACATCGGCTGTATCAAACAGGAATATGGTAGCTGGATAAATTCCGGCCTAGGAATACTGGATTTCCTTCTTAATACTCACTCCCCAACTACACGGACTTACCAGAGCGCTCCAAACGAACGCAACCAGGCCACCGGTGAAATGTTGTCAGCAATGAGATGATAAGTCGTCCAAAGAAGTCATCCAGCTCGGATGGTTTCTGCAAAACTGCATTACGCATCGGATCATATTTCCACATGTGGATCATATTTTCAGAGCTTGTCTGTGCTTAATGTTAATTCCGGTTCTATGAAGGAAATCACTGTGACATATGTAAATCTCAAAGCGGGGAAATCAAGTCATACACTTTCTATTAGGTTAGGTTAGGTTGAAAAGAGGGGCGAGTACTCGCCACATGTCCTGGTGGACATACACATAAGCCATGAAGTAGGCCTGTTGTGCGCTCTAGTCTACGTTTTTTGAAGAAGGGGACTCTACTATAAATTAATTAAGGAACTCTGTTCCCTTAACAAAATCCCGTAATTGTTTTAGGTCGTCTACAATTACCTGATTAAGATCTGGTCTTGTGTCGCTCCCTAAAAACTGGGATCTGATGTTTGCGAAAGCGGGGCATTTGCAGAGAAAATGCTCCAATGTTTCATCATCCTCTCCGCATGCCCTGCATACGCTGTTATCTGCACAATTAATTTTTTGCAGATGAGCTTGTAAACCCAGGTGACCTGTAAGAACACCTGTAAGTCTACTCAACTGTGCTTTACCTAGCAGTAATTGGTTTTTAGTTTTTTCCTCATTTGGGTCTCCCCATAGGATTTTTGTGGTTTTCCCTAATTCCTCTCTATTCCATAGGGATAAGTGGGCATTTTTTGCCCAATTTTTTAACTCTAGCCGAGACGCGTTTAGTGGCTTTGCGTTCGCTAGGTTTCGCTATCTCATTACCTCTATTCCCCGCATGTCCCGGTACCCATATTATACGCACCGTGCCATGCTGAGTATAGCTGTTGATCGAATTTATACAATCCAGGACTGTTTGTGATTTTACTGTCTTGGATGTTATTGCTTTGATTGCTGTTTTACTGTCCGTAAGGACGTTTACAGTAGTTGGCCTCGTGTTGGCATTAAGCCAGTTCAGACACTCTGTGATCGCTCGGATCTCCGCTTGATGGACCGTATTGTGATCCGGCAAACGAAGAGATATTTCGGTCTCTGGTTCTTCAATAAAGAGACCCAGTCCCGTTCTCCCACTTAGCATTGAGCCGTCTGTATAACAACAGTTTCCAGTCGGCATTTGTGCTAGATCTCTGTCTGGAATTAATGCCTCGCATGAGGCAGCTACAAATGTTTCAGGTATACGGTCCGATACAATGTTATCCATTGTTATCCGTTGTTACCTGTAGAATGTTTTGATGGTATGTTACGTGGTCCTTACTGATCCACTCGTCCATCGCTTTAAGTCGAATAGCTGCGACAGCCGCTTCATACCTTATCTGGATTTCTATTGGGTGTATATATAGTTTCTAATTCCCTCGTTGATGTTGTCCTCATTGCGGCGCTTATACTTAGACAGCACATTCGTTGGACTTTCTGTAGTATTTTAATATTACACTTTTTATCCATAGCTGTCCACCAGACTACTGAAGCGTATGTTAGAATAGGTCTAACTACGCTTTTGTATAGCCAGTGTGTCATCTTAGGATTAAGACCCCACTTGGCGCCTATAGCCCTTCTACAGGTTGACCAACATCTATGAGCTTTATTGGCTCTTTCCTGAATATGGTCTTTCCATTTAAGTTTCCTATCCAGAATTACTCCCAGATATTTGACTTTATTGGAAATATTTATCGTCTTGTTTAGGAAAACTGGTTTTTCAAAGTGTCCCAGTTTTGTTTTCCTAGTAAACAGACATATTTCCGTTTTTTCCGGGTTTACATTAAGACCTCTTGGTCTAGCCCAGTTGTACGCTAGTTTTAGGGCTGATTCAGCTCTTCTGCATAGCAAGTTTGGATTCTTACCCCTCAGAAGTATTATAACGTCGTCTGCATAACAGACTGGGTCAAATCCCTCATCGGTTAAAGTCCTTAATAGGCTATTTATGGTAGTGACCCATAGGAGTGGGGATAAAATCCCCCCCTGTGGCGTACCCTGACCAACTTTGTCCTTTATTTTTACGTCAAGTAGCCCGCAGCTCATCCATCTATTCCTTAGCATGTGGCTTATTCAGTCCCTGAGGGCCCGATTCACCTGAAACTTATCTAAGGATTGGATAAGGGTTTCGGTACTGACGTTGTTGAAAGCACCCTCGATGTCAATGCATACCGCCAGTGTATACATCTTCCTGTCGAAGGTGCTCTCGATGTGGTGTACAACCTCATGTAATGCGGTTTCCACTGATCTACCTTTAACGTATGCATGTTGTTTGTATTTAAGCATATCGTTTGGAATCTTGCTCTTAATCAAGGTGTCGACTATTCGTTCCATGGTTTTAAGCAGGAAGGATGTTAGGCTTATCGGACGATAAGACTTGGGAATTGCGTAACTAGCCTTCCCAGGTTTGGGGATAAATACTACCCTCGCCTCCTGCCAGGCTTTAGGTGTATACGCAAGTTTTAAGCATGCGTTAAAAATTCCAGATAGTTTGGGCGCAATGTAGTCCATCTCTTTCTGGAGTAAGGCCGGAAATATCTCATCCGGTCCCGCTGCTTTGAAGGGTTTGAAGCTCTTGATGGCATCCTTTACCATCGCTTCATCAATTGTTGGTGCTTCCTCTGTATCACATTCCCTCATTACCGGCACCCCTGCGTGCGTCGCAGTGTTCGGCGGGAAATGTGTATTCATCAAAAGCCCCAGCGTGTCCTCGATTGTTTCCATCTTATTTCCCATATCATTCACCATGATCTCGGTTTGTGTATGGGTTTTCGATAGAAACTTTTTTATTTTGGATACATCATTTACGCTGTCTACCTGTTCACAGAAAAGTTTCCAGGAATTGCGCTTTGCTGTTCTAGTCATTTTGTTGTATTCTTTAAGTTTTGTGTGATAGTTGTCCCAGAATACAGCTAATTTTTTTCGTCGAGCTCTGTTGTAAAGCCTTCGGACCTCTTTGCCTTTGTTACGAATTTCTCCTGTCATCCAGGATTTTTCGTAGGCAGATTTCCTCTCTCGAAGGGGACAACTTTCTTCGAATGACTTTACTAAGACCTCCGTTATAATGTTGACATTTCTGTCTATATCTTCCGTGCTTAGGCATTCATACCTATCGTGCCCTAGCCTATCTTTTATTAGTTTCCCAAATTTTATCCAATTGGTTTTGGATTTATTTCGGAAACTTATAGGTTTCGGCGGTGGCCGTGTTAGTTCAAATCTTATATAACGATGATCCGAGAAGGAGTGCTCTTCCGAGACCCTCCAATTCTGCACCTCGTTTATAAGATTTTCGGAGCATATTGTTATATCTAATACCTAATCTTGTTAACAAAGGTGGCTTTATTGCCTATGTTAAGGGTTATTAGGTCGTTAGTATTCAAGAAATCTAAAAGGGCTTGGCCCCTTTTGTTAGTATTAGTACTACCCCACGCAATGTGGTGTGAGTTAGCATCGCTACCTACTAGTACTTCGTTACCTGTTTGTTTTGCTTTCCACACCAACCGCTGCAGCTCCGACGTAGGTGGTAGTGTCGGCGAGTCGAACGGTAAATATACTGACGCAAGGTATATATTGCCATTCCCCAGCTTCAGCACAGTTGCGTCCGATGTTGACAACTCTGGAGAGAAAAGAAAACTTAAGTTTTTGTGACATATTATACAGGTTCTCGGTCGAGACCCCGTATTTGCATAAAACAGTTGGTAGTTTATATGGTTTAGTCCAGAGACCTTGTTCTGAATAGTCCAAGGTTCCAGGATCAAGCCAATATGGATTTTACCTGTATTGATTTTCTCCATCAGGGCCATGGTTGCCGTCTCGCTCCGATGGAGGTTTATCATTGGTCCTCCAGTAAACGGGCTTCTTGAGAGTCGGTGATTACGGCATCGACTCCCTTTACATTGTTGCTGGGAGGTAAAACCTCCTCGCTATTTTGTTTGGCTTCCTCGCTTTCGCCGATTACCGCCTTTCCTGCTTTGAAGCGGACAGCGTTGGAGATGTAGAAAGCCCTGCCCTTAGTCTTTGCCAGACTAGCCATGGAGAGATGGTCAATTCCGACCACAAGGAGAGTTCCGTCCTCCTGCTCCTCCCTGTGGAAGACCTCCCATCTCTTCACGTCCAAGTCCTTGTTTTGACGACCAAAGACTTCGAGCATGCGTTCCGTCTCGAACTTGCTGCCCCATCCTCTGACGAATACCGAAGTTTTTGTTAGTTGAGGAATTTGTTCTTTCCTCACCAACTTTAGTTTGCCGTTTTCCCATGGAGGTATTATGCTGCTGATAATATTCTTGAGGGCGGCAACGTTTGCATGATGGGCAAATTGGAACACCATCACGTCCCCTTTGACCCCGCTGCTGATAATTTGAATTGGATCACCTCCAATCATTATGTGATCCAATATCTTATTGTTGACCATTTCCTCAATTGCTGGAAGATGGTCTTTGGGTAGCTTTCCGGAACCTCTATTGGTATCGATCACTGCATAGCAGAGTTCGTCCCTACAGCGTTTCTTGGCTACCTTGGCGTAAGTTGGCGGCTCTCTACCAGTCTCCGCAGCCCTCTTCCTCTTCTGCCGGGTCCGGGATTTCTTCACAGAATCCCCAGGCACTGCAGTCGATTCCGCGGCTGGGAACACCCTCTTCACGTTCGAGCTGACTTTGTCGCCCTCTGCCAAAGGATTCTCGGAACAGTCTCCTTTGCGTGGTACTTGACGCGGTGCACTCGGATGGGGATGTGGAGCTCTTTTTCTTCTTCGTCGGCTTTACAGTGTTCTGCTCTTCGGGGGATCTGATCCTCTTCGCCGCTTCCGAAGAAGTGGAGGGAGTGTTCATGATCCCTGTGGGAGCATCCTGCGATATAGCCTTTTTGCTTGCCCGTTGCTTCCTGAACTTTCGTCGTTGAGCACCAGACAGCTGCTTCTTGTGTGTTGTGAGCTTTGCAATGCTGTCGCTCACTTCGTCTACCATCTTATGGACCTCCTCCTTTTCTGGGATTTCCATGACGGTTATATTAATTTTGTTTTCGCTATCGGATTTGGAGTCTGAGTCGCTACCTGTATCTGAAGGCTGGGTCGAGCATGAACTTCCCCTTAGCTTCTCAGTCTCTTCCTCCCTGTATCTGCCCTTAGGCTGTGTGCTTGTCGCATTACCTTCGACCACAGGTGCCAAGGCACCCACACCTGTGGGAGAGATTTGCTCACGATCGCATGATGACGACGGGGTGTGACTCGTCGGCAGATCAACATCACCCGCCGGTACTGGGTTTATTAGGCCCTGCACCGTAACTTTTTCACTTTGTCCAACTTTCTTCATATTGTGTTTTTTTGTTTTAGGGGAAAATAAATTTCCCTGAGGCAGGTGATCGTACTAATCCGTTCCGGAACAGGTTTAATTACAAATGAAATCCCTAGATCTAGAACATCCGCCTCCCCCTAACCGCCGGTGGGGACGCGCCCGGTAGGAGAACTGACAAACACCCTCGGGTACACTTTCTATTAGAAACATTAGAAATACTGCTGGAACTTGGAATCAGGTCCAAGCTTTCAAATATTGTTATAAGTCCTACCCAGGATGCCTTCATCAAAGTTAAATCGGTAGAGATTGCACTTAGTAAGGTCGTAGGCTTTATCGAGAGAAGGTATACAGCATTTAAACTTAGTGATCCATCACAACTACTGTGCCTTCTAGTGATAAATGTAATACTTAAGGAATTTGATAAACTACGAGTCAAAAGAATCGCATATGCTGATCACGTGGTCATCACAGTTAGCGTGAAGTTTCCACAAAAATCGAAACTCATGCTAGGAGCTCTAGTCTATCGAGATGCGCACACAACCATGGTCTGGAGATGAACCCATCAAAGACGGAGCCGGTTCTGTTAACGAACAAGAGGAAAATCGAACCATTCACCCTAACAATGCTTGATGGAGTCGCCCATGAATTCTCTTTAGAAGCCAAATACCTCATCATTATTCTAATGTGGAAAAGGAATGTCGAAGAAAGTACCATCAGAGGTCTAATAGCGACGATTGTACGCCCAACTCTTATTATGGTTCTCTGGTATGGTGAAATGCTTTGATCAAGAAATCGTATCTCCATTAGTGTTGGGCAATCTGGTTCATTGAGCGGATCGATCTTTTTCATTCCGTTCACCAAAAAGATCCTGGCCGTTCACTTTTTTTGTTGGCTCTTTTTCGTTCAAACGAAACGATATGAGCCACTGAATGTAATGAACGAGAGGAGCTAACTGAATTTTTGATTGATTGTTTTGTGTGTGTGCAAATTTGTGATGCTAGCGCTGACGCAGCTTGTGTGAGTTTGTCTGTGTGCAAAAAATGGTGGTGATTGTTTTGAATATGAACGAAAGAATCAAAAAGAACCAGAGGAGCGAGCTAAAAGAACGAGATGAACCATATGAGCCATTGATTTGCTGAACGATTGTAACTAACTGAATCATTGATTGTTTGGTGTGTGCAAATTTGTGATGCTAGCCCTAACGCAGATTGCGTGAATTTGTTTGTAAAACTAATTATAATCTTAAGTTTTACATAATATCACAACAACTCTATCTAATTATAAGATTTGTAAATGAAAGGCTCAATAAATGTAAAACTAATGGTAAAGGTTCTGCTGCTAATTTTGTAAGCAGCAAAGTCTTGGCCATCAGGGATCTAAATGAACGATATACAAGAATGTGCTGGATACGGTTCCGTTCGTTCTTTTCACGGAGTCGTTCCTTTGAACCGGTTCGTTCATGAACGACACAATTCTAATCTTCATAAGTTAAACAACGTCCAAAGAGCGGCATCAATTCGAATCACCAGTGCCATAGAGTGTATTGCACAGACTGCGCTCATTGGATTTTGTAATGCTGCAGCTCAAACAGCTAAATTTATGGCGCAGCTCCGAATATAGTCACGCTGCGATTCTACGGCGATCATAAATCCGTAATTATATATCACCACAAATGTACTTCGACAAATTTAATTTATATCCCTGTGAGGTAGGCTCCAAGATGAAAACGGGAATAGGAGCAAGCGTCTATAGTGTTCCAAGCCGAAATTTTTGTAATAAAAAAACTACGTAGAAAGTCACTTATTACCCACTATATTATCAAGTCTGTGGTGCAGAATCGTTTTTTCCTGGTCAAACTTTTGAACGGATAGAGATATTTTCATAATTTCATTTCCGATACAACAGAAGCGATCGGTTTAGTAGTTACCGAAGAATTCAAGGTCAAAGTTAATTTGAGTTTCTTTCATATTTTGCATCAAAATATGAGTTTTGTTGAGTTTTTATATGTTCTAACTATTTAAAAAAAAAAAAAAAAAAAAAAAAAAAAAAAAAACATAAAAATACAACAAATTAAAAAAATTGGAAAACATTTTTTTAATTTAAATTTTTTCCAAAATTAAAAAAAACTCCTTGGGTTTTCATAAAACTCTTATAAAAACTCATATATTAAAAAATATATATGGACTAAAAGAGGATACTCTCGGGCATCACTCTGTGAAAACGGAACTTTGTTCCAAGCTGTTCCCTAAAAGTTCTAGTCCACTAAAGTTGGAATTTCACTAAAATTTAGTACCTGAGGAAAAATAAAATAACTCACTTCGTGTAAACGCTACGGTAATTTATTCAAACTGTTCTTAAAGACAACTACCCTACCTACCTACCTAGGGTGACGACAAAAAATTGGGATTTTGGCCAGGAAAATCGATTCCTGAACCACTATTTTGGACTGCAAGAACGCCTTGTAGATTTGTGTTGAGTCACGGGTCATTCCAACATCTGAGAAAATGAAACAGCTGATGAAAAGCCCCGTTATACAAGACAATCTCCGACCAATCCTCTCCGAATGAAGAACTACATCTCTACTTTCCATGAAGAAATCCGACCTGTAACTAACGATAGTCTTGCAAATGGGAAAGAGATGAAATTGCTGACTACTGCAGGTTATGTGAAAATGAGGAAGAAACAGTGATAATCGAGAACTTATTATGTCGCTTCTCCTTGACAAGGGTCTGAGATAGCTGCAGCCCGAAGGAACTACCGCACCACATATCGTCGATGACATATGTGACAGGTTAAATGTCTACATAGCTGACCTAGTGCAGTTCTTCCATCTGAGGAATATGAAAATATCCGCCGCTAAATCCACAGCAATTATCTAGTTGGATCATCAACAACAAGATTAGAAGTAAAACGCGCCGTACAAACTCTAAAGGATAAAAAAGCCACAGGACCAGATGAAATACCCTCTGAAGTCTTAAAACTAATAGATTCCAGCAATAAAGAACTCCTCATCACCATTTTCAACCACGTATACGACACTGGACAATATCCAGAAGATTGGCTCAAATCTACTTTCATAGCCATTCCCAAGAAAAACAATGCAAAACGATGTTGTGAATTCAGATTAATAAGTTTAATGAGTCACGTACTGAAAGTATTCCTAAAAATAATTCATCAACAAATATATAGCAAGTGCGAACATGCTATGGGAAAAACGCAGTTTGAGTTTAAGGAAGGGATGGGTACCCGAGAAGCTCTATTCTGTTTACAAATCTTAGTCCAGAAATGCAAAGAAGCCCAAAAAGATGTTTTCATCTGCTTCATCGATTATGAGAAAGCCTTCGATACGGTTAACCATGATAAATTAATGGACATTTTGACATCTATCGGAGCACAAGGAAAAGAATTACGATGTATTAAAAATTTGTATTGGAACCAAAAAGCACGATTCGACGTCAATGGTGAACAAAGTGAAGAAATTATTATCTCAAAAGGAGTTAGACAGGGATGCAGACTGTCCCCATTACTATTCAACGTGTACTCGGAAAAAATATTTCAAGAAACGCTAGATGGAGGAAATATTGGAATAAAAATAAATGGACATATTGTGAATAAGATATGCAGACGACACCACACTACTGGCTGAGAGCATATCAGGTCTACAGAAACTTATAGAAAGATTGGCACTCACAAGTGAAAAGTATGGGTTAAAAATTAATATGAAAAAAACTAAATACATGATCGTAAGCAGAAAAAACGACCATCGCAACGTGAAGCTTACTATAAAGGAAACCGAAATCGAGAGGGTACACACATTTAAATATTTGGGAGTACTAATAAATGACCGTTGGGACTACTCAAAAGAAATTAACAGCCGAATAGAAATAGCGTGAGATGCCTTTTTTAAACACAAAAAAGTATTAACAAGTCACGACACAAATGTGACAACAAAAATAAGATTTATCAAGTGCTATGTTTGGTCAGTCCTCTTATACGCTTCCGAAGTCTGGACACTTAAAATGTCCGATGAAAGAAAATTGGCAGTTTTGAAACGTGGACATTCCGACGAGTACTGAAAATACCCTGGACTTCAAAGATATCAAATGACGAAGTACTTAGAAGGATGAATGTGAACCGACAGCTAATCTCAACAATAAAAAAGCGTAAAGTCTCATACCTTGGACACATACTTAGAAATAACAAATACAAGATTCTACAAACAATCCTTAAGGCAAAAATCGACGGAAAGCGCGGAAGAGGTAGAAAACAAACAACCTGGCTCAAAAATATCCAGACATGGACCGGCTATAATGATGAATACACTCTTTTACAAGCCGCTAAGAACAGGGAGCTGAACATCATTGTGTAACAACAAATAATTATAAATATATACTTAATATCATATATGTATCATTGAAATATTATTGTACGATCACCAATATCCGAATAACGGATGAGTAAATAAAGAAGAAGAAGAAATCCACAGCCACGCTGTTCACCATATGGACGGCTGAGATGAGGCTCCCACTGAACATATTGGTCGATGGCGCACTGATTCCGACCACTAACTACCCTAAAATACTGGGTGTAACGTTCGATAGCATGTTCAAGTCGTCCGCGCATGCCACAGCTATTTGCAATAAGATCAGAAGTAGGAACAAGGTTCTCAAGTCGCTGGCCGGCAGCACTTGGGGTGCTGATAAAGAAACCTTGTTGACCACCTACAATGCAATAGGCCGGTCTGTGGTAAGCTATGCGGCGCCAGCTGGTCCGCAAAGGTTAGCGCATCGCAGTGGAAGAAGATTCAAACCTGCCAGAATGCCGCCCTGAGGACTGCAACAGGGTGCCTCCTCATGACACCAGTGGACCATCTTCATGAGGAGGCGAAGGTTTTACCGGTGCGTCAGCACAATAAGATGTTGTCGATGCAGTAGCTGCTTGGGTGTTACCTGTCACGATTTAATGGACAGGCTCCCCCCACCCAGGCACGTCAGGAGAGGCCTTCATTGTCTAGAGAGAGAGAGGTCCAAAGGCATAAAAGAGAACCGCTAGATCAACGAGCCTATCAGGCAGGCTTGAATCGCATTCACACCAACATGGTTGCGCAAGCAGTACGAAGATACAGTGTGAATGCCGTACTTGGAAACTATCCCCCATCCATCGCAGCAGGAGAACGCCAGCTGCCAAGGCAAACACGAGTGGTTTTAGCTCAGTTAAGATCCGGACGATGCAACCGCCTCAATTCGTATTGGGCCAGAATTGACGCCACGATACCCAACATATGCCCAACATGTGGATTGGGACCACACGATACTCTGCATTTATTTAACTGCCCAGCTAACCCCACTCACCTGTCTCCTCATTCTTTATGGACGCAACCAGTCCAGGTTGCAGAATTCTTGAGTCTGGATACAGAGGAACTTGATAACTGAAATAATACACGAACGAACATATATGCGTTGCTACAACAACAACAACAACCGCACCACAAATCATGGCAAATGCTTTCTTCGTAGAACCTACATGCTTCAATATCTCTTTATAATTCTGTAATATCTTCCCTCTGTCCATAAACTTCCTTTCCAGCACTCTATTAGGACGAACACAATGGACCAAAATTTCTCCGAACAACAGCTACGCGTCCTTTAACCTAATTTAACTTATCCTAGGTCCTTAATCTCTGTCAGACTGGTCTTGGAGAATTTGTCATTTCCGACCACAATCATAGTAGTATCTGTCTTCTATCTCGTCCCTGGGGAAGATTTTTCATCTCTTCGCGTCCAATGCGTTCCGTCTCGAACTTGCTGACCCAACGAATCTCTATTCCAACTCAACCAACCCATGATCTTATTGTTGACCAGTTCCTCTTGAACGTGAAGTTGATCTTTTTGGTAGCTTACCGAAAACTCTATCGAATAGCAGAGTTCGTCCCTTTAGCATTTTCTGGCCACCGGGCCCAGAATGATACAAAATCTTATTGTGGATCGTTTCCCCTATACTTTGAAGATGTGATTCCCTAGTTTAAAAACGAACATTGTATGATCATTCAACGATGGGGACGCCGCGGCTGGCGAACCAGCAAACTCCCTCGGTAAATCTGAAAGTTTTTTCAAAAACATAAAAATTAGCTCAGGAAAGCTTTCAAATTATTAATCAATTAATGACAATATTAAAAGTTGAACGTTATCACAGACAATATCACTGTGCCGCTGCGAACATTAGCAGTCGATAAGTCCTTGGCATTGGATGACAAAGAAAATCACATTTTTATTTTAAACTTAGCCAAGAGATTTTCGCAACGCATGTTTTAAAATTTAAATTTAGTCGACGTTTATGCTGTCTATATTAATTTCTTGTCGCCGTTCGTGTGCTGTGATGTAATGATGACTGATTGTTTGGGTGCTGTGTCTGCTCACGAATATAAACGACGAGGTTTTTGTATATATATTTTTTTTTTTTGATTCGAGAGCCAAATAAAAGATATTGCGTTGTTTTTCGGAAATAAGATGTCCGTTGCGACAGATAACATAATAGATGTACATGGTATGTAGGTATGTATGTAGATTTACAAACGTGATGTATATGTATATAAACCCACATACACATATACATAAGTACATATGTAGATTTGTAGCGGCAAGAATCTATGATCATGATGATTTTATTGTGTTAAAAATGTACGGGTCTATAAAGGTGATAGATAGGCCAAAGAGGGCGAAATAACAAAATTCTTAATAAGTCAATGACCGTCTTGTTAGGGCCAGATCAATTGTAAGCGTTTTCACATAAGCGTTCACATTTTTACAAATACATAAAAATGACAAAATCAGAAGTTTGACAATTTAAGCATACACCCCCTTTCTTTCGTATTCTCAATAAACCGTTACTTTAACTTCCTTTTGAAAATTACCTCTTCGAATCATTCCTTTAGTGCAATGCGAACTAATTGGCTGACGTCAATGCGTCATTGTCCATCAGAAACTATAACATTTCATTAAAAATTTTCCATTCTCTGTACAATTAATTATTAAAACAAAAAGTAAGTAAATAAATTCAAAAAGCAATAATCATCATCGCCAGCGTTGTCGCTGGAATCCTCCAACCATATCATACAAAACAAATATAAACACCAATGGATGTCACCGCCGCCTTCTACTCGGCCGTTCTTCTTTGCTTTGAATTGATTGCAAATACATAGTCGTCGTCACAAATTCTGCCGTAATCACAGACATTACTTTCGTCACCCGCAGCACCCCGCCAAGAAAACTGCAACATAAGCACATGGTTACCACAATGTCTAAAGAATTGTAAGAGGTGATTTGTACATTTGACATACATATGTATATACATAGCATGTATGCACCGTAGGGTTACAATTTCAATGTTTGTAATTATCACAAATACCAATGCACGCTCGTGAAGCAAATGAAATTTGATGGCATTTTTTGCAAACCCCACTCATTCCCATCCCTAACGACCAAAGGGGCGAAATTGTTGACATTATGAGTCGGAGAAACATCATGGTCTCCGCGATTCAGGAACCAAAAAGATCACCGTCACCTGTAGCTTGCAACGATGCGATGGTTACAACGTTTTGCGAAAGGATCGTACAAGCAGCGTAAGAGGAGGACTTTCCTTACATAAACACTAGTCTGTCCACTACATACCTATCTCCCTAGAGTTTTACTCTAGTCACCCATACAGAGAAAGTATGGTGGTAGCAGAGAGGTGTGGGACTGCCGAGATGGAGTTGCTTAATGTGTACATACCGCCGATGAATAGATGTACCTTGCGTTATATGTCCGACATTAGTTCGCTTTTGGAGGCTAGGCGACTTCAATGTCCCCATGAGCTTTAACATTCCGTCCTAGGCAACGACCAGAGGGTACAGCGCTGGCCGAGCAAATTTTGCACGGTGAACGAAGACGCATCTACGAGAATAAGAGGAGATTGCACAGCTCACCAGATATAAATGACGTGTTCTGGCAGATCGTAAATTCCTTAGGGTCAGACCTTCTCTGATTATCGTCTCCTTTAACAGACCACACGACTTCATAACCTCTGACAGCCGTACTTTTCACGGAAAAACTGATTGGCGAGGGTTGAGAAAATTTACCAATTACCGCTTAAGAGAGCTGTCCATTTCACTAGATCCTCGGGTAGCTAAGAAAATTTTCCGGGCATAATCATAGGTGCAGCCGCTCGCTACATACCAGATACCAAATACATACCAAATTTTCCAGCAGAGGCTACGGAACTAGCAAACGAGCTTCGTTGTACGAATCCTGAAACCCAAGAGTTAGGAAACATACTCGGGATTGAGTATTTAACAAGTCTCTTAATCTATCGCCAGCGCCTGGAAAATTGTCAGGGTTATCCCGCTACTGAAGCCAGGCAAAAATGCCAGCAGAGGCAAATTGTACAGGCCGATCTACCTCTTGTCGCCATGAGCTAATATTCTAGAGCCACTACTCCTCCCCATGATGAGTTACCCAACTTCAGCATGGATTTCGGCACAGCATCGCACGCCAAATCCACACATATCAGACAAAGACTGAAGCAGAACAGGTCGGTCGCACGACCCTAACCGTCACCCATGCCAAGCTGTACGAAGTCATCAAGAAGACTTCCCTCCAGTCGTGTTTGAAACGTTGAATAATCAATTATAAGTGTGTGTGCCAGTCGTTTGGGGTATTCAGAAATAAGAAGTCCAAGACCAGTAGAGTGAAACGGGGAGTTCCCCAAGGTGGGGCGATACCTCCGGAAATGTTTAACCTCTACCTTTCTACAATTTCAAACCCTCCAAACAGCATAGCGATCATAATGTATGTGGATGATTGTACGATTTTCGGTCTTACCGTCGATGATATGTGTGCTAGGTTAAGTTTCTACATAGCAGACTTAGTGCAGTTCCAAACTATTCACCACTGGGGCGGCTGGTGTCCTGATTCCGACCACTAAGTACCCCAAGATATAAGATGTAACGATTGTCAGCATGATGAAGTGTTAAGCGCGAGCCACAGCTATTTGCGAAAAGATCGGAAGTATGGACAAGGTTCTCAAGTCGCTGCCGCCCTGATGACTGCAACAGGATGCCTTCTCATGACCGGTGGACCATCTTCCTGAGGAGACGAAGACTTAATCGGTAGATAAGCATAACAAGATGTTGTCGATGTCGTACCTGTTTATACCGCCGTGAGCATCTCTGCCCCGATCTAATGGACAGGCTTCCGTGTCCACACACGTCGGGAGAGATCTTTATGATCTGAAGAGAGAGGTTCAAAGGTACAAGCTAGAAGAACCTTTAAATCAACGAGCCTATCAGGCCGGCTGGATAGCATTCACACTGATGTAACTGCGTAGGTAGTATAAAGGTATCAGGAAGCAGAGTCGTCCATATTGTTAAGGGTTATATCAATTAATTCTAGTGCATTTTTTACAATCATACCAGTTTGCATGAGTTCAGCATCAGCAAATTTGCAATGATGCAGATTTATCTGCCCAAAGCTAAGCTGCTTTCGTCCTACTTGTGCTTCGGAGGAATTCGGAAGCATAATCTTCTTAATTCGACGTTTAGCACCCCGTCGACTTCTTCTATAGCCTTCTCCAGTATGATCGGTGGCAATATGTATGATAAGTCTACCATTATTCGGAAAGGAACTTAGGAGTCTCCCAATTTCCTATATGAAAACCGACGTTCTACTTCTTCATTAACTTGAGTATTGTCTAGTTTGATAGAAATATGGGGGACTCATATTGAAGTTATCCTCTAACTGGCGAAGCCGTACTTTGCCCAGACTACATCGTCTTTGATGAGGATGTCCCTGAGATGACCTATGAGCAACTACTAATGACTATCACTGATACACAATTGGGATCAGCCTTGTCAATGATCGCCACAAACCGTCACACCGCATCGTCAACATGTTTCTGCGAAGGGCTAGGTTTCACACTGACCTTGCTCACCTTCGCAGACGAATAAGGTTTCTGCGAAGATGCACTGACTGAAGGGATTTTGGTATCTCCAGTAGTTATCTTCTTACTAACCTTCATCGTCACCCAGCCTTACGACATAGATGAATGGACCGGCTGTGACTGTATCAACGTCTTAGTGACAGGTTGCTGTTCCTTAAAAAACCTCATTCTCTTCACAACCATTGTTCCTGATTTACGATTGGTAGACTGCGAACTATCGACCTTTGAAGTAGTTGACGCTGTCACAGATACATCATTGCTCTGTCTGCTCGCGTTTACATCTTCGCCGCATAGACTCCATCCGCCCACGAAGTGTCTCATTTCATTCACCCTATGATAGGTATTTGGAAGTGAGGCAGATACGGAGCCCAGTGAAACCATCTCACAGAATTTAGGTGCAGTCTTCTCCTTTTTTAGCTTAGCCGCCTTGATCGAGGACTTAACTTCAGAGCTTCCAACACTTTCTCAACCTTCGCCGGTTGAGAGTGTGTTATAACCGCAGGATTCCACTTTGAGGTTGATGGTACAGCCTCTAGGTTGCGAAAGCCGTAATCTGAATAAAAGTTTCCATCTGTCTTTACTCTCATACGGGGTCTCGGCAGTAGTTCCTACATTTCTTGAAGTGGAAATATCACTGATAGGAAATTTTCTATTGGCTAGGTAATGAAAGTTCCCTACGAACTTCCTCAGGCACTTGAGGTTCGATCTTATCAGCTGAAATTCTCTTTCATGTATGTAACTGCACTGCAGTAAGATTTTTTGGCATTGCTTTGTTAGCTTTGGCATTTTCTGAGACCAGAGGTAGCGACATATCAGCCGTCCTTTTGATGGATGATTCTGAATTAATAATCTGCTACTCCATTGCTGCATTGTAGTACCAAGTGTGTCAGGTGTGGAACTTCCGAGGTAACGTTGCTGAGCGCATACATCCCGCCGATAACTAGCTGTACTCCTGGTTATGATAATGAGGTGTGGCATTCGGTCCTCGAAAACCACCAGAGAGGTATAGGGCTGGCTGAGCAGATTGATAGCTCTACGTTTTGCACGGTCAATGAGGACGCCCCTATCAGAATTAGCAAAGAGTGTCACAGTTCGCCAGACATAACCATCGTGTCACCGTGTCTGACAAATGACATCACATAGCAACCCGTCATTTCTCCCGATTCAGACCATCTCCACATAATTATCTCCCTCAGAAGAACGCTCGATTTCATCGCCTCTGAACGCTCCACACTTTCATCAATCATTGGAATACTAACTGACCCAATTTCAGAGAGAGTTCACTAATCACCGCTTCAGAGATCTACCCAACCCTTCTGATGTCCGGGTAGAAGAAAGGACGTTCCCAGACATCATCACTGTTACAGCCGCTCGTCATACACCTGCTGGTCGAATACCCAAAGTGCGACAAAGTTTCCCAGAAGAGGCGACGGGTTTAGAAAATGAGTATAATGAACTTCGTCTTGTCAACCCCAGTGACCCCAGAGTTGGTCGGTGGCATAAGTGGAACAAGTGGTTAAATCATCTGAAGAGTTGCAACATTGGAGCCGGAATAAGTGCATTGTGGGCAACGGTTAAGTCACTCTCGAATCCTGGAAAGAAGGAAGATAGGATCTCAGTCACGTTGGGCAACGCTACACCGACCCAAAGGGGTGCGCAAGTTATTTCAATCGAAAGTCTGTAAAGCACCCCGGGAGTGACATATTTAAGAGAAGAGTACTCCATCGCAAAGGGGTGCGCAAGTTATTTCAATCGAAAGTCTGTAAAGCAACCCGGAAGTGACATATTTAAGAGAAGAGTACTCCGACGCATTAGATCTCTTCCTGCCGAGAATGAACCACCACAATTTACAATGAATGATGTTGCGAATGTCATCAGGAACGCTAAATCATCCAAAGTGTTGGTCCCTAATGGAATCTCCATGGCAATGTTGAAACAGCTAGATGTGTCGGGAATCGAGTATCTCACTAAAGTTCTCAACCTGTCGCTAGGCACTCACGTCAAGCCCGAAGTCTGGAAAATAGGCAGGGTGGTCCCGCTACTGAAGCAAGACAAGAATGCCAGCAAAGGTGAAAAGTACAGATCGATTTTGCTTTTGTCACCCGTAGCAAAGACTCTTCAGGCTTCACTTCTTTCCTGCGCCAGAAGTAGTTTTCCCGTTGCGATCATAAGCATGGGTTCCGTAAGCAGCACGGCAATGCAACACGCCACCAAACCGAACAAGCCGTACAATAAGGCAGTGTTGGTGGCGCTTGACTTTTGAAAAGCCTTTATTACTTCCAAGCACTCCACAATGTTTGAGGACATGAGTGGACTACCCTCCGGTCAAGTTTGAAACGTTGGAGAATCAATTAATTATATGTATGTGTGGACATTAGTCTACATAGAGTTCAGGAACAAGAAGTCCAAGACCTGTAGAGTGCAACTAGGAGTTCCGGCATTAGTAACGTATGCGTACGATCTTGGCGTCAGGTACCATTCCTCATGTACTTTGTGAAATTTTAGTATTTTTGTAAAGTGCCACCCAACCTAATCCAATTAAATGATTGTAAATTTATTGTATTATAGTTCCTTCCCTAAGTCACAGTGATGTAAATAACATTTAGAAATGGAAAAAAAAATCTGTCTTTTAGGAATGTTGTCCGTTTCCATGATGGGAATTATATTTGTTTATTTTGTTTTAATCGATAACATGGATGGATCGATCACGTCCCGACCAAGTGTTATGTTTTGCTATGACAACGACAGCAATTTGTTTCACTTTTATTTCTGTGCATCGCGACACAATCTTTTATTAGTGTTTATGTGGCTATTTTTAAACAAATGGAAATCGAGTGGGCCGTGGAATCGTGTGGTGAGGAAAGAGTAAATCTGCTTATTTGCCACGGCATATAGACATGAGCATATGCGTGCCCAGGCCACCACCTCGATTACAGAAACACTAAAGTCTCGGTCGTCTGTTTCTTAGTGCCGTCGGCTTTGTTGTTGTGTTGATGATGGTGGTGCCGGTGACTGATAAGGATGCTTAGCGGCAAATATTTTGAGGCGCTCGCTCCAGAATGAAGCAAGCAAGTGCATTCTGGCTGCATGCCAAAAGATACACATCGAGAACATAAACGTATTGTAGAAAATTCTGTTTCTCCCTGGAGAATACCCGGTAGGCAAACTGTCGTTCGTATCTCTTTGCTTATGAAGGAACAACAAACATACAAACGAAAAAATGAAATGAAGTGCCACAATTAAACAATACCCTTCGAAGAAGAAGTACAAACCATAATTATGCTGATAAAAAATCATTATTGACTGCTTAAAAATCGGGGTCGCGTCTAAACAAATACTTATGTGTGTATATCGAATGATAAATAAACAATGCTATCGCAGATCACCGATAACTGTTTTATTGATTATTAAAACACAAAGCGATAATGACTGAATGAATGGTTTAAAGTGGTGGAAATACATTTCTGCTGTTTATACAGTACACCACCACCGTATGATAGGTTTTAATAAGGTCTAGAAAAGAAAAGTTCTGAATTAAAGTGCATTACTGCTCAAGCTGGAACGATACACTTTATTTGTGTAATCTTAAGTTAATATTTATCATATGTATTATTGGGAAACTTATCATTGAAATTAAATATAATTAAGGTGGGTTTTATGATCATAAATTGCAGTATTTACTGCCGATCCTTACCCACGATTGAGGTCATATTGGCAGGTTATCATCATAGCATTGCCTGTGGCAGTCAGAGGTGTGACTACTAGACATAAACTGCATACATAATATATCTCAACTCGGGACTATCCTATTAAGCTTTAAATAGTGGATGATGTGGGTATTAAAATGCTAAGCATAGAAGAAACCTTCTATCTTCTATCCTACATGAGATTCGTTTAACATCGGGGTGTTAAACGACCACTTGCCTATCGGTGTTCCAGTTAGGGTACCAACTGTATTTGAACGGTACCTCGTTGATACCTGGGCGACTCAACGAGTATTAGGCTTAGTTGCAAAGTTCTTGCCGTGGTAAAGAGGATATGCAGCGGTGGGCCTCCATCAATCAATGACTTATGGATATACGAATTTTTAACAAAAAGCTCTAAAAATAAACCTTCGACTGATGTTAATGTGGATCCATTAGCACCCTCCGACAAGTGCATCAACCTCACTAACCCTGACCATCCCAGATGATATTTAGAAGAATTTATCACTAACTGAAGATGATGGAGACATGACAGTGATCCAGGTCCCCACCTCTAATCCGGATACTGAAACCAAATCCGGGAGAAAAGCTGTTGAAACGACTTGTTCCACAGCGACAGACGTTTTAGTGTCGGACAAATCCGACAAACCTTTGCTTCTGAGGTAAAAACCACTGGAGGAAGAAAGCTGTAATAGTGAAATATCCATAGATAAGTTGGATGATACACTGATAGCGCTAACCTCCAAAAATGCCAATGAATATAAGAATAGGAAAGCATATCGAAGAGCAGTCAATAACTACAATCGGCATGCAAATAAAGATCCCTACACCATCAGCGTAAGATAAATTCAGCTGATGCCATCAAACCTCACGTTCGCGAGGAAGTTCGAAAAGCACTAACCTCAAGCAACAACGAAGGAACTGCGAGTCAGTGAAATTCCTACCTCAAGAGTTGGAGAAACCCCCATTAAGACACTAAAGAGGTGAAGCAAGAGAAACCTGCAGCTCGAAAAAGTACACTTCTTCGTCCAAAACGACAACGTCGCACAAAAAGGCTGAAAAGAAGTAGGAAGAAGAAAAGAAGGTGTACAAGTCCTCTGATAAGGAAAATATATCGACGGTCAACTACTGCAATCGGTATGGAAATAAAGATCCAAACACCATCAGCTGTTTCACTTTCAGCTGATACGATCTAACCTCATGTTCGTGAGGAAGTTCGAAAGGAACAATCCTCAAGCAACAAAGAACGAAACTGCTTGTCAGTGAAATTCCTACATCAAGAGTTGGAAAAACCCTCAACGAGGCCCCTAAAGAGGTGACGCAGGAGAACCTCCCGATGAACAAGGGGAAACCATCCGACTCGGGTGCGAGCAGGCGTAGCAATGTCTGTAACAGCGTCATCTTTTTAAAAGGTCGCCAGTCCCCAGTCGAACAATTAAAAATCACGAAAAGTGGTTGTGAAGAGGATAAGGTCGTCCGAGGAACAGCACCCCGTTGCGAAGAACCTGACACAGTAACAACTGGTCCATTCGTCTGCATCGTGTGCTTCTGTGACGAGAAGGCTAGTGAGAAGAACACTGCTAGAAAGACCAAAATCTCTTCAAAAGGTGCATCTTTTTCGAAGCCTTGTAAGTCTGCGAAGACGAGCAAGGATAACGAGAAGTTTAGCTCTTGGCAGTAACCATGCTTGCCTAACACGAAGCAAGTTGACAACACTGATCGACGGATCGTACCAGATGAAATTCGACTAGCAATCAGGCTGAACCCAATGGGCGCATTAAAGACTGTCATTGGTTGCTATTGGAAGGTCGTCTTAGGAACATCCTCACGTCAGACTTGGTTGATTAAAGGAATATACGTCTTGGCCAGACTACTGCGTACAAAGAAGTCAAGGTGATTAGCTGTGAAAACTAGGAATCAGGACATTTGCTTTGCAAGGCAGCAAACTGGAAGGCATACCTTTCAATGAGATACCAAGTGGGATGGTGACTTCAGTGCAGTTGGAACGAATACTGAAGTTAGTTAAGAAACAGAACTTTCTTCTTCAGAAGGAAAAGTGAAGAATTCTTAAATTCTTTCAGGAGCACGACGAATTTGTTATTAAGTTTGACACAAAAACTCTAAAAAGGGCTTTTGAATCCTTTCAAAACACCAATAGTAAGCAGCAAAAGCTTATATTTGTACAGATAAATCTGCATCACTGCAAAGCTGCTGCTGCTGAACTCCTGAAAACCCTCTCAAACTTAGACACCGGCATCGCTCTAGTCCAGGATTAAGTTGCAAAACGTATAATATGTTATCCGCCTTTCTAAAAAGAACCCTAATCTAATTCCTCTGTCCTATGAGGATTCCAGTCCAATGACCCGTCCTGGGAAAAAAAAATCCCAACTGGTTTTAGCCAATATTCGTGAAGTAGCTAGGAAATCCTACAAGAAAGGCTGTATGACGAAACTCAGTACGGATTGGGATACCTACAATGCACTATAGGTCAAACAGCCCATTTTACTGGCCAAAAGTCAGATTTCGGACTTTGTATTTTCACTTATTTTGTGTTACTTTCTTGTAAGAAACACTTCAAATATAATAAAAATAAATTTTGTTTTTGTATGAGAAATTATGCCGTTACATGGCAGACTGCCAAATATGTATTATCCAAATATCTTTAAAAACTTGTTAACGGAATATGATTACTTGTATACGTGCGGGGTGAAACAAAATCACAATATTAGCATAAGTAACGATTAGATTGGAAAGTATTCGATATCTATTTATCAAAAATGTCCTCCTATCATCATTTATGTGTATAAATAGTTATTAAATGGGTGTTAACTTTGAATTTTCGAAGAAAGTAGAACATTTTGAGGTTATGTACGCTTTCAAAGTCTCGGCAACGTTCGGCAATGAAAGTGAAAATTGAAATTGGTTCATTAACTCGTGCCGAATGCAGAAAATTTTATGTGATTTTGCGTAAATTTGCTCGACAAGAATTATACAACTTTTTTTATGTTACCATATTTTCCATAATATTGATTTTTTGAAGTCAGGGTTAAACCTCTTACCAAATAATGTTAGCCAAATTGGAGTCTACAACATTCTGATGTGTTCTAAAGTCAAATTATTTACAAATCTTTTATAAATATATACAGTTATAGTCAAAATATGTCACATCATATTGTGGGATTTTCAAGGAACTAATTTTAAGGCATATTCACATTAAAACTAAAACGAAACACAACAAAAAAGCTTCTGAACTTATCGGACGTCGATGCCTTCAATTCTGTAGACAAATAACAGACCTTCCAGTTTTTGTCCCCAAAGGGTTAAGGTACCAGTTGTGTATTTGGTCCATAATGGGTTAATTTTTTTGCCCACGTTGTTCCATTTTTCTCCCTGAATCTAAAAACGCTATATTAACTTAAACCAAATACTTGTTTTAACTTTAGGACTTTTGGCCAATAAAATGGTCCGTTTGACCTATAGTGCAATGTTAACTTCAATAAGTACAAGAGTGAATACAATAAAGCTAAGCGAAGCTCCTGTTGTAGCGGCTAGGTTTCGCAAGATACTATCTAAGGTTCCCAAATCCATAGGTAGTATCAATATGAGCGACGGTTCCCGGACTAAGTCTGGATTAGTGACTCTCGATCTGCTATAAGGGGTTCACTTTCCTGGCTGTGCAGATTTTATGGTGTCCTGCCTACAACAAGTCACAATCAAAACTAAACTACAGTTCCTGAACAAAGAACGGGTAACTGATAGACAGGTTAACAAGCCTCTCAAGGCTTCAATGGGCGATTAACAGTTTTCAGCCTTATAAATCACCAGGAACGGATGGTTTAATACCGGCAATGATTCAGAATGTGGCAGAGTCTGTACAAACGATCCTAACGGAGATTTTTTAAGGCCTGCATGCGTTTCGTGCAAATACCCAGTCTATGGAAAGAGGTAAATGTGACCTATATCCCCAAAGTGGTGAAGCCAAGTCACACATTACCCAAGGACTATAGACCAATTAGTTTTTCTTCCTTCCTATTAAAGACGATGGAAAGATTATTGAATCTCGATATTGGGGGCACAATTAGATCCCAAGCAGTAGATCTCAACATGTCTGCATCAAAGGCAAATCAGCGGAAACAGAATATGGAGAATTCAACTTCACCTTGGCGCCCTCTCTCGTTATGGAATAGGCCTTTAATACTGTTAAGTTTGAGTCCATACTGTACTCAGCAACATAGGAATTGGATTGATAAGATGCTGAAAAATAGAACGATCAAATCGAGCTTCAGAGAGAGTTCCATGAGGAAACAGTTAAAAACGGCACATCGCTCACCGAAAGTATGGGGGGAGGTCTCCCACACCCCTGGTCTGATTTGTGGTGATAAATTAAATTCTTGTGTGCTTCAACCGGCTGCCGATGACGTGGTAGTGCTGATAAGTGGCAAATTCTTACCAACCCTTTCTGAACTTATGGAAGTGCTTCAGTACAAATGGCAAGCTGGGTCCTTCACAATGACCCTGGAGTAAACGCAGTGAAAACGGAATTAGATCTATTCACAAGAAAACGCAAAATTCCCGTTTTGCAGCCTCCACTTTTGGAGGAAGTTGCGAAATACCTCGGTACAACCCAGGACCACCATTTGACATGGAAAAGAAAAAATTGATTTATTGTACTCTACTCCTGCAGGAACTCTATTGGGAAAAGTTGGGGGCTGAGAGCACAAATCATACACAATCATCTTAAGCTACGGATGGCTTGTTTGGTGGCAAGCACTTGGAAATGAAGCGTTACTGTCCAAACTATCAATTGTGCAAAAGACTGTGTCAATACTGATTACTGGCTCAATTAAAAATACTTGTCAGGCCACCCTAAACGTGATCCTGGCTCTCCAATCTCCGTATTTCCCAATCCAGTTTTTAGATGCAGGGTCGGTTTTTAGGCTCCGAGAGTCATAATAATGGCTAGAGATGAACAGTGGGTAAATACCCAATGGGTAAATACCTGGTAAATTGGGTAAATACCCATTTGTGGGTATTTATTAGGGTATTTACTATATTGAATCGCCAATACAACATCAAAAATTTCATTGGGTAAATACCCGATGGACACAACGGACATGCGAAAGTCTTAAATTTTATTGAAAGCCAGCCTGAACAAATTGACTGGTTTGCATAAGTGAGTAGGGTTTCACTCATTATCCGTAATCGTTTTTAGTAGGGACTAGGTTATGACTTTTTTACAACCTCATATCCCTGTATCATAGCGTGATGCATTTTGCCATAAGATTACATAAAATCTTTATTATAAGGTGATTCGCTGATTCGGTGAAAAAACCTCACGCACAAAATGATTTTAAAATTTGAATTTATCAAAATTATGGACAATTTTTTGAAGTCACTGAAAACAGATATATAATTGAAAATAAATTTTAGAGCCACATTAGCATGGTACAAATACACAGGTAGCCGCATCGGCAATTGTTGGCAACATAAGATGTCAAAATTTGACATCAATTCAATGCAGTTGACACATTATGTTACCATCAGCTGGCATGATAATGCTACCTGTATTATTGTACCATGCACATTAGATAATTAAAAGGACATAAAATTAATTTCTCACTATTATTCTTCAATTCTGAGAATCGTAAAAATGTCGTAAACGCTTTTATTCAAAAATATAATTTTTTAACAAAAAACAAACAATTTTAAATTTTTTCAAAGTGGTTGTTTTCGGCGACTTTTTTAATATTTGAATGAAATAAACGTTATTATAGTTATTACACTTCCGTTACACATGCCAGTGAATTGGTGCCAATTGAGTACATGTATTATACTCGAAAATGCCGAAAAAGTTCTCGACTGGCATGCAGTTTTCTTGTGTGTTTACACATGCCAGTGCAAGTTCAATTTCAAAATTATTTTAAGTCGCATATAACACACAAAAGTGCATTATATTTCAGATTTAAAACACAATTCACAACATATTTCATTACTTTTTATTATACCCTCCACCATAGTATGGAGGGTATATTAAGTTTGTCATTCTGTTTGTAACACATCGAACTAATCATTTGCGACCCTATAAAGTATATATATTCTTGATCAGGATAAAATTCTAAGACGTCTGTCCGTCTGTCCGTCTGTCTGTCTGTCCGTCTGTTGTAATCACTCTAGCGTCCGCAATAATTGAGATAGGCAGGTCAAGTTCGAAGATGGGCTATATCGGTCCACTCTTTGGTATAGCCCCCATATAACGGTACCTCCGGATTTGAGGTATTTTGACGTTCTTCGCCACATTTGCAGACCGAATTAGCTATAATTTGGCACTTAGGGTTCCTAGTGATCAACAAACTTATATCCCAAAGGATATGGGCATAGGTCCATGTTTTGGTATAGTCCCCATATAACGGCACCTCCCGATTTTCGGTATTTTGAGAATTTTAACCACAATTTTTAACCGAGCTATCTGCAATTTAACATTTAAAGTTCTCAGTGGTCATGAAATATCTCCACGAAACATCGTCAACATAGGTTCATGTTTTGGTATAGCCCCCATATATCGGTACCTCCCGATTTTCGGTATTTTGAGAATTTTAGCTACAATTTTTAACCGAACTAGCTGTAATTTGCCATTTAAGGTTCTCAGTGGTCATGAATATCTCCACCAAACGTCGTTAGCATAGGTCCATGTTTTGGTATAGCCCCCATATAACGGTACCTCTCGATTTTCGGTATTTTGAGAAATTTAGCCACAATTTGTAACCGAACTAGCTGTAATTTGCCATTTGAGGTTCTCAGTGGTCATGAAATATCTCCACCAAACATCGTCAACATAGGTCCATGTTTTGGTATGGCCCCCTTATAACCGTACCTCCCGATATTCGGTATTTTGAGCATTTTAGCTACAGTTTTTAACCGAAATAGCTGTAATTTGACATTTGAAGTTCTCAGTGGTCATAAAACATCTCCAACGAAACATCGTCAATATAGGTCCATGTTTTGGTATATTCCCCCCCCCCCCTCGATTTTCGGTAATTTGCAGTGGTCACGAAATTTCTTCACAAAAATTCGTGAACATGGGTCCATTTTTGAGGTTGTACATTGTTTTGATGAAACTACCCTCAATTTGACTCTTGAAGATCCCTGCAGCTATAAAACTTTTCCGCTTAAAAATTTAAAGATAAGTTGACTCTTTGATATAGACCCGTAGGTGGTACCTTTCACCTAGCTGAACACATTCTTTTAGATTAGATTAAATAACACTGTGGAACAAAATGGAAGTGAAAGTCTGGGGCACGGAAAATTCCTCTTGGAGAAGAAAGGCCTTGGTGAGTATATTATGAACCCCGAAGGACAGATCCGCCGTGAGTCGAACTTCCGCGTTATGGCGTGATGAAATTTTTGTTAGAGACCCTGTGGGCCATCAGGAATTAGCGTTGTATCTTTGTTCACTGTTGCTTAAGTGCTCTACAAAAACAACAAACAAAGATATAATGCTAACTCATGAAGGCTTACAGGGTCTCTTGCAAAAACTTCATCACGCCATAACGCGGAAGTTCGACTCACGGCGCATCTGTCCTTCGGGGTTTTTAATATACACACACCAAGGGCTTTCATCTCCAAAAGGAATTATCTCTGCCCCAACATTTGTGTTCACAGTGGAATTTAAGCAATAGTCGGAGGCAGTAGGAGTCTATCCATTGTCGAAAAGTTGTTCCACCTAAAATTGTGAAAGGACCCTAATTATTCCATTTTAATTAAGACAATTTTATGGTGGAGGGTATAAAAAGTTCGGCCCAGCCGAGCTTAACGACTTTTTACTTGTTTTATTTCGTTTTAAAAAGATTGTTTTCAGTCATAAACATAATGAATCTGGTATTGCCGCCTTTTCAATATTGTATAATCCCAGAGGGGAAATTATATATCAACCTATATTTGCATGAAAAACATCAAAATTATGTCTTTACTGACCACTAATATATTGCAGCTGCCAAGACGTATTATTTGTGTTTCCTAATCTTTTTGAAAATATGCATTAAATCGTTGCATTCTTAAAAGAAACAAAAATGTACATGGATTAAAAAATAGTCTCGGCAACTCTTTTTTCATTTTCGACATATCACTGGCAGCCAGCTCAAAATTTTGCTGGCATGAAAAATCTAGTGCCAGTGGAGTCGACAATTCAAGTAATGTAAAGCTCTGTTCCAGAACTAAAAAGTTTTTACAATTTTTACCACTTTTACACATTTTGCGTTCCCGTACACAAAATTTATATGAAAATCGTTTACGACTTTTACAAGTTTTACGACTTATACCACTTTATAAAGTACGGGAACAGGCCATAATTGTGGTAGTAAAAAATTGTGTATGTATTGAATTTTTCGAACTGTCACTGGCATGTGTAAAGGTTGGGTAACCCCCCGTTTACACATGCAAGTGGCAGTTCGAAAAACACAAATACACTCACACATATTCATTGCCACACCAACTAACAACCTCACTGCCGACAAAATTTTCTTGTCAGTAATCAATGTAAGTGCTTTGAAAGTAACTTCAATTTTTTTCCGAACGTCTACACATGCAAGTGTCAGTTCGAAAAAATTGAAGTTTCGACTATAATATGTATACACAACTGTCTGTAAGTTACTTGCATGTGTAATCATTGGGTTAGTAGGCTTATATTTATTCATTCGTGCAACAAAAAATAATTTTTTGACAAAAAATTTTTTTTCATTTCATATATTTTTTCAAAAAATTATTTTTTTTAAATCGATTTGTGCGTGAACTTTTTTATATTTCAATGGAATAAACGATAGCATAGTGAATAATAGGCAAAAGTTCATTCATCCCTGCTACGGGAAATCAATTTTAAGGAAAAATGTCAAAAAGTCATAACCCTAGTAGGGACACTTCTTCGGACAGTCTCGCAATATATACAGATAGATGCAATATGGAGGAAGATACTGGCACCGAATCGAACACTCATATAAACTTAACGACAGCTGTAGCATATTTAAAGAGTTGGTAAGGGGACTTTTTGCATATTTTGAAAGTTATAATGCAAATAATTCCTTTATTAAACAATAGATGTTGTAGCTTTGTACGTATTATTGATTATTTTCAATATAACATGGAATTACTATCATTGGAACGGTATAATTCTATATAATAAAGTGCAATAGTTAGCTTATGGAACGTGAAATCAGAATACCAAAGGCAATCTGGCCTGCTATCTCTCCACGTACAACCATTATATTTATCTCAATCGATCAGTTGCAGACTGAAAAACACATAACTAATTGTTATAGGTCACAATTAATTCGCGGAAAGCAGCCTCGTTTTTGAGCCTCAAGCCTGTTAATAGATTGACATATGTATCTCTGGGCCAGAAAATTTTAATTATCTCAAAAACATGGCTTCGAATTTCTTGTTTCCATACAAATCGGGTTTATCTAAATGAAAACTATTGGCTTAAAATGCGCTGCAAACTGTGCTTGTGAAAAATTTTAGATGTTTGAATATAACTTCCTACATAAAAATTAATAATAATGGTAATAGAGAGGAGAAACCATTTACTCACACTATGATAACAATAGAAACCGGCAAACTACCTCCATACCAGTCCATACAACATTTGCGGCACAAAACAAGACCTTACAGTGTTGCGCCGCTGCTGTTCAATGCAAAATATAGTACAGCTGTCTGAAAAGAAAAAAAATAAAAGTAAAGGAAGTTTACCACCAGTAACCCAACTCATTGCTCATGCATGTAGGTGTGTGTTTGTGTAACAAGTACGTGGTTTAACACAAAAGTTTTCGTCAAAGAAAAAAAAAATACAAAACAAAATTTGGAATAAACTCAATAACCTCGCATCGCATTAACCCCCTGTTTCTGTAACTTATTTTTGTGCGTTCGTCTATATTCGTAATAATTCAGGCATTCACCACCCTGTCCATTTTCCAGACTTCGGGAACGATGTGGTTGGCTATCGACAGGTTGAGGACTTTAGTGAGATTCTCTCCTCTCGGCACATCCAGCAGTCTCAGCATTACCATGAAGATTCCATCAGGTGATTCATCCTCGACAGGAAGAGATCTAATGCGACGCAGTACTATTTTCCTCGCTCTGTCACTCCCGGGTGCTCGAAAACTTTTGATTGAAATAACTTGCTCACCTCTTTGGATCAGTCA
The DNA here is from genome assembly GCF_047663935.1 of Musca autumnalis. Lineage (NCBI taxonomy): Eukaryota > Metazoa > Arthropoda > Insecta > Diptera > Muscidae > Musca > Musca autumnalis. The sequence continues at coordinate 183,330,160 of NW_027411977.1, forward strand.
GCTAAAACGACCGTTTGCCAGGTGACATCATTTGTCAGACCAAGTGAAACTATATTTATGTGGCAAACTGTGACACTTTCCGTTATTTCTGGTAGGGGCATCCTCATTGACCGTGCAAAACGTAGAGCTATTAATCTGCTCAACCAGCACTATACCCCTTTGTTCCTTTCCGAAGAACGAATGCCACAACTCATGATGAACATTAAAGTCCCCCAATACCAGGCGGTTATGACCCTCCAAAAGCGTGAAGCGTCAGACAATTTGTAGTTGATTTATGCATGACCGTCCTTCCGTCGGTCTGTCTGGCTGGCTGGTGCTCACGATAACTCACGAACGGGCCAACCAATTTGGTACAAATTTTCCCTAAAACAGTGAGCACGATAACTCTCGAAGGGAGTAACCAAATTGGTTGTAACGTTGCATATGGTAATATTACTTCTAGAAATAAATCAGGTTCGAATATGGACCAAATCGGTGTAATCCTTCGTGTACCCTCCACACAAAAATTTGGAAAAAGTATAGGTTACCAGCTCGACTCGGATAGTTTTGAAATATTTTGCAACAAGTTCTTCTTGAGGATACTGTTACGAAGGTGCAAATTTTTCTAGGAAAAGTCCATACGTCCTGAAGGAACACTCCTTCTCAAACCAAAGGTATATTAGATTTAAAATAGCTAGGCCATCGCCTAACCCGATAACCTTCCGAAACAAATCCAAAACAAATTGGGTTAAGTTTGGAAAACGAGTATAAGAAAGACTTGGGCAAGCAGATGAGGCCTAATGCCTAAGTAAGGAGGACATAGACAGGAATGTCCACAAGTTAACCGAGGCACTAGTAAAGTCATTCGTAGAGAGTTGTTCCCTTCGAGAAAGGAAATCTACCTACGAAAAACCCTGGATGACAGAGGAAATTCGTAACAAGGGCAAGGAGGTCCGCAGACTTTATAATAGGGCCAAACTTAATAAAACTAGCTTTATTCTGGGACAACCACCAGGCAAAATTAAAGGAATACAACAAAATAAAAAGATACGCAAACCGAAACTCCTGGAAGCTATTTTGCGAACAGGTGGATAGCGTAAATGACGATTCGAAAATTAAGAAGTTTCTATCCAAAACCCATACCAAAGATATAAACAGACACGGTTCTCAAAATCGCATACAAATAGGCCAGACCGAGAGATCTAAACGTCGACCCGGAAAAAACGGAATTATGTCTATTCACTAGGAAAACGAAAGTGGGAAACTTCGAGAAACCAGTTTTCCTAAATAAGAAAATAAATATTTCTCGTACAGTTAAATATCTAGCAGTAATCCTGGATAGTAAACTTAAACGGAAATACCACATTCAAGAAAGAGCCAACAAGGCCCAAATATGTTGGTCAACTTGCAGAAGCGCGACAGGCTCAAAATGGGGGTTTAATCCTAGGATGATACACTGGCTATACAGAAGCGTAATTAGACCGATTCTAAAGTACGCGTCTGTGCTATGGTGGGCAGCTATGGACAAACAAGTAAGAAAGTATCAGTCGGCTTTGCCGACAGAGATATACCCTCAGCCTGTATATATTGAAACAATTTTTTCCCAAAAACGTATGTATGTATGTACAAAAATGTTCATTGGGATTAGAGATCAAAAGTTTTGCGGAGGAGATACTAAAAGGAATGGATCTACATTGACCATTATGGAAGTAGATGTTCAGCCACTACATATGGTGCCATAGGGGGTCTTTACACCCTTCGGGATGTTTTCTCAAGAAGTATGGACTTGCCCCTGAAAAAATGTTTACCAACGTAATTGAGGCAGCGAATGCAAGTTGCTTGAACAAAAATCAAAGTGATTCGATAACAGGTCTTAAGGTGAACTTTTCCAAAATTTTGTGTGGGAGGTACCGGATGGAGTGGACAAATATAGTCTATATTTGAACCTGATCTATATCTAGTAGATATATTTGGATGTGTAAAGTATGGACCAATTCGGCCACTCCCGTCAAGAGTTAACGTATGAACGTGAAGAAATGGACCGAATTGGCTTATCTTCAAACTTAAATTATGTTTGGACAAAAAATTAAGGCAAAATTTTGGACCGAATCGGTAGCTCCGTTCGAGAGTTATCATGCGCTCCAACCACCTCACACGGTGTCATAGGGGTTTTTTGCAACTTTCAGGCTATTTTCTCAGGAAGTATGGACTTGCCCCCAAAGGAAACTTGTACCGTCGTATGGAGGGCAGTGAATACAAGTTGCTAAAACAAAAATGAGAGCGATTCGAGAGATGGCCCTAAACTGAACTTTTCCGAAATTTTGTGTGGGAGGTACCCGAAGGAGTGGACCGATTGAGTCTATATTGAAACCTTATCTAAGTCTGGTGCACATTTCACGATTGGTAAAGTATGGACCAAATCGGTTACTCCCTTCAAGAGTTATCGTGCGCACAATATTTCCGAACATTTTCGATGTTTTGTGGGGGAGGTACCGGAAGGAGTGGACCGATATAGCCCATCTTCGAACTTAAACTAAGTTTGGGCAAAATATTACAAAATCCACCGAAAGAACCGAATCAGTTCATCCGTTCGAGAGTTATCGTGCGCTCCAGACAGCCAGACAGACAGACGGACGGACATTGCTCAAACGACTCCAAATTGTCTGAAACACATTTCGTCCAAACATACTTGGGGTCTAAAACCATTATTTCGATGAGGCACATTTTGCCTGTATGAAAGTGTATATGGTAAATTTCAAATTTCCTTTACAATTACATAGAAAAAAAATTAAAAACTTTTTTGGCGAGCACATCCGCCATTTTTGGTACATGGGTTAAGAAAAAAATCGTGGTTTCAAATCTGTTCGCGTTCACAAAATTGGATGCTGCACTCAAAAGTTATATGCGGTTTTACTCTCTTGTAAAGAAAAAATATTTAAAAATTCCTATTGAGTTGTAATATGAACATGTATATATGAATCGTTAGCAGAATGTGATATCTATCCGTAGATGCTAAAATAGTTGCTAAATTTATTCTTTTATAATCTTGGAATAAATTTTATTTATTCTAAATCAAAGTCCAAAAAATCTCTAAAAAAATAATTTAAAAATACGTACAGAATCTAGACAACGCCTAGAAAAATGTGAGACCAAAATTATAAAGATCGCGTTTATAACTTGCATATTACAGCAACAACAAAGAACGGAAACTTATTGTTGGAAATTATTTCGAAAATATATTTTTGGTTAAATACCAAAAATTTGAAAAATAAATGTTGGGAGTTATTCTATTATTTCGCTAAATTTCGATCCAAATCCTGAAGTATTTTGCTTAAACTTCTACAAGAAAAGTAATTAGTCATCGTGAAAGTATATTTGCTTTCTGTGATAAGCTATAGAAATAAGAAGTAGAGAGTAATATTGAAATTACAACCAAAGAAAAAACACAAAAGTTAAAAGGCGTGTAATTCGCGAATCCGTTGAAATCAGTTGGGGTGCATGTGCTTTTCGGATACAGGGAGTCCATGTCTATCAATATGCATAGATTTTCCCATGTTTCATTCAGCGGCCTAAGTGTGCCATCAGTTGCATCTTACTATTCAAAAAACCTTCAAGTGGGCAAAAATTACGCGATGTGCATATGATTATAAGGTGCATCCGATTTCAATGGCCCCCTATTAAAAATACGTCAATATAAATTATTTTAGACAGATTCGTCAAGAACTGCGGATGTGCCACCACATTCTATTTTGGGATAAATAGGGATATTACTCCCGAATCTTTGTAATTTGTGACACACCTTTTTGGCAAATATAATAATCGCGTATAAAGGATTACATTTATGTAAAAATAATCAAAGAAAATCGCGGTTCAATTCGCGGAATTGTCAAGATATATTTTTGCAGATTTTCCTACTTTCAAGGTATCTATATCCGGCGTTTTAGTGGATGGATTTGACCGCGGAAGAGCTCATTAGATCCGGCACGTAAAAAAACTAAAATCACGCGGGGTTCAGGGGTACCTGTACGACAGTTGTAAATTTTAAAGCCAAAAAATAGGTTTTTTCAGAAAATTTACGGACCAAATTTTCGCCTTTGGACTTCTATTACTAGGAAGCTGTACGGAGCACACTCATGAGATATACATCGAACGAAGTGGAATCGCGAGTTCTACAATCCTATAAACTAGTTTCGATTATTATCTAGTTGCACCATCTAATTATAAGAAAAATTCGAAAAACACTGAAATCAAAACTTCAAAATGTCAGCATCGATTTTAGGGGGATACAGTGTATATATCGAAAAGTCATACACTAGAACCATATTGCCTAAGGGGTATTCTTTAGTTCTTTCTTTGAGCATAGGTTTGAATTTTCCGTGGTTTGGCCAGAAATCAAGAAAGAACACAAAAAAACTTGTAAACTTCAACACATGTTTCCCATTTTTTTATATTATTACCAGCGCAGCTTCCACGAAAATTATTTGTTATGGTCCATATTATGAGATCGTAGCTAAAACACTTCAATATATATAAATGTATTCATATTTTATAAAATATATTAACAGTTCGCGACTTATTAAATGGTGAACCTTAACTTCAACGATTGTAAAACTTTTTTGAATATTACCATATACCCTCGTTAGCATAAATGCTGAGGGTATAAAAATATAATGTGAAAATATTTGCAAAAGGTCTAAAGAACATGCTGGCTAAACATTAGCTGAGCAATGAGGACCACACCGACTAGGGCTTTAGCAACAATTTTCTTTGTACACCCAATAGAAATTCAGGTAAGGTATGAGACAGCCATCGCAACTACAAGGCTAAAATCGATGAACGAGGGGATTGGAAAAGACCACCAAAATATACTAAAGGTCACAACGGGTGAATCTATAAATCAAATAGTATCGGACCGTATATCTGAAAATAGTGAAGTAGCCTTGTGTGAAGTATCAATGCCTGACAGAGACATGTGGATCGGTGGAGCTCTGCACAGATACCCGCTGGAAGCTGCGGGTTTACGGATGGGGCTGTGCTAGGTGGAGAACCGGACTGGGTTTATATATCATGGAACCGAAACGAAAATCTCCCTCCGTCTGCCAGATCATAACACGATCCTGCAGGTGGAAATCCGAGCAATAACAGAGTGTCTGAATTGGTTTGATAATCACACAAGGCCTACCACTGCAAACATCCTTACGGACAGCAAAGTAGCAATTACGGCTATAACAACCAAGACAGTGAAATCTAGAACTGTCGTAGAATGTATATAGCCTATAAACAATTACTCCCAACTCGGTACGGTATACATTATATGGGTACCAGAGGCTCAATTCTGTTTCTATGAAAATGTGAAATGAAAACTTTTATAAAGGAAAAAAAACAGTCAAATGAAAGAAATTATGAAGGAAATATTTTTCATTTCGAATGTTCATAGAACAAGAATCCAGCCCCAGGGCATACCGGGATTAGGGGTAATGAAATAGCAAACTCCTTGGCAAAACAAGCCAGGGAGCAACCTACAGTAAGTCTAAATAACGTCAAGCCCTTTAAAGCTACTCGTCTAGAGCTAAAGGTATGGACAAAAAATGCACATATATCCCTCTAGTGAAGAGTATGGAAGAGTAGTGAAGAGTATGGAAAAACACAAAAATCCTATGGGGAAACCCAGGCGAGGACAAAACAAAGGAACTACTTTTACTAAGTAAAAAGACAGCAGTATTCTGACAGGCATCCTTACAGGACAAGTACGTAAAATTACAATAAATTGTATATAAAATCGCAACTCAAAATGTATAAAGTTTTAAACACATTTTGCGTAAAATCTCACAAAATTACGCATTTTTGTGTCGCATCTTGTTGCCTATCATTTTAATAGTGAAATTCAACAGAAAAAGTTTATAGTGTAGTATATGTCTGTCGGCACAGCTGACTGGTACTTTCCTGCATGTTTTTGTTATAGAAACATTCAAATACATATTCCCAATGACGCATTAAATTATATAATAAAGCTAATGCCATGTTCATACTAGAATTTGAATCACGTAGTTCGTTCTCATAATTACGTACACGAATTAACCCGTTCATACGACATGGTACACAATTCATAGCAACATGATTCATATTTTCATAGTTTTTATTTTCTGATTTTAAAGAAAGTTTCGTCCAAAAGACGAGTAAAATTAATTGATATGAACTGAAAAACTATTTGTCCTTCTTTCAGATATCTATTTAATATTTAATTACATTATTTTCATTCATCTTTTCTATTTTTTTCTCACAATTTTGGTGTTTTCAGCAAATAAAAATATTTTTCTATTTTCAAAATTAAGGAGAAAGTGACCTGCCAAAATAACTTTTTGGTATACAGACTTTCTGGCAGGCATTTGATTTTTGTTTTTAAATTTGTACGCGAATTTGAAACGAAGGACAAGAAATGCAACTGCAATAAACGAAAATAGAAAATTTGCTATGATTTGAATGTTTATTTGTCCTTAAAACGTTTACTTTTCATTCAGGTTTTGCAGTTTTACTAAAAATTTTTGGGTTTTTAATAAATTTTAAATTTTATATTTTTCTTGTCATAATTAATTTATTTCGATAAATTCTCTCATTTGTTAGAGATGGGACATATTTTATCGTCGTTCTGAGAGTAATTTAAATTGAACAAAGTACACAAATCGTTGTTCGTTCTCAAAATTTTGTATGGGAAATGAAGTAATTATATCGTAATTTGGGGTCGAACAACGAATAGAGAACGAATTACCGTCAGTCTGAACAAGGCATAAAGCTACTATCATCATTGATTTTTAGCGTCGGTAAATTTAAAGTTTATTATCTTTAGTTAGTTGGGCACTAAGTTCCAGATTTAATTGACAAATAAATTGTGTTAATGCTTCGGCATAAATTTGTTTCGCGGGTTCAGGGTTTCAATGTGTAAATGTCAAGCCTGACCTCAAGTTCAACATTAGTTTAGCTATGCTGTTTATCTATTTAAAATTAAATTTAGTTATGAATTAAACGTAGTGGAGTTTAGAACGGAATTGTACCAATCAAACAAAGAGCGGTAAGAAAAATAAATTTCGATTCTCTCAAGGGAAGAACAAGTTTGTAATTTAGTATATTTATTTACTTTGCAGAATGCACTTCCAGAACAACCCACTACTCAGCTTACTTCTTCTGCTTACTTTTAGTACCATCAATGAGGGCTTCCAACACGGGGCCACTGATAGGCTGATCACGCAATCCGGTATCCGTAAGGGCAAATTCAATTTGAAAGATGCTGAAGATGGTAAACTTTTGGTTAGCAATTTGGATGATGGTTTCCGAGACTTTCTGACATTATTATACAAGGCTTACCGCAAATATTCCGATATAAATTTCAGTAATTTATACGAGAATAACTTGAAGAGAGGTAAAGTACAAATTCCAAGCCGACTTGAAGATTTTCCATGTCCACTGAATAATACCAGATCGCAAAGAAGACCAACCTCGGTCCATCAACTAAGACCTGGAGACATTGATGTCATAGCCGCCATAGGTGATTCATTGTCTGCCGGCAATGGCATATACTCCAAGACATTTCTCAATATGGTAGCAGAGTTTCGTGGTTTAGCCTTTTCAGGTGGTGGTATCGGCAATTGGAGAACCGTGCTAACATTGCCCAACATTTTAAAAGTGTTCAATCCAAACTTGTATGGTTTTGCCACGGATAATGTTTTGACCCATGAAAAAGGATCGAACTTCAACATTGCCGAGCCAATGGCAATGTCAAGAGATTTGGTGTATCAGGTCCACAACTTAATACAACGCCTTAAGGCTGATCCCAATGTGAACATGCAACAAGATTGGAAATTGTTAACCATTTTCGTTGGCAGTCTGGATTTGTGCTTTGATTTATGCCATAGCGAACATTTGTGGGAGAAACTGAGGCAACACGAAATGGATTTAATTGAGGCCTTCACTTTGTTGCGTGATAATGTTCCGCGATTGGTTGTGAATTTATTACCCGCTCCCAATATGGTAACCACCTTGGGTCAACTACGCAACGTTCCCCTGCAATGTAAATTGGTACACACAGTGGGCTGTCGTTGTGTTTTCTCTGCTGCCCACAACGGCACTTCGCTACGTATTACTTCAGAGTATTTTACCCACTGGCAGGGGATTGATGAATATGTAGCTTCACTTCCAGCCTTTCAAAGGGACGATTTCACTGTTCTCTATCAACCGTTTATGGCAAATGCCAAATTGCCCCGACTGTCGAATGGTGATGTTGATTTGCGTTTTTTCTCCAGTGACTGCTTTCATTTCAGCCAATTGGGCCAGGCCGCTGTGGCCAATGCATTGTGGAATAATATGTTACAGATGCCGGGGCGGAAGGATGACACCATACGAGAGCCTCTGCAATATTTTGAGTGTCCCACTGCCCAAAGGCCGTACATTGCGACATTGAGGAATAGTGCTTCAGGATATATTTAAGTTTTTTTTTTAATTATGTGTAAATGTATTCTTATGGTTGTATTCTGTATTATTCCTTTATTTGTTGTGTTGTAATAAAAAGAAAAACAAATTATACCTAAGTCCATAATCCAATATGAAGGTTATCCAGAAGGTGAATTTCGCAAAAAATGCAGATTTTAAGACCTATGACAAAGGAGAATGTTTATTATAATCTATACCGAAATGTGGAAATGGTATTAATAATTCGACAATTGGCTTAGTGTAGTCGAATTAAAGATACACATCTATATCAGTCGTCTAGTAGTAGCCCTTTGGTTTATTCCGCCTGGAACAAGAAGAGACCATATCGTATGAAGCCGGAAGCGAACAATTTGCAGAACCAACGCCTTGGCTTCGTACAATCCACACCGACCGCGAACAAAATTCCTGAGTATTTCAGCATGCAAATCTTCTCTACAAGTGATGTTGTAAGACACGCGGTTCGGACTCGGCGATAAAAAGTAGATTCCATATCATTTATACAAGATGAATCGGCCAGCACTCATTGATATAGTAGATGTATTTTTCACTAAAATGATTTCCTGTAGTCAGAATGAATGAACTTTGGCATATTAATGCCTAAAATAACATTAATTCCACTTTATTATAAAAAAGTTTCCGCACAAACCGATTTGAAATTTATTTATTTTATTTTTTTTTCGTGTTTAAAATATTAAGAATTAAAAAAACTTGTTCTTAAAAAATTGTTTCCTGTTGCACGATCGAATTACCTTTTGCCTATGAATAAAATAACTTTTATTCCATTTAAATATTGAAAAAGGTTCCGCACAAACAACTTTTAATTTTTATGATATATGAAATAAAGTTACAGTATAGTCTCGATAACCCGGACACTCGTTTATCCGGACAACGCGGTAATCCGGACACTAAATTTTTTTTCGTACCTCGATAATCCGGACATCAATATTTTTTTCCTATCATGAGCATTAAATTCGTATTTATTTCATTGACGTTTTCGTTCTTAGCAATAGCAATTGGTGTATAAATAAGAACAATTAAGTTTTTCAAAGTTTTCGGTCCACATCTCGTCTTTCCGGGTAGCCACTGTTGACACAGTTATACAGTCAATATGGAATTAACTATTTGAATCTGTTGAATGATTTTTCTACCCTTCAACCTAGTGTTGTGTAGCCTATAAGGGAGACTTCTCCCATATCAATGAGTGCACCCCGATTCATATTAGCTCAATGATATGGGACCTACAGTTTATCGCCGAGTCCGAACGGCGTGTAGAGAAGTTTTTAATGGCTGAAATACTCAGGAAATGTCGCCAACATTACTGAGGGGTATTTTGCCACCGTTGAAAAGTGTTATGATGTTGCCTGGCCGGGGTATCGAACCCACGACCTGATATGTGCAAGGCGGGTGTGCATACCATTGCATTAGAATTAATAGCTTAGCTTGGAATGAATAGATTAGTTTTTAGATTTTTTAGATTCTCAAACTCATATTTTGAGTTACAGACAAAAATGGATAGAATAAAAATGCAAATTATGAATGAAAAGTTAAAATAAAAGTTAACAGTACTCTTGCTATAGGCAGAACTTACCGAATACTTTTTTGATCACTTACTTACTTAGTTGGCCCATTACAGAACATTTGTTCCATAGACCTTTCTGTTTTTCGCTTGACTTTTTGGAATACCGCGCCTTTTCATTTCTTCATCCACTTGTATTACTTAAACCATAGTAGCATCTGTTGGCCAATACAATTCTTCTTCTTATTTCACAACTGATGTTGTTTGTTGTTTTTATGGCAGTGCCGAGGTAGACGAAGTCTTTAACTACCTCAAAATTGTAGGTACCAACTTCCACAATTGGTCCGAGTTCTATGGACGCTTTGCGCGTCGACACCATCAATTTGGTCTTTTCGCCGTTTACCGCCAGACCCACTTTCGCAGATTCTGCTTCGATCTTCCTAAAGGTATCAGTTACTTCCTTTACTGATCGTCCCATGATGTCTATGTCATCAGCATAGGCAAGTAACATGTGGCTATTGGTGTAAATTTCTTTTGACATTTGCATCTCGTATTACCTTTTCCAGCAAAATGTTGAATAAGTCACACGAAAGGCTGTCTCCTTGTCTGAAACCTCTTTTGGTACAAAATTCTTCGGAGCCATCGGCTCCTGCTGCTTTATTATTCTTCAGCCGGTTGATTGCTGTTTTTACCTCATCTTGGCCGGGTGGTATACATTCTATACCATCTTCTGGGATTGGGTCTGTGGTATCGTCGTCTTCGCTACTATTGGATACCAGCAGATTGGAGAAATGTTCCTTCCATATCCTGAACACGCTATCTGTACCTGTTACCAGATTACCTTGCTGGTCTCTACAGGAAGATGTGCCTGTACCAAAGCCATCTGTTTGATGTTTTACTCTTTGGTAGAATTTTCGGACTTCATTCTGGCTCCTGTACATCTCGATTTTTCCCCACTCCTGCTTTTCCATTTCTCTCTTTTTCTTGCGGAAAATTCGTTTCTCTTCTCTCATTTTCTCCCGATATCTCTCTCGTGCGCTACGCGTTGCTACTGATTGTAAAGTAGCTCTATATGCCGCATTTTTCTCTTCGGTAGCAGCACGACACTCCTGGTCATACCGTGAATTCCTTTGTGGAGGTCTCTGGAATCCAAGTATGGATTTTGCGGCTGTTTGCATGGAGTGGGCAATAGTTTGCCATTGTGTTGTTATGTTATCGGGACAAGGAGTGCTCGCGTTAAGCAATTGGGCTAGTTGAGTGGAATATGCTGTGGCTATCTGTTGTGTTTGCAGCCTATCGATGTCCAACTTCCGCATTGTGTCTGTTCGTGCTTTATTTGCAACGTTTAGACGTGTACGTACCTTTGCTGCAACAAGGTAGTGGTCCGAATCAATGTTTGCGCCTCGGAACGTTCGTACACCCAACACGTTGGATGAATGTCTTCCATCTATCACAACATGATCAATTTGATTACTTGTTCTTTGATCTGGAGACAGCCAGGTGCCCTTATGAATATCGAGATGATTAAATCTGGCCTCATACCATTGTCAGAAGTTTCACTGTGGAGTTTTAGGCTACAAAAATACACAGGAAAAGTCACATAAATTACTGGTTGAGTAAAATTAAGAAGTAAATTTGTTAGACAGGTAGCTGCTTAAAATGGTCGCAACCCGTGATATTTGCTTATGAATTCGGTTACCGTAGATGTCAGATTATTATCTAGTAAACCTCCGATATAAATTATTTTAACTTACAAGATTATGTGTTTTTGTGACTACTCGGTAATCCGGACCATTCGATAATCCGGACATAGCCGAAACATGTGGTGTCCGGATTATCGAGACTACACTGTATATATAGACAGCGGAATCCTATGATGGTCGTAGAGAAAATCTGAATAGACAGAAACTCGTTTTATTACAAAATAAAAAGAATTAGGCCCAGAAATTTTCACATATTTTGCATGTCGTGCATATTTTGACATATTTGAACATATCTGCATAAAATGAGCATATGCAAAAATATATTCAAGGATTTGTGGTCTAAATATCCCACCGAAATGGCTGAAATTTGGTATTAAGTTTTCGTTAGGGGTATGCAACTTTACAACTGAAATTTGTCCGCATATGTCCACGTCTTCATATAGCCCCCATAGAACGGTACCTATCGATATTCAGTATTTTGAAAGATGTAGCCTCAATATCCCACCGAAATGAATGAAGTTTGGTATTTAGTCTTCGTTGGTTGTATAAAACTTTCCACCTGAAATTTGTCGGTAATATTGAAATATTTGTTGCATAAGAAAATATGTAAAATACATAAACCTTGCATATGCAAACTTTATAAATTTTGCATATGTCATATGTTCCGATTGCAATGTAATCAGAAGCCAAAAATATGCCTAGTCCCAAAATTTGACATGAATAGGACTAAAAATAGGGGTTGCATTAAATTCCGCTATCTAGTTATATAATATAAAATGATATTTATGTAATAACACTATGATAAAATTTGTGAGAACCAAACAGTCGTATGCCCCTATACCTTGTTTTCAGTTAAAAATCTGCTTACAGTGACTTCAAAAATTTTCAAAAATTCTGAAAAATAAAAACTTTAAAAGCTTTTTGTACGGAAGTTTTTTTATCGAATCCCTTTATAAATAAGATTTTATGTAATCTTATGCTTGGTTTACATTTACGAAATCCACTCGATTTCAACTGTCAATTCCTTTGTGTATACGACATATGAAAACTCATCCGAAATCCATTGAATTTCATTTGACGTTTAAATCGAGCGGATTTCGTAAATGTAAACCAAGCATTAGGTAAAAAAATCATCAAAATACAATACATTAATATTGTAGTATAATGTCATGTTCACATGAGCGTTTCAATTACGTTGTTCGCCTGTCGAACGACGTACACGAATTAACCCGTTTCCACGACACCATTCGTAATTAACAGAAACATAAACAAAATTTCCTTGATTTTTGTTTCCTTGTTTTCACGATAATTTGAACCGAAAACACAAAAAATATACATTAAATGCATAGGAAAAGCAATAGACTTTCCTTCAAATGTATCTTCTATATTTAGCTGCACACATTTCATTCATTTTTTCCATAAATTCTGAATAATTTTACATTTTCAATATATTTTTATATTTTTCTATTTTCAAAATTAAAGAGAAAGAGACATGTCAAAACAATGTTTGTGTATACCATGGTGTAAGAAAGAAGGTGATACAATAATACCAACTGATGTCCTCATTTGCTGTCAAAACATATTTTTAATCAAAAATAAATAACAAATATTTCGCTTCTATAAAAAAAATCTGTGTACAACATCTTTGTTCAAACTTCGCGAATAATATTTTAACGTTTTCTTCTAAACTATGTGGATATTTCGCGCAAAAAAAATTGACAGCAAATGAAGACTACAACCTAACGTCAACTATTGGATCACCTTGTTAAATTCGCCTTGGTGTATACAGACTTTCGGTTTTTTGTTTCCTTTTTGTTTCTGATTTTTTACGCGATTTTGAACTAATGGACAAGAAATGTGTGTGGAATTAAGAAGGAAATACATCCATCTTCCTTCTGCATCTATATATCGACGCCTCCAAACAATAGTATGCTAAGTCGACTTAGCATGTTTTCAAGTTCTTTACATTTTTGTATTTAACGTCCTTTAACTTAAATTCTGTCAAATTTTGGTAATGATCGGACAATCCGAACAGAAGTTATAAACAAATATTTACTTAGCATAGTACTGAAGGTCAAAGAAAATTCCAAACATTCAGAGCTTGTCCTGCAAAACTCGCTTTTCAGAATTAGCAAACTATTATTTGGAGGTGTCGAACGTCCTTTAACTTAAATTCTGTCTAATTTTGGTAATGATCGGTCAATCCGAACAGAAGTTATAAACAAATATTGACTTAGCATAGTACTGAAGTTCAAAAAAATTTCCAAACTTTGAGAGCTTCTCCTGCAAAACTCACTTTTTAGACTTAGCATACTATTATTTGGAGGTGTCGATATAATGTTCAGTTCATTAACTTTCATTCATATTTTTTATTTTTTCTAAAAATTTTTGTGTTTTCAACAAATTTTTCAATTTTGAATTTAGACATGTCAAAATTAATTTTTTCGATAAATTCTCTCATTTGTTAGGGATGGGACATACTTATTCGTCGTTCAGAGAGTATTTCTAATCGAACAACGTAGAAAAATCGTCGTTCGTTCATAGCATTTTGTGTGGGGAAATAAGTAATTTATTCGTAGTTATGGGTCGAACAACGAATAGAGAACGAACGACGTACCGTGGAAACGGGCTATAACAAAGTAGTATAAATACAATGTCACACATGTCGACGGGAATATTAAATAAATAAACGAATATTTTCATAACAAACCACCAACCAAGGCAAATTTATATAAGGTATATGCATGAATTACAACAACTAGCAAATTTACAAAAACAGTATTGTTGTTATTGAAAATTGATCATGTTGTTGTTGTGTTTGAAAATTCATTGTTCTACTTAATCTGGCGTTGGGTCTACTATCTCCAGTTCTGATAAGTCGAGCGCCATTATCACTGTTCTATCACACGGTTTGTTCTAATTGAGTGCTCGACTAATATGTGTGAAGCTGGCGTGCAGCTCTGTTGTCGTGCTGTGCTGCTTACGGAACCCAAGCTGATGATCGGCAACTGGATAGCTATTTCTAACGCTGGGGAGGACTAAAGCCTCAAGAATTTTTGCTACGGGCGACAAAAGCGAAATCGGTCTGTATGATTCACCTTTGCTGGCATCCTTGCCTGACTTCAGTAGGGGACCACCCTGCTGCCCTTTTTACCAGACTTCGAAAACGATCATCTAGCCGTTTAAGCATTACCAAGAAAATTCCATCAGCGATCAACGCTTTGGATGATTTAGCGTTCCTGATGACATTCGCAACATCATCCATTGTAAATTGTGAGGGTTTCTCCTCGGCAGGAAAAGATCTAATGCGAAATAGTTATTTTCTCTTCACTCTATCACTCCCGGGTTTCTCGACAAACAGTCGATTAAAATAACTTGGGCACCTTTTGGTATTATTCAGCGTAATGTTGCCAAACGTTGCTGAGGTTCGTTCTACCTTCTTCCCAAGGTTCGAGAGTTTCTTATCCGTTGTCGAAAATTCACTTATTCTGGCTCCAATGTTGCAATTTTTCAAATGATTTAGCCACTTTTCCGATTGTGCTCACCGTCTAACATGTGAACTTTAAACTGAACTGAAAATTTTCTTCTCACTTTGGGTATTCCACCAGCAGGTATATAGTGAGCGGCTGCAACAGTGAAGTTGTTCGGGTACGATCTTTCTGCTACGCAAACATTGGTAGAGTTGTTTAGATATCTGAAGCTGTGACTACTGAACTCTTTGAAACTAGGCCTATTTGTTTTTCATAATTAATGAAAATGCAGCGTTGAGAGGAGACGAAATCGGGCGGTCTGCTTATAGAGACAACTATGGGGAGATTTTCTGAACCAAGAGAAACGACGGGTTGCCAAGTGACGTACTTTGTAAGACCAGATAGCACGATGATTATAGCTAGGGGACTGCGACCCTTTCCGCTAATTCTGGTAGAAGCGTCCTCATTGACCGCTCAAATCGTAGAACTATCAATTTGCTCAGCCAGCGCTGTACCCCTCTGGTCGTATCCGAGGGCCGAATGCCACATCTCATGATGCGCATTAAAGTCCCCCAGGTCGATTATGACATTCCAAAAGCGGGCTAATGTTAGGCTCGTAATCTAAGATACAGCTATTTCTCGGCGGGATGTATAAGTTCAGCAACTCTATCTCGACAGTTCCACACCTGACTGCTACTCATATACATTCCATCTACGGGTCCTTAGAGATTGGCTCAAACGAGACAGGTCTGTATTGGACAGACTGGTGTAATAGAAAAGCTAATCCCCCACCTCCACTTCCACCGTTGTTGATGAGCTTGGTTTCTTGCACCGCCGCGACCTTGATATTCCTCCGACTCATGAAGTCCACTATTTCCTCGATCTTACATCGGAGTGCATTGCAATTAAATTGCAAAAAGGATATATTTTATGAGATTGGGACAACAACGGCTGGTGTTAAATGCTACGTGTGCGTTAGCTGTCGAGGGGACTGCGGGGGAGTTTTGTAATCTGAGGTCGAGGTAGTTTCGTATTCTGATGACGACTCACTGGGGACTTTATTCACACAGCATGCAGCAACATAGTTCCTGAGTAGTCCCTCACCTGGACAATACAAGAGCAACCCATAAATGCACCCACTCCAAAGTTTGGAGTCCAAACATCTATTGCACCTCACCGAAGGCTGGATATGGGTGAAGATGCGGATGTAACAAACCGAGCACAAATATATTGGTCCTAGGTTTTCCTCCATCCCTGCACGGACCAAAAGAATCCGCAGCAGGCATTCCGATATATGTTGCTCCCAACACAGAAAATCGAAACAAATACAAAAATATGTACACTGAGGTGGCAGCCGCTGTCCGGAACGCCGATGTTGTGTGGTTCCGGGTCAATCCGGTATGAAAGAGCCCGCTGCAGTGGGATTTACTCTGCTTCATACGTCCATAATAATATTTATTTCCTCCATGAGAGTGGGAATGCTATTGCGTCTCGTAGTAGGTGCCAGATATTGTAAACCAATTGCAAGCATCAATATCTTTTATTCAACTTTTGTTGCTGAAGTAAAATTTTTGTTTCGTGAGGGAATCTTCATTTGATCCAACCATGTAACATTTCCTCCACATATGACCACTTTTGTTTTCCTCTAAGTGCCGAACCTCGTATTGTTGCTAGTGCAAGTGGTGGCTGCTCTACTGGCATATGCATGCGTCGAGTATGCCTTGGAACATGCTTTCAACGTTTGTGACGCGAAAATGTGTACCGGCAACCAGTTGAAATACCAGAATCTCACTTCAATGCAAGTTGCTATGAATGGAATTTTGTGGTGGTGGCTACCACAATTCAGCATCGATTCCATGATGTTGTACCCACAAAAAAAATCAGAGAAAATATCTTAAATATACATACATATGTACATACTTGTGTGGTTGTCTGGGCTCAATTGTAGTAGTTATTTCCCTCTCTATCTCTTACGATAAGACTCTCGATATTCAACTACAAAAAAACATAGAAGCAATTTGTGGGCTAAACTGACGATTAACCGGCTTTTCTTTTTTGAATAGTAAAATATTTTGAATGGGAAACGATAACAGCAGCACACACTATACATACATACACACCACATATGAATCAAGAGTTAAAACATATTTAAATTTTTACATTCATCCCAAGTGATGTCGTTGTAATTTTCAGAGAGTTCTTCATTCGATGATCACTTGAAAAATAAAATTGAATGCGGACATCAGCATAAATGCATAGCATAGCCTCTTTTTTATCCATCCTCTTGTAATAATTGTTCATTTCGAAGAAGTGTTCTTCTTATTGTTAATCAGAGAAAGCTTTCTCAAATTGAATGATGATAAAGATAGCAGACGAAGATAAAACATATGTAAGCAGCCAAATGTTTTCCCCTTTATATAATATCCGAAATTAATGAATTTAATTGTTTTAAAGATTACTGAGGGTATTATGTGAAAAAGAAAAAAAATATTATTACAGAACTAGCAGACCCGGGTCCGCGTTGTTAGGCTGTCGTTTTGTTTTATAATGGCAACTTGTATGCTCTTTATACTTTACATTCCAAAAAATTTCACAAACATCGGTTCGTTATTTTTCGAGATATAACATATTTAAAAACTGGCCGTGGTCGGAGCATTGGGTCCCAACTAAGAACTTTTGTTCAGGGGCCGTTGTGTCACCAATAAATTTACAAGCCGAAGTGTTCATTAGTTTAGCAAATATAGCAATTTTAAAACAATAGGCCTATTTTCTTAGGCAACTTATTCACCCAAAGAATTGGAACATTCGAGCCGGAATAAGTGAATTATGGGCAACGGTAAAGGCACTCTCGAATCCAGAACAGAAGAAAGATAGGACCTCAGTCACTTTTGGCGATGTTACGATGACTGATCCAAAGAGGTGCTCAAGTTATTTTAATCTTTTAGGAGGGTTGGCGTTTTTTATTTGGGATGACGACTTCTATTTTGTTTCTCAAAATAGTCAGGCTTAATCCCATAGTCGTTGTTTTAATATTTTATTAAAACAACTTTAATTTATTAGTGGGAAAAAATTGGCGATGTTTACCAAGGGGTAAGGCGGGAAGACTGTCGTTTCAGATCTCGCCACAGATCTTCATCAGTTCCCTTGTTTCTTGTTTTTCAACAAGAAACTTTTTATACCCAAGTTTCAATTGCCCGCTCAATAGATACATGTGCAAAGAAACACTCTGATCGAGAATTTCTTTGGCACTACCTAAACTCGGGCAACTTCACTTGCAAACAAAACCAAATCTTTCCCACTGCTATGCGTTATTTTAATCTACAATTTGTCGAATGCTAAACCATCCAAAGCGTTAGGCTGTGGCGGAAGTTCTACGATAATGCTGAAACATCTGAATGATTCGGGAGTTGGCAAGGATGCCAGCAAAGGTGAATCGTACAGATCAATTTCGCTGTTGTCGACGGTAGAAAATACTCTTAGGGCATTACACCCCCGCAGCTTAAGAAATAGTCTTCATATTGCCTATCTTCATAATGGGTTCCCTAAGCACATCAGTACTACAATAGCGCTGCACGCCATCTCCACACAAATTAGTCGACGAAACTACCAGAAAAAACCGAAAGGTAGGAGTGTGTTGGTGGCGCCCAACTTATCAAATACCTGTTCTCGTTCGTACATATAATTGATTATTTATTGTTTTAAGCTTGACCGGAGGGTAGTAGCTCGTTATTCATATCATGCCCGAAGTCTGGAAAACGGGCAGGGTGGTCCAACAATTTAAGCCAGGCAAGGATGCAAGCAAAGGTGAATCGTACAGACCTCGCCTTTTCGCTTTGGTCGTCTGCAGTAAAGGCTCTTGAGGTGTTACTCCAACCCAGCTTCAGAAATAACTATTCAGTTGCCGTTCATCGACATCGTAAGCAGCACAGGACTCAACCAGAACAAGCCGCCGTGTTTGTGGCGCTCGACTTAAAAAGCCTTTGAAACTGGCAAGCACTCCACACTGTTTGAGGACAAGGAACAGACTACCCTGCGGTCTAGATTGAAACTAGCTCTGTGGACGCCAGTCATATCTGGAATTCAGAAACACGAAGTCAAAGCCCCATATAGTTAAACAGGAAGTTAACAAAGGTTGGTGATATTGCAGGAACTGTTACGTTTCCACTCTCTCTAGGCGGCATTGAGATCGTTACGTATACGGATGAATGTACGACCTTGGCGTCAGGTATCTACCCTAATGTCATTTGTAAAAGGCTGAACTACTATTTGAGCGATCTTAACACCTTTTCCGCGCGAGGAATATGCAAATATCAACCAGTAAATCTACGACCACTCTGTTCACCACATGGACTGCAGAGATGAGCGCAGAACTGATCGATGGTCGAACAGAATTTCGATGGTCGTTATACAGAATGTTCATCTCGTCCGCGCATGCCATAGCAATCTACGACAAGCTGAAATGTAGAAACAAGGTCCTCAAGTCCCTAGCCGGCAGCACTTAGGGTGCAGATAACAAATTATTGTTGACCACATATGTATGTATGTATAACTCGATTGGTCGGTGGTAAGCTGTGCGGCGCCAGTGTGGTCCACGAGTGTAAGTGCAACGCAATGGAAAATTATTCAAATCCCTCCGAACGCCACTCTGAAAACTGCTGGAGTACTTGCAGGGTGTTACCGAGAGAGTCATCCTAATCACCAAATGGTGGAATAGAACCACAAGAGGCATGTGAAGAAGCATCTTCATGATCTAGAGAGAGAGTTGCCCAATGATGCAAGAGAGACACCCCACAACAGCAGACCTATCAAGCAGGTTTGAGTAGCATTCACACTGATGCAGTCGCAGATGCCATAAACCGCTGTCAAATGAATGCGGTCCTTGGAGTACATCGTCAAATATCACAGAAGCCACAACAAATCAGAGTAGTCTTGGCTCAACTACGTTCGGAATGGTGCAACCGTTTAAATTCCTGTAGGGCAAGGATGGTTGACACCGTACAAAACATGACATGCGTCAGACAACGTACCTTTGGGATTACATAGAGAACTCCAAGACAGTTGTTGTTCTCCACCGAGTTTGCAGGTATATCCCGCAGGCACCAATTCGAAGATCCACGGTATGAGTTTCACTTCCCACTTAGTAAGGGTAATGACGCCTATCATAGACCATTCTAATCACGACAATTACATGGATAATTTTGGGGAATCTCAACTCTCCATACCATCACAGAGGTGAACAGGTCTTGCTTCCAGCAGTGAGAAGGCACACAATCGCATATGAACATATGCTAGTATTTACTTACGTTGGGCGCCACTCTTTTGCCTAAAATAATTGTTATATGTGAGTTTATGGACGAATAATGTCCTCTTCATAAACCCAATACGGCCTTTAATTAAAAATATAACAAAGTATTAATGAAGAGGATATTATTCGACAATAAACTCAACGTAAAAATACCGACATAAGTAATAATTCTTTTATGTGCCTTCTAGGGCACAGAATTCATAAATTAAACATATGATAGATAGAACATGTAGCAATTTCCTTGGCCCTATTTTCAATCTAAAATCGCGTAACCTTCATTAGAGGTTAAATTACTTGTTTTTTAAGTTTTCCTCTCTATTTTCAATTATCGTGTTTTTTAAGATTATCAATATTTATGATATACGAGACGTCACAATAAAGAGCCAAAGATCGTGCATGCTTTCCCCATTTTCTTCAAACCACTTACAATAATGACAAATCAAAATAAAAAACCATAAACTATCCAAACACCTAAGCCCATGGATAAAATATGCATGGCTTTGTTTTGGGAAACCCTATAAACAATTATGGTCTGCTTCGAATTACTTACTTTCAAATACAGTGAAGATTCTTTAGAATGACTACATCACGTTTTTGGTACTCTTCACGGGTGACTTTCAAATTACGTTTCCGTTTTGAAAATAAACAGATTGATGTTTTGTTAGGTTTTTCCCATACGCCACTGTAAATGGAAGGGATCGATGATTGTTCGTTCATCTTAAAACAATTGATCATTTGAGACAAATAGAAAGAGTCTCCTCTATTCGTCACTTAATACCTTTGGAGTGGCATAGACTCACGCGTCTCTTCAGCACCTAAAGATCTTTTTCGTTTTGTGGAAAATGCAGTTCAATGTGGAAAATAAATATTTAAACTAACACTTGTATGCGTGAGTGAGTCTGTCTAAACAAATACTTTTGTACATTCGTACATGTGATATGTACGTAAGTGCAGACATACCTATTTAAATAGTCTGACACCGCATTGTGCCACAGTTATTTCAATATTCATTATAACCCACATGTTGTGCATGCTACGTGCCTATCATGGGTTTTGTGTAACGTTTGTGACCTGTCAAGTGACAAAGGAAACGAGAAGAAATAGGGATTTTAATTTATTTCGAAATTTTCGTATTGATATCTGCACAGGAAGTATTTTTGACCGCTGTTCCCATACAAGTTCGACCACAGTGCGGTGGTTATATCTGTCGAACTGTCGCATTCTCAACTAATGCCGGTAAGAATGTCTGTATTGACCGAGCAAAACGTATAGCAATTAAATTGCTCAGCCTGCACTATACCCCTTTCGTCATTATCTAGGACCAAATGCCATAACTCAAAAGCGGACTCATGTTGGGTCAATAACATGGACTACAGCTATTAATCGATGCGATGTATATGTTAAGCAACTCTAACTAGGCAGTTCCAGACCTGACTACTACCTCCATACATTACATGTTCGGGTCATTAAAGTTAGGTACAAGCTAGATCGGTTTTTATGGAACTGACTTTTGCAACAGGAAAGCTAATCCCCCATCATCACTTCTGGTGCGATCCTTCCTCAGTATGTTGCGCCAGCATAGAGAAGAAGGCCTCAGGACCGGGCCCCCAATTAAGCATATAAAACATTTTTTGCGGCAGTGGTGGGAAAATGCCTTATGTATTCACGTTAGGCCGTCACTCAACGTGGTAATCGATCTTCCTACAGACTAAAATCCACCTCCTCTCCTCTGGGAGTTGCATCCACCTCGGCACAGCTTTTTCTCAACCTTTTCCATTGTTTTGTCGTCCTTGATATTCGTGGATGTTTCGCTGATCCTGCAAGGCCAATTGTATGGCGATGGAATAAAAAGCGTTCCGTGAATCCTTCCCAAAGTTTTGGTCTGATGGAGGATAGGAACGATATTAATCTTAATGACATTTTGGGGGAATTCCACTTACACGTACTGAGGAAACAGAGTCCCACTCCAACCGGCGCGTGGCAATAATTTCGTAATATATCCATCGTATACTGTTTGACATGTTGAGAAGCCCGTCCATGACGTGGGAAACAGATGCTGATCGCTCGCTTCGAGTCAGACGCTCTCAGGACAATCCCTGCGGACATATAGGACAATTAACAAGACTTAAAAACTCACAGCTCGATTACATTATTGCAATTCAATAACATAAGCATACATTCTCCGTGTCTTCTCTTTTTTAGGTTCATAGTTAGTTCAGTTCACATGCACGCAGAGAAAAAATATTTTTCGCTTTTGTTCCAAAAATGTAATTGTTTTGTTCAAACATTGTAATCCAAATCCAAAAATACCATCTTTTGTTCCAAACATAGAAAACAAAAACAACTTTCGAATTTCCGCAATATTGTAAAAATCGTTAACAATACCGATTGTAGGAACTATCATAATCTAATTTTGTTTACAAAAAGTATTGTCAACCCAGAAAACCAGCCCAGAAATTTTTGATTTGAGTGTATATACTTCTCATATACACTTTTCACATAACTTGGATATAAATGTCGCGTATAATATTGCAATCATTGATGAACACAATACATGGTTTGCTGCATTGGCTGACAACAAAGACAAACAAAAAGCCACAGCACCCACCATAACAAACTCCGGTATAACACCATACCTCAAAGCACAATGAAGATAGAAGAATGAAATAAAACAGAAACAAATAAAAACAAGAGTCTCATTGTTGGTATACATACACACAAAAACAAAGATAAAGGCATCATGTCATACAAACACAAAACTCACCATAATTGTTTTTTTTCAACACGGCATCGAATAGCAAGAGTAGAGAAAAAATTGTCGAAGAAAAGAGAGAACTATTGTCCAGTTGACAAAAACTATTTTTGGATTTAACAAAACCCAATTGTTGGAAGCACAATACTACATTTAGAATTTAACAATATCTTTACAATACATATTTTGCTCTTCGAATATTGTTGGATCAATCATATTTTTTTTCTCTGCGTGTGGTAATATTTTTCCGCATTGTCTTTCTTAATAATTGCTAAAATATCATCTAGTCATTTGGCTACATTTTTTTGATACTTATGTCTTTAAGTTGTAGCTCATCTATGGTTTCGTCAAGTAGGTGGTCTAAAACTATATCTGCGATTGAAGGTGAAGGAGGGTTTCCCATGGGCATTCCATATATTCATTTGTAGTTTGCACAATAGGTACTGAACACCGGTCACTCACTTGACGTTAACAATGTCAAAATATTATAATATATAATTGTTCCACAAACATCCCATAAGGGGCAAGGGGGACTTCTCTCATATCAATGAGTGCAACCCGATTCATATTAGCTCAATGATATGGGACCTACAGTTTATCGCCGAGTCCGAACGGCGTGTCTAAGACACCACTTTTGTAGAGAAGTTTTACATGGCTGAAATACTCAGGAAATGTCGCCAACATTACTGAGGGGTATTTTGCCACCGTTGAAAAGTGTTTTGATGTTGCCTGGCTGGGGAATCGAACCCACGACCTTATGTGTGCAAGGCGGGTGTGCATACCATTGCACCACGGTGGCACCCGTCAAATTATTAGACGAAGAAATAAAGGAGATAAAGAGAAAACGTGCTTTGGATGCGAAAAGTACTGCATTAAATACGCGCGCGTCCTTTTGCAAACATTATTTGTGAATTCATAGAAAAATATGTAGGGGGCTATTCTGAAAGTAAAGTCCCCGTAAGTTCTCTCACTCTCTCTTTTAAGTTGAAATGGCGGAAAGACAAAACTCACCGGTAAATTTCGTTCAAAATAAAGCCGTTAGTGCAGCGGCACTTGGGATAAAACTGAATTTTTGGATGTAAACTTTTTGCTGGAAGGTATGACAACAAGATAACTTTATTTACAAGGTTAGTGGATAGATATGAGGTTTATTCCGTAGTAATTTGCTCAGATTGTATTATCTGCCTTTTTATGTATTAGCTATAGACTACTGATCGGTTTTAGTTTTAAAAAGACAGCATACTCCCTTCGTCTATGCGTCTGTCGACGCTTTTGTATTTAACGGGTTGGAAAAAAGACTCTCATTAAAAACGACTAAATAAGGTCATAAAACTGATCTTATTTGCTGGTCAAATATCACATCCATTTGTAATTTACTTTATTGACACCCGTGCCCTACCGCAGATTATTTA
Source organism: Musca autumnalis (assembly GCF_047663935.1). NCBI lineage: Eukaryota > Metazoa > Arthropoda > Insecta > Diptera > Muscidae > Musca > Musca autumnalis. The sequence goes on from NW_027411977.1 coordinate 183,354,778, forward strand.
TTTAGGATTTACGAATGGTTTCACATATGTAGGTACACATGTATGTAGTATATGTGATTGTCAATAGTCGGAAGAGTTTAGAATATGCTGGACACATTGATTAACAGAGTAATTAGCAAGATCTTACTACACATCATACTGCAAATGACAGACAGTAATTAAGTCATGCTAATTAATCGTTAGTTGTAGTCATTGTCATCTCCTTGCCTCTTAATGCTAACCATTTGGATGGAATATCATCTGCTGTCAATATGGATATCCTTGAGTTGGTCTACGATTCACATCACTTCGGATAGGGTAAAGGCAAATCAATCAAATCCAGCCAGAAACACATCGCCTGTGTTTTTTTATTCTTCTTTTATGTTTTCATATGGGTGATTTGACTGATCTCGGCATTACTTCTGTAGATACATATGGGCATGTAAATGACTTTTAAGAGTACAAGCATACATACGTAGGTATGTATCTACATTTACAAGTATGACATGCATTTATCTTTCTATGTTTGTTTTTCATTAGGTATTCAGTTATTCGTGTGGGTTTTCATTCATACGGAAAATGAGAAGAGAAAAATAAGAATAAAAAAACTCTGGAGTGGTCTGAAAATGCCATGGATATTTTTAGGTCTTTAAAGAAAATCTTGTCATAAATCACGTGATTTGCTGTATTTTTTCATTGATATTTTTGTTTTTCTTATTTCTCGATCGAAAATACATTCAAACAAATACAAGGCATTCAAGCATGTGCACACAAAGTGTATTGAACTATGTATTTGGGTGTCATTAATTCGTCTACCTCTGTCTGCAGGTAAAACAATTGTTCAAGCCTGTTACCAGTTTGAAATCCGATTTTGTTTTTCTTTTTTCTTCAATTCTAATTTGTGGTTGATTCAACATGCATATGTAGGTACATACATATTTCATTTTTGACAATGTGGGCTATGTTATAAAATTTCAATTCTTCAGTATTGTTTTTTATTATGAAAACAAAATAAAACCCGACATTAAAATTCATTTTTATGCGGGGGACACTAATTGAATATGGTCGTTTAATGTGTTACAGAATAAACTATGTTTTATTATATCCACTGTCTTTTAAATTGGGAGCCACAAAACAAACCAGTTTCCTATTAAAACTATTAAAAAAATCATTATTTGATTTCTTATAATACGTTTTAAATAAAATTTCTTGTAATACCTATGCTGTGATCGTATAATACACGAATTATAAATTCGAAATAGCTCTAAATAGGTCTGTCTGGTTACCCTAATAGTACGGTTACACTACAGTTTTTTTCCGGGTTAACCCACTCCGAGAGGATTTATTTGACGTCGGCGCTATGGAATTGACATTTGAAATCCAAACGCACTGTGTTAATCCAGTTAAATGTAACCGGGGTATAAAACTTGTACCAATTGTTGCTGGAAGACGTCTGTTAACACAAAAATCCAGCCAAAGTGAGCGATTTGAGAGATACATTTTGACAGTTCTTTTACTGAGAGTTTGCAAATTCTTGCTGGACAAATTACTTCTAGCAAGCACTTGCAACTCTCCTTCTTCCTGAAAATAATCAATCAGCTGTTTTTAATTATTCGATGATTTATGTTTGTGAAAATTAAAAACAATTGTATTGTGGAAATGGCAAGCCTAATTGTATTGTTTTTTTTTTTCGGAGAACAAAGTTGCAACGTGGAAAAATTCCTTTATATACTGTAAACCTAAAGAAATTGAAGGCCATGATATGGCTGTAATCACCTCAGAAAACATTGAACTTCTCTCCCAAAAAAAAAAAAAAGAAATGAAATCTTCCCAGCTTGCCCATATCAGTAGCGTTTGGTAGATATGTACCACCTTAAAATGTTTGATTGAGGCAGCATGAGGCAGTACATAATAACAGTTTTTTGGACATGCCTATGGCGCCATGGGTCAATAACAAAGATTTCCATTACCATTGCGCCGAAAGGCAATGTACTCTAAACATACAAATGGTATAAAGTGAATAAAGAAATGGTGAATATGCCTGAGGCACCAATCAAGTGTTGATAAAAACAGTATTTTTGCATTTTGCGAACAATGCAATGCAGATTAACCAAATTTATGAAGTGATTTTTTTTGATTGCTTATCGCAAATGGTAAATTAAATATAGACCGGCATTATGATTCGCCAACAGAAAGTAACTTACATTTTCGATTAGGTTAGATAATTGAACACACGATCGTATAATGTACACAGTTGAAGGTTACTGTTGAATTCAAATAAAATTTGATGCCTCACATTACATTTACATATAACTGGAATTACTGAATCCAATGGATTTAAACTGCCAAAACGGTTGCGTATAACTAAAATAAACTTTTATAAAGGAGATTAATCCGACAAAAGCTCTAATGTAAACATGGCGTCAGTATATCTGCTACGTCTTTATAATCTCCGACATGGAGTATCGTCTTCGAAAGCTGTAGTTTAAATTTTGTATTTTGGCATCCAAACTCTACACAAATGAATGCCAGCCAGAGCTCCGATTTGCTAGTTTTTACTCGCGAGTGAAAAATACCTGCGAGTGGGAGTACTCGAAGAGTACGAGTTTTACAAGAAGTTTACTCTCCACTCTTTTGTTTTATTTGGGAGCACTCGCGAGTACTCTTGGTTTAAAAATAAGAGTGCGAGTGAGAATACTCGAAATAGAGTACGAGGTTGCTCGAAGAGTAAAATCGAGTGAACAAATATTATTTTTGCTGTTTGTGTTGTTGCGTGTGTAGTAGCAAACAGGTTTTGATGTTCCTGTGGACTGAATATGGAAAGAGCAAGTTGTTAGGAGGTCCAGAGGAGGTTGTTCCGAAGTTCGGAGGAGGGTGCTCGGAGGTCCATAGGAAGGGGTTCGGAGTTCCGAACAACCTCCGACCACCCTCTTCCGAACTTTGGAACAACCTCCGAACTTCGGAACAACCTCCTCTGAACCTCCGAAATTCTGAACAACCTAATTCGAACCTCCTAACAACCTCATCCGAACCACTGAAGACACAAACGGTCAAAAAATAAATAATTTGTTCCTACTCGATTATACTCGATTTTACTCTTCGACTAAACCCGTACGCTATTTCTAACATTTTCACTCCCACTCGTTTTTTCTTGCAAAACTCGTACTCTTCAAGTACTCGTACTCGCAAGTAAAAACGAGCAAGTCTGAAATATGCTTCGCGAGTGACGAGTAAAAGTAGAGTATACTCGATTTATTTTTTCTACTCGCGCGAGTACTCCCCCTCGAACTCGCTCGAATTTCACTCAGGAGTAGAATTCGAGCGAGTATTTCGGAGCTCTGATTCCAGCCTCGGTTATATGTGAACATAGACATATATATTGTAAATAGTAGTTTGACCACCATTATTATAATATCACGTTTGCACTTAACAGGATTAAATAAACCCACTGGGTTTCAAATGTCATTCAATAGCGCAAACGTCAAATAAATCCTCATAAAGAAGTTTTACCCGGTAAAAAGCTCTAATGCAAAGGCCGTTTAAGTCTTCTTTTGTTATAGTTTTATTCCGAACAGATTTATAGCGTTCCAGTTAACTTAAAGTTAAAAGTTATAATTAAATTTCAAGGAGGTCCTTCTTGGCATTAAATATATTAAAGTGAAAATTATATTTTCAAGAATAGGCAAGAATAGGCTTCTTGTCTTTGAAGGGTATCACCTCACATTTGTCGACGTTTAAAAGCATTATCCATATTTGGAAGTATTCAGGGGTTTGATCCAAATATGTATGAATTTAGTGTGTTATTAGTGTTCCTTTTGTGCGCTCCTGCTGCAGCGACAGAAATGTCATATACATAAATCACTAATAAATATATTGAAGAGGACAAGAGTCTTGACCCTTATAGAACTCCAGCATTGACTGCCCTGTCTGACAAATAATCCTCTTCTCACCATAAGACTATTTACGCTACGAAACTAGTCAGTAGCCTATCCTTCTCATTTTATTGCGATAGTTATACCCTTGTTATTTAGAGCTCTGGTCACATATTCCCCTAAGGCCATTTTCATAGAATATAATCTCTCATATTTCATAGAATATAACAAAATCAAATAGCTTCCCGAATGCTGAAAGTAAACTAATTGGTCTATAACAAACGCAGTCGGGTATTGCAATAGCCCTTTTCCACGAAACCGGAAAATAGCTTTGGTTTATGCAGTGATTGAAGAAAATCGCAATATGTTCCTAAGAAGCACCACCTGTACTCCCTAACACAATGTCATGGATTCCATCGTGTCCTGCGATTTTATCTTCTCTTCAACACTTCCCCAGTATTGAAAACTTTAAGGAATTTATTCCGCCTCATTTATTATGGATCATCTGATCATCGTTATAGTACGGTTACATTAGAGTTTTTTCCCGGGTTAACCACCTTAATGGGGATTTATTTGACGTTTGCGCTATGGAACATTTGAAACTCAAACGCACTGGGTTAATCCGGTTAGGTGTATTATAATCGTTTCATTTTAAATCGATACATCACTTTTGACAGCATTTCTAAGAGAAGGAATATCATCTTACGCGCTCTGTTGCCAGATATGCAATCTAAAGTTTGAATTCATAGCCCCGATTGCCATCAACATTGGTACCAATTAAAATCACAGAAATATCAATATTAGATTAATACTATGTTTACATATACGAAATCCACTCCATTTTATCTGTCAATTCCTTTGTGTATACGTCAAATGAAAACTCATCTGAAATCGATTGGATTTCATTTGACGTTTGAGCAATGGAATTGACAGTTGAAACCGTGTGGATTTCGTAAATGTAAACATAGTATAAGATCCCGTATTGACTCCGTTTGACGTATTTGTGGCATAATATTTAAATCATTGCAGCCGATTAAAAAATCCAAAACTATCATTAACAACTTTTTAGTTCTGGAACAGCGCTAAAAAGTTGTTAACTTATGCTTGGTTTACATTTACGAAATCCACTCGATTTCAACTGTCAAATCCATAGGTTAAAAGTCAAATGAAATCCAGATGAAATTTCATTTGGCGTTTGAGCTATGGAACTGACAGTTGAAATCGAGTGGATTTCGTAAATGTAAACTTAGCATTAGAAAAGTGTAGTGGTGTTTGAATAACTAATGATAATAAAGTAGAGTTGTGTAGTTCCGGAACGAACTAGTTCCAAGGAACTATTCCGGACAAGGAACTATTGGAACTATATCCGGCTCCTACATTTATATTGTTCCTTTAGCTCATATAGTTCCAGTCGTGCATATAATTCCTTTCATTTGTACAATTCATTTTCTTTATTTAATTCTACACTCACTTCGATCTTTCACGTTCGGTTCCTTTATCATTCAGATGCGGCCACATTGTTAAATAAACGTAAATCACATCCTCGTTACATCGCTTCAATTTATTTATTTTTATGTTAATTCATCCACCAAAAGATGAAAACAAAGAAAAGATTCGTTAAACTACTTCACTCGCGGAACTATTTGGAACGAAGGAAATAAAAAGAACGATAAAAGAGAAAGATTCATTGAACTTTATCGCTTTTGGAACTATTTGGAATTATAGAACTATATTAAGGAACTAGTTCCTTTTGGAAAAAGGAACTGGAACGATCGATCCTCTCCGGGAACTAGATTGCCCAACTCTATAACAAAGCACTGTAGAATCGTAACATAATCGGGGAATAAAACAACGTATACACCAGGTTAAATCAAATCCAATTCCGTAACTATAGCTTCGTTCCAATACTTTTTTAATGAGAAAAGTGTCAAAAGAGCAAACTGTCGAAAATAAGTTTCATATACACATTTTTCCAAAAATGTACGGGAACGGAAAAATGGCAGAAACGTAAAAAAAACTTTAACGTAATTTTAACTTTTGTCGATATTGGGTCTGTTATGCTTGGTTTACATTTACGAAATCCACTCGATTTTAACTGTCAATTCCATTGCTCAAACGTCAAATGAAATCCAATCGATTTCAGACGAGTTTTCATTAGACGTATACACAAAGCAATTGACAGATGAAATCGAGTGGATTTCGCAAATGTAAACCAAGCATTCGATAACTTCGTACTAAAACTTCATACAAGTACTTGCAACTACTTCTCAGTTCTATTTTACTGAACAAGTTCGTTATTAAACAGCATTTTGTAAAAGTTTGTACAAAGTTGTACGTCATTTATTTGACAGATATTGTATGGAATTCACAAATTAAATAATAATAATTAATAATTCACAAATTAAATAAGACATGTTAAATTTAAAATGTATTTAAGTATTAAAAACTACTTCTGTAGTTGGAAATCTTATATGGTGGATAATAAGCTTTGTTCCCGAAATAAAAAGTTTTTACAATTTTTACGACTTTTACACATTTTACTCGAAAAACCGTTCCCGTACACAAAAAAGTTGTAAACTGTTCACTTCTCTTTAAACAAAAATGGCGCTGAATTACGCTCTCTTTAAAAACTTTTTACTCGACAAATTTGAGCGTGTAAAAATTAGTAACATGGTTGTCGGGGTCTAATTGGCTGGTACGCCGACTTTGACATTTGTTCCAGTTTTTTTGACGTATTTTCCATTTTTCCGTTCCCGAACTATTTCAAAAAACTTTTGTTTGAGAACAATTTTTTTGCAAGTTCTCTCTTTTACGAGTTTTACAATTAAAAAGTACGGGAACGAAGCTATATTGTCTTTATAGCTGCAGATACTCTCCGAATAATTTTCCTTGCCGTAGATATCTATTATTTGAAAGAGATGCATAAAATCGAAGTATTATTTTTAAAAAACAAGTAAAAAAGTGTCAGTCGGCTTTACCGACAGAGGTATACCCTCAGCCAATGTGAATTGAAACTTTCATCTACGGATAGATAGAATGTATTTAGCGTCTCTTCACAATGTTGTGGCCCTTTTTCAACATTTGAACTTGCCGACAAAAATGTGGATTAGGAATTAACACAAATGTTGAACTTTTGTGGGGGAGGTACCCTTAGTGAGGACCGATATGGGCCATTTTGGAAGTTAAACTAAATTTTGACAAAATATTAGGAGATCCAAAGTTTGGACCAAATTGGTTGCACCATTCAAGTGATATCGTTCTAACATTTTAGTGACATTTTTTAAATATTGGGGAGAAGTACCGGAAGTTGGGGACCGGTATTGCCCCATGAAATTGAGTTTGGATGAAATATGACGAAGGCCAAATGTTGCACCAAATCGGTTCGAGGGCCGCATATGGTGACATAGGCTTTTTACATATTTCGGGATGTTTTTCCAAGAAATATGGACCTGCTCCCGAAAAAACTTTTACCGTCGCAATGGAGGTAGCGAATGCAAATCGCTTCAACAAAAATCAAAGTGATTCGAGAGCAGGTCTTAAAGTGAACTTATCCGAAATTTTGTGTGGGAGGTACCCAAAGGAGTGCACAAATATAGTCCATATTCGAACCTGATCTATATCTGGTGTATATATATAATATGCGCAGAGTATGGATTACATCAGTCACTCCCTTCAAGAGTTATCGTCCGCATATTTTTTCCGAAGATTTTTGAATTTTTGTGAGGGAGGTACCTGAAGGGGTGGACCGACATGGTTTATCTTCGAACTTAAACTACGTAAAATATTACGAAGGCCACATTTTGGACCAAGTCGGCAGATCCGTTCGAGAGTTATCTTGCGCTCCAACCACTACACACGGTGTCATAGGGTTTTTTGCAACTTTCAGGCTATTTTCTCAGGAAGTACGGACTTGTTTTTTTTATGAAACTTGTACCGTCGTATGGGGGACAGCGAATACAAGTTGCTACAACAAAAATCAAAGCGATTCGAGAGCAGGTCCTAAACTGAACTTTTCCGAAATTTTGTGTGGGAGGTACCCGAAGGAGTGCACCGATTGAGTCCATATTTAAACTTCATCTAAGTCTGGTAGAACTTTCAAGATGTACAAAGTGTGGGCCAAATCGGTTACTCCCTTCAAGAGTTAGTGTGCGCACAAATTTTCCGAACTTTTGTGGGGCAGGTACCGGAAGGAGTGGACCGATATAACCCATCTTCGAACTTAAACTAAGTTTGGGCAAAATATTACGAAAGCCAAATTTTGAGCCGAATCGGTTGCTCCGTTCGAGAGTTATCGTGCGCACCAGCCAAACAGACAGGCGGACGGACATTGCTCAATCGACTCCAAATTGTCTGAAACACATTTCGTCCAAACATACGTGGGGTCTAAAACCATTATTTCGATGAGGCACATTTTGGCCGTATGAAAGTGTATATACCCTCGTTAGCATAAATGCTAAGGGTATAAAAATGCATATAAAGTAACAATGGTTGCCAAAAATTATCTATCTATTTGAAGTGTTGACTTGTATTCAATCTTTTCAAATACCATTTTAGCACTTCTCATTCACTCTCACTTCTTACGAACTCCATATCATAACACGTATTAAAATGATCACTCCTGAAATTACATACCAAATTTTCATTGGCTATAGGTATGTGTTAACTCATAGATATCTATCTACTCATTGAAATTACGGGCTTCATAGGTATGTATATGAAACCACTAAGACTAAACGCCTGTTAGATCTACATACATATATTGTAAGAAAATGACAACTTAAATCGACTGGATTTGCTAAATTCAGAATAGTCTAAACGTACTACAATCCAGTGGTTTAATCTTCAACAGTTTACACGTATACATACTTAGTAATTTTACGAATTCTGTGATTATTTGGGCCCTGTAAAAGTTGTTTTCCCCGAACGTGTATTCTGTTTCCTTCATTTTGGGAATATTATTGAAAACAAGTAGGTATATCTGAATAATTAATTTTTAACCATGTTTTTTCTTATTTCAACTACCTGAGTACGAATTTCATTATGTGTTTAACATAATTTAAAATAAACACATCATTATTTGAGTCCCGCAGTTATTGACATTTCTACTCTCAGGTATTGACGAGCTATATTTCTGATGTATTTTAACTTTAACAATGTTTTTGTTATGTCAACATTGTCAGGAATATTGATCTTTGTAATGAATTTTTTGGTCAAGACAGGTTATTCGAAATAAATAACTCAACAAACAATATCTGAAACGCATTCATAATGTTGATGACAGAATTTCTTTACAAAAAGAAGTGATGCTTCGACAAAAAAAAAATGTACACACAAGCATACAACTGAATAGACAGTAGGCACTGAATATTCGTTGCATTGAAATGAATAATTGCAGTCAAGAATTGAGAGTTGTTTAGAAAGTACATAAACATTGATATACTATACAGGGAACAGATACTTATGTACATAAAATAAAAACTAAAAGGAGAAGGAATAAACGGGACATTTTTATCAAATCGATGAGGGTAGTAACAAGAATTCTTCGTGATGCTGTTTAAGAAGTTAGGAGCTGGCAATTATTCCGTGAAATAAAAGCTTCAGTATATCGCTCATAAATTCCTTTTAGGTTCTGAAATATCCGAAATTTGGAAATACATTTTTTAGAAAGTAGCAATGCAGAGATCTTTATAAATAATACTATGTTTACATTTATGAAATCCACTCGATTTCAACTGTCAATTCCATTTCTCAAACGTCAAATGAAATCCAGTCGATTTCAGATGAGTTTTCATTTGATGTATAGGCAAAGGAATTGACAGTTGAAATCGAGAGGATTTCGTAAATGTAAACGGTCATCCATCATAATAACAAGCGAACTGCTTAAACCTAAAGAGTACTTTCAACAGCAAAATTAATTTTTAAAATTTTAAACTCGTGATTGGCTTAATTAACTTCGCATTACAACCTTCGTAAAACGACAATTGCAGTTAAGAAATCCATAAGAATGTACGCAGAATCCGGGAATAATTTTGTGTGTTCAGCATGTATACACACAGCTTCCAACTCCACCCTTTTTTTTGTCAAATGCATGCAATCACCCAAACCACAACAATTGTTGTTTTCGGGATGCTTTTCACATTCTTCGTTCTCTGTTTGACGTTATATTTTGTCAAACAGCAAAACCTTTAGAAAAAAATGATGGTTCATTACGGTTGTGTTGTGTTGTGGTGGTTGTTTTGCGAGTTTCCTTTTAATTCCATTTTTATATTTGCTTGAATTACCTTTACAGATTTTGCGCGATCTCTATAGAGAAAGAGAGTGAGATTTGTCGTGTGTAAATCAGGTATGTCCACAAAATATGGGCTAGTGATATGAGGCTTTCTTTTATTTGCAACCTTTACAACGGCACTGTATTAAAATCAAATGGAGAAATTGTTGCCACGATTATGAATTTTGGTGAGCATGCTTGGTGTAAATACGTCAGTGATGGCAAAATATTAATGTTGCCACACAAACTTTTAAAGCCAATTTATACTGTAGCTTTTTGTCGGGTTAGCCTTCTTTGTTAGGATTTATTTGAAGTATAAGCAATGGAATTGACGTTTGAATCCCAGTGGATTTATTAAATCTGGTCATATGTAAACGTACTATACCGGCATGCCACAGATTCCGATCGGAATGGTTTCAATTCCGTTATTTCATTTCGATCGTTTTTGTTTTAGCTTCTTCAGATCTCGATCGATTTGGAGAATTCCGAAAATCTTATTATTTAGTATAAATATGGCAACATTAGAGGAATAAAAAGAAACAAAACAAAAACATATGATTAGAAAACTATGTAGAAGTGGGAATTGTGAAAATATTGTGCTTAAAGAAAGCTTTTTTAATTAATTTTTATTGGATTTTCAATTTTTCTATTGTTTTTGTAATTGAGGCGAAAAAAATCAACATAACTTTGAACAATACCTTGTTTGAGTTCTTTCTTATTTTGCTTTCTTTTACCATTGCTCATTGCTTTAATTTATTATTCGTAATGTCATTTTGTATATTTTTTACAAATTTACAACGAAAACATTATGTGGCAATACTTTGTTAATAATTGGTTTCATTGATTGAGAAATAATGCAAATGTGCGATTTTTTTAAATAAAATGATAAACAAATATAAAATTAAATGTGATTTTGTTAATAAAACAATATTTTTATTATTAAGTGTTTTTGAGCGTTTTAAAGTGATATGATTCCAAAAAATACAATTCCACTTGAGAAACAAAAAGTGGTTTCATTCCGAAAAAAAATTTCGTTTTTCGGTTTCTGAAGAAGCTAAATAAGGAATCAATTCCACTTTCGATCGGAATTGGTTTCTGTGACATGCCTGTATATTATATTTACCCCCTGTTTTTGTAAGTATTTTTTGTTCGTTCGTCTATATCGTAATAATTTAGGGATCCATAGCTCAGCCTCCAGATGACATACGGACTAATTTTTCGTAGTTATATAGTTCGTAGTTATATAGTTAGGAATTCCTCTTATAAAAATCAGAGCTCTACATTTGCGCTGAGGTGAGTAAATCGATCTACAAAAATTTGACAATTCGTGTGAGAAGAATAAAAACTTTTACAAAAACAGGAGGTTAGTATTGTTATTCCTCTCCAATTATTGCTGCTAATTAGTTCTCTGTTCCAGAACCTGCAAGAAGCGACTAATTTTTACAACGATAACATTTTTTCCTTTATGTTATCGGAAAAAATAGTAGTACATATTAGTAGATTCGTGCAGTTCTGGAACAGACCATAGGTTGCCCTTTTTACAATTCCTTCTACAAACTTTCTGGAAATTGCTCTTATTGCAAGGATTCCACTATGAATGGGAGCATGATTTGAACCAGACTACAGGGTCCACTTGCAGAATTTCAATGCTTTATTTCATCGCATGAATTTTATTGCTATTAAGGTAGAAACACAATGAAATACGCCGCTTTTTTTACCCTCAGTTTCATGTAAAAGATTAAAGGCCAAGTACTACCTAATTCAAATGCTGCCAAATTCATTTGAATTAGGTAGTACATAGCCTTTAGTCTTTTAGATGGAACTGAGCGTGAAAAGCGGCGTATTTCATTGTATTTCTACCTTTATTGTTGATGTCGATAATAGGTGTTTTCGTGTACTCAATAATTTGTACAAGTCCAGTAACTTCTTGTAAATGACTAAGGTATTTTGCATTGTACTGTAGAGTAAACGAACAACATCCAGTAACAAGTTGTACAAATTTTAAGTAAACGAACACACATAAGGCCTTTTCGATAACTTCGCAAGTAAAAAGTATTTGCAAGTTCTTGCAAGTACTTGCAACACCTCCCAGTCTTCTTTCGCTGAACCAGTTTGTTATCGAACAGCATTTTGTAAAAGTTTGTACAAACCTTTGAGTTATCGTACAGACCTATAATGATGGGTTGGTATTAGGTGTGACTTCGCTTCCTTCATTTGAATTTATGTTGCTGAAATGCTTCGAAATGTTCCTTCCATCGCTGGATTTGTTGTTCGATTGCAGTCAGAAGTTGTCTATTGACATCCATAATAATGCTTGGTTTACATTTACGAAATCCATTCGATTTCAACTGTCAATTCCTTTATGTATACGTCAAATGAAATCTCATTTGAATTCAATTGGATTTCATTTGACGTTTAAGCAATGAAATTGACAGTTGAAATCGAGTGGATTTCGTAAATGTAAACCAAGCATAAGTTTAATTTGGTTAAAGTCAATGACATAAGCTCTGTTCCTGTCCCTGCAATAATCTTCAAATTCTATCACTTTTTACTCGAAAAGCGTTCCTTTCCTTCAGATACCATACAATTCTTATGAGGGCAGTTCACAACTTTTGCTACTTTTGCCATTTTTAAAAGTAAAGAAACAGCCCAATAAATATACATGCTGTCATTCATCAGTGAATGGCTTTTGAATTTAACATAATAGCTGTGTCTGGTTACCCTAAAATTTGTAACAATTTGTACCAATTGTTGCTGGAAGCCGTCTGTTAACACAAAAAACCAGCAAAAGAGAGCGATTCGAGAGAGACATTTTGACAGTTCTTTCACTGAAAGCTTGCAAATTCTTGCTGGACAAATTTCTTCTAGCAAGCACTTGCAAGCTCTTCTTCTTCCTGAAAACAATCAATCAGCTGTTTTTAGTTTTTTGTTGATTTATGTTTGTGAACATTAAAAACAATTTTATTGTGGAAATAACATATTCTAATTGTATTGTTTTATGGAGAACAAATTTGTAAAGTGGAAAAATACTTTTTTGTTTCATTTTCTTTTTTATTTTTAATAAAATACAACGTGTTTGCTTCCTTTGTTGGCGGACAAATTGTTCTGTTTTGGCAAGTCAGCTGATTGCTTGCTGGTTTTTGCTGGGAAGGTGTCTGTTTACTTTTTAAAATTTTCTAGCAAAAGAGAATAATAACCCCTTACTCTCTGAGAAAGTTCTTGCTGGACAATTCTTGCTGGGAAAGTAACCAGACAGACTTAATAACTATGTTCCTTTACGTGCAAGAATCTTCAAGTTTTCCCCACTTTTGACTCGAAAAGCGTTCCTTTACTTCAGACACCATACAATTCATATTGGAACAGTTTACAACTTTTGCCGGTTTTACCATTTTCAAAATAAAGGAACAGACCAATAGTACCCATTTCAAATCCCATCACTGATAATGGCATGGTGGTGGTTAATTCGTATGAATACGTACGAGCAAGGCACACTTACTGTATGTATTAATTATTCTACTGCTATCGGGGTTGGCACTTGATGTGTGATGTATACTGTGCCTGCCTGCGCACCAGCAGCTACTGATAATTGTTCAGTTGTTGGTGTTTTTTTTTTTTAGTCGATGTAGCAGTGAGTTTTTCGTTGTTTTATTGAGCGCATTCGAGAGTTCTCTGTATATATTATCGATTGTCGTGTAAAATACTAGTTCGGTCTCTCACGGGGTGTTCGCTTGTTCGCTCACTCGTTGGACACCTTTTGTTATGCGATAAACAGCCAGGAATGATCATTCGTCGTCGATCCGCCAACCAGGCATAAACGTCGTACGAGATCAGAAAATCCGGAACGCGGCGCGACATTTTGGATTTATTTTTCAATTTCTCTACTATAAAGCAACAAAAATACACCACAGATTTTTTGTTGTTTGTGTTATTGAAAACGAAATGTTTACTTTATGTTTTGTTAATAACAAATTGATCAGTTGAAAGTACCTAGTTAACAAACGGTTAACTTTGGGTTTAAATTTAAAAACTACTTTGTGAAAATCAATTAAGTGAAAAATACTTCGTTTCCGCGTGAAATAAATCAAATTGAAGCAAAGGAAAATAAAAAATTGTATGTCAAGGAAATTAAAAAAATGCCGGCTGTTGGAGAAATTCAAAATAAAAAAGAAACAAAACACACTAAAATTAACAAAAACAAAAAAGTAGCGTCCTAAAAAAAAAGAAAAAAAAAACATTTATAGCTCATCACGCATAAACCTCATGATCGGAGGAAAATTTAATGAAGAAAAAACTTTTTAAAAAAGAAAAATTGCTGAAAGTGGAAAACAAAACCCCAGCTAGCAACACCAGTGCTACTTTGTGATAATAATATTCATATAAAAATAAATTAAAACAAAAAACGAAAACGTTGAAGAAGAAGTAAATACGCACAATAAGAAGAAACCAGTTCCTGTAAAGAGTCCTATTATAATCGACAATACATAATAATAATAACACAATCATTGCCATTGCCTAGGAATTTCTTTTAATGGTCATTGAGGCAGACACACAACCACCAACCAGTCCAACAAACAAACCTCCCAGCTGATAAACAAATAGTCAGTGAAACACTATTTTGTTTGCTTTGTAACAAGATTTAAGGTTAGTATCACTGAAATACATTTTATGGCTTATGCGCTATGTTTGTTATGATGCGCGCCTTTTTATTGATTGGCCTCCCTTATTAGACTCATAATCACAGCATAGCTAATTAGCACCTTACAAGGCACAGTGGTTTGTATTTTACCTCAAAAATCATTATTATTTAATTGGTGTGTTAAATTCGAAAATAGTTAATTGGTGATGGTTGTAATTTATGGTATACTAACAATAATTAAAAGCCATTTCCAGTAGGGCTTTTTGCGGGGTTAACCGTCTTTATGAGTATTTATTTGACGTATACGCAATGAAGTTGACGTTTGAAATTCAGAGGATTTATTAAATCCGGTTATATGCAAACGTTTTATGAACCACAATGATATCTACATCTAATCGAAATTATTTTTTAATTTTTTTAGTTTAATTGTTCTGTTGCAAATTTGAACTATCAATTTGACGAATTTAAACGTAAAAACTTGACGAAAAGTCATATGTTTAATGAATTATAAAATGAATTACATATAATATTGTTCATTAATGTAAAAAGGAGCTTAACGCCATGTTCACATTAGAGTTTTTTCTGGGATAAGTAAAGAGGTAGATTTAAATGAAAAAAATCTATAGAACACTTGTTTTTCCTGAATTCTTAAAACGTCAAAATTAATAAACACAAAAGCAACAAGTGGGTTTGTTTACAATACCTTTTTTGAGCATTTTACACAAACGCGAAATATGAATGAAGTGCCAAGGTTTTTCCACATTATCGATATGATAAAATGATTGTTTCAATGCAAAGCTGAAGAATTTCTTCATTACACATGTTCTAAAAACAAATTTAAAAATCATTGAATTCGATTGTTTTCAAAATTGTTTATCATATTACAGCGCACACACATATTGTGTATATTATTTTAAAGTTTTAGGAACACTCGAAAGAAAAAATTTAAATGGACATAGAGCTTTAGCTACCCTTTAAACCCTGTGTTAACCTTCTATATGAGGACACATTTGACGTGTACACAATGGAATTGACATTCGAAATCTAGTGGATTTATTAAATGCAGTTATAAAAGTACTCAAAAGTCCAATAAAACTGTGTTTACATTTACGAAATCCACTCGATTTCAACTGTCAATTCCTTTGCGTATACGTCAAATGAAAACTCAACTGAAATCGATTCGATTTCATTTGACGTTTGAGCAATGGAATTGACAGTTGAAATCGAGTGGATTTCGTAAATGTAAACATAGTATAAGAGTAATGTTACATTCGAGTTTTTGCCGGGTTAACCCACATCATGAGGATTTTTTTGAGTTTGCGCTATGGAATTAACATTTGAAACCCAAACCCACAGGGTTAATTGTAACCGGGATATAACTGTTAATTTACTTCTGAAAATGGTAAAACCGGAAAAAGTCGTAAAAGTTGAAAACTGCTCCCATATGAATTGTATTGTGTCTGAAGTAAAGGAACGCTTTACGAGTAAAAAGTAGTAAAACTTGAAGATTCTTGAACGTGAAGGAACAGATCTATTGTTACTGGATGTTGTTCGTTTAATTGTATTGTGTCTGAAGTAAAGGAACGCTTTACGAGTAAAAAGTAGTAAAACTTGAAGATTCTTGAACGTAAAGGAACAGATCTATTGTTACTGGATGTTGTCTTAAAAATTAAAATAGAAAATAAAAGTTCAAAACAAAGTAATGTAAAAAATAGACAGTATTTTTGTGATTCTGATAGTCCCGATCTGTAAATTTTTTAAGGTTACATACGTTTCGCATACATACGTTTCAAATAAAATTTCATACATGTTTTTCTCAGTCAGCTAGAAATAAGTTGTGAGCAAGTAGAGATGTTTACCGTTAGTCGGTAAAGAGCGAAAGTATTAAATTTCTGATGATGATCGTCGATGAAATCGACGAAATATTGGAAAAATAAAAAACAAAATCTTTGGTTTTAATATCTGACCTAAAAGCCAAAGTTTTCGTTTAGACTATGTACCTATACGATGATTAATGCATTATCTCGATTTATTTGTCATATAACAACTTAAATCCACTGGATTTGTTAAACCAAGCATAGTCTAAACGGGTAAAATTTTACGAGTAATGAAAAATGACTCGGAAATTGAAAAAATGTTCCTTTTTCGCATAATGTTGATATTTAAGGAAGAAGTATGGTAAATTACAGGTTTAAAGTCCGTTGGAGAATGTTCCAAATAGATGGCGAAGCTGCCCAACCAGGGAGTAGGCTTCGTCACTTTTTAGACATTTTATAAATTTTCCAAACTAATATTTTAAAATCAAAATTATAACCATTTATATATCAAAAATTATAGTCAAGATAAGCTAATATTTTTACCAAATATAATATTTGAAAAAAAAATTAACGCTGTCGATATTAGAACATTTTGAACAAAAACGTGGTGAAGGCGTATGTTACCACATACGTCAAATAAATTACAGTATATTTATAACAAGAAATCCTTCAGTATTGATTTGAAAAAAAAACGTTAAAACATAACCGTAATAGCATTTTTTTAGATAAACCTTGGATTTAGTAAGCCCAGTGGGTTTAGATTGTTTTTATTTTTTCATTGCATATACGTCAAATAAATTCACATAAAGGAGGTCAACCCGGCAAATAGTTATAATGTAAACATGTTATAATGTAGATATGCTAAATCATTTATATTGAAGAAATCCTTCAGTATTTGGTGGAAGTAAATACATATTTAATCATGTCCGTAACACGATTTTTTAGAGGAACCTTGGTTATCCATTTATTTTTTGCGTTTTTTTAAGTATGTAATGCCATATAAATAAATACACTTGTTGCAGTTGTGTTAAGTAATTTTGTTGTTAAACACAATTTACATTGGGGTTAATAAAAAGTTTTGAGCAAATGCGTCATTTATTTGACAGATATTCAAAGGAATTGAAAATACGTTGTTTATTTGAAATGAAATGGAATCGAAAACTTGCGATTGCTGTTTCATATATCATCGATTTGACTTTGTTAGTACATATTTGTTAAACATGGTTTAACATTATCTCGATTTATTTGATATATATTGTATGAAAATGACAACTTAAATCCACTGGATTTGCTAAACCATGCATAGTCTAAACGGGGAATTACCATAGGTTTGCATAGAAATACACAACTATTAGGTGTGTTCGTTTACTCAATAATTTCTACAAATTATTAATGGATAGATATTTCATTACAAGTATTCATATTTGTCTCTTCAAAAACGTCAACATTTGTTCACAATAACGCATTACTGTGAATTGTGGTCTAATAGCTAATTTATGTTTGGTTGCGTAAATGTAAACTTACTATTAGACTATTCATAAAACCTCACCTTGATTTAATAAATCCCGCAACATTTACATATACCATTAGGTGGATTAAAGTGACAGTCCCATCACTTTTTGTTTAAATTTAAATATACATTATTTGTATTTAATCATTTGTCCAAAGAGTATTGTGCTGCCAATATTGATACTTGTTTTTTCTACAAAACAGAGTTGCATTGGAAGATTTGTTCCGGATTAAAAACAAATCCAGTCAATACGAGGATCAATTTGTGTATGGTAAATCTGGTAGATTATAGCCGGATTTAGCAAATAAACCCTGATAATGCGGTTAATGAAGTCATACCTAAATGGCCTATAACCCAGATACTACCCCAAAAACAGCTGATTACCGTTCTAGTTGTCAAAATTCATAATTGTGAATAAAATCGCATACAAAACGTAAACAAGCAATTCACAGTAATGTGTTTTGATGTTTATATTGGTTTTGAGTAACTGATGTAACACCTTGTTATTCCTCCATGGTTTAGACTAACGTTTATTATCATAACAATTTTCTATCTTAATTTATTTCACAGAATTTTTAATACATTTTGTGTCAAACAAATCGAGAAAATTAACTTAAAAGCATGTTTATATTATAGCCTTCTGCGGGGTTAACCTCCTTTATGAGGATTTATTTGACGTATATTCAATGGAATTGACATTTGAAACCCAGCGTGTTTATTAACTCCGGTTATATGTAAACGTACTTTTATGGTCACAAAAGGGTATCGTCTAAATACGACTTAATTTAGCTTGAGGGCAGTATATAGTGTAAAGCGTAATTGTATATGCAATTTAGTTTTTATTAACTCTCATTTTCCAGATAATGGACATTATTTTATAAAATTTTCTTCTTTTGTATGTATGTATGTAAATTTTTCATTAAATAAACTTTTATAATACGCTATTCCGCCAATGTAAATATGACTTCAAATGTTTTACAAACATGTCATGTGACTGACAAACATAAATGTCAGAAAAAAACAATGTATTTCTCGCTTTTTTTTACTTCAGCACGCTTTATTTCAATTAAGTGTCTTTATTTTTATTTTGAATTGGAAATAATTGATGCCTATTTATATATGAAGTACTCAAATTAGCTAAACAAACAAATGCTTTCATTCGCACTTAGTTTGTTTTTGTTTTGATTGTTTTGTTTACATTTTGTAGTTTTTGTTGTCGTGTGTTAGCACATTTTTTTCTAAATGATTACCTTTTGTTTCTTTTTATTGTTTTCTCTTTGCAGGCAAGGTACCTACCTACTACTTTACTATTTAAAGAAGAACATCTGAGGAAAAAAAAACAAATAAAAAATTTAAACGTCAAATCATCTTTATGGTTTAACGTCAACTATAACAACATTTCTTGGTTAGTGTGTCGTTTTCTTCTGCGTTTACTGTGATTATATTAAAACTCAGGCTGCTAAGGCGACAACCAACAACAACATATCAACTTATTCTAATCTCATACCCGCTAAATAGTTGTTGTGACAATCATCGCCATTAATACGCGCGCGCTTGGTTACCCAACTGAGTCAGCCCGAATTTGTTGTGAAAGCAAAAGATTTAAGTGATATTATTAAGTTAGTGTTTAGCATCGTCGAATCGTCCGTCGTCCAACGACATAAAAGTAAACAACATCACCATGATTTCCCACAGTCCACCCATCTTTAGTCATAGTCCACCTGTCAGTTTCTTAGCCGACTTCATGAATAATCGTCAAAGTTTAAAGTAAGTAACGACATACAAACATATTATTTCATATAAATGTAAACATTACGGAATAAATTTTAAAGATATAAGTAGTTATTCGCTAGAATAGTTATCGTCATGATAAACCGTTTTATCTCATTTAAATGGACGTAAAATTTATGAAAACATATTGAGATTGAACAATTTTCATGATTATGGGTGCTGATGTAAACGTAGCCTTATGTAATAATTTGAAGAAAATAAACAGTGAAGTTGATGTTTATATCATATATACATATTTATACATAAATACGCATATTATGTATACTGTAGATACAGATCCTTTTTATAAGCTTCAGATAACGCAAAATATGACAGACGTCCCGCAATAAGGGTAGAAATTCAATGGATTTTTCTTGCTAAAAGAAGAAAGAACGGCCAAGACGAATTTGAACTAGGTTGCTTTTTTCATTTATTATTCTACCCAGCAAAAAAGTTTGGAAGTAGTGCAATGCAGAGTTATGATTTCAATGGCTTGCATTTTATAGCATCTTTAGACTGCATTTAAATTCAATCCAAAACACTACATCGAAGGCTGTGATTTGGTTTACATTTACGAAATTCACTCGATTTCAACTGTCAAATCCATAGGTTAAACGTCAAATGAAATCCAGATGAGATTTCATTTGACGTTTGAGCTATGGAATTGACAGTTGAAATCGAGTGGATTTCGTAAATGTAAATATAGCATAACGCCAAAAACAGTTAATCTTCATACCAGTTGTCAAAATACGTTATTGTGAATAAAATCACATACAAAATGCAAACAAGTAATTCACAGTAATGTATTATTATAAGCAAATTTGACGTTTGACATGATTTAATGTAACACCTTCTTATTCCACCATGATTCTACTAAAGCAAAGCGAAGAAAGCAAACAACGAGTTGATTAAGTTTCGGCCTTACAGTACAGTTACACTAGTGTATTTTGTCGGGTTAACCCACTTCATGAGGATTTATTTGACGTTTGCGCTATGGAATTGACACTTGAAACCCCGAACCCACAGTGTTAATCCGGTTATGTGTAACCGGGGTATTAACTTTTGGAATTCTAGGTACGTTTTGGGAAGTGTACGGATTTTTTCTACAAAACAGGGTAGCCAGCGGATTTTGCGCGGTATTTTAAAATAAATCCACCAGTGAGGGGACTTTCTGTAAGATCGGCTGATTTCACCGAATCTGCCAAATTCATTGTTATTGTGAATTAATCGTATGAAAACGCAAACAAACATTATGACAGCTTGAATTACTTTCAATCAAAATAGTCTTATAGTACGGTTACACTAGACTATTTTGCCGGGTTAACCCACTTAATGAGGATTTATATGATGTTTGGGCTATGGAATTGACATTTGAAACCTAAACCCACTGCGTTAAACCGGTTAAGTGTAACCGCGGTATTATTGTTATAGTTTCTGGTTCATCTTAGAGGTAGTTTACACTATCTATCAATGTCATATGACACGAAATAAAAACATTCCATATTTACCCACGGAGGCAATGTGGAGACGTAGTTTTTTTTACATTTTTGCTGGTGTGGACGCACAGAGTAAATGGCGTAAGGAAAATCTCCAATATTACACATATTAGCGAATATATAACGATGGAAAATTGCATGTCATATGACATTTACATATAGTGTAAACTACCCCTTATTAATTTAATCATGTTTGCTAGTTTTTTTAACACTTTTCAGAAAGAATGGAAAGTTTTTCTTGTGTTTCCATAAACGTCAAATTCTAGCAAAGGTAAACAACCCCACTGTTTACTAATTGGATTGACACAAATTTTGCTTTATTAAGTAACTAACAAACATTTTATTTACGCACCTATGATGTGTTATTTCCAATTATTTAGATTGGCTGATATACATATATACAATTAAGGCAACCCAAAAATTTATTTCAATTATACCTTCACTTAAGGTCAATTGTAATTGAAGAAAAATCCATTAAATAATCAATACATTTTTGTGTGGCTTTTTCAAAGACACGTGTATATAAAAATGTTTGTATGTACATTTTCTGTATGTACTTTTTGCTGTAAAAAAGAAATAAAATTCTACAGATAACAGAATATTCTCACATAAAAATAAAAAGAAGAAATATTTAGATAAGCCGTCAGATTTTCTTTTTTGGGTATGACTTGTTTTAAAAGCAATGTTATCATTTTTTTAAATGAAATGTTTAAACATACCAATATTTTTGTATGTGTGTACTTTTGGATGTGGAGTGTCTTTTAACAATTAATTAACAAAAACAGCTGTTTGCAAATAAAGGATGCACTTTTTTTTTAAAAAATGCAAATATGTATAATTAAGACGCTATTGTTACGAAAAAGTGGCAATGAACCGTCTTTTAACATACAATAATTAAGATATGTTTACATAACTTCAAATTTCACGGACACGTGTGCAACAATAATAACTGGATTTAATAAATCTAGTGGATTTAAATTGTCATATCCATTGCATATACCTCAAAAAATCTCCATAAAGGATGTTAATAGTACGTTACCATATAACCGCATTGAAAAAATCCACTGGATTTCAAATTGGGGATTGCATTACGTATACGCCAAAGAAATCCTCATAGAGAACGTTAATCCAGCAAAAAGCTCTAATGCCAATGACGTTGGACCCCTCAAAAGCGTTTTATAGCTCTGTTCCTTTACGTTTAAGAATCTTCAAGTTTTACCACTTTTTACTCGAAAAGCGTTCCTTTACTTCTGACACCACACAATTCATATGAGAGCAGTTCACAACTTTTGCTACTTTTGCCGGTTTTACCATTTTCAAAAGTAAAGGAACAGACCATATTTAAACATGACGTAAGGTGCTATGTCGAATGTATCTTTATTTGACTGACATTTGATGGGATTGACAAATTATTCATATTTGGTCTGTTCCAGTACTGCAAGAATCTACTAATTTTTACTATTTTTTTCCGATAACATAAAGGAAAAAATGTTATTGTAGTAAACAATAGTAGCTTCTTGCAGGTTCTGGAACAGAGAATAAAAAAGAGACAACCTAGTTCGAAATTTGCTTCGTCTTTTTTATTCTTTTATCCGAAATAAAGCGAACAAGAAAGCCAACCGGCGATGCCTGTCGTTTCAAGAGCCCGTTTCATCAAAGGGGATTTAGAACATCTGAAGATTTAAATTGTCAAATTTATTGCATATATAGCAAATATTCTCATATTTTGCTAAATCTTGTCTTTTAGGTGCCAGGGTATATTGGCTACACAGAAATTCCTCTATGATTTTGCAAAACATTCCTTTGAGTGGATGAATTTACAAATCTCATTACCTTACAGTATGTTTAGACTATGCTAGATTTAGCAAATCCAGCACAATAGCATTGTTCCTTTACTTTTTTAATAGTAAAAGTAGCAAAAAAGGGAACTGTCAAAATTGCTCTCACGTAACAAGTTGTGTACAAAAGTAAAGGAACGGAAAATAGTAAATCTTGCAGCAATGTCAAAAAACAAGCATTGCTGCTAAAAAAACAATAACAAACAAAATAAATTTCACTGTTTTTTATTTTTTATTTCACTGGTTTACATTTTTTATTCATTTATTTTATTAACTTTTACTTTGATAGTGCACGTTGTTTTCTTCTTTCTTGCCTTAATTGTCAAATCAGCAGTTGGACAGATTTTACACCATGACATTTGTCGAGCAGGAAGTAATTAAATGGAAAGCCATTTTGGCATGCTCCCTCTTGAATTTTGCTTCAAGTTTTACTACTTTTTGGGGTTAAGGAACGCTTTCCTATTTAAAAATTGTTAAACTTTACAAAACTTTAAGAAACTTCAACTTAAGGAAACAAAGCCAATTTGTATCAAATAAATAAAGATAATGCACTTAATTATCGCATAAATGTATAGTCTAAACCAAGCGTTATAGTGTGTTTGCATATAACTGGATTTACTAAACCCACTTGGTTTCAAAATGTCATTTACATTGTGTATATTTCAAAATAAATCCTCACAATGAAGGTTAACCCGGCAAAAGCTCTAATGCAAACGGCGTTTTAACAGGCATATATTACGTTAAAAAAGCCCCTGCCACGCGATTAAATAAATTTCATAAGAGTAATTTCACTGAAATTTTGACATGAAGGTAGAAGAAACCTTCCTTCTTTATGAGGAGGATTTGACGTATACCCAATAAAATTGACATTTGAAACCCTGTAGGTTTGTTAAATTAAGTTATATATAAAAGTAATATAATACGGCGTTTAGATTATAGTTTTTTGCAGGGTTAACCTTCTTTATGAGGATTTATTTGAAGTATACACAATGGAAATGACATTTGAAACCCAGACCCACTGGGTTAACCCGGTTATATGTAAACGGCCTATAAGACATAGTAAATACAGTGCATTTAAACTCTCCATTTCATTGCATAAATGTCAAATAAATCCTGATAAAGGAAATTTACCCGGGAAAAGGCTCCAATGAAATCATTATGTCCTATTCTATAGCAATAAATGTTATATTTATAAATGCGGACCAATTGAATTCTATTAGGATTGTGTAAATGGCTGGTTCGCCAGTGTCGCATTTTTGTTGGCATTACATTTTTTGTTAATGCATTCAAAATGTTGTTAAATGCAATTTTCTAATGAATTTTCCCGAAAATATTATTTGTGTAAATAGTCTATACACTAAATATTTTCTACAATTTACGTCATATCCGTTGGCATTATTTCGAATTTTTTATTATTTGTTTTAATGAAACACCCCCAGTGCCAAGAAAAATTATGGTATTTACGACATTTATCTAGAAATCGATCAATAGAAAATTAAATAAAAATTCTTATTGGGCCAAAAACAACAAACATAACGTTGTTTATCAAATAAAGAGCCAAAAAGAGAATGTTGTTTTGTTATTGTTTTTGCAATTGCAAGTAGTATAAGAAATGCTGACCTTAAGTCAGTCAATAGAAATAAATTGTTGATATAGTATTTTAGGCAAACTAAAACTTTGCATATTAAAAAACTTGAAGATTAAATCTTAAATGCACTTATGTAGATCTCGGGTGTATTACTCTGTCTACACCAACAATAACTTTCTCTTTTATTTGATGAATTATATTCATTTAATTTGTATTGCAGACAAAAACAAATTTTTATATTGACTAAGCGCATGTGACGTAGATAAGCACGCGCCTTTCTACACTTCCCCTTGAATCATATTTTTGGTTCAGATACACTGCAAATATAGTAGTCATCAGTGCTAAGAAAAGAGCAATCATCACCATATTCACAAAATCACATTCATAATATTATTAAACATTTTGAATATTTCTAGAAAAAAAATGTGGAACATTGATTGCTCGCTCGGAGACAAACAAAAGAAAGCCATAATACAAATTACCTTGATCTTGAAGAATTCGTTTTTTTTTTTCTTCTCTTCATTGGATGTACAGTCGAACTTCTCTATAACGAACGCCTCTATAATAAATAATTCTCTATAACGTTGTTGAATACAACAAAAAAGGGATTCTTACACAAACTGGTTTCTTTATAAAACATTTTCTCTGTATAACGTAGTAATTCTTTGTCCCCAGCAGATACGTTATAGAGAAGTTCGTCTGTATATAACTATGTCGGTATACATATCTATGAAAGAGATTAAGTCAATATAAGAAAAAATATAATAAAAGGCAGGCATTTTTTATAAATCGTTAATAAAATGCCTATTATTGACGGTTTTGTTCAATTCAGTTGATATAAACGTAGCTAAACCCTATAGATTTTTTAAACAACATTTCCATAATAATTTTGTGACCTGTAGTGCGATTCCCTAACTCATTTTTTGAGTTACCGACAAAAATCGGTAAAATCACCGAAAATTTAAGCATTTTAAGTTTACCGATTTTTGTCGGTTAAGTCCTAAACACACCCAACGTTTGAGTAAAATTGGACGTTGGAAGCGGGTTAAAAATGTCAATTTCATAGCGTAAGTCGCGGTCCACACTAGAACGATTTCATTGCAAAAATTTCATGAAATTAGTCGTTTCTAGATCGAGTTCCCCACTACAAAAATTTCATGATATTACTCTACTATGGAACTCGATCTAGTGACGCATAATTTCACGAAATGTTTGCAATGAAATCGCTCTAGTGTGGACCGGGACTAAACGTCAAATAAATCCTCATAAAGAAGGTTAACCCGGCAAAAGCTCTAGTGCAAACGCCGTTTTAATTGTTCTTTTATCAAAAATAGCATTGCGTTTACACATGACAGGACAGTTGAATTTTATGTATTGATTGTCAAAAACCCAAAACGTGCCTGTGTGATGTAGGCAACTGCAAAAGCAGTTGTAAAATTATGAATGAAAATCATCGATTTGCTTTTGTTTTCCGTTCACAATTTTGTTATTGCTCATGTTCATTTATTTTCAACACATTTCAATTATATTTTATTTATTTTTACAAAAAATGTCAAATATTTGCTGTCCCTACTGTCTGTGAAAAAAATGATGGACAGCTGGGAGACAAACGACCAATATATGTATGTGTTAGTAAATCAGGGTAGTATTTGAAGACAAATTGTCATGTGTAAACGCCTAGTTATGTATGGAACCTTAATAATAGAAAGCCACCAAAGCAATGAACTCATTTTGTTAAGTCCAAAAAATCCAAATATATTTCCTTGTCGTTCATTTTTGTTTTTTGGTTTTCAAAATAGACTTATCATTTTTGTTCGAAAAACATTAATTAATTTTCACAACAATTTCCTCATAGCGTTTTTTTTACAAAACTCGGAAGAATTTTCACTAAAAATAAAAATAAAATGTTAATTTCTTATTTAGCATTGACAGTGGCGTTCAACCCTCAACGCACATGTATGTATGTAATATTGGATAATGTGAAAATTTTTACCGAGGGTCAGAATTTCCATTAAAATATGTAGGCGTTTAAATTAAAATATTTAATAAACTAGTGCCTGTAAAATGTCACAAAAATTTATAAATTTTGAATTTTTCTTTGTGGATGAATGTTGGTGCCAAACATTTCTGGATGGGAATTATTTATTTGCAGTATAATTTTAGAAGATTTACGTTACGTTAATTTATAGTACGTTTAAACTTACGAAATCGTCAAATTTATTGTGTATATGTAAAATAAATTCTCATACGTAATTTATTTGAAATACTTTCAATTTCGAAAATGTAAACGTGCTTTTAGTCCATATTTACATTAGGCAATTTTTCTTGCGGCAATTGTTAGTTTGTAGGAGAGAGGGTGTTGAGAGGCAAAGGGTTACCATATGCCTCACCTATCTCTCCATCAAACTGACAATTGCCGCAAGGAAAATTGCCTAATGTAAATATGGACTAAAGCTACGTTGACAAAGTTTTACGTTATTCCGAATTGAGATTTTGAGAATTACAGCCTGTTTCTGTATGTCGAAACGAAAATGTGTGCAAATGAAACACGTATAAATGATATTTACATCTAACATGTTTTATAAACCGCGTAATTTAAGTTGCTATAGAAAATCTGTAAAGTAAATAACGTAAATTTCCAAAACACCTTTTTTAAGTGCTAGTGTAAAAAGGTATTTTATATGGTTAAAGCGGAAAACAGAATAAATGTTTGGATGGTGTTTCACGTTTTCATTGACGCTGAAAATATCAATTATTTTGAAATTCATGCTGCAAACTTCTTCCATACTAGATCAAAGTCCCAGAATTGTAGTATTGGAGAACTCGATCTAAGGACATGTTTATATTATAGACTTTTGCAGGGTTAACCTTTTTAATGAGGATTTATATTGACGTATACGCAAAGGAATTGACATTTGAAACCCAGTGGGTTTGTTAAATCCGATTATATATAAAGGTACTATAAGTACGTATAAATTAACGCATTTTTTTACAAAACCACACTAATGTGACCTTCGCTTTTTAATCAACCATTGACAATATCAAAATTTTCATTATTTCAGTTATTGCATGCGGATAATTTTTTAAAAACTTTTCAAATTTCAACGTAAATAAAAATTAACATTTTCTTTAAGGTTAACCATCTCTGCACTCCCTCTGCACCAACAAAAGATCACATAGCAACATAAAAATCAGAAAGATAAGCAGCAAAAGATACCGTGTGGCTTGCGGTTTCAAATAAAATCGAACTATTGCGATATGAAAATAAATGTAAACGTGATATAAAAAATAGTAGATTATTTCATAATTTATTTTTAAATCAGATGGATTTAAGTAAAACTCCATATAGCATGTTTGTATTATAGCCTTTTGCAGGTTAACCTTCGTGATGAAGACTTATTTGACATACATATGCGCAATGGAATTTATATTTAAAACCTAGTGGGTTCAATAAATCGTCTTATATGTAAACGTACTCTTATTTAAATATTCAAATCCTTTGAACAAACGTTTTAGGGAAACATACAGTGTGAACGTACCATTATATTTTAATTTGAAGTGGAATAGTACTTTTACATTTATGAAATCAAGTGGATTTCTACTGTCAATTACTTTGCGTATACGTCAAATTAAATGTGTGTTCGTTTACTTAAAATTTGTACAAATTGTTATTGGATATTGCTCGTGTACTCTACAGTACAATGCAAAAGGCGTTAGTCGTTTACAAGAAGTTACTGGACTTGTACAAAATATTGAGTAAACGAACACACCTAATAACTCATTTGAAATCCATTGGATTTCATTAGAAGTTTAATACCTCGGTTACACTTAACCGGATTAACCCAGTGGGTTTGGATTTAAAATGTCAATTCCATAGCGCAAACGCCAAATTAATCCTCTCGAAGTGGGTTAACCCGGCAAAAAACTCTAGTGTAACCGTGCTATAAGCAATGGAAATGCCAGTTGAAATCGAGTGGATTACAGAAGTTTAAACGTACTATAAATGAACGTTGTATTTGAACTTAAAGTATGTTTACACAGTCACGAAATCCTGAAATACACCCATGTGTTTACATTTATTTTGAGATGATTTCATGGTATAATAAGAAAGGTATGACAGAGCTCACAGCTGATTACAATTTTTTTTTTCATGAAGGTGACCGACTTCTGTCAAAGTAGGTTTTATATTTTGTTTTGAAAATTGTGAGCAAAACAAAATACATAATATATGTATGTATTGAAGTTTCATTGAACAAAATTGGAATTTTATTTTAACACAACATTAAATTAAAATTGTGGAAATGAAACGCCAAGAAATTGTGTAATATACATCGAGTTGGTTGGAAGGTACAATTGACCCATTTTAGAATTTCAGGCAACTAATAAACGGATGTATAAATGTATAAAGAAATCTGCTGATGTCTAAAGTTTCTTTTTTGTTCTCATTGAATTGGTGGTTTCAAGAAGTCATCAGCGTTTTGGATTTGGAAACAATGTAACTTGAATTAATATTTTTACTTGAAAACTGCGGTTTTAAATCTTCCTGCACGAAAGAAAATAGGATTTTCAAATGCCATATTGGAAACCTAGTAGAGCAACTTCCCAAGGCGGCTGCAAGTGTTGTTGCAAATGTATTTAATATGTTTTTTTTTTCTGACCAAAACAATATGTATTTATTCATTTACACGTAATATAAAAATAAAAACATCAAAATTATAACAACTTTTGAATATGTATTGATCGAAGATCTCATTTGCCACTATCTCTTATTATGCTCTGGCGTGCCGCGCCACTGATTGATATAACTCCGAAAGATTCTGGGAAAAAATAACTTTTCACTCCATGCACCTATGCATCAGAATTAGAAATCTCCTTATGGCAGACTGCTATATGGGACCTTTTTTCGTGTTTCATCGTGTTAGTTCTCTGGAATGAATGAATTGGGCTGAGGCTTGAAAACAGCATCATTTTGGGTAATTCCGCGTTAAAATAAACTGTTAGCTGTAGACAAGAAAACTCTTAACAACACTTCTAACGCGATACTGAAAAGTGAAACTTACAATTAATTCAATTTTACACTTTTCAATGATTTTGAAAGTTGAACACAAGAATAAGAAAACAAAAATAAATAAAATAAGTTGATGTTTGTAAATGTGTATGTATTAATAATTTTGACAGAAAGCGGGCATAGCTTCAGGGTTGAGTTTTTAATGTTTTTCAGAACCTGTTCTACCTTCCTTATTATACCATGGATGATTTCAAACATGGCACAATAATCAAGGTAGATACATCAGCTCAGCGCAGCTCATCGAATAAGAATTTTCAAAACAAGTTGTAAATTGAAATTGTCGTTAAAACTGCTTAAACTTTACTGCATTATGTCGGAAATTATCCTAAAGTATACCTACCGATCTTTAATATTTGTTTAAATTTACTTATAGTAGTTTAAATTTACATATGTAGTATAACAGCTGTATTTATGCCATTACATTAATTATAATTTTTATTTACTTTCTTTCTTTTTGCAGTTGTAACGATGAACATAATCGTGCATCGCGCTATTGCCGCCCTCCAGTTATAACATTGGCCTCCAAGGCTATGGTTAATAACGCCCAACAACGTGTAGCTAGTCCTAATTTTGGTGGTACTTCATCGTCTAACGATAATAATCGCCTAAATTCCAATTCCACTAATAATTCTAATACAAATAATAATCACTACGCCCAATATAAAGCGAATATAGCAAGCTTCATGCCAGAAATGGGTCGTCGCCTTGAACGTATGTCTTCGGCACCAACATTGCCGATGACACCCAAATCATGTTTACGCCGTAAATCCTGCCTACATAAATCATCAACAGAATCGATTGAAGTCACAGATAAGGATACTAGTACGGACACAAAGGGTTCTGAAAATAATAGGTGAGTACAACAAAAATTTGTTTGTACATTACTAATAATATTTGTATTACTCTTGAGAAAAAAAAACAACCGCAAAAGACGCTTTTTTAATTGTGACCACGGGGAATCAATGCTTACATTAGTCGTGTTCCTCTACGTGCCTGAGGTTACCAGTTTTTACCACTTTTTACACTCAAAGTTTTCCCTTACTTTAAAAAGCATACAATTTATATGATAGCAGGCATGGCACAATTACCCAGTGGCATCGTAAAATTTTGAATATGTTATGTCAAAATTTTCTTTATGTTGTTGAGGAAATTACAAAAAAAAAAATTTTTTTATAAAGGGATTTGACTTTTCATATTCGAACAGCTGCGATGACACCACTACCTTGGTAATTGTGCCATGATAGCAGTTCACCACTTTTACCATTTTTTGCCACTGTTACCATTTTTAGTAAATTATGTACTTGTTATCCGTAAGAAGAGAGTTTCCAATGGTATATTTGCATGGGCATAGCCAGGAACAGCTAGGGGTAAACAAACAAACAATTATAAATATTACGAAAAAAAACAAGCATTAGACCTAGAACGACAACAAATCATTCCTGGCTACGCCCATGTATATTTGACATATGAAGCATAAGTGTTATGGGTACTTTACACGATATGTTTTTTACATATGGGTTGACATTTTTTATATACAAAATGTATACGCAAAGTGTCAACACATAAATAACATAACATATCGTGTAAAGTACCCATTAGTATATTTACCCCCAGTTTATGTATTTCGAATCGAAAATGTGTGCGCATGAAACACACCCAAACTTTAGTTTTTGAAATATTATTGCCTTTGCTTTTACTTCAAAACAAAAAACAAATTTGAAAAACACACTCAAATTTGGTAGTCTTTCTTGCGCATTCATTTTCTTATCGACATACATGAACAGGCTGATAATTTTTGTATAATTTTATTGTAATAAATAAATGAAAATAACTATTTTTGCCACTTTTACCACTTTTTAAAGTAGATGAACAGACAATATGTGTAACCGGTCTTTAAGTTTTCCGAAAGTATTTTTTCACGCTCTCACAGTAACAAGGATTCGATTAATCCACCCAATTTTGTTATTAGTGGTCCTACATTCTTGTCCCAGACATACAGCTGTTTTTAAATGAAATAAAATGAAAATAGAGATAGTTCATATTGTGTTATATAACCTTGACAGTTCAAAGCTATTAAACTGTTAATATCTTATTCCACAATTATGAACAAGCTTCCAAATTCTAGACATTCTCAATGAATATTAATTGGCCAAAAAAGAAAAGAACTACATACCTACGAAGCACATTTTGCTTAAATTGCAAACTTTAACTTACAAAGTGAATTTTTGGTGAGCAATTTGTGTCTTACTAACCTTCATTCAATGTTACTGAACTCTCTATGTGTAGTTTAATGTATTGATGACGATATACGTTTATTGTACATTGATATCATTGTGTAATATAAAATAATTTTACGCGAATATGTATGTTGTTTGTGGTTTATACAACAAGTTTAAATTACATATGTTTATATATGTAAACGTGAAAATGGAACGGTTTTGAAGATATTAACACTTAAATGTAAATAAAGATTTGCTGTTTACGCTGTGTTTACAATAGAGTTTTTTTCCGGGTTAACCTCCTTAATGATGATTTATTTGTCATATATGCAATGGTGTTGACAATTTAAATCCACCGGATTAACTAAATCTAAACTAATAGTGCGTTTAGATTAACTAAATCCACTCCATTTGAAATGTCAATTCCATAGTGTATATGTCAAATAAAACCCAGTCGATTTATAACTAGAATTAAATTGACGTATATACTGTTACGGAATTAGATTTAACTAATCTCCGTGTAGACGTTGTTTTATTCCCCAGTACGATTTGTACCAAATAAAACAGGGTTCGTTTCAGATTACGTTTCTACAATGCTTTATTTACTTTATTACACTTATTCAGAACCGACTTTAATTACTAAGCACACAGCAAGTCTCTAGTTAGCACGCAGCTATTCTTTAACCGATCTGTTCAGTTCAACGCTTAAAACACAACTCACTCGTCATTGCCAGTTCCCCTGTATTTATATCCCACAGTCTCCCTGGTCTAGAATTATCCAGTAATCTGGCAACATCTCGAATCTGTGCAACGAACACACAGACGCACATTCGCACTAAGCGAACAACCATACTCACATACATACGTGGGGCGAATACAGGCGGACGACAAGCACAGTAATGACGTTATTACAACAACAAACAAATACACGAAATACAAGAAGTAGAGACTAAACGATAATTACATGATTATGGCAAGACAAATAAAAGCACATTAATAAAAGGTAAAGTAACATCTAGAATAATGAAGAGAGTTCTACATGGTAGTTGTTGTTGCTTAAATAAAGTAACTGCGTAATAAAAACTTTACGTTACAATTCAAATTTTTAAATTAACGGAAATTAAACTAAATTAACCTAAACCTATCAGTTACATTCGTAACAATACTATGAAATTGACCTTTGAAATCGAGTGGATTTATAAGTCCAAACCATGATGAAATAATAAGGTGGAGCTAACGGCAGCGTCGTGGTTTCAATCTGTCAAATTTTTTGTTATTTTGAATAAATTCTATGAAAGCGTAAACAAAAAATATACAGCCTGTTTCACTATGTCGAACGAAAATCAACTAAACTCGTGTATGATTTTTAGATTTTGCAGTTGTTTTAAAGGAAACACAAAGTCAATTTTGCCATGAAAACCAAAGTTTAGGTGTTTTTCGTTCGCAATCATTGTCTTTCGACATAGTGAAACAGGCCCATAGTTGTTGTTCTACTTACGTGACCTGGTAAATAGATCTTGGTCTAAACGTACTATAAACGTACTGTTATTTTCGTCCAGTGCGTTTGTACATACCATGGTACAAATACACAGGTAGCCGCATCGGCAATTGTTGGCAACATAAGATGTCAAAATTTGACATCAATTCTATGCTATTGACACATTATGTTACCATCAGCTGGCATGATAATGCTACCTGTATTATTGTACCATGGTACATACATACCATGGCGGAATAAAAAGGTGTTACATCACACTAATTATGCCAATAACCATACTAAACGTCAAAATTTGTTCACAATAACGCATTACTGTGAATTGCTTGTTTACCTTTTGTATGCGATTTTATTCACAATAATGTGATATTCAGCTGTTTTTTGTGTAGTACCTGTATTATTGTGCCACGATACATACATGATTCCATTTGATGACTTAAAAGCCTGTTTATATTATAACTTTTTGCGGGGTTAACCTCCTTTATGAGGATTTATTTGACGTATATCTAATAGAATTTACATTTGAAACCCAGTGGATTTGTTAAATCCGTTTATTATAGTACGTTTACATATAACCGGATTGAATAAACCCATCGGGTTTCAAATGTCAATTCCATTGCGTATACGTCAAAATACATCCTCATAAAGAAGGTTAACCCGTTTTAATTGTACAGAACACGTTTTCGATCCCTTATAATATGATATTTGACAAAACAATCGCATTTACATCTCAAAGATTTTAATAAAAGTGTTGTTTAAGTTTTTGATTCCATTGAATATATGTCAAATAAATCACGCGTTTTGCCCCAAATAAATGTTTTATTCTTGGTTAATCGAGCCAATGGTAAGATTGAGTTTATGCTCACTTCCGTAATGTTAGCTCTATTTGCATCTATTTCTCAGTTGTTTTACATTTAACGTAAAATAAATAGAGGAAGAGCAGTTTTCTATTGAAATAACTGCTAATATAAACGTAGTCTAAGTGTTTTTAAATTCCTCATCTCTTTCTCTTTGTTGGATGAAATTAACCGTCATGCACATCGCCAATATTTTCACGCTAGCTTTCGTAGCTAGCCCTGTCGATTAAGCAAATCTAAATAAAATGCGAAGTTGTTTATTGGCGCCAGTTTCGATTTCATTTTCAACCAATCGAACATTCATACGAACATGAATACGTTCATTATTAAATTGTTAGACTATAATTGCCACATACCCACATTCATTAACTACAAATAAATACATATATAATATAAAATAACTATATGTATATGCCTGTGGCTTTGTAACCACTTACATTTATTTAAAGAATACAAACTATCAACAGCAGCAAATATACTCGAAAATTATATTTTAATTATTATTTTGTCAATAGAAACAACTCTCAAAAGCATACTTCATTAGATGTGGATGACGGCAAGAAGGGAACATACAATAAATGTCCGCCATATTATGAGTTGTAATTAAGCTACAAAATTTACTAATGGATTTCCATTTATAAAATATCACATCTAAAACCCCTCAGATAGTTTTTCTCTAGACTGTGCGAAGCACGAGACCCACGCGATAATTAAGATAAGTTAAATATTTGTTTAAGTGTGAAGTTTGTCAACCCAGCCAGCGAAGCAGTCATTTAAGTTTTGAGATAATATCAAATATATAGGAAGTATAAAAAGGGGTCTCAAAATAGTTAAAATGTAAATATAGCCAGCTTAACTTTAAGCATTATCGTTAAGGTGATTGGTTATAGTACCCATAAGTTTGTTTAGGATTTTATGTAACTTACAAATTATTACAAAATATCTAAAATGGGATAGTTATTTTAAACAAATCGTTTAAAATTGGAAATACTTGAATAAGAGATTGATGTTTAATAGATTACACTGTGCAACATTTTTGAGCCAATCGCGTGCAAACAACTTCTGTCCAGAATTTTATGAAAGTAGAGGACCAATAGGCAAAAACCATATTTGGGTTTTGTTTTCTTAGATCGGGTTCGATTTTTATGGCCTCATCTAAACATGGTTAAAGATCGAATTTTTAAAACAAATCGGGGCTGTATGTTTGAAACCAATACGAATCTTGTTTTGACATCTGCAGCAAACTTGTAGATAAGAGCAAGAAGAAAATATTTGGAAGAATAGTGAATTCGAAAAACTGCATTTATTGCTTCAAATTTTGCAGTATATCTAAATATTCTCTAATTTGTGTATATTTCGCAGTCTATCTCCCAAAATGTTAAATTCTTCTTTATGCTACCTTTTGGGAAAATATTCTCTGGAATGTAATACACAATTCTTCAGAACATTATATTGTTGTAAAATGCCTCTATCGCCTTGTTTATAGCAAATTTTTCAACAACAATTTGGTAAATATTTTAATAATTCATTGAAATCCCCAACATGAGAATACACAGCCTGTGTGAACATTGTTTGAAATAAGTTTGGTAAAAGGTATGTTATGAAATACCCCTTAAACAACGTGAAATAACCATTTTAGAGTTTCAGAATGTTCTGAAGAATTGATGGTCACATTATTTGGACAATTTTTAGAATGTTTACTTGTTTCAACTCCCAACAGTTTAGTTGCTACTGACCAGGATTTCAAAGATTATGTAAACTTTTCTATATTTTAACGAGTTTGATGCGCTAGATGCAGCTTTCCCTTGTTCATCTGTTTGACACTTATGTTCTACTACTATAGGGCTACAATATTGCTGAAGGCTGCAAAGCAAATTTCTTATTAGTTTCGGAGATAATGGTCCGATCACTGGAAAAAAGGCTCATTTTAGGTCGGTTTAGATGAGGCCATAAAATCTAAACCCGATCTAAGAACACAAAACCCAATTAAGGTTTTTGTAGTCTTAATATGTAGTTTCAGAAAATGCCCATTAGAAGTTGTTTGCATTTCCAGTGTTGCACAGTGTTATTAGACATTTTAATAGAATTAATTTATGATACATTTATATGTGTTTTCAAAATTAATGTCATCATATAGGTCATTTGCATTATTTTAATGATAATCTAAACGATTAAGATAGCATTTATACTAGCTATTAACAGTTTATTTTTATTTGATTTTATCTGATTAACAGTTTATTTTTATTTATGTAACATATAAAACATGAGATTGTATTTCACATAAATCATAATAAATCTAATGTCATGAACGGTGTATAAACATATTCTAAGATTTATAGTACTGATTTGTACATAAAAGCTCTTTGGTAAACAAAGTTTTAAATTCTTTTTATAAAAATATTCCAAAATATTATTTTAATATTGGTGGTCATACCATTTGTGGTCATCATTTGTTTACATATTTACACAATTCATCAACATTAATTGACGTTTCCACTTTGCCCTAAGACGTCATTGCAGCTTGTCATCGCAAAAACTGAATTAAAGTAAATATCGTCTTTTTTGTGCATCTGGCATAATGCCGACAATTGCTCTATTTTAATGTTTTGATTTTTTCGTTTGTTTACAAATGCAATTTCAATTGACATTTTATAAAAGAAAACGACGCTACATATGTCACGACTGGCAAAGATTAGAATTTTTGGCGCAATGTAAATACTGTGTACTAGAATTAAGGTTTTGTTTATTTTGATCGTATACAATCTATATATACGGCCAGTTTGGCTGCCTAACGGTCTATCATCATGTTATGTATCCACTAACAAAAAAACAGTAAAAGTTTAAATTTAAAAATAAATGTATTTTTGTCACACAGCAATATACACAACATATAAAAACCACTATATACACATTGAAAGACATAAATAAAAAAATAAGCAAAATACTATTTGTGTTTTATGCTGATCACGTGAACAGAACGTGTTTGACTCATGAGGAGGACACTGTTTGAGAAGTGTTCTTCACGTTTTCTTCAGAACCTATTTCGCTTACGCATACACTAGTAATGTTTTATTTATGTATGTATATGAATGGAAAATTTCTTTTTTTTTTTTTTGTAATAAATTTGTAGATTTTTGTAAAATTACTACATCTCCTATGAAATTTTGTCATGAATTTCTAGGTAGTAGCTCTCTGTATGTCTGGCCGTATACCTTATCGTCAATAGATGAAGATAATTTACACACACGCTTTTATTTCATTTCCAAACATTACAACTACAGTATGTTTTATTTACAAATGATTATTTGTTATGCTTATTGTACCATAGTGTGCCTGATAAGCATAAACACTCTGTTGAAGGCAGTAAAATGT
Organism: Musca autumnalis; assembly: GCF_047663935.1. Taxonomy (NCBI): domain Eukaryota; kingdom Metazoa; phylum Arthropoda; class Insecta; order Diptera; family Muscidae; genus Musca; species Musca autumnalis. The sequence continues at coordinate 183,392,563 of NW_027411977.1, forward strand.
CTTACTTTTACACAACATAACCCTGATAATAACAATGAAAATAATAATTATTGACTTGTTGGTTTTAACGTTTTTTAATTAATTAGTGACTCGAAGTGAAAGTATATGCCGTGTAAAGCAATGTTCTATGTATATTAAACTGTGAGTAAGTTATAGTACGTTTATATATAACCGGATTTAACAAACCCACTGGGTTTTAAATGTCAATTCCATTGCTTATATTTCAAATAAATCCTCAAAAAGAAGGTTAACCCTGCAAAAGACTAAAATATAAACATGACCTTAACAAATGCATGCGTCATTTAAGTTGTCAATTCCAGAGAATATCTGCTAAATAATTGAAGTAAATTCTCAAAACACCTGTTTTAAACGCAAATGTAAAATGCGTTTTATAAATGAAAAAAATAAATATTTTTTGCTTCATTGTGGCACACAAAAAATTAAAGAGCATTCTGAATTGGCCTTTTCTAGAAAATATGCAATATGGATTCGATATATTTTTTGGGCTGTGTTCATATACACATTGTATTTTTAGTGATTAGATTATTTTATAATGCACAACAACATTCTAAAAATACATATGTACGATAATAAATATTATTAATAACATCAAAGCCAAAACAAAGACATTTTTATAGAACCAATGTCATTTTTGTATATATTATTTAAAAAAATAAACAAAATGAACAATTTCGGAAATATAGCATCCTTAATAAATTCAAAAACAGCTGTTCGACTAAAGTTGTATTCCAAAACATGCAAGATAGTACTACGTAGCGCTATATTTTCATCAAACAGGTTTTACTTATTTTATTAAGTGCCAGTGTAAATTTGGTTTAGTACTATATTTCCAAATTAATTCTAGAAAAGCTTACCCATAGCCTGTGTTTAGACACACAAATTTCTCGGGAGAGGGCGGAGAGAAAAGAGCTCCTCAATACTCTTTCCTACCCCCAATTGCCTAAAAACTGAACTTACTTTCCCGAGAAATTTGTGTGTCTAAACACGGACATAGCAAAATGTGTACTTCTCTTATAGTACGTTTTGATTTACGAAAACGAGTGGATTTCATCTTTGCGTATACGTCAAATGAAAACTCATCTGGAATCCATTGGATTTCATTTGACGTTTAAGCAATAGAATTGACAGTTGAAATCGAGTGGATTACGTAAATATAAACGTACTATTAAAGATATGGCGCAGAATGATGCTTTCTTCTATTTTTTGCTACACAAATTCGGTCGAATATAGTTGTTGCAATTTCTGCAATTTTTCGGTTCTCGCACATTTTGAACCAATTTGTAACGGGTGATTTTTTAAGAACTATAGGAAAGTTTTTCAAAAACATACACATAAAATTCAGAAAAATGGATGAAATCTTTATTTGAATCGATAGTACGGCCATATAATTTAATGTTTTAAGATTATTTCATGCAAATGTTGACCGTGACTGCGCCTCAAATGGTCCATCCGCTTGGTCCAATTTTGGTATACATGAGCTTTAACATAGCCCCACAAAAAATAGTCTAAAGGCGTTAAATCGCACGATCTAGGCGGCCAATTCTGTTTATTAACGTGTCTATTGAGCCAAAAATGAGTTCGTCGCTGAACACAATTTTTCGAATAAAGTGGATTTTCATTAATTTAATTAATCGAGCTTTTTATTACCTAAGGAGATTATAATACGTTTATATATAACCGGATTTAACAATCCCACAGGGTTTTAAATGTCAATTCCATTGGTTATATGTCAAATATATCCTCACAAAGAAGGTTAACCCGGCAAAAAGGCTCTAATGTGTACGGCGTTTTACATTGAAAAATTGATATCTAGCGAAGTCCTACACACACACATCAACCACTATGCGACGATCGTTTCGTTAGCTGGTTAGGCTAACATCATCAGGCATATTAGATGTTGTTGTTGTTGCTAGACAATTTTCGCCATTTGGAGCTCCTATTTATACATCCAAGATTGCAATTTTGAATTTGTGAAGTTCAAATTGAAGTTTTTTATTTCCAAAGACGACTCATTTGTCCCCCTTCTATTCCAGAAATCAATTTTTTCAATGTTGCATTCATATTACAGTCGATGGCTTTTTTCCATCGTAGACTGTATATATGTATGTCTTTCACATCGAAAGATTTTTTAAGTGGATTGTGGTTTAGAACGCTAAGACGTCAGCAACATTGTCTGTTAGTTGGCGACGACCCAGGTTCGAATCCCAGCCGGGCTCAGCTGAATGTTTTATTTTTAAGTTTTTGCCTTTTTAGGGGCGAAGGCCATTATTTGTGAGATTTAATTAATTTAATTAATCGAGCTTTTTATGACCTAAGGAGATTACATTGAAAAATTAATATCTAGCGAAGTCCTACACACACACATCAACCACTATGCGACGATCGTTTCGTTAGCTGGTTAGGCTAACATCATCAGGCATATTAGATGTTGTTGTTGTTGCTAGACAATTTTCGCCATTTGGAGCTCCTATTTATACATCCAAGATTGCAATTTTGCATTTGTATAGTTTAAATTGAAGCTTTTTATTTCCAAAGACGACTCATTTGTCCCCCTTCTATTCCAGAAATCAATTTTTTCAATGTTGCATTTATATGGATTTTCGTTGTTGTAAGATGTTGTTCGTTTGTAAGACGATTCTTTGTTAAATTATAGACAAAACTGAAGATGTTTGACAGTGAAACAAAACACGAAACGTCCGTCAGTAGAGTTGTTAAAATCTAGTTCGTTTGAACGACCTAGTTCAAAATATAGTTCAGTGGACACCGGTTGTTTTCATGAACGAACTGCGAATGAGTTATATTATCTCTTTATTTTAATAAAATAAATCATACGCAAACGAACTATGGTACTGAACTAGTTCACTGGATTTAACAACTCTATCCGTCAGCTGTTTAAACCAGTGTTGCCAAAAAGATAATAGATAAAAAATCACCCTTTATATGTACCCAGGCCTTTACATCCTCTGATATAGTGAAACAATTGTCCAGCATTTATCATCTTTATTTATTTTCATTTGACCACTTGCGGTTTATTTGAGGAGAGACATATAAAATTAAATCGAGCGCGCTCTTGTCGTAATAATGACTATGTACTGTCATTAAATTTTGGTGCATTGAAATTGTCGATAGTTTCACATAATAGCTCTGTTCCTTTACGTTCAAGAATCTTCAAGTTTTACCGCTTTTTACTCGAAAAGCGTTCCTTTACTTCAGACACAATACAATTCATATAGGAGCAGTTTACAACTTTTACTACTCTTGCCGGTTTTACCATTTTCAGAAGTAAAGGAACAGACCAAATATGTACAAAATACATAGTTGTAAAAAGTGACAGTTCATATGCATAATACATATCGTAAAAAACTTTAAACTATAAATTAATCAATCAAATAGGGAAATAAATCACCTTTCGAAAATTACAATATTCCTCATTTTTTCCTAATTTTAATATTTATTGAAATGAATGAATTGACAAAGCACAAATCTCCAAATATACACATTTAAAATGTTTATGTTAACGACCCTATCAAGTGTGCCGTTTTAGAGTAGGTGCATTAGCGCTGAGTGTGTATTGTTTACCTCTGTAAATGGGGAAAGAAAGAGTGAGCGCGCAAATGTGTTACCTTATGTTTGGTGTTGGGTTTTTTGATCACGCGTTTAATGCATGTTGCACATTTCACACGCAACAGGTTTTCTTCTGTTTTTTATTTTGCCCAGCAACGATTGTTTGATTTCTTGTAGTCATTTTTTTGTTTTCTGTTTAAATATTCATAACATTTTTATAAATATGTATGTACGTCTGTGTGTAGTATGTGGAGATATAAAAATAGCTCAACAACTGGTTGTACATTAAGACAATTATCAACTGAGGATGTTTTCTGTTCTTAATGGCGCTTAAAACAGTTTCTTCGTTTATAGTTTTATAGATTAGTGTTGATTTTGTGATCGTTACATGGTTAATTTAGTTATGCATGTATATTAGGTAATCATCTTGATTTGAATAGGGAGATTTATATAATCGTAATTAATTTTTAATAAGTTTGCCCACCACTTGTTTTCAAGCCGGATTTGAATTAGGTAGTTGCAACAATATACCTACTAATTAAAAACTATAATATAACTCGTGTCTAGTATCCCAATGCGGGTTTTGAATGAAAATGGATGATTACTTTATCCAATATAAGCTGCATGGTACAAATACACAGGTAGCCGCATCGGCAATTGTTGGTAATATAAGATGTCAAAATTTGACATCAATTCAATGCAATTGACACATTATGTTACCATCAGCTGGCTTGATAATGCTACCTGTATTATTGTACCATGACTTCGAGTTACAACCATGGCAGAACTACCAGGTAGTGGTATCACACCAGCTGATCGAATATGAAAAGTCAAATCCCTTTATAAAAAAATTATTTTTGTTGTAATTTCCCCAACAACATAAAGAAAGTTTTGACATAACATATTCAAAATTTTACGATGCCACTACCTGGTTAATTGTGCCATGGTTACAACTCTTGTAGGTTTTGCAGCAGAGCTATCAGATATTCCAAGAGTTAATAGTACGTTTACATATAACCGGATTTAATAAGCTCACTGATGCTTGGTTTACATTTACGAAATCCACTCGATTTCAACTGTCAATTCCATTGCTTAAACGTCAAATGAAATCGAATGGATTTCAGATGAGTTTTCATTTGACGAATTGACAGTTGAAATCGAGTGGATTTCGTAAATGTAAACATAGTTTGAGTTTCAAATGTCAATTCAATTGCGTATACGTCAGATAAATCCTCATAAAGAAGGTTACTTACTTATAGACTATTTATATTACAGCTTTTTGCGTGGTTAACCTTCTTTATGAGAATTTGTTTAACGTGTGTACAATGGAATTGACATTTGAAACCCAGTGGGTTTGTTCAATCCGCTGACATGTAAACGTACTATTAGATGGCTTTTATATTAATTAGAAAATCATGTTCCATATGGTGAACTAATGCTTTGTTTACATTTACGAAATCAAGCCAACTATATAAGTCCATATTAGGTCTGTACGATAACTCAAAAGTTTGTACAAATTTGTACAAACTTTTTCAAAATGCTGTTCGATAACTAACTTGTTCAATAATGGAGAAATGAGAAGTACTTGCAAGTAGTTGCAAGAACTTGCAAATACTTTTTACTTGCGAAGTTATCGAACAGGCCTGTTTACATCAGGCAATTTTCTTGCGGCAATTGTCAGTTTGAGTTGTGAGAGAGGGTGTTGAGAGGCAAAGGTTTACCATATGTTTCACCTCTCTATCCTTGAAAATTACAATTGCCGCAAGGAAAATTGCCTAATGTAAATATGGACTTACTTCAGAACTAAAAAGTTTCAGCAATTTTTGTTTTGTTTCGAAAATCATCGTAAATTATAGTACGTTTACATATAATTGGATTTTGTAAATCCCCTGGATTTCCGATGTCATTATATAAATCTACGTCAACTAAAACTAAATCTTCATAAAAAAGATAACCCTACAAAAAGCTCCAATTAAGTCAACAATATGAACATGTTACATTTAAGATTTCTGGTTTAAATGCTATGTTATATATTTTTATGCCATGAAGGCTTTAGTATAACTGAGGAATAAATAAATAAAAATAATGTAAAAGCTGCAACAATTTTTGACAGTTGGCTCTTTTGCAACTTTTACCATTAAAAAGTACGGTAACGAAGCTTTTGTACACATTTGTTTCGAAATTAAATCACATCTGCATAAACAATTCCCTGTTGTTGTACTTTTATTGTTTAATTCTGACATGGTGGTCTACGACTATTGCATTTTTATGCGTTTTTCTCTTTCAAGAAAAGAAAACAAATAAATTTATTAACCGACAGACAAAATGTAGGCGTATATAAAAATGTTGAGGTTTTTTATGCCAGACAAAAATAAATACACAAAAAATGCAATTGCAGAGAATTACACATTCAACAACAGTAGAAACATGAAATTTGAATTTCGATAACATTAATAAAAATTAATGGTTTTTTTTCGTGTATATTATTTTGTACCGATACTGCCAAGAAACGTGATTTCATACTATAAAAATAATATGAACATTTTTTGGTAATTTGGTAAATTTTTCTGTGAATGCGATGCATTTTCAAAAATAAAATATTTAAATGCCATTTACACCATCGTTTATTGTCATTATAAACTCAAATCTCCCGAAAAGATATTTTAATAAATGAAGTTATAGTACGTGTACATATTATTTACTTACGTACATGTCAAATCTGCGTGTGTCAAATAAATCCACATAAAGGGGTTAACCAAAAGAAGTGTAATGTAAACATGACAGATCCATTTAATTATGAGTGTAAATCATGGCACAATTACCCAGGTAGTGGTATCGTAAAATTTTGAATATGTCATGTCAAAACTTTCTTTAGGTTGTTGGGGAAATTACAACAAAAATAATTTTTTTATAAAGGGATTTGACACTTCATATTCGAACAGCTGGTGTGATACCACTACCTTGGTAATTGTGCTATGGTGTAAATGTAATTTTAGTGTGACGAACGAAACACGACTAAATGGCAACCCTATAATATATTCTTATAGTAAGTTTACATTTACGAAAACCAGTGTAAAACGCATTTTACAATAAGGATGTTTTAAAAAAACAGGCATCATTTAAGTTGTCAATTGCATGCAATATCTGTCAAATAAATGACGTAAACTCCCAAGACAACTGTTTTAATTACAAGTGTAAAATGTTTAACTCAGATAAAGCCACCGGCCGTTTAAACGCCACAAAAAATGGTTGCAAAAATTGACATAAAACTCTGGTCATATCGAATATGTTTGTGGTTTTTTCTTGCGTTTTGTTATAGTATTGTCTGGTATCTATCATTTCACGCTTATAAAGCTTCATTTGACCTATGCATTTTCACGCAATTGGCCTAATAGTACGTTTAGTAGTAGTAGTAGTACCGGATTTAACAAATCCACTGGGTTTCATATATCAATTGCTTGGCATATATGTACGTCAAATAAATACTCATTAAGAAGGCTAACCCTGCAAACCCAGGTTTTTTTTTAAAAAAAAATTACTCTTTTGTAATTTTCGACTTTTGATGAAAATTTAAATAAGGGATAAAAGTTTAATCATAAATGCTAGATTCATATAAAGTCAGGGATTTGTTAGGAATAAAGTAAGAGTATTTTCTCAATCACACACACCAAGGGATTGGCATATAAGAATACACCTATATTACCCTCCAAATTTTTTGCCACTTTTAAAAGAAGGCCCGATTGCAGGAAAACTAAACCTTTTAGAGAAAAAAGTTATTATTAAAAAATGCTTAAAAAGACTCAAAAATATCATTTTTATATACAATTTGATTTTTCTCGCAAAAAATTCTCGGAGCTAAGTGGGTTAATTGCCGAATGAAATTCAATGGATTTCAAATGAGTTTTTATTTGACATAAACGCAATGGAAATGACAATCGAATCCACTTAACAAATATTTTTAAATTCATTACCGACTGCATTACAATGTAATGATATTTTATTATTCTAAGCCTTAGGTAAGACCAATTAAAGAACTTAAATAAGACAAATGCTAAAATATTAAGTACACCAATACGTGGCTTTATATTCTGGCAAAAATACAAATGATGCATGAGGGGGCCTTTTCAATTCTTCATTCTTTTTCGGCAGAATCAATTGGCATAAACAACCAAAACAATGGGTACATTAACATTGAGACACGTTTGGCAATAGCCACCTGACAGAAAACAAGTAAAATCCAAATTTACAGATTGGCATTTTATTTGAAGAAACAAAATGTCGTCGCTTTTTATGGCGTTCAATTTAAATAATGCAAAATTAAATTCTTGGCAGAGAAAAAAGAAATCACATAAAAAAACACCAAACACATTCAGTTACTTTTTATGAATTTATATCGAAAGGCGTTGATTCGAAAACAAACCATCCCTCTGGCGCCAAATGATCAAATACCATTTGCCCTATCACCTCTCTGAAAAGAAATCTCCGTACAACCGAAAATGTCTTACATTCTGGTCAGGGCCAGTACAATTGGATGCTGCAAACACAAAAATGAAAACAAATAGAAGAAAATTGAAACCCGATGTCAACGAACGTATTTGCTTTTGTTCTTTACGAATTCGCGATCACTTGAAAATTTCAAAACACGTAAAATAAACACCTTTGAAATCATCCATTTGAAGAGTGTATGTAGAATGCATTTTGATTTCAAAATGAAAGAATCGTATGATATTTTTGCATGTTTGACAATAAAATTAAGACACTAATCAGAATTTATTAATATGAACGCATATGCGGCCTTATTCGTTCCCGATATAAATTTTTGTTGTTCAAAAACATTATTAAAAGTTGGAATCCTTTTACTGTATTTTTGGATGCAAAATGAAAATGCAAAATATTGAGCCATATTTACATTAGAGTTTTTGTCGGATTACCCTTCATTGCGAGGATTTATTTGACATATTGGCAATGGAGTTAACATCCAGTAGACTTATTAAAGGCTGTTGTATGTAAACCTACTATTAGAACCAAATTTTTATAATTTTACCCACATTTGCAAACTTTTTCCTTAAAAAGCGTTCCCGTACGCCAAAAAGTTTCAAAATGTTTACTTCTCAGTTATTCCCGGTCCACACTAGAGCGATTTCAATAAAATGTGTAATTTCATGAAATAAGGCGTTCTTAGATCGAGTTCCTCACTTCAGCAAAAGCATAAAATGAGTCCCGGTCCACATTAGAGTGATTTCATTGAAAACCATTTCATTAATTACGAGTTCTTAGATCCAGTTCCATACTAAACTTATTTTATAAAATAGCTCTAGTGGGGAACTTAATCTATGAAGCCTTATTTCATGAAATTATTTCATTGAAATCCTATTTGCACTTAACCGGATTTAATAAACACACTGGGTTTCAAATGTCAATTCATAGCATAATACCCCGGTTACACTATTGAAGGTTAACCCACTGGGTTTAATAGATCCAGTGGGTTAATCTTTGCTGGTTACATTTAGCTTTTCGAGGATATAAACTGTCAGCTGATGTTTGTTTACGTATACATACAAAATAACTAATAAAGTCGTGTTTTACACTTTTACAATTTCTCGTATGAGATATCGTCCCCTCTTTGCTCATATTGGTATATTTTACACACAGGGATACATTTTTGTATCATGGTATCAAGCGTACTTTTTGTTAAAAAAGTGTCTAATGTAAAAAAAAATAAATAATTTTATGATTTTCAAATAACTTTAGATTTATTAACTCCATAAAATCTCATGCGACCAATCGTAAACGTGTAAAACACGACTAACTCTGTTGCAAAAACAGTTGCAACTTTTGGTACTTTTTGAGTAGAGTTGGATTTTTTTGCACAAATACCGAATACAACACTGTATTTTTGGTGGATTTGTGCCGGATTTAAAATAAACCCAGTCATAAGAGGATTTAATTTTTGTATGGCAAATCTGGTCAGATTTGACCAGATTAAGCAATAAATCCTCATGAAGTGGGTTAACCCGGCAAAAAGCTGTAGTGTAACCGTGCTATAAGGGTCAAATAAATCCTCATAAAGAAGGTTAACCCGGCAAAAAGCACTAATGCAAACACCGTTTAAGCGTTCTCCTAAGAAACTTTTTACAACGCCAATTTGGGCAAGCAAAAAGTTGCATACTAGAGTAATTTCAATGAAATTTTGACATAAAACTTTGCATTTTTGGGAAAAAAATCATAATTTCAAGAAACTAGTGTACACGGTTTCATGTGTTCTGCAATTTTGCTTTGTTGCAATATTCGTATGAAACAAACAGACCGTTTTATTTTACATTTTCTTTTACTTTCATGTCAAAATTTCAGTGAAATTACTCTTAGTGTGGCCCGGAACTTGGCTGGTGCTCTGACAATAAGGTTACGTTTACATTAACTCACATTGTTATGATTTATTAAACACAATTACAGATATTATTTAATTATAAACTCTCTCAAAATCAAATAAATAAATAATTTCTAAATCCTAATTTTTGTTTTTTTTTTTATTTCAGCCATCCACGTAAAAAAGTAATATTTGCCGATGATGAAGGTCTATCCCTGACACAGGTCAGGGTCATGTCTGAACCCTCTAATGTGCCACCATACTGGAGTGTGAAATTTTTGGAACAAATTACTCAAGGTTTGGTTACCCCACATCCTGCCGATCAGTGGACAGTTGATTTTAAACAACCTGCTTCCGATTACTTGGTCTTTAGGTAGGTCTTGTCACCCACTATCTTGAGGATATATTTTAATTGTCTCTTTTGTTTTGTTTTTAGACAAACCATTGAACGAGATTTTGTTTCACTTGAAAATGTCATTGTCAAAGATGAGGAGTCAATTGTTGTGGGTACTGTGAAAGTAAAGAACATTTCCTTTGCCAAGGAGGTGATTGTACGCGTTACCTGGGATGACTGGAAGAGCCAACAAGATATATTTTGTACCTATAATCGAGCATATGGGCCTGCCACCTGCGCCCATGTTATATTCGATACATTCTCATTCAAGATTACCCTACCACCATCTTCCAAACGCTTAGAATTCTGCATATGTTACCGTGCTGATGGTCAGGAGTACTGGGATAATAATGGAGGCAAAAATTACACCATCACTAAGCGTTCGCCATTTTATTACAATGCCTTGTCACCGTATGAGAAAAACAACTCATCGTCCGCAATGCGTAATTCCGCCTCATGCCAGAGTCAAGTGAGATCAGCACTAAGTGCAGCTTTAGCCAATAAGAATCCTGATTCAACCCAACAAAATTTGCAGCAAGAACCAAGTCCTTATTGGTAAAAAAATATATTGCTGATCGCTAATAGGATTTTGAAGAAAACAGTTTGCATTAAGATGAACTTGTACAAGAAAAGCTTTTTAGCTTTAATGCAATAGAGCTGCAGAGCTTTTTTAACAAAATACCCCACAGAGCTTTAAAGTTGTTCCCTTTAATGAAAAAAGCATAGGAATATAATCTACTATATAGAAAGATGGTGGTTATAAAAAGTACATTATCTTTATTATGAAAGAGAAAGGGGCGTAGACGTCAAGAAAAATACATAAATGTCAAATGATGTGATCCAAAATGTGTGTTTTTAAGACATATCAATTGGATCACAAAACTATTATTATTCAAACAGTTTGAAAACGAAAGAAGGATTTTTTTCTTCCAGGGCAGTCCATTTGAAATTTTAACGAATTCTTATTAGTAATTCGTAAAAACGTCGCTTCGGAGCCTTTTAAATGAAAAACCATTTTACTTGATCCATGAAATTTATTAATGAGAAAACTTGTTTGATTATGATCTCCCTTTCTGCTTTGAATTTGGATATCTTTTTACTGGGTTTATATTTGTTTTGTGTTCTTTTATGATCTCCATGTATTAACTTTTTGTTTTAAAAATGTCATGTCAATTTTTCCAAATTCAAATCTGATGAATATAGGCCATGATAAATATTATTCCCATCAGAAATTACATTTTGAGGATTCTAGCATTCTGTAAATATGTATATTGTATAAGGAATTGTCAAATATGTATATCACGTTATAACAAATAATCATGTATATGTAAACGTAACATTATCGTGGAAGTTCGAAAAAACGATTGGTGTTGCCAACGTTTAAAACAGTAAGGCCACATGTCGATTTGGCTACGAAAGCATTTTGACTGCACTTGTACTTGTATCAATTGGTGAGACAATAGGTGTGTTCGTTTACTCAACAATTCGTACAAATTTGTACAAGTTCAGTAACTTCTTGCAATCGGCTAAGGTCTTTTGCATTGTACTGAGGAGTAAACGAACAACATCCAGTAACAATTTGTACAAATTTTGAGTAAACGAACACACTGAATCCAACCTGTAACAAAAGGTAACTTGTAATAATGTCCCTTAAACGTTTAATAGTACGTTTACATTAACGAAATCCTCTCAATTTTAACTGTAAATTCCTATGCGTATACGTCAAATTAAATCCAATGGATTTCAGATGAGTTTTCATTTGACAAACGAATTTACAGTTGAAATCCATTCGATTTCGCTAATGTAAACGTACTATAAGCCCCTTTGCATATACGTGATTAATACTGGATTTATATTTGGGCTTATTAAAATGAAAATAACTCTATATCCATATCATATCAGTAAAATGAATCGAGATTAAGCATTTTAGCATTACAAAACAGCCCTAATGTAAATTCCGTTTTACTATTGTGCCGTGAACAGTTTGACAGATTCTCATACAATATACAAACAGTTTACACTGTGCATAGAAATGAAACTTTATACAATTATTATTGTCGAAATGTTGATCATTAAAACTGATAGTTTATAGTTTCGTTTTATTTACAGACATTTATGTACAATAATATTCATGTCTAATATTTGTGTCAAAATCTGGAGATCAAATCAAACAAGGATTTTCAAATATACAAGTCAAACCATTTCAATTCAAATTCTACGTTTACATTTGCGTTCATTATCATGAAAATTGATGTATCTTCATTAATTTGATAAAGATATTTGTACTTTTTCATCAAATTAATCAAGATTGATCATATTATCATGAACATAAAATGAATTGTAAAATAAATCTTATAAAAAAATAATTGTCTTTAAAAAACTGGTCAATTTTCTTTCACTTTCACTTTTTGTTTCGTCGAGAAAGAATTGAGTTCATGGTTATACACAAAATATGTTTGTTTATATATTGAGGTTTTTACATATGAGCCTCTTTTAAATCCCAAATCTAAATGTCTCTAAAACAAGAACGCGTAAGAATATACTTTAAACCCCAAACTGACTACTACTACTTTTTGATATGACTAAAGAATTTAAATCAGCCGTCTAAGGAACGAACTACCTATTTTTAAACATAAAAAATGCCCCTCAATGTTTGGAGAAAAAATACTTTTAAATAGTTTTACAACAATTTTTTGTCATTTTTTTAATATTTTATGGCCATATATAACATTCAGCACTTACATACAAAAAATGACTATGTTTAATTTGTTTTTATATGTACAAGTTTTTTTTTTATTTTTTGCTTTTTCATCTTTTTATTATTTGATTTTTTTGTTTCTTTTTTCAATACCACCAAACCCAAAAACAATTAAAACAAATTGCTCTACAAATTATCTAGAATTCTTCGAATATGTGGCAAAAATGGTTTATTTCATTATAATTTTTATATGTATTTTTATTTTATACAATTTTTCTTCAATAAATATTAAAACAAAAAAACTAGAAATCCTGCAACTTGAAAGACTGAAATTGTTATTGATGAAAAGAAACAAAAAAAAAAAAAACGATCACCCTTGTACCAATTTTCAAATATCATCATTACATGCTTGTATTTTTTGTTTCTAATTTCTGTAAAAAACCCAAAAGTTTCTCAAAAAAGATATAATGTTCAAATGTGTTTTCTTTTCGCCCATATATATGTATATTTTATCTACAATGATTTTTTAATATTTTTTAATAATTTGTGTTTTTTATTTTTGTTATATTGAAAGCTAATTATTGAATGTATATCATTTATTTTAGTTTGTAAATAAAAATACATAAATACTATTCGCAAATAGACATACAAATATCTTTAATTATTTCCTGTGTAATATTTACTTTTAAGCGTTTTTTAGTTATATCCTCCATAGGCCATAGTTGTTCTTTATTTTTATTAATGAACTGTGCGTCCTTTGCTTTGAACAGCCGATTTTAAAAGGACGTTCAATGCTATTATTTTAGTATCATTTTTTTTTTTCATTTTAATGCCATATATTATATACATGTATAGATTTTAAATAAAAGCAATAAATGATATCTATTTTTTAAATGAAAATGCTTTTTTTATTTTTGTTCTGAAATTCATGCAGCATTCTAATTTTTGGGGGTTTTTGTAGAGTTTATGGTTTATTATATGGATTATTATAAAATTACTAGAAAAATTTGACCCGTGAAACAAAAAAATTATAATAAATGATTGCAAAAAGTCTACATATGACCCACAGTGTTGCCGCTTCCTTGTAAACGTGGACAAAAATAGAAGGAGTTGACCCATGCTGATTAATGGGCCGATTCCGTACAGCGAGACGAGTCATGTCGCGTCGTCTATCGTCTCTGTGACAAAATTTAAAAAATGCACTACGTACAGCGATAGAAAATAATCGTCGATAACAAGTTATTTTTATTTTTTTTTATTTTATTTTTATTCGTTAGTAAAAATGTACGGCGACAGCTAATTTGTTGTCGCCGGAAAATGAACATTTCGGCGACAAAATTTGACGACGTCAGGCGATATTGCCATACGGAATCGAAAAATGGCATTTGGCAACGCGACACGACTCGCCTCGCTGTACGGAATCGGCCCATAAATTTTGTACAATGACTTATTAGGGCATAGGAATGAAAAAATTCGACTTTGGTCCATATCGGTTCAGATTTGGATGTTGCTCCCATATATATCTTTCCCCGATTTTGCTATAACTCGATCAATTTTAATTGAATAGCCTTCAAATTTAATATGCGATATTTTCTTATGCCCCCGATTAGGTTAAAAGATTTTGACAAAAATCGGTTCAGAGTTGGATATAACCCCCACATATTTATTTCTCCGTTTTTCCTAAAAATCGGTAAATTTTAGTTGAATAACCTTTAAATTTAATATGAGACTTTTTATTAGGCTACTGATCAGTTTAAGCGATTTTGATAAAAAAATCGCTTCAGATTTTGATATCGTCCCGATATATATATCTATCTCCGGTTTTGCTTTAAATCCGTCAATTTTAAATGAATAGCATTTTTACCGATTATGACTGTTCAGATTTAGATATAGACTTTATATATATCTTTCTCCGATTTTCCCGGAATGCCTGCTCCGGAATCTTTTGGTCCGTGCCGGGATAGAAAGTAACCCCGGACCATGGTTGGATATAGACCCCACATATTTATTTCTCCGTTTTTCCTAAAAATCGGTAAATTTTAGTTGAATAACCTTTAAATTTAATATAAGACTTTTTATTAGGCTACTGATCAGTTTAAGCGATTTTGATAAAAAAAAATCGCTTCAGATTTTGATATCGTCCCGATATATATATATATATCTATCTCCGGTTTTGCTTTAAATCCGTCAATTTTAAATGAATAGCATTTTTACCGATTATGACTGTTCAGATTTAGATATAGACTTTATATATATATATATCTTTCTCCGATTTTCCCGGAATGATTGCTCCGGAATCTTTTGGTCCGTGCCGGGATAGAAAGTAACCCCGGACCATGGTTTTTCACCGTTTGTCAGCGTCTCATCCACCACAGGTCGGTGTCGCTGAGATACAACGGGTGTCGCGGATGGGTGCATTTCAGGAACTGTTCAGGCCTGACCTTCCTGAGGGAGTATTACGACTGGGTTTATATTGCTTCGTGCTGCGCCAACACGATCCCCAGTAAGTCAGCCGCAGCCGTTAACACCTGTTCCAGTTCCTGAGAATGTGACATTCCTGCAGTTTAACTGCGATGGTTTTCGAGTCAAGATCAGTGAGATCGTGAATATTATGAGTCGAAGAATTATAATGGTCGCGGCGATTCAGGAAACGAAGCTGAACAGCAACTGCAGTCTTCAGAGTTGTAATGGATTCAACGTTCTTCGCCTGGATCGTACGAGAAGTGGGTGTGGTGGGTTTGCATTCCTACTGCACCAGTATGTCCAGTACAGACCTATCTCGCCTGAGATAGACTCTAGGGACCCGTACTTGGTGTGTATGGGGGTTGCGGTGAGGTGTGGAACCGCCTAGATAGAAATGCAGAATGTGAATATCCCGCCGATTAATAGCTGTGCCCCGCGTTATTCGCCCAACATCAGACCTTTGTTGAGAGGCGATAACCGGCTGGTCCTAGGGATTTTAATGCGCATCATGAGCAATGGCATTCAGCCCTAGGGAATGACCAGAGAGGCACAGATCCGGCTGAGCAAATAGATAGCTCCAAATTCTGCACTGCGAACAAAGACGCACCCACCAGTATTAGAGGAGACTGCCATAGTTCGCCTGACATATTCATCGTGTCAGTTCTCATCTAACAGTTGATGAGCAAACATCGTTTGATCTAAAACAGCTGTTTTCATTTGAGCACGTTTTTTGTTATTTCCTTTTATACCCTAGACAGACGGCAGCGTTAATTCGCATTAACTGCCTTAATTCAAATTAATTCGTGCATTATCCACATTCTTAATGCACAAAATCAAAGGAAATTTAAACTGTATTTAGGTATTTCAATATGGCAATGCTGTAAAAGAGAGCCCATATTCATGTAGGAGAGAGAGCATATTCATGCTCTGAGACACAATTTGCATTGAAAAACAATTGTATTTTGTCAAATTTCCATGTTTAAGAAAATAAAAGGAAAACAAATCAGAAATTTTCGCTTTTCTTTCAAATAAGTAGTGGTCTTTCTCAAATAGAATAGCAGCGAATCGTTTTTCATGCCTTCTAAAAATCTCTTTTTAAAATGTTTATTTTCACAACAACTTTCATTACCCACCCTACCAATTCTATCGAAAATTATATCTTCTACAAATGTTTTTTTTTTAAGTTTTGCAATATTTTTATAATATTAAAAAGTCTCAAAAATATCGCGAATAAATTAAATTTATTTTTGCATTATCGTAGTGAAAAATTCAATGATAGAAAGTATATTTGTTTCGCATATTTTGGCGAACTTTTGTAAAACTTTATGAAATAGTCTGCTGGGTACAAACAAACAACACAAACAGCTGTTTCATAAATGCAGAAACTATCGTCTGTCAGGGTAAAAAGTTAATTCAAATTAAGGAATTTTTAATGCAAATTAACTCTGCCGTCTGTCTAGGGTATTACACTCGATATTTTGTATATCTGCATTTTCTGTCAAAGATTAAATTTATTGAGTGTTTGAAACAAAAAAAAAACTATGAACGAGGTGTACCCCCCTAATTATAATAGGTACGCTGTACTTGATGCTGACAAGAAAAAAACTCAACATACCCTAAAGAGATCACGTTTAGAAGCATCCGACTTTGTGTCTCTCCCAACAAAAAAGCCAAATTATGATGACGTTCCGAGATTTGTGATTGCCTCAGCCGTTTTTACAAATACCACGTGCGAAGTGAAACCATTAGCTTCCTATAATGTGTTTCAGATTGGTAGAGGTATTAAAAACATTTGCCGTGAATATTCCGAAATTTCTGAACTTCGTTGCGGTGACCTACTGATTAAAGCCATCAATGTGAAAGCTTTCAAAAAATTCCTAAGTGCTAAATTCATCTATGTCGTGCCTGTGAAAATAGTTGCCTATGCTACTTTAAATCAGTCACAAGGTCTGATATTCTGTGACAAAATTAAAGCAATATCCGAAGAGGAAATGCTCAAAGATTTAGCCGAATTCGATGTTAGTCCCAATTTACATTAGGCGAGTTTACTTGCGGCAATTATCAGTTTGATGGAGAGAGAGGTGAGGCATATGGTAACCCTTTGCCTCTCAGCCCCCTCTCTCACCTACAAACTGACAATTGCCGCAAGTAAACTCGCCTAATGTAAATTGGGACTTATTGCTACACGAAAGTTTATGAAAATGGAAGGAAATCAATTGGTTGCCACTGGTGGAGCCGTTCTCACCTTTGACCTCATACATCCTCCAAACTTTATCGACATAGGTTGGCGCACAATCCCAGTACGTGAGTATATCCCTTATCCGCTAAAATGCAAAAGCTGTCAGAAACTAGGACATACTAAAAACCACTGTACAAACACTGAACTCAGTAAGGAAACCTCCTCCACATACCGAATGCAGCAGAAAATTTTGTGTAAATTGCAACATTGACACACACACATCTTATGACAACACGTGTCCCACGTTCCTCACCCAAAAATCGGTTAACAAAATAAAAATTACACAGAGTGGATGGAGAATTTTTAAAAGCGATCCCGAAAACTATCTCATAAAGCCAACCACAAAAAAATACTTCTTTTTCCCAAGTATTAAATGTTGCTCAGAAATATTCTTCCTCTGGACAAAGCACAAAACCACTAGAATCACAGTCAAACACTACCTCCAACCAAAACACTATTTCATCAAATTCATTCAATCTACCGTCAACTTCATCATCTGCTTCAACTATCACAAAGTCTTCTGGAAAATCCTTAACAGCACAAAATACGGAATCTATTCTATCCGCTACTACCTCTAACTACCAATCAAACATTAACAAAGGAAAAGAACAATTATTAGATAAACTAAACTCACAAATATTCACTTTAAGAGCCAAAGAATCAAATTCACACATTAAAAAATCAACTCAAGACAACACCAGAAAATTCATCAACGACAAACAATTCATCATTCATACCAAATGCTTCGGTCAAGATTGATTCAAGAAGAAACGCCATAGACGACGTGTCTATTTCCCCATAGCCTGCGGGAGTCTACTATTTTTCGGTTTTTGACAATGTTTTCTTCAAACATTGTTGGAAAACTCGAGGATGGTAGGCTCTGGCAGGATCTGGAGCAGAGTACATGTTTTATGTTTTAACTAATGATTCCAGATACAAGCATCACGATACTACAATGGAACATACAAGGGTTTATTTGCCAGAAATTTGCCCTTGAAATGTTAATATCATTGCATAATCCAAGTGTCATTGTATTGCAAGAAACGCATATCATCGAGCAAAATAAGCACCTCCTTCATCTTCCAGGTTACGCTATTTTTCACCATAATAAAGACTACAACTATTCCAAATCAGGAATATCAATTCTGGTTAAGAATAATATAAATGTGTCTAACATTTTTAACTCCACTGGAGATCTTCTTTTTCAGTCTGTATCATTAGACGTTGGGTTTTCTTTCCACATTATAAACGTATATAAGTGTAGTGTATTCCATTATTACATTTCATACACATGGCAACTCTATTTCTATGTTATAAATTCTCTCTTTAATCAAAGTATCTTTTGTACTAATTAGTATTCGTTACATTTTTAGTAACTGCCATTTTGCTTTTATTAGTTACAATCTTTGTTCACTTCGATTTCAACTATCAACCAGATCAAAACGTTCGACTCCATTTTTATATTCGATTTATAATTTTGTTGTTAGTTATTTATTAAATAAAGTATTATTTAAATATTAATCAAACGCGTGCTTATTTTCAACAAATACACAACAAAATTGGCGACGAGGATAAACTCAAGTTCAAAGAGTTCCCAATAAGATTTTGTAAAAAAAAAATCTATTTTCAACTTCAACAAAATCCATAACCTAAAATGGATCAAAATCAATTGGCGAAACTGTTGGATGCCATTACAACAATGGCAACAGCAATGCAAAACCAGCAACAAGCTTCTACTTCAACATCAACCAGTGTCAACATCATAACCAACTTCGATGCCTTTGAACCAAAGAAGGAAAATTTCAAAACATACAAGGAACGTTTGGAGCTCCACTTACAATTAAAGGGGGTATTTGAAGACAAAGCAACAAGTGCAAAGCTTTTGCTTCAGTACATTGGGTCACCAGTATATTCAACCCTATCAACATTAGCTGCCCCACGGAACGTTAATGAGTTGACTTACGATCAGATAATTCAATTGCTTCTTTGTCATTATTGTCCAAAGAAAAACATTTTAGTGGAACAACATAAATTCCTGTGCGAAATGCAAAACGAAAATCAAAATATCTCAGATTTCGTTGCAGTTTTACAAGAACGAGCCAGTGCATGTATGTTTGTGTGTGAGTGCAAAAAGTCAGTGGCCGAAATATTTCTACGCTCTCAATTTATCAGAGGATTGAGAGATGCTCACATACGAGAACAAATATTACAAACACCAGAACTGACTTTCACACAAATTGTGCAAAAAGCAACAACAATTGAAGCGGCAAAACTCGACAGCCAGGCAATTTCAAATAACCCTTCAACATCGATACATCAAATCAATCAATACCGCCAAAACAAAAATCGAAGCCGTAGTCAAAACCGCCAAACAACAATCAATTACAGCGAATTGGGTTTGGATGGTATGTGTGTGCGCTGCGGACAATCAAACCACATAGCAAGTGAGTGCAATGTAAACAAGCATAAATTGAAATGTCAATATTGTGGAAGAAGGGGACATGTTCAAAAAGTTTGCATTCAAGCGAAAATGAATCAAAAGGAAAACATATCAACAATCAATAAACATACCCAATCGATCGATGAGTGCAACCAGCTGTTCTCTCAAAATGATTCAAATTCAATTCACGGAACATACCCCACCGATGACTGTTTTGGTATCAACAAAATTATCGATATCGACCAAAACAAAAACAGAAAAGGAACGGCAATAGCAGATGCAGACAAATTTTATGCAAAAGTGCAAATTGAAAATAAAAATACAATTTTTGAAGTGGATTCGGGTGCGTGCCACACATTAATTTCGCAAAATCAATTCAAAAAGTTACATATTAATAATCCAATACGGAAATCAAAAATTACATTTCGATCGTACACGGGTGAAGAAATTGTGCCTGTGGGAGTTGTGGACGTACAAGTAAAATTCAAAAACAAAACGTCAATAGAAGAAATGTATATTGTCAATCCAAAGTGCGCCACAGTGCTGGGTCGTAGTTGGATACGACACTTGAACATCAATCTCAATGATGACAATATAAACATACCACAATCATTAAGCCTGGGAGAAAAGAGTGCCTGTTCCTAGAATCACCAGTGGTTGTATTCAAAATCAACACCTCAACAAATTCAACATACAGAATCTATCAACGTTCGAAAAACAACATCTAAATTTTCTAAAAAGGAAAGCAGCTTCAGCTAAAGTTCAACATCAACCAATTTGACAAAATCAATTCAACAATTCCAAAATCATCAACACAACCAGATCAAAAATCCAAATCAGCAACTTTCAATATCTTCAAAATTTAAACCTGCCATGTTATCAACATTGTTATCAAAACATGTCATCACTGCAGTCAACAGTCCCTCTCAGCTGCACCTGATGTATAAGAAGTTCAAGCCTAAGGAAACAACCTCCTGCTCTCCTGACGGACCAAGTCCTTATTTAAGCCTGGGAGACTGTAGTGTATTCCATTATTACATTTCATACACATGGCAACTCTATTTCTATGTTATAAATTCTCTCTTTAATCAAAGTATCTTTTGTACTAATTAGTATTCGTTACATTTTTAGTAACTGCCATTTTGCTTTTATTAGTTACAATCTTTGTTCACTTCGATTTCAACTATCAACCAGATCAAAACGTTCGACTCCATTTTTATATTCGATTTATAATTTTGTTGTTAGTTATTTATTAAATAAAGTATTATTTAAATATTAATCAAACGCGTGCTTATTTTCAACAAATACACAACAATAAGGAATATAACATCTCATTAATGGGTACTTTACACGATATGTATTTTACATATGGGTTGTCACTTTGCGTATACATTTTGTATATAAAAAGTGACAACCCATATGTAAAATACATATCGTGTAAAGTACCCATAACTCGTGA
This sequence comes from Musca autumnalis, assembly GCF_047663935.1. Classification (NCBI taxonomy): domain Eukaryota; kingdom Metazoa; phylum Arthropoda; class Insecta; order Diptera; family Muscidae; genus Musca; species Musca autumnalis. Next base: position 183,414,208 of record NW_027411977.1, read on the forward strand.
AATGGTTAACACCATTAACATACCGACCACTTGTCAGACTCTCCCTCTAGGAGATTTAAATACCCAAAACACTTTATGGGGATCCTCTGACACTTCTCAAGGTGGAGTCATATGGGAGGATTTTGCCGATTCAAACGGCCTTGTAATTCTCAACGATGGCTCTCCTACCTTATTGAGCACCCGGCATACACTAACATCTATAGATGTCTCCATGTGTCGCTCTGATTTGGCTTCTTCACTGTCCTGGAAAACACTGCCTTTACCGGAAACTGGTGATCATTTTCCTATCCTTATCTCAAATGACATCCCTATCCCATCTAAAAATTTTATTCCAAAATTCATAGACGGTAGAGCCAACTGGGATCTTTTTCAATCAAAGTTATTGATGTACAACTCCAACTTTGCTCAATCGGAAAAAGTCAATAAAGAGGCATCTCAAATCAAACGCCTATTTAGAAAATCTGCCAACGAATCAATTCCGGTAAGCCGTAAACCTAAGGACAGGATGAGACCTGTTTGGTTTAACAGTGATATAGCAAGGTTAATACGTGAGAGGCAACGTGCATGGAGAATTTCTAGAAGAGTAAGGAGTATAGAAAATGGAATACCTTATCGGAAAATGTATGCTTTAGTAAAAAGAGAATGTAAAATAGCGAAAAGGTTGACATGGAACCGTTTTCTTAACTCTCTCAGTCCATCGATGAATGTTCGTCATTTGTGGAGTAAAGTTAATGGCTTAAGAAATCCAAAAATAAACAGATTCTCAAGCATGCGAGTGAATTCTAATACTATCTCTCACCCCAAAGGTATTGCAAATGCTTTTTCTTCTTTTTGGAGCTCTATAAGCTCAGATTCAGGTTTTGAGTCATCTGTCTATTCAGCCAAAAATTCTTTTACAATTTCCAACATAAACCCGGTAAATGCAAACAATCTGACCATCACAAAATTGATTGACATTTACGAGCTTAATAACACGCTCAAAACTCTAAAGGGATCCACACCCTCATTGGACAAACTAACATACTCAATGGTACGTAACGCACCGTTTTTGATAAAAAACGCATTTGTAGTTTGTACAATAGTCCACATGACTGGAAGGTAGCTATACTCTGTCCAATTCCAAAATACGGAAAGAACCCTTGTACATTGGAAGGATATAGGCCGATTTCGTTACTCCCTATTCTCTCCAAGAAAAAATAATATCTCGCCGTCTTCTAGATTACTCCAAGCCACACTTGTCTCCTATACAGCACGCCTTTCTTCCACATCACGGTGTACACACATTGTGTCATCAATTAGAATATTTCCTTCGTGAAAATTTACATCGAAGAAAACATAGTATGCTTATCTCGGAGGATTTGGAGAAAGCTTTCGATCGCCTGGTATATACCAATATTTTGACCGAACTTCAGAGTTGGAGTGTTCAAACGCAATTTTTGACATTGTTACGTTCATTTTTAACCAATAGACGAATGCTTGTTCGGGACGACGGTCATTATTCCAAAAACCTACCTATAGATAATGGCATACCGCAGGGCTCGCCACTTTCCGTTATTCTTTACAATATTTATGCAAACTCATTGTGCAGAGTCTTCGAAAGCATAAAAGAAATCGATTTCGTTGTAATATTTGCAGATAATATATTTTCTGTCACATCCGGAGACCAAGAAACCGTTGTAGACAATATAAATATGTTTAATAACAAAGTTCAAAGCTGGGCCAAACAAGTGGGAGCAGTTATCCCCCTTAACAAAATCGATATGCTTCACGTATGCCGCAAAAGAAGGTGTCAATGTTCTACAATATCCCTACATGAAAATACTGTTAACGTCTCTGACTCTATGAAGATTTTGGGTCTCAGCTTTACCAAAAATTTATCATGGAACAAACAAATAAATGTTTTGCAGGAAAAATTGGGTAAAATTAATAATCTCCTTCGGCTTATATGCTCTAGCACCTAGGGACCTCACATAGAAAGCGCAATAGATACATATCTGTAAATCTTTAGTATTTGGTACTATTGCTCATGGTATAACAATTTACGGACTTACTTCTAAATCCAATACTTCCACGTTAAATACAGCTATGAACAAATGTTTCAGAACAGCCACAGGTCTCCTGCGTTCTACCCCATTGGAATCTCTATATGACGAGGCAAAATATCAGGATTTTAATCATATTTTAGAACAATTTTCTATTAGCCTCGGAAGCTAGGCTCTTACAATACAATCCCATGGTCTTCACAACATACTCTGGAGACATATTAGTAAAAGAAATACTTCATACTCATCAAGTATTGATCAAATCCTTAAACTCTTTTCAACCTTCCAAATTCCTTTGCCTCCCAAACCAACTACCAATCCATTAAACGAAAAATCAGTCTCGTTTGATACTAGTTTGAGTTTCCACAAAAAAGACTTTACCAGTAAAATCTGTTACAAACAACTATTTCTCCAAAAAATTTCTCTATACAATCCGGACAAGATCCTGTTTACCGATGGTTCTTTTAACGGACAATCCACAGCTTTCTCTAACAAATTGGCAGTCATCCCAGACTTTTCTTAAATATGTCAATCCAACCATACCTAGAAAACAATATTCTGCTAATCTTAGTAGAGCAGACTGCGTTTTCCTTGCCCGACTTAGGGTTGGAAAATGTATTTTTAATACCCGTCATAATTATGAAAATACAATACCTGCTAGCTGCTCGTTTTGTGGTGGTCTGCTGACTGTTTCACATATTATAGTGGAATGTCAATACTCTGCAATTGGTTTATCTATTGACAAAATTCTTGATTGCTCTACTAACGACCTCCTGTGTCGAATTCGTTGCTCGCTCCATGTACATAATATTCGTAATGTTTGAATCAGAATTTTAAATAATTTCCTATAAATTACACCTACATATTCTCTCAGTAACTTTTCATGTATATATGTATGTATATAATATATATTTCCAATTATGCTGTATATATTAAATTCAGTTTTGTAAAACTCAGTATTGATTATATCGTGCGCATATGGTCTCTGTTACCCGGCGTAACCTATATTTTATAAATTAATTTGTAAAATATATTGTAAATAAATAAATATCCATCGTGTCACCCGGTCTGACGAATGACGTGACATATCAACCCGTCATTTACCTTGGGTCGGACCATCTCCCAATCCTCATCTCCATCAATAGACTTCATAACCACTGAACGCCGTACTTTCATTAACCATGGGAAAGCTGATTGGCAAGGTTTCAGAGAATTCACTAACCAATGGTGAGCTTTCATCAATGGTGAACAAAACAGTACTCTAGCGTCGATTACTCTTAAACGCAGCCATAATTGACACAAGTGCGATCAAAAATATACACATTGTTTTATAAATATTTTTAAGGAATATGCAACTTTTACTATTTTAGAATACAACTAAAGTTTTAAAACATAAAAAATTATGAAAAGCCAACAAAAATGCCGTGTGAAATATTTAAGAGAGAATGTTTCAGATTCTCGTTGTGCATCCCTCTATGTCACTAACCAAATTTAAGGGAGAATTAGTATTTAATTTTTTTTGATGTTTCATTTCTTATTTCAATATTTTTTAAACATTAATGTTGTCTAAAATCGTCCACAATGCAAATTATTAAAAAATATAAATAAAAAATGGCATAAACTTTTAATTGTTTATGGTTCACAAAAAACTAAGAGTACGTTTTCACAATTTGACTGTGTGCTAGCACACAGCTCACCCCTGAACCAAAGCTTCAGAGCAGGTATCGGCACTAATACAAACGCATTGTTTGCGGCCTCACGCATACGACTCTCTCTCTCTCGCTCTCTCCACAAACAGCGTGTGCGTTAATGCATTGCTAAAATTAAAAATCATTGAAACAACCGACATCAGAACTTGCTTCATTGACTTCTGAACGAAGACTGAACGGTGGTTGTTCTGTTGTTATTCTCATCAAGGGCACGTGTGCCCCTTTTTGCCGGATGCTGCTTCAGAGAACTGCCCAATCCCTCTGATGTTCGGGTAGAAGAGAGCAAATTCCGAGACATCATCACTGCTGCAGCCGCTCGTTATGTTCCTGCTGGTCGAATACCTGAAATAAGACCTAATTTCCTAGCAGAGTCGACGGGATTAGCTAATGAGCGTGATGAGCTTCGTCGCACGAACCCTAATGACCGCAGAGTCGGAGAACTGACAATGGAAGTCAATAGGTTAGTCGATGAACACAAGCGGAGAAAGTGGTTAGAACATCTGAAGTGCTGCAACATTGGTGCCGGTTGTAGTAAATTGTAGATTAAAAATTTTGACCCCGCGAGCAGTTTTTAAACAAATTGTTATTACTAGTTTGTATATCTTTTAAATATACATACGTGAATAAAGACGAGTTTAGTACTCCCGGCAAACGGGCAAAATCTGGCTTTGAAACCTATACCCAGCAAAATGTTTTTAGCCAAAGAAGTAGATGAATCATGAGTGCATGTGATTTCGGACTACATCTTTTTATGTGAAAGAAGTCATGATTTTTACAAGGGCATGGTGCAGCGAGGATACGGTCCATTTTGCTACCACAGCAAACGTCTAGGATGCACTCCATTTTCGATCCACGGCACGTCTTTTGATTGAGTGCTTTTGATTGAATTTAGATCAATGGTGTGCACGGGCATCCACTGGTGGCTGCTGTAAAATACTCTTACTTTTATTAATTCAACAAAACTCAGACGATTAAGTATTTTTTGTAATTATTATTTAATAAGTAATTTCATCCACGATTTTAGATTAAAACTGCGTTTTTACAATTATAAAACAATTTAGAAAAACCATTAAAAACGGCAAATGTTAAACTCTCTTATATTCTCTTAAATTCTGTTTTGCTCAACATTGATTTAGATCAGCCATGCACGCGTCTTTACGAAAAAGTTAACTAAAACTCTCTTTCCCGTACAAAAACCCAAAATAGCATTCTCTTCTTGAACAGAGCTGAGCAAAATCGAGAGAGAGGCAAATTTAAGGGAGAATTAATATTTAATATTTCTTGATGTTTCATTACTTATTTCAACATTTTTTAAACATTAATGTTGTCTAAAATCGTCCACAATGCAAATTATTAAAAAATATAAATAAAAAATTGCATAAACTTTTAATTGTTGATGGTTCACAAAAAACTAAGAGTACGTTTTCACAATTTGCCTGTGTGCTAGCACAAAGGCGAGCTCACCCCTGATTTAGAATCTAAATTTTAAATATAAATTTTAGATCAGCATTCGGCACACAATAACAACAATTTGAGCAAACACTGTTGTCAGTGCATTGTTTTTCAATTAGTGAGTGCTCGCGAGTAAAGAGGTGCCGCATTCTGATTTAGATACATTCTTTGGAAAGTGTTTTTAATCAGTTTAAGCATGCAATAAAAACTGCAAGCCATTAATAATATTACAGAATAAATAAAATGCATTTATTAGTTGTGTAAAAAATAGTATTAAGAACGTTATTATTTTAACACAATTTATAAAAAGTATCCATTAAATTCCTTTTGGGTTCTTAATATACTCATCAACGGTTTCATCTCCAAAAGAATTTCGTCGCATACGAATATGGTAAACACCAATTCCGAACAATTGAAAATATATCGTTTAAAAACATTATAAAAAACAACCCACTTTTAACAAAAAGCGCACCAGACCATACAGCATTCATAACAACGCACTGACTACGCCCTGTCAAATAAGAATGTACCAATTTACAGGTACTGCGACTGAAATTGTAAAAGTTCTTAAGTTTCTCAATCATGATTTTGCAGTCGATTCTATCGAAAGCTTTTTGCAGATATGTATAACGACAGCACTTACTTACTTAGCTGGCCCATTACAGAACATTTGTTCTATAGGCCGAACTAAGAAGAGATCTCCATTCCTCTCTATTTGTTGCTTTGCACTCTGGAATACCGCGCCTTGTCATCTCATCATCCACTTGTTTGCGCCATCTATTCCTTGGCCTGCCAATTCTGCGTGCACCGCCATGTGGCATGTATTCATACGCCTTTTTAGTGGGTTCATCATCGCTCATTCTTTTGATATGGCCTAGCCAACGCAATCGCTGCATCTCGATACGTTTAACAATATTGATGTCGTTGTATAGCAGATACAGCTCGTGGTTCGTGCGACGTCGATATTCACCGTCAACGCAGATTGGTCCGTAGATCTTTCGAAGAATTTTTCTCTCAAACACACCAAGCACTGCCATGTCTGCTTGCGCAAGTACCCAGGCTTCGGAGCCATACATCAGCACGGGTAGTATCAGTGTTTTGTAGAGCGTTATTTTTGTTTGACGAGATGTGGCTTTGTTTTTAAACTGCTTACTTAATCCAAAGTAGCATCTGTTGGCCAATACAATTCTTCTTTTTATTTCACAACTGATGTCGTTTGTTGTGTTGACGAAGGTGCCGAGGTAGACGAAGTCTTTTACTACCTCAATATTATAGGAACCAACTTCCACAGTCGGTCCGAGCTCAATGGACGCATTGCGCGTCGACACCATCAACTTGGTCTTCTCACCGTTTACCGCCAGACCCACTTTAGCAGATTCTCCTTCGACCTTTATAAAGGTATCAGTTACTTCTTTTACTGATCGACCCATGATGTCTATATCATCAGCATAAGCAAGTAACATGTGACTATTGGTGTAGATTGTGCCACTTCTTTTGACGTTTGCCTCTCGTATAACCTTTTCTAGCAGGATGTTGAAGAGGTCACACGAAAGGCTGTCTCCTTGTCTGAAACCTCTTTTGGTACCAAACTCTTCGGAGAGGTTCTTTCCTATTTTAACTGAGGACCTCGTGTCAGTTAAAGTCATTTTACAAAGCCGGATGAGCTTTGCGGGAATACCAAATTCAGACATGGCTTGGAATACCTTTGAGCGCAGCGGACTGTCGAAGGCTGCTTTATAATCGACAAAAAGGTGGTAGGTGTCGATCTGCATCTCTTGGGTCTTCTCCAGGATTTGCCGCAGGGTAAATATCTGGTCAATGGTGGACTTGCCAGGTCTAAAGCCGCATTGGTATGGTCCAATAATCTCGTTGACCATTGGCTTTAGTCGTTCGCACAATATCCCTGACACGATCTTGTAGGCAATAGGGAGTAGACTTATGCCCCTATAGTTAGAGCATACAGTCTTATCTCCCTTCTTGTGGACGGGGCACAGGATACTCAGGTTCCAATCGTCGGGTACTCGTTCTTCCTGCCAGATGGTGCTAACTAGCTGATGAATACACCTTATCAGCGTGTCGCCTCCGGTTTTGAACAGCTCGGCTGGTAAGCCATCGGCCCCTGCTGCCTTATTATTCTTCAGCCGATTTATTGCTGTCTTTACCTCATCTTGGCTGGGCGGTATACATTCAATACCATCTTCTGGGATTGGGACTGTGGTATCTTCGTCGTCTTCGCTGCTATTGGATACCAACAGATTTGAAAAATGTTCTTTCCATATCCTGAGTACACTATCTGTATCAGTTACCAAATTACCTTGCTGGTCTCTACAGGAGGATGTGCCTGTACCAAAGCCATCAGTTTGATGCTTGACTCTTTGGTAGAATTTTCGTACTTCATTCTGGCTCCTGTACATCTCGATTTTTTCACACTCCCGCTTTTCCTCTTTTTCTCTCTTTTTCCTGCGGAAAAGACGTTTCTCCTCTCTCCTTTTCTCCCTGTATCTCTCTCGTGCGCTACGCGTTGCTACGGATTGTGAAGTAGCCTTATATGCCGCATTTTTCTCTTCGGTGGCAGCACGACACTCCTCATCATATAACGACAGCAGAATAGATAAATTTGTTCTGAGAAAGTCAGAGTCTGTCAGACCCAAGATCAACATTGATGTGCTTCAAGCAAACTGTTACTCTCTAAGTAGTTTTTAGAACGTATTCAACAACATTGGATAAAACAGGAAGTAAAGATATTGGCCTATAATTATCTCCAGAAGATTCTTTCTGTTTTATTGCATTTATTTTTGCCGTCTTCCACTCCTTAGGAATCGTCGACGTCATCATAATGGTATTAATTAAATGAAGAAAATATGACGATATGTGAGAAAATACATTGTGAAAGAACTTAATTGGAAGAAGGAACATCGAATAAAGACCATACAAAAGAGAGATCAATATTTTTTTGCTATGATGACATAATGCTGTCAATATCAGTATTACCATCTAGCTGATTACTTATAAAATATGTATTAAGGTCATTCAGAAGTTGTCAACTCATTTGATGTGTGAGAGTGAGAACATATTAAACTATGTTTTATTTTTACCAGGATCTATTCCTAAAATGTTGAAGACAACTAAGAATCTTCCTTTACTTGATGCAATTTTAAAGATTCTCCAAGAATGCCCATACGATTTTGAGGAAACTAAAGCTTAGTTCCTTCAAGCTCCCATTTCCCATCAAATGTGAAACACAAATTGTTACAATAATTTTACCGGCTGGCTGAATTATTTATTTAGTTCTTTCCTTTTGGGGTTGGTTTTATGGTAGTTTTGGTTTGATATTTGTTGTATTTTTATGAACATTTAAATAAACAATTACAATTAAGATACAAACTAATATCAACAAAATGACTCTACAATGAACATCAAAGAGAAGTAACATTAGGGGATATAGAAGGCGTTAAAAATGTTTGGACAGTTAGTGTGAATATTTTATACAATTTTTTCTAAGCTGATGGTCTCTTTTAACAAGTAAAACAATAAACGCTTGTATTAAAGTAAGGAAATGTTAAAAGAAAAATGCTTTCAAATATGTGGAATGAATCGTTTTGATACAATTTAAATAAATGCCACTAACTGCTCATTTTGTTCTGATTAGATTTGTCGTAAAATTCGTACTAAAAATTTACTAATGCCCCTGACGTTTTACGAAGACTGGCGTTACTCGATAGATCACAGAACCCCGATGATGACTGCTTAAAGGCCGGTTAATATATTGACTGATGACTTTGTCTTGTGATCTGTGTATTTCAATTGTTCTATAGTTTGCTTTAGAGTAGAATAATTTATGTGTTCCGTTTGAGTTTCTGATGAGTTTTAACTTAATTAGAAGAGGTGAATTGAAATAGCTTATTAACTGCTCCTAAACTACTGCCGCACAGCTGCTGCTAATGCATGTGTTTATTGGGATTTGCCTTCAAGTTTGGCCTTGAGGGAAGCTGGCATCTCTGGTGGAGGGGGACGGGGCAAAGCCAAAGCAACCTTGACACCATCATAGATGAACCATTGCAAGGCAGTCAATGTACCGATCATAATGATACGTGGAGTCAAACCGTTCCACATACCCATGAAGCCCAAGGATTTGGCGACTTGGAGAGCGGTGGAGCCCTTAGCTTGATTCAATTTGGAAACGACAACATCAGCTGGGTGAGATACAATGGCACAGAAGACACCAGCAATATAACCGGCAGCGAATGTAACAACCAATTGTTCGCCCTTGGAGCATTCAGCACGTGGCTTGGGTACAACGTGTCTGAAAGTAGAAGGAAATTGGAATTAGTTACATAGGTGGTAAGAAAAAGACGCAATTTTTAACTTACTTGTACAACAACTCAACGGTCTTTTCGAAGCAAGCGAACTTCATCATGGTGTATGGGATTTGTCTCATCCACAATGGAACCAAACCCTTGTAGAAACCGGCAATACCTTCTTCCTTCATGATTCTGGGCATGGCAGCGCGCATAGTAGAGGCAAAGCCAGGAGAGGTTTGAATCTTAACCTTGGCAGCTTCGAATGGAGACAAAGCAATATCAGCAAAGAATTCAGCTGAGGCAGAGGCAGCCAAATACAACCAGGTACGGTACAAGTAGGCATTTTCTTCGCCCAAAAGGTTGGCATAGTATACTTTGAAGACTTCGTAGAAGCCGAATTTGCAGAGACCCTAAGTAAGAAAAACAAAAACGGAAAATGTTAGCTGTATTTATACAAGAAAATTGGTGTATGGGAAATATGTTTATGGTACTAAAGCAAACCAAAAGAATATATTTTTGGAATCGAAATATAAATAAAGAGTAATTTAAGAATTATTATTTTTTGGAATACATAACTGGATTTTGCGCAAAAAGCACTACTTGTTTTAATATTTCTTTTGTGGTACATAATTTTGAAATGAAAAAAGTTTTATAATGACATCTTAGTGAGCCAAGAAAAAAAATTATTTTCAATCAAACATGATTACTTTGGCCCCCTGAATAATCTTTTTATAACTGAACTTGGCAATAGTATGTTCGCCTAAAACTCTATTCCAAACTCGGTTATGAAAAAATTATTCCGACGTCATTAATGGCTAGCAAAACTACAATTATTTTATTATGAAGGCAATAAAATTGTTAAACAACTTACGCTGAGTGGTGAAAATTAATCTCAAATCACTGTAGAGAATTAAAGTTAAAAGACTACATATAGAAATGTCGCAATAGAAATGTCCTTTGTCATATCGAAAAATATTACAAAAATCATTATAAAATACTATGCTACCTATTTCTAGATCCATATTATTAGTACCTAAAATTTCGTGCGAACATTCTAATGTATAAAGGCCAAGTTGTTTTTATAACATGAAAAAACCCACATATATGGCATAATTAGATAATGTATTAAAAACAAGGTCGTATATTCTGTAAACAACAATAATGTGAAATATATAGAGTATGTTGGCTTTTTTCCAATTGCGTCCATCGATAATGTACCAAGTAACCGACCTATTATATAAATACTTATGTTTTGTTTACCAAATCGACGCAATAAATTCAAATTAATGCATTTCAAACATTGGTTTGAGAAGAAACATACTCATCTTATTTTCAATATGAAACGAAATTTAAAAAACTTGTCAAGATATAGAAATCGCGACTTTTTGCTCTCCCTTAATTCGCATGGATACATAGAAGATTTCAATCTCATATAATCTTGGAGTAGACACAATTCATTTCATACGTCAAGTGAAATATTTATAAATAAATTTTTCAGATAAGATAATATTTTGGAGTGTTATGGTTATAATGAATTTGTTATGTCATCATTGTCAAGCCATGGTCGGCAGTGTTGTTTATACAGACATGCCAAGATAAACAAAGGGTCTAAAAATGCCTTTCTGAAAGTCATTTCCAATAAATTCTTTTTAAAACAAGTAAGAAAGTTTCAGTCAGCTGTGCCGACAGAGATATATCCTCAGCTTCGGACCTAAAGAAAAGGGTAAAGGGTTTTTTTGAGTTTTTGGGTCAAATTCTCAGAAAAATCCCGAGAGAAATATTCATGATTTCCCTGAATATTACCATATGCAAAATTATGAACAATTTACTTAATTTGTGAGTTAACGTGCGTACCACTTTAGCGAATATTTTTGAACTTTGGTGGAGAAGGTACCGGAAGAAGTGGACCGATATGACCTATATTTGAACTTAAACTAAGTTGGGAGAAAATATTACGATACCCAAAATTAGAAACTAATCGGTTGATCCATTCAAGAGGCGGACGGACACGCCTAAATCAACTCTAAATGGTCTGAAACGGATTTCTTCCAAACATACTTGGTGTCTAAAACCCATTATTTCGATTAGGCACAATTTTGGTCGTATCAAAGTGTATATACCCTCTTTTAGCCTAAAGGCTGAGGGTATAAAAAGAGAATTGTTGTGTCTCATCCAGCTTTGAGGCTTTGGTTAGCAAATTTGTTCAACAATGTTTCGATTGAACTTTTTTTATAATAATTTAAATCAGGGTTAGAGAATCATTGGGTTGCGTGCCAGTGTCTTCTAGGGTAATAAAATTATAAAAAGATGCGTATGACAATTTATTCAGCCTTGTTGCAAAAAAATTGATCTGGAAAATACTTTGGCATATTTTAAACAAAGCTAATATTTTTTATATTCAATATTTTTCATTTTATCGACCTTATCTTTTTCGAAAATGTTCTGTGCTAATCAAATATTTAAATAAAATATTTTTATGTGGTACACTGATATTGTATTTGAAACCGGTCTGATAAACATTTTTTAACACCACAGACATAATTACTCGCATACATTTATTATAAATGGCAATATGGTCAATCAATCACACATTATTGTATTAATAATGGTGGATACATTTCACGTGATAATATATATCAACAAATTCTTAAAAAATGGTATAGTAACAGATAACATGGAACCGCAAGTGTTGATGGTGATGGCAACAAAGGAATGAAAAGATTGTACCTTCATTGTGAATAGATACAGAAATGTATCACATATTGATTTTCTTTTAAATTGTATTACAATTCCTCCTACCACATTACATAATATGTTTGTATAACATTACATTACTTATTTCTTTATCCTATTCCCATATGGATTTTTTATTATATAAAATTTCAAAAAAAGTAAAATTTCTTCCTTTTACTTTTTTTCCAACTTACCTGAGCAGAGTAACCGTACAAAGTGGGAGCCCAGCCCTTGGCCAAACCACGCATACCCTCTTCAGCTACGGTGACCTTGAATCCATGGAACAAATTCTTGTATTTAGCTTGATCGACTTGCAAGCGGCACTTAACCAAATCCAAGGGCACAACAAAGGTATGAGTAGTACCACAGGACAGAACACCACCAATACTGCACAAGGCGAAGTATTTCATGGAACCGAATTCGCAGGAATCACCATTGTCGGGAGTGGCAGCAGCTTGAATTTGACGGCCAACAACTGGGCCGGAACCCTGGGCTGGAGTGTCGCATTGCACCTTGGTGAAGGGGGTGCGCAGGGGTGAGTTTTTGGCAGCTTCCAAAAGTGAGGCGAACATCTTTGTTTTCTTTGACTCGATAAACCGTTAAGCAAACTGCAAACAAATTTAAAAAGAAATATGTATTAAAAATTATTATTTTTTAAAGTGACATCAGTTTAAATTAAAACACAATTCAAGTTCAATGCCACCCATTAAAAAATTTGAGTCATTTTTCGTCGTCCCGTAGACAGTGGCAAATTTTTGTTTTTGCACATGATATTTTTAGGTTACATAACGTGGAAAGAAAATTTTCTCCTCACACAAATCTCATATTTTTTGCACAACTCCATGATTGTGGAGAAAATTCAAATTTTAGACGCTACATTTGTATTTTGTTATTGTCTTATTATTGCACTTTATTTTTCCACCACATTACATAGTATTTATTAATTTATTATGCAATAAATTAAATATCTTTTTTGAATTTTTGCACTTACAAATTTCCAGCCAGCCACGACAAGGTTTGAGATACAAAGTTCCAGAGAACGAGTAATGAAGCCGAACGCAGTAGACTACGGAGCCGGAATATTAATTTTTAACGCCGTCATAGTTTTGCGTCGACATATGTTTTCGGACTTTCATTTCAGAATGAATGAATACTTCCCTTCCCGTTATCATTTCCATTTGATTAAAACGTCTTTTATGCTTGGTTTACATTGGGCTTCGTTTCGTGATTTCGCGCGTACAAAAATGAAATAATGTCATTTCGTGATTTCAACGAAATCAACATCGAAATCACAGTACTCATGATATACCAATCCGGTTTTTGCCTAAAAAACTACGAAAAGTTGCAACACTTTTCGCGTATCACAATAAACAAGGTAGATGACGAATTGCTGCAACAAAATTTTTAATATCAAAATTTGTAAACAAAGTAAAAAATAAATTATTTTGTTACAATGTTAAGTTTTCATAGTGTTCCTGTACTTTTTTCATGGTAAAATTAGCAAAAAAAAATACTTTCTTATACAAATTTGTGTAGCTTTTGGAACCGCTCTAGGCTTCCATTTATGAAAATAAATTCAATTGAATTGAAAAAAATATGTCCAAACAGTGCGTGATCTGAAAAGCCAATCAGATGCCAGCAAACAAGCTGCCAGTTTCTACACGGCCAAATTTGTATAGCAGAAAATGTTATTCTGCTCCATTTTAGTTTAAAGAGGAGGGCAAAGTTTAGTACGGCAATGCATTTCTAATACAAAACGGGGGAAAAGTAGTGCAAGTAGTGTTCTGGAACACAACTTTATGCATGTTCCAGAACCCGCAAGAATCTACAGTTTTTTACTACGATAACAATAGTTCTTTTTATGTTATCTAAAAAAATAGTAAAAAATTGTTGATTCTTGCAGTTCTGGAATCAATCAAAATTTCTAATAACGATGCTTCAACGATAACATATTTTCGCATATTTTTACTGATAAATTAAATTTGTGAAAACTTGTTTTGAAAATTCATATTTGATCAGCTGCACGTGTGCATCTATCTTTATTATTGTGATATGTTTGAAATCAACAAAAAAATAAGTGTAAACAACGGTTGGTTTGTTAAATCCCGTTATATATAAACGTACTGTTACGGAATTAGATTTAACTAATGTCCGAGTAGACGTTGTTTTATTCCCCGATACGATTTGTACCAAATAAAACAGGGTTCGTTTTAGATTTGCTTTATTACACTTATTCAGAACCGACTTTAATTACTAAGCACACAGCAAGTCTCTAGTTAGCACGCAGCAATTCTTTAACCGATCTGTAGTGGGATTCTGTAACTAATTTTTGCTGTTATCGATAATTGTCGGTAAAATTAAAATGCTTATAATTTCGATAATTAACGAAATTTTTCGGTAAGTTAACGATGAATAAAAAGTAGTCGCTAGCCTCTACCGACACAAACAGTGATGCCAACTTTTCTTTATGGTTTTAGTCACAATTTTGCGGTTTAATTTTACCGATTTTTGTCGGTAACAGGAAAAATGAGTTACAGAATCCCACTACTGTTCAGTTCAACGCTTAAAACACAACTACTCCGTCATTGCCATTTCCCCGGTATTTTATACCCCAAAGTCTCCCTGTTCTAGAGTCCTCCAGAACACATATGGCAACATCTGGAATCTGTGCAGCGAACACACAGACGCACATTCGCACTAAAGGGCTGTTTACACCATATATCAATGTCATATGAGCTGTCATTTCTTTCACCCATTCGACATTCTCTATGTTTGTCAAAATTGACGTCATCTATACAACTTTCAATTTGTGCGTTCATACAGTGTTATTTTCGTATGACATAACCTATAAATATAAAAACAGCTGTTTTTGTCATTGTTTACATTTATTGTTGAGTTGCAAATTTGCGCAAATTTTTATTTTGGTTGAAGGAAAATGAATATCTAGCATGTTTGTTGTGGTAGAATAGGTTTTTGGGGTTATAGAGGCATTTATGTTTTTGCCACAAAGCAATCATTTCCAAGACTGCTTCTTTCGACCAATCGGTCTGAAAATTACATTATAAACACCCTTTGTTTACTTTTCTAAATATTTAAATACAAATATTTTTCCATTTTCTTTTTTAAAAGATTTTGTTTTTCATTTTTTTTTTTTTGAGAATGCCAGAAAACATCTGATAAATTTATGTTTACATACAAGAATGCCCTATCAAATAGAGCGCTCTCTAAATGAAAAATTTACATATGAGTTGCCAAATCATTTTGATAGATGAAAATTTTCATAGTGGTCACACTATAGCTCTGTTCCAGAACTAAAAAGTTTTTACAAGTTTTACCACTTTTACACATTTTGCGTTCCCGTACACAAAATTTGTATGAAAATCGTTTACGACTTTTGCCACTTTTACGACTTTTACCACTTTATAAAGTACGGGAACAGGCCATATGTGTACAACATTCGCAGGTAAAAAATTTGACATCTCATACGACATTGATAGATGGTGTAAACAACCCTTAACCGAACAACCATACTCACATACATGGGGGATGATCAATGACGTAATTACAACAACAAATAAATGCAAGAAAAGAAGTAACAAACTAAACGATAATTACATGATTATGGCAAAACAAACAAAAGAACATTAACAAAAGGTAATGTAACGACTAGAATGATGAAGAGAGTTCTACATGGTAGTTGTTGTTGCTTAAATAAAATAACTGCGTAATAAAACGTTACGTTACAATTCAAATTTTTAAATTAACGGAAATTAAACTAAATTAACTTAAACCTATCAGTTACATTCGTAACAGTACTATTAGTCTATACACAGATAGCACGTTTTCATATAAACTGATTTAACATACCCACTGGGTTTCAAATGCCAATTATTTTGATTATACGTCAAATATTTCCTCATTAAGAAGGTTAATAGCCCGTTTAGACTATTCATTTTAAATCGACTCGATTTCTAAAATCAACTTTTAAATCCTGATGTCAGTCAGCTGATCTTTGCAAAAGAATTGCTTGAAAATTAAAAATGGAATGGACTGCAAAAAATAATCTGACAAATTGCTATTAAATATGTTGTTTACAATTTATATTAAATTAAAGCTACATCCATTTTATTTTTATTTCATATTTTTTCTATTACCCTGTGTTTACAAATGACAGGACAGTTGACTTCATGTATTGATTGTCAAAATCCCACAACTTGCTGTGTGACGTAGGCGTCCAGACAACTGCGAAAACAGTTGTAAAATTATGAATAAAAATCACCGATTTCTTTTTGTTTTCCGTTCACGTATTTTGTTTTGTACATATTCTTTTTTCACAAAAATGTCGAAAATTTGTCAACCCGGCTGTCTGTGAAAAACTGATGGACAGCTGAGAGACAAAGGACAAATGTATGAATGTGTTAGTAAATCAGAGTTGTATTTGAAGACAAACTGTCTGTTGTAATCGCCTAGTTAGTGTTTACAGTTATTTGAAAAATGTAAATAATTGAAAGCCACATAAATTGAAAGTGGTTTGTGAGGGTCGTTTTTCAATATTTAAATGGAATAAAAATTACTTTAATCATTAATAGGCAAAATGTCATTTATTCGTGCAACAGGAAAAAAATTTGTAGCAAACTTTTTTTTTTAATTTCATAGGATTTTCCAAAAAAAAAATGTCAAAGTGGTTTGTGCGTGACCTTTTTTAATAATTAAATGGAATGAACGTTATTTTTGGCATTAATAGGCAAAAGTTCATTCACTCTTGCTACAGGAAATCATTTTTGAGAAAAAAGGTCATAAAGTCATAACCCTAGTAAATAAACGACACATGAACATAGTTGCAAATATTGGTACAGACTGTAATAGTTGCATTTTTAGGAGCAAAAAGCAGTTTTGTATATCAAAATATTTCGATTTAACATTTGATTTAAAACAAATCCAAGTTTTGAGTTGATTTAATTTTGTATCGTAAATCAGGGTGGATTTGGGTGGATTTTGCACTTAAATCCAGATAATGCCCTTAATCATCGTACAAGGGTATAGTCTAAACGGGCTATGAGGCTAATAGCCCGTTTAGACTAGTCATTTTAAATCGACTCGATCTCTAAATCCAACTTTCAAATCCTAGTTGTTTAAGGGCTGTTTACACCATCTATCAATGTCATATGAGCTGCCATTTCTTTCACCCATTCGACATTCTCTATGTTTGTCAAAATTGATGTCATCCATACAACTTTCAATTTGTGCGTTCATACCTGCAAGTGTTATTTTCGTATGACATAACCTAAAAATATAAAAACAGCTGTTTTTGTCATTATTTACTGATCTGTTCCTTTACTTTTAAAAATGGTAACAGTGGCAAAAAATGGTAAAAGTGGGGAATTGCTCCCATATAAATTGCGTGCTTTTTAATGTAAAGGAACGCTTGGCAGATTAAAAATGGTAAGTCTTATGCCACACGGTGAAACTTGCACTAAAAACTTTTTCTTCAATTCTCTTTTGAACTTTCACAACCATCTACACGCAGAAACTATCATATGAAACGAACGATTTGTTTTTCTTATATTTTGCCTTACATTGTCATTCTTTGATGAATAATTTATTTAATGTTATCAAAATTGAATCTGACGCGGCAAAAATATAAATTAAAATGGATGTGGATGAAAAGTACACAATTATAAGAAGCATTGTGGATTTAATTGAAGAAGCTATTGAAAACAACATAAATGAGGACATAATATTAGGTAAAGTATTTTATTTATATAAATTTCAGTAACTAGTGGTGTCTGATCCTTGATTGTTAACAAACAATAGGATCAACAAGTGAAAAAACTTATTTCCAACTGAGAATGTAGCCTGATTAGGACAGAGGAGTTTCTGGCACTTGTTTGTAGTCGATTAGTGTATAGATCTTGGAATGCTGGTAGTGGGAGTGTGTACTGCATGATGGGCAGGTGTCTCCAATCCTTATCAAAAACGTAATTGAGGCAAAAACTGATCTGTTTGACTGGGTAGACGTTACTTTGTCGGTTGTGGAGTCGCAGAAATGAAAAATTTATTACCAGAAATACATCTAATAATTTGACAAACTACATCTAATCATAAATTTTAATTTTGTAAGGTTTGACAGATTTGTGCCAAAAAGCCACATACTTGCCCACCAACACAAGAAAATGTTGGACAAAAACTTGGAGGGAGGCCAGAGAAGAACGTGGATCCTTTTCGTTTTTAACAAAAGAACTTTTGTTAAACGACGAATGGTCGTATAGAAATTATTTAAGAATGTCCAAGGTGCAATTTACGTATATATTGAACCTGGTGGAACAGGATATTACTAGATGCGATACAGTGATGAGACAAGCGATTCGGCCGGCTGAAAAGTTGGCATTGACGTTGAGATTTTTGGCCACAGGTATGTATGTTCAATTTTAGAACATCTAGTTACTAAAATATTACATTATTACAGGGGAAAGTTTTCAAAGCTTAAACTACCAAACCAGGCTATCAAGGGCTTCAATTTCTAAATTTGTACCAATAGTATGTGAGGCAATCTGGAGAAAATTAAAATCATCGTATTTAAAGGTATTGTACA
Source organism: Musca autumnalis (assembly GCF_047663935.1). Taxonomy (NCBI): domain Eukaryota; kingdom Metazoa; phylum Arthropoda; class Insecta; order Diptera; family Muscidae; genus Musca; species Musca autumnalis. Next base: position 183,433,037 of record NW_027411977.1, read on the forward strand.
ATTCCCTATAGATCATAGATGAACAAGATGAGCACTCTCCTTTAAGTTTTCATACGAATCACCATACAAATTCTCTCTTCTTGTTCACTATTGCTATAGATACATATACATGTATATATTACGATATATCTTTCTCCTAGTTTCCAAGCGACCATTTAGAGTGGGAGGCTATAGGTAGGGAGTTTTCCATTAAATGGCAATTTCCCAACTGCCTTGGCGCTATAGACGGCAAGCATATTACCTTTCGAGCACCACGCAGTGAAGGAGCTTACTATCACAATTATAAGGGAACCAACAGCATTGTTTTGATGGCATTGGTTGATGCCAACTGTCGTTTTATTTTTGTTGACGTTGGGAGCAACGGCAGAAATAATGATGCTGGAATCTTTCTTCGAAGCCGTTTAAGCACCATTCTTAAAGAAGCGAAGGAGATCCCGCCTGATGTTTTGGTCGGCAATGGTCGCCGTCTGCCGTACGTTGTTGTTGGAGACGATGCGTTCCCGCTTCAAACGCACTTGATGAAGCCCTACCCATATCATTCCAATTCAAAGGAGAAGCAAATTTATAACGCTCGTCTCTCCCGAGCAAGACACGTTGTCGAGCATGCGTTCGGTATGTTAGCTAACAGATTCAGAATACTTCTGTCACCGATACATCTAAGTGTGGAGAAAGTTGAATTGGTAACATTAGCTTGCCTCACTTTGCATAATTTCCTACTTCAACATGATGAAGCGTACAAATTGAATATAAATCAACCATTACCAGGCATTCCACAAAATGATAACAGTTCGAGCACTATGTACAACCCACGCAGAGGTGAAGCCGAGGCTATTAGACAAAGTTTTATGCAATACTTCAACAATGAAGGCAAATTAGACTGGATATGACTATGTTAATAGTACACGCTGTTATAAAAGTAATACATACATCGTATGATCCATAATATGAATTAAATTTCGAAATTTAAATGAAATATGTATTTGCTTTTTTCCACTATATTTTGTTTGTTATCCTAAAGAAAAAGAAACTAAATAAAAATTAACAAATCCTTTCAATAAAAATTAAAAAAAAAAAACAAGTAAAAAAGTATCATTCGGCTTTGCCGACAGAGATATACCCTCAGCCTGTATATATTGAAATAATTAAATACAATACTTCAGTCATTTGAAAAACATCTGACGATACGGAAGTCGGCCCGTATCTACATATCGTCACCTGAAATGCCCAAAGACGTAACCCTCCAAGGGTTACTTTGAGTGTTACGTCTTTGGGCATTTCAGGTGACCATATGTATAAACTGTATCAAACTACTATAGTTTGGTGTTAACGTATTTACTTACCACGACCGTCAGACATGGTTGTGGTAAAAGTTTGGTAGCAGTACTCTTCGATGATCGCAAGGATGTTGCTGAATTCATCATTGAAGATCCTCCTGTTGTGGGATACAAACATTTTATTTTATATAAGATAAGTATTTTATTTTTATTTACTAAAAAATAATAATTGTTAAAAATAATTCATTAAATAATAAAACTATTCAGTCTCATTCATTTAATAATAAAACTATTTCAGAATCAGTTGGTTCTGTTCCAGAACTTTTAATATACATATTCATATAATTATTTCAAGCGTCCACTTATTACAAGCAATGCTTGATAAGTTTATTTATGTTAGTATGTGTTATTCTTCTTTAGATTTGAGAATGCGTGGTCGATGGAATTTCAAATATTTTTGATTAACAAAATATCTTTGAACAACTTATGATAGTTTAAAAAGTAATGTTGGAAATTAAGTATGTAAATGGAATGTACATATAATGAAAATAAAAATTAAATTGACTTCTGATATACATATTATATTGCAATTCCACTTTAGTAACATTCATACAGTGGTATAGAGATCATGGATTTAATCATATCTTCTAAACAAAATAATATCACAAAAAATAAATGGGATTTAAAATATCCTATTCAGTTAAATAATCGTCTTGATTGTAAACTCTCTCTATCGAGACGTTCAATAACTCATTTGTAGATTGTGTAGTGGTGGTTGCGGCTTTCTTCTTTGTCAGATTCCTCATTAGGCACTGAACTTCCCAGGCAGCATCATTCTGCTGGTCGGGACTAATTTGTTCCATCTGGGTTGCAACTAAATTTCCCAACCATGCGAATTTTTGTTCTTTCTTCTCACGCAGAACTTTTTTTATACCATCCAGGTCATTACGGAAGCCATTTATTGGATTCTTAAAAGAGGATATACATACAAAATATGTGAACGGACAGAACGAATAATTAATAATTTAATTTTACATTAATAGTAATAATACTTCTTACCTTAGGTTTTTTTTTGGTGGCTCCTGGGTGTAATTGTGCTAATGATCCAAGTCAATCTTTATAATTTGTGGTATTGTGGTCTGAAAAATAAAAATAAAGTAAATAAATAAAATTAGAAGAATAAATGTGCGGTACGCGTACTTTTATAGTATAATAGTAATAAGAATAATTTTTACCTTTGGTTCTTGTTTGTGTATCTCCTGATTGTTGTTGAGATCCTCTTCATAGTCAGTCGTTATATTTTGTGACATTGTGCTCTAAAAAGTAAAATTAAGAACAATGTTAAAAATTAGAATCTGCACGCTTGATTTCAGTTCCATCAAAAAGTTTTTACTACGATAACAATTTTTCATTTATATCGAAAAAAATAGATAAAAAAGTAGATTCTTGCAGTTCAGCAGACCGAACTGACCATTGTTAACTACATGTGTACCTCTGTATTGGTAACGTTGTCCTTTGATGTTCTCATTTCAGTATAGTTTTTGAGGAAGCACATTTGTGAATAGCACCATAGCCTTGGGATGTAAATATCTCCTGCTCCGGCACCACTTTTCTTAGACATTGCAACAAGTCGTTCCTCGTGCATGAACTGCACCCGCAGATTTCGCCATTTGCGCTTAACTTCCTCTGCGTTCAGACAGCTATCCAAAGCCAATAGCTCATCCACTATTTGTGTCCAGGTGTGAGCCTTCTTAATACGGTCCACATATTCGGGGGACCGAACATTATACAAGCAAGGGTGTTGTTGAACACAAATAATTAGGCGCTCCACAGTATCTCGTGACCAATTAATTGCCATTTTATTCATTTTTTCACTGACTTTTGTCTTTTTTTGGCTTAAATTCGGGGCACTGAACATTCCAATACAATTTGTTTACTTTTAAACGCTTCGTTTATAAGAATAAAAAAACAAGCAAACAGCGCCGAAAAGATAATCAAAATAAATGAGAAAACCAATATACAGCCAACTTCGCTCTACGAATAGAAACAAAACAATTTCGAAACATTTGCAATGACGTACCCGACCCCTTGCTTTTCTATTCCCTCTTCTAAAAGATAGGAAAGTTTTTAGTGCAAGTTTCACCGTGTAGCATAAGACTAAGAAATGGTAACCTCAGGTACGTAAAGGAACAGAGCATACGTTTATTGTTGTGTTGCAATTTTGCGCAAATTTTAATTTTGGTTGAAGGAAACTGAATTGGTAGAATTGGTGTTTGGAGTTATAGAGGCATTCATGTTTTTGCCACCAAACAATCATTTCAAAGACTGCTTCTTTCGACCAATCGATCTGAAAATAACATTATAAGCGCCATTTATTTACTTTACTGAATATTTAAATACACATACCTTTCCATTTTCTTTTTTAAAAGATTTTGTTTTTCATTTTTTGTTTGAGAATGTCAGAAAACAGCTGATAAATTTATGTTTACATACGAGAATGCCGTATCAAATAGAGCGCTCCCTAAATGAAACATTTACATATGAGTTGCCAAATCATTTTGATAGATGAAAATGTTCATAGTGTTTACACTATGTGTACAACATTCGCAGGTAGAAAATTTGGCATCTCATACGACATTGATAGATGGTGTAAACAACCCTTTAGACTAGTCTAAAATGATATAAAATGCCAGTCAGCTGATCTTTGTTTACGTATACATACGCGAATTTGCAAAAGAATTGCTTGAAAATTAAAAATTGACAAATTGATATTAAATATGTTGTTTACAATTTATATTAAATTACATACATCCAATTTGTTTTTATTTAAATTTTTTCTATTTTTCCGCTCCTTTTTGTTTTTTTGTGTTTGTGTTTACGGATTTCAGATGAGCTTTTATTTGACGTATACGCAAAGGAATTTACAGTAGAAATCGAGTGGATTTCGTAAATGTAAACCAAGCATAACAAACCATGTGACGTACAAAAATACTCACCTTCCTACCACAAAAAATTTGCATCCGCGGATGCAGCTGAATCACTACAAGTGTACAGTACATTCGCCGTTGGAGTACATCTTTTCCTATGAATTCACTTACGAATTTTACAAGGGAGCGCGCAGGTAGGATGCACTCCATTTTGCTTCCACAGCACACAGCTAGGATGCACTCCATTTGCGATCCAAATCACAGCTTTTGATGTGTGTTTTGGTTTGAATTTAAAGGCACTCTTCGGATTGCACTTTTAGTCAGTCTAAACATGCAATAAAAATGCAAGCCATTGCGAAATATCCCAGAATAAATAAAATGCATTTACTATTTGTGTAAAAAATTAAACAAAGAACTTTATTATATAAACACAAATTAAAAAAAGTTTCCATTAAATTCAATCACATTTGAGTTTTCTTTCTCCGTTCTCTAATTTTGTTTTATCATCCTAAAGGTTTTTTATGTTGACTTCCCATCACTAGTTTACCTTTCGACATGGACTCCAACTGTACTCCACTCCATTAAAAATTTCCGTCTCGTGAATTACCGCAAAAATATTCGCAACATAAATTTTTATTTCTTTATTTTATAACAAATTCTTAGAAATGTATACACTCTTTTTTTGTAGGGATCTCTAAAGCAACTGCTTATAAATTGTATCCAACGGAGTGCATTATTCATAACTTCGTGCGGACTGCATCGAGGGATGTTGTGAAATCATAACTCCACATGCACAACTTCCAAAATGTTTTGCTGGGAACCATGGCAGAACAAATACAAGGTAAAGTTAATACTACAACAAATACAACTCGAACAACAACCACAAAGGAATTTGTTTTCGTTTGTAACGTTACTGTCAGTTGTATTTGTAAACAAAACAAGGAAATGTCTATAAATTATTGGAATTTAAAAAACTAATAATTTTTCACATTTGGTTGAATATTTTGGAAAACATGAATGAAAACTCGTTAGATTTTCAATTTGAATGTTTCCATATCATTCCACTAAATGCATAACTTCTCGCAGAAAGTAGAATTCTTGCTAAAATGTTTGGGGTCGCTGGTAATTCATTGAAAAAAGAGAAGCTGCTTCAATCGTTTGCTTTTGAAAACAAAAAAGCACATTTTTATTAGGGTTTTATTATTTTCAAGTTTAACAAAACACCACACATATTAACAAATATTGTACCGCCTCTATAAGCGGTGTTTTAGTGTGCGACATGTCGTTCGGACCTGTAGGAGGTTACATGTCAATGAAATGAAGCCGTCTTTATGGGAAATAGTTTTTTTTATGATGAATAAATTTGTTCTTCAAAAATATATATCCGTAATATACATCGAACATAGAAATAAATACATAAAATGTCGTATGGAATTTGACACTAACACTACAACCCAGTTCAGTCAGCTGGGTATTGCTGCTACCTTTTCTTGTTCTACCATGGCTGGGAACATACTATATATTATATTAGGTCTGTTCGATAACTTAGCAAGTAAAAAGTATTTGCAAGTTCTTGCGAGTACTTGCAACACCTCCCAGTGTTCTTTCACTGAACAAGTTTGTTATCGAACAGCATTTTGTAAAAGTTTGTACAAATTTGTACAAACTTTTGAGTTATCGTACAGACCTATTAAAAATCACTTTGTGTGTACGGGCGTATTTAGGTATCGGTGTAAGGGAATGCAAAATTCTCGAACATTGAAATGTCATGTATATGTCAGAGCTTTCTGTAGTGGGATTCTGTAACTAATTTTTGCTGTTATCGATAATTGTCGGTAAAATTAAAATGCTTATAATTTCGATAATTAACGAAATTTTTCGGTAAGTTAACGATGAATAAAAAGTAGTCGCTAGCCTCTACCGACACAAACAGTGATGCCAACTTTTCTTTATGGTTTTAGTCACAATTTTGCGGTTTAATTTTACCGATTTTTGTCGGTAACAGGAAAAATGAGTTACAGAATCCCACTACTGATGGGTTAACCGCCTTTATGAGGATTTATTTGACGTAAACACAACGGATTTAAGAATTTAAATCCACTGAATTAACTAATCAAGGGGCTGGATTCTTGTTCTATGAAAATTTGAAATGAAAAATATTTCCTTTATAATTTTTTTAATTTGACAGCTTTCCCCTTTATAAAAGTTTTCATTTCACATTTTCATAGAAACAGAATTGAGCCCCAGTTATATGTTAACATTAAGGTGGTTTTAACTCAAAGGGGCGACATTGTTTAGTTTTGTTAGGTTTTAAAGCTGAAAACACATCCAACGTTTGAGCAAAGTTTTGTCTTGGGCGTTGAGAAAAAAAAAAAAATAACAACAACACGGCGACGCCGACACCAAAGTCCAGCGTTGATCTGTTTGCCGGCATATATTTCAAATGAATTTCAATTTTTCGGCATCATGCCCAACAGCGTAAAAACGGCCAAAACGACACAAAACTTTACCCAAACGTTGGATGTGTTTTCAGCTTAAGTTTGCCAAAATCTGAGCACAATCGGAATCTGTTAAGGCCTGGGTACAAAAGCTGCCTCGTATGCTTGCCTTGCTTTCTTCTGATAAAAGAATAAAGAAGGTCGAGCCACTTTCAAACTAGGTTGTCCTTTTATTCTTTATTCATTTATTTTTATTATGTCAGAAATGAAGCAGGAAAGCAGGCGAGGCAGCTTATGTACTATATAGTGAACTACGTCGTTCAAATGAACTAGATTTTAACAACTCTACACAACATAATGCAATATTAATAGGAATGGGCAACCCTACTCTCAGCTGTTTGTTAATTGTTATCATAGCAAGTGAGTTTCATTTGTCTAAGAAGAAGCATTTTTATTGTTTCTCCCTTACACGCCATTCGTGTTTGCGGCGTTATTATTTTGTGTGTATTATCGGAAAAATATTTTAAAACACGATAAAGCATTAAAATTGATTATAAAAGTTTAATTATTTTGTATAAAATTATAATAATATACACAAACAATCATGGCTGATGCTGCGGCACGACAGCTGCAATATGAATACAAAGCGGTATGTATAAAACCTTTTGGAGAAACTCATGTTGTCGCATTAGCGTGGTTTCCCCAATAAACGTTTGCATTGTTGTTATTTATTTCACTTACATATATTCCCACCTTTATTTTCGTTTAGAATTCAAATTTGGTATTGCAAGCTGATGTACGTTTAATTGAACGACCTCGTCGTGATGAGGCAACCGGAGAAGTTGTGTCATTGGTGGGCAAATTGGAAGGAACTCGTATGGGCGATCGCTATCAACGTTCCAAGCCCGAGAAGACAGAAGAGCGCAAGGCTAAAAGACAAAAGCGCGATGAAGCACAATATGATTTTGAGCGCATGAAAGGCGCAACTCTATTGTCGGAGGGTATTGATGAAATGGTTGGTATTGTTTATCGGCCAAAGACTCAAGAAACACGACAAACATATGAAGTGCTGTTGAGTTTCATTCAGGAAGCTCTGGGAGATCAGCCCCGCGATATACTTTGTGGTGCAGCCGATGAAATTTTGGCTGTATTAAAAAATGATAAACTGAAAGATAGAGAACGTAAGAAGGAAATTGACGGGCTGTTGGGTTCCGTTACAGAAGAAAGGTAAGTTGGAAAGGAAGCTTTTGCCTACCACATGGATATTAATGGAGCACTTATTTTTTAGGTTCGCTCTGCTCGTAAACTTGGGCAAAAAGATAACAGATTTTGGCTCTGATGCTGTCAATGCTTTGACGGCCAACATCAATGAAGAACAAATTGATGAGACATATGGTATCAATGTACAATTCGAAGAATCCGAAGAGGAAAGTGACAACGATATGTATGGAGAAATTCGTGACGAAGATGGCCAGGAGGAGGGAGAAGAGGCGAAAATTGATCACACCTTGCATGCAGAAAATGTAAGAATATATTGTGCGAGTTAATGTTTTGTAATAGGTTCTAATTTGTGCTTTCTCTTTATTTCAGCTGCTGGCCGAAGAATCTGTGAATGTAAAAAAGGAGCGAGGCTTACATCCTCTTGATATCGACGCTTATTGGCTTCAACGCTGCTTAAGTAAATATTATAAAGATGCTATGGTTTCGCAAAGCAAGTCAGCCGATGTCTTGCGTATTCTTAAGGATGCTGCTGATGAAAGAGATTGTGAAAATCAACTAGTCTTGCTATTGGGTTATGACTGTTTTGATTTCATAAAACAGTTGAAACTTAATCGCCAAATGATATTGTACTGCACCATGCTAGCCTCTGCTCAAACTGACAGTGAAAGGCAACGTATACGTGAAAAAATGCGCAATGATCCAAAGTTGGCGAAGATTTTGGTACAATTAGACACTGGTAAAACAGAAGATGAGGATGGCTATGGCAACAATGCGAGAACGAGTAAAATGGATAAATCACAAATGGATGATGGCGGTCAGGGTACAGCTGGACAGGTTGCTGGCCAAAGACAAGTTTTGGAATTGGAAGAGTTGGCCTTTACGCAGGGCTCACATTTTATGGCCAATAAACGTTGTCAATTGCCTGATGGTTCTTTCCGTAAACAACGCAAAGGCTATGAGGAAGTGCATGTTCCTGCATTGAAACAGGTTCCCTTTGAAGATAAGGAAGAATTGCAGCCCATTGATAAGTTGCCGAAATACGTACAACCCGTCTTTGATGGTTTCAAGTCTCTCAATCGTATCCAGTCACGTTTGTGGAAAGCTGCTTTGGAATCAGACGAAAATATGTTGCTTTGTGCTCCCACAGGTGCGGGTAAAACCAATGTGGCTTTGTTGTGTATGATGCGAGAAATTGGTAAACACATTAATGAAGATGGTACGATCAATGCTGATGATTTCAAAATTATTTATGTGGCCCCCATGAAATCTTTGGTACAAGAAATGGTCGGTAATTTTGGTCGACGTTTGGCATCATACAATTTAACTGTATCGGAATTAACTGGAGATCATCAATTGACAAGAGAACAAATTGCCGCAACCCAAGTTATTGTTTGTACACCTGAAAAGTGGGATATTATTACACGAAAGGGTGGCGAAAAGACATTCACGTCTCTGGTCCGTTTGGTAATTATTGATGAAATCCACTTGTTGCATGATGAACGTGGACCAGTATTGGAGGCATTGGTGGCTCGTACTATACGCAATATTGAAGTGACCCAGGAGGATGTACGTTTGGTGGGTTTGTCTGCTACACTGCCTAATTATCAGGATGTGTCAACATTTTTGCGTGTTAAACCTGATAAAGGACTTTTCTATTTCGATAACAGCTATCGTCCAGTAGCATTGGAACAGCAGTATATTGGTGTTACGGAGAAGAAGGCATTAAAACGATTCCAAGTTATGAATGAAATCGTCTATGAAAAGACAATGGAACATGCGGGACGTAACCAAGTGTTGGTGTTTGTCCATTCGCGTAAAGAAACTGGAAAAACGGCTCGGGCCGTAAGAGATATGTGTTTGGAAAAGGATACCTTGGGCAGCTTCTTAAGGGAAGGATCTGCCAGTATGGAGGTATTGAGAACTGAAGCAGAACAAGTTAAAAATACTGAACTCAAGGAATTGCTACCCTACGGATTTGCCATACATCATGCTGGTATGTCTAGAGTGGATCGTACATTGGTGGAAGATTTGTTTGCCGATCGTCATATACAAGTGTTGGTTTCCACTGCCACATTGGCTTGGGGTGTCAATTTGCCCGCTCACACAGTTATCATTAAAGGTACCCAAGTGTATAATCCCGAAAAGGGAAGATGGGTTGAGTTGTCAGCCTTGGATGTATTGCAGATGTTGGGTCGTGCCGGTCGTCCACAATACGATACAAAAGGTGAGGGTATTTTGATTACCAATCATAGTGAGCTGCAGTTCTATTTGTCCCTGCTGAATCAACAATTGCCAATTGAGTCACAATTTGTTTCGAAATTGCCGGATATGTTAAATGCTGAAATTGTCTTGGGTACTGTGCAAAATGTCAAGGATGCTGTCAATTGGTTGGGTTATACATATCTCTACATACGCATGCTGCGAAACCCTATCCTATATGGTATTGGTCATGACGCCTTAAAAGATGATCCCTTGTTGGAGCAGAGGCGTGCTGATTTGATACACACAGCGGCTTTGCATTTGGATCGCAGTGGTTTGGTTAAATATGATCGAAAATCTGGTCAATTCCAAGTTACTGCTCTGGGAAGAATTGCTTCACATTATTACTGTACCCATGAAACCATGATGACCTATAACCAGTTGCTGAAACAAACCCTATCGGAGATTGAATTATTCCGTGTGTTTTCTTTGTCTTCGGAATTTAAACATATCGCTGTAAGAGAGGAGGAAAAGTTGGAGTTGCAAAAGCTGATGGAACGTGTTCCCATACCCATTAAGGAATCCATGGAGGAGCATAGCGCCAAGGTTAATGTATTGCTACAGGCTTATATCTCGCAACTGAAATTGGAAGGTTTTGCCCTAATGTCGGATATGGTGTTTATTACCCAATCAGCTTCACGTCTTATGAGGGCCATATTTGAAATTGTCTTGCATCGAGGATGGGCTCAGTTGGCCGACAAGACTTTGACCTTGTGTAAAATGATTGATCGCAGAATGTGGCAGTCGATGACTCCATTGAGGCAATTTAAGAAAATGCCCGACGAAATTGCCAAAAAATTGGAGAAGAAAAATTTCCCTTGGGAGCGTTTATACGATTTGGAACCTCATGAAATCGGTGAATTGATAAGGGTGCCAAAACTGGGTAAGACCATACACAAGTTTGTTCATCAATTCCCCAAACTGGAGTTATCTACCCACATACAACCCATCACACGCTCCACACTGAGAGTGGAACTAACAATAACCCCAGATTTTCAGTGGGATGAAAAGGTCCATGGCATGTCGGAGGGTTTTTGGATTTTGGTAGAGGATGTTGATTCGGAAATAATTCTACATCATGAATTCTTCCTGCTCAAAGAGAAATATTGTCAAGACGAACATCAATTGAAATTCTTTGTACCCGTTTTCGAACCTCTGCCACCGCAGTACTTTTTGAGAATTGTATCGGATCGTTGGATTGGTTCAGAGACACAATTGCCGGTGTCCTTTAGGCATTTGATATTGCCCGAGAAGAATATGCCACCCACGGAACTTTTGGATCTGCAACCATTACCTATTTCGGCTTTACGTAATCCCAAATTTGAAGAATTCTATCGTGAAAAATATCCCCAATTCAATCCCATACAGACACAAGTTTTCAATGCGGTCTATAATAGTGATGATAATGTCTTTGTTGGAGCTCCCACTGGATCGGGTAAAATGACCATTGCTGAATTTGCCATTATGCGTTTGTTTTCCCAGCAAGCTGATGGTCGTTGTGTCTATTTGGTGTCCAAGGAAGATTTGGCAGATTTAGTGTTTGCCGATTGGCATACAAAATTTGCAAACTTGGGTTTGAAGGTGGTAAAACTGACAGGAGAAACTGGTACTGATTTGAAGCTATTAGCCAAGGGCCAGTTGATCATTACCACAGCAGATAAATGGGATGTACTGTCGCGTAGGTGGAAGCAGCGTAAAAATGTACAAAACATACAGCTGTTCATTGTTGATGAACTGCAATTGGTGGGTGGTGAAGATGGTCCTGTTTTGGAGGTGGTCTGCTCAAGAATGCGTTATATTTCATCACAAATTGAAAAGCAAATTCGTATTGTGGCTTTATCCTCCTCGTTGGCGGATGCCAGAGATGTGGCCCAGTGGTTGGGTTGTAATACCAATGCCACTTTTAATTTCCATCCAAGTGTGCGTCCCATACCACTGGAATTGCATATCCAGGGTTTTAATATTACCCACAATGCCACCAGGATTGCATCAATGTCCAAACCGGTGTATAATGCGATTTTGAAATACAGTCCCCATAAACCAGTTTTGGTTTTTGTATCTTCACGCAAACAGGCTCGTCTAACAGCCATTGATATTCTAACATACAGTGCTTCGGACTTGCAACCAAATCGCTTCTTCCATGCCGAGGAGGAAGATATAAAACCCTTCTTGGATCGTATGACCGACAAAACCCTAAAGGAAACATTGTCGCAAGGTGTGGCTTATCTTCATGAAGGTCTAACAGCTTCAGATCATCGTTTGGTGGAACAACTTTTTGACTCTGGAGCTGTCCAGGTGGCCGTTGTTGCCAAAGATCTATGCTGGGGTATGAGTATATCGGCGCATTTGGTCATAATCATGGATACCCAATATTACAATGGTAAAAATCACTCCTATGAGGATTATCCCATAACCGATGTTTTGCAAATGATTGGTCGGGCCAATAGGCCAATTGAAGATGCCGATGCTAAATGTGTGCTCATGTGTCAATCATCGAAAAAGGATTTCTTTAAAAAACTGCTCAATGAGCCATTGCCCATTGAAAGTCATTTGGATCATCGTTTGCATGATCACTTTAATGCCGAGGTGGTTACCAAAACAATTGAGAATAAACAGGATGCAGTGGATTACTTAACCTGGACCTTCCTCTATAGACGTCTTACACAAAATCCCAACTACTACAATTTGCAGGGAGTAACACATCGTCATTTGTCCGATCATCTATCGGAATTGGTGGAGAACACATTGTCCGATTTGGAACAATCGAAATGTATTAGCATTGAGGATGATATGGACACTTTGCCATTGAATTTGGGCATGATTGCTGCCTACTACTATATCAACTATTCGACAATAGGTAAGTGTTAGAAAAATACAAGGAGGTTTGCGATATGATGTGCTAAATTGTTATTTTTTTTGCAGAACTTTTCAGTTTATCTCTAAACAGCAAGACAAAGGTCAGAGGTCTTTTGGAGATCATATCTTCGGCCGCTGAATATGAAGATATTGTTGTAAGACACCACGAAGAGAATATACTGCGCACATTGTCCCAGCGCTTACCAAACAAATTGACTGGACCCAATGAAACAGCTCCCAAGTAAGCCAGTTTAGGCATAGTTCACACGAGCCATCTAAGTCATATGTGCTGTAATTTTTCATCCAAACGCTAATGTATGTCATATTTGTCGTTTTCCTTACGTCATTCACCTTCTGCGTTCAGGCAGTGTTATTACGTCTCTTTGTCTGGGTACATATGACATCATTGGCTCGTCCGAACTAGGTCTTACATTTGATTTAGATTTGTTAATAAATAGTTTACTTTTCTTTTGTAGATTCAATGATCCCCACATAAAGACCAATCTATTGCTGCAGGCTCATCTTTGTCGTCTTCAACTGGGGCCCGAGTTACAGGGAGATACTGAACTAATTTTAGGAAAGGCTGTGCGTTTAATCCAGGCCTGTGTAGATGTGCTCAGTTCAAATGGTTGGCTTTCACCTGCCGTGGCTGCTATGGAATTGGCCCAAATGGTAACACAAGCCATGTGGAGTAAAGATTCTTATCTCAAACAATTGCCGCACTTCAATGCTGACATTATCAAACGATGCACAGAAAATGTAAGTTTGTCCCACCGTGAAATGATCGTAATGAAATTAAATCGTGTTTCTTTTCAGAAAATCGAAACAGTTTTCGACATTATGGAACTGGAAGATGAAGATCGTTCACGTCTTTTGCAATTGAGCGATGCCCAAATGGCAGATGTGGCTCGATTCTGTAATCGTTATCCAAACATTGAAATGAATTTCGAGGTTGTGGATAAGGAACACATTAACTCCGGCTCAACGGTTAATGTTGTGGTGCAATTGGAGAGAGAAGATGAAGTAACCGGCCCTGTTATTGCTCCCTTCTTCCCTCAGGTAAATTATTGCATTCCATGTTTTAAACAACAGCTTTTATTAATCAAATTGTTATCTTTTATTTTTAGAAACGCGAAGAAGGTTGGTGGGTCGTTATTGGTGATCCAAAGACAAATTCCTTGCTATCAATCAAACGTCTTACATTGCAACAAAAGGCTAAAGTTAAACTTGATTTTGTTGCACCCAGCCCCGGTCGTCATGAATACACATTATACTATATGAGTGACTCATATTTGGGCTGCGATCAAGAATACAAATTTGCCATTGATGTTGGCGATTTCCAATCGGAAAGTGAAAGCGAATCGGATTAAATTTAAGGTTTTTAGTAGTGTATAGTTCTTTGGGAGGAGTAAATATAACATTTGATGTTCTTTTTTGTAGCAATTTCTGCATAATAAAGAAAATAAATATAAACAAATTAATTTTATTAACTTATTTTACAATATTAAATTGCAGCCAATATTTTTATTTTAGTTATCTAATTAAGTTTTAAAAAATCTGTCTTATCTGGATACATGGGGTGACGCTAAAGTTTCCAAATTGAATGTTATTTCGTTGTGCCTAAAAGTCGCCCTGTATTCTCTGCTTATATCATAGACATACACCATAGATAATGAGGTGACAACTGAAAAACAATAGATGGCGCTTCTTGTGTTGAAAGGGTGTATTTTTGGTTTGGTTTTGCCGCACGGTGAATTGAATTTTTTTTACAATAAATATTTATCGAAAAAAATCGATTATTGTTGTTATTTGCTCTGTTCCAGAACCTGCAAGAAGCTACTACTTTTTACTACGATAACATTTTTTCCTTTATGTTATCGAAAAAATAGTAAAATTACTGGAATAGACCATTTATTATTTGCTCTGTTCCAGTACTGCAAGAATCTACTATTTTTTACGATAACATAAAGGAAAAAATGTCATCGTAGTAAAAAATAGTAGCTTCTTGCAGGTTCTGGAACAGAGCAATTTATTTCATGTACTTATATATTGTACAAACTTCAAAAATGAATAAAATCGTTATTAATTCCATATTTTATATGCAAATATGATACAATTGATGGGGATTACTACAACGAAGAAATATTTAAAAATAAGAAAATAAATTTTTAATTTATTCCGTCATTTAGGTATAGATGGCGCCTGTGTGGGTGGCAAGGTTCGTATTCGTACACCTAAATGCACTATATATTTGTGGTATTTAAGGATTTTTAAAGCAAAATACCACCAATCTTTTTGTTTTCTTCTTTTAGAGTGCCTCTGCTGTACAAAAATGTAAAAATAACGATAATTTAATTAAACATTTTACATGAATAAAAAGTCGGACGAACATCCGAAATACTTAAGAAAGATGTCATAGAAACGATTAAGTATGGCAATTTTTTCTCGAATTTTGAATGGAAATAGCTAATAGCAATAAGCTTTCGCAACCAGTTATTTTCAGTTGCAGTGAATAGTTTCGAAGAAGAAAGAAGTAAAATTGAAAGAAAAAAAAATTTTCTTAACAATTGTTGATTATTTGCATGATTAATTAATTTTGTGTATCAAAAATATGGTGAAAATAACAATAAAACAACAGCTTGAAATATTAATTGATAAATTGAGTGCAAATCCAATGTGCACATGGGTTCCATCTATGTATACCGCTGACAACACCAGGGAATTTCGTTTTTGAAAAAAAAAATGATTTTTGTTTTGACTTTTTTCCTCCTCCGAAAATTTCGAAACGATCCAATTTTGGCACAATTTGTCCTCTATCAAGTGGACAACTTCCTTCAATATGTTCGACAATGTAGATTGAGCAATGCAATTGTTGTAATCATTGTCATGGGACATTTGGTAACTTCCCTCCGCAAAAAATCTCAACGCAGCGCACACTTTTAAAAGTGGGGGTATTGCTGTTGATCTGTAACTTACTTTGAAGTCATCCTTTAACGTTTCCACAATATAAACTACGTCAAAAAATTGCAAAATGTTCACCCAATATTACAATGGTTTTTTTATTTATTTAATTTTTTTAATTTAATTTAATTTATTTCATTTCGTAACAAAGCATATCAATAGGCCGTTAATTACACAAAACAACTTAACATAAACTACTCTAGGAAGTTTCTTAATTTAATTTTCTTAATATTTATTTTTTTATTCATTCATTGCGATTAAAGCTGTTAAGCTAATGAGCATCGCAATACGCAAAACTACTACAAAATCACATTCTAAATAACAAAAAATCTTAAAGCTATTATATTTCAAAAATTAAGTAATTAAAAATTTTTAATAAAAAAAAAAAAACACTAACAAAATTTAGTATAGGCTTCCCAGCTATACATAAGTAAATAAATACATATACAAATTGCATCTATTGCTGGTGGTTCAAAAATTATCAAACCAATGCCAGAGCAAATAGTCCGGTCAAAATAGACATGCGTATAAGGGGGAAATAGCAAAAATTCCCACAAAGCTGAATTTTGGTGGAGAGCTAGGGCTGGCCATTAGAAGCAACGTCCTAAAAGTCCCCATCGATCCCATGTGTGCAAAACAAGTTATTCGGGGTCAAAGGTCATTTTTGGAGGCATTATTCAGTTTTTTTAATTTTTCTCAAAAACGGTAATACTTAGCAAAAGCCCGCTAAAGTAAAAGTTGTAGATTCAATAATTGTCTACAAGACTAGTCTTCATGATTCTTAAAAAAGACTTACCATTTTCGAGATATCGCGATCTAAAGGTCAAATAAAAAATTAGCCGCGTAAGTACATTGTGAGGCGAACCGGTTAAAGTAACGACACTATGTGTTAGATACTTCCCTAAGCTTTCAAACGATATCCACTTTGCAGTAATCGGTTCAGTAGAACCGGGTCTAACCCGGTTTTTAAATTTGGCCTTTCGGGTCTAATAACCGGCGAACCGGATCCGCAACCGTTGAAAATTATACATTTCCGTAATCAGCGCAACAAACCCTACCTTCGGACAAAACTTGAAAAAAATCGGAGAGTTTTCGTTGGGGTCGTTCCCGTTGGGCTTTCGATTATACATGTGGGTTAAATGCGCTATTTTTGCATAAAATTACTCTAACATTGAATAACTCTACTACTCCGATTTTGTTGCAATTTTTTTTTAGAAGATAATTTCGCTCTTCAAGAAAAAATATTTTTTTTGGGGGACAGACCCGATTACTTCGCTTATTTTAGCCGGTTCGTCTGAATATGTGCATATTTCCCTTATAAGTGCATAAAAATCATGTGTTTGTTAGAACAGCTATATCTCAAGAATGGTTCCTTCTAAGAAAAAAATTATAAGGGTCAAACTTGTAGATAATTTTTCTGTCTACAATATTTACTTTAGTCACTTTTTGATTAGATCAACCGTTTTCAAAAAATAAATCGGAAAACCTAAAAACCCTTAAATTTTGACCTTTGACCCCGAATAATTTTTTTTGCACACACGGGATCGATGGGGTCTTTTAGGACATTGCTTCTAATGGCAAACCCTAGCTCTCCACCAAAATTCAGCTTTGTGGGAATTTTTGCTATTTCAATGTCTATTTTCACCGGACTAAAAAATAATCTGCTCTGCAGCATCATCATTAACATACATATACATACGTATGTCTGTCGAACTCACTACAGTTCGGCTTGTTACGAAATACTCTTCGGGAAAAAGAAAATTGACGTAGCTCAATGGTAAGTTCGTTCCACAAACGCACAGAGCAATAAATGATCTTTTGTATAGTAGATCTGGAAAAGGAAGTCTATCTCCTAGAACGCCAGGTAGGTCCAAAAAGACAGATTTATAAAGAAATGATATAACACGTCCTCTAACATATTGTTACGGAATTAGATTTAACTAATCTCCGTGTAGACGTTGTTTTATTCCCCGATACGATTTGTACCAAATAAAACAGGGTTCGTTTTAGATTACGTTTCTACAATGCTTTATTTACTTTATTACACTTATTCGGAGCTGACTGTTATAGCTAAGTACACAGCTTTATGCCAAGTTTACACTTGCGCTCTAAAATCCACAGTATTTCACGAAATCCTGAAATACACCCCGGTGTTTACACTTATTTTTTTGTTGATTTCAAGCATATCACAATAATCAAGGTAGATGAAAAAAGTACGGGAACACAATGAAAAATAGCATTGTAACAATGTAATTTAATATTTTTTCACGTTGTTTACAAATTTTGATATTAACATATTTTGTTTCAGCAATTCGCACATCTACCTTGTTTATTGTGATACGTGAAAAGTGTTGCAACTTTTGGTACTTTTTTAGGCAAAAGCAAGGTTGTATATCATGTGTACTGTGATTTCGATGTTGATTTCGCTGAAATCACGAAATAAGATGATTTCATTTTTGTATGCGAAATCATGATAAATTTTGCATGATTTCGCGCGAAATCACGAAACGCCTTCGAAATC
Source organism: Musca autumnalis (assembly GCF_047663935.1). Classification (NCBI taxonomy): domain Eukaryota; kingdom Metazoa; phylum Arthropoda; class Insecta; order Diptera; family Muscidae; genus Musca; species Musca autumnalis. The sequence goes on from NW_027411977.1 coordinate 183,451,494, forward strand.
ACGAAAAGACGCCGAATGTAAACCAAACATTACTTTAGTTCTTTACTAGTCGATGTTTACACTTCGGTATAAAATTCACAACTGCTCACTGTTTGCCCGGCAACTCATATTTATATGCCCACATTTGTCGTTTGGAAGTATCTAGAGCATGCATCTGGCAACATCGAGAAGCCAACTAACTACAAACACACAGACGCACACTCGCACCTAGCGAACAACAACAACACACATATACGGGATACAAACACAGAATACAGACATGACGTAATGGACAAAGTAAAGTACAACAAAAACAAATACTGGGCGATAATTGAACGATTATGGCAAAACAAATGGAAACAGAGGCACATTAGTAACATGTAAAGAACTAGAATGATGAAGATAATTCTACATGGTAGTTGTTGTTGCTTAAACAAAGTAACTGCGTAATAAAACTTTACGTTACAATTCAAATTTTTAAATTAACGGAAATTAAACTAATTTAACATAAATCTATCAGTTACATTCGTAACAATATGGTATGTTCCCGTACTGCAAGAATCTACTAAAGTTTTACTATTTTTTTGATAACATAAAGGAAAAAATGTTATCGTAGTAAAAAATAGTAGCTTATTGCAGGTTCTGGAACAGAGCATGTATTTTAAAAGGAACTCCAAGAAAGTTGCTAGCACAAGCAGATATTTATGAAATTCCAAGTACACAGTTTTATTTCTTCTCACTAATAATATAATAATAATTGTTCCACAAACATCCCAGGCGGGATAGGGGAGACTTCTCTCATATCAATGAGTGCACCCCGATTCATATTAGCTCGACCAAGTGCTCTGTGAGATTGGTGCTCATATTGATGGCACCAAAAATTAAAGAATGATGTGAAATAGCAGGACATTGAACTTGGTCAGTAAAAATAATAGAGGACGACTGACTATAAGCGACATAATCAATCCAGGAAACAGTGTTAGTGGTCATATTGAAATGTGAAGGCAGGGAGTTGTGATTAATAGATAGACCAAGACGGAGACACGTGTTCCTCATTTCATTCGATTTCGAAAATTCAAATCAGTTGCAGTTGAAGTCGCCGACTGCAATAAGGGATTCGTACCGCCACAGAATACCTCCATGGGCCTTCTCAAAGCTGGAAATGTTGTCATGTGGCAAATAAACCACACCAAATAGAACTTTCCTACTAACAATAATAATTTCAATAAATAGGGATTCACATACACCAGGATTGGTAGAACGGAATCATCCATCTTAAGACACGTTCGTTACCATTGAGAAAGACGACATTAACTACAGGCTCCCAGATTTCTAAGCTTACTACAAACACACATTAGCCTGAAACGGCATCCAGTTTTATCGGTAGACCCCGACGATAGTTGGCCTTAAGAGTATCCCTCAAGTGCACCGAGTTAAATTTCAACAATATGGATTGACCACCGGCAAAGTAGCAGCAGTGCTGCAAATCTGCTTGATTTATATAGATTGTGTCGCTTTAATTCTTCTTTGAAGTGCGTTAATGCTGGACATAGACGATTGGCATATTAGATGTAATTTTTTTCTTCGCATATTTTCACATCCTCACTAACTTTGCGTAGACCGCCCAAGAAAGAACTCCTCACGAAAAGAAGCAATGACACCATCCAAAGAATTTTGAAAGTCGGCGATGTAATTTTAGATTTTAAAGCTGCAGCCATGTCATTCACTAGAGTTGGGCAATTTCGTTCTTTTTGCGTTCCATAGTTCAATTTAGTACCAACCTTTATATGTATACCCACACTCATACTCGTTCACTTAGTCCATATCCCCAAACCCTCCCAAAGGACAAATAAATTGTTTTCGGCTTTCTTGATGTAGATTAGAACTATTTGAAACAAATTTGCAATCGGCACGTTTTGCAAATTAAAAATTAATCCAATTGACACTATGACATTTTTTATTCAATAATAAAAGAGAGAGAGACAACTGATGGAACTAACTGAAAGAGAAGAGCAAAAGGAATGGGGGGAAAAATGAAATAATTCGAATTACAAATGGAATAGTTATAATTACAAATGAAATAATTCGAACTACAAATGGAATAATTCAAATTACAAATGGAATAATTCGAATTACAAATGGAATAAATTCGAATTACAAATGAAATGTTACGAATTACAAATATAATTCTCGAATTACAAATAAAATGTTACGAATTACAACTAAAATGTTTCGAATTATATCTGAAAAAGGTGTAGTAATTTCTAGTTTTTGAAGTTATTTTCCAAAAAATGACTATGAAAAATCACTAGGTTAGGTTAAAGGACGCATAGCTGTCATATTGGACAGCCACTTCACTCGGAGACCTTATGGTCCATTGTGTTCATTCTCTAGGGGGAGTTTGAAAGTGAAGAAATGTATATTACATGGAAAAGAAGAATAGATGTCAAGATGAAAAATCACTAAGGGTTATGTCCAGAGAACGTATAAACAATTTAATGATATATACAGTTTGACAACAAATGTATTGCAAAGGCCAAAATTGTAAAAAAAATCATATTAATTGTTCGTTTATGGCAACAAATTATGTAAAAACTATACGGTTTGTGGGCCAATCTCTTAGTATTGGTCCCCAAAACAATATTCTATTAAAATATGTTTATTTGTGATTTATAAAAATACGGAAAAAAATAAGAATTTACTACTATTTGAGGGTGGCAATAAATGTATTGCAACGGGGAAATCAGTATTATAAAACTAATTATTTTTGCAATTTTTTGTAGTTATTAAGCATTTTTATGACGAATCGGCCGCAGACAAGTATGCAAAGATTGAATAACTGACTCAATATGAATTGTCGGATAATCGGTCAATGCAAAACAGTCCGATTTTGGCTTTGAAAACATCAAAATACCTCTGGTCACTATAGGGAAAATAGACCCTCCGCCCTATTTCCTCTCTCAATATTATTGGAATCACTTCATTTTTACTAAATGGATAGATATTATAATCTGCTATCATAATAAATCCCAAAAAGTGTGCCAAATCTAATAAAACCCATCAAATATGGAAATTATACACCTTCTAGAAAAGCCGGAATACCGAATATTTGGGTACTATATATTTTTTACCAAGCAAAAAAGTATGCAAAATCGGGTTCACGGACATAATAATGATTGGAAGACATCCCCACTGACATCATTAGGAAATATTTAACAGTCATTATTCTGAAAGTCGGTAAAACGGGTCCAAAAAGCTCAAACACGATTAAATACCACCATTCCAAAAGCTAGATCATGACATATTAATCTTATTTGTATAAGTTGTACTAGTTGATAAATACCTCGGGCCACACTCTTGATATCTACCCTTATAAATTATTTGTATCGAGTTTAAGAAAAAAAACTCGAAAAAAGTCCTCCAACGAAAAATCAAGATTTAATAAAAATTGGAGATCCATAGAGTGTAACATGCCGAGCCTTAAATTTTACTGTTCCAATGAATCTCCAAAAAACCGTAGATTTGGTAATTTTTGCAATGCATTTATTGTCACCCACAAATAGTAGTTAGTTCTTATTTTTGACCGTTTTTTATAAATAGCAAACAAACTTTGCATATTTTGACGGGATATTGTTTTGGAGACCAATAGCAAGAGATTTGCACAAAAACCCGTATAGATTTTACATAATTTGTCCTGTATTAGCCAGCCTAGTAGTTTTTAACGGCGTTGTCCTGATAGAGGTAAAATCAGGGCATAGAACAAATTTGTTTGCACTTTTCTTTGAAAATAGTTTTCAGAAACATTTACAATGTTTTGACCATGTTTGCTTTATTTTGACCTATGGGTGTCTTGTTTGGTGGCAGGCCCTGAACAGCAAGTCCAATTTGTCCAGGTTAGCTACTGTGCAAAGATCTGCTTCAGTTCTTATTACAGGAGCAGTGAGGAGCACCCCTCAAGCAGCACTGAGTGCAATACTGAACATCCAGCCTCTGGACATTTCTCTTCAGTATCTAGCATCCCGTAGTGCCTTGAGGTTCAAGGAGCTTAATCTCTGGCGATCCTCTGGGTCTGGACATGCTAGTATTTTACACCAGCTTAGCGGTCTGATCGGACTCAGTGACGTAGGGAGTGTAACTAACTACATTTCGCCTTCGCTGGATTTCGACGCAGCGAAGGTGAGCATGGCAGGCCACTACCCGATAGCCTCTCCATCTTTACTGATGGTTTAAATATGGCTAAAGGTACTGGAGCGGGGGTGTACTGTGAGGAGCTGAACATTAGGCGTTCATATAAGCTTAATACAAATTGCAGTGTTTTTCAAGCGGAAGTCTTCGCAGTATTGAAGGCCTTAGAATTGGTAGTAGGACTGACGGATCAAGTAGGTAGGACAGTCACAGTCTACGTAGATAGTCAGGCTGCCCTTAAGGCGCTTGGGTCATTTACTATCAAATCTAGGATCGTTCAAAATTGTAGGTCCACCTTAAAAACATGTATTTTAAGCGTTAACCTTTGTTGGGTGCCAGGACACTGCAATGTTGAAGGAAACGAGATTGTTGACGAATTAGCAAGGCGTGGTTCCCAGTCCTCTGACCTTACGGTAGAGGACTTTGTCAGGCCACCGCTCTGCTATTTCCTCGGCAAACTCAGCCAGTTCTATGCAGAGAAAACCGTAAGAATTTGGTAAGACGCACCTGGTTGCAAGGTGTCGAAGTCAATCTGGCCGGCAATCTCAGGGCGTATAACTGCGTCCCTTCTCTCACTTTGCAAGTCGAAAATCAGAATAGCTACAGGGGTCATAACTGGCCACTGTAGAATAAGATCTTTGTAAGTGGGATGATAACAACATTGAGTACTGTAGGTTATGCGAGGATGAGGAGGAAACGGAGACAATCGAGCACCTTTTGTGTACATGCCCTAGACTTATGGTCAAAAGACATAGACTATTTGGTCTACATGTGATTGACTCTCTATCTTACTTTTCCTCTATTGACCCTACTATCCTGGTGGCTTACTGCAAGAGTCTAAAGTGGCTCTGGGGCGGGTCAGAATAATAACCTCTCTCTCTTCTTAAAACAATCTGTTTACTTTCCCTTACAATTACTCATTCTTCTTATTTTTTCTCTTTTGTCTCATTACTTTCTCCTTTCCTCCTTCCCATCTCTCCAGCTTAATCCACCATCTCCTCCCACATAGCTCACTATATTATCGCCAACAACCTTGCACCATCATCTGCAGGCTTACAGCAACATCTAGAATATTACCATCAACACATCACACTTCTACCATACATCATCATCATTTGTATGTGCACACAACCATACAGTCGCATCCAAATCTTCTCAAGTACACAGCACCATTCAAAACATCCCTGCCAGCAATTGGAAGTGAGTTTCGCACTTTCTCGCCTAAGAGGTCACTCCGGAGACACGCCAAGGAAGATCGTTGGTGAATTACACAAACAATTTCTATAGCCCTGTTGTGATTACGTTTTATCGCGTATGTCGACACTTCGGAGTGACTTCTGAGTGACTCCCAAGGCGATTGTTTACATTTATTTAATGATTCAACACATTTGAACAAATATAGAACATTTTCTATCTGATGATTGCATTAGGCGGTGGTGCAGCGGGTTCGCTTCCCAAGTCGGGCAACAAATCATCACATTTTTAAAATGACAAAATTAATGTAGGCCGAAATTGCAAAGAATAATTTCTCTAAAAGAGAAGCAAAATAAAAAAAAAATAAAAACAAAAAATATAAAAATTAAAAAATGAAAAAAAATAAACAAAAATAAAAAAAAAATTAAATAAAAATAAATAGAAAAAAATAAAAAATATATATTTTTTTTAATTTCTAGAACTATCGCGGAAATGATCTTCTAGAAGTGTCGCTGGAGTGACTTCCAAGACGACACGCCGGCGTGGTTCATTTCTTCACAACGGTGGTCACTTCAGGGTGACTTCTGCGACTATCGCCGCGACTGTTTTCATCGCCCTGGGCGACACGCCTAAGTCACTTCCGCGATAGTTTTTGCTTGCAGGGTCACTCTTTTGACTATTTTTAGGTTATGGGCGAATCGTGGGCGCTATGAACTTTATATTATATATTTGAATACAGGACTATATAGTAGACACCCTGAGCATATCCGGAATGCCATATGAAGCACCTATGACTTCCCCCGATGACGTTATTACAGCTTAAAGTACTCAAAATATGCAATTTTTACAAGATTCATCGTATGTTTTCTTTATTTTTTGATACATATTCGCAATAATTATTTCAAAAATCATTTTGTTTCGAGCGTATAATATCTTCTTAATATATTAGTGTCGAAAAACCCGCAAAAAATATTTGTTGTATACTAAAATAACGAAATTCTGGGTAAAACTCGTAAAAACCGATTTTGAGCTATATCTCAAGAACAAGAGCTGATGGAGAAAAACCGTGACCAGATTTGAAAATAGCTCGCCGATTTCATTTAGAAACAACAACAACTTCGGTTGAAACATTCAACTTCTTCAATTTTGTTGAGCAGTGTTATCAAACCGCTCACTTTTCAATTATGCTTGGCAGCTTTTCTAAAAATGTTTGTGTTTTTAATACATTTTTAAATTTTGTATTTTGCCTGTCAAAATTAATTTATTTCGATAAATACTCCCATTTGTTACACATGGGAAATAATTTATCGTCGTTCGGAGAGTAATTTAAATTGAACAATGTACAAAAATCGTTGTTCGCTCTCAAAATTTTGTATGGCAAATGAAGTAATTTATTCGTAATTTTGGTTCGAACAACGAATAACCGTCAGTATGAACAAGGCATAACAGATATTAGGTCTGTACGATAACTTTGCAAGTGAAAAGTACTTGCAAGTACTCAGCAAGTTTTCAGTAACGTCTCTCCACCAATTTTACTCTCTCGAAGCTAAAAATTTGCAGATTGTTATCGAACAGCAATTTGAAAAAAACTTGCAAAAAGTTAGGTGATTCGAAGAAGAAGTTGGCGGAAAAGATTAAATAAATAAATAATAAAATATTAGTCACCACAAACTACAGAATAAGTTATTTTCTTTACATTATCGTTTTCCATAATTTATTTAATAATTTTTCCCTTCTTTATTTCTATTTATTTTAATAACCAAACGTTTGTTTATGTTTTTGCCAAGAAGTACGCCACAAAACATTCGAATTTAAATCTGCTGATCAAACTCGCAAGTTCTTACAAGAAAAATTTTCCTTGCAAAAACTTGTAAACAAAACTCTCCAAAGCTCTCCAAAATTCTCTCACTATTGTCTCCAAATTCGCTCTCTTTTACTTTACAAGTTTGTTACCGAACAGCATTTTGTAAAAGTTTGTGCAAATTTGTACAAACTTTTGGGTTATCGTACAGACCTATTGCTTTCGCTGTTTCTTTGTTAGGTAGGTAGGATTGTTGTCTTTAAGAACCGTTCCAATAAATTATCGTAGCGTTTACATGAAGTGACGTATTTACTAATTTTTAGTTACTAATTTTTAGTGAAATTTAAATTTTAGTGGACTAGAACTTTTAGGGAACAGCATGGAACAAAGTTCCGTTTTCACATAATGATGGCTGATAGTGCCCACTTTCAGCCCATATATTTATACTTTTGTACGTGTGCCGTTCCGTCCGTTTAAAGGCCTGGGTACATAAGCTGCCTCGCCTGGTTGCCTTGCTTTCCTGCTTCATTTCTGACATAATAAAAATAAAAGAATAAAGAAGGCCTAGCAAATTTCGAACTGGGTTGCCCTTTTCTTTTTTATTATTTTATCAGAAGCAAGCTAGGTAAGCAGGCGATGAGAATCATAACTCCGAACCATGGTAGAACAAATATAAGGTAAAGTTAATACTACAACAAATACAACTCAACAACAAATACCATGGTAGAACAAATACAAGGTAAAGTTAATACTACAACAAATACAACTCGAACAACAACCACAAAGGAATTTGTTTTTGTTTGTAACGTTACTGCCAGTTGTATTTGTAAACAAAACAAGGAAATGTCTATAAATTATTAGAATTTAAAAAACTAATAATTTTTCACATTTGGTTCAATATTTTGGAAAACATGAATGAAAATTCGTTACATTTTCAATTTTTATGTTTCCACATCATTCCACTAAATGCATAAATTCTCGCAGAAAGTAGAATTCTTGCAGAAAAGTTTGGGGTCGCTGGAAATTCATAGAAAAAGGAGAAGCTGTTTCAATGTTATGTTTTAGAAATCAAAGAAGCACATGTTTATTAGGGCTTTATTTTTTTAAATTTTAACAAAATACCTCACATATTAACAAACGTTGTATCGCCTCTACAAGCGGGGATTTACTGTGCGGCTTATCGTTCGAACTTGGAGGAGGTTACATATCATTGATATGAAGAAGTCTTTCTGGGAAATGTTTTTTTTCCGAATCCTATATTTTTTTTCTCAAAAAATATATGTCCCTAATGTACATCGAAATAGAAATAAATGTATAAAATGTCATATGAAATTTGACACTAACGTTACAACCCAGTTCAGTCAGCTGTGTATTGCTGCTACATAGAAATTTGTTTTTATATGTTATTGTCAAAGGTACATGTAAACAAAATAAGGAAATGACTATAAATTATTTGAATTTAAAAAACTAACAATTTTTCACATTTGATTGTATATTTTGGAAAACGTAAATGAAAATTCTTTACATTTTCAATTTGAATGTTTCCACATCATTCCACTAAATGCATAATTTCTCACATAAAGTAGAATTCTTGCAAAAATGTTTGGGGTCGCTGGTAATTCACTGAAAAAGTAGAAGCTGGTTCAGTATTTTGTTTTTGAAATCAAAGAAGCACATGTTTATTAGGGCTTTATTTTTTTCAAATTTAACAAAAAACCTCACATATTAACAAACGTTGTACCGCTTCTATGCGGCTCGTCGTCCGGACTTGGCGGAGGTTACATATCATTGATATGAAGAAGTCTTTCTGGGAAATAGTTTTTACGGAATGATATATTTGTTCCTCAAAAAATATATATCCCCGGGTCACCCGGGCTACACTAGAGTAATTTCAATGAAATTTTGACATGAAAAAATGCATAATTTCAAGAAACTTGTGTACACGGTTTCATGTGTTCTGCAATTTTGCCTTGTTGCAATATTCATATGAAACAAACAGATCGTTTTATTTTACATTTTATTTTACTTTCATGTCAAAATTTCAGTGAAATTACTCTTAGTGTGACCCGATACTAATGTACATCGAAACAGAAATAAATATATTAGGGCCAAACCTATTTTTTGAAATACATGTATTTTGTTTTTGTATTTTTGAACGCACACGCAACACGCAGAGTTATAGGTTTGGCCCTAAAATGTCGTATGGAATTTGACACTAACATCACAACCCAGTTCAGTCAGCTGTATATTGCTGGTACCCTTAATTGTTCTACCATGACTCCAAACTCTAATTTATTATAAGAGTTACAATATTTTTTTTTCAAATGTATAACCTTTTCATTAATTTTTAAAAGTTGTCAAGCACTTCCGTTTCATTTACATAATCTCCTATTTAACATTACAATGAATTAATCTGAAACCATCCTAGAAGTACTTGAAAGGCATTAAAAACATCTCCTATAAATAACACATATGTTCCCACAAACATCTTTGAATGGACAAGGGAGACTTCTCTCATCAGAAGAAGGAACAACTTTTTTTTGACGGAAGTCGAGTTATTATTATTGTTCCAGGGTGTAGGACAACTCTAGTATTTTGCATTTCACCTTCCCATTCTTCAAATCATATTTATAAACTAATTACTTCTCCGTCCGGCAATATGCTGTGGCTCATTTATTTTTCTTGAGACCATATAACTAATCTTGACAGCTTCCAAAGTACAATGACCCTAGTTAACTCAAAAATCTTCCAACTTTCTATTCATTCTATTGCTCTAGTTTGTCTATTATATTCCAAAACTGTATTTTAAATTGATGATGTTTTAATTGTATTTTTGAAGAACAAACTGGTTATGGATGAATAATGAATTTATTTAGCACCGTTTCTGTTTTATATGAATTAATTAAATTTCAGAATATAAAATGTTCAACATAACATAGATCTTTCAACAACACATTCCCCATCTGGAGTTAATATTAAAATTTACCATTGTTTATTATGAAAAATTACCAAAATGTCGTCACAAATTATGAATAAATGTTTTGTAATTAAGTATTGTTGGCCCACTTGCTTATATTTTATTAACAGATACCGCACTACCTCGACTGTTGGCAGTATTTCCAGCTGGTCCATTAGCAAAACTATTGGTAGATGCAAAATTAATTTTTTGCCCATTAGGTAGATTGAAATTTAAGCTATGAGAAGCAGCGGCAGAATTTTGGGCACCAAAACGATTCAAGCTCAACGCTTGGGTACCGGTACCGGCTGCTGAGGCACCAAACGAACCAGATGGTCCTTGAGCGTTAAATGCCTGGGCTTGAGCATTGGCAGCAGAATTTTGTACGCCAAATTGTGATGCGAAGTTTTGGTTTGCAGCTGCATTAGATATGGCTTGTGATTGATGAAATTGACGTTTAACTCGACGATGGAAATTTAACGGTACTAAATAACTATTAAATTCCGGAAAAATGGCACTGCGCGTGCGTCTCAATTGAGGACGAGGTTTGGGTTTGATGTACAACGATGACTCAACCACAACCTCATCGACAGCTATATTGCCGGCTAAAACAAAATTCAAGGGTTAAAAATTTTCAAAATTTAAAAGTGATTTATACTTACGCAATGATTGGGTCTGGATATTGTGTTGATTGGCAATATTCGAATCATCTCCCTCTGCCGCAATCCGATTAATTGCAACGAATATCAATAAAACAATAAAACACTTCATTGTGCCAATTTACAAATGTAGACAGTTGTTGCCAGCCAATCCGTTCGATATTCGAGAGGTAGAGAGTATTTACAAATGAATGATCTTTACACAAGCAGCTCCAAAACGATACTGAAACCAACGCGAAAGACAACAACTTATGGGTAAACAACAATAGTTGTTGTATCTTATAGATACAAAACACTCTCACTTTTTTCTCACGTCTTCTTTACCTTTGGCCCACACTCTTTACACAATCGTTTGCTCGCTCACTTCATTTGTTCCACAAGAAAGCCGTCTTAAAGAGACCCCCTCCTTTAGAAAACACCATCAACCAGAAAACACAATAAAGTGAACTTGAAAGTTCAGATTTTTTTGGGGGGAATTTTATTTTTAACTTTATAAACTAGAACATACAGAGTTTTGGTGTGAGGGAGATGCTAGTTTGAGTAAATTCATGCATTTTGCCACAGAAAAAAAACATACGAACAATCGATCATCACATCATTCACTGCACACTCCTTAGGCAACATCAAATGTATTTGTACTTCCTTGTATACAGTGTGGGACAAATATACTGTAAATATGCGTTGTATGTTAATAAATAAGAAGACTTGTCGAAACATGAAAGAGTAAAAGTTAGATGACAGCGAAGCCGTCCCACATCCCATGGGTGTGTGGGTTCGAGTCGTCGGCTTTCCTTTTTCAGATGCATTATTGATCATAAAGCTCGATTTCCTACGAGAAATTAATTAAAAATTAAAACTAAAAATTATCATCGAATAAAATGACAAAAATTTCAAATAAATAAAATCGGCTGAGCCATGCTGGGGTTTGAACCAGTGTTCGAAAATAAACACTATGGTATCGTACTGTACCGTTCTGTACCGTACCAAGGTGGATAGGTACACTACGATAGTGTACCGCTCCGGAACACAAACACTAAAAAATATTTTAGTGATACTGTACCGGAACACAACGATAATCGTAGTGTACCGCATGCCGGAGCACTAAAAATCGCAGTGCTCCGACTGCGGAGGACTAAAAATCGTAGTGTTCCGACTGCGGAGCACTAAAAATTTTAGTGTTCCGACTGCCGGAGCACTAAAAATCGTAGTGCTCCGACTGCGGAGCACTAAAAATTTTAGTGCTCCGGCTGCGGAGCACTAACAATTTTAGTGTTCCGACTGCCGGATCACTAAAAATCATAGTGCACCACGTGTTGGAACACTAAAAATAATAAAAGTATTATGTTTTCTTAGGAAAATTAAATATTTGGTTAAATTTGATCAAATAAAAATTAAGATAAACTGTTACATTCATGTTTAAATTAGTTAAATACATTGCGAAATTTGGTCAAAATTATGAAAAAACAATATTTAGTTTTTGTGGAATGAAGCACAAAGATCGTCGTGCCGGAGCACTAAAAATCGTTTTGTACCACGTTTTGAAACTATAAGGTAATGAACCATACATGAATTTATTATGATTTCTGAGGAAATTAAATATTTTATATATATTTTTTTAATAAATAAAAATTAAAAGAAAATGTGAAAAACATCTGATTTGGTTTTTGGACAATGGAGCACTAAAAATCGTAGTGTTCGTCTGCGGAACACTAAAAATCGTAGTGTTCCGACTGTCGGAGCACTAAAATTTTTAGTGATCCGGCAGTTGGAACACTACGATTTTTAGTGATCCGGCAGTCGGAATACTAAGATTTTAGTGCTCCGCAGCCGAACACTACGATTTTTATTGTTCCATTGTTTCGATTTTTAGATATCCGGCGGTCGGAACACTACAATTTTTAGTGCTCCGCAGCCGTACACTACGATTTTTATTGTTCCATTGTTTCGATTTTTAGAGATCCGGCAGTCGGAACACTAAAATTTTTAGTGATCCGGCAGTCGGAACACTAAAATTTTTAGTGATCCGGCAGCCGGAAGACTACGATTTTTAGTGATCCGGCAGTCGGAACACTACGATTTTTAGTGATCCGGCAGTCGGAACACTACGATTTTTAGTGCTCCGCAGCCGAACACTACAATTTTTATTGATCCATGTCCAAAAATCAAATCAGGCGTTTTTCACGTGTTCTATTATATTTTATTTCTTAATTTGTATTTATTAAAAAAATTATAATATAAATATAAAATATTTAATTTTCCTCACAAATCATAATAAACTCCTGTGTGGTATTTTTTATGTATCCACAGTCAGAACACTACAATTTTTAGTGCGCCATTGTACAACAACCGAATCGATGTTTTTCATATTTTCTACTTAAGTTCCCAACATTATTAATTAATATGTATACATACGTGGATTTAAGAGGTGTATCTGAGTTTTTATGTCTTAATTTGTACTTATCTCAAAAATTATAAATATTTAATTTTCCTCGCAAATCATAATAAACTCGTGTGTGGCACATTATCATTACGTTATTTTTTAGTGTTCCAACATGTGGTACACAACGAATTTTTAGTGCTCCGACTGCGGAACACTACGATTTTTAGTGTTCCGACTGTGGAGCACTACGATTTTTAGTGTTCCGGCTGCGGAGCACTACGATTTTTAGTGTTCCGACTGCGGAGCACTACGATTTTTAGTGTTCCGACTGCGGTACCCAACGTTTTTAGTGTACCAAAATGTGGTACACTACGTTTATCGTTGTGCTCCGGAACAGTATCACTAAAATATTTTTTAGTGTTTGTGTTCCGGAACACTAACGCTAAAAATATTTTAGTGATACTGTACTCGGAGCGGTACACTATGTTAGTGTACCGTTTATTTTCGAACTCTGGTTTGAACCCACGTCCTTGAAAAACACGAGGAAAAAAGTGTTGTCACGGCGTGTTAGTGTTCAGAGCCAAACTCATAACTTTCAAAGACTACGCTAAGAAGCGTTTGTCATGAAAACCATACAATTACTGAACAAAACATTCAGAATTGTAAAAAAAACCAATTGTATTTGAAAGAGTAAAAGTTAGATAATAGCGAAGCCGTCCCACATCCGATATGTCTGAGGAGCCTTCATTACCAAAGCCGAAACATGTCATGCCACATTGTGGTGGGTGTGTGGGTTCGAGTCGTCGGCTTTCTTTTTTCAGATGCATTATTGATCATAAAGCTCGATTTCCTACGAGAAATTAATTAAAAATGAATAAAGAACATTGACTTAAAATATGTGGTATCTAAAACTATTATACGCTGACGATTCATGTGGAGGAAGGCTGGTGTACCATTAAACAAGGCAAAGTAACCTTCCAAATAATTGGGGTTATTCTGAACGAAAATTCCCGGTGAGTTTTTTAACTTTCTCCCTAAAGTTGAAGCGGCGGAAAGACAATTTGTTAAAGGAACAACTCCATAACATCAAAATATGTGAAGAATGGTTTTGAAAGTTCCAATAAGTCTAATTATTGTAGAATAATAGTCTAAAACGTCTTTTAAAATTTACATCTTTGAATTTAAAGTATTTTTTGTTTAAATTTTGCCTGTTAATGTTAATTTTTATTAATATTCTCGTTGGAGTTGAGCTTAAATGCCGAAAATTTTATTGCAAGTGAAAAGGGAAAGCCGACGATTCGAACCCACATAACCACCAATTTATGTGACTAGTTTCGCTGTTAGTGGCTTCTGTCTCATTGAACTTTTACTTCTTAAATGCAATGCGTTCTTAGAATGACGGATATTTGACCGTTCAATCTGAATTCACATCAGTAAATAATTTTACTGTGTGTGTAAAAAGGATAAGAAGTTCTTTTGTAGCTTCAAAGTCTAAATTATAACAACATCCGACAGCCAAAATTACACATGAACGGGACTATATACATACGTCTGAAACTATTGGGAAAAAATGGAGTAAAATGGCACTTAAGTTTTTTAATTTTCTCACCCTGTTGACCTTTTAAAGGACATTCAAATTTCAAAGGACAAAATTCTTCCAAAAAATATTTTAAATACTTGTACTCATCGCACGATGTTGGGGTTGGCGTCATATTAAAGAGGACATCAAAAATGTCCTTGAAAAATTAAATACTAAAAATCCTTTGAAAATATCCTGCAATTTTTTTCAAAAAAATATATGTTAATATCTTTTATGTAAAGCAACACTTCCCGAAATGTCCATATCCGAGCTTTGTAATTTATTTTTTAATAAATATTTACATGAAATTCTTCAAAGAAAACAAATGCTCTGTTCCAGAACCTGCACGAAGCTACTACTTTTTACTACGATAACATTTTTTCCTTTATGTTATCGGAAAAAATAGTAAAAATTAGTAGATTCTTGCAGTTCTGGAACAGACCAAAAGCATTTTATTCTATATCATTGTGCGACACGAATAAAATTAAAACAAGTAAAAAAGTATCAGTCGGCTTTGCCGACAGAGGTATACCCACAGCATGTGTATATTGAAACAATTTTTTTCCCAAAATACGTATGTATTTAGGGGGTTTTAAAAAATTTGGGCGTTTGAACCGACAAAAATGTTGATTAGGATTAAAGATCAAAAGTTTTGCGGAGGAGATACCAAAAGGAATGGATCGACATTGACCGTTATGGGAGTGGATCTCCAGTCACAACATATGGTGTCATAGGAGGTTTTTACACTCTTCGGGCTGTTTGCTCAAGAAGTATGGACTTGCCCCATATTTTGGACCGAATCGGCAGATCCGTTCGAGAGTTATCTTGCGCTCCAACCACCTCACAGGGTGTCATAGGGTTTTTTTTTGCAACTTTCATGCTATTTTCTCAGGAAGTATGGACTTGCCCCTGATGAAACTTGTACCGTCGTATGGAGTGCAGTGAATACAAGTTGCTAAAACAAAAATCAAAGCGATTCGAGAGATGGCCCTAAACTGAACTTTTCCGAAATTTTGTGTGGGAGGTACCCGAAGGTGTGGACCTATTGAGACCATATTGTAACCTCATATTACTCTGGTAGAAAGTTTACGCTAGACAAAGTATGGACCAAATCGGTAAGTCCCTTCAAGAGTTATCGTGCGCACAAACTTTCCGAACATTTTCGAACTTATGTGGGGGAGGTACAGGAAGGAGTGGACCGATGTAGCTCATCTTCGAACTTAAACTAAGTTTGGGCAAAATATTACTAAAGCCAAAATTTGAACCGAATCCGTTCATCCGTTCGAGAGTTATCGTGCGCTCCAGCCAGCAGGACAGACAGACAGACGGACGGACATGGCTAGATCGACTCCAAATTGTCTGAAACACATTTCGTCCAAACATACTTGGGTTCTAAAACCATTATTTCGATGAGGCACATTTTCATCGTATCAAAGTGTATATAACCTCCTTAGCCTAAAGGCTGAGGGTATAAAAAATGATAGAAGACCAAAAATAAGAACACACGAGTCCTGACGTTTTCCCCATAACTTCCACTTTCGCGGTTACGGGTCCTCAAAGGTCTGAGGCCTTGTTGTCAAAAGGGATCATTTTGCCAGGCTCATATTATTTCCTAAACCGCTAAGAATTTTAATTTGCTCTCGGAGGCAAAATTGTAGCTCTCGCTTAAAGAACTAATTCTGAACTCATAAAAACCACCAAACTACATCTTCAAGGTCAAATTTCCTTTTTCCCAAATTATAAAATGTTAATTGCACTTGGGATTGTACAAATTTTAATTTGGCATAATTATCGCAAATGTTGACTTCGTTTTTGGAGGATTTTTAAAGGCGCATATTCATTTATGCCCGGGAACGTTTTCAATATACCTTCAATAATGTTTCGCAATCTTCAACAAACCAACACGTTTAGAATCTGAATAACATATGATCAAGACAAATTCTACTCCAGTACTTTCTCTCCGCTTCCTTACGAACATTTATGAGGAAGAATGTTAAAAAATTGCATGAAAAATTATCACTTCGGTGGGGGCCCGGGCCCCATGGCCCTCTTGCGTACGTCTCTGTTATGAATCATATACAGTAATTTTGGCTCAGCTACCAAAACAAGTTTTGCACGCATTTTGGGACAGCAAAGCGAATTTCGCACTTATCTTTAGTGTTTTTAGCTGCCAACTAGTGGCAGTTATCCGACTAACCTGTCAACGAATTGGTCTCACCTTTCATGAGATCCGAAAGGGTTGTGGTAAGGAACATTTTCAAAATATCGTAAAATATCTACGAAAATAGTTCTATTTTTACAATGTTTCTTCGGAGTTGTGTCCGAAATTGTCACGAAAATCTAAATTTCCCTTATAATTTCCCAAGGATTCTCCTTCGATTCTAAACGAACTCATCTGGAAACTCCAATGTTCCTTTCGAATTTTCCTCGACAAAACATTCCGCTATTTGGGTGTTACGTCCATACATTCTGTAACGTATTTTTGGCTTACAGACAAAAATCGGTAAAATTAAAACGCAAAATTATGAATGAAAAGTACCGGCAAAGACTATTGTTATCGGTCGGACTTAGCGACAACTTTATTTTGGTTGTTAATTGTTAATTTACCGATAAATTTCGTTAATTACCGAAACATTTTAATTTTACCGGTTTCTGTCAGTAACAAAAACGTGGTACAGAATTGGCAACTTGGGCCGAATTTTGAAAGAACTCGGAAAAAATGTTAGCTGGGCTGTTATTGGTCTTTACTTTTTGCTGGTAAATAAAAAATTCTCTGTAAAAGTGGGTTAATCTTTCCGAATATACAATTCGCACTTATGCTAAGTTTACATTTACGAAATCCACTCGATTTCATCTGTCAAATGAAATCTCATCTGAAATCCAATGGATTTCATTTGACGTTTAACCTATGGATTTGACAGATGAAATCGGGTGGATTTCGTAAATGTAAACATAGCATTAGAGAGTGGGTATTTTAAATCTATATTCATTCATTTCGATGGAGCTTGGTGCAGGAAGTGTGATGGTAATGACAACCTCGGCGAGAACACTATTGTTATTTTTTTTTTGCATTATTTTGCCAATCCGTATCGTATCGCTACTATTTTTCCAATCCGTGGCCATAGTGCGATCGTTGTCAATGTTTGGTCCCTATTATGCACATTGTGTACGTATATTATAATTATAATATGGAGTATTGTTATTGTACCCTCTAACACGGAAGGAATAAAAACAGCTTGAAACCAACAAAAGAAGGTACGGAGTTAATGCATTTAATGACCAACTATTATTATGTATTATAAACAAAATCATCCCGTCATTGGGTGTAAGTAAAACTTTTGATCCATAGTGTATAAAAGAAAACCATGTAGGAGACAAGAAATTAAAAGAAAAAACCCTGGTATTGCTTGCAAACTTGTTTTCTCATATTTGGTGGTAGGTGTTATTTATTGCATCAATACCTGGAACTTGTTTCCTAAAAAAATCGAAATTATTCATATTGACATGTGTGAGCACTGCGATCAGAAGTTCCATAACAGATGATTGCCACCCATTAAAGAGATAGGCGAAGAGAGAGAGAGAGAGCTAGGTGGAACCGGAAATGAGAGTAATCTCTTTAGAATATTAAGTCAAGATATTACAATTAGGGATTTCGATTTAGAAGAGTCGTGAAAGGGATTATATAAAAAGAAAACTAATATTGTGTTTATCTTGAATCAAAATTTTTATATTTTAAAATTAAAAAAATAGTATAAACATTGATATTTTGATGATGACTAAATTTATAACTGATTTAGAAATTGTGAAGATTTATTTGAGCTTTATATTTTTACTAGCAAAGTGCCCGCTACTTCGTATGCGGAAAGGATATATAAAACAAATAAACAATATATAACATGGAAATGGCGAACCCTGAATTTTATTGTACTTATACCAATTTTAATCAATAATTATTGCTATTTTAGTACTGTTCGTACCGCTTTAGTTCGATTTTCAAAAAATAAGCCGTATCTCACCCTTACATGTCAACAGCGAGACCAGCATTGCACACCAATACTCACACTAAATCCAAAAAATACAGATTCCAGCACTGTCCCTACACCAAACAACAAATTGAGTACCATTAAGTACTCTTCGTACCCATAAGTACGATTTTCTACAACTACCTCAATCCTTCACTTCACCAGTAACCTTAATTCCAAAAAACAGGATTCCAGCGCTGTCGGTGCACTCAAATTCAAATTGTACCATTGGGTATATTTCGTGCCCATAAGTACGAATTTCAAAAACTATCTCAATCCTACACTCCAACCGTAGTCTTACCAAATTCCAGGATTCCAGCTCTATCCGTTCCGCCAAATAGCCACTGTACCACATTTATTACCATTTAGTACTTGTCGTACCCATAAGTACGAATTTTCTAAACTACTTCCATTCTACTCTCTAACAGCAGAATTAATTCAAAAATTCAGGATTCCAGGTCTATCCGTTCTACTTAAATGCAAATTGTACCAAATTTAGTACCATTTAGTACTTTTCGTACCCATAGGTACGAATTTGTAAAACTACATCCATTTTACTCTCCAACAGTAGCCTTAGTTCAAAATTTCAGGATTCCAGCTCTATCCATTCGCCCAAATCACAATTGTACCAAATTTAGTACCATTTAGTACTTTTCGTACCCATAAGTACGAATTTTCAAAACTGCTTCCATTCACTCGTCAACAGTAACCTTAGTTCGAAATTTCAGGATTCCAGCTCTATACGTTCGCCCAAATCATAATTGTACCAAATTTAGTACCATTTAATACTTTTCGTACCCATAAGTACGAATTTTCAAAACTACTTCCATTCTACCCTCCAACTGTAGCCTCAATTCAAAATTTCAGGATTCCAGCTCTATCCGTTCAACCTGAATCCAAATTGTACCAAATTTAGTACCGTTTAGTACTTGTCGTACCCATAAGTACGAATTTTCAAAACTACTTCCATTCTACTCTCTAACAGCAGCCTTAATTCAAAATTTCAGGATTCCAGGTCTATCTGTTCAACCTAAATCCAAATTGTACCAAATTTAGTACCATTTTGTACTTTTTGTACCCATAGGTACGAATTTGTAAAACTACATCCATTTTACTCTCCAACAATAGCCTTAGTCCATTCCACTCTCCAACAGTAGCCTTAATTCAAAATTTCAGGGTTGCAGCTCTATCCGTTTGCCCAAATCATAATTGTACCAAATTTAGTACCATTTAGTACTTTTCGTACACATGGGTGCACTTTCCCTAAACCACCTCCTTATGTCAACCGTACCTTTTAACCTTGATTCTCACACCAAATTTCAACCTTTAACCTTTATCCGTTCACAAAATACGAATTGGCACCAAATTTAGTACACTTTAGTACTTTTCGTACACTAATAGTTCGAATTTCTAAAAACCCTTTAGCACATCTTTCCTACACTCCATCAGTGACCTTCATTCCAAATTTCAAAGTTCTAGCTCTAGCGGTTCGCCAAATACAAACGGTACCATATTCAGTACATTTTAGTACTTTTCGTACCCTTCCAGTTCGAATTTCCAAAAACCCAGCCTTATCTGACCCCTTCGGACCAAGAGTGATCCACACCCAAAATTTCAAGATTCTAGCTTCAGCCGTTTCGTCTGGGCGTTGATGAATCAATCAGTCAGTCAGTGAATCAGTCACTCTACTCTTTTATTAATATAGATTATTTTTAATAATTCCGACGAAAAACATAAATGTTGAATGAAACATGAAACATTTCTATGATGGTAATTGGAAGGTGTATAAGTTAAAAAACGTTGATAGTTAAGAACGTTGTCTGTGGATTTATTTGAACGGACTAATGAACAAAATACAAAATTGTCTATGTACACAATACTATCTTTTTAAATTTTCTAAAAAAGGATCTGATGAGAAGACCAAGTTGAAAATGACATCCACAAATCATGGCATCCAACATTGGAGAAGTCTGAAGATTAATTCTCCAAAACGAACAAGTGAGAAAAGGCTATAGTCGGGAAGGGCCTGCCTATGTAATACCCTACACCACTACCCTGTGCATAAGCTTTTCACTGTCAAACATTTTTAGGGCAATACTAAAGTTATCAGCCAACCCGACTTTTATACCAAACGACTTAGGACTAACTAAATCAAAATAATAAAAAAGTCAGAGATGCCCCCTGGCTACGTGGGTGCAAAGCTGAGATTTTCGGCATTACAATTAAAATCAAAGATTGGAAATGTGATATATTAGACTATCTTGGTATAAGAATAAAACTTTGAATTTTTATCCATATAAGTTATTTGCCATTCCGACCCTGAATATTATCTGCCATCGCCAAACTCAATAGGCTTCTTCCTCTCTACGACCCTCGCTAACCATAAAATTTCGTGACGATCCAATCAAAATTGCAACCTGTAGTGTAATTAAAAAATAAAAAAAAATTAATGTATTACCGATAGAGTTTGGGAATTATCGACTTTTTTCATTCCCGGGAAATAGGGAATGCAAATTTCTCATTCCCGGGAACCCGGGACTATGGAAAATCAAATTCATGGCGTATAGACGTAACATAGAACAAACAGAAATAAAATACCTATTCCTTATATTTATATTTGAATCATTAGTTATCTTTTTGGAACAATACACTCCACGTCAGTAGAATAGAACACCTATATTTTTGTTAATGTTAACTTATTTATCCCAAAACGAATGAATCTGCGTTTTCAATCTTGTGGGGATGTAAAGTCTATGATGTTCCGTATCAAACACATAAAAAATATGTTTTTAGCTCCTCGCGAAATGATTTTCTGATCTATTTTCCGATAGTACTATGAAAAATAGGCATTTATTTTTGGTCATCAGGATAGAACAGTCACTTTATTTTCGCGAATTTTTGAGATATTAACACTGAATTTTCTTTCAGTTGATAAAGCAAGGCTTTCTAATCATTTTTCACCAAAGAAAACCTATAAATTATTCCGTGGACACTGAAATAACAGCGTTAAAGGGTTTAAATTGACAGATATTGGAAACATCTCGGAATGTCAATAGGGTAGCGCAGTTATGTCATATTTCTTCAAAATAAGATAGTATATGACACAACCTCGATGGATACAATCGAGTGCTTCGGATGCTGATAAGATGGAATTTTTTCAAAATAATTATGAAAAACGTCAAAATTTCTTATAAAAACCTTGATGTTTTATTCAATAACATGCTTTTTTCGCGAAAAGTCTGCCGTTCAAAGGTTTGGATATATGCTCCAGATTTGGAGGAAGATAATCTGATATGAAAACAACAGCTATTTTAATACACTGAGGAAAACTTTAGTACTTTTTAAGAGCAACATGTGAAACCTAAAACCTCAATTTGCATGACTGTGTTTTCCCGCGAAAACGGGCCTTTTACATATGCGAGTTCATATAAAAAATACTAATTCGTAAAATCCGGTATGGAGAGCATAACCTGGTCCGTTTATATTGGAGCATAACACTGTTCAGAACAGTCGCGGACACCGAAATAAGAACACGTATAAAATTCAAAATCCAAAGGGTGTGTTCAATTTGAAAATGTGCTAAAATTTCCCTCAGTGTATTAAAATAGCGCTTATTTTCATATCAGATTATTTTCCTCTAAATCTGGAGCATTTTTCCAAACCATTAAATGGCAGACATGTTCGCGGAAAACCCATTTTATTGAACAAAACATCAAGGTTTTTATAAGAAATTTTGACGTTTTTCATAATTATTTTGTAAATATTCCATCTTATCAGCATCCGAAGCACTCGACTGTATCCATCAAGGTTGTCTGTGTCATATACTATCTTATTGTGAAGAAATATGACATAACTGCGCGACTCTTATTGACATTCCGAGATGTTTCCAATATCTGTCAATTTAAACCCTTTAACGCTGTTATTTCAGTGTTCGCGGAAGAATTTATAGGTTTTCTTTGGTGAAAAATGATTAGAAAGCCTTGCTTTATAAACTGAAAGAAAATTCGGTGTTAATATCTCAAAAATTCGCGAAAATAAAGTGACTGTTCTATCCTGATGACCAAAAATAAATGCCTATTTTTCATAGTACTATCGGAAAAATGATCAGAAAATCATTTCGCGAAGAACTAGAAACATATGGTCTGTTCCAGTACTGCACATTTCTACACATTTTTACTATTTTTTTCGATAACATAAAGGAAAAATCGGTTATCGGAGTAAAAATGTGTAGAAATGTGTAGTACTGGAACAAACCAATAAATTTTCCTGTGTTAGATATGGAACATTATCCACTTTAAATCCCTACAAAATTAAAAACGTAGATTCATTCGCTTCGGGATAAATAAGCCAACATTAACAGAAATTTAGGTGTTCTATTCTACTGATGTGGAGTGTATTAAAAGTGTGAACAGAATGAAATACGCCGCTTTTTCACTCTCAGCTTCATGTAAAAGATTAAAGGGCAAGTACTACCTAATTCAAATGCTGCATAATTCATTTCAATTAGGTAGTACTTGGCCTTTAGTCTTTTACATAAAACTGAGCGTGAAAAAGCGGCGTATTTCATTGTGTTTCTACCTTAAGGGTGAAATAGCAATAGCAAACCTATTAAACTACGTTGCGCCAAAATCTTGAAAGTACCAATAAATCATATAGGGCAGATATTCAAGAAAATCTATAGGTATGCGGTCAAACCAATTCTCCTTGACTAATTACACTGTGAACCGAAATTTTGAGGCATAGATAATTCCTTTTGGGGATGAAAGCCCTTGGGGAGTATATTAAGAATTCCGAAGGACAGATCCGCCGTGATTCGAGCCGAGCAGAGATGGCCTGTCGGAAACTGTGACGTATATAACATACATTTCCGATGTATAATACATACGTCAGAAACGTCGTAAACCTACCAAAAACCATAGGTTTACGACAGAATTAAAACATTTAGGGCCATTATTATATGTCGTCACCATAAATGCCCGAAGACGTAACCCACAAAACCAAAACTTTATAGGAGAAGCAAAAAACGTTATAAAATTAAAACTGTTTTATGGAATATTAATCTTATGAAGGCGAGTATATGGGACATTATCGATCATATACGAAGGGGAATAAGTAGTGAAACCAAAACCGCTGAGTTGCTTAGTTTTGAGATCCTCCATCACAACAAAATCTGCAATTTTATCCCATTTTCCTAAATGCCATTTCTTGAATAGGGCCGTTGTTTTTGAACGTAGAAGCTTGAAATTTAGCCATAGCATGTATTTTAGCTTTATGTATCAGATTACGTCAAAAAACGAATTTCGATTTTCATGTCGGTTACGTCTTCGGGCATTTATGGTGACGATGTGTTCTTTTACTATCTGATGAATTTGAAAACGCAAATTAAACCAATTTGGAGGCATTAAAAATATAATTTTTACATTGAAAGTTAATGCCAGGAAGCTCCCCCTTGGAATTCAATCATCAATTTTAGCTTTAAGTTAACTGGAACGCTATAAATCTGTTCGGTAAATCCAAACTCTAACAAAAGAAGACTTTTAATAATGGGGGTTATAATTTCAACAATATTTGTTTTTAATCCAATTCAATAACATTTTAGATTTTCTTGAGATCTTATTTTATTTCAACAAAAAAGCAGCAAATTTAAAGGATATTAATTTAATTGATTTTGCTTCCATTGAAAGTGTATTTTATTCCTTGAAATATTAACATTTCATATTTCTGTAATGTAAAGTTCACATGATATGACAGATGGAGTTTGAATTGGGCTGTATCGTTTAAGGCGTTGAACGAAAATGGAATCGTTAAATTTCAAACTTTTTGAATATTCTTGTAATATATATTCAATTATATATTTGCTAATTTGAATATTCACATGTATAGGACACAATACATTTATAACAACGGGTGGGAATTATTTTACAAATTTAATTTCATATTAAATTTTTTGTACAACCACTACAATAAATTGCAACTGACAAAAACAACTGACAACAAAATATTTACTACCAAGTGAAAAAAGTATCAGTCGGCTTTGCCGACAGAGATATACACTCAACCTGTGCGAGTTTAAACCTTCATCAACTAAAATCCTTTTCCCCAATAATTGACATATTGTGGCCCTTTTGGGCGTACGAACTAAAGCTCGCTAATAATGTGGAGGAGGTATCTGAAGGAATGGATCGACATACTCCATTTTGGAAGTAGATCTTAGGAATTGATTCTATATTGGAACCTCATATAAGACTGGTAGAAATTTCATGATGTGCAAAGCATGAACCAAATCTGTTACTCCCTTCAAGAGTTATCGTGCGCACAAATTTTCCGAATATTTTCGAAATTTTGTGGGGGAGGTGCAGGAAGAAGCCAAATTTTGGACCGAATCGGTTGATCCGTTCAAGAGTTATCGTACACTTCAGCCAGACAGACAGACATACAGAGTGACGGATCAACTCCAAATTGTCTAAAACGGATTTCGTCCAAACATACTTGGGGTCTAAAACCATTATGAGGGTATAAAAAGTGTAAAATATAATTAAAATGTGCAAATATAACACCAAATAACCCATATAGTAGAGGTAATAAATGCGTAACAATAATTTAAATTATGACGAAAACGAGTTTTTATACGTTTCATACAGATATGTGACGTTTACAACTTTACGACCGTAGAAAACCCAAAAAATTGTTAAACAGACCATCTCTGCTTCCGAGTTATGGCGTGATGAAGTTTCTGCCTGCTGAAGACCCTGCAAGGCATCTGAAATTAGCGTTATATCTTTGTTAACTATTGTATTAGTTTATTTTTTGAGATGGCATGTCTTCAGGCAAATCGAATTATTTTCGTAGAACATTTCAAACTTCTAACTCGCTTCCTTCAGTGTCCTTTTTGTCCCTTATTTTAAGAACCCCTCGTTTTTATGGTCCTTTTGTGCATTTACTATATTTTGTTTTTTGTATATTCGTTATTTATTAGTTGTTCAAATATACAGAATCCAAAAACACAAAACATAGTTTTTTCTGAGCTAACACAGGGTAAATGTCAATTCTTAATATGTATACTCAACAAGGGGTTTGACGATCCGGTGAAAATTATAACCTGTAGCGCGATTACGAAAAAATTGCGATGTATTACCGACTATTGCGATATCTCCCTCGTGTGACCACCTACGTTAACCTACTTTGCATCGTTGTAAAGGTGATATTTTCTACTTCCATAGGCATGCTTTGCTTTTGGAAGGTCCCCCAATCAAAGCTATGATATTCGTTATTACAATTGAAATCCCAAAAATGAAAACTTGGGTTGTTTTAGCGACTTTTGCGATATCTCCGTTGTTTGTCCACCTGCGCCAACCAGTTTACCACTTTCATTACCAGGCTTTGCTTTTGGAATACTCGTAATAGAATCGGAGATATTCACATTAGAATAAAACATTGTCTTTTATCCCACATACATAATTTGTTTGCCCAATCGGATATGCCTGATAACACCCTCCCCACATGGGTAGTATAGGGTATACAAATAAACCACTAACATATTTATTATCATATTTTCTCTTATTTAATTACTTTTTTCATCAAGGACAATCATTATTTTAAGTTTAGTTTTTAACAAACTTGAATACACATACAAATTTTGTTTTTACAGTGTTTTATTTAACTTGCTTTTTTTAGTTTATGCAATAAGCATGATTGATGTCTGACGAATAGCATACATACATAAAACTGTCAACTAAAAGTAGTATGCAAATGATGTTGATGAATGAAAAAAAAATAAGTGAAATGAAAATTGCGATTAGAATAACTAATTCGCTAGTTAGGGTAAGTGCTCCAGTAGTCGGTGCATGTACAAGTAGTCGGCACCTTTCGTATTTGAATTCAAATAACTCATAATTACTATAACAAAATATGAAAATGATCTTAGAAATGTTTCAACAATATTGTCAGCTAACTCTGTGTAAAATGCCATTTATTATATCGGAATTTAACTTTTCGGTAGTGAGTGTTTTTCACCACAACCGAAAATGCATGTCTCTTAAGAAAAAATGACTTCAGACGTCAACATAATAATGTCTGTATTTATATTAAAATTAAACAAAATTTAACAAAAGTTTTGGTTGTGTTGGTAGAGAATAGTCAAAATAACACTTTAGAAAAATAAATTATTTTAATTCTGGCATTTTTTCCGATGCCGACTTTAGGGACAACAAAATATAAAGTTTGCCAGAAGTCGGCATGGGGTCAAAAACAAACGATTTGTCCATTATTTTATCTCAAAATAGTACAAAAATTTTAAATAAATACAACAAAGTGTAATTAATAAAAATAAATTGATTAAAATAATGAGTTTTTAGTGATTATAGGCAATATTAGGCATGGTTTGAAGTGCGTACATTTGTGGCATGCCGGCAATTGGGTAATAATTGCCGACAATATCACCAACTAATTTATTTAAGAAATATATTTACAATTTTCTACTTTTATGATGCACAATTATTTGGAATACCTATGAACTAATACTGTAGATACTATTGACCTTTCAAATAATTTAGTTTATGTTAAAAACAAATCTAAAACGAACAATTTTAAATGAATTCCAAATGTTAACAAAATCTTTATTTTATTTACTTTTTCAAATTTCACAAGTTTTAAAAGAAATAATTCAACATTTCTTTATGTCATCCGAAAGTAAACTAAATTTCGAAGCAAATAAGCTTTATTTCATTGCAATTGGCCAAATTTGCTCGGAATGGCGAAGGACTTAAGTTAGGCAAACCCTTAAAGTGCCGACTATTGGTCACTTACCCGATACGAATAAACAAATTGTGTTAATTGTTTTGTGTATGTCTTTGTGTTCTCCCCGTTTTATTGTGCATTCCCTTAGGCTGATCGTTTCAGGGTTGGAACCGCCTTGAGAGCAGCTCCCCTGAGTTAGATGGACTCTCCACCAGAGTGCCGCACAAGAGCGAATGTAACAAATAAAAAATAGTAATTTAAAATCATATAAAATGTATACATATATTCTTGATCAGCGTGCCAGGACATTGGTCATATATGGGTTAAAATAACCACAAAAAGCGCTTCAACAATTGGTTTGAGCGCGCGAAAAAGTGTGTAAATCAAGCTGGAGAATATGGATACGCAGTAAAATGCAATAATCTGCTTTTCGATTATACGGTTTTCGTAAAAAGTTAAAACTCGATTTTCCGTTAGTCGATTATTTGCGAGTGTACTAAAAGTCGAGTTTCGATTATTCGTTAACAGCGGAAAACCGATCATAATCGAATATAATCGACCATTTTCGTTGATGCAATCTGTGATGTACATATGTATGTACAAAAAAGTACCGTCCATTACGCGGTTTTAGCACACCCAATTGTCAACTACGACTAATAGTACGTTTATATATGTATAACCGGATTTAACAAACCCACTGGATTTCAAATGTCAATTCCTTTCCGTATACGTCAAATAAATCCTCATTAAGAAGGTTAACCTGCAAAAGGCTACAATATAAACATAGCCTAATAGTCATCCACGATTAATAGTCGACTACGAATAATAATAGACTACGACTAATGGTCGACTACGAATAATAGTAATCGGTTATACGGTTTTCGCACAGTCAATAGGTGTGTCTTTTTACGTGATAATTTGTAATAATTATTACGAAATGTTACTAAATGCTGTCTTTTTACACAAATGTTCAGTAAAAGAGAGCGAAGTGAGAGAACAATTTTGACAGTTGTTTGCTGAGAAATTGCTAAAAGTTGCTGAAAGAATTTTTCCCAGCAACATTTAGCAAGTTCGATCAGCTGTTTTTTAATCATCTGCTAATGGTCAGCTGCTCAATGTTTACCTGATTTTTGTGGAAAAATACTATAAATATTACGATTCAGCTATATTTATTGACTGTTTTATTAATATATTGATTATTTTTTATTTATTTTGCTTAAAATTGAAGAACTTTTTCATTGCTTTGGAGTTAGTTTTTCTTTCATGCATTGGCGCCAATGTTATTGTTTTGGTTATCAACTGTTATCTTGCTTAAGTTTACTAAATGCTGTCTTTTTACTTTTTTTCTCTTTTCGTATCAAAGAGCAAAATCTCCCTTACTCTCTGAAAAGAAGTTACTAAATAATTATTACTGAAAAAGTAAAAAGACACAACTAATAGTCGACTACGATTTTTAGAGATTTTACGGCTAATAACCGATTAACCGAAATCGGTTTAACGTATCCCTACGGTAGAATACTTTGGAATATAATAAAACTATTTTTGATGATAAATATTAGCATTTTCATTATGCCGGAAACTTTTCTAGTAGCCCTCGTATATTCCACTCACTGAAACCAGAATAACATTCAAATTGCTGCGTTCAGTGGTAACTGTTCATGCCATTGAAATATATACATCCCCTAAATGAAAAAATTGGGGAACATTTTTATTTATTTATTTACAAATATTTTATAAATTAATTTATAAACTATAGATTTTTTTATTTTTTATGAACATTTTTATTTTTTATGAAATTTTCCTTAGAAGTAATTCACACAAGCCTGTTACACCTATAGTATCTGTGGTATTCTCACTCGTTCATATACAACACAGAACTGTTCAAGGCTAATTTAATAAGGTGATCCGAAAGGCGAATTCCGGTGAATTCAAGTCGTAGTCTTCATTTGCTGACAAAAATTTTTTGCGCGAAATATCCACAAAAGATAGATGAAAACGGTAAAATATTCTTCTCGAAGCTTAAATAAAGATGTTGTACACAGATATTCTTTATAGAAAAGAAATATTTGTTATTTTTGATTGAAAATATGTTTTGACAGCAAATGAAGACATCAGTTGGTATTATTAGCGGTATTCACTCATTGTGGTTAATGTACTATATGTGAACGTCTTTTTTGTGAGTATTTTTTCATAAAAATTTGTTTTTTCTTTGCCTTCATTCTTTTTCTTTTTCCCATTTTTCTACCACAAAACAAAACTCCGATATAAAATAAAACTCACAACAAAAGGACAACAAAACCATCAGCTGTTCTACACCCTTGTAAAAGTACATAGTATGTTAACAATACTTTTAGGTCGAGTAAATTAAGAAACCTGTGGAAAATTAAACTTTCATGTATTTTGTTGTTTTGGTATTGTAAACAGTTGTAGATCTACAATATTACAATGCCACTGTACCACCATTCTATCACCTTCTTTCTTGCACCATGCGAATAAATGTATAGACAGAGAAATTTTAATGTGCTTGTTTTTTCTAGGTGTCGCCCTTACGGAAACTGCGCGGCATTTTCACTCAATTGCACAATCGGACATGTTCTAGAATTCACCGTGTATCCATTTCACATTACACATGCACTTCACCTGTGAAAGCAATTGATGTTCTGTATTTCACGTGAAAAGATCTTTCATATTTCACGAAAGAACTTTGGAAAGCTTTATTACAGCTTTCAAACTTTAGCTGTGTTCCTTTACTTACCTGAGGTTACCATTTTTAACCTGCAAAGCGTTCCTTAACCCCAAAAAGTGGTAAAACTGGCAGCAATCTTTAAGAGAGTGAGAGAGAGGAGAGAGAGCACATATCGTCGGTGTCATGCTTAATTGTTCCATAAGCCATTTTTGACATTTTGAGATAAAGGTACCTTACAAGGTTTTGAACCACGCTCTTTCTGATTTTTTGGTCGGTTTTTCTCTATCTCTTATAGTTTCTGAGATATTCAGATGCCAGTATGTTCCATATCCGCTTTGTGACCCAAAAAATCGTGTCGTTTTGTTCCATATCCATAAAGCCTGGCGTATGGAACAAAACAACTTTGAACTTTTTAGTTCCATGTCCATGTCGTTTGGCGTATGGAACAAAAAGAGACAAAAACGAATTGTTCCGCACCAAAAATGATGGCGTTTGGAACAAAAAATTGTCCATTTTTGCCAAGTTACGAATAATGTTTTAAAGGACTTGGTTTAAAAACTGAAGAATAATAGTTTCTAAATCCAAATATTTTTGAATATTAGGTTTGTCCTTGTACTTTTTCAGTAAATATTACTCAGTAACTTCTTTTTAGAGAGTAAAGCATTTTATACTCTTTCGAAGGAAAAAATTAAAAAAGTAAAAAGACAACATTCAGTAAAAATTTTCTATTTGATTAATATTTACGATTATGATATTTGAATATTTTAAACTTTTGACAACTGCCTAAAGCTACAAAATGTTACTGAACAAAATTCCTTCAGTAAAAATTATAAGTTCTCAGTAATAAAAGTTTCAAAACAAGTTTCTCAATTCATTCTCTTTTACTGAACATTTGTGTAAAAAGACAACATTCTGTAATAATTTGTAATAATTATTACAAATTATCGAGTACGCAGACACACTTATTATCAGCCCTATTCTGAACATTCCCATGGGAACTGTTTCCCATGGGAGCGAAATTTCCCATTCCCACGTTTTCCATATTCTCAACGACGTGGGAACAGCAAATGATGGGAGCTGGAATTTCGAAATTCGAAATCAGTTACACCAAATTATTATAGCATAATTTTGGGGGGATGTAATTTTGTTTTGTAATACAAAATGGCTATTTGCATTGAATTCGCGGTTTTTGAATTAGATTAGCAAAGCACAACTCACTTAATTCAACAACCGTGCATTGATTTATGGATTTTTTAAGTGAATGGAGTCAATGATGTGTGGTGTTGTTCTAATAAGCACATTTTCTTCAGAATTTGCGAATTGGTGTAAGCATTTTTTTAATTAGTAGGCAAACATAAGTTTTGTGTATAAAGTAATAGGAACTTTTTAAGTTTGCAACTAATTTAAAAATTGTATGTTGATTCGGAATAATTTTAGTTAGGGGTTTAACGCGTATATCGCTAGTTTTACTTATTCCTAATGATCGCTAGAACTCGTATTTTGCATATTTTTAAAAAAAATCAAAAAGAAAAATTCGGATATTTTTCTCGATTATTACATATTTCAGAAAACGTATCTCAAAAAAATAAATAAATAAAATACGTTTTTGATTGAACCTAAAACTAAAGCACATGCCCTTGCAAAATTTCAAGCTTCTACGTTCAAAAATAACGATCCTATTCAAGAAAAGGCATTTCGGAAAATGGAATAGCATTGCAATAATTTAGCATGTATGTATGTACGTTTGTGTGATAGTTGTCGTGTCGTTGAGGAGACTAACACGTTTTCAATAGAACGTTAGTCGTCTGATTTAAAAAACCGGAAGATTATATTACGAAAATGAATACAAGTTGTACAGATTGTATGTATTATGGTTATTTCCCAATATATTTTAATAATTATTGCCAAAAATTCTTTTAAAATTGATTTGTTTTTACTTGCTATGCTGCGTTAACAGAATCAACCATGACTCTTTTTCTCGTATTTCAATCCATATGGTCTGTTCCAGGACTGCAAAAATCTACTAATTTTTACTACTTTTTTTTTTGTTTTGTTCGATAACATAAAGGACAATTTTTTATCGGTGTAAAACATGTTAGATTCTTGCAGGTTTTTGTATCATATAAGAATATGAAAACTACTAATGGCATATTTTACAGTACATTTTGTATGCTTTTATTAAGCAAACACGTGGCGATTATAAATATTTGCAATAATTTTGTCGTGTAGATGTTTTAAAATATGAAATTTCATAAAAATATGAAATTTTTTTCAAACTCCCACACTGTTTGCTGGGGAGATTTTTCCCACAAAAAGACACAAAATTCGAACTTCATTCAGAATGAGGGGAGATGGGAAATGGGAAAAAAAACTCCCACAAAATTTTATTCAGAATACGAAAATGTGGGAATGGGAAAAAATTCCCATTTCCCATGCGTTCAGAATAGGGCTGTATATTGTTATATGAAAACGAAAATTTATCAATCGTTTAAACAAAACATCCCTAGTTTAAAGACGAAATTTTTATGTAATTCCACAAAAATATACGCAAAAACATTCATTCGACTTGAAGCTTGTGTGGACACCGACTACAATAATGGTATTATAAGAAAGACGTGTTTAAATGTTTTATGTTACCTTAGAAATGCAAAAAATCAATCCGTTTTGTCCGATCGAAATTTTTACCACAAAAAAATAGTGATAAGTGGAGGCAATATCTTAAATTAATGTTAAGAAAACCTATAAGAATGGTCCTATTATATTTATATGAGAAAAATAAATGTTTGATTTAAAGTCCTGATTTTTCAACTCCGCCGTAGCACTTCATATAAGGGAGGTGGAACACGATTGATAAAAAGTGTTTTGGTTGAAATGTGACAAAACGTGTTTCATGTGACACAAACTACCAAAAACACGAAAAAAAGATTCCATGGAACAATTCAGCAACTTTTTGCAATTATAAAAATTGGCCATAACTTCCAAAATATCACAGATATCTAACTAAAATAAACCACTGATATATTCTATGAGTTTAGTTAAGTAGAACTGAGCTCTTAAAGTATTGGATTATTGCACCATTTTTATCCTGTATGGCCTTAAACATTAACTTGAGTTTTTCTCGAATCAGGCAAATGGCGTATGGAACACCTAAGCATGACACCGACCGCCTTCCTCTTCTACCACAGGATACCAGCAAAATTTGTGCAGGTAAAAAATGGTAGTACTGATTTTTCGACTTTTGTTTGACGATTATTTCACAATGAAGAAAAAAATGGATGAAAAACAGAAGAAAAAGTCGAACGCTGACAAAACTAAATTAAAAACTGTGAAATAAAAGACGAAAATTGATTTTTTTATATTTCTTTATGACAACGAAACATACGTAAACAAAGAAACGAACTTCTACAAGAGCTCGTACATGTTGAATTTGGTACTTTAAGAAAAAAATACATTTTTAAATCATATTTTGTTAAGAAAATTAAATATTTCTTTAAATGCTAATAGAAAACACATTAAATTTTAGTCCTATGCAGTTTTTTGTAGAAAATTGCAATTAGTTTCTTTAAAAAATAAGGATTCACTCAGCTCTCGCCATCAAAATTACAGTGTGAGGAATACACCCCAACTAGGTGTAAAGTGTGTTGCAGAACAGCTTTAGGTGTGTTCGATACACGTGAGGTGCAGAGGTGAATGCCAGAACATGCCCGAATTTTTTTGGGTAAATTGCAAGATTTTGTTGAATTTGTTTATATGAGGTTGTAGGTCTGGTGCTGGATTCTTGTTATCTATCTGTTTTGTTGATTAAAAAAGTTATACTGCTGCACATGTTTCATACGAATACGAACCACCACGAAAGACCAAGTTGAAGATGACATCACAAATTATGGCTTCCAAAAGTGATGAACTAGGGACTAATTAACCAAAAAAATTAACCACTAACATATTTATTATCATATTTTCTCTTATTTATTTAATTTTCTTTTTTTTCATCAAGGACAATCATTATTATTTTAAGTTTAGTTTTTAACAAACTTGAATACACATACACATTTTGAAAATTAAATTATACAAATTTTGCTTTTTTTTATTTTACGCAATACGCATGATTGATGACTGACGAATAGCATACTAATACTAATAGGAAAAACTGCCAACTAAAAGTAATAGTAAAAGTAGTATGCACATGATGTTGATGAATGAAACAAAAAAAAAAGAAGTGAAATGAAAATTGTGATTAGAATAACTAATTCGCTAGTTATACGAATATACGAATAAACAAAAAACAACGCAGTTACAATTGAGAATCTTAAACATAAATTTATATAGTAGTATATGTAACAAATTATTTATAATGCAAAAAAATTCGCACAAAAAGCACCCCACTTTTATGGTGCTGGAATCATTATACAAGTTAAACGAAAAAGTAATAAACTTAAAATATTTAAAACTGAACTAATTTTGTCTTAGGCGAGAGAACTTTAATTAACACTAATGAGAAATAGAAATTATAGACGACAATAACAATATAAACTATAAAACAAGCAAAAATCACACATTAAATTTTATTTAAGGCCAAATTCCAAATAAAATGGTATATGTACTAAAATATAGTAATGAAAGCAAATAGTCATGGATACGTGAGAATCGTGAACAAATGAATGAAGATTGTTTGCAGCGAATGAACGTTTCTATAATTCGAAATATTATTAACATTAATTATTGTAATATTTGTATTACGATTTCACTAAGATCATCATATCCAGTAGTAATGGAAATTTTATAGTAATTATAGTAAGGTAGTAGTTAATCAGAAGCGTATCAACGACGATGTATAACATTTCGTTTCACAAATTCATAAAATTAATTCTTTAAATTAGTGTTTATTCTACACCGTGAGCAAATATCATAACAAGGCCAGGCTCGACCATAACATCTTCGGACATGTGGGCATTATCACAACTTAGAACTAAAACAGCTTGTTTACCTAAAATTAAAAAAAAATTAAAAACATTTTATTTTAAAACAAAATACTGGGGCCTAATTACGACATTCGATTCGATCGAGTTTTTGCTCGTGAATGGAAAAATCCTATTCGCGTCACCAACCGTACATTTACTAAGGTAGATGCATTAACAATTGTTACAACAATGTCAAAAAGTTTTACCATTTTGTACCACTAAAACCATTTTGTACAGTTTACTAGCACAATTTTGTTTTTTAGTTTTTGTTTTAAAATAAACACATTTTTTATTATCTCCCCTCATAATGTTCTTTTGAAGAACACATCGGTTTTCATAGTTCGATTTTTTCATTCACGAGTAAATACTCGATCGAATCGAATGTCGTAATTAGGCTAAGTTAAAAGTTAAAAATGGTGACAAGTTAAATGGCAAGCGTTTTATTTGAGAGACTCCATCATGAAGAAGAATATACATATTGAAACCATGATACAATAAGAAGGTAGCAGCAACTGCCGTTTTTGGTAACATAAATTCAATGCAATTGACACATTTTGTTACCATCAGCTGGGCTGATAATGCTACCTTCTTATTGTATCATGATTGAGACTAAGCGAAAAATTATTTTCTAGTTTTTAGTGCATTTATACAAAAAAACGTTGTAACATAATTTTTTTGAATTATTTTTTATTCATGATTTTTTTCCAAGAAAAATATGACAAATTTTTAGTAGATGTTTTTTTTCACTTGAAAGAGGACATTTTAATCTTCTTTCTGAATTTTTCTTGTTGAAAAATATTACGTAGTTTTGTGGCAATTGACCATCTACCAAACCATGTTTTTATTGAAGCGTTTTGCGGTGCCAACTCTAGCTCAAAAACTAATAAACCGAACGTCATATATTTTTGTATGCTTATTAAGAACATAAATATCTAGTCCTTCATCGATCGATTTTTTAAAAATTATTAGGTTTTAGGGAAACGGTGGAACCAAAAAGTCAAAATTTCAATTTTGCAAAATAATTTTTAAAAATAAAATCGGTCGATGGAGGACTAGTTTTTGATGTCCTTGATAAGCCCACAAAATTGTATGACAATCGGTTTATTAGTTTTTAAGATAGAGTTGGCACCGTTTTCAAAATGTCATTTCGAGAAAAACACGTTATTAATTTTCATGTTACATACAAATCACTTCCCTTCCAAAACTCATATCTCAGTCAATTTTATTCCGATCGACTTGAAAGTTTTACCACATAATAGTAACGGAGAAATTCGAGTACAAGATCTGACGTTCTCCCAAAGTGTTATTAAATAAAATAATTTTGTATTTACCTGGTACCCGTCGACAAATATAATTATCATATATACGGCGGTTATTTTGTCTAGTCTCTAGAGAACTCAAACCACGAGGCCAACGTCGTTCATGGCAATTTTCCATCAAATTATCTAATATGTGTGGAGGGCAGCCAGATTCTGACAAAGCCCGTTTAATCATCATCTGAAACAAGATTACAGAGAATAACACCAATTGTTAGTATTTCCAATTCACATTTAATTCTTATTAAAGATTTTTCATATTTTGGGTTTGTTTTCTTACCTGTAGAGCATCATCTGGTGTTGAAATCATACCACCCCAACGTGTTACTCGTGCCCGTGCCAATGTACTACTCCAACGAATAACTTCATCACGTTCCATCTGATCGGCTATAGCACGTACAGCTGGATTGGAAACACGCATAGCACGCATAAAATCTTTAAATAGTTGTACTTCACGCTTCAGCTCATTAATGGTTAAGTTTTGATCTGATATTTCTGCCTTAAACTCTACCATTTTTTGTTGTTGTGTCAATATCATGGCACGCAGTTCACGTACACAATTGTGATCCTTGAGCTCGTCTTTTGGAATAACAATCCCACATCCTTTTTCACATGGTAATGGTTTTTTGGGATTATGTTCACATTCTTCCAAATGAGCATTCAGAGCATCAAGTTTGAGTACCAATGTGCAACCGTGTGCAGCATTATCACAGGTTATAGATAGTCTGAAAGATGAGGGGATATGATATGAAAGGAAGAAATATGTTTATCCAGTAATAAATCTTAGCCTGAAAACTTTGGGCAATTAACTTACCTTGCTAGAAGATTTCTTAATATTCTTGGAACCGCTCTTAGATTAGCCGTGGTCAAAGAATTGCGATCAACAGGACATGTTGGCTGTCGGGAGAGCCATTCATTTATGCATCCACGACAAAATGCATGTTCACACATTGCCGCCTATAAGTAGTAAAATATTATATTATATTATATGGTTAAAAATACGGAACAAGTGTCGTTTAGGGGCACCTCTGGGATCGGTCCGAAATTTTTACCATAGGTAGCCCTTGGGACCCTGATTCCAACGATATATAATTTTCCGGGGGGAAGTCCATACTTCCCGAGATATGGGTCTTGACATTTCGGAAATTTCGTACTTTCACACCTTTAGGTTGTTTAGGGGCACCTATCGGATCGGGCTGAAATTTTTACAGTAGATAGCCCTTGGCATCCTGAATACAACGATATATAATTTTCCGGGGGGAAGTCCATACTTCCCGAGATATGGGTCTTGACATTTCGGAAATTTCGTACTTTCACACCTTTAGGTTGTTTAGGGGCACCTCTCGGATCGGGCTGAAATTTTTACAGTAGATAGCCCTAGGCATCATGAATACAACGATATATAATTTTCCGGGGGGAAGTCCATACTTCCCGAGATATGGGTCTTGACTTTTTTACTTTTATCACCATTATTTTTAAAACCTATGCAATATGGGACTCGTTTTAAAGCTCACGAAGAGTACTTTCCAATGCCGCCTTTTCTTTCTCCTATGGACCGGGCCAAAAGTGGGCTACGCGATCAAAACTCTCTTTTAAATTGAAAGTGTTCTTAAGTAGCCGGCCTTCGGCCGGGGATTTAAGACTTTCTCCTATGGACAGGGTCAAAAGTGGGCTACGCGATCAAAACTCTCTTTTAAATTGAAAGTGTTCTTAAGTAGCCGGCCTTCGGCCGGGGATTTAAGACTTTCTCCTATGGACAGGGTCAAAAGTGGGCTACGCGATCAAAACTCTCTTTTAAATTGAAAGTGTTCTTAAGTAGCCGGCCTTCGGCCGGGGATTTAAGACTTTCTCCTATGGACAGGGTCAAAAGTGGGCTACGCGATCAAAACTCTCTTATAAATTGAAAGTGTTCTTAAGTAGCCGGCCTTCGGCCGGGGATTTAAGACTTTCTCCTATGGACAGGGTCAAAAGTGGGCTACGCGGTCAAAACTCTCTTTTAAATTGAAAGTGTTCTTAAGTAGCCGGCCTTCGGCCGGGGATTTAAGACTTTCTCCTATGGACAGGGTCAAAAGTGGGCTACGCGATCAAAACGCGTGCATAAAAGTACTCTCCATAAGCTTTAAAACGATGCCCATATTGCCCACGTTAGAATTGTAAAATGTCAAGACCCATATCTCGGGAAGTATGGACTTCCCCCCGGAAAATTATATATCGTTGTAATTAGGATGCCTAGGGCTATCTACTGTAAAAATTTCAGCCCGATCCGAGAGGTGCCCCTAAACAACCTTAAGGTGTGAAAGTACGAAATTTCCGAAATGTCAAGACCCATATCTCGGGAAGTATGGACTTCCCCCCGGAAAATTATGTATCGTTGTATTCAGGATGCCAAGGGCTATCTACTGTAAAAATTTCAGCCCGATCCGAGAGGTGCCCCTAAACAACCTAAAGGTGTGAGAGTACGAAATTTCCGAAATGTCAAGACCCATATCTCGGGAAGTATGGACTTCCCCCCGGAAAATTATATATCGTTGTATTCAGGATGCCAAGGGCTATCTACTGTAAAAACTTCAGCCCGATCCGAGAGGTGCCCCTAAACGACATTTAAGCCAAAAATACATGTTAATACGAACCTGTAATGGTTCCTCCAACACACCAGAACATATTGGACATGTTAATTCCTCATCGACCTCGCCCTGGAAACGATGTAGGTCATAACCCATTGCTTTCTTTATTTTCTTGTTGTATCTGCTAGTTCGTTAATTATGTTATGGTAAGGTAATGAGTAGAGAAGAAGAATGTTGTTGCTGTGTTCAAAGGCACCACCAACAACAATAGATACAAATAATCGTCGTCCGCAAAACAAAGATTAAGGCCCCGTTGGCCGGCAAAGGCTTTCAATTTTCACAATTAATTTTACTTTTTCTTTGTAATTCTATAATAATTTTCTATTCACACAAGACACTTCATCGGTTTTATTTTGTTTGTAATTTTCCTTTTTTCACGAAATGTTTGCGGACAAATACAAATTTTCTTCTTCAAGATAGGGACACTTAAGACGATTTTCGAACCAATCGACTTTTTATTGTTGTACGAAAACATGGCACAATAATAAAGGTAGATGAATAGGCTTATAGTACGTTTACATATTACGTCAAATCCTCAAACCTTGGCCGCATTTTCAACTTTATTCCGAACAAACGTACAAAGGTTTAGCAAATTCAGTGAATTTAAGTTGCCATGTTCATACAATATCTGTCAACTAAATCGAGATAATGATCATAATCATCGTATTGTCTAAACCAAGTTTTACAAGAGGCGGGCTAAAATATCCCAGAATAAATAAAATATATTTACTATTTGTGTAAGGCCAAAACCTATAACTTTGCGTGTGCGTTTAAAAACACAAAAACAAATTACATGTATTTTGTTTTTTTGAACGCACATGCAAATTTTTAGGCTTTTGCCTTAAACAAGAATATTAAGAAGTTTAGCTGTGTTCCTGGAGGGAACTCCAGACAAAAATCGACTACGATTTTTAGACTTTTGTCTTATGCAAGACTATGAAAATTTTCATTGAAAACTCTTTGTCATTTTCTTCTTCTGAAATGTCATTGACATCCACACACGTATATGAAATCAAATGAAAATTTTGACATATTCCTTGCATTCCATTGGTTTGAGAGTTACGAAATTAAATACAAAGAATAATTTCAGATTACAGAACCTTTTCAACTAACTCCAGTGGATCTGTGTCTATATTTCATCGAAGCAGCCATTTTTCTGGAACTGGAAATAGACCCAGAGTCAGAACCTTGTGTACTGAGTTTCACCCCCTTCACACCTCTTACCTATAAACTCATTTTCATGTTAATGAAAATTTTCATAGGACTTTGATTTCAGAAAGTCGATTATTCTATTAACCGAAGTTCGACTTACCTATATCTATTTTGGTGGCGTTTAAAAGGCCAGTGGCTTTATAGTACTTTTATATATAAGCGGAGTTAACAAACCCACTGGGTTTCAAATGTCAATTCCTTTACGTATACGTCAAGTAAATCCTAATTAAGAAGGTTAACCCTGCAAAAGGCTATAATATAAACATTGCCTTATGTGTGTTAAATGCGACCACAACTGAGTTAACTTCCTCCGCTTTTCATTTAGTACAATCAACCAAGAAGCCTTTTTCGATTGCCTTCCCATCACCAATTCAGATTTCAACATGATCTAATAGTACGGTTACACTAGAGTTTTTTGTCGGGTTAACCCACTTCATGAGGATTTAACCCACTTCATGAGGACGTTTGCGCTATGTCTTATGCCACACTGTGAAACTTGCACAAAAAACTTTCCCATTTTATAGGCGTTCTTTGATCGGAACTCCTTTCCTTTAGGGTGCAAAATTCTTCATTTTCACCACTGGTAGTTCTTTCGGCACTGATTCCAACGTTGCATAACTTCCCGAGATATAGGCCTCGAAGGTTCCACAAAAACCCTTAAGGCCTGCGTACATAAGCTGCCTTGCCTGATTGCCTTGCTTTCCTGCTTCATTTCTGACATAATAAAAATAAAAGAATAAAGGCCGAGTAAATTTCGAACTGGGTTGCCCTTTTCTCTTTTATTCTTTTATCAGAAGCAAGCAAGGTAATGGGTACTTTACACGATATGTATTTTACATATGGGTTGTCACTTTTTATATACAAAATGTATACGCAAAGTGACAGCTCATATGTAAAAAACATATCGTGTAAAGTACCCATAAGCAGGCAAGGTAGCTTATGTACACAGACCTTTACTTCGCCTTAAGTTAAACATACATATATACTAAACTCGAATCATTAAGAATTTTGTTATTACAGGTAAGTCTTGTTCCCCTGAACACACCAGTATACAATATGTGTGGGGAAACTCCACACTTCCCGAGAAATACATAGGTATTTTTAAATTGTTGCTTTAAGTAGCGGGCATTCGGCCGGGGATTTAAGACTTTTTTCCTATTGACAGGTGCAAATCTCTGGAGTGGGATCATAATTTCTTTTAAATTGTAAATTTTTTCTAAGAAGCCGGTGTGCTCGGGGGGTAGTACTTACCTGTAGTGCGATTCTCTAACACATTTTTTGAGTTACCGACAAAAATCGGTAGAAGCATTTTAATTTTACCGACGATTGTCGGTAACTCAAAAATGGGTTAGAGAATCGCACTACTGTAATAACAAGAATTGAGTTACCTGTAATAACAAGATTTGAGTTTAGTAAATGCGTTTAACTTAAGTTCTAGTTGGCCTAGTTGGGGTTTTTGCCGAACTTTCGAGGCCTATATCTCGGGAAGTATACACTTTCGGGACAAAAGTTGGAATCAGGACCGCTACCTGTGGTGAAAATGCCAAATTTATCCTCCAGGTGCACCCTAAAGGAAAGATAAGCCCTTAGATCGAGTTCCCTTACTACAGCAATTTCATAACATGACTCTTGCATGGATCTCGATCTAAGGACGCATATTTTCATGAAATTTATTTTATCGTGTGGCAGGGGGATGTGGAATTGACAACTGAAATTCAAACCCACTGGGTCAATCCGGTTAAGTGTAACCGGGGCATAAATGTACTATGAAAACCTCTTTACCAACTTTCCATTCTGGAGATTTTTCATTTCGCAAGTTATCAACACTGTATTTATTAGACGAAATCAATCTGGAAGTCCCTGCTGCATTGTTTACTTGATTGCGAAATCGATCTGGAAATCCCTGCAGCAAGGAAATATAAAAATATTAATTTTTGAATTTTTTGCCAATTTTGCATATATTTCAATTCAGTGTCGAATAAACTTCTAGAATTCATCATGGTTATAAGCGCCAGCAATTTACGCAGCCAACTGATGTTGTTGGTCAATTTTTCAGGTACCCACAAAGAGCAGACTGACCGGTACCGTCAATTGCTCGAAATGGTTCTGACCAATACCGGCAATGATTTGATTGATACCCTGAAGCTATTTGTGGAAGCAATTGTTAATGAACATGTGAGCCTGGTCATATCACGCCAGATACTCAACGATGTTGGTATACAGTTAAGTAAACTACCCGATGATGTTTCAAAAGTTGTGTCCCACTTTACCTTGGATAAGGTACAACCTCGCGTAATCTCCTTTGAAGAACAAGTTGCTGGTATTCGTCAGCATTTAGCTGATATTTATGAACGTAACCATCAATGGCGTGATGCTGCCAATGTTTTGGTTGGTATACCATTGGAGACGGGTCAGAAACAGTATACAGTTGACTATAAATTGGAAACTTATTTGAAAATTGCACGTCTCTTTCTGGAAGAAAATGATTCAGCACAGGCGGAGTTTTTCATTAACCGAGCTTCTTTGTATCAGGCCGAGACTCATAGCGAAGAGTTGCAGGTAAAATTCTTTGTAGTAGATAAAACTTTGATATTGAATAACTAAGTTAATGTCTTCTGCAGGTCATGTACAAGGTGTGTTATGCCCGTGTTCTTGATTATCGTCGCAAGTTTATTGAAGCTGCCCAACGTTACAACGAACTGTCCTACCGTGCCATTGTTGACGAAGGCGAACGTATGACTGCCTTGAAAAAGGCTCTCATTTGTACAGTATTGGCTTCGGCAGGACAGCAGCGTTCTCGCATGCTAGCCACTCTCTTTAAAGATGAACGTTGTCAACAATTACCTGCCTATTCTATTTTGGAAAAAATGTATTTAGATCGTATTATACGTCGTTCGGAACTCCAAGAATTTGAAGCATTATTACAACCACATCAAAAAGCTGCCACTGTTGATGGCTCATCGATTTTAGATCGAGCCGTCTTCGAACATAATCTATTGTCAGCAAGTAAACTATATAATAACATAACATTCGTTGAGTTGGGAGCTCTCCTTGAAATTCCCGCATCAAAGGCTGAAAATATTGCCTCACAAATGATAACAGAGGGTCGTATGAATGGTCACATTGATCAAATCAGTGGTATTGTTCATTTCGAAAAACGCGAAGTCCTACCATTATGGGATCGTCAAATCCAATCGTTGTGCTATCAAGTCAATTCAATCATTGAGAAAATTGCTGCAGCGGAACCGGATTGGATGGCACACACTCTAGATGAGGTTAATTCATAAAATATATACATTAACACATTATGTGAATGTAAGCTGGCTACAAAACCTAACATAAAAGAGAGAAGAAAATAAATGCTCTTTATTATTTAAATTATTTTTTTCTAACATTTGTTATATCTACTTTAATTTCTTTAATAAATTTCAAATATTCTAAAGTATTTAATAATTTTTAATAAACATATTTAAATTAATTTCTTTTACAATCAACAGCAACAAATTTCAGTTACTGATACCTTCTCAATAATCACTACTCTCCTCAGATCAGCATTAAATATCGCTTTGGGTTAGACTGACCTTCATTGCTGAGGCTTCATTCCGTCAAGTGGCAGTCTTCGCACTATTATCGCTA
Organism: Musca autumnalis; assembly: GCF_047663935.1. Taxonomy (NCBI): domain Eukaryota; kingdom Metazoa; phylum Arthropoda; class Insecta; order Diptera; family Muscidae; genus Musca; species Musca autumnalis. The sequence continues at coordinate 183,495,417 of NW_027411977.1, forward strand.
GTCGTCACAGAATGACATGGTTTCTGCCAAGTCCTACGGACTGAGTATATATATCCCGTTTATACCTGATCATACCGGAGCTTACGAAACCCAAACAGATATTTGGTGATATTATGAACGAAAAATCCCCGTGGGTTTTGTCTTTCCAATGAGAAAACTCGAGGGGAATTTTCGTTCAGAATAAACCCCATTGACGAAGCAATGACAGTAAGAAGGTTTGGTTGACTGGGGTACGGACAAAGACCTTTTGCAATCTTATTATTTTGAAAAATTTAGGAAGATGAGATGTCGAGGGCTCAGCGGAATCACCATGGAGTGCGTGGTTTCGTCGAAACTTTTCATATGAAAAAACTTTTCCGATGGTATTGCCAGGCTCTTCGCAAATATAAGGTTCTGTTGAAATTTGTTATGGTCCTTTTATGAACTACGGCATAGTTCTCTTTGTTTGGACATTTCTGAAGGTCGCTGGTACTCTCAACTTCCTCTTCCTGTTTGAGGAAGAACGTCTAGCCAAATCCCTGCCGAAGACCGGTCGTCTACTTCATCTTATCTACATATATATATATATATATATTGGACGATTTGTATGGAAGGAAAAAAACCTTAAAGGGGGCATCGCGTTTCTGATTCTGATTGCACTGAGATAAAAAGTCTACTACAGCATATGTCTAAGGTGAAAATCGAGCCTCCCTATTTAGACTTGAAGTTTCAAACCATTGAAATTTTCCTTCCAACACTAAGATAAAAATTGTACCCAAAACAATAATTAAGAAATCTCTAGTACATTGCAAAAGTATTTAAACGCTTCTTCAGGTAGTTTTGACCTTGGTACAGTATACATTTTTCGGAAAATATCGATAAATGGCACGAAAATACCGTTGGTTCCTTTCCAGAACTAAAAAGTTTTTACAATTTTTACCACTTTTACACATTTTGCGTTCCCGTACACAAAATTTATATGATAATCTTTTAATTTTTTTTTTTTTTTTTTTTAATTTTTTTTTAATCGAGCTTTATGATCTATTATGCAAGTGAAAAAGGAAAGCCGACGATTCGAACCCACACACCCACCACTATGTGACATGCATGTTTCGTCTTCGGTAAAGACTCTTCAGACATATCGGATGTGGAGCGGCTTCGATGTCCTCGAACTTTTCTTCTTTCAAATGCATTTTTGTTTTGTATTTTACAACAACAATGAGGATTTTCCCATTTAGTTGTGCTTTCATGACAAACGCTTAGCGCTGCCTTTGAAAGTTATGAGTTTTAGTTCTGAACGCTAACACGCCGTGACAACACTTTTTTCCTGTGTTTTTCAAGGACGTGGGTTCAAACCCCAGCCGGGCTCAGCTGATTTTATTTATTTGAAAATGTTTGCCTTCGCCTAAAAGATCATTTTTTTTTTTTATTTTTTTTAAGATTAATTTTTTAATTTTTTTTTTTAATCGAGCTTTATGATCTATTTGAACCCACGTCCTTGAAAAACACAGGAAAAAAGTGTTGTCACGGCGTGTTAGCGTTCAGAACTAAAACTCATAACTTTCAAAGGCAGCGCTAAGCGTTTGTCATGAAAGCACAACTAAATGGGAAAATCCTCATTGTTGTTGTAAAATACAAAACAAAAATGCATTTGAAAGAAGAAAAGTTCGAGGACATCGAAGCCGCTCCACATCCGATATGTCTGAAGAGTCTTTACCGAAGACGAAACATGCATGTCACATAGTGGTGGGTGTGTGGGTTCGAATCGTCGGCTTTCCTTTTTCACTTGCATAATAGATCATAAAGCTCGATTAAAAAAAAATTAAAAAATTAATCTTAAAAAAAAATAAAAAAAAAAAATGATCTTCGCCTAAAAAGGCAAACATTTTCAAATAAATAAAATCAGCTGAGCCCGGCTGGGGTTTGAACCCACGTCCTTGAAAAACACAGGAAAAAAGTGTTGTCACGGCGTGTTAGCGTTCAGAACTAAAACTCATAACTTTCAAAGGCAGCGCTAAGCGTTTGTCATGAAAGCACAACTAAATGGGAAAATCCTCATTGTTGTTGTAAAATACAAAACAAAAATGTCTGAAGAGTCTTTACCGAAGACGAAACATGCATGTCACATAGTGGTGGGTGTGTGGGTTCGAATCGTCGGCTTTCCTTTTTCACTTGCATAATAGATCATAAAGCTCGATTAAAAAAAAAATTAAAAAATTAATCTTAAAAAAAAAAAATGATCTTCGCCTAAAAAGGCAAACATTTTCAAATAAATAAAATCAGCTGAGCCCGGCTGGGGTTTGAACCCACGTCCTTGAAAAACACAGGAAAAAAGTGTTGTCACGGCGTGTTAGCGTTCAGAACTAAAACTCATAACTTTCAAAGGCAGCGCTAAGCGTTTGTCATGAAAGCACAACTAAATGGGAAAATCCTCATTGTTGTTGTAAAATACAAAACAAAAATGCATTTGAAAGAAGAAAAGTTCGAGGACATCGAAGCCGCTCCACATCCGATATGTCTGAAGAGTCTTTACCGAAGACGAAACATGCATGTCACATAGTGGTGGGTGTGTGGGTTCGAATCGTCGGCTTTCCTTTTTCACTTGCATAATAGATCATAAAGCTCGATTAAAAAAAAAAAATTAAAAAATTAATCTTAAAAAAAAAAAAAAAAAAAATGATCTTCGCCTAAAAAGGCAAACATTTTCAAATAAATAAAATCAGCTGAGCCCGGCTGGGGTTTGAACCCACGTCCTTGAAAAACACAGGAAAAAAGTGTTGTCACGGCGTGTTAGCGTTCAGAACTAAAACTCATAACTTTCAAAGGCAGCGCTAAGCGTTTGTCATGAAAGCACAACTAAATGGGAAAATCCTCATTGTTGTTGTAAAATACAAAACAAAAATGCATTTGAAAGAAGAAAAGTTCGAGGACATCGAAGCCGCTCCACATCCGATATGTCTGAAGAGTCTTTACCGAAGACGAAACATGCATGTCACATAGTGGTGGGTGTGTGGGTTCGAATCGTCGGCTTTCCTTTTTCACTTGCATAATAGATCATAAAGCTCGATTAAAAAAAAAAAATTAAAAAATTAATCTTAAAAAAAAAAAAATGATCTTCGCCTAAAAAGGCAAACATTTTCAAATAAATAAAATCAGCTGAGCCCGGCTGGGGTTTGAACCCACGTCCTTGAAAAACACAGGAAGAAAAGTGTTGTCACGGCGTGTTAGCGTTCAGAACTAAAACTCATAACTTTCAAAGGCAGCGCTAAGCGTTTGTCATGAAAGCACAACTAAATGGGAAAATCCTCATTGTTGTTGTAAAATACAAAACAAAAATGCATTTGAAAGAAGAAAAGTTCGAGGACATCGAAGCCGCTCCACATCCGATATGTCTGAAGAGTCTTTACCGAAGACGAAACATGCATGTCACATAGTGGTGGGTGTGTGGGTTCGAATCGTCGGCTTTCCTTTTTCACTTGCATAATAGATCATAAAGCTCGATTAAAAAAAAAAAAATTAAAAAATTAATCTTAAAAAAAAAAAAAAAAAAAAAAAAAAATGATCTTCGCCTAAAAAGGCAAACATTTTCAAATAAATAAAATCAGCTGAGCCCGGCTGGGGTTTGAACCCACGTCCTTGAAAAACACAGGAAAAAAGTGTTGTCACGGCCTGTTAGCGTTCAGAACTAAAACTCATAACTTTCAAAGGCAGCGCTAAGCGTTTGTCATGAAAGCACAACTAAATGGGAAAATCCTCATTGTTGTTGTAAAATACAAAACAAAAATGCATTTGAAAGAAGAAAAGTTCGAGGACATCGAAGCCGCTCCACATCCGATATGTCTGAAGAGTCTTTACCGAAGACGAAACATGCATGTCACATAGTGGTGGGTGTGTGGGTTCGAATCGTCGGCTTTCCTTTTTCACTTGCATAATAGATCATAAAGCTCGATTAAAAAAAAATTAAAAAATTAATCTTAAAAAAAAAAAAAATGATCTTCGCCTAAAAAGGCAAACATTTTCAAATATATATGATAATCGTTTACGACTTTTACAACTTTTACGACTTTTACCACTTTATAAAGTACGGGAACAGGTCAATTATTTATTATATCGGAATTTCACTAGAATTCTCAACTAGAGATGGGAAATGGGTAAATACCCAAATGGTAAATACCCATTAAAATGGGTAAATTGGGTACAAATGGGTAAATACCCAGGTATTTACCCAATATGTGGGAAAAAATTACAGAAACTAAAATCATCCAATTGGACGCGAAAACGCAGTATTTTAACAAATTTTAACACTCCAGACTTAAAAACAATAAATTTTAACTAACTATGAATAAAATTACCTTTTTGAAATGTGACTAGTTAATAGTTTACCAATTTTGGTCCATATTTTTGGTAAATCTCTCATATATAGTTACAGCGTAATTTTTGACATATGTATGAGGGCTTTTAGAACGGTTTGTTGAAGTCTTTCATGCGGAAAAACGTAAATGCTGGAACGATATTCTTATTTTTCATATATCTGATGTCTTTACTTATGATTTCAGCTGATAATCTTGAGATTATTATTAAATTATTAAAAAATATTTTAACTCTGGCATTTTTGCCGATGCCGACTTAATAGTACGATTATATATACCCGGATTTAACAAACCCACTGGGTTTCAAATGTCAATTCCATTGCTTATATTTCAAATAAATCCTTATAAAGAAGATTAACCCTGCAAAAGGCTATAATATAAACATGGCCTAATATAAACATGGCCTTAAGGCCTGCGTACATAAGCTGCCTCGCCTGGTTGCCTTGCTTTCCTACTTCATTTCTGACACAATAAAAATAAAAGAATAAAGAAGGCCGAGCAACTGGGTTGCCCTTTTCTTTTTTTATTCTTTTATCAGAAGCAAGCAAGGTAAGCAGGCGAGGCAGCTTATGTACGCAGGCCTTTAGGGACAACAAAATGAAAAGTTTGCCAGAAGTCGACATGGGGTGAAAAAGACGCGATTTGTCCATTATTTTTAGCTCAAAATTGCAGAAAAAAGTTAAATATATACTTTAAAGGCATAAATACTTTAAAGGCAAGGTTTGAAGTGCGTACATTTGTAGCATGCCAGCATGTCAGCAATTGGGTAACAGTTGCCGACTATAACACCAACTAATTTATTTAAGCAATATATTTACAATTTCCTACTTTTATGATGCACAATTATTTGGAATATGAAGTAATACTGTAGATACTATTGACCTTTCAAATAATTTAGTTTAACTTAAAAACAATTCTAAAACGAAAAACTTTAAATGAATTCCAAATGCTTACAAAATCGTTATTTTATTTACTTTTTAAAAGCAGTATCGGTTAAAATATGTAATATTTGTGTAAAAGTATGCTTTTATTTATTTATTTTTGCTAATATGTTGCAAAGAAGCCATTTGGCCTATTAATGTCACAACATGCAAAAAACTACAAATGTCTTCTTCGAATCAGGAAATGTATCTTAAAATATTACAATTCAAATCTTATAATAATAATAATAATAATAATAATAATAATAATAATAATAATAATAATAATAATAATAATAATAATAATAATAATAATAATAATAATAATAATAATAATAATAATAATAATAATAATAATAATAATAATAATAATAATAATAATAATAATAATAATAATAATAATAATAATAACAATAATAATAAAAATAATAATAATAATAATAATAAGTATTTAATTAAATATACATATGTGTGTGCGCAAAACAACTACAAAAAAATAACGCTCCCCAGCCAAAATGAAGAAAGAGTTATCATATGCCTAAAAACGAACATTTATATACTAAAATACAAGAAGCCGACTATTGGAACATGTGATGCCGACTATTGGAAAATGGTGCAGAATACTAGCAAAAAAGCACTCTTCTAAAAAATTCGCAAATTTCACTAGTTTTAAAAGAAATAATTCAACATTTCTTTATGTCATCGGAAAGTAAACAAAATTTCTATTATTTTTGTACTTTTTGTTCGGCTTTAGGTCCACTTTTCAATAAAAAAAAAATTCTATTTGCTTTTATTTACTTTGTTTATTTCCAATATTTCGGACGTCTTCGACGACCATCATCAGGGATCTTTTTTGATTAACATAAAACAAGAATATTAATTATATAAATTAATAACAAAATTACAAAACATTAGCTGTGTTCCAAAACCTGCAAAATAGTACTATTTAGTACTAGTTTTACAATTTTTTGATAAAAATGAGTTCCTGTACTACAAAAACTGGCAAAATTTGCTGTTCTCTTTAAACAAAAATAGCTCCAAATGGCTTTCTCTTCTACTATTTTCTACTACACAAATTTGGTTGTGTATAAATTGGAAATTTGTCAAAGGAATATTTAACAATTTCAATCTTACAGATCGACTACTGCAATGGCCAATGCATGAATGGCATCGCAAGTTGGTACAGGGAGTTATCAAATTTCGCAGATGGAATCATCTTCTGTACAGGTCTTATCCTTTCCATTCTGTGGTGTTGAGGGAAGGTAACATATGGCTTTTGGGGAAAACAAATTTTGGGATTTCGTATGCCTAGCATTTGTTCCACCGAGGATATTCAGCATTTGTTCCACCGAAGAATATCCTCGGTGGAACAAATGCTAGGCATACGAAATCCCAAAATTTGTTTTCCCCAAAAGCCATATGTTACCTTCCCTCAACACCACAGAATGGAAAGGATAAGACTAGCTGATTCTATTTTATTTGCTTGATATACATACATACATACCCACGGGAGTTTGCCAATCTTCTACTGGGCGCGTCTTCCCGGGTGGCGGATGGGAAGGGGGTTTCTGAGATATGCGGGGTCGGCAGCGCCCGAGGGAAACTGAAGGTGTTTACTGTCTCCACATATCTCAGAAACCCTGGGGGTTTGTTTCTCTTTCAAACCCCCCGTGGACCAAAATTGGATCGGGGTAGTTCCCTTAAATAAATCAACTAAGATGGGTAAAAGACGTAAAAGGAGTAAAGTTACGGTGCAGGGAGTTAATAACCCAGTACCGGCGGTAAGCGTTGGTGAGATCACAAGCCACGTACCGTCGAGATCAAGCGATTGTGATCCGGCTGTCTCAGGTGTGGATGCCTTGGCACCTACAGCCGTAACTGCTACAAGTGCAGTATATACAACCCGAAATATTGTTGACGGACCGGTTTTTCAAAAGGATAATGCTTTAGCCAAAACTGGTGTTAATCAGTCCACGGCTGACAGGACCGAAGTTTTGGGCGGGGACGACCTACATCTCAAAGTGATTGGGGACAGTCTGGAGAGACAGAGTAGGGAACTCCTTGACCAACTGGAGAGACTTGTTCCGACCATATCACCAGAGGACATGCTCAACAATCTCACCCTCACTGACGACGAACTGGACATTACGGTGATCCCAGCTGAGTCAACAAGAAGGTCTGATGACGACATGTCCACTGACGGTGATGTGGTCGAAGAGGTTGTGAACCTGGGTTCGCAACCACAGACAAGTCGCAACCAGTCTGGTCCTGTATCGGCACCAGCCGATACTAAGCTTCGAAGGCAGATTGCCACGAAGTCAATGGATGTTGATGGAGAATCTAGAGATGATCCATCAACAGCCACTGACTCTAGGTCGATGACCATCGAGGGGGAATCAACGGAAGCTCCAACAATTGCCACTGACTCTGAGTCTCCGGCCTGGGTTGGGGAATCCAAGGAAACCTCATCGACGGACACCGACGCAGTCGCAATTTCCGCCAAAGAGGCTTCAGATACGAGGCACTACAAGCGTGCAGCTTCGTATCTGCGCAAGTTCGTGGGAAGGGACGCGAGCTCGCATACTAGGAGAGAGATCATGTTCATCAAGAGCAAGCTCAAGTACATGCGGAAATTCGAAAGAATCTATCCAAATGCACCCAGATGCGAGCTCCTGGTGGACAAAATCTTTCTCCCGAACCCTGCTTCAGCTTCAGCCAAAGACTCAGTAGAGACTGCGGCGACAAGCAAAAAGGTGGAGGTGAAGCCTGCTGCTTCTGACAGCAAGGTGGAACCTAAAGCTGTTCCGAAGCCGAACCCGAGACAGAAGGGACTGGAAAAGGATAAGGGGCATAATCCGACTCCAAATGATTCTCGTAAGAGTAGTCAACTGGAGAAGGTGACTGTCCCAAATCCGGATCCTACCCCAACTAATGAGGGTAAAGCGGACGAACAGAAGGTGTCTAAGACCTGCGCAAGCCACTCGGGGGTAACGACGGGTGGATCGACTGGGACACCATCGACTTCGGAGAAGACGAACAAGTCCTCGCAGTCAAAGACTGTGAAGCGAGTTCGCTCTTCAGAAGGCCCACAGCCTTCGCCAAAGAAGACGATGATCTCTCAGACGGTCAACACGGCGAACTCCTATGCTGGTGTCCTTGCTCACAAAGCCAAGGGAAGCAGCACCAGTACTGAGAAGGCGTCCACCTCCTCAGGAAAAGCTGTTACCAAGGCACGTGAGCGAGGACGTAGGAAACCCTACGCCAAAACGGCCACGGTGGCAAACGATGACGAGCTCCTAGTTGCAATCATCGACCGAGCTGACCCCTTCGGGAAAATCAGCGAAAGTCACTGGTTGCTCTTCGAGACTCGGCTTCGTTTAGCCATTGTGTCCACTGAGGCGAACCAGGGTGACCGTCAGTTTGGTGGCGCCTTCCTTCACAAGGGAGTTAAAGTCATTAAATGTCTCAACAGGAGCTCGCAAGAGTACTTTAAGAAGACAGTTAATGGCTTTGATGAACTTTGGGAGGGGGCAAAAATTGCTGCGGTGTCTATAACGGAGATTCCGTCCAGGAAGGTATTCCCAGCATGGGTTCCCCCACCTACCGTGGATAAGGAACTTTTGCTGAGGACGCTGGAGCTCCAGAACCCAGGTCTCCTTACTAAGGACTGGACTGTAATGAGTCTCACCCCTTGTAAGGAGAATGGAGGGATGGACATCAATATGGCGGTAGACTCCTCAGGAGAGGAGTACCTTAAGATTCGTGAGGGAAAACTGAACTTCGGTTCAGGATGGGTTCGGTTCCGACTGAGTCCACCTCGCGGAAATCAGTAGGAGTAGGCAGGCGGCAGGTGCTACGCATTTTGCAGATTAATCTGCATCATTGTAAAGCAGCTGCCGCCGAACTACTCCTGTCCCTCACGAACTCAGAGGTAGACATTGTTCTAGTCCAGGAACCTTATATATATAAAAATAAGGTCTCTGGACTGAACAATGCCAACTTCGAGGTCTTTGCATCGTCCGAAGGGGACAAGGTGAGGACCTGTGTGGTAGGTAGGAAGAACCTCAATCTAATCATTCTATCTAATTACAGTAATGGAGACATGTGCACGGTGCGACTGGAGAACGGCAGGGAGAAGGCCACTCTCCTGTCCTCAATCTACATGCCGTATGAGGACCCTGATCCACCAAATCAGGGGGTACACAGGCTGCTGAAGGAGAACCTGGGCGTTTGTAACGTTATCCTTGGATGTGACGCCAACGCCCACCATTTTCACTGGGGCAGCAAAGACACAAACACTAGAGGTGAGTCGATTTTCAATTTTATATTATCTTACAATCTAAGAATATGTAATATAGGAAACGATCCCACCTTTAAAATTAGAGACAGGGAGGAGGTCATTGATCTAACCCTGTCTAATTTAGATGATTCTGTCGTCAAGAACTGGAGGGTATCCAACAAATGCTCCTTTTCGGATCATATGAGGATATACTTTGAAATCTCTTTCGACGGAGTCCGCCAAAATCCTTATAGGAACCCGAGAAGGACGGACTGGGGAAGGTTCACTGATCTGACGAACCATCAACTGACACTCCCCGGAAGGATAGAAACAGTTGCTGAGCTTAACAGTAAGGTGTCCAACCTAACAGAAATCCTTCTTCGCTGCCATAAGGATGCCTGTCCATTAACTTATCCCGGGAAGAAATCCCAACCGGTGTGGTGGAACAAGGATCTTGGCGAACTGCGGAAAAACACCAAAAAGTTGTACAACAAGGTGCACTCGACGAAACTTGACAGTGACTGGGAATCGTATAAAGCGAGTTTCACCAAATACAAGAGTGAAATCAAGCGCGCCAAAAAGAAGTCACGGGTTTGTTTCTGTGAGTCTGTAGAAGGGGTAAACGACGCTACCAGATTTCGTAAGATACTCTCGAAGGACCCCAAATCCATCGGTAGTGTCAAAAAACCGGACGGCACGTGGACAGACTCAGGTCTTGAGACTCTAAACCTTCTAGCTGAGACCCACTTCCCTGACTGCACGGATGCCAGTAACCTTCACATTGAATGTGACAACTTCCAAGTCCAAGAGTCAGTGGACGAGAGCCTCATTGATAAGGTTGTAAGCAGAAACAAAATAAAGTGGGCAGTAAGTACATTCAAACCCTATAAGTCACCTGGTCCAGATGGAGTAATTCCTGCGATGCTTCATTTTGCTGCACCGCAGATATACCAAATTCTGGAGGAGATCTTTAGGGCCTGTTTGTTTCTTTCCTGCGTACCAGATCTGTGGAAAGAGGTAAAGGTAACTTACATCCCCAAAGCGGGGAAAGCCAGTCACTCTGCACCGAAAGACTACAGACCTATTAGTCTATCCTCCTTTCTCCTCAGGGCACTCGAACGACTGATCGATCTGGAGATCAGGAGCTTTGTAGACACTGCCTCGCTGAGCAACTCGCAGCATGCCTACATGAAAGGTAAATCTGTCGAAACTGCTCTTCATGAGGTCGTGGGTTTCATTGAGAGAAATATGGAGAATTCAAACTTTACCTTGGCGCTTTCCTGGATATAGAAGGAGCCTTTAACAACGTAAAACTTGAATCCATTCATCTCTCGCTTAGATCGGTCAACACCCCGGAAACCCTGATCTGCTGGATAAAGAGAATGCTGGAGAGCAGGATCATAAATTCCAGCATTGGGGAGTTGACAACAAGGAAGACAGTAACTAGAGGTACTCCCCAGGGAGGTGTACTCTCACCGCTGCTGTGGCTACTTGTGATAAACAATATTTTGGCGGAATTCGACAATCAGGGCATCAAGGTTGTCGCATAGGCGGATGATGTAGTTTTACTAATAACTGGCAAATTCTTGTCCACAATTTCGGAGCTTATGCAAGGAGCCTTATCAAAGCTGTCTCGTTGGGCCACCACAAATGGCCTTGGTGTAAATCCAACGAAAACAGAACTGGTATTGTTCACCAGAAAGCGTAAGCTTGGCGACTGCATACCACCAACATTGGATGGAGTGCAGTTGCATCTATCTCCTGAGGCCAAATACCTAGGTACAATCCTGGATTCTCAACTGAGATGGAAAAGGAACGTCGAGGAACGGACGAAGAGAGGTATGATCGCACTCTATTCATGTAAGAATTCGATTGGGAAAAGTTGGGGTTTAAATCCAGCTATTATACACTGGTTGTATAATACTGTGGTGAGACCCATCCTATCCTATGGATGTCTTGTCTGGTGGCATGCGCTTCGACATAAATCGAACTCGGGCAGCATAGACAAGGTGCAAATGGCAGCCTCGATCCTGATAACTGGAGCTTTTAGAAGTACACCACAAGCAGCTCTGAACGCGATGCTAAACCTCTTGCCCACGAGACTTAGCATCAAAGGTCAAGCAGCACGTAGTGCCCTAAGGCTACATGAATTGAATCGTTGGCGTGACAGCACCTATGGTCATGCATGCATTCTTCGAGAGCTAGGGCCAAACCTTAGCTTAAATCAGCAGGGGAAATTCAGCGACTACTTATCACCAATCCATAGATTTGATGATTTTGAGGTCGTTATCCCTAGTAGAGATGACTGGATCCGTAGTAACCCTCCTCTGGACGGTCTGGCTTTCTATACAGACGGTTCCAAGATGGAAGAAGGTACCGGAGCTGGCGTCTACTGCGAAAAGCTTTGCCTCGAATACTCATATAGGTTGAACAGCGACTGTAGCGTTTTCCAAGCAGAAATCTTCGCGATCAAAATGGCCGCAGAGTTGATAAAAAGTCTGGATGCTGAAATCTTTGAACCGGTGACTATCTTCGTTGATAGTCAGCCGGCTCTTAAAGCCATCAAATCCCCCAATATCAAGTCTGAGGCCGTTCTTGAGTGTAGAACTGCCTTGGCGAACCTAACTAACGCTGTCCGACTCTGCTGGGTACCGGGACACTGTGACATTGTGGGAAACGAGAAGGCAGATGAACTGGCAAGACACGGATCTCAATCAACAAGTCAAGCTATCACTGTTTCTATTAAACCACCCATATGTCACGTTTTTCGGAAGGTGGAGACGTTCTTTGAAGAACAAGCCAAGGAACTATGGCATAATGAACCAAGGTGCAACGTGTCAAGGGCCATTTGGCCGAATCTTTCAACAAAGAGAACAACTTCGCTTTTAAGTTTGAGTAAGTCAGAAATCAGGGTATTGACGGGAGTCATTACCGGCCATTGCAACATCCGAGCTTTTATCGGCAAATGGCAGGATGATGGCGTGGACTATTGTAGGCTCTGTGAAGATGAGGAGGAAACGGAGACGATCGAGCATATTTTATGTCGTTGCCCGATGTTAACTCGAAAGCGGTATAGATTAACAGGAATACGCTTTCCTCCAAGCTTAACCTTCTACTCAAACATGGAACCAACAATCATAAACAACATCATCAAAAATCTGAAGTGGCTGGGACGGCGCGACCCATAAGCGTAACTACTTCTCTGACAGTTTTTTCCACCATCGCCAAATAAACCACCCTCTCTGTCTTTATTATATCTTCATTCTTTCTTATTAATAATTCATTTATTACTACTCTCCAAACCACACCCCCCTTTTTTCTTTATTCTTCTCTCTTTTCTCTTCTCTTTTCAGGTAATTCTGAACCTCCTTTTTTCTTTATGGATGATCACAATGGACCGAAAGGTCTCCGAGTGGCGTAGTCAATATACATATATATTGACTACACATCCCCAAACCTAACCTACATACATACATAGGTCAGTCGATATTATTGTGGACCAAAAACATAATGAAGTGATTAAATAAGTACCCGAACAATAAATCTTTTAAGGAATTATTATCATGTTTTTTATTTTCCACATAATATGTAGATATGTACATATGTATATTGATTAGCCTAAGCCAAATTGGTCGAAGGGGATGATGTTGTGTTTGATGCTTTTGTAAAAATATAATTTCTTATGACTTTTGTTGTCCCAAGGGCGTTTCAAAATTTGGAAAATTTATTGAAAATGACCAGCAAATGACTTGCATCATTTGATTTGAAATTACTATTCATTGCAAACATACAAACATACATTTTTTTATTTTTCATGTGACGTTTGCCATTTTTCGTTCTTGACATACTTATGAACATTACTATATTTTCCGTTCCTGTACTTTTTGAAAAAGTATGTGTTCTGAGAGCAAATTCGGCAGTTCTCTCTTCTGCTATTTTTGCCACTGAAAAAGTACTGGAACGAAGCTAATATTTACATTTTTGGTTTTTATTCAACTAACAACAACTTTCATCCTATGTCACTGGCGGTGTTGAACTGAAGTTTTTCTCATTTTTCTGATGTTTTTGGATGACGTTTCGATAAATTTGTGCACAGTGTTCTGTGTCTGACTTATAGTTTATTCTTTTTTCTGTGGGAGTATTTATTATATGGAGCATTTCCAATATATATCGACGTTTATAATTGTCCTCCTGAGTCAAGATTTTGACCTCCTTAAAATTTGGAGTGTGCCCTGTTTTGGAACAATGTGCTGCCAAAGCAGTTTTTTGTTCAAGTGGTTTGTTTTTGGCCTTTTGATCAGACTTGTGGCCACTGAGTCTGGTTTTTAATTTAGATTTTGTTGTTGTTGATTTTGTTGGTTGTTTTTCATCGTTTGATATTTTTGATTTGTGTTGCTGAAAAACTTATTGTTTGTGTTAGTACTTTTTAAAGCTATTTGGTACTGTTCTTTGTTGTACAAATTGGACCTGGAAAACCGTTCTGAAAATCCATGTAAATATGTGGCTCTTTTGTATGTTTTTGCCTCTCTTTCTATTTTGTCAGCCTTTTTTGTTTTTGATTGTTTTGTGCGAGGTTTATGTATTTTTTAATTGAAACAAAGGCACATTTATAAAAAGTAACAAAACGTATATTTGGTTCGAATGAAGTACAAGAACTGAAAATTATAATTTCAAAATGAAAAAAGTATTATTCTGTCAATTTAAAATTCAAAGAAAAGGTGATGTAAGTTTACAAGTACAAACATTGTAAAGTATGCACCTACATTACCCCCTTCCTAGTGAAAACGATACAGATTTCTCTTTCGATTTAATAGGGGTCATCTGTTGACTTAAATCAATTTCTAAATGTTCAATTTCTGTAAATGCTGGTTTAAGTCGATCAATTGTGATGTTATCTGTCTTGCTTCCGATTTGAAGGGTAAAATATTTTGGAAATCTTTTGATCACTTTGTAAGGTCCATGAAATTTTTGCTCAAGAGGTTTAAGTACATGATCACTTCTTATCCACACATGGGAACATACATTCAATTCCTTGTTGATAAATATATTTGAACTGCTCTTATTTGAAGTTGTTATGGGTTTAATTCCAGACATTAATGTTTGAAGATGTAACAGAAAATCATCTGAATCTAAAACGGCATTACTTTCGGTGAATATTTGACCAGGAACATGAAGTGTTTCGCCATATACCATTTCAGCTGGAGAGCAATTAATTGCATCTTTTACCGAAGTTCTTAACCCTAGCAATACTAAAGGCAAAGACCTTGTCCATTGCGTTTTGTTGTGGCATATCAATGCGGATTTAAGAGTTCTGTGAAGACGTTCAACTAATCCGTTCGATTGTGGATGATAAGAAGTCGAATGTTTTAATCGAGTTCCTAACAACTTTAATAGATTCCGAAAAGTATTCGATGTGAACTGACGTCCTCTCTCTGTGTGAACAATATCTGGTGGACCAAAACGAGATACCCAGCCATTTAAGAAACTTTGGGACACAGTTTCCGCTGTAATATTCGGCATTGGTATTGCTTCCATCCATCGGGTAAATCGATCAATGCAGGTAAGAATATAGCGATGACCATCTGATAGTGGAAATGGGCCAACTATATCTAAGTGCACATCAGCAAAACGTCGCGATGATAACGGAAATGTCCCGATAGGACATTTTGTATGGCGAGTTATTTTTGATCGTTGACAATACTGACAAGATTTCGTCCACTGTACACAATCTCTTTTCATGAAAGGCCAGCAATAACGCTCAGTGACAAGTTTTACGGAAGATCTTGAACCAGGATGAGATAAATTGTGTAAACCATAGAATATTGATTTTCGCAATTGAACTGGAACATATGGTCTTGGATTATTAGCTTGAGAGACGTCACAAAATATCTTCGTATTTGAGGCAGGAATTGTAATGAGTTGTAAATTCATTGATGTTTCGGATTTTAACAAATCTTGAAGTTCTTGATCGCTTTGTTGAAGTTTTGAAAGTTCTTCAAAATCCAATAATGATAATGATTCTACACGGGAGAGTGTATCTGCAACGATGTTTTCATTACCCTTAATGTACCTCAAATCCGTTGAAAATTGGCCAATAAAGTTTAATTGTCGTAGTTGACGAGGGCTTGCTTTTTCTGGCTTTTGAGAAAAAGCGTAAATTAGTGGCTTGTGATCAGTATAGATTGAAAACGAACGGCCTTCTACGTAGTCCCGAAAATACTTAACAGCTTCATAAATCGCTAATAGTTCTCGGTCGTAAGTACTATAGCGTTGCTGAGTTTTGCTTAGCTTCTTGGTAAAGAAAGATAATGGTTGTAACTCACCATTTATTCGTTGTTCCAAAACAGCACCTAAAGCAAAATCTGATGCATCTACTTTAATAGATAATTCTGCATCACTAACGGGATGAAATAACAACACTGCATTTGATAAGCTTGACTTACATTGCAAAAATGATTTTTCCGCTTCTTTAGTCCAAATAACAGGTCGTTTATCATTTTTCACTACATTCTTGAGAAGTTGGTTTAGTGGGGCTTGTTCTGTCGCTGCATTAGGTAAAAATCTCCTATAAAAGTTTACCATTCCGAGAAAGCGTCGTAAGTCCTTTATAGTCGAAGGCTTAGGGATACTTAAAATTTCATCAACTTTGCTTCGAATGGGTTGCATTCCAGTTGATGATATTCGGAAACCAAGGAAATCGATTTCACTATTACCGAAAGAACATTTACCTTGATTGACGACAATGCCATATTTCTGAAACCTCTCAAAAACAATCTTCAGATGCTCCAAATGTTCAGCAGGCGATTTTGAAAATATAAGGACATCATCAATGTAGACAAATACAAAAGGTAAACCACGTAGTACTTCATCCATTAAACGTTGGAAACTTTGGGCGGCATTTCGCAATCCAAACGGCATTTTGACAAATTCGTATAAACCAAATGGAGTAGCTATAGCAGTTTTTGGTACGTCGTCAGGAAATACAGGTATTTGATAGAACGCGCGCGCCAAATCCAACTTTGAAAATATGCAGCTACCGGCTAAGTTAATGTTGGCATCAGTGATAAAAGGTATTGGATAACGATCAGGTACCGTAATTTTATTTAAAAATCGGTAATCTCCAACACATCTCCACTCACCATTTTTCTTGGAAACCATATGAAGAGGGTTCGACCAATTACTACTTGATGATCTAATAATCCCATGTTCGAGCATATACTCAAAATCTTTTTTGGCAATTTTGAAACGATTTTGATCTAAGCGCCGTGGTTTTGCATGTACGGGTGGTCCAGTCGTTTCAATATGATGATATATTCCATGTTCAGTTTTAATTCCAGGAAGAGTGGAGGCTTGATAGACATCTGGATACTTCATTAACAATTTGTTGTAAACAGATTCATTTTTCACCAAAGTTGTTATGCCTAGTGACGGAGATTTAGAAATTTTCGCTGAAACTTGCAGATCAGTTTTGCCATCAATCAATGCTTTACGCTTAAGATCAGGAAGAAGATGAAAATGTTTTAAAAAATCAGAACCAATAATGGGTTTTGTAACATCTGCTATAATAAAGGTCCAAGAAAAATTTCTGCGTAATCCGAAATCTAAATGCATAATTTTCTGACCGAAAGTACGAATTGAAGAACCATTTGCAGCAAAAATTTTAATACCACAGTCTGACGTTTTTGAAGTCTTGAAGCTGGGAGGAATTACAGACACATCGGCTCCGGTGTCAATTAAAAAATCTCTGTCGGAAAGCTTATCTTTAACAAAAAGGCGACACGAGATACCACTGTAATCTGGAATTGTCGCAACTTCCGAGTGGTCCTCTAGTTTTTTGAGAAAGAGCATGGAGACACGCATTTTGTTGCCTTTTCAGCAAACCGATTATGGTACCAACACCAGTCTCTGCGTCGTGACTTACTTCTGTTACGCGACTTGCTGTTATTACCTGTGTCTGAACGAGCCTGAGAGCGGTTTCTAGAAAAGTTGTTGAACTTCTTTTCTAAAGCTTCAATTTGACGGGATATTTTGGTCAGATCAATATTGCCAGCTGCAGCAGATACTTCATAAAGTTGTGGCGAACGTAGACTCATGATCTTATCTGCTTGCAGAGCTAACGAAGGCAAATCACTTACTTGACTTATTGTTAAAATAGACCGAACATCTTCTGGAAGTTGTTCCAAAAAGAGTGTCTTGAGAACAGCGTCATTTAATTGACCAGAAGCAAGATTTTTCATAATTTGCAGCAAATGCGATGGCTTTTGGTCTCCTAATTCTTGATTTTTCAGCAGTCTGCGGAGTTTTGATTCCTGAGATTTGGAAAATGTTTCCATAAGGCGATTTTTAACGGCAACAAATCTACCATCAGCAGGAGGGGATTCCAAAATATCACAAATGTGAGGAAGAAAATTTGAATCGATATTTGCTACAACATATTGGAATTTGGTCTCATCGCGAGTGATACCAGAAATTGCAAAAATAGCTTCAACCTGCATAAACCATAGTTTTGGATTTTCTTTCCAGAATGGAGGCAGCTTGTGGACACTGGAAGCAGCAACATTACGGGCTTGAGAATTTTCATTCCGACCATCTGCTAATTGATCCGAATTTTCCGAGGGCATTGTTACACTAGTTTTGTATTTGGTTTTTGTATTCAACGATTTAAAACGCGAGGTCACCAATTAATGTGCGAGGTTTATGTATTTTTTAATTGAAACAAAGGCACATTTATAAAAAGTAACAAAACGTATATTTGGTTCGAATGAAGTACAAGAACTGAAAATTATAATTTCAAAATGAAAAAAGTATTATTCTGTCAATTTAAAATTCAAAGAAAAGGTGATGTAAGTTTACAAGTACAAACATTGTAAAGTATGCACCTACAGTTTTATTAGTTGATTGTTTTATTAGTCATTCATTTGTAGAATTTTCCGAATCTTTTTCTCATTATTGGCATGAAATTCATGATCACTAATATTGAAAACTCTGTTTATAAAGTTTGTCGCCGTATTTATCCTTATTCTTCTAGGATGTTTTGAGTTAAAATTAATGATTCTTCCCGAGGACGTAGGTTTTTGATACCAATCTACAAGAAGACGTTTTCCATGTCTCTGTACTACTGCGTCTAGGTATGGCAACTGTTTGTTGGCTTCACATACTATTGTGAATTTGATTTGCTTGTTGAAGTTATTTAAAGCTGCTAATGTATTTTCCACCTGTTCTTTCTTAATAATACAGAAAATATCATCAAGGTATTTCGTTAATAATCTTGGATTTTCCTTTAATGTTTCCATTGTTTCATTGAGAAGTTCTTCCATTACAATGTCCGCTACAATTGGTGAAATCGGCGACCCCATAGGCATTCCCTTTTGCTGTTCATAAACTTTGTCTTTGTATATGAAGTACCTTGAATCTTGAATGCAGAGTGTTAAACTTTCGATAAAAAGGTTCAAGGGAATAAGCAAATAAGCTTTATTTCATTACAATTGGCCAAATTTTCTCGGAATGGTGAAGAATTGTATTTAGCGTTCTTCCTGAAGGCACGTACCGCCAACGTAAGACAAATTTGGAAGAAGATTTTTTCGTCTTGCCACTGATGCCAATTATGTTAATGTACGTGGTCAGGTAACAGAGTTATACGCTAATATATCCATAGAAACCATATTCTATAGGGCAGCTTTAGTCAACGACCCCCCATTTATAGTCTGGCACTAGATAGCAGATGATTTTAATACTGAATAATCTTAAACCCATGACCTACTTTTCAAAATTATTCCCGAGGTGGGCACTAGTGGGCATCATGACTAAAACCTTAGGTAAAATTTAAGTATATGATCGAATTGGCATTACAAAATACACTAAGAAAATATGCAGCTAACTAGAATTCCACAACACGATAAAGCATTATTTTTTAATGAAAATTAAGCTATTACCTCCTTCACAATCTACAATATTTTGCTATACGTATTAGTTTCGCGACATTTTGAATATATTTACTTGCACTTAAAATATAGGTTGTACTCACAACAAAAAATATTAGTCAAATGTTATGTTCCTATTATTGAAGCTATTCTTAAAAAGATCGCGTTAGAGTGAAACAAAAACTAATATATTTTTGAAAAGGTCCATGTCATAGCTGTCAGAATTGCCAGATGTTGTACCAAAATTTTGACAATCATTTTTTTTTTTTATTTTTGGCCAATGGGTGGATCCACTGCGCATCGGCTCAAATTCTTTATATAGAGAGAATTACATAATTTTATGAATAAATATTCCAAATTTTTTTCTTTTTTTTCGAACGTTCCCAACGCCACTCATTCCCACCCCTACCGACCGACCGAGAGGGCGACCTCCCTTTGAACGTAGGGATTGTGTACGCACCATGATTCGGATAATGGTGGATGCTAAGTAATCATTGAATACCAGCTACAGATGAAAGTCAGTATATAAGAGTTGATAGTCTTCTACTAGATCTAATAGGAACATTTAATTTGAAGTCTGAAGGTATATCACCATTTAAAATCTTTAATACAAAAATAGTGTTAATTATTATGCGTCTGCTTTTTAATGTGGGTAATCGAATCAGTTTTAGCCTGCTAGTATATGAGGGAAGAACAAAGTCACTATTCCAATGAAAACTTCTCAAGGCAAAGGGTAGAGACTGTTATTGAACAGATTCCATTTTATCATCATAAATTTAATTTAATATTTGATTCTGTAAGATCCAATTCGTTATAATCAAATAAAAACATTATTTCTCCGCCATAAAGATTGCTTGTTATGACTGACTGACTGCTTATCTGTTGCCACAACAAATTGTTGCTAATAGTCAAACACTTGCCAAACCTCTTTATTTGATTTAAATGTTGGGTATACTGTTTTGGGTCTTATCAAAGAGCAAACTCTTAGCATTTGAAGAGAGTAGCAGGCGTAAATATTTCGCACATCATTGTTCATTTTCAATAAAATTATTGTTTATTTTTCCGCATTTAAGAATAAAGAGATCAATGGTTTTCAGTTTATTGAAAATAGTTGGTCGGCTCGCTATGAGAATTGTGGTGTTTTGCTTAGTTGCGGTAGTGGCAGTATCCACTTTTCATGGCTCGTCATCGTCGCCATCGACACAGAAATCTATAACTGTAGATTTGCCGGGTCAAGGTACAATTTTGGGTGATTATGGAACAACGTCATGGACAAATCAGACATTTATGCGATTTTTGGGTATACCATATGCTGAGTCGCCCAGCAGAGATTTAAGATTTAAGGTAAAATATTTAAATTTTATTTAAGTAGCTGAACCTATGTTCCCAATAAATAATTTTCCTCTAAACATGACCCACAAATGCTGCAAGTAGTTTTAAACCGTTTTCAAAACGTTTACTGTTAAATTCCCATAAATATTGATGTATTACTTCCTCAACATTGTATCTTAAAAAAAATCAGGAGAGATAAACAACGATTCATATTTTGATACATCGGAGTTCGGGTAAAAGTTTAAATGCAATTATTAGAAAATTGAGTAAATATAATTCCCTAATAATTGCATTTAAACTAGTACCCGAACACCGATGAATCAAAAAAATGCCGTTTTTATCTCTTCTCCAAAAATTTGATTTTTTAAGATACTACGTTGAGGAAGTAATCATCACTATTTAGTTTTTGAATCTTTGTCCTAATTTCAGCATGCTGTTAAAAAACTCCCCTGGAGACACATTCTGGATGCCACAACTCATGGACGTCGATGCCCAGTTATAACAACAATTCGAGAACTAAGTGAAACTGAACTTAGTCAGGATTTGGAGGATTGTCTAAACCTCAATGTTTATACGAAAAATGTAATAATTAACGTTAACGCTATGTTTAAATTATTTATGTATTTAAACTTAAACACACCTTCTCGCTTTTTCTTCCTCAGATGACAGCCCAAAAACCTGTCATGTTTTACATTTACGGTGGTGGTTTTTATAACGGTTCAAATATTGATCATCCTCCGAATTATCTGCTCGAAAAAGATATTGTTTTAGTTGTACCCAATTACCGTGTTGGAGCTTTAGGTTGGCTAACGACACGAAGTGAAAATATGCCGGGAAATGCTCCCATTAGTGATTTGTATGTTGCTCTACAATGGGTACAAGATTACGTACATTTGTTTGGTGGCGATCCCAAACAGGTAACAATATTTGGTCAAAGTGCTGGCACCACTATGTCTGGATCGCTATTATTTAGTCCCCGTACTCCATCGGCATATTTTCAACGATCAATACAACAATCGGGTTCGATATTTTCTTCATGGGCCATTACACGCAATCCCTTGGAACAAGCTGAACGTATTTGCCGGGCAGTTGGATGTAAGACATGTGATAATATGGATCTATTGTATGTGTGTTTGCGTAATGTAGCAGTACCGAAGATTTTAGAAGTTACCGAAGAGGTATGTATGTATGTTCTATGTTGAGTTTTATGCCAGCCAATTTAATATTTCGTATCTTTTTAAAATTAGGAGTCGTTTGCTCCAATCATTGGCGATTTTTATGGTATCTTGCCTCGTGAACCTGTAGAACTGATTGCTGAATTAAATAGATCAATACCATTAATGACAGGTTTTACCAAACACGATGGATCCTTTGTACTGGCTTGTAAGTATAAAAAACACCATTTTCATTTATGGAGATGGATTGTGATAATAATTAGAGCTAATGCAAACGTAGTCTAAGGTTATATGACCCTCCAGTAACAAATTCTATTATTACCAACTTATTTAATACTTTTACTACATGAATATAGCTCACTAACATAATCCATATTATAATCATATTACAGCTGTCTATGATGGCGTTAAGGCAGCCATAGGTAATTTCAGTTATATTACCGTGCGACAATTTGCCAATACAATTATGAATATGGCAAAGGATAATACTGGCCTCGCGAATAATTTATTATATAAAATGTTATTCTCCAATGATCTGCTTTACAGTACAGACCACAAAAAAGCTTTACCCGCGTATTTTGATGTAAGCATACCAATTTATCTGAGCAATATTGAAAACCGTACTAATCCCGTTTAAACATTTCAGTTGACAAATATTGTTTCCATGAAATCTCCAGTTATAACTTTAGCAAGTCGCATGTTTGAAAAGGGTCTTGCTCCGGTTTACTTGTATAGTTTCGATTATGATGGTGAAAATACACGCTTTGGCTATGAGTTCGGTAATGATCATTATCCCTTTGAGGGTGGTGTTCACCACTCCAACGATAATATTTACTTGTTTTCAACACACAAACTAAATGAAGCTGATACTGAAGTTGCTAAAAATATGGTCCAACTTTGGACATCGTTTGCCATAAGTGGTAAGCCAAGTCTTAGAGATGATAGCGTGGAAATTCTACCAATGTCAAGTAAGTTTACCTAATTACGTCATAAGATATTTTGGCTATAAGTATTATTGTATTATTCTTTATTTTAGCTGAGGATGGTCCTTACTTCCACATAAATAATGGTGTAACCACTGATAATGATGTCCTGAAAGAGTTGACATCTACAATAGATGATCCAGAAAATTACAAATTAAATAGGCCTAATATTGAATTTTAATAAAGTAATATTACAGCATTGTGTTGCTTATAATTGTAATTTTGTTATTTCTATGCATTTACAGCCAGTTTCTGTATGTCGAAAGAATAATGTGTGCGAATGAAACACGCCCGAACTTTATTTTTCGAAATAATTTTACCTTTGCTTTTGCTTCAAAACAAAAAACAAGTTTGAGAAAAACACAAGAGTTTGCAAGTGTTTCTTTCGCCCACATTCTTCTTCCGACATACAGAAACAGGCTGTTAATCTGTTAATATGAAATATGATTAAAAACAGAATCAAAATGGACAACATCAGTCTAATGCTAAGTTTACATTTACGAAATCCACTCGATTTCAAATCTCATCTGGATTTCATTTGACGTTTAACCTATGGATTTGACAGTTGAATTCGAGTGGATTTCGTAAATGTAAACTAAGCATAAAACGAATTTTACATTTAACGTGTTTTATAAAACATCCATGATTTAAGTTGTCAGTTTCATACAATATCTGTCAAATAAATAACGTAAACTCCCAAAGCAAGTGTAAAATGCCGTTAGAGCTGGGTTATTTGACGTAAAAAATGTCGCTTGCTTTATAGCCATGGTATAATACAGGCAAATTTATATAAGTCCGTGTTTAGACACACTAATTTATCGGGAAAGTAAATTCAGTTTTTAGGCAATAGGCGGTAGCAAAGAGTATTGAGGAGCTCTTTCTTCTCCGCTCTCTCCCAAAAACTCAATTTACTTTCCCGAGAAATTTGTGTGTCTAAACACAGACTAAGGTATATGCATGAATTACAACAACTAATGCCATGTTCATACCACCATGTGAATCACGTTGTTCGCTCTCATAATTACGTACACCAATTAACCCGTTCATACGACATGGTACAAAATTCATAGCAACATGATTCATATTTTCATACTTACTGATTTTAAAGGAAGTTGCAGCCAAAAGACGAGTAAAATTAATTGATATGAACTTAAAAAAATGTTTGTTCTTCTTTCAGATATATATTTAATATTAAATGATATTATTTTCATTCATGTTCTCCATTTCATCTCATAATTTTGGTGTATTCAGTAAATTTTTTAATTTTTCTATTTTCAAAATTAACGAGAGAGACCTGCCAAAATAACTTTTTGATATACAGACTTTCTGGTAGGCATTTTGATTTTTGTTTCTAAATTTGTAGGCGAATTTGAAACGATGGACAAGAGATGCCACTGCAATGAAAGAGAAGACAGCAAATACTGAATATTAAAAAAATTAAAAATTTTATTTAGCTACGGGAATAAAATTTCTTGTCCTTGTTTTCAGTTTTAAGATATACTCATGTACCATGGATATACTGTTAACCCAACCTTTACACCTGCCAGTGACAGTTCGAAAAATTCAATACATACACAATTTTTTACTACCACAATTACATTTTTTGAATTGTCGACTCCAATGGCACTAGATTTTTCATGCCAGCAAAATTTTGATCTGGCTGCCAGTGATATGTCGAAAATGAAAAAAGAGTTGCCGAGACTATTCTTTAATCCATGTACATTTTTGTTTCTTTTAAGAATGCAAAGATTTAATGCATATTTTCAAAAAGATTAGGAAACACAAATAATACGTCTTGGTAGCTGCAATATATTAGTGGTTTGTAAAGACACAATTTTGATGTTTTTCATTCAAATATAGGTTGATATATAATTTCCCCTCTGGGATTATACAATATTGAAAAGGCGGCAATACCAGATTCATTATGTTTATGATTGAAAACAATCATTTTAAAACGAAATAAAATAAAAGGTAATAAAATATGTTGTGAATTGTGTTTTAAATCTAAAATATAATGCAATTTTGCGTGTTAATGCGGCTTAAAATAATTTTGAAATTGAACTTGCACTGGCATGTGTAAACACACAAGAAAACTGCATGCCAGTCGAACACTTTTTCGGCATTTTCGAGTATAATAAACTCCGCAAAAGACGGTCCCAAGCCCGGTTGCAAAAGGAGGAGGGAATTGTCACGAGCCCAGGAGGTGAACTGATTTTGCTCCACAGATCACCTTTGGGACGAGTGACATATATATACACTTTTAAGATCAAGGTAGTGGGAGTTGTGCTGAGGATCTGAATGGCCGACAAGTGTCTAAAGAAGTCTGGTCGCTAGCAATTTCCCCCCGGCGCCAGGGCACGGGTCGAGTTGTACTTATTAGTAGCCTAGTCTGCGCAAGCCGTCACTGCGTACGATGGTCCATCCCCTTACGGCACACTCGTGGGAACAACATATGGAGAAAAATACATTAGAAAATAAAAACAAAACTCCTCGGTTGCAGTCTGGCAACTCTTCCGAGGATGACCTTTTAGCATCCAGCCAGGAGCTGGTAGCTAGCCAACTAAGTGTTGTCGGTTCTGACACACTTCATCAGACAACCACAAAAACAGCAACTCTGACCGTCTCTGAGGATGGTAAAACTACACAAACCAATAAGAAAAGTCCAGCCGACGTTCGAAAGGAACTATACCAGAAGGCAAAATTCATTCTCGGCAAGATCGCCAAGAATGCTGCAAATGGTACGGTCCACGAACGGGATGAGCTGGACAAAATAAAATACACTAAAATCGTCGAGGAATACGAGGAAGCCAAAACCTCTAGAAACGACGATCGCCCAACTTCCTCCAAACGTGAGCGCTCCCGGACTGAGGACAATAAGCCCGCCAAGAGGAAAAAAACACAACGCTACTGCCTCTTCAACAACAAAACGTCCCTTCAATGAAGTCGTTAAGGATGACCTGATGGTTGCCGTGGCTAACGACAAGAAGGGAAAGCTGTCCCCTATCACCACTGCGGAATGGGGCATGGTAGAAACTAAATTGTCAGAACAAGTTATGGAACATGTTTTCACAAACGAAGATTCTCCCGTGCCTCATTTCGACTCAAGCGAGGTTCATCGTGGCTACAGGGTAATCAAATGCATGGACGAGTTCTCAAAGGGATTCTTGGAAAAATGCATGGCTAAGATCAGCGGTGCATGGGAAGACATCAGCCTGCGGTTGATCCCAGCCCAAGAAATCCCAATAAGACCTCGTGCCAGAGTTTGGCTACCCAAGATAGATTGTGACGGCCCGAAACTACTACAAGGTCTGGCGAGGATGAACAAGGATGCTCCAATGGACGACTGGTCCGTAATCGCCACTGAACCCCCGAATAATAACAGCATGAGTTTGGTTCTCTCTATAACAGAGGCCGGAGTGGAGGCACTAGAGAGACTCGGCAACAAACTGTTCTTTGGCGTGAGGGAAGCCAAAGTAAAGATACTAAGATCGCATGGCCCGAACGGAGAAGACGATGCAGATGACATCGACGATGCCGGAAAGCTGCTAGATAATATGCAGCTAGAGGGTCCATCAACATCATCCCCACAATAAGATGATGATCAAGGTCGTGCAGATCAATCTGAAGCACTATAGAGTCGCTTCAGATAACCTGCGGATCCTTCTAGTAGAGGAGGATCTTGACATAGGCATCATCCAAGAACCCTACGTTTACGAAAACGAAGTAAAGGGTCTTAATAGCAGAGGATATAAAACATTATACATGAAGGATAACGGTAAGCCTAGATCATGTCTAATTGTTAAAAATAAAATAAACGCATTTTTATGTCCAGAGTATAGTACAGCGGACTTCACCGTTGCAAAAGTGGAACTGGACAATGGCAAGCAGTTCTTTATTGCCTCATGCTACATGGCCCACTCAAGAGAAGCCCCACCAAGCGAGGTCTGGAGCGCCATTGAGGCCATACATCCACTCAACACCATTATCATTGGCTGCGATGCAAACGCAAGGCATTCCCTATGGGGCAGCACAGAAACGAACGACAGAGGTGAGTCAGTTCTAGACTTCATTAATACTAACAATCTTACCATATGTAATAGAGGTACTAACCCAACTTTTGTATTTCCAAGCTCGGATAACTTTAGTGGGTGGCAGGAGGTCATTGACCTCACACTGGTATCCGATAAACGTCATCTAGAAATAGCTAACTGGATAGTATCCGATAAAAAATCGTTCTCAGATCACAATTGGATACTTTTCAATATATCAGAAAAAGCAACATCAATTAAATGCTTTCGCAACCCGAAAAGAACGAACTGGGAGAAGTTCTATAGGGTTTTGCGGGACATATTACCCAGCATGCCACACAAAAGCGATACTACGGCGGGTATAGATAAAGCTGTATCTATTTTGGAGAAATCTCTAGATACAGCTTTTAAAGTATCATGTCCTAGGACGCGCTCGAAAAAGCACTATCCACCATGGTGGACATCCGAGCTCTCTAAACTGCGTAAACAGTCACGGAAAGCTTTCAACGACAGCTACCAAAGCGGATCCTGGCAGCCATACAAGGATAAGCTAAAGGAGTACAAAAAGGCCATAGCCAGAGCGAAAAAGCAATCATGGATTGAATTTTGCGGAGCACTAGACAGCACCAAAGATACAGCCAGACTAAGCAAAGTTATGGCAAAAGGACACTCGAATCCCACATATATAAAGAGAAACAACGGCACATGGTCTGATAACTCAGCCGAATCTCTTGAAATTCTGCTTACGACGCATTTCCCTGGCTGCTCTGATAGAACCAGCGAAGTGCAATCCAATACTAATACAGACATAAACGATACTGAAGTCAATAAGATAATAAGTCCGAGTAAAGTTACATGGGCTATTAACAGCTTCTCTCCCTACAAATCTCCGGGGCCAGATGGTATCATACCAAAAATGCTGCAAAGTACGGAGACCATAATAAACCCTTGGCTAGTGTACATTTATAGTAGATGTATATCCCTTAACTACGTTGCTGCGAGTTGGAGACAGGTCAAAGTTGTATTCATACCCAAAGCAGGAGAACGTAGTCATGAAAATGCTAAAGACTTCAGACCCATAAGCCTTTCATCATTTCTACTTAAGACGCTCGAAAGACTCATCGACGTGCATATTCGAGAAAAGATGGATAACTCAAACAACATATCTTCCAGTCAACACGCCTACATAAAGGGACGCTCGACAGATACAGCCCTACACGAAGTCGTTAGGACTATCGAAAAATCCTTAGAACATAAACAATACACCTTGGCTGCTTTTCTTGATATAGAAGGTGCCTTCAATAATGTCAGTACAACAGCAATAAAACAAGCTCTAGATAACTTTGGCGTGGAATCATTCATCAGTAGCTGGATAACCACCATGCTGCAAAGTAGAGTTATTACCGCCTCACTAGGAAACAGTACGCTGTCAAAGCACGTAAACAGAGGAACTCCACAGGGAGGAGTTATATCCCCACTGCTTTGGCTCCTTGTCATTAACGAAATCCTTATCAAACTTGACCATATGGGGATTAAGATGGTTGCTTATGCGGACGATGTGGTAATACTCGTCTCTGGTTTGTTCCCATCCGTGATAAGTGACATCATGAACGGGGCCCTGAAATCACTAGATACTTGGGCCACAAGCTGTGGACTGGGTGTGAATCCAGGGAAAACTGAGATGGTACTATTCACCACAAAGACCAAATATTCAACACCTAATCTACCACGACTAAGAGGTCAAGAAATACCCCTATCAGATCACGCCAAGTACCTAGGCGTCATCCTAGACTCAAAGCTATCATGGAAACGTAACATGGAACATCGTGCTCACAAAGCAACCGATGCATACTACACGTGTCGCAAAATGTTTGGGAGCCGTTGGGGCCTTAAACCTAAAATGGTGTTATGGATGTACACCAGTATAATAAGACCAATTCTCACATATGGAGCACTAGTATGGTGGCCAGCAGTGGAAAAGAAAACTACGCAGAAAAAACTATATAGCATACAAAGATCAGCATGCATCGGGGTGACGGGGGCAATTCGGACTTGTCCGGCTGAAGCCCTCAATGTTATGATGCACATTCTGCCAATAGACATACACATCAAAGCAACTGCAACATGTAATGCGGCAAGGCTGCGGGCTCTAGGAATTTGGA
Source organism: Musca autumnalis (assembly GCF_047663935.1). Classification (NCBI taxonomy): domain Eukaryota; kingdom Metazoa; phylum Arthropoda; class Insecta; order Diptera; family Muscidae; genus Musca; species Musca autumnalis. Next base: position 183,524,565 of record NW_027411977.1, read on the forward strand.
GCGATAGAGCCTACGGACATGCGTGCGTACTTCACAAACTACCAAAAGAAATAGCAACTACTGCTGATTACTGCGCTCCTACAATGACTTTTGATCAGCCTTTTGAAGTCAAATTTCCAAGCACGAAAGAATGGAATAATGGATCACCAATGACAGGTCATGACATCAATGTATACACAGATGGTTCCAAGATGAAATGTGGAGTCGGTTCTGGTGTCTTCTCATATGATGCAAATATATCTACATCCATAAAGCTACCTGACGACTGCAGTGTTTTTCAGGCGGAGATACTGGCCATAAAGGAAGCTTGTTTTATTCTCTTACAACTCCACACACCAAACTCGATAGGAATTTTTGTCGACAGTCAAGCGGCACTCCTTGCAATAAAATTAAACTCTGCCACATCGAAGCTAGTGAAAGATTGTAAAGAAGAACTTGCTAAACTAGGGCGTCTGTCAAAAGTAACTCTCACCTGGATCCCAGGCCATAAGGGACTGGATGGGAACGAAAAAGCGGACGAACTAGCCAGAGCAGGATCCGCCTCTAACGAACTCCCAAAGGCGTCAGTCGCAACACCAATGGGAGTAGTTAAAGGGGATATCTTCAAATACTATCTATCATTGGCTGAGAGTAGATGGGACAAAACGTAAACATGCCGAATATCAAAATCTACATGGCCTCAATACAACGCCAAACGCACAAAGTTCCTAATCAGCCAAAATCGACGGAACTTGGCAAGACTTATTGCAGTGTTAACCGGTCACTGGGCTATCGGTAACCACGCAATGCGCTTAAATATACCACACAACGACCACTGTCGCAGCTGCGGAGATGAAGAAGAGGAGGAAACTGTTGAGCACCTCCTCTGTTCCTGCCCTGCACTAATGCAACGACGACTTAAAGCTATAGGACAGCCGTTCCTTCATAATATCGCCGAGATAGCCGAAGTAGGTCCGGGAGACCTTCTACGATTTCTCAACTCATCAGGCTGGATTTAACTATAAATTTAATACTACGAAATAACAATCCTTGAACGAGTGGTGTGGTTTTCAAAACGGTATTCCTTACATACTAATTGAGGCTATAAAGTGTAGCCACCACGTAAACCAACCAACCAATAATACATGTACTCAATTGGCACCAATTCACTGGCTTGTGTAACGGAAGTGTAAAGCAGTTTTTTGTTGGAACAATTCACCAATACATCTACCTTTATAATTGTATAATGTCAACAACAGTAAAAAATGACAGAATAGGCTATAACAAGAAAAAAATGTAATCAGCTGTTAGCTGTGGCCTACCTTATACGTTATCGTACCATGTTTAAGCTTTTTGCCGTGTGTTAACATTTTTATGAAGATTTATATGGCGTATACGCAATTGAATTAATGCTAAGTTTACATTTACGAAATCCACTCGATTTCAACTGTCAATTCCATAGCTCAAACGTCAAATGAAATCTCATCTGGATTTCATTTGACGTTTAACCTTTGGATTTGACAGTTGAAATCGAGTGGATTTCGTAAATATAAACCAAGCATAACATTTGAAAGCCAGTGTTTTATTATTAAATGCGGTTTTATTAAATCCGTTTAAATGTAAACGTACTATAATTTACGAATAAACATCAAAACGGAGATAAAAGTGCCCGTATTTGCTGCGAGTGTGTAAATACGAAGGTGGAGAGAATCGCATAGAACAGCCGACTTCCGTATTGTCAGTGTAAAGGTAGAATTAGACGTGACATAGCCATAACGCCATAACCATAGAAAACCAAAACCCAATTGGTTTCTTGTGGTTATGGCTATGGCATTATGTTAAGTTACTACTAATTGAATACATTGATTTCCATAGCTTTGGTTCAATCAGCTGATCGATATGGCCTTATGGCGTTATGGCTATGTCACGTCTAATTCTACCTTAACGTGACGTACATACGTAGTGCAACAACACAATACCGGCTACCACCCAATACACTGCAGACATACTGAACAGCCATTCAATAGGCAGCGCCACTACGTTACATTTGTCTACCTGTTGGGTATTAACATGTAACGCAACGGAGAATTCAATTCCAGTGTAATTTCGCCGACGCACACTGCGAATAATTATCATTCACTCTGTACTCCAGCATACTAAAGTATTCCAGAATTGCTTGAGAAGGGCGAGCTTACTACTGCAGGGGGTTAGCTACACGGGTTGGAACAAAAGACTGTTCTAAATCCGCCAACTTACACTTCGGTGCTAAAGTGTTGGGAATACTTTTTGAGGGCTACCCATTAAGTTGTGGTGGCTGTGGTCAGTAGTTCCACAGGGCCTTCGGGTCAGCTGATCCACTGGGCCTTCGGGTCAGCAGTTCCACAGGGCCTTCGGGTCAGCTGTTCCACTGGGCCTTCCGGTCAACTGTTCCGTGGTTAGAAACCAGTAGCGTATGGTAGAAATCGTCTTCCCGAACATCTGTAGCCGAACACCGAATTCATTGTTTTCCCGATCATCTGCAGGCGAACACCGAATTCATTGTTTTCCCGATCATCTGCAGCCGAACACCGAATTCATCGTCTTCCCGATCATCTGCAGCCGAACACCGAATTCATTGTCTTCCCGATCATCTGAGCCGAATACCGAATTCATTGTCTTCCCGATCATCTGCAGCCGAATACCGAATTCATCGTCTTCCCGATCATCTACAGCCGAACACAGAATACATCGTATTCCCGAGCATTCTGACCCGAACACAAACAACCCCGTTTCCCTCGTAGAAGAAGCCGGTAACTCAACACGAGCTCCTCAGCTGACAAATCCCAGCGAGTCTGCATAATCTTACGCCAACTATTAATCTAAATATATACCCATTGAATTCACTCTTATCGCATTTAAACACAAGTAGATTGTAAATTAGTATTTATTCAATAAATCCCCGATTTAGCCCCCAGGAAAGGGAGAATACTAGTCTTCTCATTTCGTAAAGTTTAGTGGGTCCTTATGGAGACCCTGGACGCGACTGAACTTACCCCAGCCGACAATAAAACCACGTTACCACGGTTGGCCGACTTCCGTATTGTCAGTTGCTTTGTATTCGTGCATGAAACTAGGGGTTCTTAAATCGAGTTCCATACTAGAGTAATTTTATGAAATTGCAGTAGTGGGGAAATCGATTTAAGAATCCCTAGTTTCATGCACGAATACAAAGCAACTGACAATACTCTCATACCTCGATTTGCGTTAATAATTGGTTCCGACACAAAGCGAAACAACGCAAGTCGCAACACATGTTTCTACATAATAACTTGAATAACTTTTTCACAAAAATATTAGTTATTAATAACGCAAATCGAATCAGTAGCGCAAATCGAAGAAATCTATTATATTTTTTCTAAACGCAAATCGAAACAACGCAAATCGATGTAGTCCCGGTCCACACTAGCGTGAATTTCATTAACAAATTTCATGAAATTAGGCGTTCTTAAATCGAATTCCCCACTACAGCAATTTTATGATTTTACTCTACTATGGAAGTCGATCTAGAGACGCGTAATTTCATGAAATTTCTTCAGTGAAATCACTATAGTGTGGACAAAAAAGTTGCTTTTTTGTAGTAATTCGCTGATGCATCTACCTAAGTAATTGTACCATGGTCAGTTGCATGTGCATGGTACAAACACACAGGTAGCCGCATCGGCAATTGTTGGCAACATAAGATGTCAAAATTTGACATCAATTCAATGCAGTTGACACATTATGTTACCATCAGCTGGCATGATAATGCTACCTGTATTATTGTACCATGTGCATGTGTAAACAGGGGTTAGTCAGTAGCATGGTACAATAATACAGGTAGCATTATCATGCCAGCTGATGGTAACATAATGTGTCAACTGCATTGAATTGATGTCAAATTTTGACATCTTATGTTGCCAACAAATGCCGATGCGGCTACCTGTGTATTTGTACCATGGTCAGTAGCGATTTGTGGTGGTTTTTAACACAACTTTTCTGTAGCGATTTTTACCTCGGAACAGTTGACATCCCTGCCTGTCAGTTGCAGTTTAGTTCTTGCATCGAAAATCACCCACAGCACGTCAGAAATAGAATAATAAAATACAAAGTATTTCAAATTTATATCGAATTTTGATAATAAATCACAGTTCTTGACTAGACAACAAAAGCAACAAATGTTTATTGTTTCATTTTAATTTGGAAAACATGTTATATAAAGCGATATTAACGCTATTATTTACCGGCATAATAATATGTGAAGCAACAGTACAACAGCAACACCATCTAAAGGAAGAGAGACGGCATTCCCAACGACAAATAAGAGCTGTTTTGGAAAATGCCAACTCAGCTATAAGGGATCACACCCTTATTGACAATCGTGACTGTGAAGATCTGAAAACGTTGTGCACGCACATTAAATCGACTGATAACCTTTCGATCTTAGAATGCGTAGCCACATTTACATCTAGTCAACTGGAGGGCCTATCCGATAAGTGTCAAGATGCTGTATGGCATGAAACTAAAGAATTGCTTAACAACAAATGGATAGAAGATAATCTGCTGCAGAAGATGTGCATGAAGGAAAGGGATAAGGTGGAATCATGTATTAATGCTGTTGATATGTGGTCCTGTATTAAGGATCGGGCCCAGCTAATGGAACATGGCAATAAATGTCGTTCGTTCATAAAGAGGGTTAGTGCCATGTTATTTCCGGATTATGAAAATTTGGGAGATTTCTTCAATAGTTGTTCCATGGAACTGCAACAGTTGGAATGTGGTCGTTTGAATATTGAACATAGAGCCATATCACAACTTGAGACTGCCGAGTGCCTGCTACAGACAGGTGCTGATGTTCTGGGTCAACCATGTAAGGCGGCGGTTGCCCGCATTGAACAACAAAACGAGGATTTGAGATTCTTTGACATTTGCTCGGAAGACCTCAAGCATTTGTGTCCCGATGAAGTCCCTCGGACACCTGGAGCATTTAAATGTTTGGTTAAAAATAAAAGTAATCCAGGCATGACTACACGATGTGCCGATCAAATTAGCCAAAGAGATCGTGAAATTGCTAAGGACTATCGAGTTTCGCATGGTTTGGCTAAGGCATGTAAAGATGATATTAAGCAGCATCATTGCCGGCGTGGTGTCTCCGAAGACAAGCAAGTGCGTTTGGCTCAAATTTTGCTTTGTCTAGAAACGGTGGAGAAGAATGGTACAAAAATTTCACCTGAATGTCGCCTTGAAATTGATGATCATAGGCGCATGTTGATGTCCGATGGTCAGTTGTCGCCAGAAATTTTAAGTGATTGTGCAGATGATATACCAAAATTCTGTGCAAATGTAGATAAATTGTCAAACATTGGAATGGGTCAAGGAACGGGAGGTGAAATTATTCACTGTCTAATGGAACATGCTCGTAAACGGCGGAAAGATAGACGCATCACATCACAGTGTCAAAGATCCCTGGAGACACTAATCAAGATTTCAGATGTGGGTGAAGATTGGCGTGTGGATCCTGTGCTGCGACGTAATTGCAAACCCGTGGTAGATGTGGCTTGTCGCGACACTGATGGCGGTAATGCCCGGGTTATGTCATGCCTAATGGAACAACTGGGAACACCGGCTATGACACCAGATTGTGAACATTCTTTGTTGCTAATACAATATTTTGTAGCTAGAGATTTCAAATTGGATCCACAATTGTATAAACATTGCCACGATGATGCCATAAAATATTGTCATGCCAAAAAACAATGGGATGATGTGACAGATATACAAATGGATCCCGAGCGAGGACCACTAATATTACCCTGTCTGCATCGTATGGCATACAGTGACGATGAAGAGAATGCGTTGCGTCCGGCTTGTTTTAAAGAAGTTAAACGTGTTATGCGACAACGCGCCGTTTCGGTCGATTTAATACCGGAGGTAGAGGACGCCTGTATTGATGATCTATCGTACTATTGTTTTGATCATACGGAAAAGGGTGCAGAAATGGATTGCTTACAAAATAATTTGGAAAAATTACAAAAATCCTGTAAGGTAAGTTGTTGATTTTTTTTACAAGCGATCTTGTTATACAGAAAGGGGATTGTTTACATGTGATAAAGAAGAAATTACAAACGTTTAGAAGGTTGATTGAGTAGATCAGATTTTTGCCTTTAAAATAATTCTTATCATCAATTTTATTGCCAACTATGCTAAAATTGTTTCAAAGGTTTTATATTGGACCACAGACGACTAAAATACTTGTTTGCACACATGCACATACATACATATATACTATGTACTTTGGTATGCTTTATTAATTTCTCGTTTTACACTAATACCTCGATTTGCGTTGCCTCGATTTGCGTTGTTTCGATTTGCGTTAACAAACAAATTACAGATTTTGTTTCGATTTGCGTTACAGATTCGATTTGCGTTATATAACAAATAATATATTTGGCTTTGACTATCGTGAAGAGGACATTCATGGGTTCTTAACGTCACACGATAAAACAATTAGAAAATATTTTTTTATTTTACATTGCCTCGGAACACGCATTAGAGGGACAATCACTAGCGTCCAGGGACGTACGCAGGGGGGGGGGAGGGCACTGGGGGCCCGGGCCCCCCCCCCCCCCCCGAAATGTTTTGGTCGACTAAAATTTTTTGAGCAACTTTAAGAAATTATTACTTTTTTTCACTAAAATAATTTTTTAATTTTGGAATTTTCAAATGAAAACTTAGATTGTTCTGCATGCCATGTACTAAAAATTTACTTTATGAACAAGTTGTCTAAGAAATATATAAAAATTTTTGTTTGAATACTCTTTTTGAGAAAACTTCCAGTGAAATCTGTATTACTTCTTTTTCTCATGTAATTTCATTATCAAATAATAAAGGGTCGAGGAATTCTATAATAAATATAAAGGTCTTGAGGCTTTAAACCCATTCTGTATTAAAAAAAATACGTGTTTAGTATTGTGCGGATTGAAAGTGCATGAAATGACATGTTTACTGGACGAAATGTATGATATATCAAATGTTTTCCGTGGAGCATATCTCTAAAACCAATAACAAAATTGTTTTACTGCCTTAATTTTTTATTATTTATTTTATGGAGAAAAATGTATTGTTGTGCGTCATAAAGTGCTAATGTCTGCTTAAGTAGCATACCCACCTGCATTTTTCCTATCATTAACAAAGTTGTAGCTGAAAACAACCGCAAACAAAATTAATGCTCAATCATTGGTTAAATGGTATTAAAATCTGCTGTAATTTCGGGCTTTAGGCTAACGATAAAAATGTACCTCATCGAAATAATGGCCTTTGAATTCTCATATGTTTCGACAAAATCCGCTTCAAATAATTTGGTGTCGATTTAGCCCAATTCTTCCGTCTGTCTGGCTCAAGCGCATGATAACTCTCGAACGGATCAACCAAACTTTAAGTCATATCGGTCCACTCCTTTTTTCTCACAAGTCTACCTTTGTCGAAGGTCCAAATCGATTTCTTCGAGACATAGATTAAGTTCGAATATGGATTATATCGCTTCACTCCTTCCGTTACCTCCCATACAAAATTTCAATATCCGATTTCACCGAAACTTTGAACATCCTAAAATTACTTCAGGACGTACATATGTATATCAAGTACCAAGAGAGTCTATATGGGACAACATCTTCGGATACTTCCTTCACAAAATTTCAAAATAAGTGCAATTAAGGGCAGTTTGAGAATACATTGTACATGTTTGCCAATGCTACTCCTTGCGGTCTTGTTTACAGCGATATTCTATTTTTCGTGGGTTAGTCGATAACGGTTCAAAAGCTCTAAACCTTACCATGACCAACTAAAATGACGGATTGACAAAAGTTAGGTCCACTTCCAAAATGGACCATTCTTGCAGGTATCTTCTCCACAAAAGTGCAAAACTTTTGCGCTCTTATCGAAGTCAAATTTATGATCACAACATAAACATTTATTCGCAACGCTCACAATCGTGAAGTTTTATACCCAAATGTTTCGATATTTTTGTCGGAAAGTGTATACGTCCTAAAAAGACAACGAAATTCTGAAACTCCCTGACTACACAATTTTTAGGACAGAGATATTGGTTATGAAGCCCGTATTCGATCTGTCTATAGATTAAAGTCTATACTTTTAAGACTGATTCTTTTTTACTTGAAGTGCATAGTCTTTGATCATAGTCCTTGGAATGTTTTAAATGTCATCGAGTTCATAAACATCTAATCGTATAATTAAGGTAGAAATAAGGCGGAACAACCATTGGGATATCAGATGGAGTTTTTCCGACTTAACCTAATTTGTCAGAACTTAGCCAAAATTTTGCCGAGCCTGAATGTGGGTTTCGTAGTCTCAAACAGTACTGCGTACAGAATCCGGAGCATATGAATCGTAGTTGGTATCGCACGACTCCTGATAAAAATGTTTTCTGTTCTAAATGCCTATTCCAGAACCTTCAATAATCTACAAATTTTTACTACTCTTTACTACTATATCTTCTGGTAAAATAGTAAAGTTTTCGTGTTTTTATGACATAAAAGAATATTATTTTCTGGCAACGTTTGATTGGAAATGTTCGCTACAAAATCTAATCTGCACTCGGGGATCCGAGTTATTTATTCCAATTAATTAATGGTATATAAATAACATTAATAGCTTTTTTAGATAGATCTTCTTATCAGCATCAGTCCTCAAGGTAAAATGTGTCCAATTGATAGTTTAATAAGGCAAAAATAACACAAAACTTTTTTAAAGGGACTATGTACTTTGAAGAATAAGAAATATTGTAAATCTTTGAAATAGAAGCGAAAATGCCAATTAAGAGCTACTGTGGTTAAAAATTCTGGGATACACCAAAACGTAAACCTACATGTGTAATATTTATTTGAAAGATTTTTTAGTTATTGCGTCAATTCTGTTGGAGAATTTGGTTAAAAACTTTCAGGCGGAACTTTTGTATGGGGACTATACTAAACGTATTATAATGCATTATGCTGCATTTTACTCTGTTTCAAATTTCAAATTTATATCTATAATATTGTAAACTCTCTCTATTGAAATTATATAATTTGTGTCAATATTTCATATAAAATAAACTAAAAACCCTTTAAAATAGCTTTATGTAACGCTACACGACATTTTTTAATTTCATGATTTTTGGTCAAGTACATTCGCTTGAATTTTTAGTGCAAAATTTACTCTTCTAAAAACAATTTTGAAACCAATTAACAAATTCTTCACACAAACACGTGGAACCATATGTTTCGATTTGCGTTGTTTCGCATTGCGTTGAAGTTTGTCGGAACCAATTATTAACGCAAATCGAGGTATGAGTGTATATGTAGTATGGAAATGTGTATGGATGTGCATAATATTCTATTAGGGTAACCCTAGTACTACCACATAAAATGCAACAATCTGGCAGCATCATAGCAGTGTTGCATGCATCAGTAGTTTTAATTTATTATCTCTCTCCACTCATTGTCAGTACACAGTCAGTTAGTTACTTCGCAACCACCAATTAATAGACATCTCATCTGTACATATTTTGTCATATTTCATTGTTCTTCATAATTAATACTTTATTTCAACTCATAAAACAACCTAAAGTTTTATTCAATAAATGAATTGATTGTTATGTTTAAACATCGTCTTTCATTCAATCGACCACCTCCGTAAGAACATAACAATTTGGCGACGAGGATTTTGGAACAAAGATGTATCATTCTCGCTAACAATTTGGCGACGAGGATTTTGGAACAAATATAAGTTTCAACAAGGCTGCGTAATAAGATCAAGACATCGCACACAATAAAAGTTGTGGCAGGAAGATTTTCAAGGAAAACATAAAAACGCACAGGCGCAAGTTCATCAGGAATATTCTAACAAGAATTTTCAAGAAATCTTCAGCGATCAACGCTCACACAAACAACAGTTTGCAGTCTCACATATACAGAAATTTTTTCAGCTCAACACACACACCACTACAACGTTGGGAATTTCATCATTTTTGCAGCGCACACATACAGACATACAACGGCAGCGTCTCTAACAAAATTGTAACGGCTGATAACACACAGACACTAGAACAATCTAGACATGTCGGAACAAGCGAATATTTTACAAATACTTGCGAATCAACAGGATTTGCTCAACAAACTCACACAAATCATCGCTGGACAACAAGGTGCAAACACAGTTTCATCATCAATTCCAGGTGAATCATCAGTGGCAAAAGCCCACCTCATGGAATCTTTAGCTAATTCCATGACGGATTTTCACTATGAGCCTGACAGTGGTTTATTATTTGAATCGTGGTACAATCGTTTCAAACACATCTTCGAAAGGGAAGCAAGTGCACTGGACGATGCAGACAAAGTAGGACTTTTGTGGAGAAAAATGTCCAATCACATTCATGAACGATTCAAGAATTTCGTGTTACCAAAACAACCTCAAGAACTTTCATTGGCAGACACAATCAAACATCTTACAAGACTATTTGGCAGAACAGAAACACAAGTAAGTCTACGATACAAGTGTCTCCAAATCACAAAGATGGAAAATGAAGATTTTAAAGAATACGCCAGTCGTGTCAATCTTCAGTGTGAACTTTTTAAACTGGATGACTTAACTACAGACCAGTTCAAGTGTTTAATTTTCATACTTGGTCTTAAATCATCACAAGACAGTGACATCAGAATCCGTTTATTAAGGCATCTTAATGAAAGTAAGGAAGTAGTCAACCTAGAAAAGCTAGTTGATGAAACACAAAGCATTTTGGATTTGAAAAGTGACACAGCACTAATTGAGGGAAGCCAAAAACAGTGCAACAAAATTGGTAAGCCTCAACAAAAACAAAAGATACCAAAAACAGCATGTTGGTATTGTGGAGATATGCATTATGCAAAACATTGCCCCTACTCCAAGCACAAGTGTACCAAGTGTCAACAGATTGGTCACAAAGATGGTTTTTGCAACAGCATGCACAGGCAGAGAAAATCAAAACACAACAACAACAAACCTCAACAGAGCAAAACCAATCACGACCAAAATTCTAAGAAGAACAGTGTGACTCATCAGAATTTCAACAAGAATAAATCAAAATTCAATACAAAAACTATATTGTCAACAAAGCAAGTACACTTCAAGGAATTAAGAAAATATGTCACAGTGAGTATTAATTCAAAACAAGTGAAATTACAAGTGGATACAGCCTCCGACATAAGCATAATTTCTGAGTCAACTTGGAAACGCATAGGAAAACCTGAAACAACCCCAACAACAGAGACCGCCAATGCTGCAAATGCTGAGGAGATGAAATTTCTAGCTAAATGTTCAACAGAAGTCTCAATAGGAGATAAATGTGAAATAGTGGAATGCTATATTTCAGACGTGGAATCACTAAATGTAATGGGCATAGATTGGATTGAGAAATTTAATCTTTGGAACATTCCAATTACAGCATGGTGTCATCAAATAAATTTCAACGATGAAATATCAAAAATAAAATCATCATTCAAAGAAGTTTTTGACAACAGTTCAATGGGTTTATGTACCAAAACAAAAGTAAACATCAAGGTACTTCCAAACTCAAAAGAAGTTTTTATACCAAAAAGACCAGTTCCATACGCAGCACGCAGTGAAATAGAAACCGAACTGCAACGTCTTGAAAATTTAGGTATAATAACTCCAGTGGACACATCAAAGTGGGCAGCACCTATAGTCGTAAGTAAACGCAATGGAAAAGTAAGAATTTGCGGAGACTATTCAACAGGTCTAAACAATGCCATAGAACCTAATCAATATCCGTTGCCTACACCAGAAGAGATTTTTGCAGAATGTCACAACTGCACAGTTTTTACCCATTTGGATCTATCAGACGCCTACCTACAAACAGAAGTAGATGACGACAGTAAGGAGTTGTTAACAGTCAACACCCACAAGGGATTGTTCAAATTCAACAGATTACCCCCAGGAGTGAAATGTGCACCAGGTGCATTTCAACGAATAATGGATCAACTATGCACAGGTATAGATGGCGTTAAGGCATATATCGATGATATTATGATTGCCAGTCCAGACATTGAACAGCATAAGCAATCCTTACAAACATTACTGCAACGTATTCAAGAATTCGGATTTCGTCTAAAATTTGAAAAATGTGCGTTCTTTCAAAGCTCAATTATTTATTTGGGACAAATAATTGATAAAACAGGAATACGTCCAGATCCAGAAAAAATCAAAGCAGTTCAACAGCTCAAAGTGCCTGAAAATATATCCGAGGTAAGATCTTTATTAGGTTCAATTAATCATTATGGAAAATATGTTCCTAATATGAGATATCTGAGAAAGCCTCTTGATGATCTTTTAAAGAAGGAAGCTCATTTCAAATGGACAACCGAGTGCCAGGCAGCACTAGATAAATTCAAAAGTATTCTTTCATCAGATCTCTTGCTCACACACTATGATCCAAACTTACCAGTCCATATAGCAGCTGACGCATCAAGTCATGGTATTGGTGCTGTTATATATCATACATTTCCAAATGGAAGTATGAAAGCAATTCATCATATTTCAAGGTCATTGACTCCTGCAGAGAGAAATTATAGTCAAATTGAAAAGGAAGGTCTCGCTTTAATTTTTGCAGTACAAAAATTTCACCGTATGATACTTGGTCGAAAATTCACACTTCATACAGACCATAAACCATTATTAGCCATATTTGGGTCTAAAAAAGGCATACCTGTTTATACAGCGAATAGACTTCAAAGATGGGCGCTAATTCTACTTGGTTATGATTTTGACATCAAGTATACGAACACTCAAGACTTCGGACATGCCGATGTTCTCTCAAGGCTTATAAAATCTCATGAGAAGCCTTCAGATGATTTCATAATAGCATCAATCAACTTTGAGCAGGACATACAAAAAGATTTAAATGAATCAATATCAAAATTTCCAGTAACAAATGCTATGATTGCAGAAGAAACAAAATCTGATACAATTTTTCAGAAAATTTTATCATACATGGAAAAAGGATGGCCTGAAAAACAAAATCAAGTGGACCAACAAGTAGCACCTTATTTCAAACATAAGGATGAATTATCACAGGTTGACGGATGTCTACTTTTAAATTCAAGAATAATCATTCCACAAAAATTCAGGAAGAAAATTTTAACACAACTTCATCGTGGACATTTCGCAATTGAAAAATGCAAAACGCTCGCAAGGAGTTATGTCTATTGGCCCAACATAGACAAAGATATTGAAGACTACGTCAAAAGATGTCAAAATTGTCAATTAGTATGTAAAAATCCAGTCAAGACAGACTTATCATCATGGCCATTAACAACAAGACCGCTAGAACGAGTTCACATCGACTACGCTGGTCCAATTAAAGGATTTTACTATCTCTTAATAGTGGATGCATACTCAAAGTATCCAGTCATTTATCAAACATCGTCAATCACAGCTACGTCTACAATCAAATTAATGAACGAATACGTTTCACAATTCGGAAACCCGGAGCAGCTCGTGTCAGACAACGGAACACAGTTCTGTTCTAACAATTTTGAGCAATGGTGCAAGGAAAGAGCCATTCAACATACACGCACAGTTCGTTTTCATCCCAGCTCAAACGGACAAGCCGAAAGGTTTGTTGACACTTTCAAAAGATCACTCAAAAAAATGGAAGGGGAAGGAACGATACCGGAAATACTTTGCAAGTTTCAAGAAGTATACAGATCTATGCCAAATGTAAATTCACCAAATGGTTCATCACCTGCAGAAGCATTTCTAGGACGCAAAATGAGAACCATATTCGACGCTCTTAGAAAGCCTTCAACATCAGCTCTGGAAAGAAACGAGAAAATGGAAAATCAGTATAATGCCAAACACGGAACTAAGCCTAAATCGTTCAAGCCAGGAGATTTAGTATATGCAAAAGAGTTCCGTCACAACAAATCAGAATGGGTTCCTGGAGAAATAATCAACAGAACAGGTACAGTCACTTACGACACAGCAATATGGGTCGGAAGTCGCAAAAAGTTAATCAAGGCTCATGCAGATCAACTTCGAACAAGATTAGCAGATGAGGTTCCTCCATCATCAGACAACGCATTACCTCTTGATATATTACTTCAAGACTTCAACATTCAATTGCCTCCTACGGATTATACAGCATCACAACAGTCAAGTGAAGATTTCATTACTCCACCAAGTTCACCCATCATCAACTATCAACCAAGAAGGATCACACAGAGAAGACAGCCAGTTGAAGTAATATCCAGAAGCCCGGTTCAAACTTAAAAGGGGAGATATTAGGGTAACCCTAGTACTACCACATAAAATGCAACAATCTGGCAGCATCATAGCAGTGTTGCATGCATCAGTAGTTTTAATTTATTATCTCTCTCCACTCATTGTCAGTACACAGTCAGTTAGTTACTTCGCAACCACCAATTAATAGACATCTCATCTGTACATATTTTGTCATATTTCATTGTTCTTCATAATTAATACTTTATTTCAACTCATAAAACAACCTAAAGTTTTATTCAATAAATGAATTGATTGTTATGTTTAAACATCGTCTTTCATTCAATCGACCACCTCCGTAAGAACATAACATATTCATTTTAATAGGTTTAATAGATTTTTTAAATACTTTTGAATTTTAATATATTAAGGGGTTACCCCTAGCTGGGCAGGAAAAAAATCTTTTTTCATGAATTTTTTCAAAGAAACTATCAATATTTTTATGTAGATATTTTTTGTACCTGGAAGAGCACATCTTGAACTATTTCTGGAATTTTTGTTGTTGAAAAACATTGCTTAGTCTTGTGGGAAATGGCGACCTGCGAAACCCTTTTTTATAAAAGCGTTTTGCGGTGCCAACGATAGCTCGAAAACGAATGGACCGATCTTCGTATATTTTTGTGGACGATTTAAGAACCTAATAATCTTAAGCGAAACAGAACTTTAAAAAATCGATTTAAAAAAAATTGTGAGCTGCCAAAGTCAACATTTCTAATTTTAACCAAAAAGTTGACAGATTTTTGTCCAAAATTCGGGCAAAAAATTTTTAATTATGTATATAATAAGCTCACGAAACTATATGAAGATCGGTTGATTCGTTTTCGAACTATCGTTGGCACCGACATCAAAAATGCCATTCGAGAAACACACGTTTCAAGTTTCCACGCTACATACAAACCACAATAAATTGTTCCCTTCCAATGCTCATATCTCAGGCAATTTTGCTCCGATCGTGTTGAAATTTTTTTGCGGCATACTCTAAACTACCTGTACTTCAAAATAAGCCAATAATATTTTTTCGAATTTTTGAAAGTGACAAGTAGAGGTAACCCCTTAAAACTGTCGAATTATTCATGTTATTGTAGCGGCGGTATAGAAACTGGATTGACAGTCGAAACACTATGGTTTCGGGTCAATCCGCTACGAAAGTACCCGCGGCCGTGGGATTGCCGAATTATTCATAACTTCAAATGTTGTTGTTGTAACAACACAAATATATTCGTGCATAATTTCTGCATTCAAACCGATCCGAGAAAATTCTACATATCAGATTTTAGAAACCAAAACTGAGTACCGTTTCAATAAGCGTTTTTTTTTTCTCTTTTTCCAGGATGCTGTTACATCATATACCGTGGAGGAAGCAGCCCACGTTGAGCTAAATCCCGTAATTATGTCTGTATGCACAGAGGCTATGAAAACGCATTGTGATCATATATTAAAAAGTGGCAAAAAAGATCGTGGTGACATGATGGACTGCTTAATTTCGCACAAAAATGATGCCGATCTTAGGCAAGATCTCAAATGTCGTGCAGCTATAGAACATTTTCAAATTATTTCGCTGAAAAATTATCATTTTACATATAAATTTAAAGAAGCATGCCGTCCCCACGTTGTTCGTTTTTGTTCAGGAAGTACCACCAAAAATGATGTTGTCGCCTGCTTAAGTGAGGTGATGCGTAACGATACGATACGTGGTCAACGACCACGCATACCCAAAGAATGTCGTCAACAAGTCAAAGCCCAACTATATCAGCAACGAGAATCTCTGGAATTAGATCCAAAATTGGCGAAAGCTTGCAAAAAAGAAATGGAACAATTTTGTTCGGACAAAAAGGGCCCGGGACAGGTGAATAATAAGAATCCAAGTTAATGTTAATTCATGACCATTCACAACGTCCTTTCACAAATCATATCATTATTTTCCTAAGGAGGTTTTAACAAACTGTTTAACATTTATTTTCTTATCTGTATTTATCTTTCACAGGCTTTGGAATGTTTGACAATAAATACTCCCAGATTGGGTAGCGATTGTCATCATGCCATTTTCCTGGTCAAAAAGTCAGAACTTGGTGACAGTGAGACCGACTTCACCTTGGTAAATACTTGCAAAGAAATGACCTATAAATATTGTTCCAAAGAAGATCCAATGCATTTACTCGACTGTTTGAAAGTCTACAAAGATGATCCCTCATTTGATCCCCGTTGTCATTTGGTGGTTGTAAATCGCATGATTGAACAGAACACAGATTTTCGATTTAATCCTTCGTTACAACAGCACTGTGGTAAAAATATAGATCGTTATTGTTCTGACATAGTTGCCAATGCCCAGCCCAATGAAGAATTAAATGGAAAGGTAAATAATTAGATAATGTCGAAATTTAAGTGATTTTTTTATCACCTTTTATTTTATTTGTTTCCAGGTTGTTCAATGTCTCAAAGACAAATTTCGCCGATCTCTATTAGATGAAGAATGTTCTCAGGAAATGGTGAAAATTTTACAAGAGCAGGCTCTTAATTATAAACTAAACCCATTGTTGCAAACATTTTGTAAACACGAAATCGCCGTCCTTTGCAATCCTGAAAATTATGTCAAAGAACATGGCATGGTTGAGGAGTGCCTGAAAACTGCCTTTCTTAATCAAAAAATTGTTAATCGCGATTGTCGCCTAGAAGTGGCCACTCTAATTGCAGAAGCCAAAGCTGATATACATGTGGATCCTATTTTAGAAGAAGCGTGCACAGATGATTTATTGCGTTATTGTTCCAATGTGAAGAAAGGAAATGGAAGAAGTAAGTATTAGTTACCTTTTTCATGGATCTGTGTGTGTGTTCGGAACTACAGTATCTCTTACATAAAATGCGTGTTCCAGAACCTGCAAGAGTCTACAAATTTTTGCTATCCCAGCAAAATGTTTGCCTCCAAAGATGCAGTTAAATTATATGTACAAGTAATCTGGAAGTGCATCCAATTATGCATTTTCACTCATGATTTTTACAAGAGCGTGACTACTGAAAGATGCACTCCAAAGCACTGCATTTTAACTAACCCTTTGGCACTGCATTTTAACTGACCCTTGGCACTGCATTTTAACTGCAAATGGATGTGATTCTTTGGATTGCATCCAAAAGCGGTTAAAATGTAAGGAATGGAGTGCCTTTTTCATGAATCCGTTTGAACTGCATCAAAACATGCCGTGATAGAAGTACTCTACATTGCACTGCTTCCAATTTATTTTGCTGGGATGATAACAATTTTTCCTTTACGATGTCGAAAAAATAGTAAAAATTAGTAGATTCTTGCAGTTCTGGAACAAACCAAAAAAATTACATCCAAAACAATGTAGGGATATTTTCAAGGGTAGATAGTGCCTCTAATGACTGGAGACACGAAACGAGCATTCAGATGTGGGCACGACTGAAGATAAAACATAAAATAGTTACAACCTAAATCGCCCCTATATACTCTATAACCACAGCCTAATATTTCTTTCAGAACTAAAATGTTTGCAAACAATTTTGCAAGATCATTCAAAGGCAATGGAAGAAGACTGTCGTTTAAAATTGCAAAGACGGATTGAAATGTTCCGCAATGCTGATACGGTATGCATTTTGAAAAACATGTTAAGTATATTAAAAATAACATAACCTTCTTTCATATTTGTTTACAACTAACCCCCATAGGTATTAGTTCAACCACCAGAAAATATGGAGCAATTAGTTAATCAAGTTGTTACTTCACCAGCAAAGAAATTCTTTATTGTTATACTAATGACTGCTGTGGGTATGGTCTTTATGATGGGTATTTTCTTTGGCCGAGTCACCAAACGTGCAATGAACACCAAAAATAAATAATATTTATTAAGTAAATCTAAATTTTCAGTGACTTAAAACGTTCTACCAAAACACATATATATTTTTTTTATAATATCAGTATCTAGTGATTCCATACAAAAACAAAAACTAACATACCTAATTTAAGAACAAAAAGTATTTTCGACCTTTTAGTAACATGGTTAAATTCCATTTTTAAGTTTTAATGATTTTATTCCATTTTGTTTTTATACCCGGATTTCGAATCTGTTTGTTTGCTTGTTTCTATTTTTTTTTTATTAAATAAATATACGTGCATTAAATTTCTTAGAATAATATTAGGAAAATCAATTATAGTGGGGGAATTGTTATTACGATTTCATAAATAAACAAAAATATTTAGAATTAAGTAAAAATCGTAAATTTTATTCCAAAAACACATACATAGGTAGACTTTCTAGGCAGCAAAACCACTTTATATAAAAAAAAACTCTTCAATGGCAATGTCATAGTTTTATAAATTTTATTGTTTAACAACAATGAATCCCGCACACAGAATAATACCACCCAACCCGAATTATATTTTCTTAGTTGTGTAAAATAATCAACTTGCTATGAAGAATACACTTTTTGTATGTAAACTAAAAACAAACAAAAAAAAAACTATTTTTTATAAGATATAAAATATATTTAGTGAAATAAAAATGAAAATGTTTCTAAGGCTTAAAGTGTAACACAGATATAAGTTGTCATTTCATTTGCAATCGGGGTAAATATTATTTCTTTGGAAAAATAAAAGGTATGCCAGGAAAGATTTCTGCTATTCAAGAAAGTACTGTCATCTCAAACAAATTCAAAATCAACCAATCCCACGGCGCCCAGATAGGAAGATAGAACCTCAGTCACGTTTAGCGAAGTTTCGCTGACTGATCCGAAGAGGTAAGGATGCAAGCTAAGTTGAATCGTACAGGCCGATTTCATCTTAGTCCGGTCAAGTTTGAAACGTTGGGTAATCGATTATATGTGTGGATAAAATGTCCAGGTCACTGTATTCCGCCCCCACCAGATGGCATTGAGATCGTAACGTATGCGGATGATTGTACGGTCTTGGTCCTATCGTCGATGATATATGTGATAGGTTAAATGTATATATAGCTGACTTAGTGCAGTTCTTTAATCCGCCACTAAATCCGCTTGATCATATTGGTCGATGGCGCCCGGATTCCGACCACTAGCTACCCCAAGATACTGGCTGGGTTTTAGGCAATGACGTGATTTCATGGCATCTTTTGTATTGGTTCGAACAAAATCGTGAAAGATCCGATCTTTTCATTAGCATTTGAACCAATGCAAGGGCAGTCGTGAAAGATCGAATCTTTTCATCAGCATTTGAACCCATTCAAAGGAAGGGTCCGATCTTTTCGACTCAGTGTGATACAAAAAAGTTAGCGTTACGTATTGTAAAAATTATCAAACCTGTCGCCCTGGATACTACAACAATGTGCCCTCTGACACCACTGGACCATATTTATGAGGATACGAAGATTTTATCGGTACATCAACACAATAAGATGTCGATGCATTACCTACTTGGGTGTAACCGCCGTGAGTGTCCCTGCCACTATCTATGGGAAGGCTTCCTACGTCAGGAGAGATCTTTAAGATATGTAGAGAGAGAGAGGTATGAGCGATAAACTCTAGATCAATGGTGAGCAAAATAGGAAAAGAGAAAATTTAAGGGAGAATTAATATATTAATATTTAATTTTTCGTTGTTGGCTTTGTATTGTTGGACTGCAAAATAATACTTGTTGTGTATTTATTTCAGCTAAAGTCCATACTTTGTTGCTTCAAAATTTGAAGAAACAAAATGTTTAACAGTGGGTTTTGAAATTGATTACTACGAGCGGAGGCAGAGAATACTATAGTTTCGGAAGCAGCCAAACTTCCTCATCAGTTCTCTTAACCGCTGACTCTGTATCAATAAACAGGTCAATAAGAGTGACCAGAAAATTAAACAGAACGAGAAATTTTCTGTATCCTCCTAAATCTGTTTACCGCACAATTGAGTCAGAATAATCAAAATCATATACCCACTACTGTTTTTATGCTGTCTTTGCATCGCAAAGAAGACAAGCATAAGTAGTGTTGTTTGCAGAAAGCAGAGATCACAACAAAATGTTGTTTTGCTTTATGCGTACAACACTACTTATGCTTGTCTTCTTTGCGATGCAAAGACAGCATAAAAACAGTAGTGGGTATATGATTTTGATTATTCTGACTCAATTGTGCGGTAAACAGATTTAGGAGGATACAGAAAATTTCTCGTTCTGTTTAATTTTCTGGTCACTCTTATTGACCTGTTTATTGATACAGAGTCAGCGGTTAAGAGAACTGATGAGGAAGTTTGGCTGCTTCCGAAACTATAGTATTCTCTGCCTCCGCTCGTAGTAATCAATTTCAATACCCACTGTTAAACATTTTGTTTCTTCAAATTTTGAAGCAACAAAGTATGGACTTTAGCTGAAATAAATACACAACAAGTATTATTTTGCAGTCCAACAATACAAAGCCAACAACAATAACAGGCAATCAGCACGGCCTTACTTGTTGACTACGCATAAAGCAAAAACAACATTTTGTTGTGATCTCTGCTTACTGCAAACAACACTACTTATGCTTGTCTTCTTTGCGATGCAAAGACAGCATAAAAACAGTAGTGGGTATATGATTTTGATTATTCTGACTCAATTGTGCGGTAAACAGATTTAGGAGGATACAGAAAATTTCTCGTTCTGTTTAATTTTCTGGTCACTCTTAAGGGTTGTTTACACCATCTATCAATGTCGTGTGAGATGTCAAATTTTCTACCTGCGAATGTTGTACACATAGTGTGACCACTATGAAAATTTTCATCTATCAAAATGATTTGGCAACTCATATGTAAATTTTTCATTTAGGGAGCGCTCTATTTGATACGGCATTCTTGTATGTAAACATAAATTTATCAGCTGTTTTCTGGCATTCTCAAAAAAAAAAAAAGAAAAACAAAATCTTTTAAAAAAGAAAATGGAAAGTTATGTATATTTAAATATTTAGAAAAGTAAACAAAGAGTGTTTATAATGTAATTTTCAGATCGATTGGTCGAAAGAAGCAGTCTTGGAAATGATTGCTTTGTGGCAAAAACATAAATGCCTCTATAACCCCAAAAACCTATTCTACCACAACAAACATGCTAGATATTCATTTTCCTTTAACCAAAATTAAAATTTGCGCAAATTTGCAACTCAACAATAAATGTAAACAATGACAAAAACAGCTGTTTTTATATTTATAGGTTATGTCATACGAAAATAACACTTGTAGGTATGAACGCACAAATTGAAAGTTGTATGGATGACGTCAATTTTGACAAACATAGAGAATGTCGAATGGGTGAAAGAAATGACAGCTCATATGACATTGATAGATGGTGTAAACAGCCCTTTATTGACCTGTTTATTGATACAGAGTCAGCGGTTAAGAGAACTGATGAGGAAGTTTGGCTGCTTCCGAAACTATAGTATTCTCTGCCTCCGCTCGTAGTAATCAATTTCAATACCCACTGTTAAACATTTGGTTTCTTCAAATTTTGAAGCAACAAAGTATGGACTTTAGCTGAAATAAATACACAACAAGTATTTAATTTTTCTTGTTGTTTCATTACATATTTAGACATTTTTAAGCACTAATGTTACCTAAAATCTTGCTACAATTGAATTATTACAAAAAATAATTAAACGCCCAAGTGTTGTTGAAGTAATTAAATTAAGAGTATTTTACAGAAACCACCAGTGGATGGCCGTGCACAGCATTGCTCTAGATCAAGCATGGTCACATTTGGCACGGCGGTGCCGATGGTTTTCGACAATTTACACGCACACGACCCGAATGCACAGAAAGAGCGTGCAAAAGAGAACAAATGTTTTGATTTGTTATTGTTTTATAGCTATTGTAAATACAAACTTACTAACACACTGTTATAAGTTGCCAATATTTTGAATACATTCACATTTCCTCCGTTCTCTTTTTGGTCATGCCTGGTCTAGATCAATGATGAACACGAAGAGAGTATTTGTATGGTGAATTGTAATTTAAAATTTACATTTTAAAATAAAGCATGGATAGGCAATGTGCGCTTGCTGAGAGCAAGTGAGCATACATTTCAATGCATTTTACATTGAAGTTCTCGCTCACTTGCTCTCAGTAAGCGCACATTGCCTGACCTGGAAATAAAGGCGCTCGCTCACCATGTTCATCTCTGCTCTAGATCACTTCCCTCGCCAGGGATAACAATCTTGACGCGATGCGGGGGCTTAAGGTCACAGTTTCCACACTCAACACCCTGGAAGTGTTGAGTTGGGGAACTGTGACCGACCAAAGGTTATCCAAGTAGCGGTCTCCTACTTATTAGAGACCCCCTAACGCCGGGGTGTCAGGCGAAACCGTGCCCATCGGTGTTCTAAGGTTTGCAGTTAGGGTACCAACTGTATTAGAACGGAGCCTCGTTGATACCTGGGCATCTCAACGCAGTAATGGCTTAGTTGTCATGTCCTTGCCATGGTACAGGAGGGCTATGCCATGGTGGACCTCACTTCCCCCACTAAATCTATGACGTATGGAGAGCAAGAATTTAAACAAAAAAACAACCAAAACTAATCCGATTGATGACAACAATGCAATGCCAAAGGACAATTCTTCAAAATCTATTACCAAGTCTGGGGCAACCCAGTCAACGGTTGACGGGACGGTAGTGTCGGGAGGGGACGGACCGAAGGTACCCACTCTGGGAGCTGTCACTGACAGTTTGGCTGAACAAAGCCGGAAACTCCTGGAGATACTGGAGCAGACGTTGGCCCTGCGTCTCAGTCAGGGTGGCTATTCTACTGGGGCCGAGGACGGCTCATCGGATGACGAAATGAACACCACAGTCATTCCAGCGACTGTAGTCAACGATGAGTCGGCCTCGACCTCAGTGGAAGCAGCCACCTGTATGAACTCTGGACCAACCGATGCACCAGCTACCCAACCATCGGCCGCAGCCGATGTTGCTGGCTCAAAAGGACTGGCTGCTGTTGAGGAAGGAGCTCCGACCAAAATACCGGCCGGGAAAGCTCCCACCACCTCAGATAGCTCTGCTAGTAAATGGGCCAAAAAGAGGAAGGCGTACCACAGAGCAATGCACTTCCTCAGGAAGTTCATTGACAGGGAACCCTCATCTATAACGCTGAGAGAATGCAAGCTGATTAGGATTAATCTCAAGGTAGTGAAAAAGATCGAAAGATCTCACCCTCACTTACCCAAGGGAAAACCTGATATCAGCAAGCTTTCTCTTATTACGGCAAACGAAGAGGTTAGGTCAATGCCTACATCGACTCCCACAGCCCCCAAGGGCCAAACTGGGAGCGATGTTCACATGATCCGTAAACCATCAAATGATTCGCCTCCTTCGACCTCAAAGCTCTCTTCAAAGGGATGTCCCGTCACACAGACAGGGCAAACCTCAAAGAAGAAGGCAGCCAAGCCGAAGGGGACGCATCATAAGAGTTCAAAATCTGGGAAGTCCGACCGAACACCGGTCTCCGCACCTGGGGGAGCACCTACCAAGCCCAATCCATCTCCACCAAAAATCGCGGTGAAGAGAGACAGGTCAATGGAGGAGCCACTCCCCAGTGCAAAGAGGCCCACTTCAGGTCAACAACCCATTATTCATACCTCCCCAGCCGGTTGCCCTAAGACTGGGAACAGGAAAGATGCCGCAGCCAGTTCAGCCTCACAAGCTAACTTGGGCCACAAGGTATCTTCCAGTTCCCATCTCAAGACCAACAGCAGGGGAAAAAGAACAAGCAGACCGATGGTGCCGGATGAGTTGCGAGCAGCGGTCATCGATAAATCTGACCCTGATTGGATAATCAGAGAGGATCGATGGCTACTTATCGAAACTCGTCTGCGTGACATCGTGTTCGCAGGAGAAGGGGAACCTCCTAAACACACCCAATTTGGCAGTGCCGCTCCATACAGAGGCGTTAGGGTCATCTGTTGTGAAAATAGGGAATCTCTGGATTTCCTCACTTCCACGATAGAGGGTCTTGGCGAACTCTGGGAGGGATGTCAATTGGCAGTCGTTGGGGTCAACGAGGTCCCTTTCAGAAGAGTGTTGTCAGCTTGGGTGCCACCTCCACCTGTGGATCCCGCGCGCATACTGACCATACTCGGCAGACAAAACCCCAATCTCCGGACCAGCACATGGAATCTGGTCAGCCACAATCCGGAAAATGGAGGTGTTGCCATCAGGGTGTCAATAGACACTCAGGGGCAAGAGTACTTAAGGACTCGTGAGGGCAAACTACATTTTGGTCTAGGATGGATCAGATTCCGCCTAGGACGAAAGTAGTGGAGGAACGGAGGCAGCAGCCGCTTCGCATAATGCAGATTAATCTGCATCACTGCAAAGCGGCTGCTGCTGAACTTCTTCTAGCCCTCAAGAAGTCTGAAGTTGACATCGTCTTAATCCAGGAGCCTTACTTATACAAGAATAAGGTTGCTGGGTTAAACGATAGCAACTACACCACCTTCGCCACATCCAACGGGGACAAGGTAAGAACCTGTGTAGTTGCTAAGAAGAGTCTTAAACTAATATTCCTCTCTAATTTCAGCGGAGGTGATATTACGGCTGTAAGGATGGAATGCAGCTCCCATGGAGCCACCATATTCTCGTCCATTTACATGCCATTCGAGAGCCCTGACCCACCGGGTAATGACGTGGAGAAGCTTGTCAAAGAGATGGGTAGCACTTGCCTCATCATCCTAGGATGTGATGCCAATGCTCACCATTTCCACTGGGGCAGCAGAGACACAAATGCCAGAGGTGAGTCCGTATTCGATTTTATCTTAAAATATAATCTCAGAATATGCAACAGGGGAAATGAATACACTTTTCAAAATAGAATCAGGGGGGAGGTTATAGACATAACCCTCACTAATAAAGACGAATCTATTATCAGTGACTGGAGGGTATCGGAAGAATGCTCCTTTTCGGATCATCGGAAGATATTCTTCCAAGTCTCTGTTAATGGCATTCGACAGCCACCATTTAGAAATCCACGGAAAACCGACTGGAACAAATTCAATGAACTAGTAAGCTCCAAGCTGGGAGTGTCACGATACCCCCAAACAGCCACAGAGGTTAATAGTGCAGTGAATCACGTGACAGAGGTTTTGGTGGACAGCTATGAGACCGCCTGCCCACTCACTTACCCAGGCAGAAGATGTCAACCGGTCCGGTGGTCGAAAGATCTGGCTAATCTCAGGAAGATTAGCAGAAGGCTCTACAATAAAGCCAACAAAACGAAGTTGTCCACAGATTGGGAGAACTACAAGGTATCTTTCAATAAGTACAACAGCGAAATAAAGAAGGCTAAACGCAGATCTTGGGTCTGCTTTAGCGAGTCTATAGAGGGAGTAAAGGATGTAGCCAGGTTTCGTAGAGTACTGTCGAAGGACCCTAAATCCATCGGCAGTATCAAGCGGGATGATGGCACATGGACTAACTCCGGTCTAGAAACTCTGGATCTCCTGGCCAAAAGCCACTTTCCCAACTGCATGGATGCACCAGATCGCTCAGCCGATCCACCAATGTGTAACCAAGCCACAGGGGAAGTGAGTGTCATCGAGGAGATCATAAGTCACACAAAGATAGCTTGGGCGATAAACACTTTTAAGCCCTTTAAATCACCTGGTCCAGATAGTATCTTCCCTGCTATGCTACAAAATGCATTGGAGGTGTTGATACCACACCTGGATCATATTTATAGGGCCTGTCTACGTCTATCGTTCACACCGGTTCTGTGGAGGGAGGTCACGGTGACATACATCCCCAAAGCGGGGAAGTCAAGTCACACGCTTCCCAAAGACTACAGACCAATCAGCCTATCTTCCTTTCTATTGAAAACGTTAGAAAGATTGCTTGACCTAGGAATAAGGTCCAAACTTGGAAACAGTGTTATTAGTCCTGCCCAACACGCCTACATCAAAGGCAGATCGGTGGAGACTGCACTTAATGAAGTCGTTGGTTTAATCGAGAGGAATATGATGGGCTCAAACTATACGTTAGCAGCGTTTCTAGATATAGAAGGCGCCTTTAATAACGTCAAACTCGAATCCATCCACAATTCACTCTTGAACTTAGGTGTTTCCACTACACTGATCAATTGGATCGATGGAATGCTTAGCGGCAGGATAATCAATTCAAATATCGGTGAGACCTCCATTCGGAAGTCTGTCACCAGGGGCACACCACAAGGAGGTGTATTATCACCACTGCTGTGGCTCCTGGTGATTAACGAAATACTTAAGGAATTTGACCAACTACGTATAAAGACTGTAGCTTATGCTGATGACGTGGTCATGATGATCACCGGGAAGTTCCCACAAACGCTATCGGAACTCATGCAAGGAGCTCTGGACAAATTATCAAGATGGGCACACAACAATGGACTTGGGGTGAACCCATCTAAGACAGAGCTGGTTCTATTTACGAACAAGAGAAAAATCAAACCATTCACCCTACCAACGCTAGATGGAGTGGCCCTAAAGCTCTCCCTAGAGGCCAAGTACCTTGGCATTATCCTGGACCACCAACTAACGTGGAAAAGGAATGTTGAGGAACGTGCCAAGAGAGGACTTATAGCCCTTTATTCTTGCAAGAACTCTATTGGTAAGAGTTGGGGTTTGAAACCACAGGTCATACACTGGATTTTTACGGCCATAGTTCGCCCCATTCTAACTTATGGTTCATTGGTATGGTGGAATGCTTTGAGTAAGACATCCCTTCTCCGTAAGATTAATGTCGTTCAAAGAGCGGCATCTCTTCTAATTACCGGTGCCATGAAAAGCACTCCACAGGCTGCTCTCAATGTATTACTGGATCTTCATCCGATGAATCTCGTAGTACAGGAGTTGGCAGCAAAGAGTGCTCTCCGACTCAAGGAGTTAAATTCATGGCGTAACTTCGACTACGGCCATGCTGCTATCTTACGACAATATGGACTATCGGTGGGTTTGGAGGTAATCAGTGACTATATATCACCACAATTACACTTCGACGACATTGAAGTTCGGATACCTGACAGAGAAGCCTGGACCCACAACTCCCTACCTCTACCCGGTATAGAGATTTATACCGACGGATCCAAGATGGAAAAGGGAACAGGAGCGGGCGTCTACAGCGATACCCTCAACTTACGGATCTCGTACAAGCTAAGCGAAAATTGTAGCGTCTTCCAAGCCGAAATCTTTGCGGTCACGAAAGCAGCAGAATTGATTAAAAACATGGAAGGGGATATAGCCGGGCCGGTGACTATCTATGTGGATAGCCAAGCGGCCCTAAAATCACTTAGATCCCATTCAATCAAATCTGCTGCGGTCTTGCACTGCAGGAAAGCTTTGGAGGCCCTACGATCAATCGTTACCTTGTGCTGGGTCCCGGGGCATTGCGACATCGAGGGAAATGAAAAGGCGGATGAACTGGCACGTCGCGGATCTGAGTCAAACGACATCGAAATCGATAACTCAATCAGGCCACCCCTGTGTCACTTCATGCGGCTCCTAGAACAAACATACAGGGAGAAGGCTGGTCAGATCTGGAATAACGAACCTGGCTGCAAGGTATCAAAGGCAATCTGGCCCAACCTCTCTAAAAGGAAGACCACTTCCCTACTCTCTATGAGAAAACCCGATCTAAAACTAATGATTGGAGTTATCACGGGACACTGCAGGATAAGATCAATGACCTGCAAATGGGATAGAGATGACCCCACGGACTACTGCAGATTATGCGAAGACGAAGAAGAAACAGAGACGATTGAGCACTTATTATGCCGTTGTCCAATGCTCAGGACCAGGAGAGTTCAAACAATGGGTGAACACACATTATCATCTCTGACAACATTCTGCCAAGCCGAGCCGACAACACTGCTTCTTCTCGCCAAGGGTCTGAAGTGGCTTCAAAACGAACAAATTACAGCATTTTAATACTGCTAACCTCCTTACTCGCTCTCTCTCTCTCCTTACAAATAATCTCTCAATCCATAGCACTTACTTAATCATTCTCAACTATCCTCTAACTTACTTAATTATTCCTTTTTCCTATTTCTAAACTCGATATGCTATTATTTCTTTTCTCCTACCCTTACTATAGGATGAACACAATGGACCATAAGGTCTCCGAGTGGAGTGGCTGTCCAACACGACAGCTGCGCGTCCTTTAACCTAACCTAACCTAGATCACTGCCGACCAAGAAGAGGGCATACAAAAATGTGAGTGCATTAAAATATTGGCAACTTTTGGCAGTGTGTAACATTGTACGGACCATGGCACAATTACCAGGTAGATGCATCAGCTAACAACTACAACAAAAACCAGTTCAGTACTGTGAAATGTCAAAAATGTTTTCCAAAAATAAAGCGATTCACAAAATTTTTCAAAAAAAAAAAAAAAATTGTTAGGCAGGTATTAATAAACGCAATATTACGAAGATCCATCAAAAATTCACAATTTTGTGTGTTTCAATTACAACTTTTTTGACAGCTCGCAGAACATCAACTCGGCTGCTGATTCGGGTACCTGAATGATTGTGCCATCCCAGCAAACCAAATGTCGGATTTCCGACACGTCTGAACACCACTTCATACAACTTTCGTTAAGATATCGTTACGAATTTTGTTCCGATTTCGTTAAGATGTCGGTACGATTGGTTTGCTGGGATCTTACGCCCGCAAGCTGCAAAACAAAAACAAATCAAAACATTTGATCTCTATTGTACGCTCTTCTTTCTTTGCGACCGAATCGTGTGTGTGTGAATTGCCGAAAAACTTCGTAACCAGCGGTAACTGTGCGGTCGGCACGTCTCTAGATCAACGATCTTATCAGGCAGGCTTGAATATCATTCATATTCACACTGATGTACTCGGTACTACATCGCAGCAGAAGAACGCCATCTGCCAAGGAAACACGAATGGTTATAGTCCAGTTAAGATCCGGACGATACAACCGGTTCGGACTTGCTATCACGATACGCAACCTGCCCAGCTAACGCCACTCACCACTTCTTTATGGACGCAGCCAGTCAAAATTGCAAAATGTTTGAGTCTGGACACAGAGGTACTAGATAACTGAATAAAATATACGGACAAAAACATATTAGCATTGCTACAACAACAAGAGGTAAATCTTCAGGAAAGATTTCAAATTTGAACCGTTCCCACATGAAAAATCCCATTTCTCGAGAGTTATGCAAATAATCAATATCATTATTATTAAAATTGCATACCTGATGTAAAGCTGGAAGTAAAGCTGAAAACACATCCAACGTTTGGGTAGTTTTGTGTCGTTTTGACCGTTTTTTCACTGTTCTGCATGATGCCGAACACTTCAAATTCATTTAAAATATATTCCGGCAAACATATCAACGCTGGACTTTGGTGTCGGCGTCGCCCTGTTGTTGTTTTTTTTTTCTTAACGCCCAACACAAAACTTTACTTAAACGTTGGATGTGTTTTCAGCTTAAGGAAACAATTTGGACTCTTAGTCCCAATTTACATTAGGCGAGTTTACTTGCGGCAATTGTCAGTTTGCCGGAGAGAGAGGTGAGGCATATGGTAACCCTTTGCCTCTCAGCCCCCTCTCTCACCAACAAACTGACAATTGCCGCAAGTAAACTCGCCTAATGTAAATTGGGACTTAGACTTTATTTACTCATTTGCTAATGTGACGTACCCCTAATAGTACGGTTACACTAGTTTTTTTGCCGGATAAACCCACTTCGATAGGATTTATTTGACGTTTGCGCTATGAAATTGACAATTGAAATCCAAACCCACTGGGTTAATCCGGTTAAGTGTATCCGGGGTATAAATCACATTTGATGTAGGACACTACGCCCAAAATTTTTGGAAGTTGTTTCAGGTTTGCATTAATTTAATGGTTGTCAGAAGGTGAGATTAAAGAACACAGGATGCACTTTTATTTACACCTTTTCTATTTTATTATTATTTTTTGTATAACTTTGATAAACTACTAATGAAATTCAAACTATACTAATAGTATGTTTAGACTTATAAATCCACTCGATTTCAAATGTCAATTCCATAGTATATACGTCAAATAAATCGCAGTTCTAAATCCACTTGATTTTATTTGACGTTTATTTTATGGGATTGACAGTTTAAATCATAGTATGTGCTCTGTTCCAGAACCTGCAAGACGCTACTATTTTTTACTACGATAACATTTTTTCCTTTATGTTATCGGAAAAAATTGTAAAAATTAATAGATTCTTGCAGTACTGGAACAGACCAATAATTTCATAGTGTAACAGGCGTTTACGCCGCTAACGTCAAAATAAACTCCAGAGCCGAGTTACCAATTATTAATACGTGACGTTGCGAATAACTGCAACACCATATATTTTCTTGACCCCAAATAGTACGTTGTACGAAAATGTACCGAATATGGTGCCATTATTAATGTTCTAAGTGAAATTCTCAGCTCATTCATCAAATAAATCTCGAGCGATTATCAGCAAATTTTGCGGTATTTTTCTTAAAAAGACAAATTAAATCACATAAAAATGCCTGCTAAAGCTGTCTGTGTTATTAACGGCGATGCCAAGGGCACTGTTTTCTTTGAACAAGCTGTAAGTAGACATGATTGTGGACTTAAAAGGGCACCGATTTTCTACCTTCTACATTTTTCTAAAAAAATCTTAATTTATGGGTTTGAAGGTCAAGATACAATAGGCACGCATACAACGATAAGAGTTTTTTTGCTAAAATAATATTGAAGCCGGTAAGAGGCGATAAAAAAAATGAATATCATGTTTGTATGTCCATGTTGGGTGTCAGGAAGGGCCAGTGTGTAATGCAAGGTACAATTTACTGGATACACAAATTTACTTATGCACTACAAATTTAATTAATATTAAAATATACGATTTTATGGTAAATACATTAATTTGCACATTCAATGAATACGCAATAAAAAAAAAAGACTTGGTTTATCAATTTCTTTGCTAGTTGAGGAATTTATGCGTTGCCAACTACATAAATTATCTACTTTTACAGTGAAGAGCAAAATTGTCAACAAAAATTAAGTTTTATTCCGAGTTTTTTTAGACCTTTCAAATTTATTTGTGTTATTTGACCTCGAGCTTGAATTAATTCATCAATTGACAAACAAAAATTAAGTTTAAGTTATTAGTCGTTGGAACAAAAATTAAGTTTAAGTTATTAGTTGTGAGAATATCCAACAAGAGACAAAATTAAACTTTTCTATAATGATTGGCGCCTAAACTTTGTGGAACTTTGGAGGCCCATATCTTGGGAAGTATACATTTCCCCAACAAAAGCAATACATCGTTGGATTCGGTGTAAAAAGTACTATCTGTGGTAATTTTTTAATAATTTTCTGTGGTGGTTTGCCAACATTTTAGACTAGGGCCTTTGTGGAACTTTGGAGGCCCATATCTCGGGAAGTATACATTTCCGCAACAAAAGCAATACATGGTTGGAATCGGGATAAAAAGCACTATCTGTGGTAATTTTTTCATAACTTTCTGAGGTGGGTCGGTAAAGGAAAGATAAGCCAATAAAATTTTTTATTGCACATATGAAAACATCTTAAATAGGAGCTATTTTGGTCCATATTTTGACAAACCTCCTAAAAGTAGTAACAGCATCCTTTCTGGTATTTTGAAGCATTTGGAACGCTTGGTTGAACTGTGCCTTGAAGGAAAACACCATTGATGGACCAGGTCTCATGGTATCACATACATACATATATCAAGAGACTATATAAATATATCCTCGATTTTCTTTGTTTATATTGAGATTTGGTCCTCTCTGGAAAAATTGTACTTTTTGCAGCCTGCAGCCCACAACTGACGTTAACAATAGATGTGAAGCATATAAAATATTGAAACCGCGAATTTAAAGCTATTTTCTTGTATTTTTTGTTATTTTTTGTTTTTCTATATGACATAAAAACAAAATGTCATTTCAAAATAAATGTTTAAATGCCCAAATAAACATCGAAAAAAGGTATTTACTGGGTATTTACCCAAGTTTTGGGTATATACCGCGTATACCCATCGCTAATTAATGCATAAAATTGTTCAACCCCATTTTCGCACTTTGCTGTTTTCGACCCCAAAAACAAGTCTTTTCGCAATATTCACCCATATATATATTCTTTAATTTTTGAAGTGAATATTTTATTCTGATATTGATTTCGAAAACTTTTACTAATAAATTCTCGATGTTCTAGGATGAATCATCTCCAGTTGTTGTAACTGGTGAAGTTACCGGCTTGGCTAAGGGCTTACATGGCTTCCATGTTCATGAATTTGGTGACAACACTAATGGATGTACTTCTGCTGGTCCCCATTTCAATCCCAAAGGCAAGGAACATGGTGCTCCCTCCGATGAAAACCGCCATGTTGGTGATTTGGGAAATATTGAAGCCAGTGGTGATGGCCCTACAAAGGTAAGATTGATATAAACTATTGGTCTGTTCCAGAACTGCAAGAATCTACTAATTTTTACTATTTTTTCGATATAAAGGATAAAGTGTTATCGTGGTAAAAATTGTAGATTCTTCCATGTTCTGGACAGGCATATAATTATATAAGACCACACAGTAATTATATACCTAAACTTTCATGTTTCTAGGTAAACATTACTGATTCTCAAATCAGCTTGTTTGGTGCTAACAGCATTTTGGGCCGCACCATTGTCGTTCATGCTGATCCCGATGATTTGGGCAAAGGTGGACACGAATTGAGCAAATCCACAGGAAATGCTGGCGCTCGTATTGGTTGTGGTGTTATTGGAATTGCTAAAATTTAAATCGTCATTGACTTCAATTGATTTCCATAACATTAACCACACATACATATTTCCATTTGTGTTTAATCTACATATTGAAGCCACTTCATAGAAGAGCTTTATAATTAATAATCCTTAACAAGTTTCCTTATACATATAGCTGAAACAAAAACATGAATATATGTATACAATTAAATGTATACATGTCAGCGCAAACTATTTGCAATTCTAAAGAATCTATTGAATAAAGATATTGGTGGAGAAATAAATGTTTGTCTTTTATATTAATAAGTATATTTTTCGGAAGAACAATGGGTTAGTAAAACCTTTCCATTTTTTTAATTTTTTTTCTGGAGGTATATAAAGATATTGGTGGAGAAATACATGTTTGTCTTTTATATTAATAAGTATATTTTTCGGAAGAACAATGGGTTAGTAAAACCTTTCCATTTTTTTAATTTTTTTTCTGGAGGTAAATATTGTTTTGCTGATTACGAGAATATATAATTTTCTTGGGGACGGACTTGACTTGAAAGTACAAAACTCAGGTAAGACCCGGTTCAACTGAACTGATTACTACAAAATGATATCGCCGGAAAGCATATGGCAATACCTATCAAGCAAATGTCGGAATATATAGGGAAAATAGGGCTGTGACATGTCATGATATCCGGTTAAACTACCGAAAGCACTGCCGCCTCCTTCACTGCAATAGGTACCGGTGGAGCTATTACCGGTCATTCTATGTGTTTTAAGGGCTGTGAAATTAACGACAATTAGAATAGCTTTCAGTACAGCAAACTTGCATGACGAGTACAGCATAATTTTATATGTGTTTCAAGAACTGCTAATTGCATTCAAATGGTTTGGTGAAGTGCTAACCGAATACATGCCAGGTTGGGGAATTTAAATTGTTATGAATAGTTTCAGAACTAAACAGGTTAGGCGGGCACCTGCACAGGAGATGATAATCAAGTAAAATGTAAGTAAATATTCATAAAGTCCTCTATAAATCTCCATCCAGTTTGGTATACAGAAAATCTTGGTCTCCCTTTAGATTTTGTAGATAAAATTATTGTTCTCCATCAAATTGTCTCTACAAAATCTTTATATCAACCAAATTGGTCTCCACCAAATTTTCCATAGAAAATATTGGTCTCCATTAATTTTTTAATAGGAATCCTGATCTCCAAGTTTTCTATAGAAAATCGTGGTCTCGACCAAAAATTTTCTATAGAAAATCGTGGTCTCGACCAAAAATTTTCTATAGAAAATCGTGGTCTCGACCAAAAATTTTCTATAGAAAATCGTGGTCTCGACCAAAAATTTTCTATAGAAAATCGTGGTCTCGACCAAAAATTTTCCATAGAAAATCGTGGTCTCGACCAAAAATTTTCTATAGAAAATTTTTGGTCGAGACCACGATTTTCTATAGAAAACTTGGAGATCAGGATTCCTATTAAAAAATTAATGGAGACCAATATTTTCTATGGAAAATTTGGTGGAGACCAATTTGGTTGATATAAAGATTTTGTAGAGACAATTTGATGGAGAACAATAATTTTATCTACAAAATCTAAAGGGAGACCGTGGTCTCGACCAAAAATTTTCTATAGAAAATCGTGGTCTCGACCAAAAATTTTCTATAGAAAATCGTGGTCTCGACCAAAAATTTTCTATAGAAAATCGTGGTCTCGACCAAAAATTTTCTATAGAAAATCGTGGTCTCGACCAAAAATTTTCTATAGAAAATCGTGGTCTCGACCAAAAATTTTCTATAGAAAATCGTGGTCTCGACCAAAAATTTTCTATAGAAAATCGTGGTCTCCACCAAAATTTCTACAGAAATTCGTGGTCTCCACCAAAATTTCTATAGAAAATCGTGGTCTCCACCAAATGTGCTATAAAAAATCGTGGTCTCCACCAAATGTGCTATAAAAAATCGTGGTCTCCACCAAATGTGCTATAAAAAATCGTGGTCTCCACCAAATGTGCTATAAAAAATCGTGGTCTCCACCAAATGTGCTATAGAAAATCGTGGTCTCCACCAAATTTTCTATAGAAAATCGTGGTCTCCACCAAATTTTCTATAGAAAATCGTGGTCTCCACCAAATTTTCTATAGAAAATCGTGGTCTCCACCAAATTTTCTATAGAAAATCGTGGTCTCCACCAAATTTTCTATAGAAAATCGTGGTCTCCACCAAATTTTCTATAGAAAATCGTGGTCTCCACCAAATTTTCTATAGAAAATCGTGGTCTCCACCAAATTTTCTATAGAAAATCGTGGTCTCCACCAAATTTTCTATAGAAAATCGTGGTCTCCACCAAATTTTCTATAGAAAATCGTGGTCTCCACCAAATTTTCTATAGAAAATCGTGGTCTCCACCAAATTTTCTATAGAAAATCGTGGTCTCCACCAAATTTTCTATAGAAAATCGTGGTCTCCACCAAATTTTCTATAGAAAATCGTGGTCTCCACCAAATTTTCTATAGAAAATCGTGGTCTCCACCAAATTTTCTATAGAAAATCGTGGTCTCCACCAAATTTTCTATAGAAAATCGTGGTCTCCACCAAATTTTCTATAGAAAATCGTGGTCTCCATTGAAAGTGTTCGGTAGAAAATCTTGTGTCCACCAAATTTTTTATAGAAAATCGTAGTCTCCATTAAAAATGTTCGATAGAAAATCTTTGTGTCCACCGAAAATAGCGAGTAACCAGACAGCGCTTCTCACTCAAAGCTACTTCAATTATCGACTTTCGAATTAAAACCCAACTTGTAGATCACTTTTTTCAACAGCTGTTTAGATTTGCTTCCCATTTGTTTGTGTCTCACATTCTAAACAATAACCCTGTTATCATTCCACGCGAGCAAATCTGAATAAGAAGAAGAATGTTTTGGTTCAATTCTTCCATTCCACTCTCATTCTAAACAAACATAGTTTGGCACAAATTTCCTTCACCTGATCTTTATCAGTCTTTATTTTCTTTTCAATTTTCTTGTTTCATGTCATTGTCAGTAGCAGACAAAACCGATGATCCGCCATATTGAATTAAGTATCAGTAGTGGAAGAAAGTTGTGAATTGTAATTTTGTCGCTTCCAAAAACAGAGTTAAATAGAAAAATCAAGATAAAAATACACAATTATAGGCATTTGAGGTCTCAATCCTCGCACAATGCTTTTGCTACAAGAAAAACGACCTTTAAAGCGTGCACTTGGGCCACCAGATATATATCCACAAGATGCCCGACAACGCGAAGATGAATTGACACCATCAAATGTTAAACATGGATTTGCCACTATGCCACCACTTTCCGATGAATTTGGCACAGCCCATACATCGAATGTTAACGCCAGTAAGGTGGCCTCATTTTTCAATGCCATACTGGCAAAGAAGGAAGAGTTGATGACTCTGCAGGATACGGTGCGTAAGAAGCAACAATTCAATATTAAAGAAAATTTCTGGCCTGTCTCGCCAAGGACAAAAAGTGCATTGGATGCCTGGTTTAAAGATTTGGCCGGAAATAAACCGTTGCTTAGTTTGGCCAAGAAGGCACCCTCATTTAATAAAAAGGAGGAGATATTGATTACATTGTGCGACCATCAGGTAAATATGCAGAGGGCAACATGGTATATTAAACTAAGTGCTGCCTATACGGCTGGGGTGTCTGAATCGAAAAATAAGAAGAGAAATTTAATTGATCCGGTAACAGAGTGGACCGGGATATTAATTAAGTTCATGAAAGATCTGCTACCCAAGCTGCAGGAATACTATCACTTGAGCGAGAAATGTAAGTACAAAGGAAAATATATATAGAAAAATAAGATGGAATTATTGTTATTGTTTTTAGGTACTCCCGCTGAAAGAGCATTGATGAGTGGTTATGGTGCTCCTACTACCCATAGTAATAGTAATGGACAACAAAATGCTGCTAATTCAAGTGTCCATACCCCCAGCACTTTGAATACGGCAGTACATTCCATGGCCAGTCCCGTTCCCATGCTTAGTCCAGCAAATAGCCAGTCATCGACGGGACCGTCTATGGGATCGATGACCAATAACAGTTCTTCCATAGTAGGATGTTCCAGCAATCCCAGTGTCTTGTCGGGGGGTAATAACATGCCTGCCTCGGGCTCCACAATATCGGGCAGTGGCAGTAATTTTGAAGACAATCGCAATGCTTTGAAGTACTGGAATTATTGCGCCCAACTGGCGAAATATATGCACGAGGAACAGCTGCTGGATAGGCAAGAATTTCTAAATTGGATCTTGGAGCTGTTGGATAAAATGCGTAGCCAAACCACAATTGATGAATCATTGAAAAAGCTCATACTAACATTCGCCTTGCAGTATATGCATGATTTTGTTCAGTCGGAGAGATTGTGTCGTAAGATGGCTTATATTGTGGCCAAGAAGCTTACGAGTTTGTTAAATAGCGTCATTGACCAACAACAACTTGGTGTAAGTCACCAGCAACCAAAACCCCTATTAGCCTTGCAAGGCGTCACACCAATGGATGTGGATGATGTTGAGGGTGATGGTGAGGGAGGCGAGAAGAAAAAGACCCCACTCGATCCCTATGAGGTGGCCCTAAATGAGTATCTAACATGTCCACACCATCGGGACATTGTTCTGTATTTGAGTAGCATCTTGCAAATAGTTACCATAGAGTGTCCCGCAGCTATGGTTTGGTGTGGCATTGGTGAAAATCGTGCCCCAGCCTCATTGTGTGGTAGCCCCTTGGATCACTTGCCCTTGGCACCATCTGCATTGCCAATGCCTTCTAAATGCCCCTTAACCAATAACGAGGTGCGTCGTCAATTGCGTTCCATAGAATCGGAAATTATTTTACGTTCCAAACATGCTGAGAATCGTTGGTTTGCCGAGAAATGGCAAAATGCCAATAAGAATTCTTACACCCACGTCCTGACCATACTCGATTATTTGGATACTCATTGTTTTGATCTGATGGATCAAAATAATTCCATTGATACCCTGTATGCGAATATATTCCAGCCGTTTGTAAGTGTGCGACGTGAGGTGGGGCCGAATGGTGAAATGAAAGAGATACGTCAAGAGTATGATGCGAATACAGTGGATGGTAATACGGTGAAAATTTTATGTGAATGGGCAGTTTCAAGTCAAAGGTAAGTCGTAAGAAATGAAAAACAAAACCCGGATGATTTGATGTTCTGCTTTCTCCTCTCTTTTCAGGTGGGGTGAGCATCGTGCAATTGTGGTGGCAATTTTATTGGACAAACGTCAAATCGAAGTTACAACACCTTCTTCGGATGACCTAAACAATGGTCAGGGCAACGGTAGTAATCCAAATGACGACAAAGACTCCATAGCCTCGGGGGCTGGTTTAATTGGTGGCTTGCCAGTATTTCAATCGGTTCTCATGAATTTCCTAGATCATGATGCCCCAGTACTCGATGAAAATGGCAGTACGCCCAATCGTACACAATTCACAAATTTGGTACACCTGTTCAGTGCCCTGATACGTCATGATGTTTTCTCCCACAATGCCTATATGTATACATTAATATCTCGCGGAGATCTTTTGGAAGGAGCCAATGGCATGAATGGTGCTAATCTCAGCAATAAGGCATCAAATATGGTGACAAACAGCGGTGTTTCTGGACCCGTCTCAAATAAACCTGTAACACCACCACCAACCAATCAAGGATTTGATGATGATTTTACATCTGGTCTGGATTTCAAGCACAATGAATACGATGATTCCAATGTGGACGATGATTTGGAAAAGATCTTACAAAACATCAAAGAAAAGGGTCAGGTACAAGCACCAGATAGTCCCAAAATTCCCGAACACAATAACAGCAATAGTGGTAATTCGATATCTCGCCACTATATCTACACTAAACATTTTCCCATACCCCAAGATGATCCATCCATGTCATATAGCAGTGAATCAAATCAAAGATATATCCTTCTATTTGGAGTGGGCAAGGAACGTGATGAAAAGAAACATGCCGTCAAGAAAATGTCCAAGGAAATTTGTAAATTATTTACTAAAAAATTTAGTATTGATGTAGCCGAGGGTGGTAAGGTGAAGAAACATTCACGCAATGAATTCAATTTTGAAGCCACGACCAGTAAATGTCAAAACATGGCTTACTTTGATCAACATGTGGTAACATCCCAATGTGCGGCCACAGTTTTGGAGCAGCTAAACGGCTTTGCTGTGGGAAGTAACAACTACTTGCCGGTTCAGGAGCATGTAGCCTTTCTTTTCGATTTAATGGAAATGGCTTTGAATATTCATAGTCTATTGGAGTTATGCGATCAAATCCTTAAGGAGCTGCCCGAAGTGGAGAATCAATTGCAGGCGAAAAAATCAAATATGATACGAAGTTATACCACATCATTGGGTTTGTATATTGTGGGCATATTAAGGCGTTATCATAGCTGCCTGCTTCTGTCGCCCGAACAAACAATTTCCGTATTTGAAGGCTTGTGTCGCATCATCAAACACGTAACAAACCCAGCAGAATGCAGTTCGGCTGAACGTTGTATTTTGGCATATTTAAATGATCTCTATGAAGCTTGTCATCTGTTACGCTCCAAAGATCAGGAAGCAGAATTTTTCTTACAAATTGCCAATATTAAAAAGTTCAAAGACATCATCAATCAACCGGAACAATTGGGTATGGTGCCACAAACCTACAATGCCCAATTTATGCAAGAATTCTTCGCTTCGCCCAAGAGAGGTGGTAAAATTGATCCCCTATGGCTAAGACAGCTGCATGAATCTCCAGCCAATATCTATAGTTTTGTATCGAATGTAATTTTTGCTGTTTGCCATGAAACTGATAATGATCGTCTCAATGATATCGCCATTGCCTGTGCTGAATTAACGGCTGGTTGTAATGCCCTATCCGAGGAATGGATAGCAGCTTTACAGAGCATCTGTAATGCCATGAAGAAGACACGTTATCCTCATCTATGTCAAATCGACATTCAAAATAGTAAAATCCATAATTCATTGGCGGTATTTATATGCATTTTAGTGGCCCGCCACTGTTTCTCTTTGGCTGATTTTGTATTGAATTTTGCCTTGCCAACATTGGCGAATGCATATCCGGAGGGTTGTGGAGAGATAACAGCTGATGCAGAATCTGGTGAGTAATGGAAGTTTTTAGGTTTAAAAATTTGGCGGAGATCAAGATTTTCTATAGAAAATTTTTGGTAGAGAGCAAGATTTTCCATAGAAAATTTTTGTGGAGACCAAGATTTTCTATAGAAAATTTTTGTGGAGACCAAGATTTTCTATAGAAAATTTTTGTGGAGACCAAGATTTTCTATAGAAAATTTTTGTGGAGACCAAGATTTTCTATAGAAAATTTTTGTGGAGACCAAGATTTTCTATAGAAAATTTTTGTGGAGACCAAGATTTTCTATAGAAAATTTTTGTGGAGACCAAGATTTTCTATAGAAAATTTTTGTGGAGACCAAGATTTTCTATAGAAAATTTTTGTGGAGACCAAGATTTTCTATAGAAAATTTTTGTGGAGACCAAGATTTTCTATAGAAAATTTTTGTGGAGACCAAGATTTTCTATAGAAAATTTTTGTGGAGACCAAGATTTTCTATAGAAAATTTTTGTGGAGACCAAGATTTTCTATAGAAAATTTTTGTGGAGACCTAGATTTTCTATAGAAAATTTTTGTGGAGACCTAGATTTTCTATAGAAAATTTTTGTGGAGACCTAGATTTTCTATAGAAAATTTTTGTGGAGACCAAGATTTTCTATAGAAATTTTTTGTGGAGACCAAGATTTTCTATAGAAAATTTTTGTGGAGACCAAGATTTTCTATAGAAAATTTTTGTGGAGAACAAGATTTTCTATAGAAAATTTTTGTGGAGACCAAGATTTTCTATAGAAAATTTTTGTGGAGACCAAGATTTTCTATAGAAAATTTTTGTGGAGACCAAGATTTTCTATAGAAAATTTTTGTGGAGACCAAGATTTTCTATAGAAAATTTTTGTGGAGACCAAGATTTTCTATAGAAAATTTTTGTGGAGACCAAGATTTTCTATAGAAAATTTTTGTGGAGACCAAGATTTTCTATAGAAAATTTTTGTGGAGACCAAGATTTTCTATAGAAAATTTTTGTGGAGACCAAGATTTTCTATAGAAAATTTTTGTGGAGACCAAGATTTTCTATAGAAAATTTTTGTGGAGACCAAGATTTTCTATAGAAAATTTTTGTGGAGACCAAGATTTTCTATAGAAAATTTTTGTGGAGACCAAGATTTTCTATAGAAAATTTTTGTGGAGACCAAGATTTTCTATAGAAAATTTTTGTGGAGACCAAGATTTTCTATAGAAAATTTTGTGGAGACCAAGATTTTCTATAGAAAATTTTTGATGCAGACCATGGTTTTCAATACAAATATTTGGTTGCGACCAAGATATAAAAAAAATTTTGGTTGAGACTAAGATTTTTTATAGAAAATGTTTGTGGTGATCAATATTTACTATACACAAATTTTGGGGGAGACCAAGATTTGCTATAGAAATTTTTTGGTGGAGAGCAATATTTTCTACAGAAAATATTTTTGGAGGCTAAGATTTTCAATAGAAAATTTTGTGCAGAGACAAAGATTTTTCTATAAAAAATGTTTGTGTAGAGACTAATATTTTCTATAGAAAGTATTTGGTGGACACCATACGATTTTCTATAGAAAAATGTTGGTGGAGACCAAGATTTTCTAGGCATAAAACTGCGTGGAGACTTATATAGAACATTGTGATGATTTTCTTAGCATTTACTTATTTATCATCTCTTTTCCAGGAGCCCGCCTAACCTGTCATTTGGTTCTAAAACTATTCAAAACAATTGAAATTCCCCAACCTGGCATGTATTCGGTTAGCACTTCACCAAACCCCTTGAATGCCGTTAGCAGTTCTTCAAATATAAAATTAAGTTGTGATCGCCATCTTCTTATAGCTGCTCACAAAAATATACCTCTTGAAGCGGTATTGGCTGTACTGAAAGCTATTCTGATTGTCGTTGATACCACAGCCCTTAAAACACCCACTATGGGAGGTAATAGCTCGACTGGCGCTTTTGGTAGTGGGGGAGGAGGTGGCGGTACTAGTGGAAAACGTGGAAGTGGCTTCAATACTCCTGTCCACCCTGGCAGCACACCCAAAAGTAATGATCGACCCGTTGACATAAGTCAAATTTTGGGTACAAGTGATTTGAATAGTCTAACCGGAGATCATGATCATGATATGTCTCAGCCCCTTTCAACAACTCCCCTAAATGCCAATCAGGGTCCAGGAGGAGAACAAATATCTTTATTAGAATTTGCCCAACATGTCCTTAAACAAATCTGTGCCCAAGAACATGTCCTAGA
Organism: Musca autumnalis; assembly: GCF_047663935.1. Taxonomy (NCBI): domain Eukaryota; kingdom Metazoa; phylum Arthropoda; class Insecta; order Diptera; family Muscidae; genus Musca; species Musca autumnalis. The sequence goes on from NW_027411977.1 coordinate 183,567,017, forward strand.
GCGATGCCTCAAGAATGCCGACAAGCTTTGCGATATGGTTATCGATGATATGCTTACCCCAAAACAATCGCAATCTATACTCCATATGATATGTTATTCAGAAGCAGAATACAACATAATTTCCGAATTGGATCAACGTTCTATGATTGTGAGAATTTTGGAAAATCTTGGCCAGTGGACACTGCGCATATCCTGGTTGGATTTGCAACTAATGCATAAACAGAGCATGAACAATGCCTCGGAGCTAATGACATGGTTAGATACTGTAGCCCGGGCCGCAATTGATGTATTCCTTATGGAAGAAGTGGTGACGGGAAGTGGTGGTAAAACGGAATATAGACCAAAGCCCTCAACATGGCTTGTGGCTCCATTGGTATCTAAATTAACTCCTGCTGTGCAGGGTCGTATTTTGCGTGTGGCAGGCCAAGTATTGGAGAGTATGAATTATTTCTCAAAAACTTCCAAGGCGGATAATAACAGTTCTTGCAGTGGAGATGAACGGGAGAAGAGTAATAGCTGTGGCAGTGCCAGTAGTAGTTATAGTAATGGTTCCAATGGCAGTTCACGGAATAAGAAAATGCCACTTAACTATCAACCATTTTTGGGGCTTATTCTAACTTGTCTAAAGGGACAGGATGAGTATAAAGAGAGCCTCTTGGTTTCATTGCATTCCCAGTTGTCACAGTGTTTGCAATCCTATGCAGAGGTAAGGTTTGGAAAGTATAAAATAGACACCATAAATATGATTCTTCTTTCTGTTCTTCTTCTTGTATAACCAAGTTTGATACCATGGGTGGCGTAGATGATCCCCAGGGCAGAGAGGAAATGCTTGATGCCCTACAACTGCGATTCTCTTTGGTCGGTGGAATGTTTGATTCCATACAAAAGAATAGTACTTCCATAACTGATTGGGCAATATTGTTGGTGCAACTGGTCTGCCAGGGAGTCATAGATTTGAGTACAAACAGGTAATTTATTCAAAACATTATTTTAAATTAGTACCAATTAATAAATTGTAATTTCCAGAGAACTTTTTACCACTGTTGTGGATATGTTGACAACATTAGTGCATTCCACATTGGTCTCAGATGGCCAATCGGAAAGAGATGAACGTTTGTACTCAAATCTAATGAAGAAATTAAAGAAAGAAATCGGGGAAAAGAATAATGCATCCATAAAGGTCATAAGACAACTATTGCCGCTATATAAACAACCCACCGAGGTATTATTAGCAAAAATTTAAATGAAAAAGTAAATATTTTTTAAATATTGTTATTACCATTTTTAGGTTATATCCTGTGAGCCCGCCGCCTTGGATCAGAAGGGCAATAAAATAAATGACATGGATAAGAAACTTATGCGAATATCGGATAAACAGCGCATATCTGTTTGGGATATATTGGAGGGTCATAAAAACCCGGCACCATTATCATGGGTTTGGTTCGGTGCCGTTAAACTGGAACGCAAACCCCTGACCTATGAAGATACCCATCGAAATCTCAAATATCACACTCACAGTTTGGTTAAGCCAAGTTCGTACTACTATGAAGCACTGCCGTTACCTCCAGAAGAGGTTGAACCCGTTCCTGTGGTACCTGTGGTAGTTATTTTTTTTTTTTTTAATTTTGGCTTATTTTCGTTGCTTATTTTACAAAAGCTAAATGTTTTTTTATATATTTTGCATATTGTTTATTTATTCTTTTTTCATTAATTTTTATTTATTTATTTTTAATTTCCCTTTTTATGTGTGTGTGTTTGTGTTCATTGTTGCCTTGCCACCGCCAATAGACACCAACCCCACCTTTCTTACAGAAGGATGAAATGAAAGCTGATACCCCGTCATCCGTGGATCAATCTCCGAGTGCTGTTGTTACAGGTCGTGGTCGTGGTAAAGGTACCACACGTAAGCGTAAACCAAAACAACCGAAAAATGCCCCGGCAGCAGCCGCTGCACAACAAACACCACAAATAACTGGACAACAAGTGGGACAGGTACCACAACAGCAAGTTCCTGGTCAACAGCAACAAGTCATACCTCAACAGCAGCAGCAACAGCAACAACAGCAGCAGCAACAACAGATGCCGCAGCAACAGCAACAACAAATGGCGGCTCAACAACAGCAGCAACAACAACAGCCACAGCAACAACAACAGATGCCGCAACAAGCCCAGCAGGGAATGAATCCACAACAACAAATGGGTCAAATGCAAATGAATATGCAAATGGGTGGAAATGTAAGTAAAATTTGGTTAAAGAGAGTAATACAATTTTTTCATTCGAAACCAACAGAATAATTCGTTAATCTTTAAAAAAATAATTCCTTATGTTCAAATTTTGTCCGTGCAGTCAAAGGTGGAGAAGGGTTGGTTGGTTGGGAAACCACCCGCCCAGGTTGCTTTGTTTTGGGGCTGGCTGATTCATCTCTTTTGACTCGCTAAATTTGTGGGAAAGCCTTATTTTCTCCACGGTAGGTGGATGGTGTTTCAGATATGGAGACCGCCAGCAAGATTATCCCCTTCCCAGAGTTCACGTGAACGAAGAAATCTAGCAGTTAATTACATTGACTCCCTTTGGAAGAACGGCGCTGTCGAACTGGCAGTCACCCTGATTTATCTGCGCAGAAACAATGGAACTCCGATGACCGGTTTCGACTAACAACCGGTGAACATCGCTGATTCTCCCATCGGGGTTAGCTCTGTCAGTAAATGCCACTCGAAGGTCGTCACTGGGTATCATTGGGGCCTGTCTGGCGTAAGGTGGGAGATATCGACCTTCTCAATACTGGACTTTTTCATCTTGTTCTCTGGCAAAGGATAGCTGCATAGGTCGATGCCTGCCTGAGAAACCATAATATTCTTGGGCGAAGACTGAGTTTCACAGTTTTATGCTCCATTCGCCTACTCAAGATTATGGTTTGATAGTCGGCCCAAGCACCTTGACTTTCTCACAGTCTGTGCAAGTTCCTAGAATCAAGATTAGAAGCAAATTCCTTCTTCTATTTATCCCCTTTGGTTTGGCTTGGAGGTTGGTTTCTTAGCCTTCTTCTTTTCTGGTTTCGGCACGGAATTTGACTCCACCACAATGCATGAGGCAGTAAGATCCGCCTTCTCCACTTTTCTGCTTTTTGTCGCAGCTTCTTTAGAGGCATTGGCTTTATCGGCCGCAGGGTCTGGGATAAAAATCTTATCCACCTGAAGCTAGCTGAGTGTAAGTTTTTTCCGATTTTTCTCATGTACCTGAGTTTACTTCTGATGAGGATGACCTCCTTCTGGAACAAATCTTCCAGTTGATCGAAGAGTTCCGTTTTGGTCGTCTCCGCCCATAACTTCGGTCCTGTCAGCCGTAGAATGGTTTGCACCAATCTTGGCTATATCCTTGTCCTTTGAGATTGCCGGTGCATCACCTGTCCTAGCATTAATATTTGGTGCACTTTTAGCAGGTACAGCTGTAGGCGCCAACATCGTAGGTATTTACTTTAAGGGACTAACTTGGTAAATTTTTGGTCCAAGATATCCCCAAACACCAGGAGAATGGTATCTTCCCTTAGATCAGTCAATGATCGGAATCAGGAAGTCTTCTGAGCTTTCTTCCTTCTGTGAAAAACGTCTTCCTCCGTTAAAAAACTGTTATGGTTGCTTTATCACATCACACACGATTCGAAACGATCATCGGCCTTTTTAGGGTTACGCCAAACTTCACTCAGAGAGACTTGCCACACAATGGGTTTGAAGTCGATGATCCGGCAGTCCGTTCGCCCAACTGTTCACGATTAGACAAAGAAACAACAGAGAGAATTCTCCACAAGTGATCGGACTGACTGACGGTTGAAATTGGAAGGATTATACTGACTTCTGAAGTAGATGGCTTCTCTCCAAAGTCTTTCTACTTTTACTTTTCTTGGTTTCGTGTCACGTTTTTTGTGTTATTTCAATCTTAATTTGATTTATGTTTTATATTGCTTTTTTGTACCTACAGGTTAACATGCAGCAATTCAATCCGAATCAAATGATGCAACAGAATCCTAATGCTATGATGCAGCAACAACAACAAATGCAAGGTGTACCGGGTAATATGGCACAACAAATGAATGTGGGAAATCCACAACAAAATCAACAAATGAACTTTATGGGACCAGGTGGGCCACAGGCTATGCAACAGGCTGGTATGAATCCACAAGCGCAGCAATGGCAAGGGCCAAATCAGTTCCATCCCATGCAACAACAGCAACCACAGCAACAATATCAATACACACAGCAGCAACAACAAAGTAAGTTCTTTATATAAAACTTTAGCTTTTTTTTAAAGCAATGCCAAATTTCTTCTCTCTTTCCAGTGAACCGCTTCGAACGTCCCCAAATAAATAATCCAAAACATGCGCTGCAAAATATGCTGCGCCAGCGACAGCCAACATTTAATCAAAACAATCCAAACTTTAATGCAATGCAACAACAACAGCAGCAACGTCAGGGAATGCCAACGCAACAGCAACCTGGTGGACTCAACCCAGTGCAGCAGCAACAAATGCAACAACAGCAATTTGGTAGGGCCGGTATGCGTGGCATGGCGCCCAATCAAATGGCCGGTGTTGCACCCAATCAAATTGCACCCGGCATGGGTAATCAAGTAGCCATGGGAGCCCAAGGAATGGGTGGGCAAAACCCTATGATGCAACAACAAATGTCGGCTCAGGGCATGAATCCTCAGGCAAATGCACAAATGGGCATGAATCAAACTGCAGGAATGATGGGTGGTGCTGGCACTGGCAATCCCAATATGATGGCTGCCCAGGCAAGTAGTGGCATGGTCAACACGGGCGGAATGATGCAACAAAATGTAGGAGTCGGTGTTGGTGTAGGAGTGGGTGGTGTTGGCAACAACAATGTTGTTAATCAGGGCATGGTTAATCAAGGTGGTCCCGGGCAATTTCAAAATTTCAATCAGTATCAACAGCAAGGCATGAATCAAACGGCAGGACCAAATCAACAGGCCAATATGATGGGAGGTTTCAATCAAATGAATCAACGCACAAATCCTGCAGATTTTATGGCTCAACAGCAACAACGAGGCCCGGGGGCAATGCCCGGTCAAAGGGGGCAATATATGAATCAAGCACCCAATGTTACCATGAATAATATGATGGGTCAGGGTAATGTACCACCTTATCAGAGGCAACAGTCAACAGGGGGTAAACCTGGTGTGACACAACAACAATTCCAACAACAGCAAAGAATGCAACAAATGATGCAAATGCAGGGTAAGTATCAATTAAAATGTCCCTCAAAACATGATAATATGAGTCGTATATACTTTCAGGCATGGGACCTCAAAATGCTGGTGCCGGTGGTATGGGTCAACCACAAAATCAAAACGTAGCCCAACAACAAAATCCCAATCTAGTAGCTCAACTTCAACGACAAATGCCCAATCAACCAAATATGATGGGAGGTCCACAATATCAACATCCGCCACCATATTAGTTATCCAAATGTGTACATATGTATGTGGTAATATGTGCAGCAGAACCTTTTATTATCATTGTCATTCATCTTCGTCAAGCTACACTCTATACATATATTTTATATATTTAGTTTAATTACTTTAAGAATTAAAATTAAAACTTTTCTTATTTAATCTTTTAAATTAAAAAATTTATTCATTTCTTTGTAAGTTTTTAGTTTGTCTTTTTTTTAGGTTTTGATCAAATATACAATTGTAATATATATACAAATGTATTTGGATTGACTTAAATGGAAATAAACAGTACATGCAATAAATACTTACAATGAAAGTATTAAATTGAAATTAAATAAATTAAAATTAGTAAATATTAATAAAAAACAAAAACCGAGGTAATGACTGCGATGTTTACCAAGTTGATTTGTTTTCTCTATCATTTTGAAATAGATTGTTAAAAATCCGAATCAATAATTCATACTTAGCAGAAAACGCAGTTAGGAAAACTAGAATACCTCTTAGAAGACTTCTCTGACGCATAATATGGCTTGTGCTGATTTGAGTTTTGCCCAGGGCTATGCTGGTTGTTTTTGAAAAGGAGCAGTGTGTTGCTGGGCTGATGTTTTGCACAGTATCATCGATCTTTGCCATGTAAGAATTCATGCGACTGCAATATCCCGATTGAGCCAAAACTACTCTGGTTTGTCGCGGAAGCTGGCGCTCCTCAGCTGCGAAGGATGGGTGATGTACTCCGAGGACTTTATTCACGCAATAGTTGCTTATGGCCTTAGCAACTGCGTCCGTGTGAAGGTTATTAAAATCTGCTTGATATGCTTGTTGATCTGGGGGTTCTCTATTGTAACGCTCGACCTCTTCTAAATCATGAAGATTTCTTGATCTGCCTGAATTGGCGGGGCCAGCATGTACTGCAACGAAAGAATGTGACTGCTGCGGTATGCGCGGACGACGAGAACGTTGAATTTGACCCCTAGAATTTTGGGGTAGTTTATGGTCGGAATTCTGCTACCATCGACCACGACATTCAACTCTCTTCTCAGTCCATGTGGTGAACAGAGTGATCGTAGATTTAGTGGCGGATATCTGCATATTCCTCACTTGGAGAAAGAGGGTCAGAACGCTTAAATAGGAGTTCAGTCTCTCACAGGTGTCACCAGGGAAGGTACAAAGCCTTAGTCGTGCTGTGCTGCTTACAGAACCCATGCTGAAATGAATAGTTATTTTTGACGTTGGGGAGGACTAAAACCGCAACGTTCTTTGCTATGGGCTGACAAAAGCGAAATCGGTCTGTAGGATTTACTTTTTCTGGAATCCTTGCTTGGCTTCAGTAGCGGAACCACCCTGCCTAGTTTCCAGACTTAGGGAACGATGTGGGTTAACTATCGACGGGTTGAGAACTTTAGGGGTCGATTATGGACTCAACCCTAGTATCGTTGCCAGAAGAGAATATCATACATTTAAAATAAGTGAAAAGACGGAAAATGTTGTCAAATTTAATCAATAGCAGTGTTATGAACCTTAATTAATTTAATTGTAAACAAGCACAAATTTCAAAGCGGAAACAGAAAGTAATATTATTAAATTTGCTGTTGCAACGCAACTGGAGTTGGGTTGCTATTCATAATCGACCCCTTAGTGAGATACTCGACTTCCGGCTCTTCAGCAGTTTCAGCATTACCATGGAGATTATATCAGGGCGCAATGCTTTGGATGATTTAGCGTTCCTGATGACATTCGCAACACCATCCATTGTAAATTGTGGTGGTTCATCATCGGAATGAAAAGATCTTACGCGACGTAGTAATCTTCTCTTCACATTGTCACTCCCGGGGTTCCCGGGATGCTCGACAAACTGCCGGACCAGTAACGTCGCCAAACGTGACTGAGGTCCTTCTTTCCAGGGTTCGAGAGAGACTTAAGCGTTGCACACCATTCACATATTCCTAATCTACGGAGGACTTGTCTGCTGGCAAACACTTGGGAATAAAACGTTACTGTCCAAATAATCAAGCAAAAGCACACCTCAGACCTCCTTGAACGTGGTGCTGGATCTTCAACCTATGGATATATACTGATCCAGTTTCTGAGTGCCAGGACTTCACACTTTGGACATGCGAGAATCTTAATTGATAGTCAGATTGAAATAAATAACAGGTGTAGTAAAAGCAATTATATGTCCACCTCATTCATGTTTGACTCATTATCCGTAATTTTTCCAAGTACGTTCACTTGGGCTGAAGGTAACTCCCCTTTGGACAGTCTGGCAAAATATACAGATGGGTTCAAGATGGAGGAAGGCACTGGAGTCGGCGTATACTGCTAGAACACATTAATCAGACGCTCATTTAAGTTTAATTAAATCTGCAGTGTCTTTCAGGCAGAGATTCTTGCCATCAAGAGAGCAACGGAATTAGTGAAAGGACATAAAGGCAACCTTACAGGACCGGTAACTATATATCGATGATCCAGCGGTCCTTAAGGCTCCCAAGTCCTGGACTATAAACTCTTGACCTATCCTTGATTGCAGTAAAGCTCAGTATGTCGTATGAAATATCGATAACTTTTGCTGAGCTCCATGTAATAGTTTTATAAAGGGAAACAAATTAGCAGATGAACCAGCTCAAGCTGGTTCTAAGTCTATAGACCTACCAGTTGATGAATTTGTTTAGCCACCAATGTGCTACTATATCGGCAATCTTCGTGATATCTATATCGAGAAAGCAATTCGAAGATGGCTTTTGTAACCTGGATACAGGACATCCAAAACAATCTGACCTGTGACCTTCCTCCTATCACTCGACAAGTTAAGGATGAAAATTACTATGGGACTTATCAAGGGTCACTGTAGATTGAGATCTTTAACTTCAAAATTGGACGACAGTGGCATTGTTTACTGTAAGCTATGAGAAGATGCAGAAGGTGTAGAGACTGTCGAACATCTACGTTGTAGGTGTCCCTTGTTGCAAAAGAGAAGACATCACATAGACTACTCGGTAGGTCCCATTATCCTTTTTAACTTTGCCAAGCACAAAGGTAAATAACAATTAAATTTCCGCGGGAATACTCGGAAATCACATTTTCTTCTTCATTTTTCGGCATAAATTTCCTTTACCGATAGTATGCAGAAAATTATGAAAAAGTGTTTTTCGTTCTGATTCCAAAGATGTATAACACTTTCTGGGGAAATGTATACTTCCCCAGTAGTGCGATTCTCTAACTCATTTTTTGAGTTACCGACAAAAATCGGTAACATTAAAACGCAAAATTATGAATGAAACGTTCAAATTAAAGTTAACAACACTGTCGCTATCGGTAGATCTTTGCGACTACTTTCTATTGGTCGCTAACTTACCGAATAATATCGTTAATTACCGAAATTATAAGCCTTTTTATTTTACCGATTTTTGTCGGTAACTCCAAAAATGTGTTAGAGAATTGCACTACAGATATGGGCCTCTGAAGTTTCGAAAATTCCCTTATTTAATGTCCGGCTACTTAGAGAAAAATTATAAATTAAAAGAAAATTGTGTTCCCGTTCCCGAGATTTGCACTTGTCCATGGGAGAAAGTCTTAAAATACCGGCTATTAAAAGAAACTCTCGATTTAAAAAATTTCGATCGATTTGTCAGGCTTAATCCCATAGTCGTTGTTTTAATATTTTATTAAAACATCTTTAATTTATTAATGGGAAAAATTGACGATGTTTACCAAGGGGTAAGGCAGGGAAGACTATAGTTTCAGATCTCGCCACAGATCATCAGTTCCCTTGTTTCTTGTTTTTCAACAAGAAACTTTTTATACCCAAGTGTCAATTGCTCGCTCAAATAGATAAGTGTCCAAAGAAACACTCTGATTTATACAATAATAAGGTTGCTGGACTGAGTAATAACAACTACACTGTCCTCGCTGCCTCGAACGGAGACAAGGTGAGAACATGTGTAGTCGCAAAAAAGAACCTAAAACTAATGCTTCTCTCTAATTTCAGCAGAGGAGATATCACCACTATAAGGATGGACAGAGGGCATGGGAAACCCTTTATAATGGCCTCTGTCTACATGCCCTATGAAGCCCCCGACCCACCCGGCGGTATCGTAAATAATCTAATGGACGAAATGGGGAGCACAGGCCACATCATTCTTGGATGCGATGCAAATGCTCATCACTTCCATTGGGGAAGCAGCGATACCAACACTAGAGGTGAGTCAATTTTTAAATTTATTTTGCAACATAATTTAAGAATTTGCAACAGGGGCACCACACCCACTTTCCAAAATAGAGTTAGAGGCGAAGTAATTGACATCACCCTAACCAATCTGGAAGACTCCGAAATTATGGACTGGAAGGTATCCGAAAAGTGCTCTTTTTCAGATCACAAGATGATACTCTTCAAAGTCCCCATAAATTCGGAGAAACAAAAACCATACAGGAATCCCAGGAGGACAGACTGGAACAAGTACAGCTTACAAACGACTTCGGTGTTAGGCAATTCCCAAAGACTGTCTACATCAAAGGAAGTCGAGGTTGCTGTAAAAGATCTAAGTAAGTCCCTCCTGAGGTGTTACGAGGATTCCTGCCCAATAACCTACCCTGGGAAGAAATCTCAGCCGGTATGGTGGAATAAAGACCTGGCCAGTCTTCGCAAGGCGGCCAGGAAATCATACAACAAAGCCAGCAAATCTACTCTCAGTACAGATTGGGATACCTACAGGGTTAATTTCAATAAGTACAAGAGTGAAATTAAAAAGGCTAAACAGAGATCTTGTGCTTGCTTCACTGAGTCTATAGAAGAAGTAAACGAAGCTGCCAGGTTTCGTAAGATTCTATCCAAGGATCCCAAACCCATGGGTAGCATCAAACGAGAAAACGGCACGTGGACTAACTCTGGTCTAGAGACTCTAAATCTGCTGTCTGAAGTGCACTTTCCAGACTGTACAGACCTAGAGAGTGACTCGCTACAAACGAGTCACAATCAGGGCTGCACGGCACAGGACGAGCAACTGATTGACAGCTTAACTAGCATCCCAAGAATAAAATGGGCGATAGACAGCTTCCAACCCTAAAAGTCTCCTGGACCGAATGGCATTATCCCGGCTATGTTGCAGAATGCAGCTGACTCGGTACTGGCAACCATAAAGGAAATTTACAGGGCCTGCCTGCGTCTGTCGTACATACCTAACTCATGGAAGGAGGTAACGGTGACTTACATTCCCAAAGCTGGGAAGCCTAGTCACACACTACCTAAAGACTATAGACCTATTAGTCTTTCTTCCTTCCTCCTCAAAACTCTAGAGAGACTACTCGACCACGACATACGGTCTCATCTAGATTCCAATACTATAAGCAACTCGCAAGTCGCCTATATTAAAGGCAAGTCGGTGGACACCGCCTTACACGAGGTGGTTGAATATATTGAGAGGAATATGGAGGGTTCGTGCTTCACACTTGCAGCCTTCCTCGATATTGAGGGAGCCTTCAACAATGTGAAGCTGGAATCCATTCATAATTCGCTCACTAACGCAGGAGTTTCCTCTATCCTTGTTAGGTGGGTTGATGAAATGCTGAAGAGCAGAATCATCAACTCCCATCTAGGAGAGAGTTCCGTAAGGAAAAAGGTTTGCAGGGGTACGCCTCAAGGAGGAGTCTTATCACCCCTCCTCTGGCTCCTTGTAATAAACGAAATTCTTGTGAATTTCAACCAACTAAGGACGAAGGTGGTAGCCTATGCTGACGATGTTGTTATCCTTATAAGCGGCAAATTCTTGTCGACCATATCAGACCTTATGCGGCGTGCTTTAGTGCAGCTGTCTAGCTGGGCTCGCACCAATGGACTTGGTGTGAATCCAACGAAGACCGAGCTCGTACTCTACACGAAGAAGCGCAAAATTCCCGATTTTCCGCTACCAGAGCTGGATGGTGTTGCCCTAAAACTCTCATCAGAAGCCAAATACCTCGGTGTTGTCCTGGACCAACGCTTAAATTGGCAAAGGAATACTGAGGAGAGGGTTAAGAGAGGTTTTATGGCACTCTATTCCTGTAAGAACTCCATTGGTAAAAGTTGGGGTCTCAAACCAAAGATCATACACTGGTTGTATGATACCGTGGTTCTCCCAATTCTTACCTATGGTGGGCTTGTCTGGTGGCATGCACTCGGGAACAGTGCACTTCTGTCCAAATTATCTAGTGTTCAAAGAGCTGCATCTCTGCTAATCTCTGGTGCCATTAGAAGTACACCTCAAGCTGCACTGAATGTGATACTGGATCTCCAACCTCTGGACATCACTATCAACTTTCAGGCGGCGAGGACGGCTTTCAGGCTTAGAGAGGCAGGTATGTGGCAGTGTTCACGATTTGGACATGCAAAGGTCCTTTTCCCCTTCACCGATTTAGTTGAGTCCAGTGGACCCGATCACATCTGTGCTCAACTTCAACCAAATTAATGTCACAATCCCAAGCAGAGATGCCTGGTCAAGTGGTAGTAGCCCTCCTCTTAGCGGTCTGGCCATCTATACAGACGGTTCAAAGATGGAGGCTGGCACAGGTGCCGGGGTCTTCTGCGAAAACCCACAAAGCAATCCTTCAAACTCAACGATAACTGCAGCGTCTTTCAGGCAGAGATTTTTGCAATTAGGAAAGCAGCGGAGATGATCAAAGAACTTGGGAGTGTCCTTAAAGGACCGGTGACTATTTTTGTCGATAGTCAAGCGGCCCTTAAGGCTCTCAAGTCATGGACCATAAACTCAAAAGCTATCCTCGATTGCAAAAACGCTCTGCTTGAAGTACGCGACTTCGTTGATCTTTGCTGGGTTCCAGGACACAGTGATATAAAGGGAAACGAAGAGGCGGATGAACTAGCACGGGGTGGCTCTCAGTCGACTGACTTACCAGTTGAGTCATCTATCAGACCACCAAAGTGCTACTACATCCGGAAACTTCGCGGTTACTTCCTTGAGAAGGCGGGGCAAAGATGGCAAATGGAAACTGGCTATAAAGTACCCAAGGCAATCTGGCCCAGCTATTCTCAAAATAGAACCAACTCTCTTTTCTCACTAAATAAGTTAGGGATAAAGACCACTGTAGGTCTCATTACCGGTCACAACATGGTCAGATCCCTAACTTCTAGATGGGACAACAGTGGTGTAGACTACTGTAGGCTATGTCAAGATCCGGAAGAAACAGAGACGGTCGAACATCTACTATGTAGATGCCCCTCGTTACTCACGAGGAGACATCGATTCTTCGGTAGATATGAGATAAATACTCTGACTTTCTTCTCCGACATAGACCCCATCTACTTGTACCAATTTGCCAGAAATCTCGCATGGCTGGCAAACAAAACTAATTAATCATTGTTTTTCTCTCTCCTTCACACAGGGGGATATAAATCGGCTCAACACTGAACAACACCCTCAGCGGCAATACACCCACATCACATTCACTACATCAACAACTTTGTCACAATCACAGCAGTTGCGCAACCATATCCATTACCACCATACCCATCACACCAAGCCACTTTACATCAACAAAGCGACAATATCCCAACCACCTCACATTACTTCAGAATAAACCAGTCACCAGTTTCAACACCCACCTTATAAATCAGCATCCATCATCATCACATCCAACCCATCTAAACTTACATCCACCATCACAACCTCAGCAACAACCTATAAACTCACATCCATCATCACAGCATCACCTACACACTCAACTTCACAACAAATCCGCAATAATACAGCATCTATCATCATTACATATAGTCCAACTACAACACACAGTTTCTATAAGGATGATCGCAATGGACCTCAAGGTCTCCGAGTGAAGTAGCTGCCAACAACGGTAGCTGCGCGTCCTAAAACCAAACCAAACCAAACCAACACTCTGATCGAGAATTTCTTTAGCACTACCTAAACTCGAGCAACTTCACTTGCAAACAAAACAAAAATCTTTCCCACTGCTATACGTTCGCTGAGTCTCAACTAAAAAACCCATAACTAATTTGTTGGTATTGCTTCATACAGCAATAAACCAACACTTTCTCGACGGTACCCGGTCTCACAATTAGGAGGGTTGGCGTTTTTTATTTGGGATGACGACTTCTATTTTGTTTTTCAAAATAGTCAGGCTTAAACAACTTACAACAACAAAATTTATGAAAAATGAGTTTTTTTGGTCTGCACAACTAGGGATAACCCCTTAAGCAATACCAACAAATTAGTTATGTGTTTTTTCATTGAGACTCAACGAACGCATAGCAGTGGGAAAGATTTTTGTTTTGTTTGCAAGTGAAGTTGCTCGAGTTTAGGTAGTGCTAAAGAAATTCTCGATCAGTTTGTTGGACACTTATCTATTTGAGCGAGCAATTGACACTTGGGTATAAAAAGTTTCTTGTTGAAAAACAAGAAACAAGGGAACTGATGAAGATCTGTGGCGAGATCTGAAACTATAGTCTTCCCTGCCTTACCCCTTTTTAAACATCGTCAATTTTTTCCACTAATAAATTAAAGTTGTTTTAATAAAATATTAAAACAACGACTATGGGATTAAGCCTGACTTTTTTGAAAAGCGTTAATAGGTACTTATTTTTAAAATTGACCACAAGTAAATGTTTACCCAGTTAAACAAAACACCTGGCTGCTCTCACCTGCCTACCTGCCTGGCAAAATCAAACAATCCCATCTCTGCTATAAACGTCAGAACTAAGATACAAAAACAAAAGATAAACACATCACTCCCCGTCCATCTTTCCCCGCCGACTAGAAAACAATATTTGACACACAAAAAAAGGGAGAAACAGATGATGAGAGAAATAACATAAAATAATGAGTGGATAAAAAATGAGAATGATTTGCGCATTGAAACGGCAAAAACACACAAAAATATAATTCATGAAATTAGTCGAAATTCATTTCCAAGAGAGCGACGACGTGCATATTCCCCAAACCAAAAGTGAGTACTAATGAGTGAGTTGATGTGAGTGCATCACATAGTACCAGCAGAAAATTTTAAGAACATTTCAATACAAACAAATTAAGAAAATAAGTTTGAAAGAACACTTGCAAAAAACAAAAAAAAACTATTTTTTAAAGTAAGTGCCAATAAAAAAGACAATTTTTCGAATTAAATTGTGTTATTTGCACGAGATATTTGTGCAAAGTGAAAATATGTTGTAAACAGTTTTGAAATAGTTTATTAAGGAATCGATGAGGTATGGTGGCCAAGAAAACATCGAATAATGGCTTGAACAAAAATTGCGTAATATCCTCCAATATTTTTATTGAGGTGTTTTTGAAAGGAAAATTGCAACAACAACATGAAATTCTAATATACCACGACAGAAAAATAAAATGAAAACCTTAAAAAAACAATAACAAAAAACAAGAAACGAAACAGGTTCTTAAATTGTGTAAAAAAGTCATTGTAGCTTAGAATTGCTTGTGATGGATGCATCCATTATTAAGGGGGAGATACGACGAAAACTGGATAACTACATACCTGCATTCGTTGGAATACAAAATACTGTTCGACGTCAATAACTTTCGAGATGTGAAAATATTTTATTTGTTCTTATGGTAATCTCCCCAACATTGTGGAAAAAAGAAAAAAAAAAAACAAAAGTAATTAAAAAGCAAATGTTGGTCAATAACTTTAGAAGGAATATGTATCATTTAATATTTGTTATAGATGTCATTTAATAAATATCCAAATAATACATAGATATTTATACAATGATCCACTGGAAAATACAAGACTGTTGTCAAGAATTTATGAAATTATCTATTTTTACTACTCTTTACTTTAAAACTGTTAAAAGTTTTACAATATTTTGTGTGCGGGAACAGGGAACAACATGCAGCAAAAGAGCCAATGAAAATGATTCAATGATTCATCATAAATAATAGTAATTTGTAGTTGTTTGAAGAAAATGAAAAAATAAGGCCAAAACTGGTTACAAAAGATTCTGAGTCTGAGTTAGGCAACCACTCTCGATTTCATCTGTTTACCACAGGTAATCTTCATTACAAAGCTATACAACATACAGTCCTGTACATAAGTATTCGCAGAATAGTACACTTCATGTTAAGTCATACATATTGTTTCATAAAAAACGATAACTCCAAACCTTCTTGGAAAAAATGCTTATCTTTCCTTTAGCTACCGCTCTAAGCTACCAAACAAATTAACTATTGGCTTATACCCGGATGTTATTTTTTACCACAGATAGTCTTGAGGTCCTGAGTTCAACGATATGAATTTTTTCTTGCGAAAGTCCATAATTCCCATAATACCTGAGATATGGATGCGCCTTCATAGTTCCGTAATTACCCATGATTTGTTCTCCAGATGACGTCGCTAGATCAAGTTCAAGATTGTTACAGCTATCTCTGCCAAAGCTTCCTCGATTAGGTTCCACTAGTGAAGCAACAACAATGCGAACTAATGGAGCAAGACAAGTATAGTGGCTGGACTTGAATTTTTTTCCACAAAATATTTTCAAAAGTTAACGTTTTTGAAAATAACACTGCTCAACAAAATTGAAAAAGTTGAATGTTTCAACCAAAGTTGTTGTTGTTTCTAAATGATATCGGCGAGATATTTTCAAATCTGGTCACGGTTTTTCTCCATCAGCTCTTGTTTTTGAGATATAGCTCAAAATCGGTTTTTACGAGTTTTACCCAGAATTTCGTTATTTTCGGATACAAACAAATATTTTTTGCGGGTTTTTCGACACTAATATATTAAGAAGATGTTATACGCTCAATACAAAACGTTTTTTGAAAACATTATGGCGAATATATATCAAAAAATATAGAAAACATACGATGAATCCTGTAAAAATTGCATATTTTGAGTACTTTAAGCTGTAATTACGTCATCGGGGGAAGTCGTAGGAGCTTCATATGGCATTCCGGATATGCTCAGGGTGTCTACTATATAATCCAGTATTCAAATGTATAATATAAAGTTCATAGTCCCCATGATTCGGCCATAACCTAAAAATCGCCATGAAGACTGCTAAAGGGAAATAATTTACCAGTGATATCATTACCACATAAGCCTTTTACTTTTCAATGGCAGTCTTCATGACGATTTTTAGGTTATGGGCGAATCGTGGGCGCTATGAACTTTATATTAAATATTTGAATACAGGACTATATAGTAGACACCCTGAGCATATCCGGAATGCCATATGAAGCTTCTCTGACTTCCCCCGATGACGTAATTACAGCTTAAAGTACTCAAAATATGCAATTTTTACAAGATTCATCGTATGTTTTCTATATTTTTTGATAAATATTCGCCATAATTATTTCGAAAAATGTTTTGTATCGAGCGTACAACATCTTCTTAATATATTAGTGTTGAAAAACCCGCAAAAAAATATTTGTTTGTATCCGAAAATAACGAAGTTCTGGGTAAAACTCGTAAAAACCGATTTTGAGCTATATCTCAAGAACAAGAGCTGATGGAGAAAAACCGTGACCAGATTTGAAAATAGCTCGCCGATTTCATTTAGAAACAACAACAACTTCGGTTGAAACAAAAGTCGTGTTGACTAGTGTAATCGGCCTTCTGCCTGGGCTTTAAAACTTTCTCATATCGACTGAAATGTTTCCAATTTTTTTCGCAAATCATACGATATTTCAGAACTTACATCTCGAGAAATACGGACTCCCCAAACATGATATATATTGTACATAATCAGCATTCCAAAACCTACCTGTAGAAAAATTTTCAAACTTTCTGAGCTCAGTCACTATAGTTATGTCATTTTTCTTAAAACCCAATCCAACTTGACCCGACAGAGGATATGTCTCCAGAGGATATGTCTAGCTTCCGAATCCAGCCACTTTACTCATATTATGCCACTTTACTCATATTTTAATACGTCTCCAGAAATACGCTAGCTCGCAGCCATACCAAAGTGCGTCCATATTATTTATCGCTGGCATTAAGAAATTCTTGGATTCCCCATCCTGACAATTCATAACCTTGACGTCTGTAATCAGGAATTTAGATGGTTGGACCATTCCGAACATAGTTGAACCAAAACCTATCTGGAGGACCGTGTTCACATCCGTGTGAATGCTATCCAAAACGGCTTGATATACATGCTTATCAAGGGATTATCTCTAGAGTTTTGCCAATCCAGTTCAATTGAACGACCTATTTCACTGCCTAATTAAATGAAATCCGGCCGTTTGTATGAACAAACGGTGTATACGTAATATCTCAAGTTAGTTTGTATGACGTTACTCATACGTTTGTGAACTAGGACATTGCATATGGTGATTAGGATGATTTTTAGGTAACAACGTGTTAGTACTGCGACGAGATCATACCATTGTGCTATCGTACCGGAAGAATCTTTGTCTCCTCCTGCAGATGGTTCACTTATGACATGAGGAGGCATCCTCTTCCAGTTCGCAGGGTGGCGTTCTTTGTCTCATCCCTAGTGTTGCTAGGGACTTTAAGACTTTGTTCCTACATCTGTAGTTGCCGCAGATAGCTGTGGCATATGCGGAAGACGTGAACTTGCTGTTTAATGTTATCCGTAAATCTTTGTGAAGGTTGTGGTCGGAACTCTATTACCATCAACCAGGACAATCAAAGCTGTGCTGTAGAACAATTGTTGAGCATCATAATATTTTCACCAAATATAGTCTAAGTTCGAAGATGATACTTATCAATGTACTCTTCCTTAAAACATTTTCGCTAAAGTTGTGCGACGATATCCCTTGAAAAAGCAAGCTATTTAATCCAAACTTTCCACGTCTTAATATTTCTTCCAGACATAGATTAGGACGGAAATGACCTACATGGGTCCATTCCTACAGGTACCTCCCACACAAATTTTCAAAATTGTTTCGCAAAAGTGCAGCAAATTTGTTTGAAGTATGTTATCGTAGCGGCATCTATTACGACGGTTCAAATTTTATCTGGAGCAAGTACATACTTTCTGAGATAATGGACCAAAAGCTCTAGAAACCCTGTTGGCACCAACTGAAATGACTTATCTGTGTACCTGATATCTGTAAGTTCGGATCGTCTGAATATTTTCCACTCTTCTATCTCCCAGAAGCTTTAGTGATAGTCGCGGATGGAGCAGTCAAACTAGCTAAGAACTTGTGTGGCTGTTCCGTCTGTGTTTGTACCTTCGGCAATGTGACGCTATCATTGGCCCCGATGGAGTTAAGTTGATCGACCCTGCCACAGACACACCACTGGTGTCCGCAAGGAATTCATGCAGCTTGAAGCCACTGGATTTCTGTTCTTATCTGGAATCGGTGTAGTGAGTGCTGTATTTGGGTTGGTGACTACATCGGGACCAGTGATAGGAATCCGTTCGATTGGGAGGGAACACTTTTCAACGTGAAGATATTTCCTTTCGAAGCGCATCTCGAATCGAAGTTTTGGGCAAATTTTCCGGAATTCTGCTTCGCCTGGGGACCTGTCAATAAATTTGTTGCAATAATGCACTGCCCTTTCGTAGGTGTGGTTATCCTTGCTTTTTCTGGCCTTACTACTTCTTGTCGGTGAGGGAGTGGTCCATCTCCTCCACAACATCGTCCACCAAAGCGTCCTGCCTTGGAATGATGGGTCTGTCGGCTACGACAGATGTTTTTATCCCCTATGAGAAAGTTGGTGCTTCCTAGAGCAGCTAAGGAGACGCCTTTCTGTTCGATCCATCTCATCGTCTGACAGAGAAATGTCTTCCAAGTTGCTCATGGCCTCAAATTAAATGTCTCCGAGTGAAGCGGTCACTATATCACTAGATGGCTGTGCATCCTTAAACTTAACTCGGTTGCTCACGGCAGAACCTTCACGACTCAGGCCGAGAGTTGAACTCAACGTCAAGAGGTCAAGTAAATACCTATTCTGTGTGTGGATAGCTTGGCTCGCGCTTCAGTCGCGTAGAGATGCGGCTGAATGTGTGCTGAAACACGATTTTCGTATGCTTTGACTTTTGACTTAAAGCCGGAAGAACATGCAACTTAATGAATTAAGTAGAGTTGTGCCAAAGGAACTATATGGAACTATCTCGTTCACTTCGCAGTTCCAATGGCTCCCATTTTTTTCTTTGAACAAACAGCGTATACTTAATGTCACACGTTATATTTCATGATGTTACTTATACGTTTTGGAACCAGTACAAGAACTAGATTACCCAACTCTAGAATTAAGCCAGAAATCCTCTTATGTGACGAGTCCTTTAAACTTATCATTCATAAATTTGAGTTTTAATTTTGTCGATAATACAAGAAATGAGTTAAGAGATTCGCACTACTGGTTATCCTCCACAATTTAATCCCTTAACCCGGAGACATTCTACCTATTGTGTTCTTTAAAAAGGTCGAAAAAAAATTCTGATAAAGCGTAAATAAAGTAATTAATGCCCAGGACGGCTCAAAAACCAACCAACCAAAGTCAAAGACTAAAAATTCGATTTCTTCCTATAAGTGTAGAAAGTCCATGGGTTGTCCACAATTAATAACTATCAATATTTGTGGATTATTACAGCAACATTGACCTACATTACATTAATAGTAATATAATATTTGTATGTATATTCTAAACCACGTTTATTTCTTTGTTAGAGCAACCCAAAACCTTAACTCATTAATTTTTATATGACACGAAAAAGGCCAACAACAAAAATGTGTTCCACTCAATTTGTGCTTTTGTGTGATTGTCAATTGTAGAACAATTATTCATTGTTAACCCTACAGGGGATGTTGAATGGAAATTTACAACTAAAAATTAATTTATTTTACTTTGGTTTACAATTTTTTTGAATTGAGGAATCTTTTACTAATGGGTTAACATAACCAGCTGACATAAGAATCTGTTTTATTTTTTTTTTAGTTTTCTGTTGTTTTGCAACTATATACACATCATTGCATATCTCACGTAGATACTTACTACATATACATACCTATATACTAAAATATGATAATATAGATATTGACGTATGTATATAGTTTTGAATCTATGCATGTATGTATGTTTTTAAAACCAACACATAATACTTTTGTTATATTAAAATTTTGCAAACATATGCTAAAATTAAAAAAAACAGAATTTGTATAGAATATTTTAATGAAAGGAAATTCATGTAATAAAAAACCGGATAATCATAAAAATAAAAATGATAGGATGTTAATATACAAATTGTTGTATAAATATATTGGAAGATCGACACTATTGGCCTGTTTCACTAAGACGATTCGAATACAAATTCGTTCGAACTACTACCAAACTTCTGTTTTTTTTTTTTTTTTTAAGACCAAAACTTAAAACTCGACGCCTGACGTGTGCGTACAAAAATACAAAAACAAAATACATGTATTTCAAATTGAAAACAAAAACAAATACATGTATTTTGTTTTTGTATTTTTGTACGCACACGTCAGGCGTCGAGTTTTAAGTTTTGGTCTTAAATATTTGATTTATTTTTGTTTTCTATCAACAAACATTTTCTACAACTATAGGAGTTTGGTAGTAATTCGAACGAATGTTAATTCGAATCGTCTTAGAGAAACAAGTCATATGAATATTGATAAGTACATATAATATTATTTGAAACTTCGAAATCCGAAACATAAATCAAACAAATGGTCTCAGTGTCATATACGGATCTGCATCTATCGCAAATGCAGATTAAAAGTCGCGTGAGCTTTATCAATATAATTATTTAAAATTTTCTTGAATGACCATTTTCTAATCTAGAAATTCTTGAACATTTCCAGAATCTTTCATGATATTTTGTCTCCCTTGACATTGTACGGGCCCCCACTTGAATTTCTCCGCTGGGGGTATTTTATATGTATGTATGTACGTACCTGCATATGTTTTCTCTCATACTTTTTTGATTATTTTTTTTGGTACCGTGTATTTAATGTTAATTGAACTCAATGACAAGTTCTTGTTGTTTTCTATTGTTTTCTTTTGTGATACCAAACGATTCCAATAGAACCCCCCGAAACACAATGCCACTAAAAACCCGCACATATATATGGTCACAACATTATGTTATGTATATTTGGAAATATGTACGTGCGTATGTTTGTTAGGACATACATTCATCTGCTCATCAAATCTTTATTGAATTTAAAAAAGACCACTTAAATAGATCGACTGCTGTGACGATCACACGGTTTGTTGTTTCATTACCGCCAGTCAGAACTTGTTGTTGATCTCAAAATCAAAGAAATAGGAACAATTTCTTTTTTAAACTAAACAAAGTGTATTCAAGTTTTTGCATATACATATGTAGGTAGGTTATATTTTGAAATTTAATCAATAAAATTGTAAGATTAATACAAATAGATCATTTTTCAGAAATCAAATGGAGAATATTAAGTTGTTTTTTATTTCCTGTTCAAAAATCATTTGAGTGACAGTATTTATATTTTTGATCAAGAAAAAAATGTGAGTGGAAAGGATGCTAAAATGATCCAAGCGCTCAAGTAAAAAAGTATCAGCCAGCTTTGCCGACAGAAATTTACTCTCAGCCTGTGTGAATTGAGGGGATGACTTTCATCTATGTACAGATTGAAGACCGGCTACACAATCAAATAATATATTTAGGAGGCTTTCAGAATTTTTTTTGACGAAAATATCGAAATTGTTCGAAAAATTCGTGTTACCGATTAAGGTCTATGGATCAAATAGAAAAAAATAAGGGGTAGGTCTTTCAAAAAAATGTAATATTTTGGGCCACCCTAACCCTAAATGACGACAATGTAGCACTTGGTGCAAAAACGGGCTACAAAAACTAGCCACGCAATCCACACGTAGAGGAGGAAAGTTACACCTGGAGCAACTGAGAAATCATACCTCTGTCAGGCGATGAGATGGATACCACTGTTAGTTATCTAATCTCAGAGAGGCGTCATCTTGGCGTCGATCTAGGATGTACCAAACTAGGCAGTCAGAGCGCAACTATCTAAGGAGATAAAAACAGGACTCATTGGTGGGTGATGTTGTCAAGGAGATGAACCATTTTCCAGCGTCCCCATTCACTTAAAGAAGTAAGGCCAGGGAATGGAAGGATAAGCACACGTAATGAAGGCACTCCTTTACTGCAACAAATTTGTTCACGGGCCCCAAGCGAAGTTTCGCAAGCGGAATTTTGGGAGATTTGGCCCTCACTTCGATTCGTGATGCATTTCGAAAGGAAATATTATTACGTGGAAAAGTGTTACCTTCAAATTGAACGTATTCAGATGGGCTGACTACCCCGGTTCCAGATAAGAACAAAAATTCGATTGTTTTAATCTGCATGAGTCTTGTGGTCTTCGGTAGAATCGGACAACTTGACTCCATCGGGGCCAATAATACCCAGCAAAATGTTTGTACCCAAAGAAGTAGTTAAATCATGAGTGCAAGTGATTCCGGACTACATCTTTTTACGTGAAAGAAGTCATGATTTTTACAAGGGCATGGTGCAGTGAGGATACTGTCTAATTTACTTCTTAAGCACACATTTTGCATTAGTTCTTTGTAGTGAATAAATCACAACAACATATGATTCAACTACTTCTTTGGCTACAAACAAAGATGTAGTTCGAAATCACTTTTATTATTATTTGTATACAAATTACTTTTTATGGATGCAAACATATTGCTGTTATTATAATTAACAAGAAACAAATTAAGTTCTTTGTCTTTTTAAGTTTTTTTTTTTTTGCAAAATTTTAAAATTTCTAAAATGTGAAAAATTTATGAAATGGATTCAAATCGGACATTGTCAAAATGTGAAGAACGGACTGCATTTTTCATGACTCTGCGTGGACTGCTTCAAAAAAAGCTATTCAATCACTACTTCACAAGGAACAACTTCAAATAAATTTTGCTGGGTAGTTAATAGTGTCAATACCTGTGGCTTGTGCGGACGACTTAAACATCGAACGTTACACCCAAAATTTTGGAGTAGTTAGTGCTCGGAATCAGTGCACCACCAATCACTATGTTCAGTGGAAGCCTTATTTCAGCCGTCCAAGTGGTGAACAATGTGGCAGTGGATTCAGCGGCGAATATTTTCATATTCTTCAGATGCACAAATCAGTCATTTTTGTTAGTGCATTTTAGAGCTTTTGTTGGTCCATTACCTCAGGAAGTATGTATTTGCTCCAGATAAAAATTGAATCATCGTAGTAGAGGTCACTAAAACAACACACTTCAAACATTTTTAAAACGACCTGAGGACATGTCCTTAAGCTGTACTTTTGAGAAATAATTTTGAAAATTTGTGGACTGATAAAAGAACAATTTTCGAAGTTAAACAATATTTGGTGAAAATATTAGGATGTACCAAATTTTGACCCAATCGATCTCCATTCGAGAGTAATCGAGTGCTCCAACCAGCCAGACAAACAGGCGAACGGACAGGGTTAAATTGATTCCAAATTGTCTGAAAATGATTTCTTTCAAACATATGCGAAGTCTAAATCCATTATTTCTGCTCGTTAACCGAATTCGCAGAAATAATACGATATGCACAACGCAGTATCATATTCGAGTTGTCGTGCGCACTAGCCACTACACATGGTAAAAATATGGATCGAATCAGTTACTCCGCTCGAGATGGACAGGGTTAAATCGACTATTTTAATTGCAAATTTTGTTTTGAGTTTTAGGAGTTTTTCACTGTAAAATTGTCAGAGTGAAACATTTTTAAATCCCAAAGAGGTGGGCCTTGAATAGTTGCAAATGTAGACTGTGGTTGCAACTCTTAAATAATTGAATCAAATTACCCAAAAAAAACTGTATTTTATTATTTATGCAAATGAAACAAATCAATACAATTATATTTATTTGCTATCTATCACCTCCATATCTATTAACAAGCGGTATTCCAATCGTTACATTTACGACAGAGCGAACATTGTTCCTCTGGCCTCTTATGTAGCTGCATTCGTTTCGCGTTTATCTCTTTCGCCTAATCCCCTAGTTACAGAGGCTCTGTTAAGTCAATCCTCTTTTAATTGGTCAAACACGTACTGTATCTCACCACTCGGCTGAAACGAAAATGAATTAGATGCAAATTCCCTTTCATTTATTTAAAATTTTTACACTAAGACTCTGGCGGGCACACAGGGGCTAATTTTTTTATTTATTTTTTTTTTTTTTTTTTTTTTTTAATTTAGATATAAGTTTTAGTTTCTAAGTTTTAGTTTTAAGATAATTTTTTTTGGAGAATAACTCTCCATGATATTTTAACGCCGGGAGCAAGCGTGTCTTCTTTAACCTAACACATACATATACATTTTATGTGAAAAATACAAGTTGATAACCATTTATTGTTATTAAAATAATACGTAAAAGTTTTAAGTTCTTCATTGTAACGTTTCGAATTCTTTAATTGTTATACAAGTCTCAATAATCTTCAACTTCACCTCCATATCTTTTCAGAACAGCCCTAACTATTAAGCTCAAAAAGAACTAAAAAAACGAACAGCTCGAATAATCATGTTAAATCTTGCACGTACCACGACACAAACTAGTGTTAGGCCAAAAATGGCAGCAGTAACACTTTTGAAAAATGCTCTCAGCTCAAATAATCTCATGACAAAGTCACGTTGTATTAGTTCCGTAGTACCCGATACTAATTTAAAAGATTTTCAAACCTATAATGAACCCATACTCGAATATAAAAAGGGTTCGGCAGAACGTAAAGCTCTTGAAGAGGCTCTGAAGCGTACCGCGGCAAAATGCGAAGAAATTCCAATTGTCATTGGTGGAAAAGAAATTCGTACCGATAAGGTGGTCCATCAAGTTATGCCACATAATCATCAACATAAGTTGGCTAAATTCTATTATGCCGATAGCAAGACCATACAGAGTGCTATAAAGACAGCCGTTGAGACACAACCCAAATGGGATCGTACCACATTGAGCGAACGTTTGAAGATATGGGAGAAAGCGGCTGATTTAATGGCTGGAAAGTATAGACAGGAATTGAATGCCGCCACAATGTTGGGTCAATCGAAAACTGTAATACAAGCTGAAATTGACGCTGCTGCAGAGTTAATAGATTTTTTTAGGTTTGTATTTGTTGATATTTTAATTTTTATTGGCCTTAATTAAGTTTTCTTATTCTTTGTTTGCAGATTAAATGCTTTCTTTTTGAAAGAATGCGCTAAATATCAACCGATTAGTGAAAATATTAAGATTACCAAGAATTCAATGCGTTATCGTGGTATTGATGGTTTTATAGCTGCTGTAAGTCCCTTCAACTTTACCGCAATTGGTGGTAATTTAGCATATACCCCAGCCTTGATGGTAAGTGGATGGAATTATTTGTGTAAATAAATTTGCACATTGGAAATTGAATTTTGTTTTTGTCAGGGTAATGCTGTATTGTGGAAACCTTCGGATACCGCTGTCCTTTCGAATTGGCGCATTTTCAATATTATGCGTGAAGCTGGTGTTCCTGATGGTGTCGTTAATTTTGTACCCGCCGATGGTCCTGTATTTGGTGATACTATTACTGCATCACCACATTTGGCTGGTATTAATTTTACCGGTTCAGTTCCGTAAGTTTACATATATTTCTTTAATTTGGTTATACATAGTTATATAAAAGCTTTTAAAAACATTCGCCGATAATACCTCTAAACAGGCTTTCGACAATCCAGATTTCTTCATGGAAAGTCGAAACGTAGTTCTTCGCTTGGAGAGGATTGTCTAAAGCTAGTTTCATTGTGCCAAATCTGTCTAGCCTTATCGTGATAACTATGTTCTAACCAGGGTTTCGGAGTCGAGGTATTTTTGGCTCGACTCCGACTCCGACTCCAGACCAGTTTTTTTTCACGACTCCGGCTCCGACTCCGACTCCGGGTCGACTCCGAGAGTGAATTACCGTAACACTAAAATTAAGAAAATTGCACAAATGTTTAACTTCTTACTATATTTTGGCCTATATAGGCTAATCAGTTGGTTTTTCCTTACATATTCTTAAGAAAGGTCACTCGTTTGAAAATAACACTCAACTAAGGAACATAAATATGAAGTAAAAGTCATATCTATATTGAAAAAAGTAAGACAGTTTTTGCGTTTTTTTTTGCACGAGTATATTCTGAACGGGATATGGAAATATGAAAATAAAGGGGTACTACAAATCATAAGTACTAAATGCGAAACAAATTATAAGCAATTCATGGCCAAGTTTTAAACTGGATGTAAGCCAATGTGCTTAGACCCCCGATATTTCTCCAATCGACTTGAAAATTTGACCACATATTCTATGATATTTATCCTTTTTTCCAGAAATTTACATGTGGGGATCACCCCTTAAACTAAAATTTATCGCACACATTTTAAACTTTTGTGTCCTTTATTAATTCTGTAATCCATTTTTTGAGTTACCGACAAAAACAGGTAAAATTAAAATGCTTATAATTTCGATAATTGGCGAAAATTTTCGGCAAGTTAACAACGAAAATAAAGCTGTCGCTAAGTCCTACCGATAGCAACAATGTTGTCAAACTTTTCTTACAATTTTCATTCATAATTTTGCGTTTTAATTATACCGACTTTTGTCTGTAACTCAGAAAATGATAAAATGTTCGGCGAACATTTTTGTATAAAATTTAATCTTGTGTTACTTTTCCAGTTCTTGAACAAAAAGGACATGGAAGGAACTAAGGTAGAAGGACCATATATTAGACTTAAAATGATGAGATAATATCTCCAAACAGAGATATCAAGCTATTTTGTCAATCATTGTTGGGGGTCAATCAAACAATTGATTACGTCATAACCCAGAAATTTCAGCTATGTAACCCTTTGGGGTTCTTAATATACTCAATATTGGTTTTCATTCCGAAAGGGAATTTTGCACACCACACCTTCCTTGACTTCCATTTTGTGACACAGGGTATTCAGTAGGATTTCCCATAGAGACCACAATCCCTTTAATAAAATACAAGGATGACTTTTCATACAAAATATATCAGAAGACCAGTGGACCTTTGTGAGAAGACCAGTAAGCCTTCTGGCAAAAGAGATTGTAATAGATACTTTACTTTTGTTTTCAAAAATTTAAGGTGTCAATCGGACCAACAAAATAGGGATGAATAGAGTAGACTTCAGAGGATAGTAAATATCCTGTGAATTGTCCAATAACTTAGTATAATATACCGCTTGTATGTATGTTTTCTTATAGCTTTCTTTTAAAATAATGATTTTTGAAAAAAATATTGGTGTGCCGAATTTAATGTTATATTTCTATAACGTTGAAAAAAAATTTTGCCCGGAGTCGGAGTCGAGATATTTTTTTCGACTCAGACTCCGACTCCGACTCCAGCAAAATTGCTCGACTCCGACTCGTAGACTCCGACTCCGACTCCGACTCCGAAACCCTGGTTCTAACTGCCACATGAAATCGCACAAGGTGGCATCTCTTCATATTACCCATGCTATTTTTGGACGACTTATGACTATCTCCTTGATGACTCTAACTTCACCAACGGCCTGGTTGTGTACAGTTGGAACGCTCTGGTGCATCAGTGTAGTTGAGAAATCGAATATTAATTCGATAGTACCTTACCTACTGAATCTGGCTACATCCTTGACTGCCTCTATCGGCTTACTAAAGCAGATCCAAGATCTGCGTTAACTTTTCTAATTTCGCTGCTGTATTATTTTGGCTTTGTTGTATAGCCTTCTGCTGGTCTTCCTGCAAGGTCCTTTTACCACCAAACCGACTGACTTCTAGCTAGGTGTGTTAGTGGGCAGGAGGCGTCATAGCTATCCACAAGAACCTCTGTCCCTTGTTTCAGTACATTGTCAACCTCTGCGGCTGTTGTGGGAGTAGTGGTCGGAAAAGGAGCACTCATTGGAAACCTTCTAGTCAATAAGGAGGGATTCGTCATTGCTAATGAGGGTTATTTATATCAATAGCTTCCTCCCTGGTTCCCTTTTGAACTGTGTTCTCTATACCCCTGTTGCTTATTCTAAAATTATGTTGTAATATAAACTCGAATGCGGACTCACCTCTGATATTTGTGTCGCTCCTACTCCAGTGGAAAATGTAAACATGGCATCACATCCCAGAATCATTTTTTAGGATCAAGTTTTTCAAATCGCCAAAGTGATTCCGATAATCCTTTCTATTCATCTTGATGGTTCACGTTCGTCAGGTGGACACGTTTCGAATATTTTGCAACTTTCTCCATTGTTTTTAAAGGACGTTCAGACAGTTACAGCGAGGTGATAACGGATCTACGGTTGGTCTTTTAAGTGGAGATAATTCTTTCTTATTCCTTCACAGACACATCTCTAGACTTGTGAACCAAAGCCAGATTGAATAGCACTATTCCCAACGAACATCATCACAGAAGGGAAAGAAAAAAACTTCTCTCAAGTCGTAGTCTTTCGATTAATAGAAGGTTCAGTTTTTATGGGTAAAACACTGAATTGATAAAATTCTGGAATACGTTACAAATTAATGATCATGTTGCGATTTGTCGTTGTTTGTCTGACTGAAAGAGACTGAGTGAGTGAGAGTGAGACAGAGAGAATACTAAACATGAATGATGCCAAGTTTTTGAATGTTTAGAGTGGAACCAGTCATGCCAATGTGGTGGTTTTCGCGCTACTTGTGGTGATTTTTTACGTTCAAAAACCACTGTTTTAGCAGGGATTTCAAAAGATCTACGGTACGAATTAGAGTTGTACAATCTAGTTCATTTGAAAGATCTAGTTCAATAGTTCAGATCTTTTAACTGAACTAGTTCAGTAATCTAGTTCATAGTTCACTATCCAGTTCAATCATTCCGATCATAATCGTTCAATCAAACGCATACATACACCAAATAGAAACAAACAATAGAATAATATAATTTAACTATACCAGAACAAAAATATTACATTTACATGGTTTATTCCATTCATAAAGAAAAGTTAAGTTGGTATTAATTTAAAAAACACGTCCTTTAGGTGGCTGCCAAAAATCTTATGTTGTGTGTAGAAACTGTCAATGCAAAAAAGCTGTGTGCGTGTGTGTTTCTTTTTTTTTTTCTATCCAGAACAATGCACATTCAATATGGGAATATGTGGAATTTGTTGTGTTTTTGAAGAAATCTTCACTTTTGAACAGCTACTCATTGTACCTTTATCCAAAACGTAAACAAACTCATCACATTACGAAGGCATCACTTAACACAGGAGACAGCGTAATCTTATGCATATGTGAACGACATGTTGAACTAGATGTGAATCGTTAGTTCGTTGATTGTACGGTCGCCGACTGATTATAATTCAGTGAACTATAATGAACTGTATCATCCGATCTAGTTCATACGCTAGATTCAATAAATCGTTCAACTGAACTAGTTCGTTCATGAACTATACAACCATACTAGAGTTGTACAATCTAGTTCATTTAAAAGATCTAGTTCAATAGTTCAGCTCTTTTAACTGAACTAGTTCTGATGGCCTAAGCTGCTAATGCTATTCTCAAAATTTATCTTATATTTATATAAGATAAATTATATAAATAAATAAAAAAATAATAAGGAAATACATCACATTACGAGGGCATCACATAACACAGACGACGACGTCACTTTATGCATTTGTGAACGACATGTCGAACTAGACTGTGAATAGTTCGTTCGTTGATATTTCGGTTGGCGCTCAGTGAGCTATTGAACTATAATGAACTATATTGACTGATCTAGTTCATGCGCTCTTTTCAATGAATCGTTCAATTGAACTAGTACATTTATTAAGGTAGATGCATTAGCAATTTGTTACAACACTGTCAATTTTTTACAAAAATGAATCATTTCGTCCATTTTTCTAGCACAACTTCATTCCGAAACTTCAGCAACTTCATTCGCGAGCAAATACTCGATCGAATGTCCTAATTAGGCCCCTGTTAGATGAATAGCAGTTTTTCTAATGAATAAAAAAGACAAAGAAATTAAACATTTTTATACAGCACATAAACTTGCTTAATTTTATATTTGTTTTATAATTTGTTTGTAGAACTTTCAATCGCCTCTGGAAACAAGTTGGAGTCAACATTGATAAATATGTCAATTTCCCACGTTTAATTGGTGAATGTGGTGGTAAAAATTTCCATTTCATACATCCATCGGCTGATGTTGAAACTGTTGTAGCTGGTACCATACGTTCCGCATTTGAATTTTGCGGTCAAAAATGTTCAGCCTGTTCACGCATGTATGTGCCGGAATCTTTGTGGCCCAAGGTAAGCTAACATCCAATGTGAATTTAAATCAGGGGCCTAATTACGACATTCGATTCGATCGGGTATTTGCTCGTGAATGAAAAAATCGAATTATGAAAACCTATTCGCGCCACCAACAGTACATTTACTAAGGTAGATACATTAGCAATCTGTTACAAAAATTTTAAAAAGTTTTACAAAAATAAATAATTTCGTACATTTTCAACGATTTCAACAAATATTTACATTTTTAAATCAATAATTTAGTCTTTTTAGTTTTTATTTTAAAATGAAGGCATTTTTTACCATCTACCTTCATAACGCGTAGATTTTCATAGTTCGATTTTTTCATTCACGAGCAAATACTCAATCGAATCGAATGTCGTAATTAGGCCCAAGATCACTCCCAGCCCAATTATAAATGTTCACTTGCGGGCAATTTCTCACTTCCACTATCTCGACCTATTACAAATGAACAGGTAGATAGATGCCAAAATAAAAACGAAAACTTTTAAAATGTTGATATTAGAATATGAAACAATAATAAATGAATACTCTTTATTATTTAAATATTGAAAATCAAACATATCCGTTTTTGGCTCCTCCCTGTTCATTTATAATAAGGCGAAAATGTGAAAATGAGAAATCTCCCATAAGTGAACAATTATAATTGGCCTGTCTGTGATTGAAAATTCAATAATAAAAATAGAACAACTAAATAATAATAACAAATTTTAGATCAAAGACGGTTTAATTGCCGAAGCAGCAAAACTCAAAATTGGTGATGTTCAAGATTTCTCAACATTCACATCGGCGGTCATTGATGATAAAGCATTTAAACGTATTACTTCCTATATTGAACATGCCAAAACAAGTCCAAATCTAACTATATTAGCTGGTGGTACTTATTCCGATGCCAAGGGTTATTTCATTGACCCAACTATTGTGCAAGCAACTGATCCCAAAGATAAAATTATGACTGAAGAAATATTTGGGCCTGTTTTAACGGTTTACGTGTACAAAGATGCTGATTTACAAAAAACAATGAATTTGGTTCACACATCAACTCAGTTTGCATTAACTGGAGCTGTTTTCGCACAAGATGAGTAAGTATATTCAAAGGAGTAGGAATAACTTCAGTACCAAGTGGACTGATAGTCAAGATTCAATGTAGACGTAAATGACAGTAAGGCGGCCATCAGACCATCTGCTTTTTCACATGTATGTTGTCACTTTGGGTATACTAATATACAGAACATCTGATGTCATACATGTGAAAAAGCAGATGGTCTGATGGCGGCCTAAGTGTGCTCGTTTACTCAAAATTTGTACAAATTGTTACCGGAATTTGTTCGTTTACTCTCCAGTACAATGCAAAAGACCTTAGGGGTAGTTTAGACTATATGTAAATGTCATATGACATGAAATTTTCCATCATTATATAGTCGCTAATATGTGCAATATTGGGGATTTTCCTTACGCCGTTTACTTTGTGCGTCCACACTAGCAAAAATGTAATAAAATTACGTCTCCACATTGCCTGCGTGGGTAAATATGGAATGTTTTTATTTCGTGTCATATGACATTTACATATAGTGTAAACTACCCCTTAGTCGTTTACAAGTAGTTACTGGCCTTGTGCAAATTTGAACAAATTACACTGTGAACCGAAATTTTGGGGGGTGGAAAATTCCTATTGGAGGTGAAAGCCCTTGGTGAGTATATACAGAACCCCGAAGGTCAGATTCGCCGTGAGTCGATCTTTCGCGATATGGCGTGATGAAGTTTTTGCTAGAGACCATGTAAGCCATCAGCAATTAGCGTTATATCTTTGTCCACTGTTGCTTTAACTTATTTTTGATATGACATGTCTTCAGTCAAATCGAATGAGGATTATTTTCGTTGAGCACTTCGACCTTCTAACTCGCTTCCTTCAATGTCCTTTTCGTCCTTTATTTTAAGAGCCGCTATAAAAGTACCACAAGATGACGTTTTTCAACTTCGAAATGTTCTGCAAAAATGTCGGCCAGAAAATTCTAGGTACGGCTCTCATTGACAACAAATCGATGTTGTCGCGTTTTCGTGGTCGTTTTGTGCATTTACCCCCGTTTGCTGAGAAAAAAACTGTGTTTTGTGTTTTTGTATGTTCTGTAACGAATATACAAAATACAAAATATAGTATTTTTCTGAACAAAAACAGGGTAAATGCACAAAACGACCACGAAAACTCGACATAATGGATTTGTTGTCAATGAGAGCCGTACCTAAAATTTTCTGGCCGACATTTTTGCAGAACATTTCGAAGTTGAAAAACGTCATCTTGTGGTACTTTTATAGCGGCTCTTAAAATAAAGGACGAAAAGGACATTGAAGGAAGCGAGTTAGAAGGTCGAAGTGCTCTACGAAAATAATCCTCATTCGATCTGACTGAAGACATGTCATATCAAAAATAAGCTAAAGCAACATTGGACAACGATATAACGCTAATTCCTGATGGCTTACAGGGTCTCTAGCAAAAACTTCATCACGCCATATCGCGAAAGATCGACTCACGGCGAATCTGTCCTTCGGGGCTCTGTATATACTCACCAAGGGCTTTCATCTCCAATAGGAATTTTCCACCCCCCAGACTTTGAGCTCCATTTTGTTGCACAGTGTTATTGAACCATAAATGTTCGCAATTTAATTCTATTTTAAAAATTATAGATCATTCTTGAAACATGCTTTAGAAGAATTCAAAATGGCAGCTGGTAATTTCTATATTAATGATAAATCAACCGGTTCAGTTGTGGGTCAACAACCCTTCGGTGGTGGTCGTATGTCTGGTAAGTATTTTAAAAATTCTGGAAAATTATTCCAAAGTAATACCCAAAATATTTATAATTTTAGGAACCAACGACAAAGCTGGAGGCCCTCATTATATTTTACGCTGGACGTCACCACAAGCCATTAAGGAAACTTTTGTGCCGTTAAGAGATATTGAATATCCCTACATGAAACAATAAACAGATGATAATGATGATGAAGACTCTTGCCCAAGGCTATTACTAAAACTAAAAAGAAGAACATAAAGCGAATATTTAATCCTGCATACATACAATATAATCTCAATATAAATCTCATTTGCAGTAACAACAATAATAATATTAATAAGTGTGAACGTGTGTGTGTATGTTTGGGGATGAATGAATGCTTACAGATAAAACTAAATAACTTGATATATATGTATCTCGATACCCCCACAAATTATCTCGATTTACTCTCGAATACTTATACACAATAGCAACAACAAAAAACAACACCTTCATTTTAAGTTTTAAAATTTAGTTATTTTTTTTGAGAAAAACCTATACAAAGCAACAAGATTTTTAGATAACTTACGTGTTTGTATTTATATATGTTATTAATATATAATATATTTAAACTAAAAATTCCAACAATGATTTTAAATTGAAAATAAAATCAATTAAAAGCTGTGTTTTTCTCATTTCTACAAATGAAAATAAATAGATATAATTTACAAATTATATTGGAATCTCTCTAGTAATATTTTCCAAAAAGAAAAAAAACGATTTCCCTTTCTTTTCAAAAAAAAAACCATACAATTTTTTCTTTAATATCTGTAATTACAATAGATACATTGTGTTTTTGTTTTGTTATGTTTATTTAATTGTAAGGTTTTTGTTTTTTTTTTTAATTATTTATAAATACAATAACATTTATATAAACTTAAATGTCTATGTATAGTGTATATTAGAAATAAAAAAGGGAAAGGAAACATCTGTCAGTTTTAAAAATAAAACGAAAAGTAATTATTGCTAAATTGCGGACGGATGATGCAAAGAAGAGGAATGAAAACAAAATATACTAAACACGAGACATAGATTTTTGACAATACACTTGATATAAACATACTAAATATACTATATAGCAGCATTGTTTATTTTTAAAAATTGAAAATAAAAATAAAAAAAGAAGAAAACAAAACAAACTGAAAAAGCAAAACTATTTTGAATCATCACGCAGATGGTATGAATTAGGTCACCAAATTTTGCAAAATGCAAATAAAGTTTTATTGGATGATGTTCTTGTGAATTGTTTGTTTTTTCATTTTTTTATTTAGTTTGTTTATGGTGCAATAAAATACACATTTAAAT
Organism: Musca autumnalis; assembly: GCF_047663935.1. Classification (NCBI taxonomy): domain Eukaryota; kingdom Metazoa; phylum Arthropoda; class Insecta; order Diptera; family Muscidae; genus Musca; species Musca autumnalis. The sequence continues at coordinate 183,601,851 of NW_027411977.1, forward strand.
ATTTGAAAATACATTTTGATTTTAATACAAAGGTGTGTCGGAGGTTTGGTATGAAGATCGACAATAAGGATTTACATATGTATATGTGATTGATTGATTATGTTTCAACCAAGCGAGATATTTTAAGATAGTATTTCCTTCGTCGATGGTCAGACTAGCAAGGTTTCTTGAAACCAATTTCGTTAAAGTTTCTTTTCAAGTTTCGTTAGTGTCCACACACGTTAACGTGAAATTTAAGATTTTTTCGTGTCCCTTTATTTTACTATTCGCATTTGTTGTGTTTCTCATACCAAAAAACAAAGCAAACATATATAAATAAACTAAACAACAACACAAAATAATTAACATTTGTAGTAGAATTGGCATCATTGACAAAGGAAATACAACTATGTAAACGGATATCAATTACTGAGTAGTCTTAAGATCTATGTATTTGTATTTGATATACACAAAAATATGATGAAATAAAAAGAACGCCATTCTGTAGAGTGAAGCACAAGAGTTAACATCGTCAGGTGTGGTACAACCTAAGCCAAACGAACATTGTGAAATTAACAAAGAAAGAAAAAGGCTCCAGTAAAACAAAAATAGCTTAAGAAGTTAAGAAATTAATTGAATAGAACGGGGTTAAAAATTAAAACTTCAGAAAACTTCAGAAAAACTTCAGAAAACTTCAGAAAAAACTTCAGAAACTTCAGAAATAAAAAAAGAATAAAACTGCGAATCTAATAAAAAGAAAAAGAAGAAAATAATCAAAGTGGTGTTTAAAAGAGCAATACCAACATGACGACGCGTGAAGAAATAATGACGGAATTGAAGAACCTGGGAATATCATTTCCAGATACCGCAACTATAATGCAATTGCGAGAAATGTTAAAGAATGTAATTGGTGACAACGCAGCCAATAATACAAGTACAGCAGCTGCTTCAGCATCAGCAGAGGTAGCAACAGAAACGGAAACTGACATATTGGTAAGACATCTAGAAAACAAAATGAAAATACTCCGACTACAGAAGGAAGTAGAAGAGTTGGAAGAGCAGAAAGACTCAAAGCGCAAAACAACAGCTACATTTGCCGACATAGAAGGCGCGCTACCCAAGTTCAGCGGAGACAATGAAGAAAATATACTGAAGTGGGTACAGGAATTCGAGAAAGTTACCGAAGTGGTCGGCTGCACGTCAGCAGAAAAATTTTTGTTCGCACGCCGTATGATGGCGGGAAGCGCCATCTTGTTCATGCGAACATCGGTGTCTCGTGATTGGCCTGGATTTAAAGAAGAACTGTGTGCGGAGTTTAAGAGAGATCTTGGAGCCAAAGAAATTTTGAAAAAGTTGGAAAGCAGAGTATGGCGTAAAGGTGGTGAGAGTTTGCATAGATACGTGCTTATTATGCAGCAGATTGCGGAAGACGCTCCTATCAGTGAAGCCGAAAAAATTGAATATATCGTGGAGGGCTTACGTGACAAATCTCCGGCTGCATCTATTTTTTACAACGTGACGTCAATAGCCGAATTTAAGAATCTCATACCAAGATATGAGAAGTTGATGGATAATCGAGTGATGCAGAGTGGTGGAGCGATGGTTGCCTTACAAGATGTACGCTGTTTTAACTGTTCCGAATTTGGTCACTATGCAACCAATTGCCAAAAAGAAAAGAGACAAGCTGGATCATGTTTTAAGTGCGGAAAGATGGGGCATTTGAAAGCCCACTGCCCAGTGAGAGCTGTAGCCACTGTGCCCAACCATAACCCATTTTGTAACGTAAAGGTAAGAGTAGCTCTAGGCAGTAACATATCAGAGTCTAATTTCCGAAACGTTTATTCTCTTTTTGATACCGGTAGCCCTTGTAGTTTCGTGAGTATGTCGGTGGTACGGTTGTTGTGTCCAGGTTTAGAAGTCGAGAAGGAAAGCGTGTCACAGTTTAGAGGACTCGATGGGAAGCAGCTTAGAACGTGCGGCACAATACCGGCGACAATTGAATATGCAGGAAAAAGAAATACCCTTAGATTATATGTTTTAATGAATAATGCCCCTTGTGACTTAGTACTCGGTAGGGATTTTTTGTTTATGTTCTCAATATTTTTATATCTCAAAGATGAGTGTCCGGAACCCAATGAAATGAAACAAAATTCCGGAAATGATTTTTTTAAGTTGTGTGAGAAGTCGAAACCAAAAAGTGAATTGAATTCTGGATCGCTCATAATAAATAATGAAAATTATGAATCTGTGTATGATTTTGGCCTGCAGGACACTGGGGATAGGGAGGAAAAGGGGGATGATCATTTTCAAATGGTGAGCAACATCGATGTAGGAAAAGGAAAATTGGAGAAATTGGATGTTAACCCGAATCTCAAAGAAAAGGAAAGGGGCATGGTAAAAAAAGTAATCACGGAAAAATATTTTGAGATTTTTAAAGAAAGTCCAGAACCGTCTGAGTTTAGGGCAAATATTATATTGAATTCGGGAAACACAACCTATTGTTCACCTCGAAGGCTATCTTTCGCAGAAAAAGAGGAGGTGAAGAAAATTATTTCGGACTTATTAGAAAAGGGAATAATACGCCACAGCAAATCACCTTATGCCTCTCCGATAGTGTTAACAAAAAAGAAGAGTGGAGAAACAAGGATGTGTATTGACTATAGGTCACTAAATAAAATGATAGTTAGGGACAACTACCCAATTCCGTTAATAGAAGACTGCTTGGAACACCTTGAGGGAAAGTCGTGGTTTACAATCATGGACTTGAAATCGGGATTTTACCAAATCAGATTAGAAGAAGACGCTGTGAAGTATACATCTTTCGTAATTCCGAGTGGACAATACGAATTTTTAAGATTGCCTTTTGGACTTAAAAATGGACCGGCTATATTTCAGCGTTTTATTGCTGGCATTTTTAGAGACTTTTTAGACAGAAATGAGATAGTGATTTATATGGACGATATAGTGGTTGCGTCGAGAACTTTGGATGAGCACAAAGAACTTTTGGGAAAAATTTTAGAGCGGCTAGCTGAGCATGGTCTAAAACTTAAGCTGGAGAAATGTAAATTTGCATACTCGGAAATAGAGTATCTCGGATATAAGGTATCTAGAAAGGGAATTGAACCTTCCGAGGGACATTTGAAAGCCATCAAGGAATACCCAGAGCCGAAAAACGTAAAGGGGATGCAGGCGTTTGTGGGTCTCTGTTCATATTTTAGAAGATTTGTAAAAGGATTTTCAATAATAGCGAAACCATTGCATGACGCAACAAAGGATAATACTAGGTATGAGTTTTCGGACGAATGTAGACAGGCTTTTGAGACCCTTAAGAAATATTTAACATCTGGCCCTGTATTAGCGATATATAACCCTCGGAGGGAGACAGAATTGCATTGCGACGCTAGTGCAATAGGGTTTGGTTCCATCCTGGTGCAAAAACAAGATGATGGGTTATTTCATCCGGTAGCTTATTTTTCAAAAAGAACAACGGATGCAGAGTCACGCTATCACAGTTTCGAATTAGAGACCTTAGCAATTATATATTCGCTTAGAAGGTTCAGAGTTTACTTGGAGGGGATTAATTTCAAAATTGTGACAGATTGTAACTCACTTGCGCTAACCTTATCCAAGAGGAACTTAAATAGTAGAATTGCGAGGTGGGCACTGGAACTAGAAAACTTTAATTACACTATAGTGCACAGGCCAGGGACTAAGATGAGTCATGTAGATGCCCTCTCACGGGTAGATAAGGAGGGTGGAGATGTGGTGGCGACTATTGAAACGGAGGACATTGAGTTTCAGTTATGTGCGGCGCAGGCTAGGGATAAACTAATAAGTGAGTTAAAGTCGGGTTTGGAAGAAGGGAATGTGCGAGGGTATGATATGGTAAATGGTGTAGTGTACAAAGAAACAAAGGATGGGTTAAGGTTTTATGTCCCCGTAGAGATGGAAACAGAGGTAATCAGAACTACCCACGAAAAAATAGGGCATTTGGGTGTAGACAAATGTTACCTTAAGATGAAAGACCATTATTGGTTTCCTCACATGAAAGAAAAAATAGAAAAGCATAGGAGAAATTGCCTGAAATGCATAATGTACTCAGCCCCACATAGACCTAATGCAAGACAGTTGCATAATATTCCGAAAGAGCCTAGGCCTTTTCACACAATTCATTTAGATCATTTAGGACCTTTACCGTCACTTCAGTCTAAAAGGAAGCATATCCTGGTAATTATTGATGCGTTCACAAAGTTTGTTAGATTATATCCAGTATTGTCCACGAGTACTAAGGAAGTCAAGGCAGCATTGTTAAAATATTTTGACTATTATAGTCGACCGGTGAGATGTATAACGGACCGCGGAAGTTGCTTCACATCGGGGGAATTTTCAGAATTTTTAGCGGAGAGGAATATTGATCATGTGAAGGTAGCAGTACATTCCCCCCAAGCGAACGGTCAGGTCGAAAGAGTAAATAGAACCTTGGTGGGAATGTTAGCTAAATTCAGTGAGCCGGTGGCGCATTCAGATTGGGCAAAGCAATTGAGCAAGATAGAGTTTGCTTTTAATAACACAGTCAATCGGTCAATAGGAGACACGCCAAGTAAATTATTGTTTGGCGTTCCTCAAAGGGGAGAAATTATCGACAAGTTATCTGAATACCTGGAGGAAAACTTTTTGGGCCCGGGGAGGGGTATTCAGGAAATAAGAGATAAGGCTGCCGTTTGCATTGCGAGGTCGCAGGAGTATAGTGCGAAAAGGGCACAGGAGAAAGGAGGTGCAGTTAACTCATACAGTGTAGGGGATTTTGTAGTTATCCGAAATGTGGATACCACCGTGGGTGTAAATAAAAAATTATTGCCTAAGTTTAAAGGGCCCTACGTGATACATAAGGTGCTACCGAACGATCGCTACGTAGTGAGAGACATTGAGAACTGCCAAATTACACAGATTCCTTATGATGGTGTTATTGAGGCCTGCAATATGAGGCTCTGGAAATCGGAAGACTCTGGTTGAGTTGCCTAGGGCTTCTCTTCCCTAGTATTGTATTATTTTGTATATAGTAGCATGTAATTAAATTAAGTATCTGGTGACCGGGTCGGTCAGTACCGTCAGGTTAGCCGAGCTGTAGTAGAATTGGCATCATTGACAAAGGAAATACAACTATGTAAACGGATATCAATTACTGAGTAGTCTTAAGATCTATGTATTTGTATTTGATATACACAAAAATATGATGAAATAAAAAGAACGCCATTCTGTAGAGTGAAGCACAAGAGTTAACACATTAATAATTAAATTAATAGTAATAGCTAAATTTTGTCTATTTCATTAATAAAATGTTTTTGTTAAATCTTTTTATGCTTGTTTCGTTGTTAACGTTGGCTTGAGAAAATCACAATGAAAGAAAATGGAAGAAAAAATCTTGCAACGAACAACAAGAAGAGGCAACACAACAAACACAGAAAACCATGTACATGGGTTTCACTACTTCATACCCCTCGCCTATAAACTTGACGTCGCCATGTTGAAATCGTGCTAGTCTGACCATCGACTTCTTCCTTTTACGATTTTATTCTTTAATGCCACTTTATGCATGATGTAGGTGAGGCGTTAAGAGATGTCAAGGATGTTGCCGCCAGAGAAAGGCACATTGAGAATGTAGATTATTCGGATTCGAACTGCTCCAAAAAAGCAACTTTTGGGGTAACATAAAATGTCAAAAGTTGTAAACAAGGCGAATTTAATTCTATCAATTAAATGTTGATTAGCATAGCTAAGCAAGTACTGCAACGCTGTACTGGAAGAACCTTTGTCTTCTCATGTAGATGGTCCACTGAGGACATGAGCAGGCAACCTGTTGCAATTCTCAGGTTGGGATTCTGACAGGTTTGAATATTTTCCCGTGGCGTTCAACTTATATTCCCGGACCACCCTGGCGCCGCACAGTTTACCACAGACAGCCAGCTAGGGACTTGAGGACCTTCTTCCTACATCTCAGCTTGACGAGGATAGTTGTGACATGCGCGGACGACATGAACATGCTGTCGAATGTGACCCCTACAATCTTGGGATAGTTGGTGGTAGGAATTCTGATAGCATCGACCCTGACGGTTCAACTCACTGCTCACCTCCACCATCCATGTTGTTAACAGAGGGGCGAAGATTGGTGGTCTCTTTTCTTCTTTATTTGCAAATCCGTTATCCGGATATAAGCGATCATACAATAGAATTATAAATGTGTTAATATAATTTCATATTTATATTATAATGATTATTCAGGCATAAACAGCTCTTTATTTCTTGCAGCCGAAATCACATTTCCTTCATCTCGGCAGCCTGTCCAGTCTTGGATATTTTTCATCCAGTTCAGTTCTCTTCTACCTCTTCCTCTTTTTCCTTCTATTTTACTTTTTATAATGGTTTGCGGAAACTTATATTTGTCATTTCTCATGAGATGTCCCAGGTATGCAATTTTTCGAGATTTGGAATGTTGCAGCAGTTGTCTTTCTAATCCCATTCTTCTTAGAACCTCCTGATTTGATATACGGTCGGTCCAGGGTATTTTTAAAATCCTTCGGTAGACCCATATTTCGAAGGATTCAACCTTTTTCTCATCGGTAATTTTGATGATCCTCGTCTCAACTGCGTAGAGTAGTACAGGCCAGATATAGCATTTCACAAATCTGACTTTTGTTGAGAGGCTTATGTCGTGGTTTGTTAATATGTACTTTTTATACCCTACACCACTATGTGGGGAGGGTATTATAAGTTGGTTTTGGCCAAAAAGTTTGTAACGCATCGAAATAATGGTCGTAGACCCATACTTATATATATATCAAAATGAATGTCTCGACGAGCTGAGTCGATCTGGCTATGTGTGTCCGTCCGTCAGTCCGTCCGTCTGTCCATCTAAACCTTGTAATCACGCTACAGGCCGCAATTTTGATCGGATCGTCACGAAATTTTGGATGTTGATGGGGGTCCCGGTGGGGAAGAAGCCTATTGATTTTGGTGATGGTCGGATAATATTTAGGGGTCGGAATGGGCAAAAAAACTTATGTGGATAAAAAGACAACGTTTTTTTCCAAAGCGAATATCTCAGCTTCTATATGCGGTATACCAAAAGCAAAACCTGACAATGAAAGTAGAAAATATTAGCGGTATTCACTCATTGTGGTAGATTTACAACTCTTGTTAATGTACTATATGTACCAGGGTTTTTTACAACGAAGTGTGAATGTCTTTTTTGTGAATATCGTAAACAAATCAAAGCATCTTAACGTCGTCGTAAGTCTATCTTTTAGTTTCAGTTTTATTACACTTTTTTCATAAAAATTGTTTTTTTCTTGTACTCCATTCTTTTATTCTTTTTATTTTTCCCATTTTTCTACCAAAAAAACAAAACTCCGACATAAATAAAACTCACAACAAAGTGACGACACAACAATCAGCTGTTCTACACCCTTGTAAAAGTACAATGAAATGTTTACAATACTTTTAGGTCGAGTAAATTAACAACCCTGTGGTAAATTACTCTTTCATGTATTTTGTTGTTGTGGTATTAGGTGTGTACGATAACCCAATAATTTGTACAAATTCGTACAAATTTTTGCTGAATGCTGTTCGATAACAAAATTATCCAGCAAAAGAGAGCGAGTTTGGAGAGATTTTTGGAGAGTTTTGTGACTGAGAACTTGCAAATTTTTGCTGGGAAAATTTGTCCCGCAAAAATTTGCAAGTCTGATCAGCTGACTTTTAATCACATGTTCAATGTAAACAAATCGAAATGTTAACATTTTCGACCAAGAAAATTTCACGATTGCACATTTTTTTAGATTCTAAAGCGTTGTGGATAGGATTAAAGCATTAAATAAGTAAAGTGCAATTTTAAAATTTATGTTTTTGTTCCGTTTGGTTTAAAATATCAAAAGAAACAAAAACAAATTTCATACATTTTCGGAAACAGCTGACTTTCTTGCAAGTTTTTGCAAAATGCTGTTCGATAACTTTCTGCAATTTTTCTTGCTTGAGAGAGTAAAATTCACTGAGAGAGGTTGCTGGAACTGACTGAGTAATTATTGCTGGGAAAGTTATCGTACACACCTATTGTAAACACTTGTAGATCTACAACATTAACAAGATGTACAAGATCTACAATGCCACTTTACAAACATGAGTGAATACCGCTATTACCTTTCTAATGATGTAAAGTAGGTTCTTGTAGGTGATCAAACAACGAAGATATCACAATAGTCGCAAATAAACACCAAATTGTCGTGTTTGTGATTTTAGTTATAATGACGAATATCACAGCTTTGGCTGGGGACTTTCCAAAAGCAAAGCCTGACTATGATTTAAACTAGGTCGGCGTAGGTGACCAAATAGCGGAGATATCACAATAGTCGGTAATTCATCCCATTTTTCCATTTTTTTGGAAATCACGCTACAGGCCGCAACTTTGATCGGATCGTCACGAAATTTTGAGAGTTAATGGGGATCTCAAAGAGGAAGAAGCCTATTGATTTTGGTGAGGGTGGAATAATATTTAGGGGTCGGAATGGGCAAGAAACTTATTTGGATAAAAAGACAACGTTTTTTTCCAAAGCTAATATCTCAGCTTCTATAAGGGGTATACCAAAAGCAAAACCTGACAATGAAAGCAGAAAATATAATCTTTCTAACGATGTAAAGTAGGTTCTCGTGGGTGATCAAACAACGAATAGTCAAGTAATAGAGATATCGCAATAGTCGTTAATGCATCCCTTTTTTCCACTTTTTCTGCAATCACACTACAGGTCGGAATTTTGATCGGATCATCACGATCACAGAGATAGAAGCCTATTGATGTTGGTGATGTCAAATATAAAGTTAAATATTAATTATTTTGATTCAGTTCGCCTTAAGTCATTTGGTATAAAAGCCAGATAGGTGAAAACTTTCGTATCTCCATAAAAGAAATGTTTTCGAGTGAAAAGATTATTCACAGAGTTAGTGGTGTAGGGTATCACATAGTCGGCCCCGTACCGACTATAGCCTTTTCTCACTTGTTTATATTTGAAAAAGGCATCTCTGGCCATCACTATACGTCGTTTAATTTCGTTTGACGAATCCCATTTTTCGTTTAATAATACCCCAAGATATGTAAAATTTGTGACTCGTTCAATATTATTATTTTTAATTTTTAGTGTGGTGTTATATTGATCGTTCTTCCTACTCACAATCATGTATTTGGTTTTTTTAATGTTTATTTTTAGGCCATACATTTCGCTCACACAAGTAACTTTGTCTATGAGCTTTTGTAGACCAGATATGCTGTCAGCTATTATTGCAGTGTCATCTGCATAGCGTATGTTGTTGATTACTATACCATGTACTTTTACTCCTATTCGTTCACTTTCAATGGCTTCCTTAAATATTTTCTGGGAATAAATGTTGAACAGCAAAGGGGACAATATGCATCCCTGTCTCACTCCTCTTGATATTTCAATTTCGTCTGTTGGTTCACTGTTTATCTCCATCCGAGCTTTTTGATTCCAATACAAGTTTTTTATGCATCTTATTTCTTTTTCCCCAACTCCAATGTCCTTCAATATTTTGATTAGCTTGTCGTGCTGAACGGTGTCAAAAGCCTTTTCGTAATCTATGAAGTAGAGGAAAGCATCTTTTTGGACATCTCTGCATTTCTGCACCAGTATCAGCATGGACAGCAAAGCTTCTCTCGTCCCCATGCCTTCTTTGAACCCAAACTGTGAGTTTCCCATAGCTTTTTCACATGCAGAATATATTCTTGTGTGTATTATTCTCAGAAATATTTTTAGAATGTGGCACATAAGGCTAATGAGTCTGTACTCACTGCATTTCCTTGCATTAGACTTCTTTGGTATTGCTACAAAGGTCGATAGTAACCAGTCATGTGGGTATTGATCAGTGTCATATACATAATTAAAAAGTTTTATTGGTATATTGCGTTCATCTACTAGTTTCAGCATTTCGGACGGGATTTGATCAGGTCCTGTCGATTTCTTGTCCTTTAGTGTTATAATTGCTTGTTCTACTTTGGTGGTAAGATCAGTCAAATAGGAGTTCAGCCTTTCACAAATGAAATCAGGGAAGGTACCTGACGCCAATATCGTACATTCATCCGCATACGTTACGATCTCAATGCCGACTGGAGGGGGTGGTATACAGGATAGATAGAGGTTAAATAGTTCTGGAGATATAACCCCACCTTGGAACTCCCTGCTTCACACTATGGGGCTTGGAGTTCTTGTTCCTGAATTACGACAGGCGTCCACATATATAATTGATTATCCAACGTTTCAAATTTGGCCCGAGGATTGTCTGTTCGATGTCTGCAAACAGCACGGAGTGCTTGACATTATCAACGGCTTTGTTTGAGTCTTAGAAAAATATGTGTGGAGATGGCGTGCTGGATTTATGGTTCCGGTCCAATCCGGTACGGAATAACCTGCTGCCGAGGGATTGGCAGCGCTGTTGTCGTGCTATATTGCTTACGGAACCCATGCTGTTGATCGGCAACTGGATAGCGGGCGACAAAAGCGATATTGCCATACCGACCATTTTCCAAACTTTGGAAAAGATGTGATGTGTTAAATTAATTAAATTTAAATTATTGACTTTACTTAACTGATTTGATTTTTAAACTGTTATCCCATAAAAGCAACCGATAGTTTCCATTCATTTTAATATGACGAATAAATACGAATATACACCTTAATATTCATTATATCAGCCATTTGTTTTCATTCACTTCTCTCCTTCTTTTCACAAACTTTTTGTTTGTTTCACAACAATGTAATACAAATCTACATTTCAAAATCGTTTAAAGAATCACATTTCTGAAATATAAGCATTCTTCTATGGTGCAAATAAATGGGCATTCAGCAAATATGAAAAAATACTTTGCACAGTGAAGTGGTTTCATTAAAATGTTAAAACTTGCATTGGACGAACGATTAAAGAAAATTTAGCACATAAAGCAATCTTTGAAAAAATTTTCAAGCGTTGACCTTTTGCTTTACTTACCTCCAAATCAAGATACATATGTATGTATGTATGTATATTCGGCAATATAATTAATTGATTTTATGTCAAAAGTGGATGTGTTTGTTTTATTTATGGAGGATCCGAAGATAGTTGAAGCCATTGACTAGACGTCGTGAGCATTGGTATTATTCCAGTTGTTGCCAGACAGACTTTTTTAAATATCAAATAACTTTTAAATTATTCGCCTTTTCTTAATTTCAAATGGAACACAATGAGAAGTTTTTTTAAAAAGTAATAAATTAATTTGAAATTTTATTTACAATGTTAACAATGTTTTTTAATTGAATCCACTGTGCTTTGTTATACACACCCAATTACAAAGTAACGAAAAGCTCTGTGAATCTTAAGAACGCAAAAAAGGTAACAATTATTAGTAGCAAAAATGTCTTACTTTTGGGCCTACCTATTATTATTAGTGGCTCTTCAAAATTCGTGTACAGCACAACTTTCGGATTTTTTGCAAATCTCAGTGCCAAGTGAATTTAATGAAAATTATTGGTTGCCAACAAATTATTATTCGGCTCTCAATCATCAGTATTTAATCCATTATCAAAGACAACAGTTTAACTTTATGAAATACAAACATTTCGAAAGAGCCAGATATCCATGAACTTTGTTGCGGTGAATGAAAAAGAGAAGAAAAATCTGAATATTTTTCTAAGAAAATTAATCAAAAAGAACTACTGATGAATGCATTTAAAGACATCAAGGTTAACTTAAGCACACAACCTTGTAAACGGCTGCATGTAGTGGAATGTTTAATGAATGGTTTTGTTAATATACTACACAATCATTATAAGTGTTGTAAATGAGAACAGATGACGATCGGAGGAATATAAATTGGCGTACGTTTCCAGAATGAACAATGGTCCAAATTGTACTAGGTCCGGATTTCAACCCCTTGCGGAACAATAAATGGAAAATTATTGTGGTTAAACATTTCGAACTTTTTGTGGTGACAATTACTCCTATTTAACATTGTCACTCACCCCTGCGTATCTTGGAAAGGTATTTCCCAGAACAGTTTTTTTTATCCCATTTAAACTAAATCAGAACGGTTTCTATTTGCAGGGTTGATCCGAAAGAATGTTGTCATTGCAAATTAATACATTGAGATCCACTACTGCCTATCTTGAAATGTTTTCCTGTATAATAATATACCCAGTATATGAACAAAACAGAGTCTGCCCAAAAAGTCTAATCTTAGTTTTTTGGTCTGTTCTGTGATCGGAAAAATTCAGAACCTGTCGTCGAACAAATCACCCTTAGTAGGTCTAAATCGTTCGATAGAGAACCCCGAGAGTGTTAGGGCGAGAAGGACGACTGCGCAACGTCGTATAATAGCTCCCTCAGCAGGGGAGGAACCACTACAATTTACGATGAGCGATATTGCAAATGTCATCCGAAACCAGAAATCATCGAAAGCGTTGGACGCAGACGGAATATCTATGATAATGCTTAAGCAACTTGATGAAGTCGGATTTGAGTATTCGACAAGTGTCCTCAATTTGTCGTTAGCCACTCATATTGTACTAGAAGCCTGGAAAGTTGGTAGGGTAATCCTGCCACTGAAGCCAGGCAAGGAGGCCAGCAGAGGCGAATCGTGCAGGCCTATCTCCCTCCATGATTAGAAGCAGTTGCCTAACATCAGAATGGATTCCGAAAAGAGTACAGCTCCACAACAGCATTACACGCCATATTCACACATATCCGTCGAGAATTGAACCAAAACAGGCCATGCGACCAAACAGTTATAGTTTCCCTTGACCCGTCGAAGGTCTTCCATACCGTCAACCTTAGCAAGCTGTTCGAGCACATAAAGAAAGTAGTCTTCCCTCCATCGTATCAACTATATATGTGTGGACACCAGTCCTTTTTTGAATTCAGAAATCAGAATTCCAATACCTGTAGAGTGAAACGGGAAGTTCCCCAAGGCGGGGTGATATCGCCGGAACTGTTTAACCTCTGCCTCTCTCAAATGCCACACCGTCCTGACAGTATAGAGATCGTAAAGTATGAAGATGATTGTACGATCTTGACGTCGAGTCCTAAATACCTACAAAGCTGACTCAGTGCAGTTCTTCCATCCGAGGAATATGCAAATATCCGCCGCTAAATCCACTGCCACGCGATCCAGCATCAGGAGTGCTGAAATGAGGCTCACTGCATGTAACTGCTTGTTTGAGTCATTCGCCAAGCCATAGCAAGTTTCTCAAGTCATCGGCCGGCAGCACTTGAGGTATTGACAAAGAAACCTTGTTGATGCAAATGTTACCGCTACGCCGTGGAAGAATATTTAAACTTGTCAGAATGCCGCCCAGAGTTCCTCCTTATGTCACCAGTGTACCATCTTCATGAGGAGACGAAGCTTTTACCGGTGCAACAGCTCAACAGAATGTCGATGCAGTACCTGCTTGGGTGTTACCACCGTGAAAATCCCTGCCACAATCTAGTAGACAGCTTCTCCCACCCAGACACGCCAGGAGAGATCTTCTTGATCTAGAGAGAGGTCCAATGGTACGGGCTTCTCGCTCAAGATCAATGAGCAAAGGTGCAATGTGAATGCCGTACTCGTAGAACATCCCCTATACATCACAGCAGTAGAATGCCAGCTGCAAAAATGAGTGGTTTAGTCCAAATAAGATCTGGATGATGCAGCCGCCTTAATCGTATTGGGCCCGAACTAATAGCACGATACCTGATTCGGAACAAGTGTCGTTTAGGGGCACCTCACGGATCAGTCCGAAATTTTAACCATAGGTAGCCCTTGGGACCCTGAACACAACGATATTTAATTTTCCGGGGGAAGTCCATACTTCCCGAGATATGGGTCTTGACATTTCGGAGATTTCGTACTTGTAACAGGTCGTTTATGGGCACCTCTTGGATCAGGCTGAAATTTTTACCATTATTAGCCCTTGGGACGCTGAACACAATGATATATAGTTTCCCGGGGGAAGTCCATACTTCCCCAGATATGGGTCTTGACATTTCAGACAGGGACAAAAGTGGGATACGCGATCAAAACCCTCTTTTAAATTGAAAGTGTTCTTAAGTAGCCGGCTTTCGGCCGGGGATTTAAGACTTTATCCTATGGATATTTGTCATTATCCTACGGGAGGCTACGCAAACAAAACTTTCTTGTAAATTTAAAGTTTCCTAAGTAGCCGGCTTTGAACAGGAATTTAATACATTCTCCTATAAACAGGTGTAAAAATAGGTCGCGTGCATAAAAGTACTTTCCATAAGCTTTAAAATGATGCCCATATTGCCCACGTTAGAATTGTAAAATGTCAAGACCCATATCTCGGGAAGTATGGACTTCCCCCCGGAAAATTATATATCGTTGTATTCAGGATGCCAAGGGCTACCTACTCCCAATCCGAGAGGTGCCCCTAAACGACATTTAAGCCCCTGATTCTTTATGGACGCAGCCGGTCCAGGGGCCTAATTATGTGATTCGATTCGATCGAGAATTTACACGTGAATAAGTTTTCGACACGAGAAAAAAACGGCATGATAAGACTCGATCGAAATCACTGATCGAATGTTTCGAGAGTAACCGGTAATCGAACTATGTGTTCTTTGGGGAAAGTTATGAAGGTAGACGTCAAAAAATGTGTTTATTTCAAATCAAAAACTAAAAAACAAAATTATGAATGAAAAAATGTAAATATTTGTGGAATTTTTTGAACAATACATTGAATAATAATTTCGGAATGAAGTAGTGCTAAGAAAATATGAAAATTATTAATGTTTGCAAAATTGTTTTGTCATTCTTGTTACAGATTGCTAATACATCTACCTTAATAATTCTCTCTAAAAATAAATGAGAGAATTTGGTGGGTGTTTTGCGTTAGCCTCTCTGAGAGAGTATTTCCTTTGGTAAACAACGGGGGATGAACTATTTAAAATGCACTTTATTAAAAGTTGTTCACCTATAAAATAAAGCCTATTAATATTAAATAATTTTTTGTTTTGCAGAAATGTTTTTTTTCAACTTATATTTTAACGACTGCAAACACTAATTTTTGGTTAATGATAGCATGCATATGTATTTATTTTAATTATAATTTTATCACAATTTCTTAAAACGACTGAAAAGGACTTTTCCCAATTTCTCTTATTTTGTGTAAAAAATGCTCACAATTATTTACTAATATCATTTTTCCTCTATAAACAACAATTTTTTACATTTTAAACACAAATACAATAAGAAATCTTTCATTTTGTTTGTTTACGATAGGCCATTTGGCTACGAGAAATTACTCGCAAATTTATGCTCAATTTCTCGATAATTTTACTCGATAACGAATGTTGTCATCCCAACTTTGAGTACTCGGGTCGAAACAACTCGATGTCGAATCACGTAATTAGGCCCCAGGTTACAGAATTTTTGAACCTGGACACAAAAGAAATCGTAACCAGATAACTGAAAAAGATATAAGAATGAACATATTTGTGTTTCTACGATAAAAACAAACATCTCGAAGGGACACGGAAGATTTCTACGCATAAAAATAAATGCACACATCAACAAACATCCCGAAGAAATAAGGGAGACTTTTTCGCATATCAATGAGTGCATCCCGATTCACATTAGCTAAATGATCTGGACCTACTTTTTATCGCCGAATACAAACGGCTTGTCTTAAGACACCACTTCTTGAGAAGCTGTGACACAGGTTCAATTCAATTCAATTTATTTTCATAAATGGGAACCTAGCCCATAGGGCCAAGAGCGGTTCCAAAAGCTACAAAACATACACTACTCCAAAAGCTTAAAACTAACAATACATTAAATTTAATAGTCTTAAAATTCATTAACAGGATGTAATTAAAGAAAATATGAAGATCTGTTTAGTAAATCAGCTAAGCAATATTAAAAATAAGGAACATAAACAATCATAACAAAAATTTGTACTGGTCGAAAAATTATTAATCTTCAAAATCACTCCGATTGAAATATTCAAATAACTTTCTTTTATAACAGATTAAGGAGCCACTGAATGTCTTAAGATCTTGCGGTAAACCATTGAACACACGGGCAACCCGTACCAAAAAGGATTTTTCCAAAAAAGGGGTCAAACGCGGTATATGAATTTGTTTATTCCTCTCCGATCTACTAAAAACAAATAACTCTAAAACAGAGGAAGGGGCTTTGATTTGTATCACCTTAAAGAAAAACAACATGCACCTAATATTCAGAAAAGCATCAAACGAACTACCAAGAAATTCTTCTACATACGAAGAAATATGATCACGACGTTTAAGCACGAAAATATAACGCATGACCCTATTAAACAATAGCTTAAGCTTACGCAAAACGTAGCCACAACTTCCACCAACAACCTCAATACAATACAAAAAATGCGGCATTATCAATGCATGTACTACCTGTATCCTAATTTTCTTAGGTAGGACAATATCCAAACAGTACAACTTTCTTAAAATAAAGTTTACCTTGGAAACTAAACAATTAACATGCAGATCAAACTCCAAACCACTATCAAGCAACAAACCAAGACACTTCATCGAGCTTACAACATCTATAGACTCCCTATAGATGGAAACATTTATAGAACTCTCTTGGAAGTTGCCAAAAAACATAGCCTTAGTCTTACTAGTATTTATTGAGAGCCCATTGTTGGACAACCACGTGACTAACATATTAATATTAAAATCAATAGAAGACTGCAAAACATCCATAAAAACATATTCCCCTTTAAACAAAACCTGTATATCATCAGCAAAGGCAAATGACATACAATTTCTACTATTAATACAACCAAACAAATCATTAATATACATTATAAACAACAAAGGCCCAAGGACAGAACCTTGGGGCACACCACTACTCACAGGTAGCATACTCGAAACACAATTTTTACAACTCACATATTGCAACCTCCGGAACAAATACGAAAAGATAAGCTTACACGCTGAAGACGAAAAATTAAAAAAAAACGATGCAACTTCTTAATCAAAATGAAGTGATTAATTTTGTCAAAGGCCTTTTCAAGGTCCAAAGACAACAGAACACAACAACCACCCCCACCAACAGTCTTCCTCACATTGTCAGTCAATCCAACAAGGAGGGACGTTGTACTACGGTTACATCTAAATCCATACTGGCTATCATGCAACAGTGATAGCTCATTGATGTAACTCAGCATTTGATCTTTCAATATATGCTCAACCATCTTTGAGATTATCGGCATAATTGATATAGGTCTATAATCCCGAGAATCATTACTTTTCCGTATAGGCACTACTTTAGAAATTTTCCAACCTGAGGGGAACGTAGACACAGTTAACATCGTATTAACAATATACACCAAATGACGTCCAATTAAAGGGAACACAAGTCTCAGAAATTTAAGCTGAAAACCATCATAACCAACTGCTTTAGATTTAATCTTATAAAACGCATTTACAATTTCAGCCAAATCAACAGCACGAAACGAAAAACCATCATAAACACTATCAGGAATACAAGAAACATCAAATTCATTCACCGTTTGATTAGACACAATACCCAACAAAGTTTCAACTCAACTTACACGCGATTCGTATGGACGAGCAACAACCATAAACAAATTGCAAGCGATGCCATGTTTTCTCTTAAAAAAAATTTAACACGTAACAAAACGACCCTCAACGGATAGATTCTGGTTGGTACTTTTGTGATCACCCCACAAGCGTTGGGGGCCACAATCCTACACCTGTAGATTGAGTTAGAAGCCTGACTAAACAGAAAACGAACTCACGATTATAAATGAAAGTCTGTATGAAATTTTTCTATAAACTTCATTTTACTAAACTAATACTTTCGTTGGATAAGGTGCGGAAAAAATGTTGGGTTGGAATTGGTAATTCGCCGCCATAAGCGTTTAGGACAATGAGTCATACGCTACTAATGCCGCCCAACAAAACCCACGTAACTGACAACCGGGTCTTCGTGGACACAGCCTGCACGAGTTGAATCCTTCCCAATTCTGAAACTGAAACCTATTAAGAATTTTACACAAACACACATCATGAAGTTAATATAACATTGGAAAAATAAAAAGTACGTATTTTTAGAAAAATTTTTGGTTTGGTCCAGAAAAATTGTTATCGTTGTAAAAATTGCTTTTAGCAGTATATTAAATTTTTGTTAGGTTATGTTTTAGGTTTTAAGGTTATATAATATTACCGTATTATATGTATATCAAAACTATCCCAGTATTTTCATATTAAAAATTGATTAACTTTATTATTGTATAATTATTGTGCATGTTAACAAATTATTGTATTTTTTCAAATATAATCTTTATATATAAAACTCAATTGTCGTTTGTTGGTAATTGAATCAGTTGAAAACGGCTGGAGCGATTTGGATAATTTTTTGTGGAAATGTTGGTCATAGTCCTGTTTAGGTTTTTATGCAAAGAAAAATTGGCCACGCCCACTTTTCCGCCCACTTTTATAAATATGTTATATCTACGAAACTACTCAACAGATTTTCCTGAAATTTTCAGGGAACGTAGAGTGATGGCCCCCTGTTGAAATAGGCTACACATTTGGTTGAATTTCGGATCGGGCGGGGTACCTCCCCTATGCCCTATTTTTGTAAAAATGCAATATTTGCAACAATTACAAATGTATCGCTTTGAAAATTAATTTCCGAGTCAATGCCGATTGTGTCTCCGACCTTACGTGCTTATTTGGGACATTAAGACTGGACAACGCCCACTTTTTTAAATGTGTTATATCTACGAAACTACTGAATCGATTTTCCTGAAACTTTCAGCGAATGTACAGGGTTGGTCCCCGATAAAAAAAGGCTACATATTTTTTGACTTTCGGATCGGGCGGGTACTTCCCCTATGCCCTATTTTTGTAAAAATGCAATATTTGCAACAAATACGAATGCGAGTCAATAGCGATTGTGTCTCCAACCTTACGTACTTATTTTGGGACTTAAGATCCGACCACGCTCACTTTCTAATTAGGTTATATCTACAAAACTACTGAAGGGATTTTCAAGGAAATCGCGATTTGTCTAAACTTTTAAATCTTTAAAAATAAAAATCAAATGTCGTTCGTTGGTCACGGCATCAGTTGAGAACGGCTGGACCGATTTCGATATTTTTTTATGCAAAGAAAATGCACTTTTTTCAATTTTTAATTTTTATCATTTCTACAAAAACTATTGAACCGATTTTCCTGAAATTGCCAGGGAATGTACAAGGATGGCCCCCGCTTAAATTAGGCTACAAATTCAGTTGAATTTCGGAAGGGGCGGGGTACTTCCCCTATACCCTACTTTTTTAAAAATGTGATATTTACAATAATTACGAATGTATCTATTTCGGAAGAGCTTACCCACTTTTTTAGGATCCAATGACTTGACCACACCCACTTTTTAAAATATGTTACATCTACAAAACTACTGAACCGATTTTCCTGAAAATGTCAGGGAATGTACGGGCATATTTTCTTGAATTTTGAAGGGGCATATTTGAAAAAAAACGCATTACCTTTATGAATAAAAATCAAATGCTGTCATAACTCAACTTAGGTTTTTTAGAAAGAAAAGTTTACTACGCCCCCCGAAAACAGGTTATATTTTTAATTGAATTCCAGAGGGAGTGGGGTACATCCCCTATGTGATATTTTTAAAAAACGTTATATTTATTTATAAAAATTATGCATGTATCGGATTAAAAATTTACGGATTAATCTACAATCTAGGTACTTCTTTAGGGCCTATAGGCCCGACCACGCCTGTTTTTTTTAATATGTCATAACTCCAATACTACTGAAGGGATTTCCATAAAATTTGCGACAAAAGCTCAATGTTTGCCGTTGTTATGTATATATTATGAATTTCGGAAGAGGTGGGGTATCTTCCCCATGCCTTTCTGTTAAACGCTATATATAAGCCAAATGTATGATTATATCGGTTTCAGCATACATTTTGGTAGGCAATGAAGTTGTTGCACCCTAGGTACATATTTGGAGCCAATATTCCGGACCAGGCCTACTTTTTTTAATATGTTATATCTTGAAAACTGATGACCACGCCCACTCTTTTCAAAACATTATTTTTCAAAAACTACTGAACCTAATATTCAGAAAATGTTCAGGAATGTCCCGTGGTCCAAAATGCTATATATTTGTAACGAATTTCGGGGCCTATTATTTTATAATCGCTATATTTGCTAACCTTATGAGTGCATCGGGTTGCAAGTTAGTTTTCGAGACAACGGTGGTTGCGCCCCCGATCAAGAAAACCTATATATTTACAAATTATGGTGAGGTTCAACGGTCCATCAGCCATGAAAAGCTAAAACATATAAGTCTCAATAAGGGGGAGAAATCGATTTAACCACTTCTTAACCTTTAAAATTAGATCGCTTTAGGATAAAGACAGGGACATGGACGATAATAAATCCTAAAAAGCATAAATTGGCGAAAAAAACCCGACAAAGTCCGTAAGAGAAAAGAAAGGTTACAGACAAAAAATCCTTCTCGGTTTGACAATAGACCGAAGAAGTGAGGTAGAAAATACATACCTATTTTTTAATTTTCAAGCATAAAGTCGATAAAAAGTTGTCTTTAAAACTCATTACGACGGGCCAGCAACGCGGACCGGGGTCTGCTAGTGTATGAATAAAACATAAACAACTATAATGAATATGTTAGAAAATAAAGTAAAAGTTGCAAACAATTGCCATTAAAATGAATTGCTTTTCTGGTTGTGGCACCCAAATCCTTTTGTATAAAAATGTTTTGCTTATTCTTTTATTATTTTCTAAAATATTTGTTTTATTATTCCTGTTAAGTCGTCTTCAACTACATGGTTCCCAATTAGGCAATTTAAATCTGCTTCCTTTCAGTCTCCATCATCAAATAGTAAATTCTCAGTTTGTAATTGTTTTCGTATAGCACCAACTTGGGTAACAACCTTGGGTGATGTCGCTGATATTGTGAATTTTTGTACAGCAGGAATCTATAAGTGACAAGTTTAATAGGAGTAACTATAATGTTTACCAAAAAGAGATTACTTACATCCCATCTATATTTCAAATTTTCTAATTCATTTGATATCTGTTTGTCACGTTTTGTCGTTTCTCTTCGGGTCATTTTGGGCATATCGCACAAAATGGGTATGGAGAAATTATTCCCACCCCTTATGACAACATCTCGGCGAGCATTTGTTAGTGGTGTAGTTTGAGTGCCTCGAGATTTAGCGGCAAGTTCACCATAATTCTTAAAATAACCCATTAAACGTTTGTCCGTCTGACGGCGTAACCTTTCAATATTTTCTTCATTTTCTATAAAAATATTTGTATTGTAGTTGGATTTTTGAAGATTTTTTACACTCATTTCATAAGGTTTCTCAATTTCATCACTGTTTATATTGTTGTTGTTGGTATTAGTTTGCATATTTCTTTGATGACCCAATCCAAATGATACATATTCCTTGACATGAGATTCCTGATTTGAATTCAAATTGTTTGCCATTACATTTGAATGCCGTCCGGCGCTTTTGTTATCATCACTTGGTTCGTTTCCATCACTGGTAACAATTTGTAAAGGTGTTTTCATCTTTTTTAATATAAAATTAAAAATATTTATGTTTAGAAATACAATACAAATTTAATTTTTTCCTCAATACTTACAACGTTATCCATTCGATCATTTATGTGTTCATTTTCTACATTTTTATTTGTCGATATTTCTTCCAAACAAAATGCACACAGATTCCTGCGGCAATGCATACAAACATTTCGTGTATTTTGGCAAGCTCGACATGTGTCGGCTTTATCTAAACAATTCGGGCACAGAGTGTATAAACGATCACAATTATTGCAAACGAGAATTATATTTCGTTCTGCATGGCTGTTAATTGATGATGCTGTTGAATGTGAATGCTCCCCTCCTGTTGCCGCCTCATTAATCGGTAGCGTCATTTTACTTTGACAACGAAGACAATAATGCTGATATTCCCTCAAAGGCTGGTCACAAATTGGACACACTTTGTCACTTATGTGAAAACATTCTTTTTCGATTTTTGGAAAATCAATATTGGCTGGCATACGCCTCGTTCTTTGGCGATAGTTATACTCATTTTTGGCCGAATTACTAAAATACTTGTAGACCCTGTTATCATCCCAATCGGATGAAATATTTTCTTTATTACGTTTTTGTTCAACATGTGTGGGAGGAGTTGGCGGTGTTCCATTGTTGGGTGGTGGTATTAATTTGG
Source organism: Musca autumnalis (assembly GCF_047663935.1). Classification (NCBI taxonomy): domain Eukaryota; kingdom Metazoa; phylum Arthropoda; class Insecta; order Diptera; family Muscidae; genus Musca; species Musca autumnalis. The sequence continues at coordinate 183,624,157 of NW_027411977.1, forward strand.
TGTCATTTTCTAATTTTGCCAACATATGATTTCTCATATAACGATTTTGTTCGGCTTTATAGCGTAACTAAAATAAAATGTTACAATGTAATCGCAAATAATTTGAATGTTACTGTTTTTTTCTTTTTCTTTTAATACCTCTGTGGCTTTCATTCGTTCCTTTTCCAATTGTTCTTCCAGTTTAATGGTTTTCAATTGTTCCTGAAGACGTGTGGTTAGAATTTTTTCTTGCTCCTGTTCTTTTTCTTTAAGCAGTTTAATACTACGTCGTTTTTCTTCTATTTGTTGTATAAGTTCACGTTGATAGGCCTTCTTCCTTGCTGCCTCGTCCTGTAAATATTGATTGTTAGTTACTTAGCAGCCGTTAGAATCTCTCACTTGCTTCGAGTCAAACAGATCCTCCACAGATTGGAACAAATTCAGAGCCCTGGCGCCTACAAAAATATGTGAAAACAATGGTCTACATATAGTGGAAGAAGTGTAGTCAACTGTGGTTGTCCTTACCAAAACGGACTTGGGATGAGAACTCCTGTCTATTCACCTATTCGGGGAGGAAAATCCCAACCGTAGCATGAAATTTAAGCAAATGTCTTAAGTCAGCTTTAGTGAGTCTATAGAGGGAACTAAGCAAGCAGCCTGATTGTGCATGATAACAACGAAGTCTCCCAAATGCATAGGTAGTATTAAGTGGAGCGACGTATTCTGGAGCTCTAGCATTTTTAATAATTGTCCACAGTTGGTGGGAGAACACATGCTGGAAACACCATTCTGGAGGGAATCTCAGTAGCGGAGATTGCATCAAGATTAGCCCATTCCCAAAGTGAACAAGGAAATCCCGCGATTTATTGTTAAGACAGTTAACAACTGGGCGAACTGACGTTCACCCTAATTTAACATAACAGAAGCAATGGCGCTCCGAAGACCGGTTTAGACTAGCAACCAGTGGATATCGCAGATTCTTCCGTCGGGGTCAGCACGGTCGATGATTGTCTGCACGGTACTGATCTTATTCTCCTGGGATTTTTGGGCAATGCCAGCTGCGTAGGAGATCGAAGGGTTAACCACCTGAAAGTCATCGTCTTCTTGGGCGAGGACTAGGGCCTTCTTAGGATAGAACCCGTTTCACAATTTTATGCTGTGAAGCTTTGATCGTCTTCTCATGGTTTCTCAGTTGCAGCCTGTGGAGGTTCCGAGTCCCGATTTTTCCTCCGCTTTATCCTTTCGGCCAATTCGCAAATTGGTCTCCACTATAGATGTCGTTTGGTTTAGTGGTAGACTTTTTACCCTTCTTCATTCCCTTCCTTGATTTCAGTTTCGGAGCAGAAATTGACTCCACCTTCTTGCTTGGGGCAGTAGGTTTCAGTTTCCTTAGAATCTTTTTCTTGAAGAAGGAGGATCTTGTCCACGTCAAGTTTGCGTCGGGATACGTGAGGGTAAGTCCTCTCGAATTTTCTCATATACATCAGCCTGATTCTGCTGAAGAAAACCTTCTTCCCAGAATGCAAATTCGGGTATAGTTCCACTAATTTGCGTGGATACATCACAGCACGTTTGACTTCTCCGGCAGATCTGTCTTTAAGGTCATTAACGGTTGTTGAAGGCTCCTTGAATTCCCTATCATCAGTCAATGATCCTGTTGCATACTGCGTTTGACGTTTATTACCGGCATGTGCTAATGTAGAACAATTTGGAAGTGTTCCCTACTTTGTCTCTCTAAGCAATATTCAATAGATGGGTCGTCCCCATCTTTGCTTTATCTTTTGCTAAGATATCTCTGATTCATCATCTTTCCTATAGTTATTGTTTTGTGGAATTGTAGCAAGTAATGCTGTAGGTGCCAAGGCATTCATCTAGAACAGCCGGATCACAATCACTTGAGCTTGACGACACATGGATTGTGGTCTCACCAACGCTTGCCGCCGGTACAAAGGAAATAATTCCAATTTTAAAAGGTATGTACCAAATTACATTTGGTATTCTCGAATTACAATTAAAATGTTTCAAATTACATTTGAAAAAATGTATAGAGACGCTTGATATACTATCAGGGGTTCACTTCCCCGCTTGTATGAATTTTGACGGTGAGCATCCCTCCCTGAAGCTCATAGATGATATCCTGGTCGAATTTTAAGTTTGGAGGACGGCTTTCAGAGTGTCGGGGACGTTGATTCACAATTAGGACATACGAAGGTGTCTACTACAAAAATCAAACACCCATATAAGCTTAACGATAGCTGAATACTAGGAAAGCGGTAGACTTGGTTATCATTCGATAAGATAGGGAAGAAGGTCACAGTGTTAGTTATTACGGGACATTGTAGGGTTAGATCTCTAACTTCAAGATGCAACGGCTATGGTGTCATTGTGGGTGTTATGATCCTCCGCCGATATGATATGTTCCCTACATTATAACTGCCACCATATACATAGTAATATTTAGTCCATTTGGTCACATTACTTTTGATTGATTACTAACTCCAAAATGCTTTAAAAATTCAATCAATTCTATTTGCTATTATAAAAATTACCTCTGCATATTTACGATCCGTGTTCATAATTCCCTGCGGCTCGAAGGATGCCTCATTTGACAGACTTGTATGACGTAAATCTTGTAAAAGCTTATAACGCGTTGAACCTGGACGAACTGGGTTCACTGCAGAAACAGCCTCGTCCAGACGATTACTTGTGGATATATTGCCATCATCTCTGGTATGTTCAATGCCGCTAGATGTTTCAGAATTGTTTGACCATGATCTATTGGAAAATGGTTCCCCTGTTGATTTTCTAGGACTTCGAGACGACTTAAACATCTAAAACAAAGTAAACAGAAATATTCAAACACACACACATGGTGTCTTTTTCTGCAGGCCAATCATGATATAACTTACATGTTGATGTTTTAGAAAATTTTCCTGATTTTCACGTTGTTTTTGTTGCAAATATAGCTGACGTTTTTGATATTCATTATTGAAACCAGGAAAATAGGAATAAAATGTATCCGATACCCATTGATCCATGTCATCCTGCTGGTTGTTGGGTTAGTCAGTAACACAAAAAACGAAAGATAAAAATATAAGCAAAAACTAAACTTTAGTATACACAATAGCCACGACCATAGGCAACAGCAATGACTAATGACTTAACAACAATAACAAAGCTTTGTCGCATTTTACAATCTGCTACTGCTGGTCGACGTTGTTAGTTGTAAAAAAAGGAGTAACAAGGCAGTTGAAGTTGTTTTATTAATTATACACTGGATTAATATTTTATTAGGTGTTAAGCATTAAACGCTGTCCTGTGAACTAAAAACAAATAAACCGCCCGTTTGCGCACTTCCTTTGTTATATATTCAACAAAGAGTAAATAGTATAAAAATATAACAAAACAAAACAAAGCGTGAGTAGTCATTAATTTCAGTTTTGAATATTGAACAACACTAAAAAGGACCCACAGCATATTTTTTTGTAATTTAATGGAATTATGTTTTGGCTACATAAAGTCAAATCGTTAGAAATGGCTTTTGAACGTTTTCAATTGAAGAACACCCAAATACTGATAAAACAAATGTTTGCAACTGTTTTCATTATAATTACATATTAACAACCACCAAAATAAATTTGCAACCAAGCGTAAAGTATATATTTATACACATATGTGTGTACTTATACCCATTTTAATATTATCCAATTATGTGGATGCTGACACCCTGCCTAGCCCATGTGTATTCCATATGAGAACAAAAGTCTCACCAAACAAAATAAAAAAACAGAAGAACGCATTCGCAACCACTTTAAAGAGAAGAACCTTTCAGCTTGATGAAAACATCTGCGAAACAAATCGATATAAAGACTTTATCACGATAATAAAACGTACTCTCAGTCGAAGTAAAAAGTGACCTTTTGACCTTTTCGATCTGTGCAAAGAAAGAAATAACTAAACGTTTTGATAAGACTACTACCCTTTCTTAATAATTTCCCACAAATTACCTCGAAGGAATAAGAAAAACTGCTAACATACCAATGAGGTCAAGCCAGATTTTATGTTTAGCACAATGAATATACATATAAGAGATATAGACACTTTAGATGACTTATTGGTCATAAGATCGTATGTAGAACAGGGATGAATATAGCAAATTTAGACCCATGTAACAACTTAAAAAAATAAAAAATAAACTAACGTTTTGGAAAAATCTACATTGAAACGTGCCCGATATGACAAATTTAGAAGGTTCCATTCACATTTTCCAACTAATTTTGTGGTGCCTCCACATGATATGTCCATTTGTTGGGACGCAATTAAGATGCTTTTGAGGAATATATGCAAGGGTTTTTTTAAGAAAATCTTATGACAAAATTTTGTGAACATATTTTCACGTTAAGGTGTAGATGCCACAGCCGCATACATGCTTAAGGGGTTACTCCCACTTGCAAATTAAAAAAAATCAAATTTGTAATGGTTTACTCTCTATGAACCAATTTTCCTTAATCGTGGATTTTAAAAGAATATGTTCCCTTATTCGTTGATTTAAAAAAATATTTCCCATTATCGTTGAGTTTTTAAAAAATTCCCAGCAAAAAAAGTCCTCCCAAAATCATAGGTTTTGTAAGGGATTTTTGGCAGCCGTAACTACTCGCAAACCCCCTTTCTTCCCCATTATTTTTACAAGGGCATGTGTCGCACTCAGTTTGTAGTTATTTTATGACCACTAGAATAACTAGTTATTCTGTGGCCACTAGAAGTTGAAAAGTAAGTTGAAAAAATCTATTTTTAGAACAGTTGATGTAGAGATTTTTTTAATTTCATCACACTTCTTACTTTTATTTTACTTTATTTTATTTCGCTTGCTGTGTGAGTTGAACACACGAACCCTCTGATTTCTAGCCAAAGACACTACATACTATGCCACGCACACAAACATTAAGGGTTGCTTAAGAACTTAAATGTACAGCGCACATGTGCACCACGAACTGTTATTTTTTAATTAAAAAAACTCGCGTGCTGACAGTGAGCGTTGAACACACAACCCTAGGTTTTATAGTCGGACACACACTCACTGTGCCACCGTCCTCATTACTTAGTGAGGAGCAAAGTAAGTAGGTGTGCCTTGTAATTTTTTTAAGAAGTATCCCATTACTTTTCAGATTACTTGTAATGGGAAAAGAAGTTTGTTTACATTACTTTGTAATGGGTTACGTAATGACTACCGGATCCGAATTTTTGCTGGGTTGGAATATTTAAGGAATATTTTTCCTATAATCGTGAATTTTTAATTCATATTTTTCTATAATCGTGCAATTTTTAAAGAATATTTTTTCTATAATCGTGGATTATTTTAAAGAATATTTTTCCTTCGATCTTGGACTTCTAAAGAATATTTTTCCCGCGGAATATTTTTTGTATAGTCGTGGATTTTTTTAAAAAATATTTTTCCTCAATGTTGGACTTTTAAAAAATATTTTCCCTTTTTTTATTTTTCCCGAGAATATTTTTCCTACAACTGTAGATTTTTAAAGAATGGTTTTCCTATAATCGTGGTTTAGTTTAAGAACATTTCTCATACTTTTAAAAAATATTTTCCTATAAACATGGAATTTTTAACCAATATATTTCCTGCAATCGTGGAGCTTTTAAAGAATATTTTTCTATAATCGTAGATTTTTTAAACAATATTTTTCCTATAATCATGGAATATTTAAAGAAAATTTTTTTCTATAATCGTGGATATTTTAAACAATATTTTTCCTATAATCGTGGATTTTTTAATGAACAATTTTTCCTTAAACATGGATTTTAAAAGAATACGTTCCCTTATTCGTTGATTAAAAAATATTTCCACTTACTCGTAGAGTTTTTAAAAATTATATTCCTATAATCATAGCTTTTTTAAAGAATATTTTTTCTATAATCTTGGATTTTTTAAAGAATATTTTCCTATACTCGTAGATTTTTTAAAGAATATTTTTCCTATAATCGTGGATTTTTAAAGAGTATTTTTCCTATAACCGTAGATTTTTTAAAAAATATTTTTCCTGTAATCGTATATTTTTTTAAGAATATTTTTCCCATAATCTTGGATTTCGTAAGAATATTTTTCCTATAATCGTAGATTTTTTAAAGAATATTTTTCCTATAATCGTAGAGTTTTTAAAGAATATTTTTCTTATAATCGTAGTTTTTTTAAAGAATATTTTTCCTAAAATCGTGAATTTTTAAAGATAATTTTTCCTATAATCGTGGATTTTTTTAAAATATTTTTCCTCCACTCTTGGACATTTAAAGAATGATTTTCCTACAATCTTAGATTTTTAAAGAATATTTTTCCCGAGGAATATTGTTTCTATAGTCGTTGATTTTTAAAAAAAAAATATTTTTCCCGAAGAATATTTATCTATAATCGTGGATTTCTTTAAAGAATATTTTCCCGAAGAATATTTTTCCTAAACCCGTTTATTTTTAATGAATATTTCTCCTACAACCTTTGATTTTTTAAGAACATTTCTTATAAATCCCGGAATATTTTTTAATGAATATACATACATACAATACAATCGTGGATTTCGTAAAGAATATAATTCATATAATCGTGAATTTTTTAAAGAATATTTTTCCTATAATCGTTGGATTTTTTAAAGAATATTTTTCCTATAATCGTAGATTTTTTAAAGAATATTTTTCCTATATTCGTAAATTTTTAGAAGAATATTTTTCCTATAATCGTGGAATTTTTCAAAAATAGTTTTCCTATAATTTGTAAAGATTTTTTTTCGTATAATCGTGGTTTTTCTAGAGTATATTTTTCCTATAGTCGTGGATTTTCTAAAGAATATTTTTCCTATATTCGTAAAGTTTTAGAAGAATATTTTTCCTATAATCGTGGAATTTTTGATAAATATTTTTCCTATAATTTGTAAAGAATATTTTTCCTACAATCGTGGATTTTTTAAAGAATATTTTTCCTATAATCGTGGATTTTCTAAAATCGTGGATTTTTAAGAATATTCCTCTTACAACCGTTGTTTTTTAAAAAACATTTCTCCACGTTGGAATTTTAAATAATATTTTCCTATAGTCGTAGATTTTTTAAAGAGTATTTTTCCTACAATCGTGGATTTTTTTTAAATAACAAAACGTGGATATTTTTAAGAGTATTTTTCAATTTCTGTTCTTTACGTACCTGAGGTTACCATTTCTTACCATTTTCAATCTGCAAAGCGTTCCTTTACTTTAAAAAGCTTATACGATTACAATTTTAAAAAGGAACATACAGATAATTGGTACTGCTTTCGATACTCATTATCGACATAAAAAGAAAACAACTTTCTAACCAACAGTTAGTTGATTGCTACAACAATATTGAGAACTACATATATACTCTGTAAAGATTTGGAGGAGATGGAATAAAAGACTGTTTTGTTTAAATATGTTTGATGAAAAATTTAAATATGCGTTAAAAATGTAATCATAAATGTTACACTCATATAAAGTCAGGGATTTCTAAGATAGTAGGAGTATAGTAAGAGTAGTTTCTTCATCAAAAACCAAGGGATTGCCAAGTTTTCAGCATTTCTAAATGAAGGCCCGATTACAGGAAAACTTAACGTTTTAGAGAAAAAATTAAAATTCCGAAAAAACTATTTCCCATAAAGACTTTTTCGTATCAACGAGATGTAACCTCCTCCAAGTCCGAAACACGTGCTGCACACTAAAACACCGCTTATAGAGGCGGTACAAAATTTAATATGTGTGGTATTTTGTTAAATTAAAAAAAAAAAATAATGCCCTTTGATTTCGAAAACAAAAGATTGAAACGGCTTTTCCTTTTTCAATGAATTTCCAGCGACCCCAAACATTTTTGCAAGAATTCTACTTTCTGTGAGAAATTATGCATTTAGTGGAATGATATGGAAACATTCAAATTGAAAATGTAACGAATTTTCATTCATGTTTTCCAAAATTGTCAATCAAATGTGAATAATTATTAGTTTTTTTTTTTTAAATTCCAATAAATTATAGACATTTCCTTATTTTGTTTACATTTTCCGGTGACACTAACATTACAAACAAAATAAATTTATATGTGGTTGTTGTTGAGTTGTATTTGTTGTAGTATTTAATATTTTGTTCTACCATGATTGTCATATAAAATTTTAAGTTTTCACAAAAAAAAATTCTCGGCGTTAAGTGGGTTAATGAAGTTCTGATGAGGTATCAAACAGTCTCGTACTTTATTAATACAATTCTATTTTATATTTGAAATATTTAAAACGGGTTTTTAGACTGATAGACTTTTCGGCAGTCTTCATACATTTGATGATTTCTATTGCATGAAATATTCCAGCTGCTTCGGCACGTTGTTGACAACAACATACGCCGACAACAGGCCGAATATTCATAGTTCATAAGTTTAAAGTTAAAGTTTACGATACTGGATTTTACACAATCATAGAGAGTTATATGTAGTAGTTTATATACAACCGGATTTAACAAACCCACTGGGTTTTAAATGTCAATTCCATCACATATACGTCAAACAAATCCCCAGCAAGAGTTGTGAACAAAAACCGTATAGTTTTTACATAACAATTAATATGAAAATTTTTTCAATGTTGCTCTGTGCAATATATTTGTTGACAAACTGTAGATACCACAGATAGCCCTTGTGGCTCTGATTATAATGATATAAATGTAGTCCATATTTCCCAAGATGTGAGTCTTTAAAGTTCTGTAAATATCAATGATATTTCTCATATTTTAATATGGGTATAATTGTAAAGCTCTGGAGGTTTCGATTGCAACTAGCGTGTGTTGGAAAAACTTCAAAATTTTAACACGTTCGCGGACGTGAATGCTATAGCATTCCGATGCAAAATGACGTGAATGCTATGGCATTCACATTGTCAGCCAATTTTTGTTCATTTACTTGTATACAATCTTAAGTTTTGGTGATTAATATACATAATACGATTTATTTCAACAAGATACATTCTAGGTATAATAAATAAAAAATAGTAATAATAATCAATAATTAATAAATAAAAACAAAAAAACTAATTTCGAAAATAATTGGGTGTCATGTTTTTCACCGCTCTGAATTTGCTTGCGTCCGCGAACGTGTTAAAGGGAATATTTAACTGCATAGCGGGTGTGAATGTCTTAAATTCACGGCTTAACTCTAGTTTAGTAAAAACTCTCCGATTTTTCTGGAATTTTTTCCAGAGGTAGATATTGTAGCGCTGATCACGGAAATGTATAATTTTCTTGGGAGACGGACCCGGCTACCCGGTTATTGGACCCGAAAGTCCGGGTACAAAACCCGGGTTAGACCCGGCTCTACTGAACCGATTGCTACAATATGGGTATCATTGGAAAGCTTGTGGAAATACCAATCTAATATGATGGGGTTATTTCCAAGTGGTCAGGTGATATAACCAAAAAACTGATTTTTGGACCCGGATTTTTCCATAAAACCCTCAAAAAGTCGAAAATGGGCCCATTATGGGGTCCCATTTAAGCCAGATTGTAGCTCACATTGACCTTTCCAAAATGGTGCTATATGTTGTAATACCTTCCCTGGATCCAGAAATATGGCTCTTAGAATCTCGACAACCGGGTTTCTCTAAGTGGCTATTTATAGAAAAAAAATATAATTTTAAAGAACATTTTGTTCCCGTTCTCCATATTTGCACCTGTCCATAGCAGAAAGTCGGAGAGTTTTTACTAAACTAGAGTTCTTCCAAATTCACGGCCTTCGGCCTGCAAATTTAAGACATCGATTTAAGGTGTCCTACTAAGTTTATCCCCAACCCATAGGAAGCGATACTGGCTCTGGTACGAAAAAGTGTAAACAATACAAGGCATAAGTTGAATATACGGACTGGATTTGGATCGATGATATAAAAAAGTTTCGATTTAAAGGAAAATTTTGTTCGCGTTAGCCGAGATTTGTTCCTGTCCATAGGAGAAAGTCATAAATCCCCGGCCGAAGGCCGGCTATATATGAAAAAATTTCGATTTAAACTAAACGGCTTAAGATGAGTTTAAGCATTAAGCTCGGATCGGGACCAAATTTTTTCTACATATAGGACTCGTTACCCTGATCACAAATATATATAACATTTATTGCGGAAGTTCATAATTCCTGAGATATGGGCCAACTTATCGTCAAAACCAAGGGATTTTTTGAACTTTCGGAGCCTATATCTCGGGAAGTATGGACTTCCTGCCCATCATATATACATTGGCGTGATCAGCACTGCAAGCCCTACCTGTGATAAAAATTTCAGATCGATCCGAATCCAGTCCAAACATTCATCCTGGTCCCAATACAAATAATACAAACAATCGTACTCTCTCTCTATATTTTCATCTGTCGTGGTTGCCAGTTTTAACACAGTGAATGCTTGCTTACTACTACTAATGCTCGAAATATTTGGAGCATCTGCAGGCTATGGCTTTCTAGCACTGCAAGACCTACCTGTTGTGATCGATCAGAATCTAGCCTCAACACATGCCAGACTAGTTCAATTCTGATAGCTAACTATAGATAAATTCTACACAGAATCATGAACCACTTATCGTATACTACACTGAAGAATGATCAATGATGCTGGCCATTTAGTTGGAAGTCACTCTTTATTGAGACTGTATAGTTTCATACGGCAAGAGCAGGAAAAGATTAGTAAACAGAGAGGAGAAATGCAAACATATCTCCTACAAACAATAATATATTTTTTACAATATACTACATATATTTCCACAAAATAAATGTTTACTTTTTTACAACTTTTATATTTTTCGTACGGCGGGCTATGGATCTATAGATCAGAAAATGAGCAGGACCGTAGCCAGGGATGCCAACTGTTCCGAGGTAAAAATCGCTACAGCCACATAGTCCCAATTTACATTAGGCGAGTTTACTTGCGGCAATTAGCTGTGTCTGGTTACCCTAAAATTTGTAACAATTTGTACCAATTGTTGCTGAAAGTCGTCTGTTAACACAAAAAACCAGCAAAAGAGAGCGATTCGAGAGAGACATTTTGACAGTTCATTCACTGAGAGCTTGCAAATTCTTGCTGGACAAATTTCTTCTAGCAAGCACTTGCAAGCTCTTCTTCTTCCTGAAAACAATCAATCAGCCGTTTTTAGTTTTTTGTTGATTTATGTTTGTGAACATTAAAAACAATTTTATTGTGGAAATAACATAGTCTAATTGTATTGTTTTATGGAGAACAAATTTGTAAAGTGGAAAAATACTTTTTTGTTTCATTTTCTTTTTCATTTTTAATAAAATACAACGTGTTCGCTTCCTTTGTTGGCGGATAAATTGTTCTGTTTTGGCAAGTCAGCTGATTGCTTGCTGGTTTTTGCTGGGAAGGTGTCTGTTTACTTTTTACAATTTTCTAGCAAAAGAGAATAAAATCCCCTTACTCTCTGAGAAAGTTCTTGCTGGACAATTCTTGCTGGGAAAGTAACCAGACAGACTTATTGTCAGTTTGTAGGTGAGAGAGGGTGCTGAGAGGCAAAGGGTTACCATGTGCCTCACCTCTCTCTCCTACAAAATGACAATTGCCGCAAGTAACACTTCCGTTACACATGCCAGTAAATTGGTGCCAATTGAGTACATGTATTATAGCTCATTTAGACTAGCCATAAATCCTCGACTGGATTTAATAAATCCAGTACAAATCTCATTGCATTTAGATATACATTTTGGAGGATTTAAATGGCAGTCAGCTGATTTTTGTTCATAGCACAATTACCAAGGTAGATGCATCAGCCCATCTGAACGAATGTGAAACGTCAACAGAATTTTTTGTAAATTGAATTCGTCTCAAAAAACATACGTCAAATTACAAATGTATTGTTTAATACCGAAAATGTTAGCACATTATGCTACTAATGCTAACTAAAGAGCAAATAAAGAATTATTTTATCGCAGTTTGCCCATCTAAAATAAATAAACGAATTATTTTATTGTTTATACATCGTAAATATCAGTCTTGGTTGATTAAAATCAACTTTGTACATCAAAACAAATTTAATTTTTCCACCTTGTTTACAAATTTTTACATTTTAAATTATTTTTAGTGTAGCAATTCACCGATGCATCTACCTTGTTTCTTGTGCCAGCTTGCAACTTTTTGTATTTTCTAGCAACATGTTGCAAAAAACAGAGTTGTATACGAGGATTTATGCCAGTTCATTGAAAAAAGAAGCTGTTTCAATCGTTTGCTTTTGAAAACAAAAAAGCACGTGTTTATTAGGGCTTTATTCTTTTCAAGTAGTTCATTGAAAAAAGAAGCTGTTTCAATCGTTTGCTTTTGAAAACAAAAAAGCACGTGTTTATTAGGGCTTTATTCTTTTCAAGTTTAACAAAATATAGCATTTCCAAATTGAATGAGACCTTTTCCAAATTAAATGAAACCTTTTCCAAATTAAATGAAACCTTTTCCAAATTAAATGAAACCTTTTCCAAATCAAATGAAACCTTTTCCAAATCAAATGAAAACTTTTCCAAATCAAATGAAACCTTTTCCAAATTGAATGAAACCTTTATTTTTATTGAAAGAAAAAAGCCAGAATATTTTGAAAAGAGAAAGAAATAAAAAAGTATATAGGGTTTTAACGATTTTTTTACTTATGTCAAGTTTACACTTGCGCTCCAAACCCCACTGGATTTCACGAAATCCTGAAATACACCCCGGTGTTTACACTTATTTTTTGTTGATTTCAAACATATTAAAATAATCAAGGTAGATCAAATGTGCAGCTGATCGAACATGAATTTTCAAAACAAGTTGTTGTAAATTGAATTAAGGCCTACGTATACAAGCTGATGCCATACATGTGAAAAAGCAGATTGTCTGATGGCGGCCTAAATAATACTTTACATATTGTATATCAAGCATTATTACCTAAACAAACGTTTTTATTTGCCAGAAAATTGTAGCAAAAGTTCGTTGACTGTCAGTTTTGACTGATAGTGTGTACTCCCCTTTAGTCATCAAAAATATACGACAATATAGAACTTTCCAACTATATTTCGAAAATTATCGTAAAAACAAATGAAAAAATAAAAAAATTATTTTATCGTTAAGACATCATAATAATAAATTTTGATAGGTAAAAGTTGTGTTCAGAACCTGCAAAATGTTGCTACTTACTGTAGTTTTCCTGTTTAGTATTAAAAGTGCGTTCTCGTACTCTGAAATCTAGCAAGACTTGCACTTCTCTTTAAATAAAAATAGCGCCGAATAACAGCCTCTTCTCCAGTTTTCTGCCATACACTTTTGGCCTAGTAGACACTAACAACAGCTCTGTTCCTTTACGTGCAAGAATCTTCAAGTTTTACCACTTTTTACTCGAAAAGCGTTCCTTTACTTCAGACACCATACAATTCATATGGGAGCAGTTTACAACTTTTACCATTTTTGCCGGTTTTAACATTTTCAAAAGTAAAGGAACAGACCAAACATGTTCATTGACATCTAAATACGATAGCTGATACGTTGATTTTGACATTTCTGCTGGAGTTTTTGCAATTTTCGTAATTATACCGTTCCCGTATTTTTTAAAAAATTTGTATGGGGAAGCAATTTTTGACAATTCGCTATTACCATTAAAAAAAGTACGGGAACACAATGAAAAATAGAATTGTAACTAAGTAATCTAATATTTTTTCACATTGTTTACAAATTTTGATACTAAAATTTTTTGTTGCAGCAATTGACCATCTACCTTGTTTATTGTGATATGTGAAAAGTGTTGCAACTTTTGGTACTTTTTTAGGCAAAAACAGAGTTGTATATCATGTGTACTGTGATTTCGATGTTGATTTCGCTGAAATCACAAAATGAGATGATTTCATTTTTGTATGCAAAATCATAATAAATTTTGCTTGATTCCGCGCGAAATCACGAAACGCCTTCGAAATCACGAAAAGACGACGTATGTAAACCAAGCATTATACAATTTTCATCTGATATTATTAAAGGGTTTAAAGAACGTAAACATATTGACACAATTTATACGGATTTTAGTAAAGCATGTGACAGCCACCTTTGGCTGTGGCCTGCGTATGTCCACACACACAACACATACCGTCATACTGCTTTTCTTTCCAGCCACCTTTGGCTGTGGGATGAATATGTCCGTCCGTCCATCCACATCAACCACAAAACATGCCAGCATACCTCCTTTCAATAGCATTTCACTCATTCCACTTATTGGCGGTGATTTTTGATGTTACTCCAGCACATTAAAAAGATTAACAATATTATTTTTAATATTGAATATTGAATAAGATTGGAAGTAAATCTTTATTATTTTATCAATTGTTGCCTTTGCCGGCTGAAAAGAAAAAAGTAAATAAACAAAGTCAGCTGTCAATATATTAGTGTTGTAAGGTTCGTCAATTACATATGACGTCGTTATACAACACTATATCATCCCAGGGCTTTTCAAACTGTATCCAACAAATAGTTGAACGATCAGATTGAAGAAAATAAAACATGTATGATTTGTTGAACATGGAAATTTTTTATTAAATAATAATAAATATTAAAAATGTGTGATTATCTTTTCTACGAATTAACCAATAATCCGGTTAACATGAAATTATTTCATTTATCCGAATGAATTTCCATTTGGTTTTTTTTTTGTCATATTTCGATTAGCGCCATCTAGTCTACTTACTCCGGTACTAGTCCCATTTAATCACAAGTTTCAGCATATGTTCTTAAATGTTCCATGAAAAATCATCTCTGAAACTTTATCTCCATGTGCCAACTGACCTTGCTAGATGTCACTTTAAAGATTATTCAACGAGTTTACCTAAACCAGTGACAACAAAGTTTCAAGTGGTGTGATGAAAAAAAAGTTAACCTCAACATAAAATTTTTATTTAAAAAAATAACGTAACACAGTTAAAGTATGTATGGAAAAGTGGAAATAGTTAATTATTAATTTCATTTCTGTTTTATAGAAGATAATTAACATCTCACACATACATACATCAACAAATTTCATAGATTTTATACTCAATCTAAATTTTTGACCTTCAAAATTGTTTGTTTGCTCGGGTAAGCATTAAATTGCAACTATTTCATTTTCTATCTGTTTTATAATAAATAAAACAAATAATCTTGTCATTTGTACAGGATATTGTGGAAAATAATCCTTTAAAGTTGATCAAAGGATTAACCCTCAGGCAATATCGCTGTATAAATGTGCACAGGGATATACATGCGAGATATAGAGGGAGACACTTTAGCCCGAGCATAAAGTGGTCAAAAACATAACCTCACCACACTCAGAAAACAACCCTACCAAAATTCCATCATATGGTCGTAAATAAAGAGTTGGAAATCATCATAGTGAGTACACAAACCAAGTAAGATAAGAATATCAAACTTGAGGAGCTTAAAATTTAAATAAAAACGCTGTTAAAATACACATAAAGTGATAAGAGTGGCACAATAATTCCATATTGGTTGCATAACTCATTTTCTTGCCACCAAATTCTATTATTCTTCTTTTTATAACCACGTTATCTGTTTTTACACGCAGTTATACCCATACAATTTGATAGTCATTGCATAACCTACAAAATAATCATAATTAATACTAAAGCCTAAATTAAGGCGGTTACATTTATCTAACCATAAAAAGAATAGTAATAAAGGTTGCTGCAAAAGATATTAAAATTAAAAATGCAAAAATTTTAAAAAAATTATAAAAACGATATGTAAATATGCACATATTCATACACGTGTCATAATACACTAGTAAATGCATTACCTAACCTAAAAGAAATTTGTCAAAGACCAAAACAAAATGAAATTATATATCTCAAACAGTACTTTTTATTTTAAATAAATATAGCCATAAAAAAATGTAAAATTAATAGAACGGTCTCCTGTAAAAAAATATGAATATAGAAAATTAACATAATTAAGGAAATTGTGAAAATATGTAAAAATTGTGTATACATAAAAACTAAAATAAATTAAACTAAAATCTATAAAAGCATGCAAATTGAAATATAAGACTAGATTTAAAAATAAGAAATAAATAAATATATATGTTAAAATATTGTTTAAAAATAATGTATAATTCAAGGATAAATTCAAAAACGATTAAAATTTGAACTAATAATTATAAAGTTTAAAAATGGCTTAAAATTCATTTAATATGGGCTGAATGAATATCTAGGGTAGTGGTTATTCGATTTTGGGATGTTTCTTAACATTTATTTTTGGCAACAGAAACATCATGGCAGACTGAAATATGTCTAATAGGGGTGGGAAAATGCCAAAGAGGTAACACATCAATACCTCAAGGAAATTGGAGTTCATATAAATATTTATTTTGATTCTTAACGGCTACAGGATATATAAGTACACATCCGTTTCCTTTTCTTTTTTTTATTTTATAATTTCAAATCCGAATGACAGTTATAAAGTAACCCCAAATGAATGATGGTACAAAAATATCTTTAAAGTGTGCAGTCAAGTGGAAGAAGAACTCCCCCATCCGGCGAGCTAAGCCGCAGCCTAACAACCAGTACCACCTCCACTAAACTGGACTGTCACATTTATGGCGCCCAACTACAGAGCATTTTTAAATTTTTGATTTTTCTCCCATATCCCAAACTTGTTAGTGGATTGTATTTTCCGTATCATTATCCCGGAAGGCACGTGTAGAGCCATGCCGTGTAGTACAGGTACAAAGATACAATCAGCTATACAAGTCGCCAATCCAGAGAAATGATTGATGTATCCAGAAGGGAAACATATTCGATAGGCTAAATAGCTAGGTAAATATTTGTTCCTATTTTGAAAACAGAAGTCATTGATCTAGAAAGGACCTATACAAATTAAATTTTTAGTCCCTAATTGTGTACTTATACTTACCATCAAAACCCTAATAAGCCTTTTCCATTAAAACAATTAAAAATTCAAACCAAAATAAATGCTTTATTTTATATGTTTATTTAAAAAAATAAACATAATTTAAAATGTTTCAAAACAATTTAATTTTTTCATTTATTTATATTTCTAATTAAAATTAGAAATTAATAATATTCTGAAAATACCAAATAAATTGACTTTCCAGAATTCCAATTAAAAATTTATACATAAAAATCACTACCTGATCATTTTTATTCAGCCTAAATATTAGAAAATTGAACAAACAACAAAACAAAGAAAAAAAAAAGAATTATATACAAAACAAACAAGTCTTTACATATTGCATTATTTTTTATACAAAAAAAATTAAAAATTTATATACAAAGTAAAAGTATTTAAATTATAAAAAAAAATCAAAAATTATAGTTAATTTACAAAACCACATTTAAAAAAATATATTGCCAAAATATAATTAAATTATTAATTATTAATAAAGTATATGTTGTTTAAACATTAAAAAAATTAAAAGATATTAAAATTTAATAATATATATAAATGTGCTTTTGTAAATATAAACAAAAATACAATAAAGAAATCAATAAGTATACAAAAAAATACTCAAAAAAATCAATTAAATATTACATAGAAACAAAAAATCATTACATATATAAAAAAATAAATATATGTGATTTTATATAATATTTAATTAATACAAATATCCAAAACAAAACCAAAATTATATAAACAATATTAAAAATATATATGCAAAGATTAAAACAACCATATTGTTGTTAATAATAAACATATCAAATACTTTAATACACTAAGAAAACAATAACTTTATAGTTAAAAATAAAAAAAAAAATATATTTATATAATTTGATTGAATATATTTAAATATATATAAATTTGGTTTTGTAAAAGTAAATTTAACAAATATTTAAAATAATAATTAAACAAACAAAATACTGCCAAAATATATAAAAATATTACACATACACATATTTACAATTAAGTTAACAAAAAAATATAGAAAAATATCAAAATTATATATACAAAAAAATATAAAAGTAATATTCCAAAAAAATTACTACCTGAAAAAATAACAAAAAAAAAAATAGAAAAAATATTAGTAAAAAAAATAAGAAATATTTAAAAATAATAATTATTATAATATTATATAAAAATATCTAAGTTTCCAAAACAATTTCTATATACAAATATTTAACGTCTATTTTTAAAAATACCAATACATCTCGATTAAGTTTAAGCAATAATTTTTCCATTTTCACGTTTTTGATCTCAATATCTGTTTGCATCACCAACAATATCGTTCTTTGATCTTTCTGAATTAGTCTTACAATGCCCAATAAAAACGCAGTTCCTACCAGAACTTCTAATAGACTTGCAAATAAAAACAATTTGACAACCAATGGTATTAACGCTGCCAGCACCTCCTACGCTGCAATGTTTAATACTGGTATTGTTCTAAATTCTGGTGCCAGCACATCTCAAGCTGCAGGCTATAATTCTTTACCAACCACTACTTCTACTTCCAACCCTATCGGTAATAACAACATGAACATTTCTCAGATTTCAACACAAGAGGCAAATACAACCATTGTAGGAACTGGTATTCAACCACTTATGTCTGTGAATCCTTTTCCTACAACAGGTCAACAAACATTATCACCTGACGGAAGCTCGTCTATTACAAGACCACCATATAGTAGTCTAACAGGTCACAATGAATCAAACAATTCAGATTCACATCCGGCAATTCCAGCCTGTAATAACAATATTAACATAGATGCACCAATTAATACCAACGATGGTCCAAGTCTCAGAGAGTATATTAGTGCTTCAGTACGAATAGCTCAGTCTGAAACATTGCAAACTATGGAGGATCGTCTAGCTTCAAGGGTATCTCAGACAGTGAGAGATACAATTGATTCTCTAAGAAATATGTCACTCAATATCACACAAGAGCCAAATAGGACAGATACAGTACCGCCCAATACACAACAAAACAATATAAACTCCCAACAACAACGACAACGTGGTACGAATTATCCGCCACAAGTCACTAGAGACTCATATCCACACAATATGAATCAGAACTTTTCTTTTGGTTATAAACCAATAACACCCCTACAGCTCCAAAAGTGGGGATTAAAATTCGATGGTTCGTCGAAATCAATTAGTGTTGAAGAATTTGTATTTAGGGCAGAATCATTAAGATTGGACTATAATTGTCCTTTAGACGTTTTTGTGAAAGGATTTCACCATCTTCTGGCAGGCAGAGCTTCTGAATGGCTTTGGTTATTCAGACAGCAAAATCCTATCTGCGAATGGCAACATCTTAAATACCACTTTATAAAAAAATTTCGTAATTTCGAAAGCGATTTCGAAATCCAACGCAAGATAATAGATCGTCGACAGCTTCCATCGGAAACTGCCGACATCTATATATCAGAAATTGTCCGTCTGAAGAACCAAATGAGGATACCGATCCCAGAATTTGAGATCGTGAAAATCATTAAAGACAATCTCAAGGATGGTTTAGTTCAATTGATCTATGCTAAATACATTGATACAATTGATGACCTCCTTGAAGAATGCAAACGAGCTGAGGTTACAATATCTAAGCGGTTATCATTCAGACAACAACATCAGAACTATAGAAGGGTTCATGAACTTGAACTAGAACAGGACGAATCTTTCCAACCAATATTTGATGTTGAAGCTATGCATAAAAATCAAACAGTACCAACCAAGATATTAACTTGTTGGAACTGTAAACAATCAGGCCACACATTTATGGACTGCGATTTGGACCAACGAAACATATTCTGCTTCAGGTGTGGGTTCGATGGGGTCACTTCGCCAAAATGTCCAAGATGTATGGGAAACCAAGGGAAGAGCATGGGGAAGACTGGTACCCCATGTTCTCAACAGAATGCAAGCCAGTAATAAGCATAGAACCAGAATCACATACTAATTCAAAATATACTCAACAGAAACCAACTATACTGCAAACCAAAAATGAAAATTTGTCGAAACAAACACCAAAATTAAAAATTATTGTTCCTTACGAACAAAGGTTAGAAATATATAACCAAAAAAGGGCAGAAATTTTTCAAGATTTTGTACCGGCGATAACTAAAAATATAGTAAAGGCTAGACAATCATATACAAATAGAAAAAAAGAACGAAAAGAAATAGCATCTGCATGTTTAGAGGTAGCCAACGACATCAGACCATACATGGATGTAAAATTAAACGGAATTGCATTCACGGGTCTTATGGACAGTGGTGCATCAGTTAGTTGCTTAGGCAAAAATTGCATAGAAAATGCTAAATTAATCAAAGCAAATATCCACAATTTTAAATCCGCTATCAAAACAGCAGACGGTAAACAACAGGAAATCATAGGCAAAATAAAAGTTAGCATCCAATGTGGAAATAAAACCAAAGAGTTAAATTTGTATTTAGTGCCCAATTTAAAACAATGTCTCATATTGGGATATGATTTTTGGCAAATGCTAAATATCAAAATATCTTTCGATCCTGATATAAATGAATTGTCTGATGACGTCATCAACAATATTGAGAACAAAAATATACATAACCTGACATACGAACAAAACATCAAACTAGAAAACGCGAAGCTCTCATTTCGTTGTTACACCAAACACGGACTGGGAAAAACTCATCTCGAAAAACATACAATCGATGTTGGAAATGCTATCCCAAAGAAGATGAGATATTTTCCAGTCAGTCCAGCAGTTCAGAAATTAATGTACGATGAACTGGATCGTATGTTGGACTTAGACGTGATAGAGGTAGCAACAAACGCAGAGTGGAATAATCGGGTGACACTAGTCATTAAGCCAAACAAAAACCGCTTATGTCTTGACGCAAGGGAGCTAAACAAAGTGACTAGAAAAGACGCTTACCCTTTGCCGAATATAGACGGGTTATTGGCCAGGCTAGGTGACACACATTACATAACCGCAATCGATCTTAAGGACGCATTCTGGCAGATTCCTCTGGAGGAATCGAGCCGTCCTTTGACAGCATTCACGGTCCAGGGTAGACCCCACTACCAATTCAAGGTCATGCCTTTTGGACTGTGCAATGCTGCTCAAAGGATGTGCCGCCTGATGGACAAAGTTATTCCTCCAGAGTTGAAGGACCGAATATTTGTGTATTTAGACGATTTGCTGGTGGTGTCACAAAGTTTTGATGATCATGTAGCAATGTTACAGGTAGTAGGAAATAGACTCACTAGCGCAGGTTTGACCATTAATATGGAAAAATCCAAATTTTGCTACAAGGAGTTAAAATATCTAGGGTATCTTGTGGGAGCAGGTAAACTCAAGCCTGATCCTGGGAAGATAGAAGCAATCGTCAATATAAAACCACCTAAGTGTCAAAAAGATGTGAGAAAATTCTTAGGAACAGTAGGATGGTATCGCAGATTCATCCATGAATTTTCCACTCTGACTGCTCCTTTGACTGACACATTGAAAAAGTGCCCAAAATTTGTCTTGACGCCTGAAGCACTACAATCATTTGAAAAATTGAAAGTTTGTTTAACCTCTAGTCCAGTACTGTCGAGTCCTGACTTTGCTAGGCCATTCTTCGTACAGTGTGACGCGTCTAACGTCGGAGTTGGGGCTGTTCTTTTTCAGAAAGATGATGATAATGGAGAACATCCAATTGAATATTTTTCCAAGAAACTGAACAGTGCCCAACGCAATTATTCTACGACGGAAAAAGAATGCCTAGCGGTCATACTCGCAATAGAGCGATTTAGGCAGTATATTGAGCTCATGGAATTTACGGTCATTACAGACCATTCCAGTTTACAATGGCTCATGCGACAGAAAGATTTAAACGGAAGACTTGCGAGATGGAGTTTAAAACTCCAAGGATATAAGTTTAGCATAGAGCACCGTAAAGGTACTAAAAACGTCGTACCTGATATGCTTTCGCGTATGGACATGGACGAAATAACCCTAGATAATGCTTCAATTATTAATTTCAACTCTGATGAGTTTAAAAACAACAAATATTTAACGCTTATTGACACCATAGAACAAAATAAAGACCGTCTACCTGACCTAAAAGTGTGCGAAGGTGTCGTGTACAAAAGGGTCAAATTTAACCGAACAGATGTTGAAAGTGAAGATGACTGTTGGAAGATATGGCTTCCAGACACACTAACAGCAGAAATAATAAAGAAATCTCACGATAACAACACATGTCATGGTGGCATATCAAAAACATTGCACAATATAAGGCAATATTTTTATTGGCCAACAATGGCGTATGAAACAAAAGAATATGTAAACAATTGTCAAATATGTAAGGAAACCAAACATCCTAAACAGATATTAAGGCCACCTATGGGTAACGAAGTCGTAACCCAAAGACCGTTTCAGAAAATCTATGTAGATTTTCTAGGCCCTTACCCAAGAACTAAATCAGGAAAAGCTTACATATTTATTGTATTGGACCATAAAACCAAATTTGTGCTACTAAAAGCAATGACAAAAGCCACTGTAACCCAAGTTACAAAATTCTTGGTAGAAGAAGTTTTCTATAAATTCGGCGTACCAGAATTCATCCATTCTGATAATGGAAGACAATTTACGTCCGAAATGTTTACAGATACTTTGAAATTGTTTGGTATTAAACATATTAGAACAGCAATACACGCACCACAAGCAAACGCTAGTGAGCGTGTGAACCAGACAATTCTCAGTAGTATACGAAGCTACATAAACTCTGATCAATCTAAATGGGATGAGAAGT
Source organism: Musca autumnalis (assembly GCF_047663935.1). NCBI lineage: Eukaryota > Metazoa > Arthropoda > Insecta > Diptera > Muscidae > Musca > Musca autumnalis. The sequence goes on from NW_027411977.1 coordinate 183,646,893, forward strand.
TACCCAAAATCGAGTGTGCCTTGCGATCGACGTTACACGCCTCAACAGGTACATCTCCATATTTTGCCTTAACAGGCTATAATATGATTACACACGCAGATGCGTATGCAATCCTAAGAAAACTAGATGCACTGGAAGATGGTAGTCTGGAGATTCTACCTGCATCAGATAATATGCAAATTCTACACAAGAACATAAATAAGAAATTACATGAGGCTTATGAACGTAATACTCGTTCATACAATAGAAGAAGCCGAATTGTATCATATAAACCTGGACAGGAAGTCTATAGGAAAAACTTTGTGCAGAGTAATTTTGCCAAAGGAATTAATGCAAAATTCTGCAAACCCTGGCTTAAATGCAGGATAAGAAAAGCTATCGGGAATTGCTACTACGAAGTCGAAAACTTAAAAGGCCAACTAATCGGTACAATTCACGCACAACATCTTAAACAATGATGTTAGTAAGAATGCTTATATCTAAGATTAGTTCAATTCAGCATATTCTCACCACACACCCAAAACAGCTGCTGTTGTAAAGGGATTAATCCACAATACAAAAATTTATAAATTTCCACATAGATGTCATCATTTGTTTATATGGTAAAAATTCGGCCATTAATTTAACAGCATCTGAAAAACAACAAGAAAAAGGGTTATTTAAAATAATAAACAAGTTTTAACCTGAAAAAAAAGAAAAACAAGGATTAGTAAAAACATTATATTGTGGTATGTGTTAAATTCACTTATCTGACAAAACTCGTCCGTTGTACATTCATCGCATTTGTACACACAATGTTGCCCATACACACAGGTAGAGAAATTGGCATTCAAATGAATAGTCACGATCCCACAACATTTGTAAAAATGTAAAAAAACAACCTGCACAACAAAAAGGTGCACACACACTCATTGAATATTCCTACAAGGAAACAAATATCATACATTAAAATAGGAAAAATTACCATAGTGGTTTTAAAAACACTCACTCAAATTTTTCCATTTAAAGTCAAAATGTTGTTTATCCTTGAACAATACACATATAGCTTTGTATACATTGTCCCAAATCGTTAAAACAGTTGTATGTGCGATTTGCTTAACATCCTAGTACCTCGCCAAAAAGGAAGATATTTGTCATTCTTATTGCCTGATAAGACGGTACATCTAAATACCTGCAAAGAAAAACAATAAGGGATCAATATTGAACAACGCACACACAAATAATTTCTTCTTGCTACTACAGAAATGGTGGACAAATATGTACTTACCTTTGATATTATCCACACACAAAACTAAAAACAGGTAGCAGAAACACCAAAAAGAACAACTGGCAAGAATTATTTATGTCACATCAAAATATTTATAAACTGCCAAACGTTCCTAAAATATATCAGAAAAGAAAAAAGAATTCGTTACAAAACGAACATAAAAAATAGAAAAATGGAAATATACCTTCTGATAAAATGTTATAGTTGCCCATTTCTATTGTAATTTATTTGTTACTGGATATTGGATATTTACATGTGCCCACATGTCAATTGGACTTCCTCAATAGCAAAACGGAATATCCTCTTTGTTAAAAAAAATGTTATACATAAACCATGCATGTTTTCGGCCTTTTTTTTAAATGTCAGCTTGTTGTATCATGACATCGGTGTTATCCAAATCATCATGTGTACATTAACCATAAACAATCATATTTACTGTTGCCCATAAGCACAACAATGCACACTACACCATACAGCAACATACCTGTAAAAAAACCAAACACGATAAGAATTTGTTTTATAAAAAAAGGGTAGAATGGAAGTATACTCTCCAATTATATCGGTCCAAATATGCAACTTGCCTGCATACACAATAGCACAATGCTTATTTTCGTTCCTTAATATTTTGATGCTTGCTCATCTTTGACAATATTTCTTATTGTACACCATAATTGGTAATGAATCTCTGGTTGACAAATATGTTCAAGATTCTTCCACATATACTGTAGCCAGAATGTAATAAGAGAACAATGGTACCTGAAATCAAAATGTAAACAACATTAGACCATTATAAAGATGCACAGCTAACATAACATTACCTGCCAACATAAACATTATTCCCAATACTTTTTGTTTCACAGGTTTCACAAAAAAGCATTGGCTTTGTGACAGCCACCTTTGGCTGTGGCCTGCGTATGTCCACACACACAACACATACCGTCATACTGCTTTTCTTTCCAGCCACCTTTGGCTGTGGGATGAATATGTCCGTCCGTCCATCCACATCAACCACAAAACATGCCAGCATACCTCCTTTCAATAGCATTTCACTCATTCCACTTATTGGCGGTGATTTTTGATGTTACTCCAGCACATTAAAAAGATTAACAATATTATTTTTAATATTGAATATTGAATAAGATTGGAAGTAAATCTTTATTATTTTATCAATTGTTGCCTTTGCCGGCTGAAAAGAAAAAAGTAAATAAACAAAGTCAGCTGTCAATATATTAGTGTTGTAAGGTTCGTCAATTACATATGACGTCGTTATACAACACTATATCATCCCAGGGCTTTTCAAACTGTATCCAACAAATAGTTGAACGATCAGATTGAAGAAAATAAAACATGTATGATTTGTTGAACATGGAAATTTTTTATTAAATAATAATAAATATTAAAAATGTGTGATTATCTTTTCTACGAATTAACCAATAATCCGGTTAACATGAAATTATTTCATTTATCCGAATGAATTTCCATTTGGTTTTTTTTTTGTCATATTTCGATTAGCGCCATCTAGTCTACTTACTCCGGTACTAGTCCCATTTAATCACAAGTTTCAGCATATGTTCTTAAATGTTCCATGAAAAATCATCTCTGAAACTTTATCTCCATGTGCCAACTGACCTTGCTAGATGTCACTTTAAAGATTATTCAACGAGTTTACCTAAACCAGTGACAACAAAGTTTCAAGTGGTGTGATGAAAAAAAAGTTAACCTCAACATAAAATTTTTATTTAAAAAAATAACGTAACACAGTTAAAGTATGTATGGAAAAGTGGAAATAGTTAATTATTAATTTCATTTCTGTTTTATAGAAGATAATTAACATCTCACACATACATACATCAACAAATTTCATAGATTTTATACTCAATCTAAATTTTTGACCTTCAAAATTGTTTGTTTGCTCGGGTAAGCATTAAATTGCAACTATTTCATTTTCTATCTGTTTTATAATAAATAAAACAAATAATCTTGTCATTTGTACAGGATATTGTGGAAAATAATCCTTTAAAGTTGATCAAAGGATTAACCCTCAGGCAATATCGCTGTATAAATGTGCACAGGGATATACATGCGAGATATAGAGGGAGACACTTTAGCCCGAGCATAAAGTGGTCAAAAACATAACCTCACCACACTCAGAAAACAACCCTACCAAAATTCCATCATATGGTCGTAAATAAAGAGTTGGAAATCATCATAGTGAGTACACAAACCAAGTAAGATAAGAATATCAAACTTGAGGAGCTTAAAATTTAAATAAAAACGCTGTTAAAATACACATAAAGTGATAAGAGTGGCACAATAATTCCATATTGGTTGCATAACTCATTTTCTTGCCACCAAATTCTATTATTCTTCTTTTTATAACCACGTTATCTGTTTTTACACGCAGTTATACCCATACAATTTGATAGTCATTGCATAACCTACAAAATAATCATAATTAATACTAAAGCCTAAATTAAGGCGGTTACATTTATCTAACCATAAAAAGAATAGTAATAAAGGTTGCTGCAAAAGATATTAAAATTAAAAATGCAAAAATTTTAAAAAAATTATAAAAACGATATGTAAATATGCACATATTCATACACGTGTCATAATACACTAGTAAATGCATTACCTAACCTAAAAGAAATTTGTCAAAGACCAAAACAAAATGAAATTATATATCTCAAACAGTACTTTTTATTTTAAATAAATATAGCCATAAAAAAATGTAAAATTAATAGAACGGTCTCCTGTAAAAAAATATGAATATAGAAAATTAACATAATTAAGGAAATTGTGAAAATATGTAAAAATTGTGTATACATAAAAACTAAAATAAATTAAACTAAAATCTATAAAAGCATGCAAATTGAAATATAAGACTAGATTTAAAAATAAGAAATAAATAAATATATATGTTAAAATATTGTTTAAAAATAATGTATAATTCAAGGATAAATTCAAAAACGATTAAAATTTGAACTAATAATTATAAAGTTTAAAAATGGCTTAAAATTCATTTAATATGGGCTGAATGAATATCTAGGGTAGTGGTTATTCGATTTTGGGATGTTTCTTAACATTTATTTTTGGCAACAGAAACATCATGGCAGACTGAAATATGTCTAATAGGGGTGGGAAAATGCCAAAGAGGTAACACATCAATACCTCAAGGAAATTGGAGTTCATATAAATATTTATTTTGATTCTTAACGGCTACAGGATATATAAGTACACATCCGTTTCCTTTTCTTTTTTTTATTTTATAATTTCAAATCCGAATGACAGTTATAAAGTAACCCCAAATGAATGATGGTACAAAAATATCTTTAAAGTGTGCAGTCAAGTGGAAGAAGAACTCCCCCATCCGGCGAGCTAAGCCGCAGCCTAACAACCAGTACCACCTCCACTAAACTGGACTGTCACAGATGATTAATTCAATTTACAACAACTTGTGAAAATTCATGTTCGATCAGCTGCGCATATGCATCTACCTTGATCATTGTGATATGTAATATTATAAACTTTCTTTAGTCGATGGTCAGACTAGCAAGGTTTCTTGAAACCAATTTCGTTAAAATTTCTTTTCAAGTTTCGTTGTTGTTCGGGAAATTACAACAAAAATATTTTTTTAAGGGATTTGACTTTTCATGTTCGATAAACTGGTGTAATACCACTACCCTGTAATTGTGCCATGCTCACCCTGTAATCTTAATATAATGTGTTAAGGCGACACATCGAACTCACTTCCAACATGTGAGCAATCAAATTGACATGTAAAACAACAAAAATTATGTTATAACACCAAAATCAAAACAAACAAGTTGGTTTAGAAAAAAAAATATATTTTTATTCTTGTAATTATTACAATAAAAAAATGAGTGGCAAGGAAGCCGAAGGGAAACCAGCTCCTCAAGCTGGTGATGGTATACGGCAAATTCGTACCACTAACGTTTTTAGAGTGCTTAATTTTGAACTCTATACCAAACCGGTGAGAGAATTTTAGATGTTTTGGCTGATCTTTCCTTTACCGACCCACCTCAGAAAATGATGAAAAAATTACCGCAGATAGTGCTTTTTATCCCGATTCAAACCATGTATTGCCTTTGTTGCGGAAATGTATACTTCCCGAGATATAGGCCTCCAAAGTTCCACAACGGCCCTAGTCTGAAATGTTGGCAAACCAGCACAGAAAATTATTAAAATATTACCACAGATAGTACTTTTTACACCGAATCCAACGAAAATATTTAATTTAAAAGAAAATTTTGTTCCCATTCCCGAGATTTGCACCTGTCCATAGGAGAAAGTCTTAAATCCCGGCCGAAGGCTGGCTGATTAGAGAAAAATTTATAATTTAAAATAAATTGTTGTTCCCGTCCCCTAGTTTTTTTCCCTGTCCATAGGAGAAAGTCTTAAATCCCGGCCGAAGGCCGGCTCTTTAAAGAAAAATAGGTTACGGCCTTTGTGGATCTTTTGAGGCCCATATCTCGGGAAGTATAGATTTCCGCAACAAAAACAATACATCGTTGGAATCGGGATAAAAAGCACTATCTGTGGCAATTGTTTTCAATTGTTTGTTCTGCGATGTTTTGCTAAAGTTAAAGGTTAGGGCCTTCGCGGATCTTTGGAGGCCCATATCTCGGGAAGTATACATTCCCACAACAAAAGCAATACATGGTTGGAATCGGGATAAAAAACACTATCTGTGGTAAATATTCCATAATTTTCTGCGGTGGGTCGGTAAAGGAAATGTGTTCCGATGTTTTAATGACTGCAGAATTTAACTCTTTTTTCATTTCTTCCTTTTAGAATAAAATTATTATGGGCTTGGGTCTAGCTGCAATTACTGGCGTCTTTGGCTATATAGCATATATGCGAATGAAATATGAAAGTTTAGGTTATTATGCAGCCGTACAAGAAGATGGACGTGAAGTTTTTACAAAGAAGAAATCAAAATGGGATTAGGAATTAATGTTCTTTTAAAGTTGATGATGTAGCTCTTATTGTTTATTTTTTGATTACAAAACTCTTTTGATATAGAGAGTCAAAACCAATGTTATTTGTTTTACTAGTTAATGGAAATCGTCGTGAGTCAAACTATATTTTATATTTGGTCTGTTCCACCATTTTTCAGCCAGGCTGAAAGAAGATTTTGTATAGAAAATCCCAGCAAGGCTGAATTAAAGATTTTCTACAAAAAAATTCTTACTCAGCCGGGCTCAATAGAAGATTTTCTATAAAAAGTCCCTATTCAGCCAGGCTAAACAGAAGATTTTCTATAAAAAGTCCCTATTCAGCCAGGCTGAATAGAAGATTTTCTATAAAAAATCCCTATTCAGCCTGGCTGAATAGAAGATTTTCTGTAAAAAATCCCTTTTCAGCCAGGCTGAATAGAAGATTTTCTATAACAAAATCCATATTCAGCCAGGCTGAATAGAAGATTTTCTATAAAAAATCCCTTTTCAGCCAGGCTGAATAGAAGATTTTCTATAACAAAATCCATATTCAGCCAGAAGGTTTTGTATAGAAAATTCCAGTCAGGCTGAATTAAAGATTTTCTACAAAAAAAATTTCTACTCAGCCAGGCTCAATAGAAGATTTTCTATAAAAAATCCCTATTCAGACAGGCTGAATAGAAGATTTTCTCTAAAAAAATCCCTATTTAGCCAGGCTGAATTTTCTACAGAAAATTGATGTTCAGCCAGGCTGAATAGAGAGATTTTCTTTAAAAAATCCCTTCAGTCAGGCTGAATAGAATATCTAAAATGCCCGCCGTTCGTCTTATATAAGGAATGTCCCTTCATCATCCATGGTCTCCCTTTTGTTTTCATGTATGATTACCTTTTAGTCTCTTAAAAAAACACGCACAAAACTTCTTTTTTTTTTTAGCAAAATGTGATCGTTTATTATCGTATTGATCCTTCGAATTTGTGGGATTTTTTGTTTTTAATTTTCTTAATCGCTTTTGTTGTAAATATAAAGTTGTTGTTTATAATAGTTTTTTTTCTCAATTAGGATAAATCACAATTATTTTCGTTCTGGTATTTTTCTTGACTGATGTTTTGTGTTTTTTAGTTAATACGGTTATTGTTTGAGCATAAAATAAAAATGTTTTTTTAAAAAATAAAAAAAGATATTTTGGAATTTGTATTTTCTAATAACAAAATATACATTTAATATAAAAAAATTTTAGAGAGAGTTGTTGGTGTTCTTTTTGATGTTAGGCAGAGTAACATTGACCCCTTTGGCAATATAAGGAGGCAAAGAAGGAGACAAAGAAATACCAATAGGCGAAAGTAAGAGGGCGAGATAAAATCAAATATAAATTAAAAATTCGAAAATAAATCTGTTAACATAAACATATCAAAAATCGGGCAAACATACAACAAAGCTTTGTGTGTTCTTGGGATAACAGAGGGTTCGGGTAATGGGAAACAATATTTGCAATCATCACTAGGGGAAGCGTAAGTTTGAGGAACATATCAGAAAGTGTCTTCCTCATAGCTGTTGCTTTGTAGTGGTCTTAAAGCTGCCATTGATTAGTTAGACAATTTCAAAGCTTTAAGTTCTTCCAAAAATTTGGCTTCCATAGCGATTTTGTTGAGTTGATTTAATTCCAGGACTTCACCCTGTTCTTGGCGAACCTTCAATTTTTTGATATCTGATAATTTTTTGGCAACATTGCGAATCTTTTTGTCTTTTTCAGGATTGGCAGCTTTTTTAGATGGTTGTTGTGTTGGTTGCTGCTGCTGAGAAGGTTGTTGTTCTCCTGCCATTTGCTGCGGTTGGTGACCTTCCTGCACATTATTTTGATGAGGCTTTTCATTGTTAGCATTGTTGTGTTGCTGATTATTGTTTGGTTGCCTTTTTTGTTGATATTGTTGTTGATTTGGTTGCTGGCGGCGATTGTTGGGATTACGTTTATTCTGCTGTGGACGTTGTTGTTGCTGTTGTTGTCCATTTTCCTCTTGATTGCCTTGAGCAACAGTGGCTTCACCATTAGATGGTGATGGTGTAGCATTATTTTGATTCTTATTTACTTGGGGTGATTGATTATTGTTACCAGCGGCACCACCTCCCTCACCTTTGGATTCTCTTCTAGCCCTAGCTCTATCAAAGTTACGTTTTTTATTAGCTTGATTTTGTTGTTGCTGCTGCTGTTGGTTATTGTTTTGTTGTTGATGATGTTGTTGTTGTGACTTTTGAGCACCTGGTTTCTTATTGTTGGCTTGTGAGGAAGTATAACCTAAAATAAATAGAAACAATCATCAAATTAGAGATTTATATAAATTTTTATTGATGGCTTAACTAAAATGGAAATATATGAAATAATTCTCTCTTGACTGTAGTTTTTACTTATCAAAGTCATGGGTTGTTAATAACGCCGTTTTTGTTGGGATATGCCCCCATAGGGATTATAACGATTTGTTCCTTTGTTAAATGTATGCCTTTGACGTCCAGCAGCATTGTCATTCGACTGTTGCTGTCTTCTACTATCATCGTTATTACGTTCTCTCCATGAGCCTGGCCTCATTAGTGGTTTATCTAAATCATATTTTCTTTGCCGAAATTGGCGTTCTTTACCTGGTGGTAGACCTGGTATGGTGCTTTGTGGCTGTATAATTTTGTCCACATTATTGCCACCACGTAAATGTGGTGGTGTATAAACCTTTTTACTGGCTTCAGGTTGACTTGATTTGATACCCTCCTGCTTGGCCTTGGTTATTATCGGTTCCGTAAAGGTGTTCTCAGCAAATTGCTGCCATTCGACGGCCAACAATTCCTGACCCTGGGGCCATATAGTTTCGTGCATAAGGGCACCCGAATAGTGGTAGACTTTGAAGCTGTAAATAGATTTTTAATAAAAGATTAATTTTATAGCTTACTTATAAAAACTTACCCATTTCCTATACGTAGTCTAGGAGCTGTTGTGGCTGTCACAAAATATTCACCATTTGGACTCCATTCAAAGTGAGTGGTATCGGGACATTTGATATTGGCTATCATCTCTTTCATTTTAACATCCCAGATTTCCACGTTGCCAGGTAAGTTTCCAAAACCAGCTAAAACGACTAGTGCTAAGAAGTTAAGGAGAAAACCATATTCAAGGAGAAAAGAAAATAAAACAATCGAATTTTGGGGCATGTTATATCACGCAGACGATGATTTTAAAATAAACAACAAGTTTATATTAAATTCAGTATGCGATAAATCCAACAGCACCAAAAAATCGATAAAAACAATTTGTTTTGAAAAGGATATGATTTCCAAATGGATTAAAATAGGCACAATTGCGTGGACCTTCCTTGAAATCAAAAATGACGTCACACTTTAAATTGTACAAAGCTGCCTTAGATGGCATATAACCATACACAACCACGAACTCCGTGGCCTTAGGACTCCACTTGACACAATGCACTGGTCCTTCCTTGGCTAAAATAAATAACACGTATTGCAAAACTTCATAGACCTGAATATTTCAATATTCTACTTACACAATGGCACCGAGCATGAATCGCCCTTTGTATTCAAAAAATGCAAAGCTTGATTTCCATAATATGAAGCTCCTGTCTTGTCCACCTCAGTACTGGTCAACAAAAGAAGACCGGTACCACGTTTATTCCACATCATTTCAACGCGATCAGCATTGAAGAAACTTTTACATGCCAATGTTTGATTTTGTGCCAATGCCGGATACTTATACAACTTGCACATGGATGGTGCACCCTTAGCTCCTGGAGTATAGATGGCTATAAAGGGTGGACTACTACCCGGTCCAACCGATAGTATACCACCTTTGCTACCACCGATTTTCTTGGTAGTAGCATTAAAGCCTTCCACACCCTGTGACAAATCGTAGAACAGTGACTCCCCACCCACAACGATAGCGAAAATGCCCTCGTCAGATGACCAAGAGGGTTCCCAATCAGTTTGTTTTTTCTGCACAATGCTGAATACTTGTTTGCCGGTGGCTATTTCATATACGAACATGTTCGGCGATCCCTCGGGTATATCCTTGGTAATCACGTACAGCTCCCATGTACACAAATAATTGCCACGCGGTGAGAATTTTAAATAGAACGCCTTCGGACGTGGCAACGTGCATTGCAATTGCCAATTGGCGGTTTCCAACACTTTAACCTCCTGTCCATTCGAATAGGCAAAGTAGCGTCCATCTGGGCTGAATGAAATTGATCGAGAATTTTTCGTCTCCTCTCGTGGCAAATGTGACTTGTGCTCGTAAGGCTGTTTCGAGCCAGACGAAGCCCACAGTTCTATTCCCACGCTAGAGCGAACTGCAAGAAACAACAACAAAAGAAAGAACAAAGAACATACTCAGTCACATTAAAAAAGAACGAAAGAACAACAATAATGTAAGTGAATGACGGAAACACTGAAACACTTCAATTTAAGAGAAAGCAAAGCACACACAAAAATTTCACACGGGACGACGGGGATGAGTAATGAAAAATTTTCAAAACCATTTTTCATTAGTATTGAGGCGACTTTGACCAAAAATTTCTATTGCTAGCCATAGATACCGGTTTATGCCAGCGTTTTGTTGAAAATATATTAATTTTAAGCTAATATAAACTATTTTATTCCATTTATTTACTTGCAAGGGCAGGCGAATCGACAGCCATAGTCACAATCAATCTAACCTCAACTAAGCTATAGAGATGTGTAGTTCGGGAACGAACTAGTTCAAAGGAACTATTCCGATGAAAGAGCGATCGGAACTATTCCGACTCGTTTGTTGATCTCGTCCCTTTGTCTGAAGTAGGGCTGGCAAACCAACAACCTGCGTGAAGTTATTCTTATGTTTGGTTTACATTCGGCGTCTTTTCGTGATTTCGAAGGCGTTTCGTGATTTCGCGCAAAATCAAGCAAAATTTATCATGATTTCGCATACAAAAATGAAATCATCTCATTTCGTGATTTCAGCGAAATCAACATCGAAATCACAGTACACATGATATACGACCCTGTTTGTGACTGAAAAAGTACCAAAAGTTGCAACACTTTTCACGTATCACAATAAACAAGGTAGATGGTCAATTGCCGAAACAAAAAAATTTTAGTATCAAAATTTGTAAACAATGTGAAAAAATATTAAATTACTTTGTTACAATGCAATTTTCATTGTGTCCCGTACTTTTTTAATGGAAATGTTGGAAAAAAGAGCGAATTGTCAAAAATTGCTTCCCCATACAAATTTCTAAAAAAATACTGGAACGGGAAAATGGCGAAAAAAAACTCCAGTAAAAATGTCAAAATCAACGTATCAACTATCGTATTTAGAAGATAATGAACATGTTGCTAGTTTCTACTATGCCAAAATTGTATGGCAGAAAACAGGAGAATAGGGTGTTATTCGGCGCTTTTTTTGGTTTAAAGAGTAGTGCAAGTTTTGCTAGATTTTTTAGTAAGGTAACGCATTTTTAGCACTAAACGGGAAAACTGCTGCAAGTAGTAATATTTTGCAAGTTCTGAACACAACTTTTATCTATCAAAATTTTTTATTATGATGTCTCAACGATAAAATCATTTTTTAGCTGTGTTCCAGAACTAAAAAGTTTTTACAATTTTTACGACTTTTACACATTTTACTCGAAAAAGCGTTCCCGTACGCAAAAAAGTTGAAAAATGTTCACTTCTCTTTAAACAAAAATGGCGCTGAATGACGCTCTCTTTAAAAACTTTTTACACGACAAATTTGGGCGAGTAAAAAAAATAGTAACATGGTTGCCGGCGTCTGATTGGCTGATACGCCGACTTTGACATTTGTTCCAGTTTTTTTGACGTATTTTCCATTTTTCCGTTCCCGAACTATTTTAGAAAACTTGTGTGTAAGAACAAATTTTTTGCAGTTCTCTCTTTTACGAGTTTTACCATTAAAAAGTACGGGAACGAAGCTTTTATATTTTCATTTGTTAGTGCTATACACAATTAATACGATATATAGATAATTTTACGATAATTTTCGAAATAAAGTTGTAAAGTGTTGAAACACGTCCGTTCAGTTTGCCGATCACACAATGAATGTCTGCATGACGCGATTATTTATTCTTATCAACCCTTATTATCTACTGTACAATTATCGATTACTTAAATACATGGTTGTATTCAACCCAATAACTACTATCGATATGTGTTTTACTTAAACTAGGTGTGTTCATTACTTTATTCGACTACAGCTCGGCCAACCTGATAGGTGTGACCGCCCCGGTCACATGGGGGTTAAGTTAACTACGCAAGTGTATAGTGTACTTAAACTAATGGATTAAATACTTAAACTACTTAACAGCTACTATGTACAATTTATTTACAACTATATACATCGGGCAGAGCAGCCCTAGGTCCCATTACCAGGGTCATCGGTCTTCCATAATCTCATATTACATGCTTCTATCACCCCATCATAAGGAATCTGGGTGATTTGACAATTTTCTATGTCGCCCACAACATATCTGTCATGTGGCAACACCTTGCGCACGGTGTAAGGCCCTTTGAATTTTGGTATCAATTTTTTATTTACGCCCACTGTCGTATCTACATTTTTGATTACTACAAAATCACCTACTTTAAATGAATTTACTTTAATACCTTTTTCCTCGGATCGTTGCTCATTATATTTTTGCGTCCTCGCAATAGCTATTTCGGCTTTATCTCTAATTTCTTTGATACCCCCCCCCGGGCCTGAAAAGTTCTCCTCTAGGTATTCTGTAAGCTTGTCAATTATTTCTCCTCTTTGGTTAACTCCAAAAAGTACCCTACTCGGAGTATCCCCAATCGATCTATTCACCGTATTGTTAAATGCGAATTCAATTTTACTAAGCTGTTTCACCCAGTCAGCATGTGCTACTGGCTCACTAAGTTTAGCCAACATTCCCACCAAGGTTCTGTTCACTCGCTCAACCTGACCATTTGCTTGGGGCGAGTGGACAGCCACCTTAACGTGGTCTATGTTTTTCTCTTCCAAAAATTCTTCAAATTCTTTTGAGGTGAAACAACTTCCTCTGTCCGTAATGCATCTAACTGGCCTACTATAGTAATCGAAATACTTTAATAATGCTGCCTTGACCTCTTTGGTGCTCGTCGTCAATACTGGGTAAAGTCTAACAAATTTCGTGAAAGCATCTATAACAACTAGAATATGCTTTCTTTTTGATTGAAGGGACGGTAAGGGGCCTAAATGATCCAAATGAACCGTGTGGAACGGTTTAGGTTCCTTCGGGATACTGTGTAGCGCCCTTGCGTTAGGCCTATGAGGAGCGGAATACATGATACACTTGATACAAGTCTTCTTATATTTTTCTATCTTTTGCTTCATTTCTGGAAACCAATAATGCTCTTTCATTTTCAAATAACACTTGTCTACTCCAAGGTGTCCTAACTTCTCATGCATGGTTCTAATAATCTCCGTTTCCATGTCCTTCGGGACGAAAAATCGCAAATCCTCGTTAATTTTCCTATAAACCACCCCATTTACCATATCATATCCATTTACCGGTCCTTGTTCTAGTTTCTCTTTCAATTCACTGACTTCTGCATCCCTAGCCTGCGCTGCGCATAACTGAAAATCTATATCCTCTACTTCTATAGTTGCTACCACCTCGTCCCTATTACCCTGTTCTATTCTTGACAATGCATCCACATGGGCCATTTTCTCGCCCGCTCTATGGACGATGGTATAACTATAGTTCTCCAATTCTAATGCCCAGCGCGCTATTCGGCTATTTATATTCCTCTTTGCTAATGTTAACGCGAGCGAATTACAATCTGTTACTATCTTGAATTGTATTCCTTCAAGGTATGCTCTAAATCTTCGTAATGAATATATAATTGCCAACGTTTCTAACTCGAAGCTGTGGTATCTTGTTTCCGCATCTATCGTTCTCTTCGAAAAATAAGCTACCGGATGAAATACACCGTCATCCTGTTTCTGCATCAGGATAGACCCAAACCCTATTGCACTCGCATCACAGTGCAGTTCCGTTTCCCTACTTGGGTTATAAATCGCTAAAATAGGGCTTGAAGTCAAATGACGCTTCAAAATCTCGAAGGCCTCCCTGCATTCGTCGGTAATTTCATATTTTGCTCCATTTTTAGTTAATGCATACAAGGGCTTTGCTATTAATGCGAAACCTTTAACGAACTTTCTGAAATATGAACATAACCCTAAATATGCTTGCATTTCCTTTACATTCTTGGGCATCGGGTACTCCTCGATTGCCTTAACATGCCCGTCTGAAGGTGCAATACCTTTTCTTGAAACCTTATAACCCAAATATTCAATCTCAGTATACGCAAACTTACACTTCTCTATCTTGAGCTTCAGTCCGTACGTGGCTAATCTGTCCAGTACCCTTTTCATCAATTGAATATGCTCTCCTAATGTCTTTGATGCTATCACGATGTCGTCCATATAGATTACCATTTCATTCTTTTCCAAAAAGTCGTGAAAAATTCCCGCAATGAAACGTTGAAATACCGCTGGTCCATTTTTCAACCCAAACGGTAACCTCAAAAACTCATACTGACCGTTTGGCACTACAAATGACGTATACTTCACCGATTCCTCTTCTAGTCTCACATGATAAAAACCTGATTTCAAATCCATTATCGTGAACCACGATTTTCCCTCGAGGTATTCTAAACAATCCTCAATTAGGGGCAGAGGGTAATTGTCTCTTACGATCATCTTATTAAGTGCTCTATAATCCACGCACATCCTAATCTCCCCACTTTTCTTCTTGGTCAACACTATTGGTGATGCATAAGGAGAGTTACTGGGCCTTATGATCCCTTTCTCTAACAAGTCCGCAATAATTTTGCTAACCTCCTGTTTCTCCGCAAAGGACAGTCTCCTCGGCGAACAGTAGGTTGCATTCCCTGTGTTCACCAAAATTGACGCTTTGAAGTCAGAAGCCCTTGGCTCATTTTTTATCTTTTCAAAATAATTCCTCTTAATCAACTTGCAAAGCTCCTTTCTTTCATATTCATTTAAATCTGGGTTAATATCCCACCTTTCTTCAGTGTCTTCGGTGTTTGCACTACATTCATCCCCCTTTTGTATTTCCTTAACAACATACACTCCTTGTAGGGGATGATCTTCCCCCACCAGTACCTCAGATTCAAGAACTTCCTCACAATGATGGACTTTTCCCCAATCCACCTCCCTTTCGGGATCATCATGTTTGTACTCTTCACCCTGTATTATCTTATTGTTCTCTATTTCTTCTATAGGCTTGAACTTCATATCCTGTATTTCGTTATCATTTACTTTATTCATGAGTTTTAATTCCGCACCCTGTTCCTTTTCATTATTGTTTGTATCTTCGCTAAGTTCCATTTTCTTACCCTGTACTTTTTCTCTTTTGTTTATTTCTTTTATCAGTTTTATTCCCGTACCCTGTACTTTTTCTCTTTTGTTTATTTCTTTTACCAGTTTTATTCCTGTACCCTGTACTCCTTTATCCACACTCACTGCCTTTACAGGGTTAGGCTTTTCCCCTTTATTGGGATTAGAAAGAACACCACACAGTTTATGATTCAATTCATTTTTTATTAGCGGCCCTTGTTTTTTCTCATCATTTGGGTCCGTATTTAAAACCATCTTAACATAAGTGTTCCCGGTATTTTTACATGATTCACTGGGATCCGGGTCCCCTTTTCTTACACATAAATTAATTGAGAATAACTTCAAAAAATCTCTTCCGAGCACCAGAGTGCACGGAGCCTTATCCACTAAAATCTTTAAATCAATAATTTTTCTTCTCCCTCCAAATTCAAGGGCTGCCTTTATTTGGCCACACACTTGCAGTCTCCCTCCATTTAGGTCCCTAAAGCGAGAGGGCTTCTCCTTTTTCATTCTAAATTTTGGGCATAGGGACCTAACCAGCGCCTGGTTGATGAAGCTACATGGGCTACCCGTGTCAAGTAGGGAAGAAATGAGATAAAAATTAGACCCGGAATTTCTAGGACCTAAAGCTACTCTTACCTTAATATTCCAGTCAACCTCCTGCTCCTGCACCGCTCCCACAGCTCTGAGTGGGCAATGTATCTTCAAGTGTCCCAGCCGACCACACTTAAAACAGGCCCCTTTGGGCCGCTGCTCCTTCTTACAGCTGGACTGATAATGTCCGAACCCCTGGCAATTGTAGCATCTGGTTTCAGCCAGGGCTGGATTGATCATGTTGCTTTTTGCCAGCCGCTGTGCCTTCTCGGCTACCATCTTCTCGTACCGTGGAATTAATCTCTTAAAGGCACCCACCGTTGCCGCATGTAGGAAGACTAGGGATGCCGCCGACTTGTCGCACATTCCCTCTACGATATACTCGACTAATTCTGCTTCTGTGATGGGGGCCCCATCTGCCAACTGCTGCATTTCCAATGCATATCGATGTAGGCTTTCCTTGCCTCTCTGCCACTTGCGGTTGTCCAACCGCCGTAGTATTTCTTTAGTTCCAAGTGGCTTCTGGAACTCATCACATAACTCCGTCTTTAATGCCAACCAGTTTTCCGCCTTGGCTCCGCGCACGAACAGGCCTGCACTACCAGCCAACAGTCGACGTGCATACAAAAATTTCTCTGCCGCCGTGCAGTTCAAAACGTTCGTTACTTTTTCATATTCTGCTACCCACTTAGTAACAGCATACCCGTCGTCACCAGTAAACTTTGGCAACGCTGCTTCTATGTCCGCAAACGTAACCACACTTTCCTTCTTCTCTTCCTCTTCATTCTGCAACTTCATTTCTTTTAATTGCGCCTTTAACCTCTCTATTCTATCAGCGGTTTCGTCGTTTGTCTGTGCATGCATGTTTGTGGCTACGTGCGCTTGCGACGTAGTTGTTGTTGTTGATGTCTTTGCTTGTTGCGACGGTATGCTGGCTACGTGTGTGTGTGTATGTGATGGCTGGCTTGCTGGCTGATGAAATTCTTGCTTGTCGTTGCTTGCCTGATTTTCTGATGACTCACCATCTGGCCGGAGTGCTGGTGGCGTTGATGCGTTAATTTCACGAATTTCTTCCAGCAGATCCCGTAGTTGTTGGACAGTTGGCGTTTCTGGGCAATCAATGCCCATTTGCTCCAGATGAGCTTTTAACTTTTCATTCACCATTTTCCTTTTAGTTTTGTCTTTTACTTTTTAAACACTTTTAGGTTTAGTTTATTTTCTGATTTCCTCAGTTTTTTGTTTAGATTTATTTTTTAATAGCCTCAGTTCCTCAGTTTTTTGTATTTTATTTAATTAATTTTCATTAACTTTTGTTAAAATCGCACTTTCATTGGTTGGCTTGTCTGATTTCACAATTTCACAATTGGTGGTTGAGCGTCGTTCTTTTATACACCTGAAGTTGTCGAAACACGTCCGTTCAGTTTGCCGATCACACAATGAATGTCTGCATGACGCGATTATTTATTCTTATCAACCCTTATTATCTACTGTACAATTATCGATTACTTAAATACATGGTTGTATTCAACCCAATAACTACTATCGATATGTGTTTTACTTAAACTAGGTGTGTTCATTACTTTATTCGACTACAAAAGTTCTATATTGTCATATTTTTGATGACTAATTCAATTTACAACAACTTGTTTTGAAAATTCATGTTCGATCAGCTGCGCCTATGCATCTACCTTGATTAGTGTGATATGTTTGAAATCAACAAAAAAATAAGTGTAAACACCGGGGTGTATTTCAGGATTTCGTGAAATCCAGTGGATTTTAGAGCGCAAGTATAAACTTGGCATTAAAGCCCTCGGCACATACGGTCCGTTTAGTGACACGTTGGGACATGCGTTGTCCCAAAACAGTTAAATTATTGCTCTGTTCCAGAAACTGCAAGAAGCTACTATATTTTACTACGATAACAATTTTTCCTTTATATTATCGAAAAAAATAGTAGAAATTAGTAGATTCTTGCAGTACTGGAACAGACTAAAAAGTTTGCAACGAAAGTTAGCAACGATAACAAAAGTTATCGAAAAATACAGGGTGACACAGAACGCCCAAAATTTTCATTTATACGTTTTTTCCAACTGTGGGGACGAAAAATAGCTAGGAATATAAAAATTTAATTTATTTATTAATTAAAAAATAAGCTCCAAAGTATAAACGTACACAAGAAACTATACATAAAAGGAAAGAGGGAGTCCTCACGAGCATTTTGGCATACTCCATATGTTCCAGGTCAGTTTTTTGTAGAACAACATTTCCAATTTTCTGGTTTCCAACTGGTGGTCAACACAGAAAATTGGCGGTGGAAGCCAAAATATAAAAACGTACACAAAAGTCTCAACGGAATATGAAAGAGGGAGTCCTTATGAGCATTTTGGCATACTCCATATGTTCCAGGTCAGTTTTTTGTAAAACAAAGTTTCCAATTTTCTGGTTTCCAACTGGTGGTCAACACAGAAAATTGGCTCTGGAAGCCACAATATAAAAACGTACACAAAAGTCTCAATGGAATATGAAAGAGGGAGTCCTTATGAGCATTTTGGCGTACTCCATATGTTCCAGGTCAGTTTTTTGTAGAACAAAGTTTCCAATTTTCTGGTTTCCAACTGGTGGTCAACACAGAAAATTGGCTCTGGAAGCTACAATATAAATATAAAAACAAATGTCTCAACGGAATATGAAACAATAGTATGCTAAGTCGACTTAGCATGTTTTCAAGTTCTTACATTTTTATATTTAACGTCCTTTGTCCTGCAAAACTCGCTTTTCAAAATTAGCAAACTATTATTTGGAGGTGTCGAACGTCCTTTAACTTAAATTCTGTCTAATTTTGGTAATGATCGGTCAATCCGAACAGAAGTAAGTCCCAATTTACATTAGGCGAGTTTACTTGCGGCAATTGTCAGTTTGTGGGTGAGAGAGGGTGTTGAGAAGCAAAGGGTTACCATATACCTCACCTCTCTCTCCATCAAACTGACAATTGCCGCAAGTAAACTCGCCTAATGTAAATTGGGACTTATAAACAAATATTGACTTATAGGCCGTTTACATATAACCGGGTTAACCCAGTGGGTCTGGGTTTCAAATGTCATTTCCATTGTGTATACTTCAAATAAATCCTCATAAAGAAGGTTAACCCTGCAAAAAACTATAATCTAAACGCCGTATTAGCATAGTACTGAAGTTCAAAAAAAATTCCCAAACTTTGAGAGCTTCTCCTGCAAAACTCACTTTTTAGACTTAGCATACTATTATTTGGAGGTGTCGATATGTTCCAGGGCAGTTTTTTGTAGAACAAAGTTTCAATTTTCTGGTTTCCAACTGGTGGTCAAAATTTGCGCCAAATTCTTCTTCTTCGCCATCCACTTTGTGCTGTTAACTTCTTATTGATAATCTGCGCACAATTTGCGACAAAACAACGCACTTTCTTCTATTCTTGTATTCTAGTCCCTCTTTTATAAAAATAATATACATATGTATATTTATAAAATATAAAAAAAAAATTAGCGAACGTTTTAGCATGTAGCATAAGTCGTGTTTACATTAGAACTTTTGCAGGATTTACTAAATGCAGTGCAATGTAATAGCTGTTTTACATTACGAAATCGAGTCGATTTCAAACTGTCAATTCCTTTGCTCAAACGTCAAATGAAATCGAATTGATTTCATTTGACGTATACGCAAAGGAATTGACAGTTTGAAATCGACTCGATTTCGTAATGTAAACCAGCTCTAAAACCGAAAGCACAATAAACAAAAAAGTTTTGCGTCATTAAGGCTTGTATTTTGGTGAAAAGATAAAAAGTTAATTTTTCACCTAAATAGCAAGAAATCGGAATTCGCATTCAAAATAGTTTATATTCTTCTAATAGTTTGTAATTAAATTATGAAAAATGTACAAAAATGCGTTTATACCACGGTCACATTAGAGTTTTTTTCCGGGTTAACCCACTTCATGAAGATTTATTTGACCTTTGCGCTATCGAGTTGACATTTGAAACCCAGTGGGTTTATTAAATCCTGTTAAGTGTAACCGGGGAATTAGCTTGAACTGTAAACCGCGTTTTACACTTTTAATTTAGGTGTTTCGGAAATTTAAACGCTTTTTACATTTAACACGTTTTATAAAACATGCATCATTTAAGTTGTCAATTCCATACAATAACTGTGAAATAAATGACGTAAACTCCCAAAACACCTGTTTTAAGTGCAAGCGTAAAAGGCGTTTTGCGTCATTTATTTGAAAGATATGCTTTTTATACTACGTTTACATTTACGAAATCCACTCGACTTCAACTGTCAATTCCATTGCTCAAACGTCAGATGAGTTTTCATTTGATGTATACGCAAAGGAAATGACAGTTGAAATCGAGTGGATTTCGTAAATGTAAATGTAGTATTAATCTTGGTTTAGACTAAACACTTATATGCTTCGTTTGCATTTACGAAATCCACTCGATTTCAACTGTCAATTCCTTTGCGTATACGTCAAATGAAAACTCATCTGAAATCTATTGGATTTCATTTGACGTTTAAGCAATGAAATCGAGTGGATTTCGTTAATTTAAACTTACTATAAAAGAGAATAAATCCGTATTTATATTAGGCAATTTTCCTTGCGGCAATTGCTAGTTTGTAGGAGAGAGAGGTGAGGCATATGGTAACCATTTGCCTCTCAACACCCTCCCTCACCGACAAACTGACAATTGTCGCAAGGAAAATTGCCAAATGTAAATATGGACTTACAAAGAATTTTATAATGAAAATTTTCACAGTCTGGCATAATAGTACGTTTATATATAACCGGATTTAACAAATCCACTGGGTTTCAAATGTCAATTCCATTGCTTATATTTTAAATAAATCCTCATTAACAAGGTTAACCCCATGGTTTAATAAGAAAGGTTAGCCAAAGCTTTATGTCTATTTAATTTTTTTCATTCGAGTATGCCTAAAACTTCAAAACAATATAAACAAACTGTGTATGTGTGTGTGGTGTTTGAATAATATGCCAAACAATTTTAAAAACATTTGAATTCAATGATTTTTAAAATTGTTTTTAGACCATTTGTATGGAAGAAATTGTTGAGATTTGCATGGAAACAATCAGTTTATCATATTCACAACTCGATTATGTGGAGAAAACTTAACGCTTCATTCATTTTTCGCGTTTTTTATAAAATGCTCAAAATATGCAATGTAAACAAACCCACTTGTTGCTTTTATTTTGAAGTTTTATGAATTCAAGAAAAACAAGGGTTCTATAGATTTTTTTCATTTAAATCTACCTCTTTACTTATACCATGGTTAACCCTGCAAAAGTCCATAATATAAACATGGTCTAAGACTTATATAAATTTGCCTTGGTCCATGGCAATTCATGCAGGTAGCCCCATCAGCACAGCTGATGTACTGTGAGCTGTCAAAAAATTGTTGTAAAACACAAAATTAAAAATCAAAACTGAAGCATTTCAATAGTGACAATTTTCATAGTTTTGCACCTTTGTCATTGTGAGTTTGTAAATATTCCAATTTCCCATTGTGATTGATTCATTGTATTTTAAAGTTAACTGACAGAATGCAAATATGTAAGTAATTTATTCTACTACTCTTGTAAAACAACTCAATGTCCATTACTACTTTCGATATATCATTTTATGCAACTGTAAACTATTACTAATATATTTACGCTAGAGCTGGCAAACCATCGATATTCCCAACATTAGATATTTTCGATATAATGTTTTAAAATATCGATTGCTATCGATATTATCGTTAAGTTCTCATCGCCATTAATTTGGAGATTAAAATGGCGGAAATGTCAATGATTTTCTTGAAATTATGCAAAAGTAGTTCACAGAAATGCAAAGGAGAATAAACAACTGCTTTTATTTTATAAAAAATGTAAAAAGTACATTTTATTTTACCGAAAAATGTGTACGTGTGACTACGGACTTACTTTCTTACACACACATAACCGAAAAGTAACGAAATTTCTATTTATTTCATTGGATTTCAGGTTAGGGGTTTTTATTCCGATAATATCGATAGGCAAAACTATCTATCGATATTGAATTTTTAAATAAAAATCGATATTATCGATAGTGCCATCGATTTTTTGCCAGCTCTAGCGTGAAGTTAGCAACGAAAGTTAGCAACGATAACAAAAGTTATCGAAAAATACAGGGCGACACAGAACGCCCAAAATTTGCATTTAATACGTTTTTTCCAACTGTGGGGACGAAAAATAGCTACGAATATACAAATTTAATTTATTAATTAATTAAAAAATTAGCTCCAATGTATAAACGTACACAAGAAACTATACATAAAAAGAAAAAGAAGGAGTCTTCACGAGCATTTTAGCATACTCCATACGTTCCAAGTCAGTTTTTTTGTAGAACAAAGTTTCCAATTTTCTGGTTTGCAACTGGTGGTCAGAACAGAAAACTGGCTCTGGAAGCCACAATATAAAAACGTACACAAAAGTCTCAACGGAATGTGAAAGAGGGAGTCCTTAAGACCATTTTGGCATGCTCCATATGTTCCAGGTCAGTTTTTTGTGGAACAAAGTTTCCAATTTTCTGGTTTCCAAGTGGTGGTCAGAACAGAAAACTGGCTCTGGAAGCCACAATATAAAAACGTACACAAAAGTCTCAACGGAATATGGAAGAGGGAGTCCTTAAGACCATTTTGGCATACTCCATATGTTCCAGGTCAGTTTTTTTGTGGAACACAGTTTCCAATTTTCTGGTTTCCAACTGGTGGTCAGAACAGAAAACTGGCTATGGAAGCCACAATATAAAAACGTACACAAAAGTCTCAACGGAATATGAAAGAGGGAGACCTTAAGACCATTTTGGCATACTCCATATGTTCCAGGTCAGTTTTTTGTGGAACAAAGTTTCCAATTTTCTGGTTTCCAACTGGTGGTAAGAACAGAAAACTGGCTCTGGAAGCCACAATATAAAAACGTACACAAAAGTCTCAACGGAATATGAAAGAGGGAGTCCTTATGAGCATTTTGGCATACTCCATATGTTTCAGGTCAGTTTTTTGTGGAACAAAGTTTCCAATTTTCTGGTTTCCAACTGGTGGTCAGAACAGAAAACTGGCTCTGGAAGCCACAATATAAAAACGTACACAAAGATGAGTTTTTATTTGATGAGTTTTTATTTGACGAGTTTTTATTTGACGTATACGCAAAGGAAATGACGGTTGAAATCGAGTAGGTAATTGTAAACGAAGCATATAAGAGTTTAGTCTAAACCAAGATTAATACTACATTTACGCAATCCACTCGATTTCATCTGTCATTTCCTTTGCGTATACATCAAATGGAAACTCATCTGACGTTTGAGCAATGTAATTGACAGTTGAAGTCGAGTGGATTTCGTAAATGTAAACGTAGTATAAGAAGCATATCTTTCAAATAAATGACGCAAAACGCCTCTTACACTTGCACTTAAAACAGGTGTTTTGGGAGTTTACGTCATTTATTTCACAGTTATTGTATGGAACTGACAACTTAAATGATGCATGTTTTATAAAACGTCTTAAATATAAAAAGCGTTTAAATTTCCAAAACACCTGCATTAAAAGTGTAAAACGCGTTTTACAGTTCAAGCTAATACCCCGGTTACACTTAACAGGATTTAATAAACCCACTGGGTTTCAAATGTCAACTCGATAGCGCAAAGGTCAAATAAATCTTCATGAAGTGGGTTAACCCGGCAAAAAAAACTCTAATGTGACCGTGCTATAAAGGCATTTTTGTACATTTTCATAATTTAATTACAAACTATTAGAAGAATATAAACTATTTTGAATGCGAATTCCGATTTCTTGCTATAGACCTTGTATTTAGGTGAAGAATTAACTTTTTATCTTTTCACCAAAATACAAGCCTTAAATGACGCAAAACTTTTTTGTTTATTGTGCTTTCGGTTTTACATTGCACTGCATTTAGTAAATCCTGCAAAAGTTCTAATGTAAACACGACTTATCCCACATGCTAAAACGTTCACTAATTTATTTCCATTTTATAAATATATGTATATTATTTTTATAAAAGAGGGAGTAGAATGCAAGATTAGAAGAAAATGCGTTGTTTTGTCGCAAATTCTGTATGTACAGATTTGGTCTGTTCCTTTACTTTTAGAAATGGTAGCAGTGGCAAAAAATGGTAAAAGTGGTGAACTGGTTTCATATAAATTGTATGCTTTTTAAAGTAAAGAAACACTTTGCAGGTTAAAAATGGTAAGAAATGGTAACCTCAGGCACGTAAAGGAACAGAGCTTATCAATAAGAAGAAGTTAACAGCACAAAGTGGATGGCGAACAAGAAGAATTTGGCGCAAATTTTGACCATCACATGGAAACCAGAAAATTGGAAACTTTGTTCTACAAAAAACTGACCTGGAACATATGGAGCATTCCAAAATGCTCATAAGGACTCCCTCTTTCATATTCCGTTGAGGCTTTTGTGTACGTTTTTATATTGTGGCTTCCAGAGCCAATTTTTCGTCCTGACCACCAGTTGGAAACCAGAAAATTGGAAACTTTGTTCCACAAAAAACTGACCTGGAACATATGGAGTATGCCAAAATGCTCATAAGGACACCCTCTTTCATATTCCGTTGAGACTTTTGTGGCTTCCAGAGCCAATTTTCTGTGTTGACCACCAGTTGGAAACCAGAAAATTGGAAACTTTGTTCCACAAAAAACTGACCTGGAACATATGGAGCATGCCAAAATGGTCTTAAGGACTCCCTCTTTCATATTCCGTTGAGACTTTTGTGTACGTTTTTATATTGTGGCTTCCAGAGCCAGTTTTCTGTTCTGACCACCACTTGGAAACCAGAAAATTGGAAACTTTGTTCCACAAAAAACTGACCTGGAACATATGGAGTACGCCAAAATGCTCATAAGGACTCCCTCTTTCATATTCCTTTGAGACTTTTGTGTACGTTTTTATATTGTGGCTTCCAGAGCCAGTTTTCTGTTCTGACCACCACTTGGAAACCAGAAAATTGGAATCTTTGTTCCACAAAAACTGACCTGGAACATATGGAGCATGCCAAAATGGTCTTAAGGACTCCCTCTTTCATATTCCGTTGAGACTTTTGTGTACGTTTTTGTATTGTGGCTTCCAGAGCCAGTTTTCTGTTCTGACCACCAGTTGGAAACCAGAAAATTGGAAACTTTGTTCCACAAAAAACTGACCTGGAACATATGGAGTATACCAAAATGGTCTTAAGGACTCCCTCTTTCATAATCCGTTGAGACTTTTGTGTACGTTTTTATATTGTGGCTTCCAGAGCCAGTTTTCTGTTCTGACCACCACTTGGAAACCAGAAAATTGGAATCTTTGTTCCACAAAAACTGACCTGGAACATATGGAGCATGCCAAAATGGTCTTAAGGACTCCCTCTTTCATATTCCGTTGAGACTTTTGTGTACGTTTTTGTATTGTGGCTTCCAGAGCCAGTTTTCTGTTCTGACCACCAGTTGGAAACCAGAAAATAGGAAACTTTGTTCCACAAAAAACTGACCTGGAACATATGGAGTACGCCAAAATGCTCATAAGGACTCCCTCTTTCATATTCCGTTGAGACTTTTGTGTACGTTTTTATATTGTGGCTTCCAGAGCCACAGCCAGAAAATTGGAAACTTTGTTCCACAAAAAACTGACCTGGAACATATAGAGCATGCCAAAATGGTCTTAAGGTCTCCCTCTTTCATATTCCGTTGAGACTTTTGTGTACGTTTTTATATTGTGGCTTCCAGAGCCAGTTTTCTGTTCTGACCACCAGTTGGAAACCAGAAAATTGGAAACTTTGTTCCACAAAAAACTGACCTGGAACATATGGAGTACGCCAAAATGCTCATAAGGACTCCCTCTTTCATATTCCGTTGAGACTTTTGTGTACGTTTTTATATTGTGGCTTCCAGAGCCAGAAAATTGGAAACTTTGTTCCACAAAAAACTGACCTGGAACATATGGAGTATGCCAAAATGGTCTTAAGGTCTCCCTCTTTCATATTCCGTTGAGACTTTTGTGCACGTTTTTATATTGTGGCTTCCAGAGCCAGTTTTCTGTTCTGACCACCAGTTGGAAACCAGAAAATTGGAAACTTTGTTCCACAAAAAACTGACCTGGAACATATGGAGTACGCCAAAATGCTCATAAGGACTCCCTCTTTCATATTCCGTTGAGACTTTTGTGTACGTTTTTATATTGTGGCTTCCAGAGCCAGAGCCAGAGCCAGAAAATTGGAAACTTTGTTCCCCAAAAAACTGACCTGGAACATATGGAGTATGCCAAAATGGTCTTAAGGTCTCCCTCTTTCATATTCCGTTGAGACTTTTGTGTACGTTTTTATATTGTGGCTTCCAGAGCCAATTTTCTGTCCTGACCACCAGTTGGAAACCAGAAAATTGGAAACTTTGTTCCACAAAAAACTTACATGGAACATATGGAGTATGCCAAAATGGTCTTAAGGTCTCCCTCTTTCATATTCCGTTGAGACTTTTGTGTACGTTTTTATATTGTGGCTTCCAGAGCCAGTTTTCTGTTCTGACCACCAGTTGGAAACCAGAAAATTGGAAACTTTGTTCCACAAAAAACTGACCTGGAACATATGGAGTACGCCAAAATATTCATAAGGACTCCCTCTTTCATATTCCGTTGAGACTTTTGTGTACGTTTTTATATTGTGGCTTCCAGAGCCAGTTTTCTGTTCTGACCACCACTTGGAAACCAGAAAATTGGAAACTTTGTTCCACAAAAAACCGACCTGGAACATATGGAGTACGCCAAAATGCTCATAAGGCCTCCCTCTTTCATATTCCGTTGAGACTTTTGTGTACGTTTAGTATTGTGGCCTCCAGAGCCAGTTTTCTGTTCTGACCACCAGTTGGAAACCAGAAAATTGGAAACTTTGTTCCACAAAAAACTGACCTGGAACATATGGAGTATACCAAAATGGTCTTAAGGACTCTCTCTTCCATATTCCGTTGAGACTTTTGTGTACGTTTTTATATTGTGGCTTCCAGAGCCAGTTTTCTGTTCTGACCACTAGTTGGAAACCAGAAAATTGGAAACTTTGTTCCACAAAAAACTGACCTGGAACATATGGAGTATACCAAAATGGTCTTAAGGACTCCCTCTTTCACATTCCGTTGAGACTTTTGTGTACGTTTTTATATTGTGGCTTCCAGAGCCAGTTTTCTATTCTGACCACCAGTTGGAAACCAGAAAATTGGAAACTTTGTTCTACAAAAAACTGACTTGGAACATATGGAGTATGCTAAAATGCTCGTGAAGACTCCTTCTTTTTCTTTTTATGTATAGTTTCTTGTGTACGTTTATACATTGGAGCTTATTTTTTAATTAATAAATAAATTAAATTTGTATATTCGTAGCTATTTTTCGTCCCCACAGTTGGAAAAAACGTATTAAATGCAAATTTTGGGCGTTCTGTGTCGCCCTGTATTTTTCGATAACTTTTGTTATCGTTGCTAACTTCACGCAGGTGATCGTTTGTACCCCGCTTAAGATATTTTCGATATAATGTTTTTAAATATCGATTGCTATCGATATTGTCGTTAAGTTGTCATCGCCAATAATTTGGAGATGAAAATGGCGGAAATGTCAATGATTTTCTTGAAATTATGCAAAAGCAGTTCAGAGAAATGTAAGGGAGAATAAACAACTGCTTTTATTTTATAAAAAATGTAAAAAATACATTTTAATTTACCGGAAAATGTGTACGTGTGACTACGGATTTACTTTCTTACACACACATAACCGAAAAGCAGCGAAATTTCTATTTATTTCAATGGATTTTAGGTTACTCTAAAGCCACACGCTGAAACTTTCATACGAAACTTTCCCATTACTTTGGCGTTCTTAGGTCGAGTTCCCCAATACCATGGTACAATGATACAGGTAGCATTATAAAGCCAGCTGATGGTAACATAATGTGTCAATTGCATTGAATTGATGTCAAATTTTGACATATTTGGTCTGTTCCAGTACTGCAAGAATCTACTAATTTTTACAATTTTTTCCGATAACATAAAGGAAAAAATGTTATCGTAGCAAAAAATAGTAGCTTCTAGCAGGTTCTGGAACACAGCACTTATGTTACCAACAATTGCCGATGCGGCTACCGGTGTATTTATACCATGCCCATTTCATAAAAAAACTTTAGCATGGAACTCGATCTATGAACGCCAAAATAATGGGAAAGTTTCATATTAAAGAGGTAATTTACACGAGGAAACAATGTTTCCTCTAAAACCTGTGTTCCGTTTTGATTCTCATTCGTAATTGCATTTTCAGGGTTGCGCTGTTTAACAAGTGTACCTTTTGAACGTGTAGGGTGGTGCTTGCCAGGATTGAGTTACATTCCCGGAACTATTTCAAATATCCGTTGTTATCTTCAAACTCGAATACAATCTATGTTTGTTGATTGACAAGCTTCCTGAACGCCCTCTTCAGGCGAATTTTCTACAGATACATTGGCTATTCATAAGCTATTGGGTATTTATACCTTTCAAATTCTTAGATTGCTGTAAAAGATGTACAGAACTTGTGTATGCGAATGCTGTAATTTCTTGAAATAGCTGACGAATCCTCAACCTAATTTTTTTTAGCACTTCTACATGTTCATAATGGTGCCACTTCGATAAAAAGGTAATGATTGAAAAAATTATCTTTTTATTCTCAATTTAATTGAGAGTTTTTTTTATTTCCTTTTGTACAGATTTGGCACCTAATGCCTTGTAATAGCTATTCACAGCAGAGAAATAGAAAATACCGGTTTGTTATCACCCACACTTTTCTGTTCAGTTGCCTTTTCGTTGATCAGCAAAATTCATTTCTCGACTATTCTTTGTGCTAAGCATCGTTAGTGCGGTTAATCACGTGAAACACACCCGAAACTACCAAAAAGGCTACCATTAATTAAAGTTTGCAAAAAGCTTGTACGAAATACTAAGATTCGGGCTGAATTCCGCATTATAGCTTCATATCATTGCGCAAACTACCCACGATCTATAAAGAAACCACTCCAGCTATTGGTGACGGGGAAGAAATACCACCCGAGCTGCAAATCAACGTACCAGTAATAAAGACCACGAAATACGTCGAAAGGAGTTTAAAGGTTTTAGAAACCCATGTAAACATTATTACGTTCAATTAAGTCCTTTTGAAGTTATCATTAAAAATGTGTAATAATTGTCAGCAGGTGAATGGCCATAGTGATTCATTTAACAACTGGAATTGTGTTCCATACTAAAAAGTCCTATTCAGTGGTATAATGCAAAAGATAGCCTAAATGTGCTTATCAATTTCATATCCAATTTAAATACACATAAGTGCTAAACTAGAAAGATTTTACTGTGAGTAATTCATGTGCCGACAAATTGTTACCCTGTGTGATTGCATACTTAGAACAATTTACTTAAGTTAATGTTTGATCCCACCAAACAGGCAAGCATACAATCTAGATACACAATTGTTCAGACATATATGATACATACATGACATACAAACATTACACTGGCAAGTGATGACAATACTGGGTTTTGTGCTTTGCTAAAATGTTGAGATCAAACGTAGGTGTTAGTGCTAAGCTTGGAATGATAAGCGTGTTGCTGAGTCTGGTTTAATGTTTAGCAACATTGTTGATTTAAAGAGAATTGAAACCCCATATAGCTAACATCACTCTGAAACTATAACCATCAGCTGTTCACTGAGAAAGGCCTTTCTGCGTGGGAGCAACGGTAACAGACGTGTACAACAGTGAGTAAAAAGTCTCATAATATGTAATCTCTTTTTTTTGTTTGTTTTGTTCTGCATAATTTCGTGAAATTAGTTTTTTTCCTTTTTAATAATGTTCTCGGTCAGCAATGTTAGCATGCATATTTTTTTTATTGCTTTCTTATGTAATAAGCTATAAGATACTTTAAAGTGAAACATTAAAGTGGGTCTCATTTAATTTTACAGATTTATGAATTGATATCTAATACCCCGGTTACACTATTGAAGGTTAACCCACTGGGTTTAATAGATCCAGTGGGTTAATCTTTGCTGGTTACACTTAGCTTTTCGAGGATATAAACTGTCAGCTGATGTTTGTTTACGTATACATACAAAATAACTAATAAAGTCGTGTTTTACACTTATACAATTTCTCGTATGACAATTTCTCATATTGGTATATTTTACACACAGGGATACATTTTTGTATCATGGTATCAAGCGTACTTTTTGTTTAAAAAAGTGTCTAAAGTAAAAAAATAAATAATTTTATGATTTTCAAATAACTTTAGATTTATTAACTCCATAAAATCTCATGCGACCAATCGTAAACCTGTAAAACACGACTAACTCTGTTGCAAAAACAGTTGCAACTTTTGGTACTTTTTGAGTAGAGTTGGATTTTTTTGCACAAATACCGAATACAACACTGTATTTTTGGTGGATTTGTGCCGGATTTAAAATAAACCCAGTCGTGAGTGGATTTAATTTTTGTATGGCAAATCTGGTCAGATTTGACCAGATTAAGCAATAAATCCTCATGAAGTGGGTTAACCCGGCAAAAAGCTGTAGTGTAACCGTGCTATAAAATAAGAATATAATTGGCTACCAGATTTAGTATACTCATTTAAGTTTAAATAATGTACATATTAAAATTATTTAATAATTCAACATGGAATTCTGAAATTTTGCAGAAGGTATGTTTATCTGCACTAATTAAGTTGTCTAAATGAAGAATAGAGTTGGATTAATAATGAATATGGTTGAAATTAGTTTTAATAAAAACACAATGCGTTGCATTCAGTAAGTGATTCATAAGTTTGATTCCTTGGCGTAGTAGGGTAGGAAAAGTAACTGAGACTCGGGATCACAGGAAATATTTCTTTCTTTTGCTTGGATGTAATGGACTGTGATCAGGTTGGGCGGGTATTCCGGACGTATGACCATCTTTTCGTCCTGCGAAAACTTCAAAAGTCGGAAAGAAACATTCTATCACTATCTTCTATAAACCTATTTTCTATTGTCGCTATCCTCATTGACGAAACATTTCCGAGCACGTACTTTAAAATAATAGCTTGTAGCTGAAGGACAGGCAGTGGAGCTATGAGTGGAGCTTTGTATTATAGACTCTTTGAGGGAAATATCAAATCCCTGTTCGGCCTCAACCAATTATTGTTTCGTTTATTCCTTTATTTCATATTATTTTCTATTTATGTAGACTTAGTCCCAATTTACATTAGGCGAGTTTACTTGCGGCAATTGTGAGTTTGATGGAGATAGAGGTGAGGTATATGGTAACCCTTTGCCTCTCGACACCCTCTCTCACCCACAAACTGACAATTGCCGCAAGTAAACTCGCCTAATGTAAATTGGGACTTATTTCTTTAGAGATTTCTCTTGAAGTACGGATATTAGAAGAAGCAGATATTTTTCGTCATTTCCTCTTACCGATTTTAGGAGAAGTTCGCCTCAAATTCTATCATGGATGTTATTAGTTTTGTTCTTTATCTGATTGGAATGCCGAGTTCTGGCAGCTTCAGCTGGTTCGGACCACAGAATAAGGACAAATTATTAACGTTTTTTTTATAAGTTTGGAAATTGGAATGATCTCGTTTCTATTCCTTTCCATCTTATATCGATTACTTTCTTTCTTCTAATTCTTTTGTTTCTTAAACGGCTTTTCTTGTCTTTGTAACTTTTCTTACCTGAATGCTTTGGAATCAGACTGACAGTACTATATTTTTTTGATATACATACATATAATATAATTTTTTTTAAAAAATTGCTTCTTCATTGGATCTTCATTTTACGTTACCAATTTTAACATACAGTTTTCACGCATTATCCAATAAATGTTCGTTGTTAGGAAAAATTGAATTAATCGATTAGTTTAATAATTCTATGCGGATTCCCATAGGGGTTTTCTGTTTGGTATTGACTTTTTTTTAATTGTTGTTTGGCTTTAAATCTTCTATATAGGGATTTGAACATTACCATAGTAAAGTGAAGTTTTGTCTATATATTCATATCCATTGTGCTGGGATTTTTATAAGCGGAGTCCCAAGGAGCAGATACAACGAGTTTATCAGATACTTTCCGAGGTAGTGATACGAACTTGTCATATATATGATTTTTACAGCGTTGGTTGTTTTTTTTAGTAAATGTTAATTTGATTGTTGGGTGGAATTTTTTTTTCAAGCTCCCTATCTTATCGAAGCTTTCGTTTACTTTGACTTTATTTTAAAGGGAAAACATTGAGATTTCCCTATAAACAAGTGCTAATAAAGAGAGACACCGATTTTAGATATTTGTTAGTATTTTTTTATATCACTAAATTAAAGGAAAAATCATATCGGAGGGTCCACTGTAAAGCTTCTGTTCCACAAAGATTCATTTTTGAACTCTTTTGACATTCATTACTCTGGGGAAAATTTTTAAACTATGGCTTTACTCTCGGATGATACTTCTTTTGTACCTGGAAATGATAATTACCCCATTTGTAATGGTTGCAATGAGCCTATTACTTCAAGTTCCTTATTACAGAAGATAGCTTGTGGCCACATCTTTCATAAGAATTGCTTGGAGATTTGCATCAAGTCTAGGCCATTTTGTCCAACATGTAACGCCAGGATTTTGTGCGAGACTCATACACCGTCCACTTCGCAGGCTAAAACGAGGTCTCAGACGAAAGCTGCTAAGAACTCCACAGTTCCGGGTAATGACGGTGCTACTCAATCGGTTGCTAATAGTACGGGAGTTATCCCAGATTCTGGCAATGTATCGGCCGATAGGATTGAAGGGGTAGTAACCAGTATTGTTTCCTCTCAGCTTTCCTCATTCAGAATTGAAATGACACGATTGATTGAGACTAGTATTACGGCTGGTTTATCTGGGCTTATGCGAAACGACTCCCCACAAAATCGTTCTCAAAACCCTGTTACACCTCCTCCGCAGATTCCGACCCTTCCTTCCGTAGAAGATCGTGCGTTGAGAGACTTATTGGGTATTCCCCCTCCTGAAGAACAGAACAATAATGGTTTCAATAATAACTCTGGATTGAACACTTCTGGTTTCGGTACACATGCTTCTTCGGAACTAACTTCACGTCCTGACAAAGTTCTCCAAATAATGTCAAATTGGAAACTTAAGTTTAACGGAGGTCTGAATGGATTATCAGTTGATAATTTCATTTACCGAGTCGAAGTCCTGACCGCACAGACGCTTCAAGGTAATTTTAATTTGTTGTGTGGTAACGCCAGTTCGTTGTTCGATGGAAAAGCCAATGACTGGTTCTGGCGTTACCATCGCTCAGTAAAATCCATTCGTTGGAATGAGCTGTGTAGGGCATTAAGGGAGCAATACCAAGACTCAAGGACGGATATAGATATCCGGGAACTGATCAGGGAACGGAAGCAGAAGCCAAGTGAATCATTTGACAGCTTCTACGATTCCATTGTAGCCCTGACAGATAGACTCCATACACCCCTTTCGGAGCGTAATCTCGTGGAAATTCTTCGGAGAAATCTTCTTCCGGAAATACAACACGAGATCCTGAATATCGAGATAAAATCATTGCAAGGTCTTAGGGATACGTGCAGACGTAGGGAGTTTTTCATGCAAGACATGAGACGTAGGCATGGATTTTCAGTTACCAAGCCGATCCCTACGATCAAACGAATTTCTGAGCTAGGCGCCGAGGAGGGTGATGCGATAGATGATCCAGATTTTGTATCTGAGGAGATATCTGCTGTCAGTTTAGTGTGCTGGATCGATACCAAGAATGTCTTTCGGATCGTACCATTTTTTGCTACGGATGCGGTGCCCCGGATACGTATAAACCCAACTGTAATAGATGCACTTCAAAAAACTTAAAAACCAATGCAGAAAAGAGTGCAGTGATTCCTCACAGATCGCTAGATCTGGAGTGATGATTATGAAAAGACCTTCTACTCCTTTAACCAGACATGTCGAACCTGAAAATGCACTTAGTGCAACTACCAATTTTACGTCCAAAGTTTCAACCAGCACTCCAGAACCTCAGAATATCGAAGGTTGTGGAGACCATTACCATTTCAAACCCCTTCACTTAAGATTACAAGAATATGAGAGAGCTCGTCAAAGAATTTTCAATGAAAGTCCAAAGGACAAATCTAGGTCTTCAAAACGAATGAAATCCTTTTGGGAAAATGTTAAGCTTTTTAAGAGAAGACTAGTAGGTTCCATTTTAGATACCGCAGCTGATGTCCGTCCGTATGCGGAAGTAGTGCTGTTTGGGAACAAAACTTTGGGACTCTTGGATACCGGAGCTTCCATTAGCTGCATTGGCTCTGAGGCAGCTAGGAATTTTCTTGCTTCCAATGTGCCTTTCAAGAAATTAAAGTCTAAAGTACGAACCGCGGATGGCCAGGGGCAGGAAGTAATAGGGTGTGTTGCAACTATGATAACTTTTAAAGGCGAAGAAATGCCAATTAAACTTTTTATTATACCCAGCCTAGATCGTGATCTTTTTCTGGGTATCGATTTTTGGGATAAGTTCAAATTACTACCGCCCGAGTTAGCACGCAACATTAGCATTTCCCCTTCCGGAGTTTCGGAAGTTTCTGTGCAAATACCCCTTTCTGATATCCAAAAACTGCGTCTTGAGCATGTCATTTGTTCATTTCCCTCATACTCTAAAGAAGGTCTTGGGCGGACAGACATCATTTGTCATAGCATCGATACGGGTGAGGCGAAACCAATTAAGCAGCGCCATTTTCCCGTATCGCCTGCAATTGAAAAGCTAATTTACGAGGAGTTAGACAGGATGATTGCCCTTGACGTGATCGAAGAATCCAACAGTGCTTGGTCTTCGCCTGTTGTCCTTCATAGGAAACCGGGTAAAAACCGGTTATGCCTAGACAGCAGGAAATTAAATTCGGTCACGGTGGGAGATGCGTATCCACTTCCTCAAATAGATGGTATTCTTAGTAGACTTCCCAGAGCCGAGTATATTACGAGTTTGGATCTGAAGGATGAATTTTGGCAGATTCCTTTGGATCAGAGGTCTCGAGAAAAGACGGCATTCACCGTCCCAGGGAGGCCCCTGTATCAGTTTAAGGTCATGCCATTCGTGCTATGTAATGCCCCTCAGACCATGTCCCGTTTGATGGATAAAGTGATACCGGCGGACCTCAGGGCGGAAGTGTTCGTCTATCTTGACGACCTTCTGATCATATCGGAATCTTTCGAGAGGCATCTCGAAGTTCTCAGGCGAGTGGCCAGGAAGATTCGTGAGTCTGGTCTCACAATCAATGTCGAAAAGAGCCATTTCTGTGTCCCCGAAGTGCGATATTTAGGCCATGTGGTTGGAAACGGCGTAATCCGTACTGACCCCGAAAAGGTATCAGCCATAACCGATTTCCCTCCACCTCGTTCCGTAAAGCAAATCCGCAGATTCTTGGGAATGACCGGATGGTACCGGAAGTTTATTAGGGATTATGCGTCAATTACCACGCCTATCACAGACTTGTTGCAAGGAAAGAAAAAATTTGTATGGACCGACGAAGCCCAAAAAGCTTTTGAGGTTTTAACGACTCATCTGAGTTTAGCCCCTGTTCTGCACAGCCCTAACTTTTCACAGCCGTTCTTTATACACTGTGACGCTAGCAGAACAGGAATAGGAAGCGTGCTGGTGCAGAAGAATGCGGAGGGTGAAGAGATTCCTATCGCCTTTATGTCGAGGAAACTCAACAAAGCCCAACGCAACTATTCAGTCACCGAACAAGAATGCTTGGCAGCAATGCTAAGTGTCAAAAAGTTCAGACCCTATGTTGAAGGACATGAGTTCACGATAATTACTGACCATGCAACATTAAAGTGGCTCATGTCCTAGTCGGATCTGAGTACAAGGCTGGCTCGATGGGCTTTAAAACTGCAGGGATATAAATTTAAAATTCAGCATAGGCGTGGTAGCTTGAACATAGTCCCTGATACCCTTTCAAGGGCCAATACGGAGGACCTATCTGCTGTTTGTGGAATCTCTGAGGTTGATACTGAATGCGGTTTATTTGTTGACATGAAGTCTGAGCATTTCCAATCAGAAGAGTACCTCGAACTCTTAGACAAAATTAAGAAGAATATTGATAGTATGCCAGATCTTAGTATTATCGATGGTTTTCTTTACCGTCGAACCGAACACGCAACCGGTTATCAGATATACGATGACTTTGCTTGGAAGTTGTGGATACCGCGGGAGTTGATACCGGACATCCTAAGGAAAGCCCACGACTATCCCCTATCAGCACATGGCGGTATTAATAAGACATTAGCCAGAATACGGAAATATTTTTATTGGCCCAATTTGGTGGTTGATGTAAAAAACTACGTCAATCGTTGCGAAATGTGTAAATCTACAAAACACCCGAACGCTATTCTCAGGCCTCCAATGGGTAAGACTCCGGAAACACTTAGATTTTTCCAGAAGTTATACGTCGATTTCCTGGGGCCATATCCGAGATCGAAATCCGGCCATATTGGCATTTTTATTGTTCTGGACCATTATTCAAAGTTCCCTTTTTTGAAGCCAGTAAAGAAATTCACAGCGGAAGTAGTTACAGGCTATATGGAAAATGACCTTTTCCACACGTTTGGGGTCCCAGAAACCATTGTTTCGGACAATGGTTCACAATTCCGGTCGAATGTCTTCAATGAATTGTTAAAACGTTATGGGATACAACACATTTATACGGCTGTACATGCCCCCCAATCGAACGCATCCGAAAGGGTGAACAGATCGGTATTAGCGGCTATTAAGTCTTATGTAAGACCGGACCAAAAAGATTGGGACATACAGTTAAGTAGTATATGTTGTTCCTTGCGTTCTTCTGTCCATTCGGCCATTGGTACCAGTCCCTATTATCTAGCATTTGGACAGAATATGATTACCAATGGTGCAACATATTCGCTACTTAAGCAATTAGATATGCTAGAAGATCGTGAGGTCAGATTCAGTAGGAACGATTCCAGAGATATAATGGGGAAAAGAGCTTCTGACTTGACTAATAAGCAGTTTGTTAGGAATGAAAAGTCGTATAATTTGCGTTCTAGAGATGTGGCATATCGCGTAGGTCAGGAAGTGTATAGGCGCAATTATAAACAGAGCAACTTTGAGCAAGGCTATAATGCCAAGTTGGCCCCTACCTTCTTGAAAGCACGAGTACGAAAGAAAATGGGAAATTCGTACTACGAACTGGAAGATCTCAAAGGAAATCTAGTCGGCACATACCATGCCAAAGATATACATCAATAAAAAAATAAAAACTACTTTGTCATATGGTGGTGTGTTGGGAAGCTTTATCAGCCTTGAGGTTGCAATTGAACCCCGAAGTCTGATTTTGGCGGGGGGGAATGTAGGGTGGTGCTTGCCAGGATTGAGTTACATTCCCGGAACTATTTCAAATATCCGTTGTTATCTTCAAACTCGAATACAATCTATGTTTGTTGATTGACAAGCTTCCTGAACGCCCTCTTCAGGCGAATTTTCTACAGATACATTGGCTATTCATAAGCTATTGGGTATTTATACCTTTCAAATTCTTAGATTGCTGTAAAAGATGTACAGAACTTGTGTATGCGAATGCTGTAATTTCTTGAAATAGCTGACGAATCCTCAACCTAATTTTTTTTAGCACTTCTACATGTTCATAATGGTGCCATTCGATAAAAAGGTAATGATTGAAAAAAATTATCTTTTTATTCTCAATTTAATTGAGAGTTTTTTTTATTTCCTTTTGTACAGATTTGGCACCTAATGCCTTGTAATAGCTATTCACAGCAGAGAAATAGAAAATACCGGTTTGTTATCACCCACACTTTTCTGTTCAGTTGTCTTTTCGTTGATCAGCAAAATTCATTTCTCGACTATTCTTTGTGCTAAGCATCGTTATTGCGGTTAATCACGTGAAACACACCCGAAACTACCAAAAAGGCTACCATTAATTAAAGTTTGCAAAAAGCTTGTACGAAATACTAAGATTCGGGCTGAAGTCCGCATTATAGCTTCATATCATTGCGCAAACTACCCACGATCTATAAAGAAACCACTCCAGCTATTGGTGACGGGGAAGAAATACCACCCGAGCTGCAAATCAACGTACCAGTAATAAAGACCACGAAATACGTCGAAAGGAGTTTAAAGGTTTTAGAAACCCATGTAAACATTATTACGTTCAATTAAGTCCTTTTGAAGTTATCATTAAAAATGTGTAATAATTGTCAGCAGGTGAATGGCCATAGTGATTCATTTAACAACTGGAATTGTGTTCCATACTAAAAAGTCCTATTCAGTGGTATAATGCAAAAGATAGCCTAAATGTGCTTATCAATTTCATATCCAATTTAAATACACATAAGTGCTAAACTAGAAAGAGTTTACTGTGAGTAATTCATGTGCCGACAAATTGTTACCCTGTGTGATTGCATATTTAGAACAATTTACTTAAGTTAATGTTTGATCCCACCAAACAGGCAAGCATACAATCTAGATACACAATTGTTCAGACATATATGATACATTCATGACATACAAACATTACACTGGCAAGTGATGACAATACTGGGTTTTGTGCTTTGCTAAAATGTTGAGATCAAACGTAGGTGTTAGTGCTAAGCTTGGAATGATAAGCGTGTTGCTGAGTCTGGTTTAATGTTTAGCAACATTGTTGATTAAAAAGAGAATTGAAACCCTATATAGCTAACATCACTCTGCAACTATAACCATCAGCTGTTCACTGAGAAAGGCCTTTCTGCGTGGGAGCAACGGTAACAGACGTGTACAACAGTGAGTAAAAAGTCTCATAATATGTAATCTCTTTTTTTTGTTTGTTTTGTTCTGCATAATTTCGTGAAATTAGTTTTTTTTCCTTTTTAATAATGTTCTCGGTCAGCAATGTTAGCATGCATATTTTTTTTATTGCTTTCTTATGTAATAAGCTATAAGATACTTTAAAGTGAAACATTAAAGTGGGTCTCATTTAATTTTACAGATTTATGAATTGATATCTAAAATAAGAATATAATTGGCTACCAGATTTAGTATACTCATTTAAGTTTAAATAATGTACATATTAAAATTATTTAATAATTCAACATGGAATTCTGAAATTTTGCAGAAGGTATGTTTATCTGCACTAATTAAGTTGTCTAAATGAAGAATAGAGTTGGATTAATAATGAATATGGTTGAAATTAGTTTTAATAAAAACACAATGCGTTGCATTCAGTAAGTGAATCATAAGTTTGATTCCTTGGCGTAGTAGGGTAGGAAAAGTAACTGAGACTCGGGATCACAGGAAATATTTCTTTCTTTTGCTTGGATGTAATGGACTGTGATCAGGTTGGGCGGGTATTCCGGACGTATGACCATCTTTTCGTCCTGCGAAAACTTCAAAAGTCGGAAAGAAACATTCTATCACTATCTTCTATAAACCTATTTTCTATTGTCGCTATCCTCATTGACGAAACATTTCCGAGCACGTACTTTAAAATAATAGCTTGTAGCTGAAGGACAGGCAGTGGAGCTATGAACCCATACCCTTACGACGAGTAAAAGGCCGGAAACCGACGTGCTCTGCTCCCCAAAATTGCCTCTAACTCCATCTCCTTCTATTCCAATTAGTTATATGCTACAAACGGTAGACGTACGTTTTTACATAAGGTTACCAAAAATGATTATCTACCTATTGTACATGAATATTCAAAAAACAATTCTTTGGAAAACTACAAAAACAGGTAAAAAGAAAGGGTTAATGACATAAATAACCATTCATGAAAAATTCCGTAAAAAGTGTCACACATGAGGGTAAAAAATACCTGTATTACCTGTCGTAAATTGTTAAAAATGGGTATCAATTCATGAAGTAGGGAAATACCTTACTATAACAATTACAAGAAACATTTTTTTACAACACAAAATAAATAAATTATTATGAAATTATTATTTATTTCTTGCACATATCCATCCAAACGTGCCTTTTGTACGTTTTTGTACAATCATTTCTACATTTGTTCCCAACACTAACCAATTTTGCGAATGAGAATCAAAACGGAACACACGTTTTAGAGGAAACAAGGAAACATTGTTTCCTCGTGTAAATGAGCTCAAAGTTTCAGCGTGTGGCTTTAGAGTTAAGCTGGGTACACATTGTCAGTTTTGAATGACAGCTTTGTTGCTGCTTTCTAGTGTGGCCGTTCATTTTTGTCATTCATCATGCAACCACAAAATGTTTTGTGGTTGCTGGACGGTTGGACAGTTATCGATAATTGCAAAAAATCGTCATTCAAAACTGACAATAGGTCTGTACGATAACCCAAAAGTTTGTACAAATTTGCACAAACTTTTACAAAATGCTGTTCGATAACAAACTTGTAAAGTAAAAGAGAGCAAATTTGGAGACAATTGTGAGAGAATTTTGGAGAGTTTTGTTTACAAGTTTTTGCAAGGAAAATTTTTCTTGTAAGAATTTGCAAGTTTGATCAGCTGATTTAAATTCGAATGCTTTGTGGTGGACTTCTTGGCAAAAACATAAACAAACTTTTGGTTATTGAAATAAATAGAAATAAAAAAGGGACAAAATATTAAATAAATTATGAAAAACGTTAATGTAAGTAAAACAACTTATTTTGTAATTTCTGGTGACTATTTTTTTATTTTATTATTTATTTTTTAATCATTTCCGCCAACTTCTTCTTCTTGTTTATCAAATCAGCTGACTTCTTGCAAGTGTTGGCAAATTGCTGTTCGATAACAATCTGCAAATTTTTAGCTTCGAGAGAGTAAAATTAGTGGAGAGAGGTTACTGAGAACCTGCTGAGTATTTGCAAGTACTTTTCACTTGCGGAGTTAACGTACAAACCTAATGTGTACTGTACTTTAGGGGCTTTTATTCCGATAATATCGATAGGGAAAACTATCTATCGATATTGAATTTTTAAATAATAATCCATATTATCGATAGTGTTATCGATTTTTTGCCAGCTCTACTTAAAATACTGTATATTGAGTTGCCAAAACAAATGCTTCTTCTTCGCTCGTGTCACCCTGTGCTTTCGATAACAATTTCTTACGATATTGCCAACTTCTTCGCAGGCAGGTTTCTGTACTCTCTTCTCATTCATTTTCACACGTGTTTCTGGTGCAGTAGAAGTCGTCTCCTCGCTACGTAAAAATAAAATAAAATATCTAAAAATTAAAAAATTGTGAAATAGAATAAAAGATAAAAATGGCAGTTGATAGCCAATTAGTAGATGCACTTGTGCACGAATATTTATTAAAAAAAGACAAAAGTTTAGCTCAAGTTTTCCAACATAAAACTAAAGCGGTATGTAGAAAAACAACCATATTGAAATTTCTCAAATAAAAACAATGTGGTCGGGGCCGTGCTAACACGCACACGTTTTGCTTTTGTAGTTGTAGCTAAATGTGTGGGACACCTCTGCTGGGTGGATAGAGAAAAAAAACATGTGCCTGATTTTATATCATTAATCTTTATTTTATTTTCCTTTCTAGGCCGCAGTGGGAAAAGGTTCTCCCAAATTGGAAGACATTTTGAAATACTATCAACAAAATAGTAAAACAAAAATTCCCAATGTCAAAAGCGCAAATGATTCCTCAGACGATAGTAGTGACGACTCCGAGGAGGAGGAGACTCCCAAGAAGACTACTGTACCAGTTGTGAACAATAAAGCAGCAGCAAAGAAGGCTGCCTCAAGTTCCGAAGACTCATCAGACGATAGCAGTGAAGACGAAAAGAAACCTGCTGCTAAACCCACTGCTACACCTAAACTAAATGGTGTTGCAAAGAAAGCTGCTGAATCTTCTGATGATTCGTCAGATGATAGTGAAGATGAGAAACCAGCTGCCAAGACACCGGCTAAGGTTGCTCCAGCCAAGCCTGTAACTAAGAAAGATGAATCAGAAGACTCTTCGGAAGACAGCAGTGAAGATGAGAAGCCAGCAGCAAAACCTGCTGCTAAATCAACACCAGCTAAACCTGTAGCTAAAAAGGCCGAATCATCAGATGATTCTTCCGATGATAGCAGCGAAGAAGAAAAACCAGCTGCTAAGGCCACACCGGCTAAAGCCACACCTGCTAAACCCGCACCGGCCAAACCTGCTTCCAAAAAGGCCGAATCTTCTGATGATTCATCTGATGATAGCAGTGAAGATGAAAAACCTAAACCCAAGGCAGCACCAGCCAAGGCCACACCAGCTAAACCAGTCGCCAAGAAAGATGAAACTTCAGATGATAGCAGTGAAGATGAAAAACCTGCTGCCAAACCAGCTGTTGCCAAGGCAACTCCAGCTAAGCCAGTGACTAAGAAGGCTGAGTCTTCTGATGATTCTTCCGAAGATAGCAGTGAAGATGAAAAACCTGCTGCCAAGCCAGCCGCTGCGAAAGCAACTCCAGCTAAACCAGTAGCTAAGAAGGCTGAGTCTTCTGATGATTCCTCGGACAGTAGTGAGGATGAAAAACCAGCTGCTAAGACCAATGCAAAACCAGCTCCTGTCAAAGCTGCACCCAAAAAAGCCGATTCCAGCAGCAGTGAAGATAGTTCAGATGAAGAAGAAGAAGTGAAACCCAAAGCTGCTACTCCAGCCGTTGTTAAGAAACCAGTAGCCGCCGCTAAAAAGGAGTCTAGCAGCGAAGATTCTTCAAGTGACGAAGATGAGAAACCAGCCGTTAAACCTGTTGTCAACAAGACGCCTGTAGCCACCAAAAAGAAGGCCGAAAGTAGCTCTGAAGATTCATCTGACGATGAAGAACCTGCTGCTAAAAAACCTGCTTTAGCTGCTAAGCCAGCTGCCGTTGCCAAAAAGGCAGCAGCTTCTTCTAGCTCAGAAGATTCTTCATCGGATGAAGAAGAAAAGAAACCAGCAGCCAAAGCAGTCGCTAAACCTGTTGCCAAGAAAGCCGATTCCAGTTCTGAAGATTCCAGTGATTCCGACGAAGAACCACCAGCCAAAAAAGCCAATGTAGCTAAGGCTGCCAAAAAATCTTCCTCGGAAGATAGCAGTTCCTCTGAAGAAGATGAGGCACCTAAAAAACCAGCTGTTGCTACACCCGCCAAGAAAGCTGTTACTCCTGCCAAAAAGGCTGCTGAAGAAAGTGATGATGACAGCTCCAGCGAAGAAGAAGAGGAGGAGAAACCTGCCGTTGTTACAACTCCCTTGGCTAAACCAGGACAAAAGAGAAAATTCAGTGAAACAAATGGCAATGCTGAAAAGAAGGATAACAAATACAATAATTTTGTTAAAGGAGGATTTAATAATGTAAGTATTTGGAGACTTTGGCATATATATTTGTAGAGTTTAGTTTGAAGTTCTAAAAATGCAAAAAAGGCGTCGGGATGGGGGTGTTTCAATTAATGAAAATGCTTCACGGAATGGAAAGATTAATGAAGAATAAGCACCTTATTGGTTTGAAATTCGATATATAAATATATGGCCGTTTTCTCTAAGACGATTCGAAATCGAATTAGTTCGAATTAAGACCAAACGTCTGTTATATACATTTTTGGGCTTAAGTTTCGTTTAGTGATACCTCTCAGATCATGTTGAAAATTTTACCATAGGTAGTTCTTGGGACACTAATCGCAACGATTTATAGCTTTCCAGGGGAAGTCTTCACTTTCCCAGATAAGGATCTTGAGATTTCGGAAATGTCCTACATTACACCATTACCTTGTTTATGAGAGGCACCTCTCGTATCGAGCTGAACAAAAATACTTCCCACAGATGTTTATAATGACCCAAAGTCAGGCGTGGATTTTTAATAAAATTTTAGGTTCACCCAAAGTCATAATTAGGCATGGATTTTAAGATTTTTAGACTTACTATTAGGCGTAGATTTTTAATAGATTTTTATTTGGACCCAATGTTATTATTAGGCGTGGATCTGTAATAGATTTTTATTTGGACCCAATGTCATTATTAGGCGTGGATCTGTAATAGATTTTCATAATGACGATTTTTAGTCTACCAAATTTATTATTATTTAGCTCTACCAAATTTATTATTAGGCGTGGATTTTTAATAGATTTTCATAATGACGCGAGGTCATTATCAGGCGTGGGCTATTAATGGATTTTGAGTTCCGCTCCAATGTATTACGCTTGTATTCTTAGCTCTACCCAAATTTATTATTAGGCGTGGGTTTTTAATAGATTTTATAATGACCCGAAGTCAAAATTAGGCTTGGATTTGGAAGGAGTGGATTTTTAATGGATTTTAAAATCCGCCCATAGTCATTATTATGCGTGGATTTTAAATATATTTTTAGGTGCACCCAAAGTCATAATTAGGCGTGGATTTTTAATAGATTTTTAGGTGCACCCAAAGTTATTTTGCGTGGGGTTTTAATAGATTTTTTATATGGACCCAAAGTCATAATTAGACGTGATTTGTTAATAGATTTGTAGGTCCACTAAAAGTCATTATTTTGTGTGGAGTTTTAATAGATTTTTGTATGGACCCAAAGTAATTTCGTATACGAATTAAAACGACACCCATATTGCCCAACTAAGAATAGTAAAATGTCAAGTCCAATATGTCGGAAAGTATGGGAAAGCTATATATCGTTGTGATCAGGGTCCCAAGGACTATCTAGTGTAAAAACT
Organism: Musca autumnalis; assembly: GCF_047663935.1. Classification (NCBI taxonomy): domain Eukaryota; kingdom Metazoa; phylum Arthropoda; class Insecta; order Diptera; family Muscidae; genus Musca; species Musca autumnalis. Next base: position 183,691,837 of record NW_027411977.1, read on the forward strand.
TTAGTCCAATCCGACATGTGCCCCTAACCTAACCGCAAAAAACAACGAATTTGAATCGTCTTGTTAAACATGCCAAAACATGTTACCCGATATTTTCCACTAATTTAACTTATAGTAAATTGCTGTCGAGGTTAATCGTAAAAGCACAAACTTTTTTTAGATCATCCATTCCAAAGATTCAAAATTTTATCCCATGTCCTATTTGCAATTCTTAATACTTCTTCAGTAGGTTTATTGTAATCTTTTTATATCGTATTTGTTTTTATTCTTCTTTCAAAATATTGCATAAATTATTGATAATAGTCCAAAGGATTTGCTTCAACTCCGGCCAATAATGGTGGTGGCAAATTTAATAAAAATCAAAAAACCCCACAATCGGATGGTCCCAAGAAAAATGAGCCATTCAGAAGGGTGCGTGAAGAAGAAGTAGAAATAGATGAAAGAGTTAAAGATATGTCTTTCGAAGCAAAGGTAAGTGCCTCATTGTGTTGAATGTATGACCGAGTAAGCGATGGTGGAAAAGCAACAAGAAATCCATGCCAGCAGAAAAAAGACATGATTAGAAAAAAGGAACAAGGAAAAGCCACTTCACAAATTAGCTGCATAGCATACTTGATATACAATTCTACATGATTTTGAGGCACTTTCTTCCGCGAAAGATTATGTTTATGATTAAGAAACATTTTTTTGATCACTTTGCTAATTTGTGTTGTTTTCCTTTTCCTTTCTTTTTTCATGTCCTTTTTTTTGGATATTAGGATGAAGATAATACAAATGATGGCGGCGAAGGTGGTAAGGCTAATGGCGGCTTTAAGAAATTCGGTGATCGAAAATCATTTGGTGGCTTTGAAAATGGCAAAGGTGGACGTGGTGGTGGTGGTCGTGGCGGTTTTGGCGACAAAGGTGGACGCGGAGGCGGTGGACGTGGAGGAGGACGTGGTGGTTTTGGTGATAAAGGAGGCCGTGGAGGCTTCGGTGGCCGTGGTGGCGGACGTGGTGGCTTTGGAGACAAGGGTGGTCGAGGAGGCGGTGGCCGTGGAGGTGGTCGTGGTGGTTTTGGCGGAGCAAACAAACCCTTTAACAAATCTTTTGACAGTTCAGCGACGGCGAACAAAAAGATCACCTTTGATGATTAAATCATTTATTATTTAAAATAGTTCACCTTCTCACACACACCCACCTACCCAACTTTAGTTATCTAAGTTCAAATTAGCCAAACCCATTGCAACACCACTTGATTTGATGTAGTATTTCCTGTTGCTTTTTCGTCCACAAGTTTCTGCTTCGCCGATCGCAAAGCAATCCAAATTGAAATCCTCAATTTTTTACAGAAAAATGCTGCTGGCTCTTGGGGTGACAAAGCTAATCGTGACTTAAAGTTTACACGCGGTAAAAGTTTCAAGCATGAAAAAACAAAGAAGAAGCGCGGTAGCTATCGTGGAGGACAAATTGATATGGGCGTCAATTCCATCAAATTTGAATAAAGCTCCTTTGTTAAGTTGAGGAATTACAGAGTTATGTTATAATATCTTCTACAGTACATACATAAATATTTTTATAATGACCCATACATATATATTTTTAGTAGACTTGTGAAATTTTTTTTGACATTGAACTCCTCTTTACAATTTATTTTGACTTTCGTTGGCATTTTTTAATGTCATAATAATAATAACAAAAACAAGTAGCAATTTTATTATACATTAAATCTTAACAGTCTCCCTTATGATCATCACTAGATTCCTAGTGTCAATGAAATACAAAATACAAAAGAAAAATAATGAAAAATCACTATTTTATATTAAGCATTATATTAAATATACTTGTAAATGTATTTTAATATATCTAATAATATTTAGCTTTAATGTGTGAAAAAATACAAATGTTTTGTAAAACAACAAAATTTTGAAGACTTGTGTTTTATTTTCAACATTTTTTTTCTAACGCGCAGTTTGAAATATTGTTAATATTTATAAAAGAACAAAAAGATGATTGATTGATTAATTGACTGACTAGTCAAGGCCCATACGAAACGTCTACAATTTTGAAATTTAGGGGTGGATTATGGATTGCTATTCAAACTCATTCAATATCAGTTCTGCTATTAATTTAATTGTAAAAAAACTATGAATTTCAATATATCGGCATGTTACACTCTAAATGTAATGGTTCCCCAATTTATATTAAATCTTGATCATTCGTTGGAGGACTTTTTTCGAGTTTTCTTCTTAAACTGGACCCAAAAAATGTATAAAGGTTGATATCAGGAGTTTGGCCCGAGGTATTTATCAGTTTAGTATTGTTATATTACATCAGCAACTTACACAAATAAGATTAATATATGTACATATCATAATCTGTCCTTTGTAATGGTGGTATTTGAACGTGTTTGAGCCTTTTGGACCCGTTTTACCGACTTTCAGAATAATGACTATTAAATATTTCCTAATGATGTCAGTGGGTCTTCCCAATCATTATTCAGCCTTATTACGGTTGGCGTAGTCGTATCCAAAATTGCAAATTGACGTGTCGTAACGTCTAATTGGTATTATGTATGTCGTACACGACATTTTCGCAACGACTAATTGGTATTATGTATGTCGTATACGAGATATTACAACTCTGTATGCCATTCTTTTACAATTTTGCTACCACGAGAGGCGTTTTATTACGAGAAACGCTGTGAAATTAGTCGTTAGAGATTTTGTTGACGACAACAGACAAATTTCTTAAAACGTTAATAAAAACGAACAAATAAAATGGATTTATACAAAAGGTATGTGTCTATATAACAAAAAGATTATATATTCGTATAAATTTTATAATATTGCACATGTTTTAGAACAAAAGTCACCACAAAAATGCAGTTTGACACAATGGTCCAGATTTTGCAGAACAATCCAAATTTGGCCAGAGGTTACAGCAATGGAATAAAAAAAATTAGCGTGAAAGAAGAGTGGAATAAAATTAGTACGAAACTCAACATTTTAGGACCGCCAGTACGAACGTACGAACAGGTGAGGGTTGGATGAAAGTCTGGGCGGACTACAAATTCAAGTTAAGGAAGAAGTTAGTTCACAATAAGGCGGAATGTCGTGCTACAGGTGGAGGATCCTTCAAACAGTACATACTAACAGACACGGAAGAAGCAGCATCCAGCTTGTTACAATTGGATACAATTGTAAACGCGGGCAATCAGTCAATTGGAATCCAGCAGCCTTCAACGCTTCGAGAAACAACCACTGAGGAAGAACTGTTTGAAGCATGTATAATCCATGAAGATTTAGAAAACCACGATCCCTGCACAGTTACTCCCCAAAGCGTAAGCAGGCCTCATGCAAAAGAGCCGCAGGTCGTAGTGAATCAGGATCCCCGCACAATAACCCCTGTAAGCATAGGTATCACTCATGGAAATGAGCAACAGGTCCAAGTGAACCAGGATCTATGCCCACTAGTCACAAATACACCTCACAGAAATCAGTCATGGAAAATATGTTTGATTCTTGTCGTAACTGTTTTCGTCTTACTTTTAAATCGTTCGGAGTATATTCATCCTCATCGTCGGATATAAAATAACCCACACTTAACATTTTTATGGTTTATTAATAAATAATTGTTTTTTTTTTATTTTAACTGACTCTATTTTTTGTTTTCTTTTTTATAACAGGGTGGCGTGTAATAGTCGAAAATGTTAATAATCTTCAACACCCTGTATTTTTGCAATCTATTACAAAACAGACGTAGTCGAAAATTTTACATAATACCAAAAATTATTCACCCTTATTACGGTTGGCGTTGTCGTAGGCGTTCAAGTGTCGTAGACGTAGTCGTAGGCGTTGTCGTAGTCAATAATTTTTGGTATTATGTAAAATTTTCGACTACGTCTGTTTTGTAATAGATTGCAAAAATACAGGGTGTTGAAGATTATTAACATTTTCGACTATTACACGCCACCCTGTTATAAAAAAGAAAACAAAAAATAGAGTCAGTTAAAATAAAAAAAAAAAAACAATTATTTACTAATAAACCATAAAAATGTTGTGTGGGTTATTTTATATCCGACGATGAGGATGAATATACTCCGAACGATTTAAAAGTAAGACGAAAACAGTTACGACAAGAATCAAACATATTTTCCATGACTGATACTCAGTTGCTGTTGCTGAAATCCATTTCTGTGAGGGGTATTTGTGACTAGTGGGCATAGATCCTGGTTCACTTGGACCTGTTGCTCATTTCCATGAGTGATACCTATGCTTACAGGGGTTATTGTGCGGGGATCCTGATTCACTACGACCTGCGGCTCTTTTGCATGAGGCCTGCTTACGCTTTGGGGAGTAACTGTGCAGGGATCGTGGTCTTCTAAATCTTCATGGATTATACATGCTTCAAACAGTTCTTCCTCAGTGGTTGTTTCTCGAAGCGTTGAAGGCTGCTGGATTCCAATTGACTGATTGCCCGCGATTTCAATTGTATCCAAAAGCTGGATGCTGCTTCTTCCGTGTCTGTTAGTATGTACTGTTTGAAGGATCCTCCACCTGTAGCACGACATTCCGCCTTATTGTGAACTAACTTCTTCCTTAACTTGAATTTGTAGTCAGCCCAGACTTTCATCCAACCCTCACCTGTTCGTACGTTCGTACTGGCGGTCCTAAAATGTTGAGTTTCGTACTAATTTTATTCCACTCTTCTTTCACGCTAATTTTTTTTATTCCATTGCTGTAACCTCTGGCCAAATTTGGATTGTTCTGCAAAATCTGGACCATTGTGTCAAACTGCTTTTTTGTGGTGACTTTTGTTCTAAAACATGTGCAATATTATAAAATTTATGCGAATATATAATCTTTTTGTTATATAGACACATACCTTTTGTTTAAATCCATTTTATTTGTTCGTTTTTATTAACGTTTTAAGAAATTTGTCTGTTGTCGTCAACAAAATCTCTAACGACTAATTTCACAGCGTTTCTCGTAATAAAACGCCTCTCGTGGTAGCAAAATTGTAAAAGAATGGCATACAGAGTTGTAATATCTCGTATACGACATACATAATACCAATTAGTCGTTGCGAAAATGTCGTGTACGACATACATAATACCAATTAGACGTTACGACACGTCAATTTGCAATTTTGGATACGACTACGCCAACCGTAATAAGGCTGATTGACTACGACAACGCCTACGACTACGTCTACGACACTTGAACGCCTACGACAACGCCAACCGTAATAAGGGTGATTATGTCCGTGAACCTGATTTTGCATACTTTTTTGCTTGGTAAAAAATATAGTACCCAAAAATTCGGTATTCCAGCTTTTCTAGAAGGTATATAATTTCCACCGTGGGGGCCACCGTGGCGCAATGGTTAGCACGACCGCCTTGCACTCAGAAGGTCTGCGGTTCGAATACCAGGCCAAGCAACATCAAATTTTCAACGGTGGCAAAATTCCCCCTCAGTAATGCTGGCGACATTTCCTGAGTATTTAAGCCATGAAAAACTTCTCTACAAGTGGTGTCGTAAGACATGCCGTTCGGACTCAGCAATAAAAGGTCCTATATCATTGAGCCAATATGAATCGGCGGGCACTCATTGATATGAGAGAAGTCTCCCTTGTCCCATCTGGGATGTTTGTGGAACAATTATTATTTTATTATTTAGGCATATTTGCATATTTGATGGATTTTATTAGATCTGGTGCAATTTTTGGGACTTATTATGATAGTAGAGTATAATATCTATCCATTTAGTAAAAATGAAGTGATTCCAATAATATTGAGAGAGGTCTTTCAAAATACTACACTGAGGGTCTATTTTTCCCTATAGTGTTCAGAGGTATTTCGATGTTTTCAAAGTCAAAATCGAACTGTTTTGCATTGGTCCATTATCCGACAATACATATTGAGTCAAATATTCATTCTTTGCATACTTGTCTGCGGCCGATTCGTCATTGTTTATTGTCAATATGGTCTCATACGTTTTTTACCCGTCTGAAGACCCTCCACGACGGCTTTTATTATCACTGAACTTTATCACATTCAATACTGTTAGTCTATTATTAGTAGACAGCGGAATTTTATGCAACCCCTATTTTTGGTCCGATTCATGTCAAATTTTGGGACTGGCATATTTTTGGCTTCTGATTATATTGCAATCGAAACATATGACATATGCAAAATTATGCAAAATGCATAAATTTTTGCATATGCAAAATTTATGCATTCTACATATTTTCTTATGCAACAAATATTTCAATAATAGGTACAAAAATGTCTATGTGTACAATTTTTCTGTTTAAAATTCCCTTCAAACAAGTCAATAAAATAGAGAAATGTATAACCACAGCCATAACCTTCAAAATGCCGAATATCGGGAGGTATCGTTCTATGGGGGCTATATGAAGGCCTGAACCTAAGCCGACAAATTTTAGGTGGAAAGTTTTATACCCTTAACGAAGACTTAATACCGAATTTCAGCCATTTTGGAGGGATATTGAGGGCACATCCTTCAAAATACCAGAAATCGGGAGGTACCGTTCTATGGGGGCTATATGAAGACGTGGACCAATACCGATAAATTTCAGTTGGAAAGTTTTATACCCCCAACGAAGACAAAATGCCAAATTTCAGTAATTGCGGTAGGATATTGAGGCCACAACCTTAAAAATACCGAAAATCGGGAGGTGCAATTCTATGGGGGCTATATGAAGACGTGGACCTATACAGACAAATTTCAGGTGGAATGTTTTATACCCCCAACGAAGACTAAATACCAATTTTCAGTCATTTCGGTGGGATATTAAGGCTACAATTTTCAAAATACCGAATATCGGTAGGTACCGTTCTATGGGGGCTATATGAAGACGTGGACCTATACCGAGAAATTTCTGGTGGGAAGTTTTATACCCCCAACGAAACCCAAATACCAAATCTTAGTAATTTCGGTGGGATATTGAGGCCACAACCTTCAAAATACCGAAAATGAGGAGGTCCCATACTATGGGGGCTATATGAAGACGTGGACCTATGCCGACAAATTTCAGGTGGAGTGTTTTATACCCCAAAGAAGACTAAATACCAATTTTCAGTAATTTCGGTGGGATATTGAGGCTACAACTATCAAAATACCGAATATCGGTAGGTACCGTTCTATGGGGCCTATATGAAGACGTGGGCCTATGCGGACAGATTTCAGTTGTAAAGTTGCATACCCCTAACGAAGACTTAATACCAAATTTCAGCCATTTTGGTAGGATATTTAGACCACAAATCCCTGAATATATTTTTGCATATGCTCTTTTTATGCAGATATGTACAAATATGTCAAAATATGCACGATATGCAGAATATGCAAAATATGCAAAAATTTCTGGGCCTAATTCGTTTAATTTTGTAATAAAACGAGTTTCTGTCTAATCAGATTTTCTCTACGACCATCCTAACCATATATGCATTTGCATAGGATTCCGCAGTCTAGTGATAAAGTTTAGATATTTGCCCAATTTCTATAATTTTAAAAGAATTTTTAATAATGGTGCTATTATTTCGTTTTCGCCCAATTTTTTGAGTTTTTGTGAAAATTGGTTTAAAGTTTAAAAAAAGTTGCACATGTAAATAATAATGCCTGCAAAATATTTTTGTGGGAGGTGGTGCTATTATTTTTCGTAGCTTTATATCAAATATCTGGCATTGACAACTGGATTTTAAATGACGTACTAACGCGGCATTTCAATTTAAAAATTACATTAGACGCTCATTTACTAGTGTTTGTCGGATTTATTCACTATGCCAATTCAATTGCGTATACGTCAAATTCATTTTCATAAAGAAGGTTAACCCGGTAAAAAGCTCTAATGTTAAAAGGCGCCTGAAGGTATGCAATAAATTTTCGGCCAGAGATTGTCAACTCAGAGGTGTTTTTTTCCAAAGGTGAACTATGCTGGCAACTTTGTTCGCCATCCTCCTGATTCTAGCCGACATTGAATAAAATCCTGGTCCTTGCATCTGGATTTGTTCAGTGTTCAATAGACGTATAGCAGCAAATTCCACCACAGTACAGTGTAACGTCTGCAATAACCGATGTCACCTGAGGAGGTGCTCAGGTCTAACCACCCATCGCGACTGGTCATTTCATAGCCAGCTGCTGTCAGCGGGCAAAACCTCTAGAGCGTCGTCTTCTACACATCAGAGCAATTCCATCCGCTCACATCGAGCCGTTCAGACTGACCAATGGTTTGCAGAAAATCAGAATCTTGTTCTTTAACACAGGCGTTCAAAGTGGTTACAACACCTCCACCACTGCACAATTAATTCCAAGCAACTCTGTTCCACAATTAAAAGTCTATCTGGTTCCAATAAGAATAAAAATCTCTTCAATGATATTTCCTATTCAGATGCCAAAAAGTGGGCACCATAGTTTTGCTGCCAATTCATTGAGCATCCATCATTGCAGAACAGATCCAGGCGAGTTTTTTCCGGAGATGCAAGTCACTTAACTAACTACCTAAATGGTACGCAAGCCTTCATTGAATTCCATGGCCCAAGTCCAAGTTCCGCAAGATTAAAATGGGAGTACTCCAAGGTGGAGTACTGTCCCTATTTTATTTAACATCTATCTTGCTAAACTCCCACTTCCACCAGCAGATATTTCGGTGGGGTCGTATGCAGATGATTGCACCATTATCATCATAATTCATTCGGTCTCAAAGGGAGACTTCTCTCATATAAATTAGTGCACCCCGGTTCATATTAGCTCAATGATGTGGGACATATTGTTTATCGCCGAGTCCGAACGGCGTGTCTTGTAGAGAAGTTTTACATGGCTGAAATACTCAGGAAATGTCGCCAGCATTACTGAGGGGTATTTTGCCACCGTTGAAAATGTGATGTTGCCTGGACGGAACTCACGACCGTCAGCATGCAAGACGAGTGTGCGTACCACTGCACCACGGTGGCACCCACATTGACGATGTATGTGCTAAAATTTCTACACAATTTCCTCACAAATTTCTTCCGGGTGCGCAATCTACACTTATATCCCACAAAGTCCACAGTGTCCATATTCACATCCTGGACGAGAAAAGTTCATACAAACACGTTCAACATTGGTACAACTTAGGTGCGGTGACAGCAGTATTCTCAATTCCTACAGATAACGTAATTTCCCAGGTAATTTCTCTCAAACACACCAAGTTCTGCCTCATCGGCTTTCGCAAGTATCCATGCTTCAGATCCATACATAAGTACGGCACAGGCCTCGCAACACACTGTCTTGCCAAACCTATTCATGTAACTCTACTTGCTTTGTGGTTACAACCCATTGAAACAGCCACATACGTAGAACTGGAGATATAGCCAGATTAAGCTAGAGATGTTAAAAACCGTTAAGTTCGGCCGTGCCAAAGCTTTTATACCCTCCACCAAAACTATAGCTACCATGAAATATTCTGAGCTAATTTGGAATAATTCGCTTTCACTCTGTTACGAAAGTGCCTGTATAAGTTTGACACGTTCCAACTCAACTTCCCGTTCTCAGTCGATCACGGCTGCTGATTGACATCACCAGGCATCTCCTCTGCACCTTCCCCCTGCGGACACCGTAGAGCGCAGATGCCAACGAGCGTTGGTTGTTGAGTTTTCTTCCAGTGGAATATGTAAATGTAGTAGTATAAATCGACACAGATCCTCTGCGATTGCAAGAACCTCTGCGTTCACTTGTCGACCAACCTTTGAAGAGTTAACTTGTCGCGTGTTAACCAACCATCTCGCGTTAATACTAACCGGCCTCTGTCGCCACCACAGATTACAAAGGGTAATCTTGTTATTACTAACAGGCCTTTGTCGCCATCCCAGATTACATGGTAATCCTTGTTGTTGTAGAGAAAGGAAATACACCATTAACCCAAAGTATCTTTAATAATTTAAACTGATACTTTTTGTGATTTATTTTCTTGTTCTTTTCTTCCTACACTGCTCATCATTCGTTAACTGAGCTATCGAAGCCTATGGATTTCCCCTCCCTCACCTAAACAGTACCTATGCTTTTAGGTGGTGAATTTTCTTGACCACTAGGAACCGTAACTGCCAATTTATAACTAATTCAGGCTGAAAATGTAGATAAAAACTCAAAGCATCCGAAATCGGATGGTACCGTTATATGGGGGCTATAACAAAACGTGGACCGATGTCCATAGTTTTTAGTGGATAAGTTTTTGGACCACTTCAAAAATTAAATGACAATTTATAAATAATTTGGTCTGAAAATTTAGATAAAATCGTCAAAATAGCTAAAATCGGGCGGTACAGTTATATATGGTATAACAAAACGTGGACCTATGTCCACAATTTTTAGTGAAAAAGTGTTTGAACCATTTCGAACCTTAAATGCCAATTTATGGCTAATTCGGTCTGAAAATGAAGCTACAACCGTCAAAATACCTGAAATCGGGCGGTACCGTTATATGGTGGCTATAACAAAACGTCAACCTATGTCTATAATTTTTGGTGGAGAACATTCTTTACCAATGGGAACATTAAATGCCAAATTATAGATAACTTGGTATCAAAATGTAAAAAAGTTCAAAATTGCTGAAGTCGGGCGGTACCGTTATATGGGGGGCTATAACCAAACGTGGATATAGCCCATTTTCGAACTTGATCTAAGATCAGACCGAAGACACATGAGTACAGAAATGTGGTGTGATTAACGTGGGTCCCTGCCTTTCAGCCTCACCCATGGCACAATAAGAAGGTACAGCGCCAAAAACAGCTGATTTTCAGACTAGTTGTCAAAATGCATTATTGTGAATAAAATCTCATACAAAATGTAAACAAGCAATTCACAGCACTGCATTATTGTGATCAAATTTGACGTTTGGTATGATTTGATGTAACACATTCTTATTCCACCATGGCCTTACCCTACGGTGTTCTCACAACACTGGACTGGTTACAGGCGACCAATCAACGCCCCTTGCACCGTAGTGAGGTACCAATTGCGTTCAGGTGTTTGGCCCTGTTCACCACCTTGGTTAGGCACGGAGCACCATCTGAAACTCCTGTCTTTTTATGGAGCAGACAACCGGTAGAGAAGGCTACCCCATTCGAGTTCTACAAACTCTTCCCGCTATGGCCGCACCAACTACCGGCCCCAGTCCGAGACTGCATTCCCGAAGGAAAGTGCTACAAGGACCAGAGGGCTTGCCGGCACCCGTGGTCCCAGAATTAAGTCTCTGGTACGACCTCGTAACCATGAAGGCTACTACCAGTTGGTCCCCAAGCGGAGCCGAGACTGGTGGCCCGGACACATGAGTACAACATTTCTATCTCAATTCATTCGGAAGATCGCCTGATTATAACAGGCGGACGGAATGACATGGCTAAATCGAGTTATAATTTTACACTGGACAAGAAAATATATACTTTGGTGGGTCTAAAATTATTATTTTTATGAGTTACAAACTGAATGACAAACTTAATATACCCTCTATCTTCTTAATAATTACACCCTCCTTCTTTACGTTGTAAAGGGTTCTTCAACTGAACTCTATTCGTTTTGGCGCCCAACGAAAACCTAAAACAAGAAAGACTGAAGAGGAGGCAAATTTTTAAAATATGAGGTTGGGTTAGAGAAATCTATTATGTGTTCAACTATAGGACAAATCTTCACTTAGGAGCCACCTAAGTGAGTAAATAAGTTACCACTATTCCAAGATAATATCATACTAAACTCCGTAGCTGTGTGATTTTTCCATTCACTTGCAATTAGCGAAAGTAACTAAACTAGTTTTATTTTATTTGTTGTACATCTTCTTTTTGTTTGTATGGATGTAAGTCATTAATTTCTGTATAGATGTGTTCAAAGTACGGACAGTATGGACAACAAGTGTGTATATGTTTGAACGTTTTGTTGCTTATAACAATATGTAATATGTAAACAAATCTTGCTACTTGCTACCCATTCATGTTCGGAAAGAAACGTATCTAAAAAAAAAACAAAACTGGCAGACAATGGATGGATCTGCGGTAATAGTTGCCAAAAAATTATGTGTGTGACAGTATAAATAACGTTATGCGTATTGTGTGCTGTATATTATAAACAATTAACAATGATATTGTTGCATTTTTCACCTGTCCATGGGCCGGTTTTTTCTTCGCTTTTCTTTCTTTTGTCGGCTGTTACACACAATGTCACTCCTGAGTGTCATTGACAACCGGATTTTGAATGACGTACTACGGCCGCGGTGAGGTACATTTGATTGAAGGAAATTAAAAGCGAAATTTCAATTTCGAAATTACATTAGCCATTGAAAGGTCTTTTATGTGCGTTTTGTGTCGGATTTCTATTATTTAACATTCTACAATATTGTTCGGGTATGATATAAGTAAGGTCTTTAGGAAAATGTTTTTGTTTTATAGGCTGGAAATAATGATATTGTTTGGTTATGATATAAGGGCTTTAGGAAAATAAAAACAAATTTTATAAAACTTTTGTATTGCGAGGTAAGTTTTGATGTTATCTTTCTGAAAGTACACCTGAAAGTATGCAATACTTTTTCCTAAACATACAATAATGAACAGTTCTGTTCCTTTAGGTTTTTAATTGGTAAATGTTTTAAAACTATGTAGTAAAAATAGATAATTTACCAATCATCGCTTTAGAGGCTTCAGAAAGCGGCCTAGTCCCATTAAATATTGAAATCAACAGGCTAACAGGTAACCACAAACGGAAAAGTGCCTAGACCATCCCAAGCAATGCAACATTGGTGTAGGATTGAGTAAATTGTGGGTAACGATTAAACCACTATAGAATCCGAGAAAGAAGGAAGACAGAAAGGCTGTAGCTTTCAACGGTGTTACCGTGACAGACCAGAACAGGTCCTTGTGTTATTATAACCGGCGAGTGACACGCCGAAGTGGACTGAACTACTCCGTATAAGAGCTTTTCCAGCAAAGGGAGCACTGTCACAATTTTCGATGAGAGATGTTGCTGGAGTCATCAGAAACCTGAAATTATTCACACCATTGGGCTCAAAAGGCAGGTATTCCAACTGTTCCGAGGTTAAAGTCGCTACAGAAAAGTTGTGTTAAAAACCACCACGAATCTCCACTGACTAAGACCAAAAGGCACTACGAAAATGTATAAAAACTGCAGAAATTATCAACCGCTACACAGAAAGATAGAAATTCAAAAATATCGCACATACATGTTGTTTAGGTGATAGCTCAGAAAGGCCGCAGAGAATAGTTGTTGTTTGTGGAGATGAGCAAGTGATACAAACCCGAGTGTAACCGATAAGTAAAAAAGGAGAAAATAAAACACAAAGGTTTTTAGTTTGAATACATAATAATATTGGTGTGGGTGATTTATTAAGGCGAAAGGTGCTGATGACTTTACCTTGTGTTGGGTGAGACGCGTTACAATAAACCGAAAAGTACTTCCGTGCTGGTGAAGAGATGCCTTATAAGTGGTTTGTGTATAACAACCGAAAGTGAATCAAGGCTGAGGCAATCACTGCTTATTGGAAAGTTCTCACTACGACCCGAACTGAGCGAATACAGTTCCAGGGAGAAATTGCAGAGAAACTCCACTACCAAGAGAGTACTCTCTACGATCCGCACTGAGCGAACATAGTCTCTGAGAAGATTTGTAGGGCAATGATTGGAAATATCGGTCCGCCGTAAGCGAACATAGTTTCTCAGAGAGTTTGTAGAGAACACTTAAGGAAGGGAGCAAAGGCTCCCTGGAGATATGTAGTGCAACTTAAGCTCATTGTACAAATTATTTGTACATGATTTAGTAATGGTTGTGCTGTTGGGGAACTTCGTGTAATATTGGAAAATATTTTAATCAGTCAGTTTTCCAGCAGCAACATTTTCTATTAATACGTTTGATCATAAAATATTTAAGTGCATTAGGCAATCAAATTCCATGTATTTTAGATAAGTAGAGCATAAGAGATAGCAGTTTATGCGAACAGCTGGGGTACATTGCTAATAAAGGCATCGCCCAAGAGATAATGCACTCAGCAAGGGAGCAGGTTCTTGTAGTGATAAGAGCATAGAATAAGAGAAGATAGGGTAAGAATTATTTTGTAATTTAGTTCTTAAGATTCATTTTATCATGAATAAAATTAGAATAGAATTTACAACCCAACGAGACGGTTGTAGTTTTATTACTCAAACACACATGTTTTTATCAATTTCTTCAATAAAATATCTCAATTCCCATGCTTTTCTGTATTTCTGAACACTATCTGGCCTCTAAATGTGTGAATATTTTAATATACCATTTTTCGTTTGTTTTAAAAGTGATGACAGTAAACGATATTGCGTAAAAATCGCTACAATCGCTACCTTAAACAAGCAAAATCGCTACTGTAGCGATTTAAAATAAAAAATCGCTACAACTCCTAAAAAGTGGTTTTTGTACGTCAAAAATCAAAAATCAGGCCTACCCACCAGATAGTGATTGTTCGGATGTTACCGTGAGAGCCGGTAACATCCGAACAATTACCGCAACTTCGCCTCTTCATGTAGATGGTCCACTGAAGACTTGAGGAGCCACCTGTTGCTGTTGAGGCACCCTGGCGGCATTCGGACAAGCTTGAATCTTATTACAATGCGTATCACATAAATTCGGGGACCAAACTGGTGCCGCATGGCTTACCACAGACCGACCTATCGCGTCATATGTTGTCAACAAGGTTTCTTTATCTGCACCCCAAGTGCTGTCGGCTATAGACTTGAGGACTTTGTTCCTACATTTCAGTTTGTCGCAGATTCCTGCGGCATGCGCGGACGACTTGAACGAATGTGACCCCTACAATTTTGGGGTAGTTTGTGGTCGGAATTCTGGAATTGGAGTGACTAGCGACAGGTTGAGAACTTTAATGAGGTACTCCACTCCCGGCCCATCCTGCTGTTTCAGCATTACCATGGAGATTCCAACAGGGCCCAACGTTTTGGATGATTTTGCGTTACTGATGACATTCGCAACATCACCCATTGAAAGCTGCGGTGGTTCATCCTCGACAGCTATTTCTCTGCGGAATGTATACGTTCAGCAACTCTATCTCGGCAGTTCCACACCTGACAGGGGTAGTACTTACATTCCATATACGGGTCATTAGAGTCAGGCTCAAGCGAGATAGGCCTGTATTGAACAGACTGATGCAAAAGGAAAGCTAATCCCCCAACCCCACTTCTGGTGCGATCCTTCCTTAATAAGTTGTAACCATCACAACGCTCTAAGCTGCAGTTGTCGTTGAGCTTGGTTTCCTGCACCGCCGCGACCTTGATCATCTTCCGATTCCTAAATTACACTATTTCTTCGATCTTACCTCAGAGTCCATTGCAATTAAATTGCAAA
Source organism: Musca autumnalis (assembly GCF_047663935.1). NCBI lineage: Eukaryota > Metazoa > Arthropoda > Insecta > Diptera > Muscidae > Musca > Musca autumnalis. Next base: position 183,707,205 of record NW_027411977.1, read on the forward strand.
CAGGATGCATTTTCTGGGATTGGAATAAAAACAGCTGATGTTAAATGCAGAGCGCGCGGTTGCTGTTGAGGGGACTGCGGGAGAGTTTCGTAATCTGAGGACGACTCACTGCGGGCTGTATTCACACAGCATGCAGCAACATGGTCCCGGTCGTGGTTCCTCGCGTGGACAAGTCCAGAGCAACCCCTAAGATAGACCCACTCCTGACATCTATTGCATCTCACCGAAGATTGTATATGGGTGAAGATGCGGATGTGCCAAACCGAGCACAAATATATTGGTCCTGGGTTTCCCCCTGTCCCGGCACAGACCAAAAGAATCCAGAGCAGGCAACACAGAAAAACGAAACAAATACAAACACATGTACACTAGGGTTAGTCATTTTTTTTAGATTCAAAATCTGTGGAAGTAGCATATAGGGCAGGCAAAAACAAGCAGAATTGCGTTTTTACTTTTTCGAAATTGTGCAAAAACGTTCCGCACAAAATGCAATTACTTTAGCTCAAAACCAACTTTTTTATTTGAATTTTTTTGTGATTTTTAAAATTTGGTAATATTTTTTTTAATTTTTTTAGATTTCTCAAGCACTAATCCTCTATATCTTTCAATTATATTGATTTCTTTCGGAAATTCGTATAAATGGTATAGCGGCAAAACAGCTTTTTTATTTCATTCGGTCTTTTTGCTTTCAAATGTTTGACCCAGTTATCACTGTTTTTTTGGACATTTTTGCAACTTTTTTTAAACGACATGGCGATGTGAACACAAGCTATGAAAAAATTATTTAAAACTCAAAACGATATAAATTATGTATTATGACATTACTTCTGTATTGTCAAACTTTTATTAGAGCAACTCGTTTAAAATTTTTAAAACTGGGAAATGAAACCGAGTTGCAAATTTTAAAATCTATGTAGCTTAAAAACTAAATGACAGATTTTTGATCAAATTGCATATTTTTGAAATCGATCCACTAAAACCAACTAAAAAAAATTATTTCCAAGAACAACTATTGCAGAAAAAAATTTCTCAAATTTAAAAATTTAAAAAAAAAGTAAACTAAAAAAGTTTGTTTTTAGCTAAAGTAATTGCATTTTGTGCGGAAGGTTTTTTTACAATTTCGAAAAAGTAAAAACGCAATTCTTATTATTTTTGCCTGCCCTACATGCCATTTCCACAGATTTTTGATATTCGAAAAAAAATTAAACAAGTAAAAAAGCATTAAGTTCGGCCGGGCCGAACTTTTCATACCCTCCACCATAAAATATTCATTCCCCAACTTTAAGTGAGTACGTTAAAATGTCAGATAATGTACATAAAATGCTTCATTCGGGAGGCCCTTTTTATGGTGCCTATATCTAACTGTTGACAATTTTTGGTGAGCTAGAAATTGGGAGGTACCGTTATATAGGGGTTATAATAAAACATGGGTCTATGTTGAGAGTTTTTGATGGGAGCCTTTAATGTCAAATAACTCCTAATTCGGTTAAAAAATTTAGCTAGAATCCTCAAAATATCGAAAATCGGTACATAACGTGGGAACTTCAAATGTCATTAACAGCTAGTTCGGAGGTATCTGGGCTATACGAAAATATGAACTTAAATGAACAATTTTTGTTGCAGAATTTTTGTTGACTTTTAAATTTCAAATTACAGAAAGTTCGTTACAGAAAATCGGGTGGTTTGTTTTGGGGCTATACAAAAACATGGACCTACGTTCGGTTAAACATTTTAAGAAAAATCCTCAAAGTACCGAAAATCGGGAAGTATCGTTATATTGGGGCTATGTTGAAAATTGTTGATGCAGATGCGTGGTGACCACTACAACCTTCAAATGCCAAATTACTGCTAGTTCGGTTTAATATTGTAGCTAAAATCATCAAATTACTGAAAATCGGGAGGTACCGTTATATGGGGGCTTTCTTGACAATTTTTGGTGGAGAGGTGTGGTGACCACTAAGAATTTCAAATGTCAAATGTTCAAATTACAGATAATTCGGTTAAAACTTGTTGGTAAAATTCTCAAAATACCTGAAATCGGGCGGTAACGTTATATGGGGCTATTCCAAAACATGGACCTATGTCCACTAGTTATATAAGTTTATTGACATTTAAGAACCCTAAATGTCAATTGATAGCTAAATCGGTCTGAAAATGTAGATAAAAACGTCAAAATGTCGTAAATCGGGGGTACCGTTATATGGGGGCTATACCAACACGTGGACCTAGGTCCACAACTTTTGTTATATAAATTTAGTTACACTTAAGAACCCTAAATGTCAAATTATAGCTATATCGGTCTGAAAATGTAGCTAAAAAGGTCAAAATACCGTAAATGGGGGGGGGGGGGGGTACCGTTATATGGGGGCTATACCAAAACGTGGACCTATTTCCACAAGTTTTGTCACATAAGTTTATTGACACTTAAGAACAATAAATGTCAAATTATAGCTAAATCGGTCTGAAAAATGTAGCTACAAACGTCAAAATACCGCAAATCGGGGGGTACCGTTATATGGTGGCTATACCAAAACTTAGACCTATGTCCACAACTTTTGTTATATAAGTTTATCGACATTAAGGAACCCTAAATGTCAAATTATAGCTACATCGGTCTGAAAATGTAGCTAAGAACGTCAAAATACCGCAAATCGGGGGGTACCGTTATATGGGGGCTATACCAAAACGTGGACCTATGTCCACAACTTTTATTATATAAGTTTATTAACACTTAAGAACCCTAAATGTCAAATTATAGCTACATCGGTCTGATAATGTAGCTACAAACGTCAAAATACCGCAAATCGGGGGGTACCGTTATATGGGGGCTATACCAAAACTTAGAATTATGTCCACAACTTTTGTTATATATGTTTATTGATACTTGAGAACCCTAAATGTCAAATTATAGCTAAATCGGTCTAAAAATGTTGCTAAACCCGTCAAAATACCGTAAATCGAGGGGGTACCGTTATATGGGTGTTATACCAAAACGTGGACCTATGTCCACAACTTTTGTTATATAAGTTTACTGACACGTAAGAACCCTAAATGTCAAATTATAGCTACATCGGTTCGAAAATGTAGCTAAAAACGTCAAAATACCGTAAATCGGGGGGTACCGTTATATGGGGGCTATACCAAAACGTGGACCTATGTCCACAACTTTTATTATATAAGTTTATTAACACTTAAGAACCCTAAATGTCAAATTATAGCTAAATCGGTCTAAAAATGTAGCTAAAAACGTCAAAATACCGCAAATCGGGGGGTACCGTTATATGGGGGCTATACCAAAACGTGGACCTATGTCCGCAAGTTTTGTTTTATATGTTTATTGATACTTAAGAACCCCAAATGTCAAATTATAGCCAAATTGGTCTGAAAATGTAGCTAAAAACGTCAAAATACCGTAAATCGGGGGGTACCGTTATATGGGGGCTATACCAAAACGTGGACCGATATAGCCCATCATCGAACTTGACCTGCCTGCACACAAAAGACGCATTTTCCCAAAATTTCAACGTCCTATCTCCATTTTTGTGGATGCTAGAGTGATTACCACAGACGGACGGACGGACGGACGGACGTGCTCAGATCGACTTAGAATTTTACCCTGATCAAGAATATATATACTTTATAGGGTCGCAAATGAGTATTTCAATGCGTTACAAACGGAAAAACAAACTTAATATACCCTCCATACTATGGTGGAGGGTATAAAAATGACTAACCCTAATGTACACTGAGGTGGCAGCCGCTGGCAGGAACGCTGATTTTATGTGGTTCCGGGTCAATCCGGTACGAGAGAACCCTCTGCCGTGTGATTGCCATTGGAAAGTTTGTAGTTGGTTGTTCCTTTTATACCCTTAGCCTTTAGGCTAAAGAGGGTATATACAATTTGATACCACCAAAATTGTGCCTCATCACAATAATGGTCTACGAAATCGAAATCGGTTTCAGACAATTTGGAGCTTATTTAGCCATGTCCGTCTGTCTGTATGGCCAGTGCTCTCGATCACTCTCGAACGGATCAGCCGATTTGGTTTTAATTTTTGATATCTAATATGTTGTCCAAACTTAGTTTAAGTTCAAAGATAGGCCATATCGTTTCACCTCCACAAAAAAAAAATAAAAAAATTGTAAAAAGTGCAGTTTAACAACTTGTCTCGGATCATTTTGAATTTTTTTTGCAAAATATTCTACTTCTGCTTAAAAATAGATCAGATTAAGGACTTGTCTGGGAACATTTTTAAATTTTTGGAAACATTTTGTGTATGTCGCCCTATATATCTCTGTCGCCACAGCTGACAGATACTTTCTTACTTATTGTAACATATCATATTATATGATTGTATTTTCGAATTAAATTTCTTTCGAGTTGAGCTGTTATGACCTAAGAGGTACATTGAAAAATTAGAAATCCATCGAAGTCCCACACATCCAACCATTATGCTACGTTTCACGGGTGGTCTAGTCCGATCAACAGGCATATTAGAATGTTATTTTAGTGAGTGGACGAAGGCTAAGCTTGGAAACTAACATTTATACCACAAATCATTCGAAAATTTTATATTCGAATTATTTATTTTATTTTAATGTTAGTTATTTAATTCCAAATGTTTCCTATAGTAGGACATGGCTGGTAACCCTATTTTTCAATGCTTTATTACAAATACTATGGCAGCTTTTTTCACCTTTATTTCTGTATTAGATCTATCTCTCGGTTCTGGATCTATCTCCAGGTCTAGGATGTGGCTGCTTGTAACCTCATAGCTACTGGAGTTAGTTGGGAGGAATTGTCAGGATATTAAGTTAGTTATAGTTGAGAAAAAACTACTCGGATGTGTCGTGGCAGCTGACGTTCTTCAGCTGCTATAGATGGGGGTTGTTCTCCTAGGACCGCATTTACACGATAGTTGTTCAAGGCATCTGCGACTGGATCTGTGTGAATGCTATCCAAACCTGTTTGATAGCGTTGCTTATCTAGGGGTTCTCCCTTATATTCTTGGACCTCTCTCTCTCTCAGAATGATGATCCCTCTTGACATACCGGGGGAGTCCTATCCACCTTATGGTGATTGAGATGACTCTCACGTCAACAATCGAGTACGTATTGCAATGAGCGCATGCCGTACTGGAAGAATCTTCTCGTCCTCATGCAGATGGTCCACTGATGACATAAGGAGGCATACTTTTGTGGCTCTCAAGGCGGCGTTCCGACAGGTTTGAATATTTTTCCATTGTGCTGCGCTTATATATTTTATCGGACCACACTGACGTCGCACCACAGAGCGACATATTGGCGTTATATGTGGTCAACAAGGTTTCTTTTACTGCACCCCAAGTGCTGCCAGCTAGGAACTTAAGCTATCAGCTTTTCGCATATAACTGTGAAATACGTGGACAAGGTGAACATACTGTTGAATATTGCCCTAAGAATCTTGGTGTAGTTAGTGATCGGAATTATGCTACCATCGACCATGACGTTCAGCTAACTGCATACCTCCGCAGTTCATGTGGTAAACGGAGTGATCGTAGATTTACTGGTAGGTATTTGCATATTCCTCGAGTCTATAAAGGTATTAAGGTCAGTCAAATAGGAGTTCAGCCTTTCACAAATGATACCAGGGAATACTGTAAAGGTAGAGGTAAAACAATTCCGGAGATATCAAACTTGGGTGGTATTCTGCTCGATGTCCTCAAAAGGCGTGGCGTGCTTGACAGTAGGCCCGACTTTCGTATTGTCAGTTGCTTTTTATTCGTGCATGAAACAAGGGGTTCTTAAATCGATTTTACCACTACTGCAATTTCATAAAATTAATGTAGTATGGAACTCGATTTAAGAACCCCTAGTTTCATGCACGAATACAAAGCAACTGACAATACGGAAGTCAGCCTTGCAAAGACTTTTGATAAGTTGACCACCACCAACACTGTCCTATCGCACGGCTTGTTTTACTTGAGTTCTCGACTTATGTATATGTGTGGAGATGACGTGCAGCGCTGTTGTCGTGCTGTGCTGCTACGTAACCCATGATGATGAACTGCAACTGGGCAACTATTTCTGACACTGGGAAGGAGTAAAGCCTCAAGAGTATTTGCTAAGGGCGACAAGAGCGAAATTGGCCTCTACGATTCACCTTTGCTGGCATTCATGTCTGGCTTCAGTAGCGGTACCGCCCTGCCTACTTTTCCAGAGTTCGGGAACTATGTGGGTGGCTAGCGATAGGTTAAGAACTTTGATGTAGTTCTCAACACCTGGCTCATCCAACTGTTTTAGCATTACCATGGAGGTTCCATCAAAGCCCAACGGTTTGGATGATGTTTGTGTTAGGCCACCGATGAGCTACTACATGGACAAACTTCGTTAGATCTACCTTGAGAAGGTACACACGGCAGATTGCTTATGGAACCTGCATGCAGCATATCAAAGGCAATCTGACCTACTATGTATCTCTCAACGTAGAACCATTTCCCGTGCCTCACTCGATAAGTTAGGGATGAAAATTACTGAGAGATTTATTATGTGGAGATGCAGTAGAAACAGAGACGGTCAAGTATCTACTTTGTTGTTGTTGTAGCAACGCAAATATCTTCGTTCGTGTATTATTTCAATTATCTGGTTCTGGTTCCTCTGTATCCAGAATCAAAAATTCTACCATAAAGAATAAGGAGACATGTGAGTGGCGTTAGCTGGGTAGCTAAACAAATGCAGCGAGTCATGTGGCCCCAATCCACGTGCAGGGCATGCGTTGGGTATCCTGGCATCAAGTCGGGCATGTGTTGGGTATCGTGGCATCAAGTCGGGCCCGATACGAATTGAGGAGAGTCCATCTTCCGCATCTTAAGTGGGCCTAAACCACTCTTGTTTGCGATAGGACCCGACGCCAAGATCGAACAATCATCCGCATACCTTACGATCTCTATGCCATCTAGAGGGCGTGGAATTTCATAATAGTAGAGGTTAAACAGTTCCGGAGATATCACCCGCCTTGGGCATGACTTTCCCAATACAAAAGTTCACCGGGCATGACTTTCCCAATACAAAAGTTCACCGGGCATGACTTTCCCAATACAAAAGTTCACCGGGCATGACTTTCCCAATACAAAAGTTCACCGGGCATGACTTTCCCAATACAAAAGTTCACCGGGCATGACTTTCCCAATATAAAAGTTCACCGGGCATGACTTTCCCAATACAAAAGTTCACCGGGCATGACTTTCCCAATACAAAAGTTCACCGGGCATGACTTTCCCAATACAAAAGTTCACCGGGCATGACTTTCCCAATACAAAAGTTCACCGGGCATGACTTTCCCAATACAATAGTTCACCGGGCAAGACTTTCCCAATACAAAAGTTCACCGGGCATGACTTTCCCAATACAAAAGTTCACCGGGCATGACTTTCCCAATACAAAAGTTCACCGGGCATGACTTTCCCAATACAAAAGTTCATCGGGCATGACTTTCCCAATACAAAAGTTCACCGGGCATGACTTTCCCAATACAAAAGTTCACCGGGCATGACTTTCCCAATACAAATTTCACCGGGCATGACTTTATCAATACAAAAGTTCACCGGGCATGACTTTCCCAATACAAAAGTTCACCGGAGATGACTTTCCCAATACAAAAGTTCACCGGGCATGACTTTCCCAATACAAAAGTTCACCGGGCATGACTTTCCCAATAAAAAAGTTCACCGGGCATGACTTTCCCAATACAAAAGTTCACCGGGCATGACTTTCCCAATACAAAAGTTCACCGGGCATGACTTTCCCAATACAATAGTTCACCGGGCAAGACTTTCCCAATACAAAAGTTCACCGGGCATGACTTTCCCAATACAAAAGTTCACCGGGCATGACTTTCCCAATACAAAAGTTCACCGGACATGACTTTCCCAATACAAAAGTTCATCGGGCATGACTTTCCCAATACAAAAGTTCACCGGGCATGACTTTCCCAATACAAAAGTTCACCGGGCATGACTTTCCCAATACAAAAGTTCACCGGGCATGACTTTCCCAATACAAATTTCACCGGGAATGACTTTATCAATACAAAAGTTCACCGGGCATGACTTTCCCAATACAAAAGTTCACCGGAGATGACTTTCCCAATACAAAAGTTCACCGGGCATGACTTTCCCAATACAAAAGTTCACCGGGCATGACTTTCCCAATACAAAAGTTCACCGGGCATGACTTTCCCAATACAAAAGTTCACCGGGCATGACTTTCCCAATACAAAATTTTACCGGGCATGACTTTCCCAATACAAAAGTTCACCGGGCATGACTTTTCCCATACAAAAGTTCACCGGGCATGACTTTCCCAATACAAAAGTTCAGCGGGCATGACTTTCCCAATACAAAAGTTCACCGGGCATGACTTTCCCAATACAAAAGTTCACCGGGCATGACTTTCCCAATACAAAAGTTCACCGGGCATGACTTTCCCAATACAAAAGTTCACCGGAGATGACTTTTCCCATACAAAATTCACCGGAGATGACTTTCCCAATACAAAAGTTCACCGGAGATGACTTTTCCCATACAAAAGTTCCCCGGAGATGACTTTCCCAATACAAAAGTTCACCGGGCATGACATTCCCAATACAAAAGTTCACCGGACAAGACTCCCAATACAAAAGTTCACCGGGCATGACTTTCCTGTTTCATTCTACGGTTTTTGGACTTCTTGATTCTGAATTCTACAATTTTTCAAAAGTATCAAACACCGCTGGAGGTAAGTCTTCTCTATTTGCTCGAACAGCTTGGCATGGTTGACCATATCGAAGTCCTTCAATAGGTCAAGAGCCACCATGACTGCTTGACATGCTGCTGAACCGAAACTGTTCAGTCCTCTACTGATATGTGTGAATATTGCGTGTAATGCTGTTGTGCTGCTGTGAATTTTCCGGAATCCATGTTGATGTTGGGCAACTGGAAAACAGCTTCTCATCGTGGGGAGGAGTATAGCCTTTAGAATCTTTGCTACTCGCGACAGGACCGAAAACGGCCTGAACGATTCACCTCTGCTGGCATTCATGCCTGGCTTCAGTAGCGGGACCACCCTGCGAACTTTCCAGGCTTCTGGTACAATATGGGTGGCTAACAATAGATTGATGACACTTGTTAAATACTCAACTCTGGGTTCATCCAGTGGCTTAAGCATTACTATCGATATTCCATGTGCGTCCAACGCTTAAGATGATTTCGCATTTCGGATGAAATCTGCAACACATACTCCTCTTCGCCCTATCACTCTCGGGATGTTCTATAAACTGCCGGTTACAATTAGCGTTAGTATAAACGTTCGCTTAAACTTATTAGCTTTTAACAGTTTGCGAATAATTGCATATTATAGGGTTCATTAAAAAGTTTTAAATTTTTAATTCTCAATCTGATGAAACACCATCCAACTTACGACACAATAACAAAAATCTCAACACTGTAAAACATATTGTCAAACATTGGTTTTTAATGTTATATAATTTATATTATTAAAACATTTCACATTAACAATACACACGAATATACACGATGTGTTTACCATAATTATTACGACTCCTATCAGCTATTATTAATTGTTAACAATTTAATTTAATACGAATATTCACCGTGACCATAACGCATTTATTTGATTTATTGCGTTTCTTCCGAAACTTATCACCACCACACCAAATACTGTTGCCACCACGACAACCTCGCAGGCAGCATCCATCCATTCGGTCATATTCATTCATACCGGCTAACAAAGAGCAACGAACAATTAAGGCAATTAGTTAATATGGTTGTTGTAAGACAAACAACAACTATTTGTAAGAAACTTATATTAGCTGCTTTGGATCGTACGTCAAAATACTGCAGCTACCGGCAGAAGCATCAGCCGACAAATCTGTAAATTAAAGTTTTATTTTCTTTTTTTTTTCATCCAAAAATTTCAATTATTTACGCCGGTTTTACTTTCCTGTCCGATATCAATTTTGTTACAAATAAATCACACACACAGTTAATATGTGTGAAGTTGTATTAAACTAGTTTTTGTTGTTGTAGTTTTGTTTGCTCTTTATGGGATTGTTACGGTATTGATGAATTGATGGAAGAATGGGTGAATATTGTTTGGACGTGGAAATGTATAGTTAATAACGAATTTATAGCAAATTCAAAAATAATAAGCTTGGAAGAACTATGTACATTAGGGCGTCCCAATAAGTCAAAAAAGCTAATATTTATACCGACCGTTTAACGATAACACTTGACTCCGATTTATGGCTGGTACTCAAAGCAGAATCATTTTCTTGCTAGGCGAAAAATTGTCCCTAGACCGGTGGTGCTCAAAATATTTTGTGCAATGGTCTCTCTGAGCGAGTCTTTCCTTTGTTTAAACACGATAGATGAGAATAAAAAGAACATATTTTGTTGTTGCAGTCACGTTAACGTATATGGGTGATCTTGGCTGTCCTAGACCCATATACCCATACCGATGTTCATATCTCAACGAGAAAAATCGATCTAGCTGTGTATATATCCGCCCGTCACTCCATGGTTTTATAATCACGTTAATTATGGATAGTTTCGGAAATATTTCAGATTACGTTTAGGCTTTCCTCTAGTTTTTTTGATCCTAGTAACAGACACAAAATGCGTACGAAAGATATGGCAACAATCAGGTCACAGTACAAATCCCTGGCGATGGAATCGAATGTATACCGCCCATTCATAGTGAGGTTAAGACAGCAATAAGTCGACTAAAGAGTAGTAAGCTAGCAGGAGCTGATGAACAAACTGTCTAGGTGTTCAAGACCCGATAATAATCTTTAGCGTCATCTGGCAGGAAAAACGCATGCCCAATTATAGAGGTGGGCTTATAAAATAGTATCCGGCGCATTATGCGAACGATTAAAGTCTAAGGTCTGGCAAATCCACCATTGACAACATCTTCACCTTACGACAAATTCTGGAGAAAAATCAAGATAGGCAGACATTCAACGTTCAACGATACTTCAAGCCATATATGAGTTTGCTATCGCAGCAAAACTTATTCGAAGGAATGAACCTCCCCTAGCAGTTTACCATCAAATGAGGATTCAGACAAGGAGAGAGTCTTTTGTGCGATCTTTTCAATATCCTGCTGGAGAAGATCATACGAGATGTAGAAGCAACGAGAAATGACACTATGTACCACAAATATCGCATGCTACTCGCTTATGCCGATGATATCAAAGGTTGACCAGTACCTATATAAGAGTAGAAGGAAGAACGATTAGGAATGACAGTAAACGGGAATAAACCAACCCAGATCAACTATGAAAATTGGCAATTTAAATTTTGAGGTAGTTAAGAAATAAATAACGCTATAAATAACATAAACAACATCAGTTCTGAAATAAGGAGAAGAATCGGCATTGAATGATCGATTGCGTTAGCTTGGTCATGCCATACGAATGAACGATCATGCGCTAAAATCGGACTCCCATCACTTTAAAAATCAACCTGACAGAAACAAACATTCCCTCCCTCTTGCGAACTTCAATAAGGTAGATTGGGGCCTATTAAACCGAACAATTGAGGATGAGTTTTCCATATTGTCCCCTGCAACATCAACACCAGTGGGTTAAAAAGCATTTAGGCAAGTCCTACTTCGCTTGCTTGCAAAAATTATTTACCTTCGAGCAGGTTAAAAAAGACCCAACTTCCCAAAAGAAGTTTCTAAACTCGCAAATCAAAGATATGGTATAAGAAGGAATAATCCAGCTATAAGGTAGATTGGGGCCTATTAAACCGAACAATTGAGGATGAGTTTTCCATATTGTCCCCTGCAACATCAACACCAGTGGGTTAAAAAACATTTAGGCAAGTCCTACTTCGCTTGCTTGCAAAAATTATTTACCTTCGAGCAGGTTAAAAAAGACCCAACTTCCCAAAAGAAGTTTCTAAACTCGCAAATCAAAGATATGGTATAAGAAGGAATAATCCAGCTTATACAGGTTTCCAAAACTATAACAAAGAAATCGGAAAACACCACCTAGATGAATCGGATCTCGGATCCAAAAACCTTTCAACCTACAATTAACAGATCGCAAGAAAAGGAAAGGAACGGAGACATGGGCGTAGCCAGGAATAGCTAGATCCTACGCAACAGTTCATTTGTATGTAAAAAATTATAAATATTACGAAAAAGCAAAGCAATCTGGCTACGCCCATGTACGGAGAGCTTCACAAGCCTTAAGGTCAGACAGGGACACAGCCATCATCACAATGGAAAATGTGCTGTAACGTATCAAAGCCTCCAAGAGCTCCAGAGAATTTGGTCCGGATGCCCTGACAATAAAATGCTGAAGCACATTGGACCTAATTCTGCAACTTATCTGGCCCATACGTTCAATGTATGCCTATACTATAACAAAGAAATCGGAAAACACCACCTAGATGAATCGGATCTCGGATCCAAAAAGCTGTGGAAAAAAAACCTTTCAACCTACAATTACCAGATCGCAAGAAAAGGAAAGGAACGGAGACATGGGCGTAGCCAGGAATAGCTAGATCCTACGCAACAGTTCATTTGTATGTAAAAAATTATAAATATTACGAAAAAGCAAAGCAATATGGCTACGCCCATGTACGGAGAGCTTCACAAGCCTTAAGGTCAGACAGGGACACAGCCATCATCACAATGGAAAATGTGCTGTAACGTATCAAAGCCTCCAAGAGCTCCAGAGTATTTGGTCCGGATGCCTTGACAATAAAATGCTGAAGCACATTGGACCTAATTGTGCATCTTATCTGGCCCATACGTTCAATGTATGCCTCAATTAATTTTAAATCCTCGAATTCCCAAACCAGGGAAGCAGAGTTACTTGAGTAATTTTTATCGACCCATAACACTTCTGTCACCGGTCGTTAGGGTACTAGCGACGATGTTATTACCATCAATTTCTGAGCATTTCTGCCTTTTCGAACACCAACACGACTTTCGAGCTGGAAGGAGTACTGTTGAAGGCCTCAACAGCAAAAGGACTCTTTATAGAACAATCCTTATGGCATTGCACTTGTAGAAAGCATTTCACACAAGTAGTCATACCGTGAGTGGCAAACTAATCTTCACTGCGTTCGGATCGTTGATTTGGCCGCAGCACAAAGCTTACTATTAATCAAATATTATTTTGGTGTATAGCGAACAACAAACCATATAAGATTTAAAAAAAAAAACAATCTCTGTATTTATTAAACCTCAGATATAAAGAGGAAATCATAAAAACAAACAAAAAAACTTTAAACATTAAATAAAAGAATATACATTTTGTGCAGTTTAATAATAAATTACCTCATAAAAGAGGAACATTAGTGATATCTCCTCTCTTCGAGAGAGTGAGAATAAAAACATAAAAATGACTTCCAACAACAACGTTATGTTACGCATCATTGATGCTCAAAATATTTTGTTCATTAGTCTCTCTGAGAGTGTCTTTCCGTTGCTAAACCACAGCAGATGAGAAAAAAAGAGAACGTGTGTTGTTTTTGTAGTCACGTTAACGTATATGGATGATCTTGGCTGGTTACGCATGGACCATAACAAAACCATGAAGAATGTGTCTCTCGGTCCAAAGTATCTAGTGATAACACGTTTACACGAAACAGAAACTTTCAAAAATGTTTCCCCTTTCCTAATAAAGAAGCTTATCGATTGTGTATGTGGAGAAGTTTCTTCATGCAAGAAACTACTGAATGGAACTCTACTAGTTAAAACAAAAAATTACATTCAAGCTAGTAAATTAATAAAACTAACGTCATTCACTCCAGAAATAAAGGTGGAAGTAAATGAACATACAAGTTTAAACTCGAGTAAAGGCATCATATACGACAACTCTCTTCGTGGAATTAGTGAAGACATTATCCTCACTGAAATGAAACCCCAAAATGTTATTGATGTTAAAAAAATATTAAAAAAGAAAGACGACCAACTAGTTGAAACTGGACTTATAATCTTAACATTCAATACCATTGAACTCCCTAAGGATGTACACATTGGTTATGAAATTAGACAAGTGCGCGACTACATCCCTTCACCTTTAAAGTGCAACAATTGTCATCTTTTGGTCATTTGGGAAAATTCTGCACAAATGAAAAAATTTGCTACAATTGTTCGAACTCTTACCATACAACTGATTCGGATACTCCCTGTGTAAACTCACCATGCTGCATTAATTGCAAAAAAGAAGAAATGAGTGACACCAACCATCCACCAACAAGCAAAAAATGCCCAATATTTTTGAAACAAAAAGAAATACAAACAATAAAAACAACCAAAAAAGTAGACTACAAAACTGCCCACAAGATGTACACAGACAGAGTACAACAAACCAAATCGTATGCGCAGACAGCCAGAAACACAGTTAAGTACAACTCTCCCGACGAACAAACTCCAACAACATCAAAAAATGCCCTTCTCACTAATTTAAACAAAACAACAACATCAATAACAACAAACAAAACTCTAACTCAGAGTCAAACAGAGATAACACCATGCACTGCATCGGATAAACCTACAAACAACCACACAACAAAACTACAAAATCCAACAACAAACATTAAACTCTCCAAAACAGATGTCATAATTCTACCCAGAAATGCATCAAAGAGAATGAGAAGATCTCTCAAAACAAAAGCAAAAGAAAATATAACCGAACCAACAGAACCAAATCTGAGCGAAACAAGTGATGAACTTATTGAAGTAGATGAATAAATCTACACCAGCGTAGGGCGGGGTGAGCTCTTTTGCTCTCAGTGGGCGCAAATTATTAATGTAATTTGCGCCCACTGAGAGCGAGGTGCGCACTTTGCCTAACACACACTATTTATATACAAAGTTCACACCTTAACAAAATCAATTAAAACTAAAATTTCCTTTTTTTTAACATTTAATCATGATTTTAAAAATATTACAATGGAATGTAAAAGGCTACATTAACAATTATAATGAACTGCAAACTCTAATTAAATTGCATAAACCCCAAGTTATTTCCCTTCAGGAAACACACTTAAAGAATGATCTAAATATTCCAATACCTGTTAATTATAAATTATACAAATCAGAAAATAATTCCAACTCATTCGGAGGTTCTGCTTTGATTATTCATAATTCAGTTCAGCATGAAAAAGTTAATACAAACAGCATATTTGACACTGTAGCACTAACTTTACACTCAAAAATAAAATTTACAATATATTCTACATACATATCACCAAATTTGACATTTAATAAAAAACATTTAGATGACACTTTCAATTCTTCCTCATTGCCGTCTCTAATTACAGGAGATTTTAACGGTTGGCACTCTTCTTGGGGTTCAAAAAAGAACAACAAAAGAGGGAATATCATTAACAAATTTATAACACAATCGAACCTAATTTTACTAAATGATGGTTCACCTACCCACTATTCAACACACAACACACTGTCACATATTGATTTATCTTTCGCTTCACCAATACTCAAAATAAATTCCAAATGGGAAATATACGATGATCTATGTGGAAGTGATCATCTCCCAATAATAGTTTCATTCTTCCAAAACGCAGTAACTGAGCCCACTTATAAGAGAGCTCATTTTATCCTAGATAAAGCAGACTGGAAAAAATTTAATGCATTGTCGTCAAAATTTCAAAATTGTAGACCTATCAGCTCAAATATTAACCAAGAAACTGCGAATATTCAGAGGATACTTCTACAAAGTGCTAATGAAGCAATCCCTCACCACATTCCAAATAAAAAAGGTATCACTACTGTCCCATGGTGGAATAAGAAACTAGAGCTACTAAAGAGAGAAAGAAACCGTTTGTGGAATATCTTAAAGAAAAACATTAATACCGAAAACGTCATTAATTTCAAGAAAGCGAATGCAAAATTCAAAAGGGAAGTAAAAATATCCAAAAAAGATTCCATTCTAAAATTTACCTCTGAAATAGCACCTACATCTCCAGTTAATAAATTATGGTGCAACATTAAAAGATTTTGTGGTTTAAACACCAAAACCCGAATACACTGTATTCAAAATGTATCTAACCCCCAAACTGTCTTAACTAGTAACACGGACATAGCAAATGCTTTCGCAAATTTCTGGTCAGAAAATGCTGAAGATCACAATTTTCCATTACCTTTTCAACAGCATAAGCAATCTGTAACTGTTAACAATAACCTTATACCATGCAAAAATGCAGCACATATAGAATCCCCTATATCAATTCTGGAATTTTTGTCTTGCCTTTCTACATTAAAAGGCAAAACACCAGGAATTGATAATATATCGTACCCAATGATTAAAAACGCCTCACATTCCCTCAAAGAGAGGATAGTATTATTATACAACAACATCTTCTCAAACTTTATACCACAATTATACAAAAACAGTCTTGTTATACCAATTATTAAACCAAATTCAGATAAAACAAATATAACGTCATACAGACCAATATCACTAAACTCTTGTATGTCAAAGGTATTGGATAAAATTATATCAAACCGTCTATGGTGGTTCTTAACCACGAACAATCTTCTTCACAGAAATCAAATAGGGTTTAAAAAAGGCATATGACAAAATCGGAATACATACTATTTTAGACCAACTGATCCAATGGAAAATAGGTCCTAACATATTCAAATACATATATAACTACTTGAATAATAGAAAATTGCGTGTTCGAGCAAATTCTGCTTACTCAAATATATATCCTCTGAAAAATGGAATCCCACAGGGATCTCCAATTTCAGTAGTTCTCTTTCTTATCGCATATAACAAATTATGTGATATTATATCCTTGCAAAAAGAATTAAGCTTTATTGCCTATGCGGATGACTTTGTAATTATAAGAAAACAAAATAGGAAAAAGAACCAAGTCATTAATATAGAACCCCTTTTAAATGACATATTAACGTGGTGCACATATTCAGGAGCCTCACTATCCGTGAGTAAATGCCAACATCTTCACATATGTAGAAAACACGACTGCAATCCTAATCTCATATGCAATAATTCATTCATCCCTACTGTTGATTCTCTAAAAATTCTAGGACTAACCTTTAATAAAAGATTTCGTTGGAATACTCATATAGACAATATTGTACCAGGACTTAACAGCAGACTAAATATAATAAAATGTTTATCCGGTACCAAATTCAACTGTAATACAACTTCCTTATTAACCACTTTACACGCCCTGATTAAATCAAAAATTGAATATGGACTAATAATCTATGGTAAAGCTCCAAAATCACTATTAAACAAAATAAATACAATTTTAAATACCGCTATTAGAACAGCCCTTGGCGCTTTTAGAACCACACCAATTAAAAATCTACTATATGAAAGTAACGTTATGTCAATTTCTGAAACAAAGGACTATCTCACCGCTAAGCATTTCAAAAATATTTTATTCAGAGACATGTCTCCTCTCTCTAATACAACAAATGAGTTAATTAAATCAAAAAAACTCAAATATATACCATCAACTTTAAATAGTATCATTGAATATTGTCAAACGAATGATATACCAATTAATAATAAACGGATCCCTAAACAGATATATCCACCATGGAAATTTAAACCTGACACCATAGATTTAAGCCTTTCTATACACAAGAAGGGCAACACTCCCCCAGAGATTTATATAAAAAAATTTACAGAAATACAGAACCAATTAAAAAATAGAACTTTTATATACACCGATGGTTCAAAATCAGGAACTATATCCACCTATAGTGTAGTTTTTGATAATACCATCAGAAGATGTTCAATCTTACCCGATTATAGTACCTCTTTTACAGCAGAAATTATTGCAATTCATGAATCTTTAAATTTAATAAAACAAATGAGAGGCAACTTTGCCATTTTGACTGACTCTATGGCCTCCCTCGAATCAATAAGAAATATTAACAACAATGAATTCTATGCTACCAATATTAGACAACAACTCATAAAATTGGGAACAAAGGTACAGATGGTTTGGATACCCAGCCATTCACAAATTCCTGGAAACGAATTAGCCGACAAAGCGGCAAAAAACGCATTAAAATCGCCTTTAATAATGTCAAACAATCTAAATATTTTCGATTTATGTAATTACATTAAGTCAAATTTTTTAGCCACAAAAAATATGTCTTGGGCTACAACATCTAAATGGTTTCAAGAAATTAATAAAGAGCAAAAACATATTGTTGAAATATTAAAGAATAATCAGAGCACAAACCTTTCCAGAAGAGATCAAATTATTATCGCTAGGATAAGACTTGGTCATACTAGACTAACACACACTCATATTATGGATAAAAATGCCAGTAATCGTTGTTCGTTCTGTAATATTGCAGATATCAATTTGAAACATTTATTTTTGTATTGTAACCATTTCCAAACAGAAAGAAAAAACATATTTTCCAACAAAAATGTATTACATATTTTAAATGATTTATCACCAAAAAACATTCAACTTATATTAAAATATATTAAAACATGTAATTTATATAATCTTATTTAAAGTATAATATTGAAAACCTGTAAGCTTAAGACCTTTGCAGTCATAGCTTCTTTCTTTAATATATCTTTTATAATTGCATTATAAATTGATATAAATAAATAAATAAAAAATAAATAAATAAATAGTCATACCGCTCTTCTACAGGACGTTATGGAGGCAGCACTCCCTAACTACCTCAAAAGATGGTTGAGTAACAATATGGCCGGAAGAAAATCCTATGGGGTATTAAGGAGACACAGATCCCCTAAGGAAAAATAAAGAAGGAGTGGCCCAAGTAGATTTTTTCTGCCCTACTGTTTAATTTATATGCGTCTAAAGCTACCTCTACACCCCCCTCAAATACAACTAGTGTCCTACGCAGACGTCTTATCTGTCTTGTCGACTGGCAAAACATCTGAACCTCTAAAAAACCCAAAAAACTTGAAGTCACATTAGATAACCTCCACATCTTTAGCAAACACGCTGAGACGGTAGCAGAGAACGCGGGGAAATCGAACGAAATCTTCAAAGCTATAGCACGTAGCACTTGGGGAGAAGAAAAGGAAACTATTCTCACAACGTACAAAGCCATTGGGTATATTCGGCAGCAATATGGACCCCTGGCATACGTGATACGCAATGAAGAAACTCCCAAACTAAATTAAACAACGCAATGTGAATACATCAAGAACCCATATACCATGAAACCAAGATGCTATCAGTGAAAGAACATTGAACTTTACTCACGAGGCTTGATAAAGTGTTAACAAGGTAGTCACTCGAACCATATGAGCAAAGCTCCTAGTGAAAGGACTACGTCCATATAGCTAGAATTTCGTAAAGAATTCAACATTATCTCCTCCATATCCGAGGACGCCTCCCCTGATGACATAGAACAGGCAATGAAGCAGGTCCACACAGATATGGTACACAAATACACCTCATCATACAAAAGCATTATTGACAACTTTAATAAGACTCCACCTATTAGCGAAGATGAAATGTCGATATTGTCCAGTTATTTAAACAGCTGCCCCTCTCTTCTAAATCCTGACATCTCAGATGTATGTATGTATATCCAAAATGTGTGCACACATCACACGTCACAAGGCACTTCTTGTCGCTAGCCACCCACATCGTGTCCGTGATCTGTAAAATGGGAAGATTGGTTCCAGCCTCGTCGTTTGCAGCGTCAGAAATAGCTAGATAGTTACCGGCCATCAGCATGGGTTCTGTAAGGAGGACAACACTACAACAACAACAGCGCTGCGGGCCATCTCCGCACATATTAGTCAAGGGCTCAACCAGAACAAAATAAGCGATAGAACAGTGTTGATGGTGCACGACTTCTCAAAAGCCTTTGACACTGTTAAGCACTCAACATCGAGGGCATCGAGTAGACTAGACTCTGGCCAACTTTTAAACGTTGGATATGTGTGGACGCCAGTCGTACGTAGAATTCTGGAACAAGAAGTCCAAGCCCTGACTTAAGCATTTTCCCAAATTGGGGTGATATCTGTTTAAACTCCACCTTTCCCTATTCTACCCCTCCATAGGGCATCAATTGTACGATCTTGGGTACCTTCCCTAATGCCATTTGTAAAACCCAAACCGAGTAAATCTACGGTATTCCTTTTCCCCACGTGGACTGCTGAGATGAGCACACAACTGAATATCCTGGTCGGTCGTTATAGGGTAACATTCGACAGTAAATTCACGTCGTCCGTGCATGATAAAGTTATCTGAGACAAGCAGATTCCCACATATCAGCTCAAGTCCCTAGCCAGCAGCGCCTGGGGTGCAGATAAATAAACCTTATTAACCACATAAAACGCGAAAGGCCGGTCTGCGGTAAGATATGTGGTCCGCGAATATAAGTGCAACGCGATAGAATAATATTCAAACTTGTCAGAATGCCGCCTTGAGAATTTGCGCGGACTATATGAACATGCTGTCAATTGTGACCTCTAGAATCTTGGGATAGTTAGCGGTCAGAATTCTAGTGCCATCGACCATGACACTCAGCTCAGTGCTCACTTCCGCATTTCATGTGGTGAACAGAGTTACCGTAGATTGAGTGGCGGATATTTACATAATCCTCGTGTGTAAAAACGTAGTAAGATCGGTCAAATAGAAGTTCAGACTTTCACATATTACATCGGAGAAGGTACCTGCCGCCAAGATCGTCCAATCATTCGCATACGATATGATTTCAATGCCGTCTGGAGGGGGTGGAATACTGATGCTATGATGTCATATCTTCCTTCTTTCTCGGATTCAATTCACTTACTGCGGCTCCAATGTTGGAACTCTGATTTAGTCACTTGTTCCGCTTATGCTCACCGATTAACCACTTAACTTCCAGTGTCAGCTCCATGCATCTAGGGTCGCAGGGGTTGGCTCGACGAAGCTCAACACCCTCATTTTGCTAATCCCGTCACCTCTGTTGGGAAATTTGTTTTCACTTAGGGTATTCGACCAGCAGATATATGACGAGCGGCTGCAGTGTCCTCTCTGCTACCCGAAAACCAGAAGGGTTTGGTAGATTGCGGTGATTAGTGAACTCTCTGAAACTAGACCAATTAGCTTTCCCATGATTGATAAAACTGCGGAGTTCAGGGGTGAAGAAATCGGACTGTATGCTAATGGAGACAATTTTGGGGAGAAGGTCTGACCCAAAGGAAATGACGGGTTGCCAGGTGACGTCATTTGTCACACCAGGTGATACGATGGTTATATATGTGATACTCTCCACTAATTCTGGTAGGGGCGTCCTCATTGGCCATGCAAAATGTAGAGCTATCATTTCTGAGGACCGACTGCCAAAACTCATGATAAGGATTAAAGTCCCTCAAGACCAGTCGGTTATGACCTTCCAAAAGCGGGCTAATATTGGGGCTATAACATGGAATACCGATATTTAGCGGTGTTATGTATACGTTAAGCAACTCTACCTCGGCAGTTCCACTCATGACTGCTATCCCCATACATGCCATGTACGGGTCATTAGAGTCAAGCTCAAACGTGATAGGTCTTTATTGAACAGACTGGTACAATAGGAAAGCTAACCCCACACCACCACCACTTATGGTGCGTTCCTTCCTCAGTACGTTGTAGTCATCACTACGCTGCAAGCTGCAGTTGTTGCTAAGCTTGGTTTACTGTACCGCTGCGACCATCATATTCTTCTGACTCATAAAATCCACTATTACCTCGATCTTACCTCCATTGCAATTAAATTGCAAAAATGATGCATGTGCGGCTGCTGTTTGGGGTCTGCGGCGAGTCTCGTATTCTGATGACGACTCTGTGTTCACGCAGCAACATACCCGTAGTCTTTGTCGTAGTCCTCTACATGGATTAGTCCATAGCTACTCCTGAGATGCACTCACTTCCGGTATCAATTGCATCTCACCGAAGTTTGAGTGTGCTAGATGCAGATGTGAAAAACCGAGCACATCCATATTAGTTCTGGGTTTTCCTAAGTCACGGCACGGACCAAAATAATCCGCAGCAGGCATTGCTGCTTCCAGCACAGAAAAACGATAAAAATTGCAAACATATGTATGTAGACTGAGGTGACGGACTGTGGATGGGACACGAGTGTTGTGTTTACGGGTCAATTCAGTATCGAAGAACCCGCTGCCAAGGGATTGTTTGTAATATATTATATACCACGGTGAATCTGAAGACAATATAGATGTTGCAACAATAAATCTTCTGTCAAACTTGTGTCTTGTTTCATGCCAGCTTTAATAACATGACCCCCTATTTTTGCTACCGCTTAGTTAGGTGAAAGCGACCAAATATCGAGTTAATCATCACAAAAAGGGTCACATTCCTACTTTATTTTCTTTGCAACATATAAATGGGAATGATCATATATTGCTATTTAATTGATCATATCTGTTAAAATATCATTAAGTTACATTGTACATGTTTGTTTTTCTTTGGTTTTAAATACATGTACATACATACAAATGTATGTACTCGTAAAGACATCTCTTATGATTATGATTACAATTTTGGTATAAATCAATGATGCTTTCCATTTCATTCCTGGTTTTGTTTTCTTTTTAGCCACCATTTTTTGTTGTGCACCACACACTTTTTAATGTATTTATTGATGGTGATTTGTTTGTTTCACTTTTGTTCAATGCGTTTATATTTATTTTCTTTATAACATGCGAAAGACTCAGTAGTAATAAGTCCGCAAGTAACAACGTTGTCAGTTGAAACTATGTTTAAAGTGAAATTTTTCATTGATGGTTTAAATATGTGTTGTTGTTATATCTGAAACTTGCAATGGTTCCAAAAAGAAAAAAAAAACAAACTTGGTAATAAATCAATTAAATGATGGTTTAATGGTAATTGCTGTGAGGTTTTTTTCGTTACAAAAAATGTCTTTGCAATGCAAGAAATTTTAACATTGACAGGAAAAAAATTAGATTTGGAACAAATTAATTGATTATTGTATTGTGAAAAATATTATAAAACAAGTCGTTACCTTATGTATTGTCTACACATGTTAAACTTTGTTTCTTATGCGCGAAAAATTCTCAAATATTATTTAAAAACTCTTCCGCGTCTTTTGAATAAA
The DNA here is from genome assembly GCF_047663935.1 of Musca autumnalis. NCBI lineage: Eukaryota > Metazoa > Arthropoda > Insecta > Diptera > Muscidae > Musca > Musca autumnalis. The sequence goes on from NW_027411977.1 coordinate 183,730,323, forward strand.
TGCCTTTCTTTGTATGAAGATGCAAATCGTATTGGCCGTTTAGCACATTTGTGTTCACTTAAATGATGTAACTTGTTTAACAGAGACGATAGGTTTTGTTGTTAATTTTTTGAATAAACAATGTAGAAGTACAATCGAAATTCTTGAAAAAACATAACAAGAATAAATACATATTTATCTACGAACTACGTACGTACCTAACTTTGTAAATTTAATCGAAATCTCGGGCGTATGAGAATGTTTGAATGTTTCTATACCCTACGAAAGTTAGAATTATGTCTGCATTTCCACTAAGGTGTTGTACATATTTTAATACAAATGACATTGATGTTCCATATTAATGTTTAAACTGGTATTTAAATAAAATTTGCGTTGATGTTTGAATACGACAAAAAGACTCCAAACATTTTTAAGTGAATGTCCAGCACACAACCAATTTACTAATAATGCCCGTAATTTCTAGCCCTATGTAACCAGGTAGGTAGCTACCTATTAGTTATCTATACCTATGCGTTTGGTAATTTCTACGTGCCATTTACCGAGGCGTGTAAATTTTGAAAACATGTGGTAACATTGGTGATTTTCATTCATGATTTCGTAAAAACATTGCCACATATAAGTGTTTTACAATTTTTAACACATTGGCAACGATCAACCAGGCAAAATACATGGAGTAAGTAACACGACCATTTTCGACCCGGTAACGTTACCTATGGATTGAAATTTTGCTTACACGGGGGATATCTATGAACTCATAGATAACTACGCGTAGAAATTACGGGCATAAAGAGAATGAAATAGAGAAATCCTATCCTTTGGATTTTTTCCCGATCTATCGGTCAAACAAGTCGGCACTCAAATTCTAAAAACCCACAATTATCACACGTTATGAAGATTTCTTGAAATTGTATCCAAAGAACGGCGTTAAGTTCGGCCAGGCCGAACTTGTTATACCCTCCACCACGTGTTGTATTGAAGTAAAATGGAACAATTAGTTTCCTTCCGTTTATGAAGAAGACTAAATACCAAATTTCAGCAAATTCGGTAAAACAATGTGGCTAACCTTTAAAATCAAAAATCAAAACGTCGATCTAACTTACAAGGTTCTGGCGGAAAGTTTTTAGACTCAAAGATGACTAAATACCAAATTTCCGATATTTTGGTAAAACCTTCAAAATATGAAAATAAAGAGGTACGCTTTTATGGGGTATATAGGAATATTTTATAACCCCATAGAAGGCTAAATAACAAATTTTAGTCTTTTGGTGGGATATTGACGTAACAACCTTCAGAATTACGAAAATCAGGAGGTACCGTTCTATGAGGGCTATATCGAAACGTGGACCTATACCGACGAATTTCAGTCAGAAAAGCTTTTACCTCCAACAAAGACTAAATGTCAGCCACTTCGGTAGGTTGCTCTGGCCACAATCTTCAAAATACCGAAAATCGGGAGGTACCGTTCTATGGGGGTCTACCTATAGCGACAGGCGTGGACCTATAGCGACAAATTTCTGGGAGAAAGTTTTATACCCCCAACGAAGACTAAGTACCAAATTTTGGTGAGATAATGAGGCTAAAAACTTCAAAATACCGAAAATCGAGAGGTATGGGGGCTATATGAAGGCGTGGACGGCGTTACGAAATATGAAATAAGTCCCCAAATGTGGGCCTTTATTTTATAATTACTCCCCAAAGTTGGGGACTTATTTCATTATGAAACAATACCCCAATTTTATGTGTTTTTATTTCGTTCGTATGCAACAAAGAATAGTAATTTATAAAGTATACAGTAATACAACAAAAATTTAGATAAAAATAAGCGCTGCATCCTCCACATTTTCCAGGAAATAAGGGCTCTTGAAGACGTTATTTTGTTCAGCAATTGAGTTATTCATCAAAGATTTTATTTCCATCAAAAAAGAAACTTCCCGAATTCCCTATTGGAAAATATCTACATATTTATGCACATGCTGTTTCTCTCATATACTCGTATTTCCTAGATAATAAAGTTTCTACCGTTATCTTACTGTTTTCCAATAACACTGTTGACTCATTTTTCTTTAATAAATTTACATATTCAATGTTTTGATGTATTAAAAATTTGAATGTAACTTGTTTGGTTGTGAAAATAGGTTGATATTTTGGTATGAAACAAAACTTCGCGCGAATTTTGGAGGTACCGTTCTATAGGAGCAATATGAAGGCGTGGACCTATACCAACAAATTTCTGGGGGAAAGTTTTATACCCCCAATGAATACTAAGTTTCAGCCATTTCGGTGTGATAATGAGGCTAAAATCTTGAAAATACCGAAAATCGGGTGGTACCGTTCTATGGAGGCTATATTAAAACGTGGACCGATATAGTCCATTTACAATACCAAACATCCTAGGAGTAATAGAAATTTCTGTACAAATTACAAAGCTCTATCTTAAAATTTGCGAGCAGTTTCTTGATTTCAACAGACGGACATGGTTATATCAACTTACCCTTATCAAGAATATATATACTTTATCGGGTCTCCGATGAATATTTCGATGTGTTATAAACGGAATGACAAATTTAATTGTACCCTCCATGTTATAATGGAGGGTATAAAAAGTAACACGTAAAAAGACCGGGCCGAACTTTTTATCAGGGTTTCGGAGTCGGAGTAGAGCAATTTTGCTGGAGTCTGAGTCGAAAATCTGAGTCGAAAAAAATAACTCGACTCCGGGCAAAATGTTTTCTACGTTATAAAAATATAACATTAAATTCGGCACAACAAAATTTTTTCAAAAATCATTATTTATTTTGAAAGAAAGCTATAAGAAAACATATAAACAAAGGGTATATTATACTAAGTTAGAGGACAATTTACGGGATATTCACTATTCATACCTAGTTTGTTGGTCCAATTGATCCTTTAAATTTTTGCAAACAAAAGTAAAGATCTATGACAATTGAATTAAGATTAGACCTTCAACCTCTTTTGCCAGAAGACTTACTGGTCTTCTCACAAAGGCCTACTGGTATTCTCATCTTATTTTTATGATATGTCATCCTTGTCTTCTATTAGAAGACATTGTAGTCTCTATGCGAAATCCTACTGAATACCCTGTGACACAAAAAGGAAGTCACGTAAGATCAGGGGTGGAAAATTCCCTTTCGGAATGAAAGCCGCTATATTAAGAACCCCAAAGGATCACATAGCTGAAATTTCTGAGTTATGTCGTAATAAATCGGATGATCGGCCACAAAAATATATGACAATCGGTTTATTAGTTTTCAAGCTAGAGTTTGCACCGCAAAACGCTTTATTAAAAACTTTGTAATATTTTTCTCTTTCACACGAAGAAAAAAATCTACCAAAAAAGTTTCGTAGTTTTCTCGGAAAAATCATGAAAAATGGCTTTTATTGGGCTTTACAACTGGGGGTCTCCTTTTAAAGCTAATCACATTGGCTTTCATCCAGTTTAAAACTTGGTCATGAATTGCTTGTAATTTTTATCGCATTTAGTCCTTATGATTTGTATTACACCACCATTTTTACATATTTTGGCTTAGAGATTTTCTCACGCGGAAGAATTCCGTAAGATTCAGCAGAAATAATATAGATATGAATATTACATCATATTTATGTTCTGTAGTTGAGTATTATATCACTGTGAAACACTGAAAATGCAAACAACTTCTAGTATGCATTTTTGAAAGTACATATTTAGACTACAAAACCCTAGTAGGGGTTTGTCCAGATCCAGATCGGATTTTATGGCTTCATCTAAACCGGGCTAAATCTACACTTTTTTGCATTTATCAAGCCTTTATTTCAGAAACGAATAGGAATTTGACCTTGCTGTCTTTAGCAATATTGTAGCTCTAAACTAGTAGAACTTATCTTTTGAAAAAACCACACAAGAAAAAATCCATCTAGGCCATCAAAATCTATAAAATATAGAAAATTTTACATAATTGCTGAAATTCTGGTCAGTATCGGCTAAACTATTGGGAGTTGAACCAAGTAACCTTTTGCAAAAATCTTCCAAATAAAGTTCTCAGCAATTCTTAAGAACGTTCTGAAACTCTAAAATGCTTACTTCATGTTGTTTTAGCAGTATTTTGCATCATATCTTTTATAACACGTATTTCAAACACAGTTCACACCAACAGTTTATTCGCGCATTTCGGATTTCACTACATTATTGACATTTTTATTAAATCGTCGTTGAAAAATGTACTGAAAACAACGGCATAGAGGCATTTCACAACAATGACATGTTCTGAAGAGTTATGTATTACATTCCAGGAAATATTTTTCCAAAAGAAAATATTTAGAAAAAATTAAGGGTTTTAGAGATACGGTGCGAAATGTATAAAAATTGTGGAATTTTTGCACATATTTTGAAATTTGAGGCAATAAATATATTTTTTCGAGTTCATTATTTCTCCAAATATTTTATTCTTGTCCTTATCTACAAATTTGCTTCAGAGGTCAGAAGAAGATTCGCTTTGGTTTCAGAGATATAGCCTCGAATTTCTTTAAAAACTCAATATTTAACCATGTTTAGATGGGGCAATAAAATCCCAGCTGGATCTGACACAACAAAACCCAACTAGGGTTTCTTGTCGTTTGGGTCTGTACATTCAAAAAATCCTCAGTTCGAATTGTTTGCACAAGATCACCTTAAAATGTTGCACAGTGTGTGTATTCGAACGAATGCCCTTTCTAAAGAATATGTAAGGAAAAACTAACAGATTATCCTATGTAAGCCAAAATATAGGAATAAGTTTAAAATTTGTGCACATTTTATTCATTTTAGTGGTATAGGAATTCACTCTGGGAGTCGACCCGGAGTCGGAGCCGGAGTCGTGAAAAAAAACTGGTCTGGAGTCGGAGTCGTGCCAAAAATACCTCGACTCCGAAACCATGCTTTTTAAACCCTCCACCATAAAATATTCTTAACTAAAATGGAATAATTAGTTTCATTTCCTGTCCACAATTTTAGGTCAACATTTTTTTCGACCACGGATAACCCAATTTAAAAAAATAAGTTTATTCTGATGGGGTCTATATCAAAATGTGGACCTATCTTGACAATTTTTGGTGAAAAAGTTTTGTAACTGCAGGAAACTTTAAAGGTCAGATTACGGGAAGTTCTGTCAAACAATATAGCTAAGACCCTCAAAATACCGAAAATCGGGATATACCGAGCTATACTAAAACTTTCGTGTCTACTGAGAACCTCAAATTTGAAATAACAGTTGGTTCGGTTAAAAATTGTTGGTAAAAACCTAAAAACACTTAAAATCGGGAGGCACCGTTATATGGTGGCTACACCAAAACATGGATTTATGTTGACGATTTTTGTGGGGAAGTTTCGTGACCACATAGAACCTCAAATGTCAAACTGCAGCTAATTCGGTTAAAAATTGTAGATAAAATCCTCAAAATACCGAATATCGGAAGGTATCGGTGGACCGATAGAGTCCATCTTCGAACATGACGTGCCTGCAAACAAAGGACGCATTTTTCCAAATTATCAGCATCCTATCCCTATTTTTGTGGATGTTTAAGAGATTACCACATACGGTCAAACGGACATGCACAGATCGACTCAGAATTTTTTTCAGAATGTGTTACAAACGGAAAAATAAACTTAATATGCCCTCCGTACTATGGTGGAGGGTATAAAAAAGAACTTCCCACATTCTATTGGGAATCCTAATGTCGAAGCGTACCTGTTATAACGAAGGTAATTTAAGATGCGGATTATTTTTTTGAATTTGGATCTCCAGGGAAAAACATTTCAGCAGAAGAAAAATTGCGAATCTTTTAGCTAAAACCGTACCCGTCATAATGAAGGTGAACAGAGCTGCTCAATATTTTGTAGAATTGGAATCAATAAAAACGCTTCTGCTGTAGCAGATAGATAGCAAAAATACACTTGAATTTGGAAGCCATGGTAACATGGTGCTGCAATGGAATGCCATGCGAATCCTAGCGTTCGCAGTTCATATCCTGGCAATACCAATTTTGAGAAAGAATCCTATTGGCTTTAGTGATGGTCAGAAAATATTGAGTAGTCGGATTGGGCAAAACTCATTGACCGTTTAAAACGTAGAGCTCCATATGCTCATATGCTCACTCAGCACTATACCCCTTTGAACATTTCCGAGGACAGAATTCCACAACTCATGATGAGCATTAAAGTCCCCCAAGACCAGTCGGTTATGATCTTTCAAAAGTGGGCTAATGTTGGGCCTATAACCTGGAGTACAGCTATTTATCGGCGGGATGTATACGTTCAGCAACTCAACCTAGGCAGTTCCACACCTAACTGCTTCCCCCATGCATTCCATGTCAGGGACATTAGAGCCAGGCTCATTAGAGACAGACTGGTGCAATAGGAAAGCTAATCCTTCACCTCCACTTCTGGTGCGATCCTTCCTCAGTACACTGTTACCAGATCATTGTTATAGATGGAAGACATTCATCGAGCGTGTAGTTGGTACTCTTACGTACCAACAACACGAAAGTTGGACATCGGTGAGCTGCAATCACAGCAGATAGCCACAGCATATTCCATTCAACTAACCAATTGCACTCCTTGACCCGAAAGAGTATTGACCACAACATGCAAACTGCCGAAAAAATCCCTACTTGGGTACCAGAGACCTCCACCAAGGAGCCCATGGTGTGACCTGGAAAATTCGAAAATTCTACCAACGAGTGAAACATCAAAGTGATGGCTTTCGTACTGGCACATTCTACTGAAAGAGTGCTCAGGATATAGAAAGAAAAGTTTTCCATTGATATCCAATACTAGAGAAGACGACGAACATGCCACAGATTCAATCCCAGAAGATGGTATTGAGCTTATACCGCCCGGCCATGATGAGACAAAGAATAATAAGGCAGCATGAACCGAGCTGTTCTAAACTGTGGGCGACACGCCGAAAAGGTGATTGAACGCGTACCCGATGATTGGAATGGGAGCATCCTATGTCCCGCCCACAATATAGGAGATATGACTGTGAGCTCAAACTAAAAGGGCATAAGTCTGCTCCCTATTGCTTATAAGATAGCGTCAGAGATATTGTGCGAACGACTAAACCTTATGGTGAACGAAATAACAAAATAATTGAGTCATACCAATGCGGCCTTAGACCAGGAAAATTTACCATTGACCAGATTATTACCTTGAAGCAAATCCTAGAAATGACCCAAGAGATGTATATCGATACTTATTTTGTTGATTATAAGCAGCCTTCGATAGCCCGATCCGTTCAGAGGAAGCCATGTCTGAATTTTGTATTCCGACAAAGATATTTTGGCTTTGTAAGATGACATTAACTGATACTCGGTCCCCAGTTAAAATGTGAGAGAACATCTCAGTTTAGTACCAAAAAAGGTTTCAGACAGCCTTTCGTGTGACTTCTTCATTATACTTCGAGAGTTATCGTGTGCACCATTTTGATGACAAATGTTAAACTTTTTCGGGAGAGGTGGTCGAACCTGATCAAAGTTTGGACAAAATATTACGTGGTCCAAAGCTTTGACCAAATCAGTTGGTCAGGAATCTTATATGTGTGCCCCAGATAGACCGAAGGACGGACATAGCTAGGTTAGGTTATGATTAAGGAGTTATAAGTCCCACCGTGATTTTCATTCCTAACTTGTCGAGTGAGAGGAGGGAGGTCGTTGTACGACGAGAGACCACGGGTTAGTTTCCTTCGGATGTCCTGCAACCAGGTTCCAGGATCCATCTTTGATTTGCATTCCCGCTGTAGATCTAACAGAGTTTGCCGATGTAGTACCACATTGGTGGCCGGACAGTTACATCAACTGCTAACTCGAGCCATCTCGAGCTAGTTTATCTGCTACATCGTTTCCCATTATACTACTATCAGATGGAACCCAATATAGTTTAATAATATTGCGTATGTCATGCAGAGATTTCCTGTAATCAATGATGGCTTGAGAGTTGAGGGTCCGTGACTTAAGAGCCTTGAAAGTCGCTTGACTATCGAGGTATATAGTCCCTGGTTCTGTATGATTCCCATCGAGTCCTCTCACTAAATCTGCAGATTTATTGATTGCAAGAATATCTGACTGGAAAACGTTGCAGCTATGGTGACGCTTCTTCCGCCTGCACCTGAGTCGGATGGTTTTCCCTTTCTCATCAGTTGACTTACTTCTATCACCCTTTTGCGGGGTTTAGATAATGAGACAGCTAAGAAATCAATTGAAACCTTACCATACGACTTCCTTCTTTTCCTATTTCGCCTTCTGCTCAGCCTTTCTTGAAGGCTGCAACGATTTCGCTTTGGTGAAGGAGTATCCTTTTTCAATTTGGATTTTTCTCCCGTCATCACTTCCTTTGGGGCCTCAATGTGGATTTCTCCAGCTCTTCACATAGGAATTTCGCTGAAACTCAGTTCATAAGATCATATCAGCTGAAATTCCCTTGCGCGGATGGTGGTTGGATCTTTGTTTGCATACGGATTGCAGTAATTGACTGCCCTTCGATATGCTTCTTTGGCTTTGGCATTTGTGGAAGTTTGCGTGTCGTGTTATGGTTTCATTCTCTTCAGTCTGCGATAAATTGTCCCTAATATCATTCGGGGTGCTCTCCTCCTTGAGAGTTGGGAGGATACTTTCCTCAATTTGGTTGAGGATTAAAATACTCTGTCCATTTAAGCTGTCGGTTATGTAGCCAATTCCGGAGTATCGTCCCCGCTCTTAGCAAAAGTCCGTTTCTCTGCAATGCCAGAGTTTGAGCTGCTGGCGACAGTATTGAGGGCTTCGTTGTCAGGGTCCATATTTATAATGGTCAGGGTTAGTGAGGTTGATGAAGTGAGTAAAGACTGAGGGTGCCAAGGCATCGGCACGAAGGTTTATTTTTTGGAGTTTTTTTTTTATTAAAAGTTCGTATATTCATGAGACATTGATTGATAGGTGAACTGTGGTCAACCGCGGCACAATCTACCACAACAAGAATCTAAAGCCTAAAAATCGTTGAGTCACCCATATATCAACGATGCTCCGTTCAAATACAGTCGGTACCCTAATTACAAACCTCGAAAAACACCGATATTCACGTGGTCGCTTAACATCCCGACGTTAGGTGATCTCATTAAGGATAGATCACTACCTGATTCTGTGTCGTTCGTCGAGTGATGTATTGTGAAATAATAAATTCACCTCATCGGCTTGCGATTATTAGAGCTAAGTCGACTCCCATTTGTCTGAAATGGTGCACGTAAAGTGTTGGGCGCCAAACTTTGCCGAAAATGAGAAATACTACGGTAGAATCTTCAGGCAAGTTCGTTCAAAAGCTGTTCAAATTGCATAATGGATATTTGTCCAATCTATTTTCATTCATTCACAAAATTCAAACTGATTTCGAATGAAGCATCAGAAATTCTGAAGTATTTCGGACAGTTTGGTTAACTGTGTCGGCAATGTCATATTGCCCGTTATCCTTCATATTCCTCGTATATGTTGCTAAAGTCTATCGTGGAATCTTGTACGAAAAGAATGAAGGAGAAGAAAAATGTATGGCCTTAGCACATACGGTCCGTCGAGTGCAGCGTTAGAACAACCACATGAAAACTTCAAGAACAAACTTGGCATCACTTACTAATTTTCCATGTGGTTGTTGTTTCTGACGTGTGACGCGACTCACAACGGACCGTATGTATTTGGCCTCTTAAGCGCTCGTCATATACGATGCGTAGAGCGTCGCGGTACAACAACCACATGAAAAAAGTGTAAGTGATGCCAAGTTTTTTGAAGAACAACAATGTGGCTGACGCATTAAAGTTAAACATAATTTAACTGCCGAGGGCTTTAAGGCCTCACTCAGCACATACGGTCCGTTTTGTGACAGGAGTTGTCCCAAAAAAGTTAAATTATGTTTAATTTTAATGCGACATCACTTGCGCTTTTTTAAGTGGTTGTTGTAACGCGACGCTCAATAGACCGTATGTGTCGAGGCCTTTAGGGACCAAATACATTCGATGCGTTGAGTGTCGTTTTACACACAAAAAACAACAGCCAAGTTTTTCTTGAATTTTTCATGTGGTTGTTCTAACGCCATTGTGCAGCGGCTTTTAACGATTTTCGTTTTCAAGACCATTCGCAATTTTGAAAAAGGTTTTCGCCGCATGGTTATATTTTATTCAACATTTTAAGTTTGTTTTTTGTTCAGTGTATAAACTTGGCTCAAATCATTTCCCAAGAAGTCACTAGCATGGAGTTCTGTGTACATCTGTATGTATGTATGACATGGAGCAGAAGTCACCAAGCCAAGCACACACACAGCAAGTGATCTCCAGCTGAGAAACTCACTGAGCTAAGCTTCTGATTTGAGCATAAAGTGAAAGAAGGAGCGTTGACAATGAAAATACGAAACGAAAGAAAATAAAGAAGAGGAAATACCAAAGAAAAGACCGAAAGAAAAAGTGAAGAGCATTGGGGAAGAAGAGTGTGTCGATCGTGATCATGTGTGTATTAATGTTATATTGTGTGTGCGAGTTTTGCGGTACAAGTGATTGACTAAAATAAAAAGAAACACTAAAAGAGGCAACAAAAGCATTTCAACGGATTGTCTGTCGTTGTCGTCTTCACTGGCAAAGAAGGGGTTACACTCACTGACTGACGGACTGTTGGCTGGCTGGCTGTGCTATGTTAACTGAAATAAAAAGCCAAAGAAGTTTTTTCTTCTTCTGGCTTTACTTTTCAGGTTTGTAGTGGTGGTGTTGTAAATACTGCTACTGCCGCCAACTGCTGTTGATGTTGTTGTTGGTGTTTTTGTTGTTCTTCTGCCTGTTGCTGGCCCAATGATTGCGAGTGTAAAGACACAAAGTGCTTAAGGAATGGTAAGCCAGATCTGGATGGCCAGTCTAAGGTGAACTCTCGAGTAAAACGGTTTAGTTTTCGTCCCCACCAAATGGTACAACACTCTGTCCACTCAGTTAGTTAAGAAAGAAATAACGGTCTACCCATCCGAACAGTTGTGGCTAATTATGCGTGTTGTTTGACTGGAAGGAATTTGATTCAAAGAAAAAACCCCGCAAAAAAATCGAAAACGAATTGTTTTTACCAAAAGAAAAAGAATATTAAATAAAAAGTGTTTTGCATTTAAGAAAAACGAAAGAAAAGATATTCTTATTGTGCATATTGAAGTTTTTTTTTCAACTGAAATACCAACGGCTAAAGTTTAAAAAGTAACCCACAAAAAATATAGAAAATCGAAAACAAATTAACATCTTGTACAACAACTTAGAACCCTTTCCAAAGAAAATACAGCAAAAACAACAAACATACACACATCACTAATCACAATGGAATACCGGTGCTCGAGAAGATTAACAACCCAAGTAAGTGACCCCATTAAAGAAAACACCACACAAAACATACGGACAACAAACCATTTTTTGAAGTTCGAATGTATCGAAACACACTCGGACACAGACACACAAAGTGAATCCAAAGAAGCTGTAAACCAAAAAGGCACGAACTTTGCGTTTGGAGTAAAAACACACAGGCGTTGTTTTAGGGATTCCCTTAACAGATGTGGTAGGGATTTTGGAAAATGTTTGAGCTACCATGATAGTTCTATGATTGGTGATGTAGAAGCTGCAACAAATATGCATAGTTTAAATATTAAATAATAAAAAAATATAAAAATTTAGTTTCGGAATGTGCAAATAATCTAATCAGAACATTAGACCTCTAGTATGTATTCTTCTACTATTTGTGGCTATTTAAGTCCTCCAAAACCTGGAATCCCAAGGTGTCAGACATTAAAGAAAGCTCCTTCCTCCCGGATTAGGCTATTCATCACTTTCAAGAAATAGCCAAAAGGTATCCATTCGCCACGATTTTTAGATTTTAAAACTCATCATCTGACTTTTCTGAAAAAATGGATTACATCTCCGGAACCAAATCCAATATCTTTGTTTCAAAGAGGAATTTGCGTTAAAATTTGCAACCTTCGGGAAACTTGCGGCTAAAAATAACTATCACTTAGACACATCCCAAAAAGGACAACAGAAGATTTCTCTCATATCAAAGATTGGGCGCCATAATTCTACTTTTGTCTTAATGACTTGGGATAACCACTTTTAGTGAAATTCAAATGACTGCATACTCAGGAAATGTGACATAGAATTTTTATTGCACCACGGTGGCACCTAAAAATCGAAAGCAAAAGTCGGCATTTAGACTTTTTGATCTTTCGATTTTGACAAATCTGTTTTTTTTTTTTAATTGTTGTCGACAGGCAGCATCATTCTAAAATGTGTCCTATGAAAAATCGTTTGTGGGAAAAGCGAAACCCGATTATCAAAAGTCAACTTTTCAGGGATTTCATTGACCAAAAGTCGACTTCAATTTGTTGACTTTTAAACACAAAAACTTGACTTATTGATTAATCGAAAGTCATCTTTAGTATCCTTATTGTCGTTATGATATGATTAATCGTCCCAAGTATTCCAATATGAATGCAAATTTCGATTTCTCCCATTCTTTATTAGTACATAAATTCAACATATCGCTCTATTGATTTGATCAAATCAATTAAAATCGAATACCCGATATTTTCCCAGCCAGCTCAGATTGATTGATATCAACAGATGCAATAATTTCAAAAATTGTCTAAAACATGGTTTAGAATCTACCCTTATGTTCTTGGTCACACTAGAGCGTTTTCATCGAAACAATGTCATGAATTCAAGGGTTACTAGGTCAACTTCCATACTGCAGCAGTATCATGAAGTTGCTGTCGTGGGGAACTCAATCTAAGAATGCCTAAAAGTTTCAATGAAAACACTATAGTGTGACCTTCGACTATATGACCATAATGTGTATTATCTCGATTTAAGCCATACTTTTTATGTACCGAGGCCTTAAGTAGAAAACACATACAACGTTTCAGTGAAGTTGGGCGCTATTTCTGATAAAAGAATAAAATATAAACCGATCTACGTTGCCCTTGCTATTTTATAATTCTATCAGAAATGACGCCCAACTTTACTGAAAAGTTGGGTTTAAGAACTCAATCAAAAGACTAGAAGACTTCACAAGTACTTAGGTTGCTTCTACACAGCATATGATCAGATTATATTTTACTTTCTCAATTTTTAATATCATGACCTTTGATCTTGTCATCCACTTATTTAAGACCTTGGTACATAAGAGGCATGATAGTCTTGCTTAAGTCATTTCTGGCAGAAAATAAACACACCTAATACTGCCTTCATAAAACCAACTTAAGGGCGAGTATTTGCAAAGATGTTTTCATTAATCAAGAACGAAAGTTAGAGGTTCGAAATCTATCAGATATCGCCATAGTTTTAACCATAACTACACGTTGAAACTTTCACAGCGTTTGGGAGATAAGGGAGGTGAATGGGTTCCTTTTCCCCTTCTTACCCATAAATTCCAAAAAGTTTCCTATGAAAGTGTCAACGTGTAACATAACATGCCCGCTAGAAATTGACTGTTTCGGTACTAAACTCTTCGGAGAGGTTTTTTCCTATTTTAACTGAGTGCCTGGAATCATCTTACAAAGCCGAATGAGCTTTGCGATATGACTTTGAACGTATAGGATTGAACGTATAGGATTGTCGAAGTTTGCTTTGCGATCGACAAAAAAGAGGATAAGTGTCTTTTCCAGGATTTGCCACAGGGTAATATTCTGGTTAAGGATGGACTTGCCAGGTCTAAAGCCGCATTTGTATGGCCCAATTTTTTCGTTGACCATAGGTTTTAGTCGTTCACACAATATCCCAGACACTATCTTATAAGCAATAGGGAGCAGACTTATGCCCTATAATTAGAGAACACAATGTTCAGGTTCCAATCATCGGGTACGCGTTCTTCCTGCCAGATCGTGCTAACTAGTTTATGCATACATCTTTTCAGCGTGTCGCCTCCGGTTTTGAACAGCTCGGATGGTAGACCATCGGCTTCTGCTGCTTTATTATTCCTTAGTCGGTTTATTGCTGTCTTCGCCTCATCTTGGCCGGGCGGTATACACTCAGTGTCATCTGCTGGGATTGGATCTATAGAATCTTCGCCGTATTCTCTAGTATTGGATACTTAAAGTTTGGAAAATTTATATTTTCATATCCTGAGCACACTATCTGCATCATTTTTAAGTATTTCTTTCCTTCATCTGAAAAAGCACATCTTATTCTACTTTTGGAATTGTTGTTGTTGAAAAATATTGCATAGTCGTGTGGTAAATGGCTGCCTGCGAAACCCTTTTTTGGTAAAAGCGTTTTGCGGTGCCAACGATAGCTCGAAAACGGATGGCCCGATCTTCGCATATTTTTGTGGGAGTTTAAAGAACCTAATAATCTTTTCTATAAGCGAAACAGAATTTTAAAAAATCTGTTAAAAAAATTGAGCTGCCAATGTCAAAATGTCGATTTTAATGAAAAAATTGACCTTTGACCATTGGACAAAAAAATTTTAAAAAATCTGTCTCGCTTAAAGACAAGCTCACCAATAAGCTCACCAAACCATATGAAGATCGGTGAATTTGTCTTCGAGCTATCGTTGGCACCGACTTCACCGACTGGCACTATGCTACATAGAAATCACAACAAATTTTTCCCTTCCAACGCTCATATCTCTGCCAGTTTGGCTCCGATCGACTTGAAAGTTTTTGCGGTATACTCTATACTACCTGTACTTCAACTCTTAATCCTGCGGAAAAGACGTTTCCTCTCTCTACTTTTCTCCCGATGCCTTTCTCGAGCGCTACGCGTTGCTACTGATTGTAGAGTAGCTCGATATGCCGCGTATTTCTCTTCGGTAGCAGCACGGGTGCCACCATGGTGCAATGGTAGGCACACCCGCCTTGCACACATAGGGTCGTGGGTTCGATTCCCCGGCCAGGCAACACCAAAACAGTTTTCAACGGTGGCAAAATACTCCTCAGTAATGTTGGCGACATTTCCTGAGTATTTCAGCCATGTAAAACTTCTCTACAAAAGTGGTGTCTTAGACACGCCGTTTGGACTCGGCGATAAACTGTGGGTCCCATATCATTGAACTAATATGAATCGAGGTGCACTCATTGATATAAGAGAAGTCTCCCTTGTCCCTTATGGGATATTTGTGGAACAATTATAGCAGCACGGCACTCCTGGTCATACCATGGCTTCCCATCAAAAATTTGGGAGCCACATGAGTCGAATAACCCATTACCCAAAGTAATGTAAACAAGCTACTTTCTGCATTACCAGCTGAAAATAATGGGTTATTTCTTAAAAATTGTACAAGACAAAACTGCTTACTTTACTCTACTAGGTAATGAGTACGGTAGCACAGAGCGTGCGTGTCCGACTACAAATCCGAGGGTCGTGTGTTCAAAATAATGAACATTTAAGGCCATGACAGCATCAATAGTTTCTTGATTTGCTTGCTTCCCAAATGTCAAATTATAAAGGAATGCCGGAGCGACTTTGCAATTACGCCGGAGTTCCTCCATATAATTAGACATTTGAAAGCAAGCAAAATAAGCAACGACCTGATTCTGTCACGGTCTTTAGTGTTGCACATATAAGCGTTTAAACAACCCTTAATGTTTGTACGCGTGGCACAGTGTGTAGTGTGGAAACTAATTCACCTTAACTGTTCTAAAAATAGAACTTATGTTCTCTTAGCTTATTTCTCAACTTCTAGTGGTCATAGAATAACTAGGTATTAAGTGCGATATGCCTTTGTTAAAATAATAGGTTAGTAGAGTGTTTTGTAAGTAGATACGACTTTTGCTGCAACAAGGTCCGAGTGGTCCGAGTCTCTGTTTGCTCCTCGGAACGATCGTACATCCAACACGCTCGATGATTGTTTCCATCTATCATAGCATGATCAATTTGATTTCTTTGATCTGAAGATAGTAAGGTGCCCTTATGAATGTCGATATGCTTAAATCTGGTGCTGCTAACTACCATGTTCTTTGACGCTGTGAAGTCTACCAACCTCATTCCGTTGTCAGATGTTTCACAGTTGGGGACTGAATTTTTCAACTGTTGAACCAAAGATATTCTCCCCTCCAATTTTGGCATTAACATCACTTAGAATAATTTTAATGTTGTGGGCAGTACATCGGTTACATATTCTTTCTAAACACCTGTAAAATATTTCTTTGGTATGATGGCCCTTTTCTTTCTTCAGTGGCAGCATGAACGCAAATAATACTGATGTTCTAAAATCTAGATTTTATTCGAATTGCAACAAGTCTTTGATCCATTGGAGTGAAACTGGAGACCAAATTTTTTAACTTCCGACCAACTACAAAACCGCAACCAAACACCTGCTTTAGATCATTGCAGCTGTAATACAATTCATTGCATTTTCTCAATGGCAGTAATATCGGCTTTTTACTTTGCAAGTACATCCCCTGCGCAAACTACTACTTCCTTTCTTTAGAGAATCCGAATATCCGCAAATCATGGCCCTTAAAACGTTTACGGGGGTTTTCAACTTTAGTGTGGTTTCTTTCCCTTTCTCTTTGTATTTTTAGTGGGTTGGGTTAAAAACGCGGCGCCCAATCATAGTTTTTATCAAACCAATTGTGTTTAGCTTAACAATGCGGACTAAACCCCACATTTTACTTGCCTCTAAATTAATCGTGTTACAGTCCCAGTGGGTAATGTTTTAAGATGTTTAGGTATTGCAGTCCGAGGTCTCTAAATGTTTTTGTTTTCTATACCGAAAACTAAAAAAACGTCCCATTATCATCCACCCCACACAACCTCAAAATAGATGTTTTGCGAAGGTACCTACTCACTTTTTACAGGAAAAAATTATTCACATAAAATGCTTAGCTTTATTTGTTTTTGTTGTTTCTTGGAAATGCATCATGCTTTGTTTTTTCGCATTTATACTTTATACTACCTACCTACTTACTTACATCTCAAACATGGCACGAGTATGTGCAAGCATTTTCTCTTCTTCTCTGCCAATACTGCAAATGCTGCATCATCTCTGTATTCCACCAACCAGCCATCCATCGACTAGCTTTGTTTTCATTTAAGAAGAAGAATACAAAACATCACAGCATTGGAGTAGGGTAGAATTGTGTTTTGTTGCAAAGCTGCATATTTTAAATGCAACAATTATGTGTATGGAACAGTGTTTCGATTTGAATAAAAATATACAAAGTAAACAATTTCCTACGAACATGTCCGAGGGGACAAAAACCTAATTTACACGTTCACCTAAAACAAGTATTTGGGACAAATACGATATTCAATGAAATTGACAACTTGAATGACACATTTTATTAAAAACCTGTTGGACGTAAATGCTACTAAAGGGATACTTCGTTCATATAAAATATTTAATGCAGGCTACCACCTGCCACCAACATTTTACAGAATCAAAAGACGGTGTTATTCATAACAAACCAGTCTCTCAGTCAGTCAGCCAGTTGTTGCTTTTTGTGTGTTTTCTCAATAAAATTGTGGCAAGTTCAGGTTCAAATTTGTATGTCTGTATAAAAGTAAGGTTGTTCAGGCTCTTGCATGGTGCAAAAACACAACTGCATGGATACATCGATACATGTGTTAAAAACAGTGTTCGAAAATAAACACTATGGAATCGTACCGTACCGTTCTGTACCGTACCAAGGTGGATAGGTACGCTACGATAATGTACCGTACCGGTACACAAACACTAAAAAATATTTTAGTGATACTGTACCGGAGCACAACGAAAATCTTACTGTACCGACTGCGGTACACAACAATTTTTAGTGTACCGACTGCGGTACGCTACGATTTTTTAGTGAACCGACTGCGGTACAGTACGATTATCGTAGTGTACCACTGGTCGGTTCACTAAAACATAACGTACCGGTAATGTACCGCACGTGTGTTTTTTGTAAATTGTGATGAAAAATTATATGTTTGATGTTTTTGAAAATAAGGGCAAGAATAGAAACTAAAATTCAAGATTATATAAATTAAATGCACGAATGTGGTAAATTCGGTCGGTATACGAATGTTGAGAAAATTAGTATAAAATATGAAATTAGCTAAAATTTCCAACCAATACATATTTTAATAAATTTACCCTCTATTATAGTATTAGGTTTAAAACCCATAGTATTAATGTATGTATTTCTATTTACTCGCTTTGAGAAAATTTTATTATGGGCTCATTAGGGTCCTTGTAGTCAATGTACATATTTAAAACACTGCTTTTTATACCCTCCACCATAGGATGGGGGTATATTAAGTTTGTCACTACGTTTGTAACTACTCGAAATAATCATTGTAGACCCCACAAAGTATATATATTCTTGATCAGCGTGCAATTCTACATCGATATAGCCATGTCCGTCCGTCTGTCCGTCTGTCCGTCTGTCCGTCTGTGGAAATCACTCTAGCGTCCGAACGGAGTGACGTAGGTTGATGAAATTTTGGGAAAATATGTTATATTTACGTAGGACTTTTGGTATTGAAAGCGGGCAATGTAGGTCCACGCTTTCGTATAGCCCCCATACAAAATGACGCGTGACGCGTCGTCGTTTTAAGAAATTTTTAAGATATTTGACCCATTTTACCACCGAATTGGTTGTAATTTGTTACTTTGTGTCTCCAGAGGCCAAAAAATATTCCTTCCAAAGTTGGGTTATATAGGTCCACGTTTTGGTATAGCCCCCATATAAGGCCCATATAAAGTACGCGTCATTTTAATATATTTTGAATGTATTAGACCCATTTGACCACAGAATTGGTTGTAATTTGGTATTTTGTGTTTTCAGAAGCCAGAAAACATTGCTACCAAAGTTGGGTTATATAGGTCCACGTGTTGGTATAGTCCCCACATAAGACCCCTTATAAAGTACGCGTCATTTTAATATATTTTGAATGTATTAGACCCATTTGACCAAAGAATCGGTTGTTACTTTGTATTTTGTGTTTCCAGAGGCTAAGAAACATTTCTACCATAAAATGTTTATATAGGTCCACGTGTTGATATAGCCCCCATAATACAATATCTCCCGATTTTCGATATTTTGAACGTTTTTGCCTCATTATCACACCGATATGGCTGAAATTTCGTATTTAGTCTTCTTTAGGCGTATAAAACTTTCCCCCAGAAATTTGTAGGTATAGGTCCACGCCATCATATAGCCCCCATAGAACGGTTCCTTCCGAATTTCGGTATTTTGAAGGTTGTGGCCACATTAATCCACCGAAATGGCTGAAATTTGTGGTGGAGGGTATAAAAAGTTCGGCCCGACCGAACTTAACGCTTTTCTTACTTGTTAAATATTATTTGTTCCCAAGTTAAATAATTAGACAGTTTTTACAAGTAAAAAGGGGTGATAATGCATGTATCATAAAACCATTTCTATGAATGGAAAAGAATAACGTTAATATGTTGGTGTCATAAGGATGTTTATTTGCGGCAAAAGTCAATTCATAGAAAGGTTATGTTTGTTGTCCAATCCACATGAACAAACAAAACAGCCACAGTCGGATCACTAAAGATTGAGTCTCCAGGTAGTATATTTTAAAATTTTAATATGTTTATTCTGTTGAAGTTTTAATGTTGATATGTTTGAATTAATTAAAATAAAATTGCATAAAACATAAAATCCGTTTGTAATAGGTAACAAAAAAATGGTAAGAATCAAGGCACAATTACACAGGTAGTGGCATCGTAAAAATTTGAATATGTTATGTCGAAACTTTCTTTATGTTGTTGGGAAAATTACAACAAAAATTATTTTTTTATAAAGTGATTTTACTTTTCATATTCGATCAGCTGGTGTGATACCCCTACCTGGTAGTTCTGCCATGGTAAGAATATGAGAATAATGCCTCCAAAAACTCAAACTTTCTGCTGGTAGAATACGTTTACGTTTGTCCATAATTTATCCCACCGAAATGGCTTAGATTTGGTATCTAGTGTCCGTTGGGGTTATACATGCATTCCTATAAGAATTTTCGGTACAGGTCTACGTTTTTATATAGCCCCCATAGAACGGTTCCGCCGATATTGATTATTTTGAAGGTTGTAGCCACGTTATCCAACCGAATTAGTTGAAACTTGGCATTTAGTCTACGTTGGGAGTATAAAATATTCCGACGGAGAATTGTCTGCACAGGTTCATGTTTTGATATGACCCCCATAGAAATGTACCGCCCGAATTTTGCTAATATTAGATAGAGAATAATAATAAAAACAATTATAAAATATTTTGTTGCACTTTGTTGCAGCTAAAACTTTACAAATTTGGTAAGAACTATATGTACTAAAAATAAAATAAAAAATCTACGCGCCATCCCGCGACACTCCCTACTAAGAAGCTTTAACAAAGTACAGAATTTGAAAGAAAAGCGGATGTCACGTGATTTACATATGTGTAAAATCCGAGTTACAATAAATAACATATTATATAAAATATTTTTTGCTCACCTGTCTTCACGAAAAACTTTAAAATTACTTTGTAGGAAGACTGCATACGACGATCGCAAATTTACTACTAAAATATATTATAAAAACCAGTCCATAAATTGTGAACAAAAAATTAAACGTTATTTTGCTTTGGCTGATGTAAAACAAATTATTTTAACTGTCGTTAGATTCTGTGGACACCTTAGATCAATACTGCACCAATAATTTTTACATAGGCGTATGTGATTTTTTTTAAGTTTTGGCGCGCTATATCTGTATTTTTCCACTGTTCGTTTGGCCCAAAAAACATCAATGTGACACCAACACGTGCCTTATTACTTTATACAAATATTTTGGATATACATACATATGTATATAACACAATTATGGGGTCAATTTATATAGTCTTCCATAATAAAACAAAAAACCATTAAATATTTTACATTTTCTCATAATTCATAAAAACACATGTATGTTACATTATAGATACGTATATTATTTTCATTGTTCCAACAATACGAACTACGAAGTTTTACTGCTTCGTCCTTTTCAGTAGTACCACAAAGTAACAGGCAAAATTCTCGTTGATCGTCCACATTACCTTGCTATGAATAGATTTTCTGTTATTGGTGCCGCCAATAATAATGATTTTGCACGAGGGGATTTTTAAACATCCTTATGACATCAATTAGTAACCTCATACTGGTGTTATGATAAATACATTCCATATTGAAAAAATCATATTAAAATTTGTAATTTGGCTATAAATACTTTTAAATGTGTAAATAAACATAGCTTGAAAAAAACCTTAGTGATGAACAGTACTGTTCGCTACAAACAAAATAGATGGGTATTTTTTGTTGGTACTGGTAATATTAATGTGGATTGTATAGCAAAAATTAAATTTTTCTGAATAATCTTTTTCCAAAAAATGCTAATAACATCAAAAAAAGTAAAATTATTCTTTACTCATTCATGTAAATGATTTTATAATTCACTATTTTTTTAAACAACATTATATTTTCTAGTAATTTTCTCAATATTTATAAACGATTAAAATGTAATTAATTTATACAATATTGAATTTTATTTATTATACTTGCCTTCTTTCCCAAGAAAGCAAGTAACAATTCATATTTCCTCATAATTAAAAAAACACATGTGTGGTACATTACCGGTACGTTATTTTTTAGTGAACCGACCAGTGGTACACTACGATATTTTAGTGTACCGACTGCGGTACGCTACGATTTTTTAGTGTACCGACTGCGGTTCACTACAATTTTCGTTGTGCTCCGGTACGGTACGCTAAAATATTTTTTAGTGGTTGCGTACCGGTACGGTACACTAAAATATTTTTTAGTGATACCGTACCTGGTACGGTACGTTATTTTAGTGTACTGTTTCTTTTCGAACACTGGTTAAAAATTCAGTGTTTCTGGTTGGTGTTGTGTATACGAACATGTTACGTTTATGTGACAATGGATGGATGATCTTGTAAGTACGCGGATGGATGGATGATGGATTTTCTTTTTTTTTCTTTTTTGCATCCATATTCCATAGAAGATTTTATGGTTTGGTTTAAAATTTCTTTTGCTGCGATTTATTAGAACTGATTGTATGAACAACAACATCATTTTTACGATCGATCATAAAAATTTACACAAGCATACATAAATATGTATGTAGGAATGTATGTGAAATTTTAGAAAATGTTGGTACATTAAAAGGATTAGTTAAGGTTAGTACAGGAATGAGGTGAAATATGTATGCGATGTAAATACATATATCATATAAATCTTATTGATTTAAAGGGGAAAATAAGTCAGACGATTAGTTTTTTATTGCTCCATAATACTCGTATGTGTGTTCATATTATTACTTAACATTATTCAAGGCACGTTGAATTAATTAGCTAATAATTAATTGATTTAACCCCTTAATCGTTTGATTGTTGTTTAAATACAGACTAATTCTTTTATTGCAATATAATAGTCAACTACACAACAAAGTTTGAATTTATTGCTTACATTGCTTTACACAGTTTAATATAATCTCTATTTCTGCTTGATATCAACTGGCAAATGCTCCATTTCATGTTTTCTTTTAAGATCTTTAAAATTAAATAATTAAAATTGGCCCTCTCTCCTTAAAGGGTTAATATTTTTTGACATAACACACTTCCAATTTCACATTGATAGACACACCTCAGCAGCGTTTAAGTAGGTCTTGAATATGACTTTGCCAAAAAACGTCTTACAAGAGAATGGGAGAATGTCTCATAGAAAGAAGAGATTCGTATATAAGTGGAATTTTTGACTTTTGTCAAAATCTCTACATTGTTATGAAACACGATACATACACTTTCTCACTCACATATGTATTAGTATATGTGCAGCAATCAATAACATTTATATACGGTTAATTAAACAATATTGACCAGTTCATAAATTGGGTCATAACAATGTCAGAGAGAATTGGTAGCGAGTAGAGACACACTTAGATAATTGTAGGTTATAAACTAATTAAAGAATGGAAACAGAACAAAAACAAAAAAAAAAAAGAAAAAAAAATACTAGAAAATGTGATATTGCGGTAGCTAAATTCATTCATAAATATTGAATGGCTTTGTTTCAGTATTCTATAAAAATGTTGATGTATAAATTGAAACAAACTTTAGGGAATATCAGAAGAATGACAAAAATAGTGGATAACAAATTTTCAATAGAAAAGTTAGTAGTAAAATTGGTGGATAACAGGTTTCCTATAGAAAAGTTGGTGGATAACAACATTTCCTATAGAAAAATTGATGGATAACAAAAAGCTGACGAATAACAAATTTTCCTATAGAAAAGCTAACGGATAAAAATTTTCCTATAGAAATCCTAAAGGAGGTTTCCTATAGAAAAGTTGGTGCATGACAACATTTTCTAGAGAAAAATTAGTGGATAATAAATTTTCCCATAGAAAAGTTGGTGGATAACCACTTTTCGTATAGTACATTTTGTGGATAACAATTTTTCCTATAGAAAAGGTACTGGATAACAAATTCTATACAAAAGTTGATGGATAATAACCTTTTACCATAGAAAAGTTGGTAGTCAAAAACTTTTCCTATAGAAATGACAATGGATAACAACTTTTCCCAAAGAAAAGTTGGTGGATAACAAATTTCCCTATAGAAAAGCTAACTAATTAATTTTTCTATAGAAGTTTTGGTGAATAAGATTTTTTTCTATAAAAAATTTCATGAATAACAACTTTACCTCAGCCAAGTTGGTGGGCAATAATTTTTCCTATAGAAAAGTTTGTAGATAACAACTTCCCCTATAGACAAGTTGGTGGATGACTACCTTTGCTATAGAAATTTGGTGGATAACAAATATAATAACTTTTCTTATAGAAAAGTCGTTGGATAAAAACTTTTCCTATAGAAAAATTGGTGGATAAAAAATTTTCTTATAAAAAAAACTGTCGGATAACAACTTTTCTATAGAAAAGTTGTCGGATAAACAATTTTCTTATAGAAAAGTTGACGGATAACAAGTTTTCCTTAGAAAAGTTTTCGGATAACAACTTTTCCTATAGATAAATTGTCGGGTAACAACTTTTCCTATAGAAAAGTTGTCGGATAAACAATTTTCTTATAGAAAAGTTGTCGGATAACAAGTTTTCCTTAGAAAAGTTGTCGGCTAATAAGTTTTCCTTAGAAAAGTTGTCGGACAACAACTTTTCCCATAGAAAAGTTGTCGGATAACAAGTTTTCCTTAGAAAAGTTGTCGGATAACAAGTTTTCCTTAGAAAAGTTGTCGGACAACAACTTTTCATATAGAAAAGTTATCGGATAACAACTTTTCCTATAGAAAAGTTGTCGGATAAACAATTTTCTTATAGAAAAGTTGTCTGATAACAACTTTTCCTATAGAAAAGTTGTCGGATAACAACTTTTCCTATAGAAAAGTTGTCGGATAACAACTTTTCCTATAGAAAAGTTGTCGGATAACAACTTTTCCCATAGAAAAGTTATGGGATAACAACTTTTCCTATAGAAAAGTTGTTGGATAACAAATTTTCCTACAGAAAAGTTGTCGGATAACAAACCTTCCTTTAGAAAAGCTGTCGGATAACAAATTTGCCCATAGAATAGTTATCGGATAACAACTTTTCCTATAGGAAAGAAGTCGGATAACAAAATTTTCTATAAAAATGTTGGCGGACTAAAACTTTTCTTAGAAAAGTTAGTGGATAACAATTTGTTCTATAAAAAAGTTAGTGGATAACAACATTTCCCATAGAAGAGATGGCGGATAACTACTTTTCGTATAGCAAAGTTGTTTGATAACATCTTTTTCCATAGAAGAGTTGTAGTATAACAAAATTTCCTATAGAAAAGTTGTCGGATAACAACTTTCCTATAGAAAATGTTTTAAATGCAACAAATAGTATAATAGTAAAACGAATTTTCCCACAGAAAAGTTGTTGGATAAACGATTTTTCTATAGAAAAGTTGTCGTATAACAACTTTTCCTATAGAAAAGAAGTCGGATAACAGCTTTTCCTATAGAAAATAGTCGGATAGCAAATTTTCCTATAGAAAAGTTGTCGGATAACAAACTTTCCTTTAGAAAAGTTGTCGGATAACAAATTTTCCTATAGAAAAGTTGTCGGATAACAAACCTTCCTTTAGAAAAGTTGTCGGATAACAAATTTGCCCATAGATAACAACTTTTTTTATAGAAAAGTTGTCGGATAACATCTTTTCCCATAGAAAAGTTGTCGGATAACATCTTTTCCCATAGAAAAGTTGTCGGATAACATCTTTTCCCATAGAAAAGTTGTCGGATAAAAACTATCCCCATAGAAAATTTGGTTGATAACAACTATCCCCATAGAAAATTTGGTTGATAACAACGTTTCCCATAGAAAAGATAGCAAACCACAATTTTTCTTATAGAAATGATAGTGGATAACAACTTTTATTATAGAGATAATACTAGTACAATTTTTCGTATAGAAAATTTGTTGGATAACAACTTTTCGTATAGAAAAACTGTTAACTGGATAACAACTTTTGCCATATAAAAGTTGTTGGATAACAAGTTTTCCCATGGGTCATAATTTTTACTATAGAAAAGTTAGTGGATAACAACTTTTCCTGTATAAAAAGTTAGTGGATAACAACTTTTCCTCTACGTAAACTTGTTGGAAGTTATAGTAAAACAAGTGGGTAAAGCGTTAAGTTCGGTCGGGCCGAACTTTTTATACCCTCCACCACAAATTTCAGCCATTTCGTTGGATTAATGTGGCCACAACCTTCAAAATACCGAAAATCGGAAGGTACCGTTCTATGGGGGCTATATGATGGCGTGGACCTATACCTACAAATTTCTGGGGGAAAGTTGTATACCCCCAACGAAGACTAAATAACAAATTTCAGCCATCTCGGTGAGATAATGAGGCCAAAACCTTCAAAATACCGAAAATCGAGAGATATCGTCCTATGGGGGCTATATCTTTATAAACATTTCTATATAAACATTTTATGGTAGAAATGTTTCTTAGCCTCTGGAAACACAAAATACAAAGTGACAACCGATTCTGTTGTCAAATGGGACTAATACATTCAAAATATATTAAAATGACGCGTACTTTATATGGGGCGTTATATGGGGGCTATAACAAAACGTGGACCTATATAAACCTACTTTGGTACGAATGTTTTTTGGCCGCTGGAGACACAAAATACCAAATTACAAGCAATTCGGTGGTAAAATGGGACAAATATCTTAAAAATTCCTTAAAACGACGACGCGTAACCCTCATTTTGTAAGGGGGCTATATGAAAGCATGGACCTACATAGCCCGCTTTCAATACCAAAAGTCCTACGTACATATAATAGATTTTCCCAAAATTTCATCCGCCTACGTCAATCCGTTCGGACGCTAGAGTGATTTCCACAGACGGACAGACGGACGGACATGGCTATATCGATGTATAATTCACGCTGATCAAGAATATATATAGTTTGTGGGGTCTACAATGATTATTTCGAGTAGTTACAAACGTATTGACAAATATACTCCATCCTATGGTGGAGGGTATAAAAATAATACTCTTGGTCCAACATCCATTAATATGAGTGGGTGGCTAACTGATTGTTTTCAATCTCTTCTTCTGTTATTTCTATGTCACCACAACACAAGAGTGTTGAACAGTTTTAAATGAAAAGAAAATATTTTTAAGCTAACGGCATTAAAGTTGTTTTGCAAAGCGAGAGTTGTTTAAATGAATATCATGAGCATCTTCCAGCAACACTTAAGACAACGATGGTCAGCAAGAGCCTGGACACGCAAATACTTGGTGACTATCTACTTGAGAACCTAGATATAAGATAAACGATACTTGCTGGGGGCATTGTTGGAGGAGGGAATGATTTCCAGCAGCAAAGGTATCACTTTTACTCGTAACTTTTACCTGTTGGAGTGGGCGTGGGAATGAGTACTTCCAAGAAAACAAAAGAACATATCATTTGTTTTCTTTTGCCTTTTTAACTAATTCCAGATATAATAATGAGCCGTGAGAAATAACGAAAATAGAATAAGTATGTCTTGTTGAGAAATTTGTTTTTGGCAGTGAATTTTTTTAATTGATTTTCATGTTAATTTCAAGTGAAAAATCTTAACAAACAAAAAACGGTAGCTAACGTTTGCACTCTCAGTGAAGTTTGTGTTTTGGGGATTTTATTTTGGGACAAGAGGGTCTTATCTGGAAAGTAATAAAAATAGAAAGTTTTATGACAAATCATTTGTTGTTTTGGTTGTACTCATTCACGAAAACGTGGTAACGTAAGATGCGCTAGAATGAATGTGGGTTGTAATTCCATTGAAATTAGAATTGAAAATTAGATGTAATGTGAGGCTAAATGGTGAGAAATGCCATAATTTGCTAGTAATTATTTGTGTAGAGTTTAAAGGTGTGTACTTTTCTTAGTTAGCATTTTTGCTTTACTAACGTTTAAAATTACAACAATTTTTGTAATTTACAACAATCCTCATTTTATATTGACACATAGGTATCCAGATTAATCAGTAAGCAATCATTTTTCTTTCGCCTTTTTTGAGATAAGTTCTTCTCACTTCTCTTTGTGTAATTTCCGTTCCATTCGTAAGAAATTTCTTTTTTTCTGTTTTGTTTGTATTGCTTGTCGCTTAAGGTTGTGCATATATTTAGCCTACTTTTATCCCACTCTTAACGTTTTTCTTTTCTTTTCATTAGCATATTGTTTCTTTGTACTAAAGAATCAATAGAAATTCTTTAAAAGCCGGTTTTGTGTTGTCGTGTTTTTTTTTAAGATTAACTCTCAATTTTCGATGTAAAGTTTAAGGGGTTGGGGAAAACGCCATTAATGGGCAAAAGTTATTTTTTGTTGGGTTAACATTTTTTGGAATCTGGTATTTTAATTTGTATTGAAATGAATATTATTTAATAACTATGTTTTGTATAGAATAAAAGTGGTTTATTCAAACTCTTCTCTATAAGCGATAAATAGTTTTTTCCCAAAGCAACAACTTTTCTATATAGAAACACCACAACCTCTAGACGGCTAAGAAATCTATACTAACGACTGTTTGAAATTGTAATAACCCCTTAAAATCGGATTCACATGATGTTGTAATTGATACGTTGGTAGAACAACGCCATCGGGTTAAGGCCAGCCATATTTAGCACAATGAACCAAGTTGCAATGTCTCCTAGGCAATCTGACCAATCCTCTCCAAATTCCAAAGAACCTCTCTACTTTCCCTAAAGAAATCTGACCTAAATTTAGCGGTTGGAATAATCACTGCAATGTTAGATCAAGGACTTGGAAGTGAGAAAGGGACAATATTTTTGACGGCTGCTGGCTATTTTAAGATGAAATAGAGGCAATCGATAACTTACAATGTCACTGACCAATGTTCACGATCCATACTCCAAATACTCATAATCTTCTACGAAGTTGAGCCGAAAAGTCTGCATATCTTTGTAATAGGCATAAGTGACTGCAACGAGAAGCATTTAATGCCAAAACTCAGTATACTCTTCGCTGCATTTCTTCGCTTGCCGAAGTCAAATTATAGAGAAGAATGACGTCGAAATCGCAAATTGGCTCTGACATTCTTTATAATTTGACATTTTGAAAGTGAAAAAATGAAGAGAAAAGCTGACTTAGTTATGGCTTTTATCGCATTAGACTTCACGGCAATCAATTAAACCCCCTTTTCATCTTTTCAAAACACTTACGCAGCATTTGCAATTTCCTTCTCTCTAAAAAATCTACTTATTCTAACCTTTCCTTCAGTACTTTCAACGCTAAACACGTCTGAAGAACCTCTCAAGTATGACAGCTACGCATCCTTTAACCTATCATAACCTAGTTCAAAATATATACTCGAGTCAACGACTTGTTTATTAGTTGGTTAAAATTGTTGTTGTTGTAGCAGAATAAAAACCTACGTAGAACCATAGGTTTGATGTTGGGTTGGCAGTAGAGCTGGCAAAAAATCGATGGTACTATCGATAATATCGATTATTATTTAAAAATTCAATATCGATAGATAGTTTTGCCTATCGATATATCTAGCTTAAGTACAAATCGTGAGAAGAAATAGTAGGGCGTAAATATATTAGTAATAGTTTACAGTTGCATAAAATGGTATATCGAAAGTAGTAATTAATGAGTTGTCTTACAAGAGTAGTAGAATAAATTATTTACATAGTTGCATTCTGTCAGTTAACTTTAAAATACAATGAATCAATCACAATGGAAAATTGGAATATTTACAAACTCACAATGACAAAGGAACAAAACTATGAAAATTGTAGAGGGCATGAAAGTGTAATTATTGAAATATGGATTGCTTCAAAATGTATTTTTTAACATTTTTATAAAATAAAAGCAGTTGTTTATTCTCCTTTACATTTCTGTAAAGAAAATCAATTTCAAGAAAATCATTGACATTTCCGCCATTATCATCTCCAAATTAATGGCGATTACAACTTAACGATAATATCGATAGAAATCGATATTTTAAAACATTATATCGAAAATATCTAATGTTGGGAATATCGATGGTTTGCCAGCTCTAGTTGGCAGCCGCTGGCTGAAACACTATGGTTTCGGGTCAATCCGGTACGAAAGAACCCGCTGCCGTGGGATTGTAGTTTTTCTTGATTTTAATCCATGGTGCATTCTGAAAAATCCTCCTGCGATAATTGCGTTGGATCTAGCTTTATTGTCTACAAGCAGCTCATCGCCATCCTTCTATGTTCTATATAACTTCCATCTTTCTAAAATATCAACTTACTCTAACCTTTCCTTCAGATAAACACAATGCACCTCTAGGTCTCTGAGTGAAATAGTTCTCATTTAACCGATCCTAAGCTAGATCAACTCATATAATTGACATGGTTCGTTAATATACACTCGAGTCAATGATTTGCACATTTGAACGAACTAGTTCATGAAGTAATACTTCTATTTATTGGTTCTAATTGTAGTCTTTGCTGCATTCAATAATGCTGAACTCTTTCATTATAATCGGGCTAATATTGGAAACCCAAATGATAAAACCAACCTCTTATGTTGTTGTCATTCTGCCTCACCTCAAAATATTTTGTTTTTGTCAGTTTTTTTTTTGTGTTGTAAATGCAATAAAATCTTGAAGAATTCGGATGATGTGTCAGTGAAGATTATTCATCCAGCTGTTAACTACAGGCGTGCATAATATGTTGGTGTGTGGATGTGATATGCTTGACGTTTGCATGTACGAAATTACGGGATTTTTGTGGTGAAAAGTATCACGGTTTTATGTACATTCCTGAAGTTTGTCGTAGCCTTTTTGTTGTTGTGAAAGCTAAAACGAGTTTTACATAAACTTTTACAATACGATAAACCCTTGACGATTGGAACAAATTTGGTTAAGATTGATGTAAAGAATTCTAAAGATTTTTACAACGATCACAGAGAAATTTTAAAGATAATGGAGTGGAGTAATAATATAAAATCAATGATTAATGCCTATATAGGTCTTATAGACCATTTAGTATGAGCTCATTATCCGGATTTAGCGCTTTATCGGAACTTATTTGCTAAAACCAGCGATACCAGATATACCATTTTTTAACTTAAATGTTTTCCTTATTAACTTCAGAGTGAAACCTCCTTGGCCAACTCCCTAACTTGGAGGGGAGTTTAAAGCCACCCCCCATTTTATCTACTTTTTATCCGGCTAAACTCCTCGTATACAACACTGTACCAAAATTGTCTGTTGTGCATGTATATATAAACAAAAATCAGATGACTGCCATTTAAATCCTTCAAAGTTATATCTAAATGCCGTGAGATTTGCACTGGATTTATTAAATCAATTGAATAGAGTAAGTCAGTCATTAGGTTAGGTTATAGGATGGCAGCTGCCGTTAATTGTTGACAGCCACTTCACTTGGAGACCAGTAGTGCGATTCTCTAACTTGTTTGAGTTACCGACAAAAATCAGTAAAATTATTGGGCAAGTTAGCGACCAATAAAAATTAGACGTAAGGTTCTACCGATAACAACAGTGTTGTCAACTTTTATTTAAACTTTTCATTCATAATTTTGTATATAAGAAAGCCGTCCCATAGCCACTTAAGGCTCCTGCAGTACGTTTGAGATATCATCTCATGCACACCAAACAGCCTATGTATTTTGACTGACAATATAGGCACCGGCATAGAAGGTGTTCGAGTCTCTTTCATATCCTCACATAGCCTGCAATAATGAATGTTGTTGTCCTCCAACTTACTTCTCATAGATCTGATGCCGCGGTGACCAGTAATGACCCCTACTGCTATTCAGCCTAACTATCCACGTAAACTGTGACTATCCTATCTGCAAGGTCTGTTATTCCCACTAAATTCTAAGGCTATTCGCTCTGCAAGGACTTCTGCCTGAAAAACGTAAAGTTTGTATGAAATTCTGATATTCACAAATTGATACACACCACATCCCGTGACTTCTTCAATGTTCAATCCATCGGTAAAGATGGATATGCTATCAGGAAGTGGTCTGTCCCGCGCTCTATCACTTCTATCGGGGATTAATAACTCAGCTGTGTCAAAGCCCAGGATTGGCTGACTCTTAGCCTAATTTGGCTACCCATACGCTGTAGAAAGCTTGCATGTCCAAGCCGTGAGCAACGCACATTAAGCTCTTGACTCTCAAGACACATCGGGATGCTTGGTACTCAACTAGAATATCAAGAGGATATTGAATTTAATGCTGCCTGAGGGGTGCTTTTTACTGCTCCAGTAATGAGAACTGACGCAGATCCTTGCACAGTACCCAACTTGGACAGGTTCGAAACACAACTTAGGGTAGGCAACAGCAGAGGCGGTCGTAGGTTAAGATGGGGCAAAACACTTTCCCATACAGCCAGTGTATTACATGCGGTCTGAGGCCCCAGATTTAACCTATGGAGTTCTTGCAGGAATAAAGTGAAATTATGCTGCTCTTGGTGCGATCCTCAGTGTTCCTCTTCGATCTTAGCCTATTGCCAAGGACCAGGTATTTCGCTTCCGCAGAGAGAGATTTAATTGGACACCATCCAGTATAGGCGGCACAAAGTCAGCAATATTTCATTTCCTGGTGAATAGTACCAACTCAGTCTTTGCTAGATTTACACCAAGGCCATTGTGATGAAACAAGCGAGAGAGTTTTACTAGTGCACCCAGCATCAGTTTAGACAGCTTGGACTGATCAGGATGACTACGTCATCTGCATAAGAAACTACCCTAGTTCATGGTCTATCAAATTCCTTGAGTATCCCACTCACCATCAGGAGCCATAGTAAAGGAGAGAAAACTCTGGTGACTGACTTCTTTACGGGACTCTGAATTAGAATTGAATAGTCTGTTTTCCAGCATTCTATCAATCCGACTGATTATGATAGAGGGGACATTCAGTAGCTCTAGAGCCGAATGTATGGATTCGAGTTTCACATTATTGAACGCTCATTTTATGTCTAGAAAGGCGGCCGAAGTGCGATTCGAGTCATCCATTTTCTTTTCTATATAACCCACAACCTCGTGTAACGTCGTTTCTGTTGATTTCTCTTTAACACAAACATGTTGCGAGTTGCTTATGAGGTCACGATTTATTTAGAATCTTATTTCCAAATCCAGCATCCTTTCTAGCTTTTTCATTACAAAAGAGGAGAGACTAATCGGTATATAATCCTTCGGTAACGAGTGACTTGGCTGCCCAGAATTAGAGATGTACATATATCACAGTAACTTCTTTCCATAGTGCCGGTACGTGCTTCAGTAGCAGAGAAGCTTTACCAAATTTCTTCAGTATGGTAATAATGCCGTAGGTGGTGTATTTTGAAGCATCGCCGGAATGATACCATCTGGTCCAGAAGATTTATTGGGTTGACAAGTACTGATCGCTCTTGAGATCTTTGGATTACTTATTAACCCATCAATAAATACCCTCTCGACAGGGAAGCAGGTCCTATTCGTATCCGCACTAGGCAGATAAGAATTGACATCCTTGCACTTCGGAAAATGATTATTTGCCAGTAGGTCTAGTGTCTAGTCCTGCTAGCCTTGTTATATGTCTAACCAGTTTTAATCCTTCGGTAACGAGTGACTTGGCTTTCCAGCCTTAGATATGTACATATGTTACTGTAACCTCATTCCATAATGCCGGTACATGCGTCAGTAGAAGAGAAGCTTTACAAAATTCCTTCAGTACGGTAATAATGCCGGAATGATACCATCATGTTCACGAGGTTTATAGGGTTAAAAAGTACTGATCGCTTATGAGATCCTTGAATTACTTATTAACCCATCAGCAAATGTTAGGCCTAGCCTTGTTATATGCCCTTCTGCTGGCTTTCCTGAGGTAATATCTTTATTTCACCAAACTGATTGAGTTCTCCTACATGAATATGTTAATTGACAAGACTTCTCTTAGTAATTCCGAAGAACACTCGTGAGGTCTTCAGCTTGCTTGTCAACTTTCCTCCCTGAAGTTCTGGAATTTCACACAGTCTTGAAGATGCTTGAGAGAATTCCTCCCACATCTTTAAGGGTTTTGATACACTATCACCCTGTGGTCCGAAAAGGAGCACTCATCCGATTCCCTCCAGTCCGATATAGACGTATCCTCCATATTTGTAAAAGTGAAGTCTATCATCTTCTCTCTCACCCTATTCTGAAAGGTGGACGTATTTCCCCTATTGCATACTCGAAAATTATTTGTCAAAATAAAATCGAATATGGACTCGCTTCCCCAATGGAAATGATGAGCATTTGCATCACAATTCATAATCAAACTGCAACTGTCCGAAGTCTCGTCCATTAGCTTGCGCACCAATTAACTTGACGGGTCTGGTACTTTATACGGCATGTAAACCGAGGCTTGCACCAAGGCTTTTCTCGAGTCTATTTCCGGCCTCCTCCTTCCGTCGTATCGCCGTTACTGTAAATATAGAGAAGAAAAAGACAAATTTTTACTATTTTTTCCGATAAAATTAATAGCTTCTTGCAGGTTCTGAAACAGAACATTAGATTTTTCTTAGCTACAATAAAAGCCGTTATCTTCTCCCCATTGTATGAAACCATCGTTTAGTCCAGAAACCTTATTTTTGTACAAATTGGGTTCCTGATCCAAAGCGATATCTACTTCAGTTCTGGTAAGAATAGAAAAGTGGCTCGGCAGCCTCCGCATTGTAGTGATACAGTTGTATTTACAATACCATGGTCTGCCAAGGTTCTTCACTGTGAATCCCGGATGCGAAACCGAAGCCACCCCAACCCGAAGTACAGCTCTCCGTTACAGTCCTTAATGTAATGTGAATGGAGGGATCTGTGGACGGTCATGACATAGCTCTCCACTACTATGATTAGGACGTAGCAACATAGCCTACTTACTACTCGTTGAGGCACCCAGGTATCAAAGAGACTCCGTTCTATTGTAGTCATGTACCCTGACTGCAAACAAGAAAAATAGATAGGCACGTGGTCGCCTAATACCACGGTGTTAGGGGATATATTTCCCTTTCTCAAGCGGGTTTGGGCATTGTCTTCACTCCTTTAAGATTTTACTTCTTTGGAATTACCACAAAAAATGTTCGCAACTTCACTTTGTATTTTACAACAAAATATTGAAAACTTATACACTCTTTTGTAGGGGTCTACAAATTGTAATTTTTCAAGACTCCGTAACAGACAGTGAAATCACAAATTCCAAATATTTTCCTTGGGTGTTCGCTTATTTCACTTAGCGCATTAGCCTAGTTTCACAGTTTCTGTTTGGCCTAAAACCAACCTATTAATTTTTCAAATTTTACAACCTTCTTCTATGTTGTAATAATTTAATATTAAAAATCAGTTCTATAATAAGATGTCATTCACTGATCTCCAAATTTACATCCACAATTTTTAGTTTTGTTTGGAATACATCCCATAAATGATGTCTCGGTGAAACAATGTTTGCTTTTCTTTCTCCCATTGTAGCTACATATTAACGGTATACAAAATATGATTAACAGTTCTTTGCGTTATGATAAATTATTGTTCACACATTGAACAATCTTGTCATAGAATTGGGAATCATTATTTAATTAACCTACAAATGTTGTGAGGTCAAATGCATGGTATGGCATAATAGCCTAATGGCCTTTCTTCACTTTGGGTAATTTGTATTGCTTTCCTCTTTCTTCCGCTTAATTTTCTCTTTTTTTGTAATATTTCCTTAGGTGATTGTCTTACTTTAAGTTGCATAATATTTTTATTTTTAAATAATCATATTGACGAACCTAAACATTAAAAATATTATGAAATCAATAGCCATCACCAAATTGTTGGTAAAACTATTAAAACCACCGCCATCACTCCGCCTTATATAATAAAAGAAATATCTATGAAGGTATTCAACTACAAATTTACAATGTTCCAATGTTTGGGACTGACTACACATTTCCGTTTTAATGACGTTTAGCCAATTTCATGAAGAAGACAATTAGTTTGAAGCGTTGTTTTCTTCTTCTGCTGCTGCTGCTTCTTCTTCTAGTCACTGAAAGTGTTGTTTTCTAAAACTTGATTTATTTTCTATGAGGGGTCGGTAGGTAGATAGTGTGTGTAGTGTGGATATGAACGAACATTAGTAATGTGACAAAGCTAATTAACACCTGCAGACAAGAGAGACCACAAAAGGTTATTCTCTTGTGCATACATATGTTTTTCGTGCAACTGATACCATCAATAACATGGAGTAACTGAGTCTTTTATAGTGGACTAGAATCAGTTAAACGAAAGCAACACGTACAGAAGAATGTATATATGAACATTCCTCGTATAAAGACAAGAAATGAGGCGTATTCACTGAGAGAAAATTTAAAAGAAATTGAACGAATTCAGAGCTGAGCCCAATGATCGTTAGTGACAGCGTCAATTGTCTTTGCTAAATAAGGAATGACATAAGGAAAGAGATAGAAATAAAATCAAAATTAATTCGAAAAAGAAACAACACAAGTTTGGCCAATTACCTCTTCCCTCTTCCAAAATTTAACACCGACTTTCCTTTCAGATAAAGTCTTGTTTATATTTTTTCCCAGTGTACCCATTTGTTTTGCTTGCAAATGTGACAGTGAGATAAAGAGGAGATTCGTTGAAACATCCACACAAAATTTTGTATCAAACCGATACTAACCAATCAAACTGCTTGCTGTGTGCCAAGCCGTTATATTAAGGTTATCGACCTACATTCTAATAAAAATAGTGTGTGTATATGTGGGTAAATACTCTGCATACCTGAAATGAATATCGTCGTAAACTTGTCTTCTGTATTGACCGATATATGGTATAGAAATGTATCATATGTTAAATATAAACAGAAGATAGGTCGAGACCATCAGAGAGACAGATCGACATGTGTACAGGTGAAAGTGATCATATGAATCACAAGTAATTCGTTACCAGTTGACAGATTCTCTTTTGAGTTTAGACGAGGTTTATTTGAATTAATTAAATTATATGTTTTGGGTTAGTAGTGAATTTAAATTAAATTAGGTAAAATTAGATATTTGAATATTTAAAGGGTTTTCTTTAAAATGGAAATAGTGTACAAATAAATTTGTACATATTTTTTGGAGAGGCAACAAACATTCGCAGTCTACCATCAAATGGTTCGTATACATAAGCCTTTCTGGCGGGGGCATCTTCATTCATTTTCATAACATGACCTAGTCAACGCAAACGTTGTAACTCAATACTAATGTTCGTCTCGTGTATTACCGCAAAAATGTTCGCAATTTTAGGCTGTATTTTTTAACATTTTGGAAATTTGTATTGAAGTGTGTCGATATGTTTTTGTTGGGTCTTTTCTAGGGTTTGGCGTAGGGCGGAAATTTGGTCTATTGCAAATTCGACAGGTCTAAAACTATCGTGGCGCCCAACCTCTGATGACACTAAAACATATGATTGACAAAATAATTGAATCACACCATAGTGTCATTATAGGTTGGGCGCCACCGTGGTGCAAAGGTAAGCACACTGAATGCCCGGGTTCGATTCCCGAGTCAGACAACATCACATTTTCTACAGTTATAAATGGTTATAAAACGTAGTTTCTATATCATTGAAATAATATGAATCGGGAGGGCACTAAAAATCGACTTCGTGATAAATTTAAGGGCTTTTTTAAAAATATTGTTCTCGACAGAGAGCGTCATTCCAAAAATAGCAACACGGTAGTTTGTGATTGGCTCTAGAGTATCTTCAACTTCACCAATTGTTGTTGCCAAAAAAAAAAACAGAAAAGCTCTTTCTAGATAGACAGTATTATCTCTCTATCATTTATCGGATTCCCTTCATCATCTTTACAGTGGAAAGTTTCTGTCTGGTCGCATACATAACAAGAAATCTGCTAACGTCGCGGTACATACGTCCATCGGTATTTTTAGGTTTGCAGTAGAGTGCCGACGGTATTAGAACGGAGCCTCATTCATACCTCAGCGCCTCAAAGAGTGGAGGACTTCGTTTCCCCATTTCAAAAATATACACCATGCCGGTCGTGACGACTGCTCCACGCTGTCCATGGACGTCGTGAGTTACGCAATTCAGAAGCAGGACAGGGAATTGTCCTATCTCCTTGGGTAAAGTTCTGCGGTAAGCAACTGGGAAGACATCCCTCAGTTGGACGATGAGACGGACACTACACCACTAGAGGGTTCTCCTCAGTTGCCCTAGGAAGAACGAGCCCAGGCGATCAGGGAGTAACTCGCCCAGGTGATGGAACGTCGGTCGTTTCTGACATACCGGCCACACGCCCATCGGTATTTTTAGTTTTTCGGGTTGGTACCGACTGTTGTGGAATGGGGCCTCATTGATACTTGAGCGCCTCAAAGAGTGTCAGGCTTAGATGCCGAGTTACCGTCTTTGAAAAACAAACATCTATACACTCGATTACGACCACAGAAAAGTCTATGGACAACAAAGTAGCCAGTCCCAAAAACAAATGCTACGTCGATCGGGAGCTCCTTTAGGGAGCGCCAACCCAGGTTATCAGGGAGCAAGTCTCTCAGGGAATGGAACGTCGGTCTTTCCAACAGACTGGACTAGGAAGAAAGGACAAGCACGCCTATAATAGAGCGATGCAATGTTGCACCAAGCTCGTGGACTAATTCTCAGAAGAAGTTTCGTAAGCTTAATTCGCGGAGGTAAGGTTGAAGGTTCGCATTGTGAAACGAGAGGAAGTACTCTCAGGTTGAGAAGCATTCGTTACCTATCATACAGATTCCGTTCCCTTGTCCAGTCCAAAAAATGCGATGACTTCAACGGATCTAGTCAAGTAGAAAAACGTACGGACACCAGTGGTCCAACCAACTCGACTTTATTGGCCACAACTAAGGTTACTCTCACTCCGTAAACGGAGAAGCCGAAGCGGCTGACCCAAACGAACCAACCACACAAAGCCTCAGCTAGTGTAACTGCTACAAAGAAATGATCCGAAATGATTGAACATCTGACTGACAGGACATGAAACAAATGACAATTACGCAATAGGGCGATGCAATATAGACCAAGTTAGCGGACAAATCCCCCGGAGATGCTTTGCAGTCGAAATACCGAGAGATAAGGTTGAAGTTTCGTTTCGTGAAGCGCTTCAAGAGGAAGGACCCTCGTGTTGAGAAGCGTTTGCTATCTATTAAAGGGATTCCATTTTCTGGCCCGGAGGTAGTCACCAGATCCCGTCAAATGATCCGAATCGATGTTAGCACCTCGAAACGATCGGACTTGTAACATACTGGACAATTGTCTTCCTTTCTTCTTCTTATCGAGATGTGGGAGTCTGGTTCTGCTGAATACTATGTTTTTGCCTCTGCGAAATAGTTTTGCACTTTTTAGTTCTTTTAGCTGATCGGGTTTTTTAGTTCAGATCTTTTAAATAAACTAGGTCGGTATTTTAGTCAAGTAGCTCAATCGTTTTTCGATAAGCTCTGTCGGTCAGCTGTCTTTTCGCTCTTCGTTCAACGGTTCTGAATCGTATATACAAAAATAGGTTTAGTGTGATTAGAAAGAAAGTGTTGTTGAATTTTCAGAACATAAAAAATAAAAAGTTAAATGTTTCGTATGCGTTTGTATAAAATTACATTTACAAGGGCATCAGTTAACTAGAGTTGGGCAATTGAACGACTTGGTTCACAATCTAGTTCATTGGACACCGGTCGTTTGTATGAACAAAATGCGTATTCTTAATATCTCACGTTAGTTTGTATGATGCTACTCATACTTTTTATACCCTATACCACAATGTGGAAAAGGGTATTATAAGTTTGTTTTGGGAAAAATTCATGTAACACCGCGAAATATTCGTCGGAGACCCCCAATGTGGTATACCATTCTTCATATCTCGACGAGATAAAGCGATTTTGAGATGTGTGTCCGTCCGTCAGTCCGTCCGTCCGTCCGTCTGTCCATTATAAATTGTAAACACGCTCCAGGCCGCAGTTATGGACCGATCGTCACGAAATTTTGTATGGAGGTCGGGTTCAGATCAGAATAGATCCCTATTCTTATTGGTGATGATCGCGAAATATTTAGCGGGTGAAATGGACCAAAAACATAATATTTATCTAATTTTGTAGCGGCTCTGTAGGTCTCAATAATAGTCCGATCAACGAGTAATTTTAAATAAGGTAAGAGTATATCATAAAGCAGAAGCTTGCAATTTGAGATGGCGATCGGATAATATTTAGAGGGTTAAATGGACCAAAAGTTTTGTGTGAAAATTGTGAAAAAATTTAATATACAGCTTATATCTTAATTCCTGGAAGTGACATTCCGGACAAGTGAGATATACTTGAAAGTGGAACGCTTGACCTTTCAACTGATGCCAATTATGTTGGTGTGCATGATTAGATAACAGAGTTACAGCCTAATATATCCCGTTATTTGTTTGTAGTGTAATAATAAACTCGCTAGAAGTCGCAATTATACATCAATAGTCACGAAATTTTGCACCGGGTAAGAGTATAGGTCGAAAAAGATGCCTACAATTTTGAATGATGATCTGATATTCTTTAGCGGGTGAAATGGACCATTACTTTTGTATGAAAAATATAAAAAAATTATTTTTGTCGATATTTTAATTTCTTGAGGACATATATATTTCGCAAAGTAGCCTACATATGGAAAAAAACTTCTGACCTTTCCTCAGATGTAAATTGCAATAAAGTGTTTGCTAGATAACGGGCCTACTGCCTAATATATAATGGGTTCTGTGTAGAGAACCACATTTTTATACCATGTTACATATTGTCTCTCCAAAAGTTTATGTAACACCACGAAATATTCGTCCTAGACCCCTTATTTGGTATGCCAAAGTTCATATCTCGACGAGATAAAGCGATTTAGCTTAAGGCCGCAATTATGGACCGATTGTAACGATTTTTTTAAGGAGATTGGGTTCAGGCCAGAATAGAAATGATTAGTTTTTGGTGATGATCGTGAAATGTCCAGGGGATGAAATGGACCAAAAACAAAATTTTAACCAATTTTGTAGCGGCTCTGTAGGTCAAAATAATAACCCGACAAATTTTAAACAAAGTTTGAGTTTATGATGAAGAAGAAGCGTACAAACAAACGTGAAGATCAGATAATACTTAGCGGTTTAATGGACTGAAACTTTTGTGTGAAATTCGTAAAAATTTCAAAAACGTAGCGGTTAAACAACGGAAGTAGTAGTACTACATAAGTGGGTTTCATTACATTTTAGTTTGTGTGAACTAAATTTTCCTTTCCTGCTACAAAAATGTCGTTGTCATGCTAGATAACTTTTTGGTTTTGGTCATAAGAATTATACATTACATCTCTGGTATTTGATAATTACATTTTCACAATCATTGAAAAGAAGTTCCGTGGAGAGCGTTTATCCAGGGATAGTGGTATAGGGTATCCCATGGTCGGCTCCGTCCGACTATATACTTTTCTTACTTGTTTGAACTAGAACAGTGAACTAGGTCGTTCAATTGCCCAACTCTACAGTTAACTCTGTCAACGGCGTCGCATTATGCATACGTGAATGACGTGCGGAACTAGATTGAATCGTCCTCTCTTTAATCGTTCCTTTGTTGACCGTTCTTTTATCTTTCGTTCGGTACTTAGCGAACTACTGAACTATAATGAACTATATCGGCTGAGTTCAAATGCTCTTTTCAATGAATCGTTCAATTGAACTAGTTCGTTCGTGAACTATAAATCAATCAGCCTCATTCCGTTGTCAGATGTTACACTCCGTTTGCACTTAACCGGATTTAATAAACCCACTGGATTTCAAATGTCACTTCCATAGCCAGTACTCACACAGGTAAAGTTTGGGTAAAGAAAACTGAGTTTTGGGTTGAGAGCGGGGAGGAAAAGTATAGAGGCGCTCTTTCATCTCCGCTCTCTCCCAAAAACTCAATTCTATTTAACTCAAAGTTTGGGCGTGTGACTACTGACATAATGCAAACGTCAAATGAATCCTCATAAAGAAGGTTAACCCGGCAAAAAGGTCTAATGCAAACGCCGTTTTAGTCATCCTGCGAAGGTTGAACTTGCCGACCGTGCGTCAAAATATATTTTCTCTCCCAATTTCAGCAATTAAATCTCCTACGATAAATTTAATTTCAGGACTAGGGCAGCGCTCGTCATGTTTCTGAAAGTTTTCAGTGTCAATCTGATATCTTTCTTACTTTTTCCATCGTAATTCCGATAATAATAATAATATACTTGTCAAACACATCCATCAGTGCAAGAACTACATCATCCCTGTTTACAGTCCGAACTTTTTAGGTGCAGATCATGGTCCTAAAAAACGTTTGCAGGGCCGTCAGCATGAGGAGGTGTTTACATTATGTTTAAAGTTATGTGATATAAAGTAACTTATATTTATTTATGGCATTGCACTTCACCTTTTAAGAAATATTTTGTGTTTCCATTTCATGAGTCACGTTTTTCGTTTGAAATAAGACCGATATGAAGCGACAAAATACGATTTTGCGCCAAAGCAATTTACTTAAAATGCCAACATTGTTCAAGAAAGAGTCTCACTCAGTGACAACATTCGTACCACATGCATACACGTTTACATAGATATTTTTTCGCTAGTAAAACATAACGCATTTCTAGACAGTTTTCACTATTTGTTGGTTTTCTTTGTCATTACTTCTCGCTCTCTGTCATGGAATCCCAATAATTATGAGATCATTTGTAAGCACAACATCAACACCAAGCACATGACATATTGTGTGAAGACTGCCGACCCCACAAGCCAAACCAATTGACCGGCTACAAAATTGTCACACACAGAGCCAGATACAAATCGTAATCAATAAAAAATAATGTCGTTTATACACCTGTTGTGTGGTTTCTATTTTTTTATTGGCTCCAAATCACCGAGACAGCAAAACCACAAGAGATCATTAAATAAAAAGTCGATGATGACTTGTCGGAAAAAAAAATACGATGAAGAAAAACAGTTTAAGACGATTTTTTCTTGAAAAAAGAAAAAAAAATGTCCAAATTAAACGACCAACCAACCAACCGACCCCTTAGCAAAAGACAAAATAAACAAGTTATGACACAAATTAAAGTAATTGATTTGAAACGTAGCAACAAACTTCCTACCAACAACCATTTCTGTTGACAATTTCACCTTAACATTGATCTTGTGGAGCAGTCAAACAACTTCTTTGTACAAAGTAAAACACGATACAAATAAAAGAAAAACAAAAACAATGTAAACCATTTAATTACTGTTCTATGGCATTTATCAGCCAAACAGCCATCATTAATCATTGCCGGTTTCTTTGGTTCGTTTGTTTGTCTTCTTTGTCAAAGTCAATTAAATGTGAAACAACATAAGTTAGTACATGAATTAGGCGTGATGGTACCAATGTTGGTTGGGTTGGATGAGCAAATAGCAGCGGCATTGTCAAACGTTAGCGTTTATTTAGTTAGCTGCTTAACATTTATTCACATTTTATTCGCATATTAAAAATGATAGCAATCTGGTTGATTTTTAAATTACTTTCACTTTGAATTTGCAATGCAATGCCAATAGATAAGAGCTTCGGAAGAGATTGATTGGCAGATAAGAAGGATTGCCAAAAAAAATAGAAAATATGTGTTTTTAAGAAGTTCGGGGAATTAAAATTAAATAAATTGATCAAGCTCGGGGAATACTAAAAAGTTGGGTTTGGTTTTACACATTTATATTTAAAAATAAGATTGACACATTTCAATGTTCAATTTATGGATATATTTAAATTTATATATATTTAAATTTAACTTTATTAGAACCAATTATACCGATTGTTTGAGAAAAAAGTGTTCAGCCAGGTGTTCAGCTACGGGGCTATATCAAAGTGTGGGTGAACCTATCTTTACAATTTTTGGTGGAAAAGTTTT
Source organism: Musca autumnalis (assembly GCF_047663935.1). NCBI lineage: Eukaryota > Metazoa > Arthropoda > Insecta > Diptera > Muscidae > Musca > Musca autumnalis. Next base: position 183,773,719 of record NW_027411977.1, read on the forward strand.
ATAAGTGCAGGGGACCTCAAAAGTCCAATGACGGATAGTTTCGTCAAACATTGTAGCCAAAACCCTCAAAATAACGATAATTGGGAAGTACCGTTATATGGGAGCTCTACCAAAACATGGACCTATGTTGGGGATTTTTAGTGAAGAAGTTTCGTGACCACTGAGAATCTCAAATGTCAAATTACAGCTAGCTCGCTTACAGCTAGTCCGGTTAAAAATTTTAGCTAAAATCCTCAAAATACCGAAAATCGGGAGGTTTCGTTATATGGGGGCTATGCCAAAACGTGGATCTGTGTTGACGGTGGAGATGTTTTGTGACCACTATGAACCTTAAATATTAAATTACAGGTAGTTTGGACAAAAAATGTAGCAAAAACCTCAAAGTACCTACCGATGGGGGCTATACCAAAACATAGATCTATGCCCATATTTTTTGGAATAGGAACCTTAAAAGTCAAATGATAGCTAATTCGGTTTGAAAATGTGACTAAAAACGAAAAATAGCTGAAATCATACGGACAATAAATGTGACTTTTAGAGCAATTTCGTGAAAATTCACCTTTGGCCCCCATACAAATTACTATGGAAACTTTGAGGCCCCTGTGGCACGTGTTTACATACATATTTCGATTATGCTCAAATTTTGGCAATCTTAAAATCTAACAAAACTAAACACTTTAGAGGAGTGCCTCATAAAAAAATCCGACATAAATTTTTCCTTTTGTGGATAAGTTTTTTTTATCGCTAGAAAACATAAATTGAAAATTAGAGCTATTATGGTAAATAAATGTGGCTAAAGTCCTCAAAGTACTCAAAATAGTGATATACCTCGATATGTGGGTAATACTGTGAAATGTGGCGCCGAAGAGAAAACTTCTGACATCTTGGTACCTTAAATGTCGAATTACTGCTATTTTTATACCGTCGGCATTTATGCTAACGAGGGCATTTCACTTTCATACGGGCAAAATATGCCTCATCGATATAATGGTTTTAGACCCCAAGTATGTTTAGACGAAATCCGTTTCAGACAAATTGGAGTTGATTTAGCCGTGTCTGTCCATCTGTCTGTATGTCTGGCTGGAGCGCACAGTAACTCTCGAACGGTCAAAAAAGTACGGTCCACTCCTTCCGGTACCTCCCCCACAAAAGTTCGAAAATGTTCCGGAAAATTTGTGGGCACGATAACTCTTGAAGGGAGTAACCGATCTGGTCCGCCCTTTGCACATCGTAAAATTTCTACCAGACATAGATGAGGTTCCAATATGGACTAAATCGGTCCGCTCCTACGGGTACTTCCACACAAAATTTCGGGAAAATTCAGTTTAGGACCTGCTATCGAATCGCTTTGATTTTTGTTGTAGCATGTTGTATTCACTGCCCCCTATACGACGGTACAAATTTCATTAGGAACAGGCCTCAAAGCTGTAAAAAAATAACTATGGCACCATATGTAGTGGCTGGAGAGCACGATAACTCTCGAACTGATCAACCAATTTGGTCGTCATATTTTGTCCAAACTCAGTTCGAAGATTGACAAACTTCCGGTCTTCCCCCCTTGTAAATATTAAAAAACTGCCACTAAAGTTGAACGGGGCAACCAATTTGTCCAAACTTTGGATCTCTTAATATTTTGTCCAAATTTATTCACATAGTCTACTTTTTACTTGTTGTATGAAAAATAAGTTAAAATGCACAAAATAGCAAAAATCCTCAAAAAGAAGTGCCAAAAATCGGGGTTACCTCTTATATGGAGGCTATATTAACCCACTTAAAGCCACTGGTCGTAAACGCCACAAAAAATGGTTGCAAAAATTGATGTAAAACTCGAGTATTTTCACATATTTTTGTGTGGTTTTTTCGGATTTTGTTATAGTATTGTCTGTAATCTATCACTCCCCGGTTATAAAGCTTAATTCGGTCCATGCATTTCCACGCAATTGGCCTAAAACGCAAGCAATTCTGAAAAATCGACTTTTTTGTAATTTCCGACTTTTGATAAAGAAATTTAAATAAAAAAAATTTAAGTTTTCAGGCAAAAAAATTCACTGCGCTAAGTAGATTAAAACTTACACCTATTCCCACAATTCTATGTAGGAATGTTGTAAACTAAATACCAATTTTCAGCCATTTCGGTGTGATAATGAGACTAAACCCTTGAAAATGCCGAAAATTTAGAGTCTATTTAGCCCAGTCCGTCTGTAGGCCTGCAGGCTGGTGCACACAATAAGTCTCGAGCAGATCAATTGATTTGGTCTAAACTTTCCACCTTGCAACATTTTATCCAAAATTAGTTCAAGTTCGAAGATAGGTCATATCGATTCACTACTTTGTGTATATGTTTCAACTGTTTCATCTTTGCACCTCGTAATATTTCCTTCAGGTTAAAATATGGACCACGTCTACTCCTTCGGATATCTCCCAGACAGAAATTTCAAAACTGTTCGCAAAAGTGCAGTTTAAGGACATGCCTCGGGACGTTTTGAATTTTTTACAGCTGATTGTCCTTGCGGTCTTTATTTCGAAGGTGCAATTTCTTGTCGGGGGCAAGTCCATATTTCCTGAGAGAATTTCCCAATAACCCCTGAGGGTCATGATAACTTACGATTTGAGTATCCACTTTGCCTGAATTTTGACACTCCGTAAACTTTTTTTCCAACCGTACATCTAGTTCCAAGAAGGTCTATATCGAACTTTCTTTATAGAAGTTCAAAAATTTCGCTTCAGTGTAGTTTAAGAGCTCTTCAAGGATTGTTTTCATGGAATGTAGTCCTTGCAATTCTGATAACAACGACATATTTTTTCATGGGCAATTCTATACCTCGCTTTGCGATTCAAAGTGAAACTACGCAAAGCGAATTATGATTTTCTATGGAAAGCCATGTAAAGTTCGGAGATAGGTTCCAGGATAAAAACCATTATATTTTCTTATGTCAACAATTTTAGGTGAAGAAATTACGTGAACTCTAGAAACACTAAATGCCAAATTATAGCTATTTTAGTTTAATTCGGCCAGAAAATTTTGCTAAAACAGTCAAAATATCTGAAATCGTTCTGTACCTTTATATGAGGGCTATAACAGTAAGGGCCTATGGTCATTTTTGACATCACTGGGAACACTAAACGTAAAATAATAGCTAATTCGGTCTGAAATATAGCTAAAAATCGGGTGGCTGATTGGCAGGATAACTACAGGAAGCCAATACTTCCTAAGTTATGGGCCCCGAAATGTCACAATATATAGTCTTTGTAACAATGCTATAATTCATATTACATACTTCTCTAATGGTGCGAATGTTCCAAACAACCGCACCCAAGGAGTATTCTTGCAACAGAACAAGTAAAAAAGTATCAATCGGCTTTGCCGACAGAGATATACCCGCACCCTATGTTTTGAAAATGTCATCTACGGACAGATCGAATGTATTAAGGGTCTTTTCAGAATTTTATGGCCCTTTTTGCACATTTGAACTTGCCGACAAAAATGTGGATTAGGGTTTAAGTTCAAAAGTGTTGCAGAGGAAAATGGACAGATATATTCCATTTTGGAAGTGGATCTTATTTTAGAGTCATATCTTTTTGATAGATATCGCGCCCACTATTACGATCTTCGACCAGATCCTAAACTGCACTTAGACACAAATGTTGATATTTGTGTTGGAGGTACCCTAAAGAGAAGATCGATATGGGCCATTTTAGAAGTTAAACTAAATTTGGACAAAATGTTAGGAGGTCCAAAGTTTGGACCAAATTGGTTGTCCCGTTCAAAAGATATCGCGCATACCATTTTAGTGACATTTTTAAATATTGGGGGGAAGCAGCGGAAGTTTTTGTCCACCTTCGAACTGAAACTAAGTTTAAAAAAAATGACGAAGTCCAACTTTTGGACCAAATCGGTTGATCAGTTCGTAGTCTCCAGCGACTACATATGATGTCATAGGGGTTTTTACACCTTTCGGGCTGTTTTCTCAAGAAGTATGGACTTGTCCAAAAAAAAAAATTTTGCTGTCGTAATTGAGGCATCGAATGCATGTTGCTTCAACAGAAAAAAGTGATTCGAGAACAGGTCCTAAAGTGAACTTTTCCGAAATTTTGTGTGGGAGGTACCCGAGGGAGAGGAGAAATATAGTCCATATTCAAACCTGACATACATCTGGTAGATATATTATGATGTGTAAAGTATGGACCAAATCGATCATTTCCTTCAAAATTTATCGTGCGAACATTTTTCAACTTTTTTGGGGAGGTACCTGAAGGAGTGGACCGATATGGCTTATCTTCGAACTTAAACTAGGTTTGGACAAAATATTACGAAGGCCAAAGTTTGGACCGAATCGGCAGATCCTTTCGAGAGTTATCTTGGGCTCCAACCACTGGTCTGGAACTTTCAGGCTATTTTCTCAGAAAGTATGGACTTGCCCCAGATGAAACTTGTACCGTCGTATTGGGGGCTGTGAATACAAGTTGCTACAACAAAAATCAAAGCGATTCGAGAGCAGGTCCTAAACTGAACTTCTCCGAAATGTTGTGTGGGAGGAACCCGAAAGGGTGGACCGATTGAGTCCATATTGGAACCTCGTCTAAGTCTGGTAGAAATTTCACGATGAGCAAAGTATGTGGACCGATTGAGTCCATATTGGAACCTCGTCTAAGTCTGGTAGAAAGTTCACGATGAGCAAAGTATGGACCAAATCGGTTACTCCCTTCATGAGTTATCGTGCGCAAAAATGTTCCGAACATTTTCTAACTTTTGAGGGAGAGGTACCGGAAGGAGTGGACCCATAACCCATCATCGAACTTAAACTAAGTTTGGACAAAATATTACGAAAGTCAAATTTTGGACCGAACCGGTTGGTCCGTTCAAGAGTTATCGTGCGCTCCAGCCAGCCAGACAGACAGACGGACAGACATGGCTAAATCAGGGTATAAAAAGGATTATTATAATTTTTTGTGGTGTAGTCTGTGTTGGTTGGGCCCACTATTTCCAAAATTTAGGGACCTCCTCATTGTAAATTTAGATTCACTACTACTTTACTGTGTTTTTTTGACACAGGCTGAGGGGCTTTAGCTGCTGGTTATTATTACATAACTAAGGGAAAAGAAATAAGGATGGAAGTCTTCAACTCGGTCAAACAAAGAAGGATTAATTGTGTAATCTTGCATTATTTGGGAGATCATAAGGCCTATAATTATTTTTGGGCCTTATGATAAGGCTGCACAATTTAATGTCATGTGGAGCCGTAGGAAATTTGGATTTGAAGAAGTTAAACAGCAAGGAGAGTTAACTTACCCCCATAGTACTTCCTGCTTCCTTTCAGTTATCAGCAGTTCCAATCTAATTTAGACGATCTTTCTATGTTGTTGGCAACAATTATGAGGACTGCACTGTAAGCATTTTTTCAGTAATACGCGTACTGTGCTATAAAGATGAAACTATTTCACAAACATCGCCGAAGGTATGAACGAGTTCTCCTTGTTCTTCTATTCGGGTAGATTTTTTTGGCTTTGAAACAGCAACAACACCGAAACTTACAACTAAGTTTCAATATCACGGCAGCGGGTTCTTTCGTACCGGATTGACCCGTTTTGGCCAGCGGATGCCAACCCAGCATCAAACCTGTGCTTCACGTAGGTTTCTATGCTGCTACAACAACAACAACTAAATTTTCTACTCACATATTTCTCCCGTTGTTAGGCGCGTCTTTCTGAATGACATTTTTTCTCTAGAACACACAAGAAAATCACAAAAAAAGAATTACATCACATAAATTAAAGAATTACAAAAGCATCTCTTCTTTTCAAGACAATTTTCTTTAATTGTTACAAAGAAAAGAATGTTACGCATTTGCAACAAGAGTGGCAAGTTCAAATGTTATAACATTTGCAAAACGTAAAACACATAACAGCCATACAAAAAAAAAAAAAAAACGAAAAAAACAACAACCACTCAAATCAAAATCCCGTTTAAATGGCTTTCATAACACATTCTCTCTTTGAAAGAAAAGAAAGAAAGGCTGTAAAGACGCATAGCAAATGAGTCATAACAATAAAAAACAGACAGTGGCATTTTTTAGAAATTTTTGTTTGAATAAAAAAAGAAGCAGAAAAAACTGGCATTTTGTTTATTACAACAACAACAAAAACTGAGTGGCTGGATGACTGACTTTTTTCACATAGAAACCATAAACATGGCAACGATAGACATTTACATTGAATAATGTTGTCATCACTCTTTCCCTCCAAAAAAAAATAAATAACAAAAAAGCCAACAACAATGCCAACGGCGAATAAACCAAAAAATCATATAATGAAAAACCCCCTTAATGGTAACATTCCAACAAATGTGATGGGTATGGTCGTATGTGCCGCCTTCAACATCAACATGGAGCCAAAGCCCAAAGGGTGTCAACAGCTGCTGTAATAACATTTATTTTTCTCTTATGGTTTGTCTTCATTAGCTTACAATGGGCTAAAAAAAAAACAGAAAACAAAATGTTTCTCTTTCTTTCGTTTTTACATAAATGAAGTAAAGAAAATAAACTACAATTAAATAATAGAATTTCACTTTCATTTATTGTTCCCAGCATTAAAATTATTACATTGTTCACACCGAAAGTAAATGCAGGCACTTTGGATGGTTGAATAGTGAACCGGCTGGCTGGTTGGTTGGTTGGTTGGTGGGTTGCTTGCTTGCTTGAGTGGCTGTTTGGATGGTTGTTCAAGGCAAAGTTTAAAAGCCAAATAATTAATACAATTTGATTTTCCCTTTGAGTGGAGAAATAAACAAAGCAAAAAAATGAAGAAAATATAAAAAACAACATTGCAAGTGTAATGCCATTATCAGGCACTTATCATTGTTGTCTGTTGTGCACTCATAGACGATGAGCAAGTCAATAGATTGTCGTCTGACTTGTCTTCTGCACGTGCAGTCAGTATAATGCAAAAGAAAGTTTGTTGCCTAAGTCTTTCGTTTTCATCATTTCGTTTTTGTCTTTTCATTATTCAATTTTGAATGATTTTTAAGTGATTTTTTCGTATAATTGTATAAATAATTGTGTGAGCGAGGCTCATTGATCAGAGTATTAATTAGGAAAATGGAAATATTTATTATTTAATTAACATTTTTATGGTTATTTGAATAGTTTTGCAAAAGAGTATCAATTTAATTGTGTTTTTTTTATACCCTATACCACAATGTGGAAAAGGGTATTATAAGTTTGTTTTGGGAAAAATTCATGTAACACCGCGAAATATTCGTCGGAGACCCCCAATGTGGTATACCATTCTTCATATCTCGACGAGATAAAGCGATTTTGAGATGTGTGTCCGTCCGTCCGTCTGTCCATTATAAATTGTAAACACGCTCCAGGCCGCAGTTATGGACCGATCGTCACGAAATTTTGTATGGAGGTCGGGTTCAGATCAGAATAGATCCCTATTCTTATTGGTGATGATCGTGAAATATTTAGCGGGTGAAATGGACCAAAAACATAATATTTATCTAATTTTGTAGCGGCTCTGTAGGTCTCAATAATAGTCCGATCAACGAGTAATTTTAAATAAGGTAAGAGTATATCATAAAGCAGAAGCTTGCAATTTGAGATGGCGATCGGATAATATTTAGAGGGTTAAATGGACCAAAACTTTTGTGTGAAAATTGTGAAAAAATTTAATATACAGCTTATATCTTAATTCCTGGAAGTGACATTCCGAACAAGTGAGATATACTTGAAAGTGGAACGCTTGACCTTTCAATTGATGCCAATTATGTTGGTGTGCGTGATTAGATAACAGAGTTACAGCCTAATATATCCCGTTATTTGTTTGTAGTGTAATAATAAACTCGCTAGAAGTCGCAATTATACATCAATAGTCACGAAATTTTGCACCGGGTAAGAGTATAGGTCGAAAAAGATGCCTACAATTTTGAATGATGATCTGATATTCTTTAGCGGGTGAAATGGACCATTACTTTTGTATGAAAAATATAAAAAATTTATTTTTGTCGATATTTTAATTTCTTGAGGACATATATATTTCGCAAAGTAGCCTACATATGGAAAAAAACTACTGACCTTTCCTCAGATGTAAATTGCAATAAAGTGTTTGCTAGATAACGGGCCTACTGCCTAATATATAATGGGTTCTGTGTAGAGAACCACATTTTTATTTATTGTCTCTCCAAAAGTTTATGTAACACCACGAAATATTTGTACTAGACCCCTTATTTGGTATGCCAAATTCATATCTCGACGAGATAAAGCGATTTAGCGTTGTGTGTCCGTCAATTAAAAATTGTAAACAAGCTTAATGCCGCAATTATGGACCGATTGTAACGATTTTTTTAAGGAGATTGGGTTCAGGCCAGAATAGAAATGATTAGTTTTTGGTGATGATCGTGAAATGTCCAGGGAATGAAATGGACCAAAAACAAAATTTTAACCAATTTTGTAGCGGCTCTGTAGGTCAAAATAATAACCCGACAAATTTTAAACAAAGTTTGAGTTTATGATGAAGAAGAAGCGTACAAACAAACGTGAAGATCAGATAATACTTAGCGGTTTAATGGACTGAAACTTTTGTGTGAAATTCGTAAAAATTTCAAAAACGTAGCGGTTAAACAACGGAAGTAGTAGTACTACATAAGTGGGTTTCATTACATTTTAGTTTGTGTGAACTAAATTTTGCTTTCCTGCTACAAAAATGTCTTTGTCATGCTAGATAACTATTTGGTTTTGGTCATAAGAATTATACATTACATCTCTGGTATTTGATAATTACATTTTCACAATCATTGAAAAGAAGTTCCGTGGAGAGCGTTTGTCCAGGGATAGTGGTATAGGGTATCCCATGGTCGGCTCCGTCCGACTATAGACTTTTCTTACTTGTTTCTTTCTCAGTTAATTATGATAAACTAAACCACAATTGGCGACGCCTAATTACATAGAAATACCATTGGTGTTAAAATAATAATAAAACTAACCTCGCATAATGATTTCCATATACTCCTAATTTTTCAATGATATTCTTAGGTTATTGCAGTTCGCGTTTTTGTTGTTGATAGATTGATGATTTTATTCAAGTCGTATATAATCCTATATTAACTAGCCCAGACAAAATGACAAAGAAATAGCAAGAATTCCCACAAAGATGGATATCTAAGGCTTGCCAGTAGAAGTAATGTCCCAAAAGTGCCCATCAATCCCATGTGTGCAGAAGAAGTCATTCGAGGTTAACGGTCAGATTTTAAGTTTTTTTTAAGATTTCGGGATTTATTTTAAAACTTACACTGTGAACACAAATTTTGGGGCAGAGGTAATTTCTTTTGTCGATGAACGCCCTTGGTGAGTATATTAAGAATCTCAAAGGACAGATCCGCCGTGTGTCGAACTTCCGCGTTATGGCGTGATGAAGTGTTTGCTACAGACCCTGTAAGGCATCAGGAATCAGCGTTATATCTTTGTTTACTGTTGTTTTAGCTTATTTCATCCTTTATTTGAAGAGCCGCTATAAAAGTTCCTCAAGATGACTTTTTTCAGCTTCGAAATGTTCTGCAAAAATGTCGCTCAGGAAATTTTAGGTACGGCTTTCATTGACAACTAATCCACATTTTTGCAGAACATTTCGAAGCTGAAAAACGTCATCTTGTGGTACTTTTATAGCGGTTCTTAAAATAAAGGACGAAAGGAACATTGAAGGAAGCGAGTTAGAAGGTCGAAGTGTTCCACGAAAATAATCCTCATTCGATTCCACTGAAGACATGTCATCTCAAAAATAAGCTAAAGCAACAGTGAACGCTGATGGCTTACAGGGTCTCTAGCACAATTTTCATCACGCCATAACGTGGAAATTCGACTCACGGCGGATCTGTCCTTCGGGGTTCTTAATATACTCACCAAGGTCTTTCTTCCCCAACAGGCATTTTCCGTGCCCCAGACTTTCACCTCCATTTTGTTGCACAGTGTTATAAGTCTTATCATGGAATGACTAAGGCAACTATTGTAGGTTTAAGCATCCTTTACATGGTTGGTCGTTATGACTTCATCCTAGGGCGAATCAATCATGAGGTATAGCGGTACTAAAAGACAAATCCTTTATATGCAAATATCACTGTGCGACAACAAAAAAAAAATGACAAGGAAAATCGAGTAGATTATGAAAGTAGAGGTAAAAATATGAGACACGTGTATCGGCGTTTTTAAAGTTTACGTCGGAAAGTAACCAAAATAGGCGGGGCAAGTTCCACCCATTTTTAATTTCTTCGAAATATTAGAATTAAGATATCTTGGAATCCTTTCATTTCAGCTATATAGTGTCTTTGGCAACTTTACTAAGGGGGGTGTGAGGAATATTTCAAAAACTCCTTAAAAATTTGAACGTATCAAATCAAAATATTCTACAAAATTGTTCGCCATAAAATTTTACTATAGGTCTCAGAATACACCAAATCTGTAACTCTTGTCTAATCGCCAGGAATCTCTAAAAATGAAAAACACGTTTTAGGGTTAAAGTCGGATTCATCTGAGTTTATTCAAAATTGTCCCACAAAACATAATTTTAGAGACATGATGTCAGAGACAAAAATATTCTTCATCAAATTTCACTTTGGGTCACCACAGAAATGAAATGTCTATTAACATTTTATAGCATGAAAATATCAGTATCAATTTTGCTTTAAAAACATGAAAATATTTCCCAATTTTTTTGATGAAAATTTTTTCCTTCTTTTTTCGAGTTGATACATGGAAGTAATATAAAACTTGTTTATAGGTGAAAAGTGTCAAAGAATGAAAAATTCTATACAAAATTTCACTATGAGTTTCAAAATACTTTTTGGGAAAATTGTTAAAGAAAGAAATGTTCCAAAAGAAATTTCATTGTGAGTCTCTGAATAAAAGAAATCTGTAACCATAACGTATAATTCGAAGAAATTTAAAATGGGCGGAACTTGCCCCGCCTATTTTGGTTACTTTCCGATGTAAACTTTAAAAACGCCGATACACGTGTCTCATATTTTTAGCGCTACTTTCATAATGTACTTGGTTTTTCCCATCATTTTGAAAAAAATTGAATTTTGTTGCACAGTGTATTTGGGGAGTTTGCACATATACAGACGAACTGGCTAAAATAACCCGGTTAGCCGGATGTGTTCCCCCAAAAAATCTGTGTTCCCGTAAAGAGCGCAACAATACGTATCTTAAACAATATTTCGGTAAAACAGGCGTACCTTCAAAATACCGAAATTCGGGGGTACCGTTCCATGGGGGCTATATCAAAACGTCGATCTATAACTACAAATTTCTGGCGGAAAGTTTTTAGACGCAAAGAAGACTAAATACCAAAATTCAGATATTTCGGTAAAAATCAAAAGGTACGCTTCTATGGGGTATATAGGAACCCTCGGACCTATACTGATAATTCTCTTCTAGAATATTTTATAACCACATGGAAGACTAAATAACAAATTTCAGTCTTTCGGTAAGATATTGACGTCACAACCTTAAAATTTACGAAAATCGAGAGGTACCGTTCTATAGGGCTATATTGAAAGGTGGACCTATACCGACGAATTTGAGTCAGAAAGGCTTTTACCTCCAACAAACACTAAATACCAAATACCATTTCGGAGGTTTGCTGTGGCCACAACCTTTTAAATAAGGGAAATAGGCAGGTACCGTTCTATGGGGGCTATAATAAGGCGTGGATCTATACCGACAATTTCATATTTAACGCTTGTGTCGAAGTAAAATTTAACAAATAGTTTCCTTTCGTTTAAGAAGAAGTCTAAATACCAAATTTCATCTATTTCGGTAAAACAGTGTGGCGTACCTTCAATATTTTATAACCACATGGAAGACTAAATAACAATTTTCAGTCTTTCGGTGAGATATTGAGGTCACAACCTTAAGAATTACGAACATCGGGCGGTACCGTTCTATGGGGCTATATCGAAACGTGGACCTATACCGACGAATTTCAATCAGAAAGACTTTCACCTCCAACAAAGACTAAATACCATTTCGTTGGGTTGCTGTGGCCACAACCTTAAAAATACCGAAAATCGGCAAGTACCGTTCTATGGGTGCTATATGAAGGCGTGGACCTATACCGAAAAAAATCTGGGAGAAGTTTTATACCAAATTTCAGCCATTTCGTGTGATAATGAGGCTAAAACCTTCAAAAAGCCGGAAATAGGGTGGTACCATTCTATGGGGGCTATAATAAGGCGTGGACCTATACTGACAAATTTTTATATTGAATGCTTAATACCCCAAATGAAGACCAAATACCAAATTTCAGCCATTTCTAAGGAATATTGAGGCCACAACCTTTAAAACACCGAAAATCGGGAGGTACGTTCTATGGGGGCTATACTAAGGCGTGGACTTGTACCGACAAGTTTCTGGGGAAAGTTTTATACCCCAACGAAGACTTAATTCCAAATTGCAGCCATTTGGCTGGAATATTGAGGCCACAACCTTCAAAATACCGGAATTAGGGAGCTACCGTTCTATGGGGGCTATATGAGGGCAAATTTCTGGGGAAAAGTTTTGTACCCCCAACGAAGACTAAGTACCAAATTTCAGCCATTTCGGTGTGATAATGAGGCTAAAACCTCTAAAATACCGAAAATCGGGTGATACCGTTCTTTGTGGATTATATCAAAACTTGGACCAATATAGGCCCATTTGCAATACCAAACATCCTAGCAGTAATAGAAACTTCTATACCAAATTACAAAGCTCTATCTTAAAAATTGCGAGCTGTAGTGAAGTAGGCAGAGATAGGATTTATTGCGCTGATTACGGGAATGTTTAATTTCCTTGGGGGTGGATATATGGTGATATGTCGAACTGTATTGAGCTATGCGGCACCAGTGTGGTCTGCGAACACAATGGAGGAGTAGTTAGACCTTTCAGAACACCTGAGACTTTCAATAGGATGTGAACCATTTGCATGAAGATTCGCTGATTTGTCTCGTACGTCAGCAATGACGAAAGGGTGGATAGCACCCCTCGCACATAGGCGTGTCAGGAAGAATAGTATCAGATTATATGCTCTGGGGTTTCAATAGGAATACTTATAGGTTTTCAATAAGATGAGCAATGAAGAAGAACTTCTGGAAGTTTATAGCTTAAATTTACAGGTGTTTGTATGGTTGGTGTCATAAACAGTGAGCCTTGCCGAACATTTTATATCCTCTACTATAAATTATATTGAAACCAAATTTCACTTTAAAAGTAACGAAAATCGAGCTAGGGACTATACTTACTTTATTTATTTATTTATTTATTTATTTATTTATTTATTTATTTATTTATTTATTTATTTATTTATTTATTTATTTATTTATTTATTTATTTATTTATTTATTTATTTATATCAATTTATAATGCAATTATAAAAGATATATTAAAGAAAGAAGCTATGACTGCAAAGGTCTTAAGCTTAATACTTACTTAGTTGGCCCATTACAGAACATTTGTTCTATAGACCGAACTAAGAAAAGATCTCCATTCCTCTCTGTTTTTCGCTTGACTTTTTGGAATACCGCGCCTTTCCATTTCTTCATCCACTTGTTTGCTCCATCGAAGCTTAGGCCTGCCGATTCTGCGTGCACCGCCATGTGGCATGTATTCATACGCCTTTTTAGCGGGTTCATCATCGCTCATTCTCATGATATGGCCTAGCCAACGCAATCGTTGCATCTCGATACGTTTAACTATATGCATGTCTTTGTATAGCTTATATAGTTCGTGGATATTCACCGTCAACGCAAATCGGCCCGTAGATCTTTCGAAGAATTTTCCTCTCAAACACACCAAGCACTGCCTTATCTGCTTGCGCAAGTACCCATGCTTCGGAGCCATACATTAGCACGGGTAGTATCAGCGTTTTGTATAGTGTTATTTTTGTTTGACGAGATGTGGCTTTGTTTTTAAATTGCTTACTTAATCCATAGTAGCATCTGTTGGCCAATACAATTCTTCTTCTTATTTCACAACTGATGTTGTTTGTTGTGTTTATGGCAGTGCCGAGGTAGACGAAGTCTTTAACTACCTCAAAATTGTAGGTACCAACTTCTACGGTTGGTCCGAGCTCTATGGACGCTTTGCGCGTCGACACCATCAATTTGGTCTTTTCGCCGTTTACCGCCAGACCCACTTTCGCAGATTCTGCTTCGACCTTCCTAAAGGTATCAGTTACTTCCTTTACTGATCGTCCCATGATGTCTATGTCATCAGCATAGGCAAGTAACATGTGGCTATTGGTGTAAATTGTGCCATTTCTTTTGACATTTGCATCTCGTAGTACCTTTTCCAGCAAAATGTTGAACAGGTCACACGAAAGGCTGTCTCCTTGTCTGAAACCTCTTTTGGTACAAAATTCTTCGGAGAGGTTCTTTCCAATTTTAACTGAGGACCTAGTATCAGTTAAAGTCATCTTACAAAGCCGGATGAGCTTTGCGGGGATACCAAATTCAGACATTGCGTGAAATACCTTTGATCGGAGGGGACTGTCGAATGCTGCTTTATAATCGACAAAAAGGTGAAATATGTCGATCTGCATCTCTTGGGTCTTCTCTAGGATTTGCCGCAGGGTAAATATCTGGTCAATGGTGGACTTGCCAGGTCTAAAGCCACATTGGTATGGTCCAATTATTTCGTTGACCATTGGCTTTAGTCGTTCGCACAATATCCCTGACACTATCTTATAGGCAATAGGGAGAAGACTTATGCCCCTATAGTTTGAGCATACAGTCTTATCTCCTTTCTTGTGGACGGGACATAGGATGCTCAGGTTCCAATCATCGGGTACGCGTTCTTCCTGCCAGATGGTGCTAACTAGCTGATGCATACACCTTATCAGCGCGTCGCCTCCGGTTTTAAACAGCTCGGCTGGTAAGCCATCGGCTCCTGCTGCTTTATTATTCTTCAGCCGGTTGATTGCTGTTTTTACCTCATCTTGGCCGGGCGGTATACATTCTATACCATCTTCTCGGATTGGATCTGTGGTATCATCGTCTTCGCTACTATTGGATACCAGCAGATTGGAGAAATGTTCCTTCCATATCCTGAGCACGCTATCTGTATCTGTTACCAGATTACCTTGCTGGTCTCTACAGGAGGATGTGCCTGTACCAAAGCCATCTGTTTGATGTTTCACTCTTTGGTAGAATTTTCGGACTTCATTCTGTCTCCTGTACATCTCGATTTTTTCACACTCCCGCTTATCCATTTCTCTCTTTTTCTTGCGGAAAAGCCGTTTCTCTTCTCTCCTTTTCTCCCGATATCTCTCTCGTGCGCTACGCGTTGCTACTGATTGTAAAGTAGCTCTATATGCCGCATTTTTCTCTTCGGTAGCAGCACGACACTCCTGGTCATACCATGAATTCCTTTGTGGAGGTCTCTGGAATCCAAGTGTGGATTTTGCGGCTGTTTGCATGGAGTGGGCAATATGCTGCCATTGTGTTGTTATGTTATCGGGACAAGGAGTGCTCGCGTTAAGCAATTGGGCTAGTTGAGTGGAATATGCTGTGGCTATCTGTTGTGTTTGCAGCTTATCGATGTCCAACTTCCGCGTTGAGTCTGTTCGTGCTTTATTTGCAACGTTTAGACGGGTACGTACCTTTGCTGCAACAAGGTAGTGGTCCGAATCAATGTTTGCGCCTCGGAACGATCGTACATCCAACACGCTGGATGAATGTCTTCCATCTATTACAACATGATCAATTTGATTACTTGTTCTTTGATCTGGAGACAGCCAGGTGCCCTTATGAATATCGAGATGATTAAATCTGGTACTGCTAACTACCATGTTTTTTGCAGCTGCAAAGTCTATCAGCCTCATACCATTGTCAGATGTTTCACTATGGAGACTGAATTTCCCGACTGTTGGGCCAAAGATATTCTCCTTTCCAATTTTGGCATTAAAATCGCCTAGAATGATTTTAATGTCATGGGCAGGGCAACGGTCATATGTTTCTTCTAAGCGCTCGTAAAATATATCTTTGGTCTGTTCGTCCTTTTCTTCAGTGGGAGCATGAGCACAAATAAAGCTGATGTTGAAGAATTTAGCTTTTATTCGAATTGCAGCAAGTCTTTCATTCACTGGGGTGAAGCTGGATACCAGATGTTTTAGTCTCCGACTAACTACGAATCCGCAACCAAATTCATGCTTTACGTCATGGCAGCTATAATACAGTACGTCACCTTTAGGTGTTGTTGTAACGCTTTTCCCAATCCATCGTATTTCCTGTATGGCAGTAATATCGGCCTTGTACTTTTCAAGTACGTCTGCCAATGCGAAGACTGCACCTTCTCTATAAAGAGTGCGAACATTTCAGGTGCAGATTCGCAGATCATGGTCCTTAAAACGTTTGCGGGGTTCGTCAACTTTAGAGGGGTTTGTTTTTCTTTCCTTTCGTTTTTTCATAGTAGGATGTTTTTTCTAGGGGAGGGTTACTAACCCGACGCCCAAACCCAAGTTTTTAACGTTCTTATGGGTGAACGCGCGGCACATGTTAGCTCACTACCTTTAACGGGTGTTAAAGGCAGTTCCCCAGGTGACACCACGGGGAGGTCAGTGTCCACTTGAGATGAAAGAGGGACCAAGATAGATCCTGGGCTTTGCCATGTTAAAGCCAGTCAAGACCATTGCTTGGTATCATTCATCCCCTACGTCACCCGAGCTAGGGACTATACTAAAACATTAACCTATACCGGCAATTCTGTGCAGCAATATGTTATAGCTCCAACGTAGATTAAATACTAAATTTCTCTGGTATAATGAGGCTAAATTTTAAAGTACATACCTTGAAATGTCTAAACCTGTTGTTGCTAATACCTTCGTCGGACTCTTCATTATAGGAGTTAGGATAAAGGAATCCTACATGTCGTAATTGACAGCTATCTCATTGAAACAACTAATGGTTTATTATGTTCATCCTGGAAAATATGGAAAGAGCGGTAATTTCTTCCCATTGCAGTCATTTTAGATCTTTGGCAAAGAGAAGCAGAACTTTTGGCTCAGTTTCGTATTAGACAGAGACATAATAAGAGCTCGATCCTCATCTTCATCTTCGTTAATTTCAAGTCGGACTTCTTCAGGGATAATAGAGAGGTGGTTCTTCTTTTGAAGCGTATAGCTTTATTCCGATAGCGTAGTTCTAACAACCGGAGAAAGTCGCACAAGGGTGGCTTGACTGAGTTGTCAATTGCAACATAAAGTTAAGATTGATTTTAGGTCGGCTTGGGACCTTGCAATTCCAAACTGACCGGTCTTGGTAGAGTTTTGCTATAGAGGTTTGACTATCGACCGGTTCATTTGATGATTAATCTTAATCAACTTCCACTCTCTCACCGTGATGGATGAGGAATTCCCGCCGACTAACTTTCTGAGATAGGGCATCAACCTACCGTGAGACCGCCAGATGGTGTGATGGGATGGGATAACTTTTTGTCGAGTTTCCTTTTTCAACTGTTCTGAAGGCGTTCTTGCCATTCAATACTTCTGCAGACTTGATAGAGTAGGGCCTGAGTGATTTAAGGGCTATCGACGTAGATAATAACCCTTTCACTTTGAGATTAATATTATTCAACTTGCAGGTTTGACTTCAGCGGAAATGGACGAGGGTTCACGCCAAGAACTTTCTGGAATAGTGCATCGACTTACGACGATAAGTCCTCTTTTCCTTAGCCAACCGTTTAACGACACCAGTTGTGGAGATGGGAACTTTCTTGACGAATTTCTTTGTCGAGGTTCCTTGCTCAACTGCATCCTGCCTCGGAAGTCTAGTTCTATTGGCTTCTGTCGATGAACAGTCCTCGTAAATTCGTGGCGGTCCTGGTTTATGTTTTCTATTGGTGCCGCAGTCAGTTTATCGACGACTACAGTCTCTGGAACAACTGTCGTATCAAGTTCGTCGTCGAATAAACTGTCCTCAGCCTTAGCAGAATCATTACACTGACTGAGAGTCAGGGCCACCGTTTGTTAGACTGTGGTTTTATATTAATTTTTCTGCTTGTCCTTGTCTTCAGTCGTGATTATGGTTCGGAAAAGGCTTATGTTGAAAATGTAGCTTTATAAGCATTGTCGGAAGTCTTTCTTCCCACCAGGTAGAATATGGATATGAGCTGTTTAAGCATTCGGCTAACCACAGACTCAAAGTCAAATTCAGGTTATGATGAGAGGAAGACATTTAGGTGTTGTTTTGGCACAGATGTAGCCAGATGGGGGCCCAGGAGGGCCAAATTAAACTTCAGTTATGGAATTCTCTTACTTTTTTTTGGGTACCAACAAAAATCGGTAAACAGTCAGCTGTTACGACAGAGACATAACCTCAGCCTCGGACCTAAAGAAAAGAACTAAACACAATGTTTGAGATTGCCGAAAGTGTGGTCCGATGTAGTCAATATTCGGACACAATTCGAGACTGTACGAAATAAGACATTGTACAACGTTTGGACCAAATCAGTTTCTCCCTCTTTCGAGGGTCATCTTACGTACTAACCATTTTAGTTGGTGCCGGTAGGCTTTATTGGAGTTTTTAGTCCATTATCTCAGGACCGATATGGCCCATCTTGGAACTTAAACTAAGTTAGCACAAAATATTGCGAAGGCCAAAATTTTTTATCGAATCGCCAACCACACAGACCGACGGACGGATATTGCTAAGTCGACTCCAAAATTTCTGATACGGATTTCGTCCAAACATACTTAGATGTGACACAATTTGGTCGTATGAAAGTGTATATATGTACCTTCGTTAGGCTAAAGGCTGAGGATATAAAAAGGAAAGCCGAAGACATTCCCACACAATCGGTGTTAGTTACGCAGCTCATCAGGCATATCGGGTGTGGAAGTTGCTTCTCTGGTAATGCTTCAACACTTATGTATATTTATTTATTGTAATTTAGAGACCGAGCTTTCTATCGAACTTTGATTTTTCAAATGGAATATTTTTTTTTTTTTTTTTTTTTGAAGCGACTTCCATGATAAATACTTTTCAGATAGCCTTCGGAAATTATGAGTTTGAGTGCTAACATTTGTATAAGTTTTCGGGAACGTCGGTTCAAACCCCAGCCTGACTCAAGTAGATTTTTATTTGTAATTTTGTCTACTAGGGCAAATGTCATTTTAATATTATTTTGTGTATTAATTTCTCGTTGAAGTTGAGCTGAATAATCGAAGATATTTTTGCAGCTCAATTCCAACGAGAATTTCATAAAAAAATTAATATTTAAATGATCTTCGCCCTAATAGGCAAAATTACAAATATGGACATTTTAATTATACCGATTTTTGGGGGAAACGACAGCATGAGTTAGAGAATCCCACTACAGGTTTGTGCCTTAAGTCTTTTGATTTCCTTATGTCAGCCAAGATCACCCATATACGTTAACGTGCCTACAACAACCTTCGTACTCTTTATTCTCATCTGTCATTGTTTAGCAAAGTTAAGATTTCTCAGAGAGAAATACACAAAATATTTTGAGCACCACCGCCTTATGTTAATCTTCGTGTTGGTACATCAGAAAATATGTATGTTACATCCTGTTTTAAATAGTTCTCTACAATAGAATTTAACTGGATTTTTAACTGAATTTTGTGTCTTAAGTCTTTTGTTTTTCCCACTCACACTTGCAATTTGCGGTTTAAGCCTTTTATTTTCACACACTTGCAATCAATCATTGCACAAAAACTGTTTCACAAATATGTAACTCAAATAAAAGCTTGAATTTGGAACACTATATTCGTGATGAGACTTGAGCAAATATGTCTATCATATCCCGTTTTTAAATAGTTCTCTTACAATAGAATTAAGTTAGAAGTTTGTGTCTTAAGTCTTTCGTTTCCCACAACCACTTTCACAGTTTGTGTCTTAAGTCTTTTGTTTGCTCCTGCAGTTTGTGTCTTCAGATAGAAGTTTGTGTCTTAAGTCTTTTGTTTACTCTTGCAGTTTGTTCCTTAAGTCTTTTATTTTCCCACACTCAGTCTTGCCATCATTGCCGAAAACAGTTTCTCAACAGTAGCTCAGCTCTCTTGCTCTTTTAAGTCGTTTATGTCTCTTTGAAGTATGCATCTTAAGTCTTTTGATTTCTTTGACAACAACGATGCCATCCATCCATCATTAACTAATAAAAATGACTCTTCAAATATTTCTTAATGAATTTTTCAAAACTTCATAAAGTAGCAACATTCGACAAATTCAATTGTCAATAGTCACACAATTAACATTTAATTATTATTAGTATTGTTAATTATGAACATTGCCACTTTTTTCATTGTATGTGGGGAATTTCTATAAATATTCCACAGTGAGTTATTATTTTCTTTTATTGAATTTCTTTCGTTGACTGTTGTTGCTGCTGTTGTTGGTTGCCAATTAAACATGCCAAGAAAATAAATAAATATTTGTAATTTTGCCAAAACGAACAATGCATTTGCTATTGTTGTTGTTTGTTGTTTGTTGTTGATTTTTGTTTCTTGGCATCTTTAACATATAAAACTGTCAAAATAATGCAGAGAGTTCAAATCCATGTCACGTATGCAAGTGGTTATTGAAAGAACAACATTTGCTGCCGCCACTAAAAACATGGATACGAACACAGCAGCAATAAAAACGACAACCAAAGAAAACACAAATCGTGCTTCAATTCGTGCTACTGCCATAGCTGTCTTATTGATATTTTTGCTGTTTTGTTGTTGGTGTTAGTTATCATCATCATGACCAGTGAAAGTAAATTCATGAATCGTGGTAAAGTTGGTTTTGTTTATTTTTTCGATTTTTTTTTTTGTTTTAGTTTTTTCTTTGAGTTATACGTTGTATTACCATATAACAAACTTGGAATTGCTTGAGTGATTCTTTTTCTACGATAAAAAAGCTCTTTTGCTTTTTCTCTTCATCCATTTCGTATTTTTATTGACTCTTCCTAATTTGTTTTTCTTTTCTACACACAAAACTTCTATTCGCACACACTTATGTATGTACATATGTATAATTGGACTCATTTATTTAAAGCATTCTTTTTTATTAGTTCACATTGAAATATTTCGTTTTTTTCACTTTCGCACATCCAACACACATTTTATCCCCTGGCATACATATGTAAATACAAATATTAGGTTTTATTCCCTCAAATTTCTTTGCCAAATTGGTAACAAACGAACCAAAAAAAGAAAAAAGAAATATTTTTACTTTCTATCAGAAGGTTGTGTAAATTAAATGGTCATAAATAATTTCAAAATGCCAAATTTAGAATGTGAGTTATGAATGCACATAAAAATTGCTAAATTTGCTTAGTTTGTACAAGTTTTAACCAATTTGAATTCCATTTAAGGTTAAAGTGTGGTGAGGAAAGAATTTATTCACGAAAATTGTATGAAATTATTATTTCTATGGAAAGTGAATTCCAAAATGGAATATTTCATCATAATCAAGGCCTACCTTAATGTTAGACCCTCGACTGAAAATGAAAGCGTTTTAATTCATTAACTCAGTCTTTATTAAGGAACCAACAAAACAATCAAACCAATAAAATGTGAAAATTTTAAATGACCTGGAGAATATTCCACATAACGTAGGTGTCGTATCGTTTGTACTGTATAACTATGCAAATATCGGTATTTAGTTCGGCCAGCTGTTTGTCAGTTTACCTCTCTTTAACCATCTCCATCAGTCTAACTCATAAATAATCGGTATGGTCTCATTTCGCATTTGCCACAAAACTACGCAATATTATTCCAAAAAGTTCAGAAAGTAGATTAAGATTTTTTCTTTGAGATGAAAATATATAACAAAAAGGTTTCGTAGTTTTCTTAGAAAAAAATCATGAAAATGGCTTTCAGAGGGCTTTACAACTGGGGGGTCACACCTAAAAATAAATATCTTTCACTAGAATTTATCTAGAAGTTTGTGTCTTAAGTCTTTCGTTTCCCCCACACACTCTTGCAGTTTGTGTCTTAAGTCTTTTGTTTTCTTACCACTCACTTCTGCAGTTTGTATCTTAACTCTTTTGTTCGATCATACCGTTTGTGTATTTAGCTAGATGTTTGTGTTCTAAGTCTTTTGTCCAATCTTGCAGTTTGTGTTTTAAGTCTTTTGTTTTCACAAAAATTTGCTCATCAGACAATTTATTAAGCCGCGTCATTCTGTCGGTCAGACTGGTGTACTATAACTGTCAAAGGGAGTAACCGATTTGGTCCAAACATTGAACTTCGTAATATTTTGTACAAACTTAGATCAAGTTCGAAGACGGGCCATATGGGTCCACTCCTTTTAGTACCTCCCCCACAAAAGTTCAACATTTTTCGCTAAATGATCAATAGATTTGATGCTCGTAACATCAAACACAACGGCCAGAGCCTGCCATTTCAGTGTACAATGAGGACACCACCACCAGAATTAGCGGAGAGTGCCACAGTTCCCCAGTTATGACCATCCTGTCACCTGGTGTAACAAATGGCTCCACCTGGCAACCTGACATTTCTCTTGGATCAGACCAGCTTCCCATAATTGTTTTCATCAACAGACCTCGCGATTTCATTACCTCTGCACGCCGCACTTTCATCACTAAACACCGCTTCAGAAAACTGCCCAACCCTTCTGATGTTCGGGTAGCAGAGAGGACTTTCCTAGACATCATCACTGCTGTTGCCATTAGCTATATACCTGCTGTTCGGATACCCGAAATGGCACCATATTCGGAAATGAGAGCGATAAGCTTCGTCGAGCTAACCCCAGGTTGGGCGGTACGCATAAGCGGAACAAGTGGCTAAATTATGTGAAGAGTTGCAGCATTGGAGCCGGAATAAGTGACTTCGCTGTACGCCAGGAACAAGAAGTCCAAGCACTGTAGAGTTTAACAGAGAGTTACCCAATCTCCGGAACTGTTTAACATCTTCCTCTCCTGTATTCCACCATCTCAAGACGCCATTGTGATCGTAACGTATCTGAATGATTGTACGGTCTTGTCGTCAGGTACCTTCCCTGATGTCATTTGTGAAAGTCTCAATTTGGACAACATATTCACGTTGAGATGAATGAACAAGGACCTCAAGCCCCTAGCCGGCAGAACCTGGGATGCATATAAAGAAACCTTTATGACCACATATAACGCGATATGTCGGTCTGTGGTAAGCTATGCGGAACCATTGTGATCCGCCAATATAAGTGAAACGTGATGGAAAAACATGCAGAGCTGTTAGAATGCCGCCCTGAGAACTGCAACATGATGCCTCCTTATGTCTTCGGTGGACCATCTGCATGAGAAGATAAATATTCTTCGAAAACAGCAACACAATGGCATGATCTCGTTGCAGTACTCGCTCGGATGTCACCGTGAGAGCCATCCTAATCACCATATATTGTGGACAGGACCCTCCCACCCAGACACATCAGGAGGAATCTTCATAATCTTGAAAGAAAAATCCCATGTTACAAGAGATCAGCAAAGCCTACCAAGGTTTGAATAGCATTCACATAGATGCAGTAGCGGATGCTATAACAACTAATGTGTAAATGTGGTCCTCGGAATACATCCTTCATCTATCGCAGCTGAGGAAAGTTAACTGCCACGACAAACCAGAGTAGTTTTGGCTCATGGTCATGGTGCTGAGGTAAATGAGGAAACTCGAGAGGACCTACACTCTCTTACCCCGAAACGAACTATAGATGGAGAAGTCCTGCTTCCAGCCTCTGCATTTGCTCAAGCCAAAGCCTCTAAGGAAGTTGCGACATCAAGCAAAAAAGTAGAATTGGTCAATCTCTGTTCCAAAGCCGAACCAAACCTGAAACGGAATGAAGAAGGCAAAGAGCTTACCCTTAAACCAAACGACATCCGTTAAGCAGAGTAATTGACAAAGGAGCTGTCTCTAAGCCCAACTCAAACCCGAAATTCAAGGGTAAAATGTAGGAAAAATCTGATCTAGAGACCTCCACAGGCTGCAGGGAATTCAAAGTAGTTGGGCCAACTGAGAAACCATCATCTTCTGAGAAGACGGACAAAGTTTCGCAAGACTGTGAGACGGGCTCGCTCTTTAGAAGACGATGACTACTCGCATTTTCAACTCATTGACCTCCTGCGCAGTTGCCATTGCCCAGAAAGCCAAGGAGAATAAACCCAGTACAGATAAGGGAAACCCCTCCGAGGAAAAAAAGCGAACTTCAAGGCATATGGATAAGAGCGCCACAAATCTTATGCCAGACCGGTCCCAATGGTACCCGCTGACGACCTTCAAGTGGCAATTATCAATCGAGAATCGGCGAAAGTCAATGGTTGTTAGTCGTAACTGGTCTTCGGAGCGCCATTGTTTCTGTGATGGTACATCAGGACACCGTACAAAATATCTGCCCAGCATGCGACACAGGCCCGCACACCATATTCTTCTTCTTTATTTGCGCATCCGTGTTTCGGATATATGCGATCATATAATAATTACAGATTATTTGTTGATTTACAATTTTTCTTATGTTTAACAAAAATGGATTTTTATAAATATACCCAGCAAAAACCCTCATTACAAACCTCCTTTCCCACCCATTATTTTAACAAGGGCATGTCGCGCGAAATATCTTGTTATTTTGTAACCACTGAAATAGTTAGATGATAACCACTGAAATAAGTAGATACTGAGTAGATTTTGACTACTTATTTCAGTGGTTACAAAATAACCAGATATTTCGAGCGACATGCCCTTGTTAAAATAATGGGTGGGAAAGGAGGTTTGTAATGAGGATTTTTACTGGGTAGATATCTGTTTTTGGCGGCATTCAATAAACTTCTTTCATTTTGATGTCCGGTCCATGTCAGAATATTTTTCAGCCAAGAAACTTCTTTTCTTCCTCTGCATGGTCTTCCATCAACCATACTCCACGTTTTTAACAGCCCTGTCAAACCTAACTCCAGTAGTTTTGTGGCTACAACCCATCGCATTCCTAAAACTGAAGATATACCCAGAGTCAGATGATTTTCGTTATTTCGAATATTGTGGCCTCAATATCGCAATGAAATGGCTTAGATTTGGTATTAAGTCTTCACCTGAAATTTGTCGATATACATAGGTCTACGTGTTCATATAGCCACATAGAAGGGTATCTTCCGATGTTTTGGTTTTTTGAAGGCTACGGCCTCAATATTCAACCGAAATGGCTGAAATTAGGTATTTCGTCTTCGCTGGGGGTATAAAACTTTCCATCAGAAATTTGTCGGTATAGGTCCACGTCATCGTATTGCCCCCATAGAACGGTACCCCCGATTTTCTGTATTTTGAAGGTTTCAGCGTCATTATCAAACCGAAATGGATGAGATTTGGTATTTAGTCTTTTCTGGGGGTATAAAACTTTTCACATGAAATTTGTCGATATACATAGGTCCTCGATTTTATATAGCGCCTATAGAACGATACCTTCCGATGTTCGGTATTTTGAAGGTTGTGGCCTCAATATCGCAACGAAATTACTTAAATTTGGTATTTAGTCTTCACTGGGGATATAAAACGTTCCACCTGAAATTTGTCGGTATATGTAGATCAACGTGTCCATATAGCCCCCATAGAATGGTACCTTCCGATTTTCGGTATTTTAAAGGCTGTAGTCTCAATATCCAACCGAAATGGCTTAAACTTGGTATTTAGTCTTCACTGGGGATATACAACTTTCCACCAGAAATTTGTCGGTATAGATCCACGTCTTCATATAGCCCCCATAGAACTGTACCCTACCCCGATTTTCGGTATTTTGAAGGTTTAAGCGTCATTATCAAACCGAAATGGCTTAAATTTGGTATTTAGTCTTCGCTGGGGGTATAAAACTTTCCACCAGAAACTTGTCGGTATAGGTAAACGTCTTCATATAGCCCCCATAGAACGGTACCCTCCCCCCGATTTTCGGTATTTTGAAAGTTTCAGCGTCATTATTAAACCGAAATGGATGAAATTTGGTATTTTAGTCTTTCCTGGAGATATAAAACTTTTTAACGTGAAATTTTATATAGCGCCTATAGAACGGTACCTCCCGATCTTGGGTATTTTGAAGGTTGTGACCTCAATATCGCAACGAAATGGCTTAAATTTGGTATTTAGTCTTCACTGGGGATATAAAACTTTCCTCCTGAAATTTGTCGATATAGGTCCACGTGATCATATAGCCCCATAGAAGGGTACCTTCCGATTTTTGATATTTTGAAAGTTGTGGCCACAATATCGCAATGAAATGGCTTAAATCTGGTATTTAGTATTCTCTGGGGATATAAAACTTACCACCTGAAATTTGTCGCTATAAGTCAACGTGTTCATATAGCTCCCATATGACGGTACGTTCCGATTTTCGGTATTTTGAAGGTTGTGTCTTCAATATCCAATCGAAATGGCTGAAATTTGGTATTTAGCCTTCGCTGGGAAGTATATAAGGAAGGGAAGGGAAAGGGTATAACACTTTCCACCAGAAATTTGTCAGTATATAGCCCCCGTAGGACAGTACCTCCATATATTCGGTATTTTGAAGGTTGTGGCTCCCAAGTGGTATTCTATCAATAAAAGAAGAATAGTGTTTTTTTGGGTTGGGTTTGTAAGTGGAATAATTAGACACACCATTTACGATACCTACCTGCACACTAATGAAACTTTTAAATCTTCTTTTCCTACTAGGAAAATTATATTTTTTCAGAAATTTTTCCATAGTGCATTTAAATGCTTGGCCAGACTCCTTGATATCTGTATTAAACATTCTTCAGAAAATATTTTAGTTTTTCCACATCACAACATACATTGTTTTATAATCAATATCGCCTTGGAGAAAGTTTGAAATTCCTATGAAAGGTAATTTACAAAGTCGTGGCTCTTTTCCGATAAATCTTCCTTCTTCTTCTTTATTTACTCATCCGTTATTCGGATATTGGTGATCGTACAATAATATTTCAGTGCTACATATATGCATAATATTAAATACATATTTATAATTATTTGTTGTTACACAATGATGTTCAGCTCCCTGTTCTTAGCGGCATGTAAAAGTGTGTATTCATCATTATAGCCAGTCCATGTCAGGATATTTTTGAGCCACGTTGTTTCTCTCCTACCTCTTCCACGTTTTCCTTCAATTTTTGCCTTAAGTATTGTTTGTAGTGTTTTGTATTTGTTATTCCGTAATATGTGTCCAAGGTAAGATATTTTGCGCTTTTTAATTGTTGAGATTAGTTGTCGGTTCACATGCATCCTTCTAAGTACTTCGTCATTTGTTATTTTTGATGTCCAGGGTATTTTCAGTACTCGGCGGAATGTCCACATTTCAAAAGCTGCCAATTTCCTTTCATCGGAATTTTTAAGTGTCCAGACTTCGGCAGCATATAAGAGGACTGACCAAACATAGCACTTGATAAACCTTATTTTTGTTGTTACATTTATTTCGTGGCTTGCTAATACTTTTTTGTATTTGAAAAACGCATCTCTCGCTATTTCTATTCGGCTGGTAATTTCTTTGGAGTAGTCCCACCGGTCATTTATTAGAACTCCCAGATATTTAAATGTGTGTACCCTCTCGATCTCGGTATTCTGTATAGTAAGCTTCGCATTTCGATGTTCGTTCTTTCTGCTTACGATCATATATTTAGTTTTTTTCATATTAATTTTTAACCCAAACTTTTCACTTATGAATGCCAGCTTTTCTACAAGTTTCTGTAGACCTGATATGCTCCCAGCTAGTAATGTGGTGTCGTCCGCATATCTTATATTATTCACATATTGTCCATTAATTTTTATTCCAATGTTTTCTCCACCTAACGCTTCTTGAAATATTTTTTCTGAGTACACGTTGAATAGTAATGGGGAAAGTATGCACCCCTGCCTAACTCCTTTTGAAATAACAATTTCTAAATCTTCCTAATGGCACAATTATGTGTAATGAACTTATTATTATTTTAATATTTGCAATCAATACAACAAAAAATCGCGCACATACTTGTTTTAGGGACTACATACATACTTGGAATTGCCATATCATTGTTGCTAATGTCTATAATCAATAAAATTGTTAAATCATGATTTGAAAAATTGGCCAAAAGTAAATAAATAAATGTATAAAAAGCAGCAGCAGCAATATAGGGTTGATGACTTACTTTTATGAACTAAAGATACAAAAAAATCAATGAACTTGTTTTTTCGTTTGGAGACACTATCGGACAAATGTTGAAGGGAATTAAATTTATTGTGGGTTTAGAGATGATATATCTGCCTAAGATCCAAAATATAAATGAGTGGGTCTACAAAAATGAGAATTTTGTGTGGTCTGTCTTTTTATGCATTTCTGACAGCCATTTAACATTTTACATGTGTAAATTCCTTCAGATTTTCTTAATACATGTTTACCATATAACAGTAACCAAATGTAAAACAACAGTAACATCATAATAATAATGATAATAATGTTTGCATTTTAGATTACATTACACGAAATGCCTTAAGTTAAACTAAACACACCGCAAATTTTTCATTTTATGTTTGTTTTTATTTTTGTTATTTCAACATGTAAGCAATTTTACACAAAGTCATGCAACTAATCAACCAACCAACCAACCATCCATCCAACCAACCAACCAACCACAACCTTAGTCAGTCATTGTCAAGGTAGCTGTTATTTTGTACTAAAATAACCGTTATCAGAACAAGAAACAACTGTGAAGTTTATTTGTTTTTATTTTGTTTTTCTACTATTCTTTTATAGCACACATTTATTAATTGCAACATTTATTTTCCTTTTTCTTTGCAGATTTTTGCGTTATTTTGTATAGTTGTTTTAAATTCACACACAACATACGCCACTCTGTGGTCAAATTTACACAACGACAATCCCCAACAATCTCTGCCAAGATGTAACGGTGCCAAGGGTCTGAAATATTTGTCGGGTGATGCATTAACAGATTCAATGGATTGTATAGGACCAAATAATGCACCATATCCAAGGTAAGAAGATAATTAAATTACAGTTGATGTTCTCTATAATGAATGTCACTACAACGAATACTTATTTGTAACCTTTAAGACCAACAATATAAATAGTTACAAAAATTACAGTTGAACTTCTCTATAACGGACGTCCCTGTAACGATATATAATAGGTAAATTTGTTATACCCTCAGCATTTATGCTAACGAGGGTATATACACTTTCATACGGGCAAAATGTGCCTCATCGAAATAAAGGTTTTAGACCCAAAGTATTTTTGGACGTAATCCGTTTCAGACAAATTGGAGTTGATTTAGCCATGTCCGTTCGTCTGTCTGGCTGGAGCGCTCGATAACTCTCGAACGGATCAACCGATTCAGTCCAAAATTTGGCTTTCGTAATATTTTGTCCAAACTTAGTTTAAGTTCGAAGATTGGTTAAAACGGTCCACTCCGGTACCTCCCCCACAAATGAACGAAAATGTTCGGAAAATTTGTGCGCACGATAACTCATGAAGTGAGTAACTAATTTGGTCCACACTTTGTACATCGTGAAGTTTCTACCAGACATAGATAAGGTTCCAATATAGATCGGTCCACTCTTTGGGGTACCACCCACACAAAATTTCGGAAAACTTCAGTTTAGAACCAGCTCGTGAATCGCTTTGATTTTTGTTGAAGCAACTTACATTTGACGGTAAAAGTTTTTTCAGGTTCAAGTCCATACTTTTTGAGAAAACAGACTGAAAGATGCAAAAAAACCCTATGGCACCATATGTAGTGGTTGGACAGCACCATAACTCTCCAACTAATCAACCGATTTGGTCCAAATAAGGAGTTCGTCATATTTTGTCCAAACTTAGTTTCAGTTCGAAGATGGGCAATACCGATCCACAACTTCCGGTACTTCCCACCAATATTTAAAAATGACACAAAAATGGTATGCACGATATCTCTTGAACGGGGCAATCAATTTGGTCCAAACTTTGGATCTCCTAATATTTCGTCCAAATTTAGTTTAACTTATAAAGTGGCTCATATCGGTCCTCTCCTTAGGGTACCTCCCCCACAAAAGTTCAAAATTTCAATTCACATAGGCTGAGGGTATACCTCTGTCGGAAAAGCAGACTGATTCTTTCTTACCTGTTAAATTTCCAGTTGGTATTGGAACAATAATATTTTTATTATTAAGGGGAGGGGGAGTTTTATACTAACAACGAAGACTAAATACCAAATTTCAGCATTTCGGTGGAATATTGAAGCCACAACCTGCAAAATACCGAAAATCGGGAAGTATGGTTCTATGGGGGCAATATGAAGGTGTAAACCTATACCTACAAATTTCAGGTGAAAAGTTCTATACCCCCGAGGAACACTAATACCAAATTTCAGCCATTTCGGTGGAATATTGAGGTCACAACCTTCAAAATATCAAAAATTGGGATGTAACGTTCTATGGGGGCTATATGAAGACGTGGACCTATACCGACATATTTAGAGGGGAAAGTTGAATATCCCCAATGAAGACTAAATACCAAATTTCAGCCATTTTGATGGAATATTGTGGCCATAGCCTTAAAAATACCGAAAATCTGGAGGTGCCGTTCTATGGGGGCTCTATTACACAGTGGTTCCGCCCGTGGACAAAAATCGAAAAATTGATGGCGACAAATTTTATTGCGATTGAATTAAATATTCTCTAAACATATCAAATGTTTAACATCCAGCATTATTTTTGTAAATTTACAGCGGTTATACGCCAAGTTAAGTCAAAAATTTTGTGATTTGTATGTGATGCCTTAAAAACGAAATATACATCCGCAAAGCATTTGTAGGTTATGAGTAAAATTATAAAAAAATGGAGAGGTAAATGTGCAATTTTCAAAATGAAACTTATAGGTGATGGTATTGGCAATGTTTTTACGAAAAAACAAATTCATAATTCGTTTCCTAACTTCATTAAAAATAAATTCTTAATAATTGACTTTTTCTGCTATTTTTAATATAATTACTATAAATTTATGTTGAGTTTTACTAATGTTGTGAGTATTTGTGAGTCTCGAAATTTTGTGTAAGATGCAGGGGAAAGTCTCTAGTTTACGATTAAAAAAAGTCCAGCTGCCCCCATCTGCCAACCTCTAAGTTATTCCTCTTACACCACGCCCGTAAAATCGTCAAAATTCCGAAAATCGGGAGGTACGTTTATATGGGAGCTATGCCTAAACTTGGACCTATACTGAACATTTTTGGCAGCGAGGTATTTTGCTCACTCAGAACTCAAAATGCCAAGTAACAGCCAAAACGGTTGGAAAATATGGGTAAAATCGTCAAAATTTCGAAAATCGGGAGGTACGGGAGGTAACTAGACCGATATTGACCATTTTTTGCATGGAAGTATTTGGTTCAGTCAGAACTCAAAATGCCAAATTACAGTCAAATCAGTTGGAAAATTTCGCTAGAATTGTCAAAATACCGAAAATCTGAGGGTACATTTATATGGTGGCTATACCTAAACGTGGACCTGTATTGAATGTTTTTTGCAAGGAGGTAGTTTATTCACTCAGAACTCAAAATGCAAAAAAAACATCCAAATCGGTTGGTTAATTTCTATCTTTTTGGCTTGTTTAAAAGCTACGTTTAAAATTTGGAGGCGGTAGCTCGATTAGAACCATTTTTGGCACTCTTTTCCATACAAGTGGGACCACTGTGTATTAAGGCGTGTACCGACACTTTTCTGGGGAAAGTTTTACACCACCATCGAAGACTAAATACAAAATTTCAGCCATTTCCGGGTAGTACTAAAGCGAAAACCTTCAAAATACCGAAAATCGGGAAGTACCGTTCTATGGGAGCTATATAAAGGCGTGGACCTATACCGACAAATTTCATATGGAATGTTTTATACCCCAAACGAAGACTAAATATCAAATTTCAGCGATTTCGGAGGAATATTGAAGCCGCAACCATCAAAATAAAGGGGTGGACCTATACCGACAAATTGTATATGGAAAGTTTTATATCCCAAATGAAGACTAACTACCAAATTTCAGCTATTTCCGTAAAATATTGAGGCCGCAACCTTCAAAATATTTATGGGCGCTATATGAAGGCGTGGGCCTATACTGCCTATATGGAAAATTTGTGCACCCCAAACGAAGACTAAATACCAAATTCTAGCCAATTCGGAGGAATATTGAGGACACAACCTTCAAAATATCGAAAATCTATGGGGGCTATATAAAGGCGTGGACCTATACCGACAAAATTCTAGGGAAAAGTTGTATACCCCCAACGAAGACTAAGATAAAACCTTCAAAATACCGAAAATCGGGTGGTACCATTCTATGGCTATATCAAACAAGTGAGAAAAGGCTATAGTCGGCACGGGGCCGACTATGTGATACCTCTGTGCATAATCTTTTCACTCGAAAACATTTCTTTTAGGGAGATACGAAAGTTTTCACCTATCTGGCTTTTATACCAAATGACTGAATCAAAATAATTAATATTTAATTTTATATTTGACTACCATCGACATCACCAACATCAATATGCTTCTATCTCTATGAGGAAAATGTGGAAAAAGGGATGTATTACCGACTATTGCGATATCTCTATTATTTGACCACCTACGCCAACCTACTTTGCATAATTTTAAAGATGGGATTTTCTACTTTCTTAGTCAGGCTTTGCTTTTAGATGGTCCCGAACGAAAGGTGTGATATTCGTCATCATAAATAAAATCGCAAAATGAAAAGTTGGTTTTTATTTGCGACTATTGTGATATCTTCGTTGTTTGATCACCTACAAAAACCTACTTTACATCATTAGAAAGGTGATATTTTCTACTTTCCTATACGGCGTACCTGTATGAGAGAATAACAACGAAAAGTTTGTTAACCCTGTATTCTATGCGTCAAAAATATTCGGTTTTGTAACTTTTATTAAATATTTTAACAAAAAAACAGGTCATTATAGACCTTCTTCTGCAATTTTAGTATATATTTTAATAATTGCGAACACAATCATTGTTCTTGTGTGTAAAAATATTATTATTATTTTTAAATATTTAGTCGAATATAGTTGGAATCATGTGCAAAATTCACGAAAACATAGGAATAATAGATTTCTTGAAGCACATAAGGCAGACAAAACCAAGGACTAGGAGGGAAAATAGAGGAATCTTCTGAAAAACTACTCTTGAAATTGGTCACCGAGTCCTAAATGACTCTGAGAAGATAGAAAATATGCACTTAAATTCCAAAATCGTAAGATTATAGCTTCTATTATAGATTATAGCTTCTCTCGCCCTTAATTTTCTTGAAATTGGTCACCGAGTCCTAAATGACTCTGAGAAGATAGAAAATATGCACTTAAATTCCAAAATCGTAAGATTATAGCTTCTCATAGCCTTGTAACACATCACAAACCATCGGCTTATTTACGTAACCAAGTTTCGCCTTGGTGTACATACAAAACTTGGTGTACATAAAAAATTGGGTGAAATGGAGTTAGTTTTGAATACCTAAGCAGGAAAATCAGTATACCACACATTTTCTGGCCTTTCTGTGTACTCCAACATAAAACGTACAAAGAGTTTCTAGGAGACATGTATGAACCAATGACTTATGATGTGTTACAGGGCTATGAGAAGCTTTAACCTTACGATTTTTGGAATGTAAGTGCGTATTTTCTGTCTTCTGGGAGTGATTAAGGACTTGGTGAACTTTGGCTTTGGCTGGCTTATATGTTCCACGAAATCTATTATTTCTATGTTTTCGTAACTTTTGAACATTATTTTAACTATATTCGACTAAATATTTAAATATCCAAATCTCGACCTATTTTATTATAATTTGGCAAACTTATTCCTAGACCAAATTCCGTCATACATTTCAAATTTTATCAAAATTGGATATACATAGCGTGATTGACCCACCAAATACCTAAAATCGAGCGAAAAATATATGAGGTATATCTAAATCTGAACTAATTTCAATATGATTTGGTAATTTTTTTATGGGCCAAATCCCGTCATACATTGCAAATTTCAACAAAATTGGACATACGTAGCACGATTGCACAGTGGTAGCTACCATTTGCCAAAATTAAAAAAAAAATGAAAGTCTAATTTTTGGTACCAAATGTGTTCCTGACATGTTAAATTTCTCTAAAATAAATTTGTTATGGATTACCTATTACTTTACTCTTTGAAAATAGCATCAAAAAAGGGAAAAATTAACAGGTAGGATTTCGAGGTGAATTCAGTGCAAAAATTACGTGAATGTAAAATATTAATATCAAACTAAATGAACTCTATATTGACCAAACTTAATTCGAATATTGAAAAACAATATGTTAACTTAATTTTTGTGCAGTTTTGTGTTTGTTAATTTTTTGGATTCATTATTGAATACGTGTGTTGACTGAAGGACTTTGGTAATGTCATTTCTTCAGTATCATTAAATTTTATGTAAAGTATTATTTATGTTCCCCCGCTTTCCTCCCAACGAAATTATTTTTACAAGATTAGTAGTAGTCTAAAGATTCTATTTTCAAAATATCAGCTGAATCTTTTCGCATCTTTTGAACTTCTTCCCAAAATACTAAGGATACCTTTCAGGGAGTTTTTGTAATTTTTTCAAATGGGCAGGTGATACATTTCAGCATTTTAAATATTTAGAAGAGACATTGTGCGGTTCAGTTATGTGAAGGATACGTCAATGTAAAGTTCGGAAAATTCAGCCATTGATTATTACGGCTAGAACCCTAAAAATACCGAATATTGGGGGGTACCGATTTATGGGGACAACATCAGAGGGTGGACCTAAATTAATTTCTGGGGGTAGCCTACCTCCAGGAATGACTAAGTGACATTTCGGTCATTTCGAATTAATAATTTATATAAAACCTTCAAAATTCCGAAAATCGGGCGGTACCATTATATGGGGACCCTATCAAAACGTGGACCCAATTCAGAAATGTTTTGCAAGAAGGTTTTCTAACACTAGGGAATACCGATAGCCAAATTTTAGCCAATTTCATTGAAAGATGTGGTCAAGACCCCCAAAATGCCAGAAATCAGGGGTACCGTTCTATGGGGGCTATACCTAAAGTTGGACTTATGTTGATTTTTTTTTTGCTTTTTTTCATTTGTGTTGCTAAACTAAATTTTACTGAAAATTTCGTATTGATATTTGCACAACAAGTATTTTTGACAGCTCTTTCCATACAAGTTCGACCACAGTGGATTGGTGCACCAAATACCTAAATTCGAGCGAAAATATATATAGGAGCCATATCCAAATCAGAACCGATTCTAACCCTAATAAATAGTGTTCGTCCTTTGGCCAACAAAAAAATTATCTTCAACAATTTTTATTGAAATTGGATAATAAATGCGACCTGCACTTCGATTACAAAAATACATGGACAGGAAGACGAACGGACATGCTTAAATCTGAAGATCGTTAAATGTAACCATGGGACTATCTCTTTTCCTTTTCCATGTTACTAACAAATACACAAAGATATAGTATCCATTACCACAGTGTGGTGTAGGGTATAAAGACCTTCTTATTACAAATTATCAAATACAAGAGGTGTATTGATTGTATTGAAAAATGAATCTGCTAATCAAGAAGACCATCAGAATTTTAAATCTGTACCAAGTACCAAATATGAAACCTATAGCAAAAACGTATTCCATTTTTAGACATGGCACGGTCCCGACAATAGCCTTTGCCTGCTGTAATCAATCTAACTTCTAAAAGTCTTGAGATATAACGATAAAAGTTCACCCAGGTTCGTTTTTTGTTTGCCGGCAGTTCAAGTGTGATATTGAGCGATATAAACACCTCCGGCTTCAGATGTTTTTTCAACCACAATACTTGTAGTTTGCCGTGTAAGTTTGAAAGTGCCAAGAAACTTCGCAATGTAAAATTGACATTATTTTGGTATATCGGTATCTCTCGATATTAAGTATTTTAGTTATGTTATGTTATTTTAGGTATTTGGTGAACCAATTTTAATGGAATTTGGAATGTGTGACCGAATTTGTTCTATATAAAAGTTTGCCTAATTATATTGAAATCTGTTCAGATTTGTATTGGATTGCTCACATATATGGGTGAGTATTGCGAAAAGACTTGTTTTTGTGTCCCGACGCATTTAGGGTTAAAAATATTGACAAATTGAAATTCAAGGTACAAATACTCATTACCGTGGCATGCACTAGTCGTTTTGTGCTAAAAAAAACACTGACATTCATTAATATTTCAAAATATATTATATAAATGAAGTACTATGAACAAGGTCTATTTTAATTTCATAAATATAATTTTATTTTTTCAATTATGATTGTGAGACATTTTAGACGTGTCCCTATTTTTTGCCATTCCCGTGGGCCAATTTGTTTATTAAGAAAAATGCTTTAAGCCGGGTTTTATATAAAAATTGTAATTGTATTTTTATTTCATCCGTATAGTGGGCATTTCCAGTCTTTGGTCCTTTCCTTACTGGTTACCAATTTAATGTGCAACAAGAGTCAAATTTTCCTAAATTACGGAAAGAGCCCACCAGATTGTGAAAATAAAGCTAGAAATATGATGTTTTTAAAATTTACATCAGGACGTAAAAAATAGGGGGCAAGTGCGAAATTTCATTCTTTTTTTTTTGGAAATTAAGAATCCTAGAATTTTTCGCCTTTTAGGTGTATATTAGCTATGGGCACTTTATTGACAAGATTGCGGCGAATATTTTTCTTAATATATTTTTATAACCTATATACAAAACTAATGTATCATAAATTAATTAATTGTGTGTACAATAGGGTTATGACTTTTCGACTGTTTTATCAAAATTGTTTTTCTGTAGCAGGAATTTTTGCCTATCATTGACTAAAGTAACGTTCATTATTTTTAAATGTTAAAAAGGTCACGCACAAACAAATTCAAATTCGAAATTCAATTGGAATATACAAATTACATTGAAATGCTTCGAATTTCAAATGAAATAAATTACAACTGAAATTCTTCGAATTACATGTGAAAATGGTGTAGTATTTACCATTTAGTGCTAAAAACACGCCCTTATTCCAAAAACTAGAAAAAGTTGTGCTTTTCTCTAAACAAAAATGGCGATGATTAACTCTAGCTCCTTCACCATATTTGGATATGTTGATTTTGACATTTCTGATGGAGTTTTTTGAAATTGTTGTAATTTTTCCATTACCGTACTTTTTGAACAAATTTGTATAGGAAAACAACTTATGTTGTAATAGGAAAGCTAGTATATAGGAAATTTTCTCACCTTGGGAAATCTGATTTTGTTTATGTCTATATTTAAGTCTTATTAGTCCAGATTTATTGCTGTGGCGGAATATCTGGAGAATCTCAATAACATAATAATCAGCAAAAAATCGACGTTAAACGACAAAAATCTTAATTTGGAACAGTTTTTGATGATTTTCCAAATTTAATTAACGATTCTCGTCAAAAACTCTTGAATATTCAGCATATTTTTTGCATATGTTTTGCTTGTTTTTGATATGACCCCAACTATTGAAAAATTGGCCCTCCAAACGCCTAGATCCAAATTTTGAGTCCAATCGGATAAGAAATAAAAAAAACATGCTAAAATCAGACGTCTACTTATTAGGAATTATTTGACGTATACGTAATGGAATTAACATTTGAAATCCAGTTGATTTATTAAATCCGGTAATATGTAAACGTACTATTAGTTAATGGAATTTATGTCCAGGAAACTCTGAAGACTAAAACGGCGTTTGCAATAGAGCTTTTTGTCGGGTTAACCTTCTTTATGATTTATTTGACGTTTACGCTATGGAATTAATATTTGAAACCCAAACCCACTGGGTTAATCCGGTTAAGTGCAAACGGGGTTTACTATGAACCAATTTACCTTTGTCTGGTTTAGATTAGTTTAAAAAATAAATAAAAATTAATTTATAAATACGGAAAACGATTCCAAAGCACGTGTACACATGAAAAGTAAAATTACATCATAATTATTGATCGGAAAAGTGATATTTCAATCAAGTCCACATTAATTAACATATTTTTTAAACCAATGACAAACGTTTTTGTAATAACTTCCTTATTAGATTTATGTATATGCAAGCAAGTTTTCACCTTTCATTTATATTTCTTTTTTATATACTTTTTTCATTTCAGTGCGGCAGTTGCGCGGACATTTGCCAATTGGAACGGAAATACAAGACGTGGTCGCCAAACTAAATTGCCCACAACATTAGATCCCTCCATTACAACCAGCGCTCTGTTGAGAGCCTACAATGAAGTCAACAATGAAGATATTGATAGTTTTAGAGTTGGTAAGTTACAGGGGGGGTATAAATAAAATAAATGTTTTATAAATTATATCGTCATTTTAATGGAATTCCTCCATAATGCCAATTTAATGATTACCAGTAGCACAACATTACAGATGAAGGTTTCACATCAGTACTTAGTGCGACCCTGTATCTAGTTACCGATAAAACACACAGTGCTTGTACAGAGGCATTGGTCGGTATACCTATGTTCTACAAATCAAAATTGTATTCTTCTCAGATAATAAATAGTTTTTGTGGTTTCTGGATCATTACAGTTTATTTAATTTGCGGTATTCATATTTTCCTCCATTATTTCTTCCTGTTTCCTATTCTTCCCGCAATAATACTGCCATCACATGTATAAGTAATTGGTCATTATTTTCAAATAAAGCAATTGATTTTTGTTTTTCTTTCTCTTATATTCTTATTCCATTTGAGAATTTGCAAATAATCTCAAGAGTTCGGTCAGCTGGTGGCAATGACATGACATACAACATAGAAAAATGTTTAAGTATGTCAGAACAATAACCTACTTTTTATGATGATGACAATTAAACTGATTCATATTTCAATCGGTTAGAAAGATAACGTTATTTATACTTATTTGTGGACCATGTGAACGATATGTAGTATCAAGGCAAATTTATAGAAGGTATGTGCATGAATTACAACAACTAAAAAGTTTACAAAAACAACATTGATGTTATTGAAAATTAATTGTCAAAGAAAATATTGAATATTAGGGTCGTTCCAAAAATTTTTTCAGAAAACACATAAATTCATTTTGAAAATCCTCTAAAATAGAACAAATTTGTATCAAAATGTAAATATAACGCATTCAGAGCTCTCGTAGGTAATTGTTATTACACGTTTACGATGAAAATAAGTATTTTATGTTAGCAAATTTCGAAGTTTCAAATTTCATGAGTAGACCCTATTACATTTTGAAAACTAAATTTACAAAAAAAGTAAGAATACAGCTGGTTGTCACTTCTACCTTTAATAAATATGCCTTGTGTAGTATAGTATCATGGCTACATCCATGGCACAATAATACAGGTACAGCGGCAAAAACAGCTGGTTATCACACTAGTTGTCAAAATTCATTATTGTGAATAAAAACACAATAATGTATTATTGTGAATTGCTTCGGTTGGATATTGACGTCACAATCTTCAGTATTACGAAAATCCGGAGGTACCGTTCTATGGGGGCTATATCGAAACGTGGACCTATACCGACGAATTTTAGTCAGAAATGGGGCAATATGAAAGCGTGGACCTGTACAGACATATTTCTGGCGAACAGTTTTATATCACATTGAAGACTAAATACCAAATTTCAGCCATTTTTGTGGAATATTGAAGACACAACCTTCAAAATACGAAAAAGCGGGAGGTACTTTTCCATGGGGGCTATATGAAGGCAGGGACCTATACCGACAAATCTAAAGGGTAAGTTTGAGTACCCCCAACGAAGTCAAAATACCAAATTTCAGCCATTTCGGTGGAATATTGAGGCCCCAACGTTCAAAATACTGAAAATGGGGAGGTACCGTTCTATGGGAGCTATATGAAGGCATGGACCGATACCGACAAAGTTTTGGGGGAAAATTTTATACGTGGACTAAGTACCAAATTTCAGCCAATTCGGTGTGATAATGAAGCTAAAACCTTCAAAATACCGAAAATCGGGAGGTACCGTTCTATGGGGGCTATATGAAGGTGTGGACCGATACCGACAAAATTCTGGGGGAAGTTTAATACCCCTAAAGAAGAGTAAGTACCAAATTTCAGCCAATTCGGTGTGAAAATGAAGCTAAAACCTTCAAAATACCGAAATTCGGGAGGTTCCGTTATATGGGGGCTATATGAAGGTGTGGACCGATACCGACAAAATTCTGGGGGAAAGTTTTGTACCCCTAAAGAAGACTACGAACCAAATTTCAGCAGTTTTGGTAGGATAATGAAGCTAAAACCTTTAAAATACCGAAAATCGGGAGGTACCGTTCTATGGGGGCTATATGGGGGAAAGTTTTATACCCCTAAAGAAGACTACGTACCAATTTTCAGTCATTTTGGTTGGATAATGAAGCTAAAACCTTAAAAATACCGAAAATCGGGAGGTACCGTTCTATGGGGGCTATATCAAAATGTGGGCCGGTATATCCCATTTTCAATACCAACCATCCTGCAAGTAATAAAAACTTCTGTACCAAATGTTGACTCTCTATCTTTAAAATTGCGAGCTGTATCTTGATTTCAACAGACAGACGGACAAACGGACGGACAGTATATATGTATATATTAATGTACGAAAATGTTCGGAAAATTTGTGCGCACGATAACTCTTGAAGTGGGTAACTGATTTGGTCCACACTTTGGACATCGTGAAGTTTCTACCAGACATAGATAAGGTTCCAATATAGAACCAATTGGTCCACTCCTTCGGGTGCCACCCACACACAATTTCAGAAAACTTCAGTTTAGGACCAGCTCGTGAATCGCTTTGATTTTTGTTGAAGCAACTTGCATTTGATGGTAAAAGTTTTTTTCAGGTTCAAGTCCATACTTTTTGAGAAAACAGACTGTAAGATGCAAAAAAACCCTATGGCACCATATGTAGTGGTTGGACAGCACCATAACTCTCCAACTAATCAACCGATTTGGTCCAAATATGGACTTCGTCATACTTTGTCCAAACTTAGTTTCAGTTCGAAGATGGGCAATACCGGTCCACAACTTCCGGTACTTCCCACCAATATTTACAAATGTCACTAAAATGGTATGCACGATATCTCTTGAACGGGGCAACCAATTTGGTCCAAACTTTGGATCTCCTAATATTTCGTCAAAATTTAGTTTAACTTATAAAGTGGCTCATATCGGTCTTCTCCTTAGGGTACCTCCCCCATAAAAGTTCAAAATTTCAATTCACGTAGGTTGAGGGTATATCTCTGTCGGCAAAGCAGACTGATTCTTTCTTACCTGTTAAATTTCCAGTTGGTATTGGAACAATAATATTTTTATTATTAAGGGGGAGGGGGAGTTTTATACTAACAACGAAGACTAAATACCAAATTTCAGCATTTCGGTGGAATATTGAAGCCACAACCTGCAAAATACCGAAAATCGGGAAGTATTGTTCTATGTAGGCAATATGAAGGCGTAAACTTATACCTACAAATTTCAGGTGGAAAGTTCTACACCCCCGAGGTAGACTAATACCAAATTTCAGCCATTTCGGTGGAATATTGAGGCCACAACCTTCAAATATCAAAAATTCGGTTGTACCGTTCTATGGGGGCGATATGAAACGTGGACCTATACCGATATATTTAGAGGGGAAAGTTGTATACCCCCAATGAAGTCTAAATACCAAATTTCAGCCATTTCGATAAATTATAGTGGCCATAACGTTGAAAATATCAAAAATCGGGAAGTACCGTTCTATGGGGGCTATATGAAGGCGTGGACCTATACCGACAAATTTCATATGGAGAGTTTAATACCCCAAACGAAGACTAAATATCAAATTTCAGCCATTTCGGAGGAATATTGAAGCCACAACCATCAAAATGAAGGGGTGGACCTATACCGACAAATTTTATATGGAAAGTTTTATATCCCAAATGAAGACTAACTACCAAATTTCAGCTATTTCCGTGGAATATTGAGGCCACAACCTTCAAAATATCGCAAATCGGGAGGTACCGTTTTATGGGCGCTACATGAAGGTGTACCCCAAATGAAGACTAAATACCAAATTCTAGCCAATTCGGAAGAATATTGAGGCCACAACCTTCAAAATACCGAAAATCTATGGGGGCTATATGAAGGCGTGGACCTATAGCGACAAAATTCTATGGAAAAGTTTTATACTAAGATAAACCCTTCAAAATACCGAAAATTTGATGGTATCGTTCTATGGGGGCTATATCAAAACGTGGCCCGATATAACCCATTTGCAATACCAAACATCTTAGGAGTAATAGAAACTTCTGTACCAAATTACAAAGCTCTATCTTAAAAATTGCGAGCTGTATCTTAATTTCAACAGACGGACGGATGGACAGACGGACATGATTATATCGACTGATCAAGAATATACATATATACTTTATAGGGTCTCCGACGAATATTTCGATGTGTTACAAACGGAATGACAAATTTAATTATACCCTCCATATGGTGGAGGTGGTGGCATTTGGACATAGGTATAGCCCCCATATAATGGTACCGCTCGATTTCAGTTATTTTCAAGATTTTATCTACATCTATATTTGCTTTAATTTTGAATTTATTGTTAAGGCATTTGTAACTTATTACCTAAATTGTTGGCCTAAATTGGTTGAAATTTGGCATTCTAAGTTCAAGGTGGTCAAAATTGCAAACATAGGTCCACGTTTTAGTATGGCATTTTTATGCTCTCAGCCTTTAGGCTAACGAGGTTATATACACTTTCATACGATCAAAATGTGCCTTATCGACATAATTTTTTTAGATCCCAACTATGTTTGGACGAAATCTGTTTCAGACAATTTGGAGTGTTCTCCTTCTTTCCGTCCGGCTGGCTGAACGCACAATAACTCTCGAACGGAACAACCGGTCCAAAATTTGGCCTTCGTAATATTTTGCCCATACTTAGTTTAAGTTCGAAGATGAGCCAAATCGGTCCACTCCTTCAGGTACCTCCCACATAAACATTCAAAGCTTTTCGCTAAAATGCCTCGCGCGACAGCTCTGGACCATACTTTGCACCTCGTAATATTTCTACGAGACATTGATCGTCCAAACATACTTTAAAGAATTCTATCTATGCGTTCTTGAATAAAACCGTTTTCAATGACACTGTGCAACATTTTGAAGGTAATCGTGTGCAAACAATTTGAACT
Source organism: Musca autumnalis (assembly GCF_047663935.1). Lineage (NCBI taxonomy): Eukaryota > Metazoa > Arthropoda > Insecta > Diptera > Muscidae > Musca > Musca autumnalis. Next base: position 183,816,908 of record NW_027411977.1, read on the forward strand.
TAAAATTTTTTGAAAGTATAGACCCAAACGACAAAAACCCTAGTAGGGTTTTGTTATATCAGATCCAGCTTGGATTTTATGGCCCCATCTAAACATGGTTAAATATTGACTTTTTACAGCTGAAACCAATGCGAATTTTCTTCTGACTTCTGGAGCAAATTTGTAGATAAGGGTAAGAACAAAATATTTGGAGAATTAATGAACTCAAAAAACTATATGTATTGCCTCAATTTTTTAATATACCTAAAAATTCCATAATTTGTATACATTTCGCACCATATCTCCAAAATTGTTAAATTTGTCTTAGGCCCATTATTACATCCTTTCTGTAGTTAAAGTTTGACCGGTATCGGACAGATAACCCGTTTTTTGTTCTTACATGTTTCCTTTAATAATAAGGCCCATTATTACATCCTTTCTGCAGTTAAATTTTGGCCGGTATCGGACAGATAACCCGTTTTTTGTTCTTACATGTTTCCTTTAATAATAAGTGTCAGATAAATTAAAAGGAACTTTGTGTTCCTTGTAAAATTTAAACTGCGCCTGAGAGTATGCTGCACCAAAAGCAAGAAAAAATTGTCAGCAAATTCAAATCAACCAACCAGATTTGAGTAAATTTTGTGTATACAGACTTTTTTGCTTGATATTGGCATATTTTTACAAAATTTAACATTTATAGCTCATTTAGACTAGCCATAAATCCTCGACTGGATTTAATAAAGTACAAATCTCATTGCATTTAAATATACATTTTGGAGGATTTAAATGGCAGTCAGCTGATTTTTGTTCATAGCATAATTACCAAGGTAAATGCATCAGCCCATCTGATCGAATTTGAAACGTCAAAAGAATTTTTTGTAAATTGAATTCGTCTCAAAAACATACGTCAAATTACAAATTTATTGTTTAATACTGAAAATGTTAGCACATTATGCTACTAATGCTAACTAGAGAGCATATAAAGAATTATTTTATCGCAGTTTGCCCATCTAAAATAAATAAACGAATTATTTTATCGTTTAGACATCATAAATATTAGTCTTGGTTGATTAAAATCAACTTTGTACATCAAAACAAATTTAATTTTTCCGCCTTGTTTACAAATTTTTATATTTTAAGTGTAGCAATTCACCCATGCATCTACCTTGTTTCTTGTGCCAGCTTGCAACTTTTTGTATTTTCTAGCAACATGTTGCAAAAAACAGAGTTGTATACGAGGATTTATGCCGGATTTAAAACAAATCCACTCAATACGAGGATTTATTTTTGTATGGGAAATCTGGTAGATTTTGACAGGATTTAGCAAATAAAACCTGATAATGTGCTAAATCCGGCTAATGAAGTCATATTTAAATGGGCTATTATATTAAATGGAAGATGTAATAACAAATCCCTGGTAATGCGAACTTTATTCTTTAATTTTCTTAAAGTAAGGTATAACTAAAATGGACTTTAAAGACAAGATGTAAGAACGGGCCTTAATGTTTTATTTTGGAAAAATATTCGCTGGAATGTAATACACAACCCTTCAGAACATGCCATTGTTGTAAAATACCTCTGTAACGTTGTTTTTGGTATATGTTTCAACGACAATTTAATAAATATGTCAATAAACTGCTTGTGTGAACAGTGTTTGAACTACGTGTTGTAAAAGATATGGTAAAAAATACCGCTGAGTTTCAGAATGCTCTAAAGAAGATTTTTGCAAAAGGTTACTTGGTTCAACTCCCAATAGTTTTGCCGATACCGACCAGAATTCCAGAAATTATGTGAAATTTTCTATATTTTATCGATTTTGATGCCCTAGAAGGAGTTTTTCTTATGTGTTCTATTCAACAGATAAGTTCTACTAGTTTGGTGCTACAATATTGCTAAAGACAGCGAGGCCAAATTCCAATTCGTTTCTAAGATAAAGGCCCTACAAATGCAAAAATGCGTAGTTATAGCCCGGTTTAGATGAGGTCATAAAATACGAACTGGATCTTAAAGGACAAAACCCAACTAGGGTTTTTGTAGTCTCAATATGAACTTTCAAAAAATGCATACTACAAGTTGTTTGTATTTTCAGTGTTGCATAGTGTGATTAAACCAAAATAGCTATTTAAAACTGGCACAACACATTTTGCCATCACAAATAATAAAGAGGTGGACCGATATGGCCCTCTTCGAACTTTAACTAAGTTTGGACCTATATAATAAAAACTTCTATACCAAATTATAAAGCTCTACCTTATTTGTTATTTGACTTCGACTGACTGACATGACTATATCGACCCAGAATTGTATCCTGCTCAAAAATATGTATGTCCCAATTTACATTGTGCGAGTTTACTTGCGGCAATTGTCATTTTGTAGGGGAGAGAGGTGAGGCATATGGTAACCCTTTGCCTCTCAGCACCCTCTCTCACCTACAAACTGACAATTGCCGCAAGTAAACTCGCCTAATGTAAATTGGGACTATACTTTATAGAATTTCAAATAAGTATTTCAATGCGTTACAAACGAAAAACCCAACTTAATATATGGTGGAGGGTATAAAATATATATTTCACATATTTTTTAACCAAATTCTTTGGTTTTTCCAATTTTTGAAAGCTTATAGCTCATTTAGACTAGCCATAAATCCTCATCTGGATTTAATAAATCCAGTACAAATCTCATTGCATTTAGATATACCTTTTTTTGGAGGATTTAAATTTCAATCAGCTGATTTTTGTTCATAGCACAATTACCAAGGTAGATGCATCAGCCCATGCGATCGAATTTGAAACGTCAGAAGAAGTTGTTGTAAATTGAACTCGTCTCAAAAAACATACGGCAAACTACAAATTTATTGTTTAATATTGAAAATGTTAGCTTATTATGCTACTAATGCTAACTAATGAGCAAATAAAGAATTATTTTATCGTTTTAACATTGCAAATATTTGTCTTGGTATCAAATCAAATTTGTACACTCATACCTCGATTTGCGTTGCCTCGATTTGCGTTATTAATAACTAACATTTCTGACTTTTTGTGAAAAAATTATTCAAAACATGTGGAAACATGTATATCAAATCAAATTTAGTTTTTTCGTATCGTTTACAAATTTTGACATTTTAAATTATTTTTAGTGTAGCAATTTACCGATGCATCTACCTTGTTCCTTGTCCCAGCTTGCAACTTTTTGTATTTTCTAGCAACATGTTGCAAAAAACAGAGTTGTATACGAGGATTTATGCCGGATTTAAAATAAATCCACCAAATACGAGGATTTATTTTTGTATGGGAAATCTGGAAGATTTTGACCGGATTTAGCAAATAAAACCTGATAATGCACTAAATCCGGCTAATGAAGTCATATCTAAATGACCTATTACCTACAAATAATAAATTAAATGTTATAAAATAAGAAATAAATTATACTGTTTTCTAAGCAGACATTTTCCCTTTTTAATGCGTTTTTTACACTTCAACCCTATAACCTAACCATTTGCTAGCTGCTTTTAAAATAATATAGCTTATTCGAAAGATATTAGTCGCCCATTTGCCGTTTTAAAAAGTAAAAAATTGTACATCGGCAAAAATTTTTTCAACTTTTGTATAACAGTTTTTTCAATTTTATTGAAGGTTCTAGGGGTGGGGGGCAGCTGCCCCCCTGCCCATAGCTGGCTACGCCCATGATTGGTCCTCAAAGACTATCCCCTTTAAATTCTTCCAACCAGAGATTAACTATTCTGTGGCTTTAAAATATTTCTGAAATCGAAGAAATTTGGTATTTATTGTAGCTCTGTGTCAGAACCTGCAAGAATAAAATATTTTGAGAGTATTGTAACTTTTTGCACTGCAATTCACATCCAATGAATTTCGTAAATCTGAACGTACTATTAGTCGAAGGTCCCACTAGAGTGGTTTCATTGAAACTTTTAGGGATTCTTAAATCGAGTTCCCCACTACAGCAACTTTATGATTAATGCTATTGCTTGGTTTACATTTACGAAATCCACTCGATTTCAACTGTCAAATCCATAGGTTAAACGTCAAATGAAATCCAGATGAGATTTCATTTGACTTTTGAAACTTCAAGAACAAACTTGGCATCACTTACACTTTTTACCTGTGGTTGTTGTTTATAAAGCGTGACGCGACGCGCAATGGACCGTATGTGCCGGGGTCATAAGTTCCAGTCCACACTAGCTCAATTTCAATGAAACAATTTCATGAAATTAGGCGTTCTTAGATAGAGTTCCATACCAAAGTAATTTAATGGAATTGACATTTGAAACCCAGTGGGTTTAATAAATCCGGTTAAGAGCAAACTGGGTATTAGCACCGAAACAACAACCACGTGAAAATATCGTAAGTGATGCCAAGTTTTTATCTACAGAAACGTTTCGCGTCTTAATTTAAGTTAAAACAACAACCATAAGCCCTCGGCACATACGGCGCGTTGAGCGTTGTGTTACAACAACCACATGAAAACTTCAAGAACAAACTTGGCATCACTTACACATTTTTCATGTGGTTGTTGTTTTCAACGCGCAACGCGTCGCACAACGTACCGTATGTGCCGGGGCCAATATGAAAAATGTGTAAGTGATGCGAAGTTTGTTCTTTAATTTTTCTTGTGGTTATTGTAACGCGGCACTCAACGGACCGTATGTGCCGCACCATTAGAGATCCTATAATATTTTATATTCACTGTAATTGGAGTTCCGACGACAACTCTAAAGGCGCAAACTCAATCAGCTCGTTGATTGCATTCTTCGCTTTTCTAGTAAAAGAATAATGAATGTAATTATTCTTTTACGAATTGATTGAGTTTTGGCCATAATATACACATCGTCATCAAATTGGCTAATGTTGAGACTCAGTACGTTGATGCATTTTTTTTTTTAATGTCGGGGAAGTTCAGACATTTTTGATAGCCGATGTCAACGAAAAATAATAACATACATTTCATTTTCATTTTTTTTTCAGGACGATCTGTCAAGCAAACCCCACAAGTTGATCAATGCAGAAGTACACCCGCTCGTTTGTGTAAAACACGTTATAATACCACAGCTCCCATGTATGGTGTCAGTTTGACCTCCGGCCAGCCTGTTACAATTGTTCAGAAATTCCCTGATTTATTGCAGCAAGTAGTCTTCGAAGTATGCGAGTAAGTAAAACCCAAACTCACTTATATCCTTAATACTCCAAAGTTTAAAATGAACTAAAATTAATTCTCTTCATTTTCTAGATCTTCTGAATGTGATGTTGTCCGGGGTGAATGTACCCAAACGTATGTGCCTTACTTATTCTTGGTTATACCCTTGGGTCCAGTTACACTGACCGGTCAAGATTATGTGTTGGTCGAAAGTGGTTGTGTTTGTAAACCAAAATACTCGACAGGAGCTGCCCAAGAACCCAATATGATACCATAGAATAGAAATAAATGAAAACAAGAAAGATATGAAAACTGCAAACATGTTTATTTCTTCAGTACTGGTACCATAACACGATTTTGAGTAGACCTTCTTCAAGCGATAGTACCATTTATACGAGACATTCACAAAAGTACCACAACATAAAATTGCCTTTCATCTCAAAGTTCATCGAAAAGAATATAACGGCAACATCTATACTTCCTTTACAGCTGAGGAAATTATTATTGTTATAATTTCATAGTTTATTACGAAAACATAAAAACAAAATTAAACGAAATATTTATGTATGTGTAAATTTCCAATACATTAATATTTTTAATTATGCTTAAAGAAAACAAAATGTAGTTTAGTGAGTAATCCCCCAACAAACAAATATTGGATTTACTTTAGATTTTACTCTAATATAAAATCTACGTTTCTCTTAGGTTCTTTTTGTTATAAAAAACTTATTTATTTCTTTCTTCTATTTTCATTTCCAGTTACGACATTTTTCAATACTTAGCTTCTCTCGAATATAGAAAATTGCACTATTTTCTCAATGTCTTCCTTCAAATATTGAATAATGTCGTTTTTGGAAAGCAAAACATTCTCCTACATTAATTTATATATTTTTAATAATACTTCCTGAGAAAAAAAACGATATAATATTTTTATAATTTAGTAATTAGAAACATTTATATCTAAGTAATAAAAAATACAAACAAGTTTACACTTAATATCATAAACACAACGTCGTTGCATTTATTTTGTAAATTAAAGAAAATTTTTAAGACAATCAAAAATTTATTAAATAAATAAATCAATTGTGTTAAAATAAAAACAATTTTCTTACTTACTTAAGGCCTCGGCACATTCGGTCCGTTGTGAGTCGCGTCACGCGTAAAAAACAACAACCACATGAAAAATGTGTAAGTGATGCCAAGTTTGTTCTTGAAGGCTTCACGTGGTTGTTATAACGCGGCACTAAAGGCTTCTACACATATCGTCGGTGTCATGCTTAAGTGTTCCATACGCCATTTTTGAGATACAGGTGGTTTCTAGGGTTTTCCGGTATGCTCTTTCTGAATTTCTAGTCGGTTTTCTCCTACCTGCTCTAGTTTCCGAGATATCCATGCCACGACGGGAAAGCATCAACTTTTTTCAGTTATGAAATTAATATTTTAAAAACTTACAAGTTTAAAAACACATTTAAAAAATCAGAATTTTAATTTTCGATTTAGAAGTATTTAATTTATTGAGGCAAATGTGGAACATTTTTTTTCACTTTGTTCCATGTGATTTACAATATTTCACATTTGTGTCATAAGTGCGGATATGGAACAAATCGACAAAAATTCTTTTTGTTTTTATTTCAATCTGTTGTTCGGCTCAAGGTCCTCATAATAAAACAAACATTTATTTTGTTTTATATTTGTATTTATTTCCGATATTTCGATCGCCTTCGACGATCATCATCAGGGAGATTTGTCTTTTAGTAAAAGAACAACAAAAACAACATTTACTTATATGTAAATATAAACAAAAATATTTAACAAATATGTAATAATTACATTGTTACAAGTCAATAGATGACAACTTAAACCTTCTTTCTTCACAGGTGACTTCTAACTAAAGTTTTTTGCCATATTTATGTTTTTCTATGACATTTCTATAAATTGCTGCACAGTGTTCTGTGTCTGTTTTAAAATTCATCCTTTTTTCCGTCGGTACATTAATGATGTGGAGCATTTCAAGCATATATCTCCTTTTGTAATTGCTTTCCTGTGTCAAAATCTGCACTTCCTTAAAATTAGGAGTGTGGCCTGTGGAAGTGCAGTGTGCTGTAAGTGCAGTTTTTTGATCTGGCGGTTTGTTTTTTACCTTTTGATCGGATTTGTGCGAACTAAGCCTGGTTTTTAATTTAGTTTTTGTAGTGCCAATGTATACCTTTTGGCATACATTGGACTCGTCTCCATTACATCCAATTTTGTAAACGACATTGGATTTGTCGTCATTAGCAATTCTTGATTTTGTCTTGCTGAAAAAGGCTTGGTTAGTGTTACAACTTTTTAATGCTAATTGGTATTTTTCCTTGTTGTATAAATTAGACATGTAAAATCTCTCTGAAAATCCTGGAATATATGAAGATCTCTTATATATCTTCGGTTCTGGATCATGGCCATTAGGTTTTTTGGTTTTAGTTTGTTTTATTAAATCATTAATCGTTCTGACTGGAAAGTCATTCTTTTTTAATATTTCTCTGACTTTCTTTTCATTTTTTGCGTGGAAGATGCTGTCGCTAATATTGAAAACCCTATGTATAAAGTTTTTTGCTGTATTTATTTTTATTTGCCTGGGTTGCTTAGAATGAAAATTAACGATTCTTCCCGAGGCAGTGGGCTTTTGGTACCAGTCTAGTAAGATTGAATGACCTATTCTATGAATTATTGCATCAAGATAAGGAAGCTGGTTGTTTGATTCACACTCCATTGTGAATCTTAATTGGCTGTTGAACTCATTTAATACCTTTAATGTATTGTCAATTTCATTTTTCTTCACAATACAAAATATGTCGTCTACATATTTGGTTAATATTCTTGGTTTGATTTTTATGTTTTGCATTGTTGTGTCAAGTAGATCTTCCATGACAATATCTGCAATTATAGGGGAGATAGGGGAGCCCATAGGCATCCCTTTTTGCTGTTCATATATTTTGTCATTATACACAAAATATCTGGAATCTTTGATGCATATTTTCAAAATTTCAATAAATAAATCCATTGGGATTTTTGTATGTTCTTGGATGAGTGTCCACTTGTTTTTAATCGTGGTAATAGCTAAATTTACTGGCACACTGGGAAATAATGACACTACGTCAAAGGATATTAGTAATTCATCGTCGTCAATATTCTGTTGGTTGATTCTAGCTTTGAAGTCAACAGCATCCCTAATGTTGTATTTGGAATCTTTAGTTAGGGTTTTTAAAATTGTTGCCATGTATTTGGATAACTCATATGTAGGGGAATGAATACATGAACATATTGGACGCAATGGTGTGTCTTCCTTGTGTATTTTGGGAAGTCCATATATTCGAGGAGCAACCGACGTTTTGTTTATCAATTTATTCTTGAGAAATTCATCGATTAATTTCAGATCAAACAATCGCATAACCAACTTATTGTTCTTCTCCTGTAAACCAAAGGTTGGATCCTTCTTTAATCTTCTGTATGTACACCAATCCATGAGAATTTTATTCATTTTTAGATCATAGTCTGCTTTGGTCATAGCAACAGTTTTTCCGCCTTTATCAGCGTTTAGAATGAGTATGTCTTTATTATTTTTTATGAATTTAGTTGTTTGTTCCACTGTATCTAATATAAATTTATCTCTTTTACTCTCTTTTAAGAGTAACCAAATTAACTCTTGCATTTTCTTGTTTCTCTTTGCTCTCCAACGTCTGAATACAGTCCTCTCCCTCTGCTACAATATTGAACAAAGGAAACGTTTTATTTGTTGTGGGCAATGAAAACTTTGGCCCGAGAGATAGTAACCATTGCACATTGGTCGGTATGTCTGTGTCTGTTATGTTAACAAACCAATCTTTGTTTTGGTGAATGTTGAGTTCAAAATGCTGTTGTTGTTTTAAAACATAGGTGTGCACGGGCATCCACTGGTGGCTGCTGTAAAATACTCTTACTTTTATTAATTCAGCAAAACTCAGACGTTTAAGTATTTTTTGTAATTATTATTTAATAAATAATTTCATCCACGATTTTAGATTAAAATTGTGTTTTCACAATTAAAAAACCATTTAGAAAAACCATGAAAAACGACAAATGTTAAATTCTCTTATATTCTCTTAAATTCTGTTTTGCTCACCATTGTTTTAAAACGTGTAGTTTATTTCTGTGGGTTGCTTTATGTTTCTCAATCTCTCTTTTAAGAATGATACTCTCACTCTCCATGAATGCTGCTAAATCTTCTTCTTCTAATAGTTCGGTGAGTCGAGTTTTAGCATTGCTTAGTATTTTTGTTTTCTCTTGTAATTGCTTGTTTTTGCATTGTATTAGAAGTTTGAGAATTTTTGTATGAAAATTGTGTAAGTATGTGTCTAATGTTTTCCTAATAGTTGTTGGTATGAAATTGTTAGTTTTGAAGATTTTACATGTATTTTTCGTTGTGTTAGAAATAAAGTTTGGCGTAATACCTGCATCCCTACATTTCATGAGAAAAGTGGTTGTCGATTTTAGGCGTTCTGCTTGCCTGTTACTTCTAGTGTAAAGCTTAATATTGCTTTGGGTTCCTTGTTATATTTTTGTTTTATATTTCTGTAAAGCTGCATGTTGAATTCTGGGTATACTCGGCGTGCCTTCCGTGTGTTAATTATTTGGATGTAGTTTTTAGTTGACCTTTGATCTTTAAGTTTTTATTTCAATCTGTTGTTCGGCTCAAGGTCCTCATAATAAAACAAACTAAATTAAAAACCAGGCTTAGTTCGCACAAATCCGATCAAAAGGTAAAAAACAAACCGCCAGTTCAAAAAACTGCACTTACAGCACACTGCACTTCCACAGGCCACACTCCTAATTTTAAGGAAGTGCAGATTTTGACACAGGAAAGCAATTACAAAAGGAGATATATGCTTGAAATGCTCCACATCATTAATGTACCGACGGAAAAAAGGATGAATTTTAAAACAGACACAGAACACTGTGCAGCAATTTATAGAAATGTCATAGAAAAACATAAATATGGCAAAAAACTTTAGTTAGAAGTCACCTGTGAAGAAAGAAGGTTTAAGTTGTCATCTATTGACTTGTAACAATGTAATTATTACATAATTGTTAAATATTTTTGTTTATATTTACATATAAGTAAATGTTGTTTTTGTTGTTCTTTTACTTAAAGACAAATCTCCCTGATGATGATCGTCGAAGGCGATCGAAATATCGGAAATAAATACAAATATAAAACAAAATAAATGTTTGTTTTATTATGAGGACCTTGAGCCGAACAACAGATTGAAATAAAAACTTAAAGATCAAAGGTCAACTAAAAACTACATCCAAATAATTAACACACGGAAGGCACGCCGAGTATACCCAGAATTCAACATGCAGCTTTACAGAAATATAAAACAAAAATATAACAAGGAAACCCAAAGCAATATTAAGCTTTACACTAGAAGTAACAGGCAAGCAGAACGCCTAAAATCGACAACCACTTTTCTCATGAAATGTAGGGATGCAGGTATTACGCCAAACTTTATTTCTAACACAACGAAAAATACATGTAAAATCTTCAAAACTAACAATTTCATACCAACAACTATTAGGAAAACATTAGACACATACACAATTTTCATACAAAAATTCTCAAACTTCTAATACAATGCAAAAACAAGCAATTACAAGAGAAAACAAAAATACTAAGCAATGCTAAAACTCGACTCACCGAACTATTAGAAGAAGAAGATTTAGCAGCATTCATGGAGAGTGAGAGTATCATTCTTAAAAGAGAGATTGAGAAACATAAAGCAACCCACAGAAATAAACTACACGTTTTAAAACAACAACAGCATTTTGAACTCAACATTCACCAAAACAAAGATTGGTTTGTTAACATAACAGACACAGACATACCGACCAATGTGCAATGGTTACTATCTCTCGGGCCAAAGTTTTCATTGCCCACAACAAATAAAACGTTTCCTTTGTTCAATATTGTAGCAGTGGGAGAGGACTGTATTCAGACGTTGGAGAGCAAAGAGAAACAAGAAAATGCAAGAGTTAATTTGGTTACTCTTATAAATGATCATATGCGGAATACTAAGATGAGTAAAAGAGATAAATTTATATTAGATACAGTGGGGCAAACAACTAAATTCATAAAAAATAATAAAGACATACTCATTCTAAACGCTGATAAAGGCGGAAAAACTGTTGCTATGACCAAAGCAGACTATGATCTAAAAATGAATAAAATTCTCATGGATTGGTGTACATACAGAAGATTAAAGAAGGATCCAACCTTTGGTTTACAGGAGAAGAACAATAAGTTGGTTATGCGATTGTTTGATCTGAAATTAATCGATGAATTTCTCAAGAATAAATTGATAAACAAAACGTCGGTTGCTCCTCGAATATATGGACTTCCCAAAATACACAAGGAAGACACACCATTGCGTCCAATATGTTCATGTATTCATTCCCCTACATATGAGTTATCCAAATACATGGCAACAATTTTAAAAACCCTAACTAAAGATTCCAAATACAACATTAGGGATGCTGTTGACTTCAAAGCTAGAATCAACCAACAGAATATTGACGACGATGAATTACTAATATCCTTTGACGTAGTGTCATTATTTCCCAGTGTGCCAGTAAATTTAGCTATTACCACGATTAAAAACAAGTGGACACTCATCCAAGAACATACAAAAATCCCAATGGATTTATTTATTGAAATTTTGAAAATATGCATCAAAGATTCCAGATATTTTGTGTATAATGACAAAATATATGAACAGCAAAAAGGGATGCCTATGGGCTCCCCTATCTCCCCTATAATTGCAGATATTGTCATGGAAGATCTACTTGACACAACAATGCAAAACATAAAAATCAAACCAAGAATATTAACCAAATATGTAGACGACATATTTTGTATTGTGAAGAAAAATGAAATTGACAATACATTAAAGGTATTAAATGAGTTCAACAGCCAATTAAGATTCACAATGGAGTGTGAATCAAACAACCAGCTTCCTTATCTTGATGCAATAATTCATAGAATAGGTCATTCAATCTTACTAGACTGGTACCAAAAGCCCACTGCCTCGGGAAGAATCGTTAATTTTTATTCTAAGCAACCCAGGCAAATAAAAATAAATACAGCAAAAAACTTTATACATAGGGTTTTCAATATTAGCGACAGCATCTTCCACGCAAAAAATGAAAAGAAAGTCAGAGAAATATTAAAAAAGAATGACTTTCCAGTCAGAACGATTAATGATTTAATAAAACAAACTAAAACCAAAAAACCTAATGGCCATGATCCAGAACCGAAGATATATAAGAGATCTTCATATATTCCAGGATTTTCAGAGAGATTTTACATGTCTAATTTATACAACAAGGAAAAATACCAATTAGCATTAAAAAGTTGTAACACTAACCAAGCCTTTTTCAGCAAGACAAAATCAAGAATTGCTAATGACGACAAATCCAATGTCGTTTACAAAATTGGATGTAATGGAGACGAGTCCAATGTATGCCAAAAGGTATACATTGGCACTACAAAAACTAAATTAAAAACCAGGCTTAGTTCGCACAAATCCGATCAAAAGGTAAAAAACAAACCGCCAGATCAAAAAACTGCACTTACAGCACACTGCACTTCCACAGGCCACACTCCTAATTTTAAGGAAGTGCAGATTTTGACACAGGAAAGCAATTACAAAAGGAGATATATGCTTGAAATGCTCCACATCATTAATGTACCGACGGAAAAAAGGATGAATTTTAAAACAGACACAGAACACTGTGCATCAATTTATAGAAATGTCATAGAAAAACATAAATATGGCAAAAAACTTTAGTTAGAAGTCACCTGTGAAGAAAGAAGGTTTAAGTTGTCATCTATTGACTTGTAACAATGTAATTATTACATATTTGTTAAATATTTTTGTTTATATTTACATATAAGTAAATGTTGTTTTTGTTGTTCTTTTACTTAAAGACAAATCTCCCTGATGATGATCGTCGAAGGCGATCGAAATATCGGAAATAAATACAAATATAAAACAAAATAAATGTTTGTTTTATTATGAGGACCTTGAGCCGAACAACAGATTGAAATAAAAACTTAAAGATCAAAGGTCAACTAAAAACTACATCCAAATAAAAATTCTTTTTTTAAAAAAATCTTTATAACTTTTATATTCCAATATATATTCCTCTAAATTTTTGCAAATATGTTCTATATACTATTATTAATATTTCAAGTCAAAAATATAAATATTTGCTTTAGCCAGCTCCACACAGTTGTGTCGCAAAACATTAAAATGCGATTATCTCAAAACAGGCAAATGGCGTTTGGAACACTTAAGCATGACACCGACGATATGGCGATTTGAGCGTCGTGTTACAACAACCACATAAAAACTTCAAGAACAAATGTGGCGCCATTTTTCATGTGGTTGTTGTTTTCAACGCGGTCGGCTGATATTTATTTGTGTATACATTATTCATACTAGTTTTAGGCCATATTTATATTATAGCCTTTTGTAGGGTTAATGTTCTTAATGAGGATTTGTTTGACGTATACGCAAAATAAATTGACATTTGAAACCCGGAGGGTTTGTTAAATCCGGTTATATATAAACGTACTATTAACTCAAAGGGAAAACTCGATGTCGGATTTTATTATGCGGATAGGGGATAGTGTTTAGTTTTGTTAGATTTTAAGATTGCCAAAGTTTGAGCACAATAGGAATACATATGTTAACTCGTGCCACTGGGGACTAAAGGCCTGGGTACATAAGCTGCCTCGCCTGGTTACCTTGCGTTCCTGCTTCATTTCTGACATAACATAAAAGAATAAAGAAGGCCGAGCCAATTTCTAACTAGGTTTCCCTTTTCTTCTTTATTCTTTTATTTTTGTTATGTCATCAGAAATGAAGCAGGAAAGCAAGGCAACCAGGCGAGACAGCTTATGTACCCAGGCTCCAGTGGCATGAGTTAACATATTCCGATTGTGCTCAAACTTTGGTAATATTAAAATAAAAAAAACTATAGGGGGTGCAGCATAAAAAAATCCGACATCGAGTTTATCCCTTCAAAGTTTCCATAGTACAGTCGGACCTCGATTACCCGTGATTGTCGGGACCGATAATGGAGTCAATGTCTTTATGTTAAAGAACATCCACCACATATTACAAGAGTTCATAAATTCATTCTCATCAGATTCATCTGAATTGATATTGCCCCATGGTTTTTGTGATTCCGTAAATACACAAATTGTGTGAAACGGAAGAATTTCTATTTAAGTTTTGTTTATGTCATGTTCACACGAGCGTTTGAAGTACGTTGTTCGCCTCTCGAAATACGTACACGAATTAACACCATTCATAACTAAAGCTGAAAACAGATACAACGTTTGATTAAAGTTTTGTGTCGTTTTGGCCGTTTTTACACTGTTGGGCATGATGCCGAAAAATTCAAATTCATTTGAAATATATGCCGACAAACAGATAAACGCTGGACTTTGGTATCGTCGTCGCCCTGTTGTTGTTGTTTTTTTCTCGACGCCCAACGCAAAACTTTAATCAAACGTTGTATCTGTTTTCAGCTTAAGAGAAACATAATTTATCTTTCCTTACTTTTGTTTCCTCGTTTTCATGAGAATTTGAACACATAACACGTGTAACATATATTAAATGAGCAGGAAAACACTAAACTTTCCTGCGAATGTATATTTTACATTGAATTCCACACTTCCATTAATTCTGAACATTTTGGAATTTTCTGTACATTTTTATATGTTTCTATCTTCAAAATTAATACCCTAATGCCATGTTCATACCAGCATTTGAATAACGTCGTTCGTTCTCATAATTACGTACAGGAATTAACCCGTTCATACGACATGGTACACAATTCATAGCAACATGATTAATATTTTCATAGTTTTTGTTTACTGATTTTAAAGAAAGTTTCAGCCAAAAGACGAGTAAAGTTAATTGATATGAACTGAAAATATATTTGTCCTTCTTTCAGATATCTATTTAATATTAAATTAAATTAGTTTCATTCATGTTTTCTATTGTTTCTCACAATTTTGGTGTTTTCAGTATATTTTCAAATTTTTCTATTTCAATAATTAACGAGAGAGAGACCTGCCAACATATCTTTTTGGTATACAGACATTCCGGCAGGCATTTGATTTTTGTTTCTAAATTTGTACGCGAATTTGAAACGATGGACAAGAAATACAACTGCAATGAAATAGAAAACAAAATTTGCTATGATTTGAATGTATACTAGTCGTTAAACCGTTAACTTTTCATTCATGATTTTCAGATTTTCTAAAAATGTTTGGTCTTTTTATAAATTTTTAAATTTTATATTTTTCCTGTCATAATTAATTTATTTCGATAAATTCTCTCATTTGTTAGAGGTGGGACTTATTATATCGTCATTCTGAGAGTAATTTAAATTGAACAATGTACACAAATCGTTGTTCGTTCTCAATATTTTGTATGGGAAATGAAGTAATTACATCGTAATTTGGGGTCGAACAACGAATAGAGAGCGAAACACCGTCAGTCTGAACAAGGCATAAACAGACGTCTGAGTTAATTTGCATTAAAAATTCCATAATTTGAATTAATTTTTCACCCTGACAGGCGATAGTTTCTGCATTTATGAAACAGCTGTTTGTGTTGTTTGCTTGTACCCAGCAGACCATACAAAAGTTCGCCAAATATGCGAAACAAATATACTTTTTACCATTGACTTTTCACCACGACAACGCAAAAATTAATTAAATTTTTACGCGAAATTTTTGAGTCTTTTTATGTTATAATAAAAATAGCTCTGTTAATATACGTGCAAGAATCTTCATGTTTTACCACTTTTTACTGGAAAAGCGTTCCTTTACTTCTGTCAACGTACAATTCATATGCGAGCAGTTTACAACTTTTACTACTTTTGCCGGTTTTACCATTTTCAAATGTAAAGGAACAGGCCAATAGTCGCAAAACTGTAAAGAAGCATTTGAAGAAGATATTATTTTCGATAGAATTGGTATGGTGGGTAAAGAAATGTTTGTGAAAATAAAAATTTTAAAAATAATTTTGATAGAAGGCTCGAAAAACGATTAGCTGCTATGCTATTCGCGAAAGACCACTACTTATTTGAAAGAAACGCGACAATTACTGATTTGTTTTCTTTTCTTTATTTTCATAAACATGGAAATTTGACAAAAGACAATTGATTTTCAACAGCATTGCCATTTTGAAATAGCTAAATTCATTATAAATTCAGTTGGATTTTCTGCATTAAAAATGGGGATAATGTTCAAATTTATTTGAATAAAGGCTGTTAACGCAAATTAACTAGGCGTTTACACAAGACAGACTGTCTGCAAATACAACTCTGATTTACTAACACATACATACATTTGTCGTTTGTCTCCCAGCTGTCCATCATTTTTTCAGAGACAGCCGGGTTAACAAATTTTTGACATTTTCGTAAAAAAGAATTGAAATGTGTTGAAAACAAAAGAACATGAACAAAAACAAAATATGTGAACGGAAAACAAGAAGAAATCGACGATTTTCATTCATAATTTTACAACTGTTTTTGCAGTTGTCTGGACGCCTACGTCACACAGGCAAGTTTTGGTATTTTGAGAATCAATACATGAAGTCAATTGTCCTGTCATTTGTAAACGCAGGGTTAGACTGCCGTCTGTCTAGGCCAGGGCTGCTCATTTCTTCACGGTAGCGTAAATTGAGAGTAAACATCAGTCGTTGTTTGGCCTGCAACGGAGAAACACATTTTCAATGTGAGCACCTATGGTCTAGGCTACAATGAGAGAGAGAGAGAGACATGTCAAAACAATAGGTGTGTACGATAACCCAAACATTTTTACAAATTCGTACAAATTTTTACTGAATGCTATTCGATAACAAAATTATCCAGCAAAAGAGAGCGAGTTGAGAGAGGTTTTTTGACAGTTCTATGACTGAGAACTTGCAAATTTTTAGCTCTGTTCCAGAACTAAAAAGTTTTTACAATTTTTACCACTTTTACACATTTTGCGTTCCCGTACACAAAATTTATATGAAAATCGTTTACGACTTTTACAACTTTTACGACTTTTACCACTTTATAAAGTACGGGAACAGGCCATTTGCTGGGAAAATTTGTCCAGCAAAAATTTGCAAGTCTGATCAGCTGACTTTTATAGCCCGTTTAGACTATACCCTTATACGATGATTAAGGGCATTATCTCGATTTAAGTGCTTAATCCACCCAAATCCACCATGATTTACCATACAAAATTAAATCAACTCAAAACTTGGATTTGTTTTAAATCAAATGTTAAATCGAAATATTTTGATATACAAAACTGCTTTTTGCTCCTAAAAATGCAACTATTGCAGTCTGTACCAATATTGGCAAATATGTTCACGTGTCGTTTATTTACTAGGGTTATGACTTTATGACCTTTTTTCTCAAACATGATTTCCTGTAGCGAGAGTGAATGAACTTTTGCCTATTAAACATTTGCTCCAAAATTGTTTTCCTGTTGCACGAATAAGTGATATTTTGCCTATTAATGACTAAAATAATTTTTATTCCATTTAAATATTGAAAAAGTTCCCGCACAAAGCACTTTCAATTTATGTGATACATGGAATAAAGCTATATATGATATAAAATGATATATATGTAATAATATGACGATAAAATTGGTTAGAAACAAAAGCTTATGCCATTCTAGATATGTCGTGTGGCTTTAACAATTGTTTTGGGTTATTTATGCTTAAGGTGGCTCCAAAAATTTTTCCAAAAGCTCATCTATAAAAACTTTAAAAGCTTTTTGTGCGTGAGCTTTTTTCTATCGAATCACCTTGTAATTAAGATTTTATCTAATCTTATCAAAATATGACACAGGGATGTGAGGTTGTAAAAAAGTCATTACCCTATTATTTACATTTTTCAAATAACAAACACACAAAAACAAACAGAAGCGGAAAAATAGAAAAAATATTAAATAAAAATAAATGGCCTGTTCCCGTACATTATAAAGTGGTAAAACTTGTAAAAGTCGTAAAAGTGGTAAACGACTCCCATATAAATTGTGTTGTGTTTTTGTGTACGGGAACGCAAAACTGGTAAAAGTCGTAAAATGTGTAAAAACTTTTGAGTTCTGGAACACTGCTAAAATGGATGTAGCTTTAATTTAATATAAATTGTAAACAACATATTTAATAGCAATTTGTCAGATTATTTTTTGCAGTATTCCATTCCATTTTTAATTTTCAAGCAATTCTTTTTGCAAATTCGCGTATATATGTATACGTAAACAATGATCAGCTGACTGGCATCTTATATCATTTTAGACTAGTCTAAACAACTAGGATTTGAAAGTTGGATTTAGAAATCGGGTCGATTTAAAATGACTAGTCTAAACGGGCTATTAATCAACTGTCCAATGTAAACAACTTGAAATGTTAACATTTTTGACCAAGAAAAGGTGTGTACGATAACCTCGCAAGTGAAAAGTACTTGCAAATACTTAGCAAGTTCTCAGCAACCTCTCTCCACCATTTTTACTCTCTCGAAGCAAAAAATTTGCAGATTGTTATCGAACAGCAATTTGCAAAAACTTGCAAGAAGTCAGCTGATTTAATAAACAAGAAGAAGATGATGGCGGAAAAGATTAAATTTAACAATTGAAGGTGTCTATCATTTTTTTATTCAACAACAAATGTATCAAATGTCAACAAATGTGAAACATCCAAATATATCCTCATCAAATCCAACAAGAATAATAATAAATAATGGTTTTAGACCCAAGTATGTTTGGACGAAATCCGTTTCAGACAATTTGGAGTTGATTTAGCAATGTCCGTCCGCCGGTGTGGCTGGCTGGAACGCACGATAACTCTCGAAAGAATCAACCGATTCGCTCCAAATTGTTCGTAATAGTTTGCCCAAACTTAGTTTAAGTTCGGTGATGGGTTACATATGTCCACTCCTTCAGATACCTCCCCCACAAAAGTTCGAAAAACCAGGCGCAAGTCCATACTTCCTGAGAAAATAGCCTTAAAGGTGCAAAAAACCCCTGTGACATCGTATGTAATGGTTGGAGCGCAAGTTAACTCTCGAACGAATCTGCCGATTCGGTCCAAAATTTGATGTTAGTAATATTTTGACCTAAGTATAAGTTCGAAGATAAGTCATATCAGTCAACTCCTTCAGGTACCTTCCCCACAAAAGTTCAGAAATGTTCGAAAAAATTGTGCTCACGATAACTCTTAAGGGAGTGACCGATTTGGTCCATACTTTACACATCCTAATATATCTACCAGATATAGATCAGGTTCGAATATGAATCATATTTATCCAGACCTTCGGGTACCTCCCACACAAAATTTCGGAGAAGTTCAGTTTATGACCTGCTCTCGAATCACTTTGATATTTTTTGAAGCAACTTGCATTCGCTGCCTCAATTACGATGGTAAAATTTTTTGCAGGGGCAAGTCCATACTTTTTAGAACCACCCGAAAGTTGTAAAAACCTCTATGGCACCATACATAGTGACTGAAGAGCACGATAACTCTCGAACTGATCAACCGATTTGGTCTAAAATTTGGCCTTCGTCATATTTTGTCAAAATTTAGTTTTTAGTTCGAATATGGGCAATACCAGTCCACAATTTCCGGTACTTCCCACCACTATTTAAAAAATGTCACTAAAATGGTACGCACAATATCTCTTGAACGTGGCAACCAATTTGGTCCACACTTTTGATCTCCTAATATTTTGTCCAAATTTCGGTTAACTTCTAAAATGGCCCATATCGGTACTTTATGGTACCTCCGCCACAAAAGATTAACATTTGGGATCCTTGGGAAATGTATAGTGTGCGCGATATCTATCGGAAAGATATGACTCCCAAAATAAGATCAACTTCATAATGGACTATCTCTGTCCAATCCTTCAGGTACCTCCTCCGCAACACTTTTGAACTTTAATCTTATCGTGTTAAAGCCTCGGTACATAAGGCTGAAATCATTTCTGCCTCTTATGTGACGAGGCCAATGCACAAATATAAAACATACTGGAACGCAGGTCGATGTTTGAAATACGTTATTTATTGATATCGTTGGGAATACCTGTAGTGGGATTCTGTAACTCATTTTTGCTGTTATCGATAATTGTCGATAAAATTAAAATGCTTATAATTTCGATAATTAACGAAATTTTTCGGTAAGTTAACGATGAATAAAAAGTAGTCGCTAGCCTCTACCGACACAAACAGTGATGCAAACTTTTCTTTATGTTTTTAGTCATAATTTTGCGATTTAATTTTAGCGATTTTTGTCGGTAACAGCAAAAATGAGTTACAGAATCCCACTACTGGCCGTCTACATCGTGTTTCTCCTACTCCATGAATGCACCGCTTTTTGCTGGGATTTGATACCTTTAAAATAAAAAAATGGTCACCACAAACTACAAAATAGCTTCGTTCCAGTACTTTTTCAGTGGCAAAAATAGCAAAAGAGAAAACTGCCGAATTTGCTCTCAGAACAAATACTTTTTCAAAAAGAACAGGAACGGAAAATATAGTAATGTTCATAAGTATGTCAAGAACGAAAAATGGCAAACGACACATGAAAAATAAAAAAAATGTATGTTTGTATGTTTGCAATGAATAGTAATTTCAAATCAAATGATGCAAGTCATTTGCTGGTCATTTTCAATCAATTTTCCAAATTTAGAACGCCATTGGGACAAATACGATGTTAACTGTGTCTACGTTCCCCGCAGGTTGGAAAATTTCTAAAGTAGTGCCTATACGGAAAAGTAATGATTCTCGGGATTATAGACCTATATCAATTATGCCGATAATCTCAAAGATGGTTGAGCATATATTGAAAGATCAAATGCTGAGTTACATCAATGAGCTATCACTGTTGCATGATAGCCAGTATGGATTTAGATGTAGCCGTAGTACAACGTCCCTCCTTGTTGGATTGACTGACAATGTGAGGAAGACTGTTGGTGGGGGTGGTTGTTGTGTTCTGTTGTCTTTGGACCTTGAAAAGGCCTTTGACAAAATTAATCACTTCATTTTGATTAAGAAGTTGCATCGTTTTTTCAATTTTTCGTCTTCAGCATGTAAGCTTATCTTTTCGTATTTGTTCCGGAGGTTGCAATATGTGAGTTGTAAAAATTGTGTTTCGAGTATGCTACCTGTGAGTAGTGGTGTGCCCCAAGGTTCTGTCCTGGGGCCTTTGTTGTTTATAATGTATATTAATGATTTGTTTGGTTGTATTAATAGTAGAAATTGTTTGTCATTTGCCTTTGCTGATGATATACAGGTTTTGTTTAAAGGGGAATATGTTTTTATGGATGTTTTGCAGTCTTCTATTGATTTTAATATTAATATGTTAGTCACGTGGTTGTCCAACAATGGGCTCTCAATAAATACTAGTAAGACTAAGGCTATGTTTTTTGGCAACTTCCAAGAGAGTTCTATAAATGTTTCCATCTATAGGGAGTCTATAGATGTTGTAAGCTCGATGAAGTGTCTTGGTTTGTTGCTTGATAGTGGTTTGGAGTTTGATCTGCATGTTAATTGTTTAGTTTCCAAGGTAAACTTTATTTTAAGAAAGTTGTACTGTTTGGATATTGTCCTACCTAAGAAAATTAGGATACAGGTAGTACATGCATTGATAATGCCACATTTTTTGTATTGTATTGAGGTTGTTGGTGGAAGTTGTGGCAAAGTTTTGCGTAAGCTTAAGCTATTGTTTAATAGGGTCATGCGCTATGTTTTTGTGCTTAAACGTCGTGATCATATTTCTTCGTATGTAGAAGAATTTCTTGGTAGTTCGTTTGATGTTTTTTCTGAATATTAGGTGCATGTTGTTTTTCTTTAAGGTGATACAAATCCAAGCCCCTTCCTCTGTTTTAGAGTTATTTGTTTTTAGTAGATCGGAGAGGAATAAACAAATTCATTTACCGCGTTTGACGCCTTTTTTGGAAAAATCCTTTTTGGTACGGGTTGCCCGTGTGTTCAATGGTTTACCGCAAGATCTTAAGACCTTCAGTGGCTCCTTAATCCGTTATAAAATGAAGTTATTTGAACATTTCAATCGGAGTGATTTTGAAGATTAATAATTTTTCGACTAGTACAAATTTTTGTTATGATTGTTTATGTTCCTTATTTCTAATATTGCTTAGCTGATTACTAAACAGATCTTCATATTTTCTTTAATTACATCCTGTTAATGAATTTTAAGACTATCAAATTAAATTTATTGTTAGATTTAAGCTTTTGGAGTAGTGTATGTTTTGTAGCTTTTGGAACCGCTCTTGGCCCTATGGGCTAGGTTCCCATTTATGAAAATAAATTGAATTGAAAAATTGAATTGAAATTATGTTTTTTACAAAAGCTTCAAACACAAAATCATCCCCTTCGACCAATTTGGCGTAGGCTAATCAATATACATATGTACATATCTCCATATTATGTGGAAAATAAAAAACATGATAATAATTCCTTAAAAGATTTATTGTTCGGGTACTTATTTAATCACTTCATTATGTTTTTGGTCCACAATAATATCGACTGACCTATGTATGTATATCAAGCAAATAAAATAAAATCAGCTAGTCTTATCCTTTCCATTCTGTGGTGTTGAAGGAAGGTAACATATGGCTTTCGGGGAAAACAACTTTTGGGATTTCGTATGCCAAGCATTTGTTCCACCGAGGATATTATTTTATCAGAAGTTAAATTTTGAAGGGCTTGAAGAATACAAATCAAGTTGTTGTGGCGTAAACCTGTACAGAAGATGATTCCATCTGCGAAATTTGATAACTCCCTGTACCAACTTGCGATGCCATTCATGCATTGGCCATTGCAGTAGTCGATCTGTAAGATTGAAATTGTTAAAAAATATGCGATTTGATGACATTTTATATTTCAATACCACGTATTTTCATTTAACGATTCAGCAGTTACCAGCGAGATGAATTAATTTAATGTTGGCTGCATAATTTCAATTTAATTTGCTTTCAAATTATTTTTATTGATGTTTTGGTTCAGACTTTTTATTTCTTTCAAAAAATGTCAAATATTCCTTTTGACAAATTTCCAATTTTTACACAACCAAATTTGTGTAGTAGAAAATAGTAGAAGAGAAAGCCATTTGGAGCTATTTTTGTTTAAAGAGAACAGCAACTTTTGCCAGTTTTTGTAGTACAGGAACGCATTTTTATCAAAAAATTGTAAAACTAGTACTAAATAGTACTATTTTGCAGGTTCTGGAACACAGCTAATAAGTTATTTTTTACTTACATTATCGTTTTCCATATTTTATTTAATATTGTTTTCCTTTTTTATATCTGTTTATTTTAATAGACAAACGTTTGTTTATGTTTTTGCCAAGAAGTCCGCCACAAAACATTAGAATTTAAATCAGCTGATCAAACTTGCAAATTCTTACAAGAAAAATTTTCCTTGCAAAAACTTGTAAACAAAACTCTCCAAAACTCTCCAATATTCTCTCACAATTGTCTCCAAATTCTCTCTCTCTTACTTTGCAAGTTTGTTATCGAACAGCATTTTGTAAAAGTTTGTGCAAATTTGCACAAACTTTTGGGTTATCGTACAGACCTAAAATTTCACAATTCCACATCTTTTTATGCCAAGTTTACACTTGCGCTCCAAAATCCACTGGATTTCACGAAATCCTGAAATACACCCCGATGTTTACATTTATTTTTTGTTGATTTCAAACATATCACAATGATCAAGGTAGATGCATATGCGCAGCTGATCGCACACGAAATTTCAAAACAAGTTGTTGTAAATTGAATTAATCATCAAAAATATACGACAATATAGAACTTAACAACTTTATTTGGAAACTTATCGTAAAATTATCTATATATCGTATTAATTGTGTATAGTACTAACAAATGAAAAAATAAAAAATGATTTTATTGTTGAGACATCGTTATAATAAATTTTGATAGGTAAAAGTTGTGCTCAGAACCTGCACAATATTAGTACTTGCAGTAGTTTTCCCGTTTAGTGCTAAAAATGCGTTCCCGTACTCCGAAATCTAGCAAGACTTGCACTTATCTTTAAACAAAAATAGCGCCGAATAACACCCTCTTCTCCTGTTTTCGCCATACAATTTTGGCCTAGTAGAAACTAGCAGCAAGCATGTTCATGGGCATCTAATATGATAGCTGATACGTTGATTTTGACGTTTATGATAAAGTTTTTGCAATTTCCGTCATTTTTTCGTTCCCGTATTTTTTAAGAAATTTGTATTGGGAAGCAATTTTTGACAATTCGCTCTTTTTCTAACATTACCATTAAAAAAGTACGGGAACACAATGAAAAATAGCATTGTAACAAAGTAATTTAATATTTTTTTCACATTGTTTACAAATTTTGACACTAAAATTTTTTGTTGCAGCAATTGACCATCTACCTTGTTTATTGTGATACGTGAAAAGTGTTGCAACTTTTGGTACTTTTTTAGGCAAAAGCAGGGTTGTATATCATGTGTACTGTGATTTCGATGTTGATTTCGCTGAAATCACGAAATGAGATGATTTCATTTTTGTATGCGAAATCATGAAAAATTTTGCTTGATTCCGCGCGAAATCACGAAACGCCTTCGAAATCACGAAACGACGCCAAATGTAAACTAAGCATTAGATTCTAGAGCGTTGTGGATAGAATTATCGCTTTAAATAAGTAAAATATAATTTTAAACGTTGTGTTTTTGTTCCATTTGGTTTAAAATATCAAAAGAAACAAAAACAATGTTCATACATATGTATGTACATTTTCGGAAACAGCTGACTTTCTTGCAAGTTCTTACAAAATATTGTTCGATAACTTTCTGCAATTTTTCTTGCTTGAGAGAGTAAAATTCATTGAGAGAGGTTGCTGGAACTTGCTGAGTAATTATTGCTGTGAAAGTTATTGTACACACCTAATATTTGTGTATACAGACTTTCAGGCAAGTATTTGACTTTTGTTTCTAGATTTGTACGCGTATTTCAAACAATGGGCAAAAAAATGTAACTGCATTTGAATGTATACTAATCGTTGAACCGTTTACTTTTCATTCATGTTTTGCAGTTTTTCTAAAAAACCCTTACATTTTTAAAATTTGTATTTTGTCTGTCATAATTAATTTATTTCGATAAATGCTCTCATTTGTTAGAGATGGGACATATTTTATTGTTGTTCGGAGAGTATTTCTACTTGAACAACGTAGAAAAATCGTCGTTCGTTCTCAGAATTTTGTATGGGGAATCAAGTAATTTATTCGTATTTGAGGGTCGAACAACGTATAGAGAACGAACGACGTACCGTGGAAACGGAACATTAAGTCTGTCTGGTTACTTTCCCAGCAAGGATTGCCCAGCAAGAACTTTCTGAGAGAATAAGGAGTTTTTATTCTCTTTTGCAAGAGAACTGTAAAAAGTAAACAGACACTTTCCCAGCAAAAACCAGCAAGTAATCAGCTGACTTGCCAAAACAGAACAATTTGTCCCTCAATAAAAGAACCAAAGGAAGCAAAGATATTGTATTTTTTTAAAAATAAAAAAGGAAATGACCAACAAATGTATTTTTTCACTTTGCAACTTTGTTCTCCAAAAAAACAATACCATTAGGCTTGCTATTTCCACAATAAAATTGTTTTTAATTTTCACAAACATAAATCAACAACAAATTAAAGACAGCTGATTGATTGTTTTCAGGAAGAAGAAGAGGTTGCAAGTGCTTGCTAGAAGAAATTTGTCCAGGAAGAATTTGCAAGCTCTCAGTGAAAGAACTGTCAAAATGTCTCTCTCGAATCGCTCTCTTTTGCTGGTTTTTTGTGTTAACAGACGACTTCCAGCAACAATTCGTACAAATTGTTACAAATTTTAGGGTAACCAGACACAGCTATTATATTTTGTTTGCTTAATCAACATTAATTTGTTTTTACTACCGGATAATGGAGTTTATAACGAGTAAAAGATGAAATGTAAAGGGGTGTTTACACTAGAAGAAATTCGTCCAGCAAGAATTTACAAACTCTCAGTAACAGAAATGTAAAAATTTCTCTCTCGAATCGCTCTCTTTTGCTGGACTTTTGTGTTAACAGACGACTTCCAGTAACTATTGGAGGGACGTACGCAGGGGGGGGGGGGGGGTCACTTAAATTGTTCTGAATGTCATGTACTAAAAATTTACTTTATTAACAAGTTGTCTAAGAAATATTTAAAATTTTTTGTTTGAATACTCTTTTTGAGAAAACTTCGAGTGAAATCTGTATTACTTCTTTTTCTCATGTAATTTCATTATCAAATAATAAAGGGTAGAGGAATTCTATAATAAATATAAAGGTCTTGAGGCTTTAAACTCGTTCTGTATTCAAAAAATTACGTGTTTAGTACTGTGCGGATTGGAAGTGCATGAAATGACAAGTTTATTGGACAAAATGTACGATATATCAAGTGTTTTCCGTGGAACATATCTCTAAAACCAATAAGAAAATTGTTTTACTGTCTTAACCCACTTAAAGCCACTGGTCGTTTAAACGCCAGCAAAAAATGTGAACAAAAATGCAGGTAAAAAACAGTTAAATACGTGTTTTATTGCGGAGTTTTTTGTATTTTGTAATTGTTGGCTCAAAGGTCTGTCCTTCCCCGTTCATAAATTGACATTTGGCCTGCGTAGTTTTTCGCGGTTCGGTCACAAAAATAACCCTTTTCGTGAAGTGATTTTTTGATTTTCTTACAATGGCAAAAAACACATAAGTAGATAATTTACACTTATACAACGCAGAGATTAGTTAGAAAACATGTGAAAGTAGTATTCTAAAAACATAAATTGTTAATACAAAGCAAGAATTATTCTGTATTACCCTGCAAAGTTAGCTGTCCGTTTAAACGGACAGTGGCAAAATCCACTACCGTAAATTTGTATGGGAAATTGGAGTTTTTTAGAATTATAGATAAAGTAAACATGCAATTCTTTAGGGCGTACGATGGAAAATATGTTATAAAATGAAGAAGATAGAGAATATATTTAAAAATATAAAACAGTTGGCTTTGTGCGTACGACTAAAAATGAAGTTCACTTTATACATATTTGTAAAAAACACCAATTTCCCATACAAATTTACGGTAGTGGATTTTGCCACTGTCCGTTTTAACGGACACCCGATTCCGGAAAAACTATAGGTTTTAAGAAAAAAAGTAATTTTTTAGAAATTGCTTAAAAATGAAAATAAAACTAAATTCAATAAAAAAATTTCAAATTTTCCAAAAAAAAATTTTCTGGCGCTAAGTGGGTTAATTTTTTATTATTTATTTTATGGAAAATTTATTGTTGTGCGTCATAAAGTGCTAATATCTGCTATAAGTAGCATACCCACCTGAACAAAATTAATGCTCAAACATTGGTTAAATGGTATTAAAATCTGCTGTAATTTTGGGCTTTAGGCTAACGATAAAAATGTACCTCATCGAAATAATGGCCTTTGACTTCTCATATGTTTCGACAAAATCCGCTTCAAATAATTTGGTGTCGATTTAGCCCAGTTCTTTCGTCTGTCTGGCTCGAGCGCATGATAACTTTCGAACGGATCAACCGAACTTTAAGTTATATCGGTCCAGTCCTTTTTACCCACAAGTGTACCTTCGTCGAAGGTCCAAATCGATTTCTTCAGGACTAATCTATGTCGAATATGGATTATGTCGGTTCAATCCTTCAGGTACCTCCCATACAAAATTTCAATATCCGATTTCACCGAAACTTTGAATATCAAGTACCAAGAGGGTCTATATGGGACAACATCTTCGGATACTTTCCTCACAAAATTTCAAAATAAGAGCGATATAAGGGTTGTTCGAGAATCCATTGGACATTTTTGCCAATGCTACTCCTTGCGGTCTTGTTTACAGCGATATTCTATTTTTCGTAGGTAAGTCGATGCTTCCTGACATTACGGTTCAAAAGCTCTAAATCTTACCATGACCAACTAAACGGATTGACACGATAACTTTCAAAAGAAATGACTTCCAAAGTTAGGTCCAAAAAGGACCATTCTTGCAGGTATCTTCTCCACAAAAGTGCAAAACTTTTGGGCTCTTATCGAATTCAAATTTATGATCACGACATAAACATTTATTCGCAACGCTCACAATCGTGAAGTTTTATACCCAAATGTTTCGATATTTTTGTCGGAAAGCGTATACGTCCTAAAAAGACAAGGAAATTCTGAAACTCCCTGACTACACAATTTTTAGGACAGAGATATTGGTTATGAAGCCCTATTCGATCTGTCTATAGATTAAAGTCTGTACTTTTAAGACTGATGCTTTTTTTACTTATTTTCGAGAAGTGCATAATCTTTGGTCATAGTCCTTGGAAAGTTTTAAATGTCATCGAGTTCATAAACATCTAATCGTATAATTAAGGTAGAAATAAGGCGGAACAACCATTGGGATATCAGATGGAGCTTTTCCGACTTAACCTATTTTGTCAGGACTTCGTAGTCTCAAACAGTACTGCGTGTAGAATTCGGAGTATATGAATCGTAGTTGGTATCGCCCGACTCCTGATAAAAATGTTTTCTGTTCTAAATGCCTGTTCCAGAACTTTCAAGAATCTACAATTTTTTACTACTGAAAATGAGTAGATTATTGTAGTACTGGAACAGACCATAAATGTAATTTTCTGAATTTTTCACATGGTACAATAATACAGGTAGCATTATCATGCCAGCTGATGGTAACATAATGTGTCAACTGCATTGAATTGATGTCAAATTTTGACACCTTATGTTACCAACAATTGCCGATGCGGCTACCTGTGTATTTGTACCATGATTTTTCAGTTGCATGGACTCTACAACTTCTGGTAAAATAGTAAAGTTTTCGTGTTTTTATGACATTAAAGAATATTATTTTCTTACAAAAGCTGGCATTGTTTGATTGGAAATGTTCGGTACAAGTCTAATCTGCACTCGGGGATTCGAGTTATTCTTTTTTGGAGTTATTTATTTCAATTAATTAATGGTATACAAATAACATTAATAGGGTTTTTAGATAGATCTTCTTATCAGAATCAGTCCTCGCGGTAAAATGTGTCCAATTGATAACTTAATAAGGCAAAAGTAACACAAAACTTTTTTAATGGGACTGAAGTTAATGTGTGATATATGGATATGTACTTTGAAGAATAAGAAATACTGTAAATTTTTGAAATAGAATCGAAACTGCCAAATAAGAGCTACTGTGGTTAAAAATTCTGGGATACACCAAAACGTAAACCTACATGTGTAATATTCATTTGAAAGATTTTTTAGTTATTGCGTCAATTCTGTTGGAGAATTTGGTTAAAAACTTCAAAATACCAGGCGGAACTTTTGTATGGGGATTATACTGAACGTATTATGATATGCTGCATTTTATGTTCCAAATGTCAAACTTATATCTATAATATTGTCAACTCTCTCTCTATTGAAATTATATACTTTGTGTCAATATTTCATATAAAAACAACTAAAAACCTTTTAAAATAGCTTTATGTAACGCTACACAACATTTTTTAATTTCATGATTTTTGGTCAAGTTGGGACTTATACTTAGTTTACATTTGCAACTTTTTCGTGATTTCGCTGGCTTTTCGTGATTTCGCTCGAAATCCAGCAAAATTTTTCATGATTTGGCATACAAAAATGAAATCATCTCAATTCGTGATTTCAGCGAAATCAACATCGAAATCACAGTACTAATGATATACAACCCTGTGTTTGCCTAAAAAGTACCAAAAGTTGCAACACTTTTCAAGTGTTGTTTGTTTACATTTGTATTAGCTGTCAAACATACAAACGAAGAAAAAAATAAATTTCACAAAAGAATCAAAAATGAAAAAATGGACAATGAATTAGAAAAAAAGTATGATTAATTTTGCCTCAGTATTTTATTTATATACATACATAAAAGCATATTATTTTCGCAGAAAACGTTATAAACCCAAACGTAAACGTTGGTCAACGGCTGAGGAGGAAATCCTGTTGTCCTTATGGGATAAACATATGAATAAATTGCGAGGCAATAAAAAAATTCGCACGTGTACGCCGCGGAAATGGCTGCGGCAGGATGCTCATACTCTTCGTTGGAAATAAAAAACAAACTGCATAATTTAACAAGCAAGTACAGGTAAAACAATTTTTCTATGCTCTATTCCAACTATTTCCTGTTGAATAGTGACCCATTACTTCAGTTACCGTGACCCATTACTACCAGCCAACTTAGATTTCTGATGATGTTGTTTATGATTGTTGGTTCTATATTTGAGTGGAGTGTTAGACTTGGAGGGAAGCACATTCCTGTTAAACTATGTCGCTTCCTAGCTATCATCGGGCAGCAGCATAGGATATGCTCAATCGTCTCCGTTTCCTCCTCATCTTCACAGAGCCTGCAATAGTCCACGCCATCATCCTGTCATTTGCTGGTAAAATCTCCAATGTTGCAGTGCCCGGTAATGACACCTGTCAATACCCTGATTTCAGATTTGCTCAAGTTTAAGAGTGAAGTTGTTCTCTTCATTGATAGAATCGGCCAAATAGCCCTTGACACATTGCACCTTGGTTCATTATGCCATAGTTCTTTGGTCCGTTCTTCAAAGAACGTTTCCACGCTCCGGAAAAAGTGACATATAGGTGGTTTGATGGAGTCAGTGGTTGCTAGACTTGTCGATTGTGATCCATGTCTCGCCAGTTCATCTGCCTTCTCGTTTCCCATAATGTCACAGTGTCCCGGCACCCAGCAAAGTCGAACAGCGGTTGTGACGTTCTCCAATGCAGTTCTACAGTCAAGTACGGCAGCAGACTTGATATTAGAGGATTCGATGGCTTTAAGAGCTGCCTGACTATCAACGAAGATAGTCACCGGTTCAAAGATTCTGCTGCCCTTTGTAGTCCTAACTATGACGGTATTATCGTTCGAAATGATAATTGACCGGGTAATGACCGTGGACCGTAAAACATATACTCTGAAAATTTGTCCACATTCAATGGAGTGTCGCAAAAAATGTATGCCATTGGGGTCGTGACTTTAGCTGCTGCCTGTGGACATGTGAAACAGGATTTAAAACTGAACTGCATTATTCGCAAGCTTCGAGTTTTCACAAATGTTCAATAGCTGCATACTCGGCTTATGTCTCCCTTAGGGGCACCTCTCGGGTCGGGCTGAAATTTTTGGGACCCTGATCACAAAGATATATAGTCCATACTTTCCGTGATATGTATGTGTCTGTTAATGGGTATCATTTTCTTGTCCATAGGAGAAATTACCAAAGGCCGTCTAATTAAAGGAATTTTTGTTTGCGTAGCCCACTTTTACACCTATCCGTAGAAGAAAGGCTTAAATCCCCGGACCGGACTACGCCACTTAAAGAAATTTTTATTTGCGTAGCACAATTTTTCACCTGTCCATAGAAGAAAGTGTTAAATAGATGGGGGACTTTCTCCTAGAACCACACGGTAGTGTGATCTAGGGGTGCTCTCGTAACGTTGGAGTTTTCTTTCTAGATCACGAAAATCCCTTCTGAAATGCCTATCCACCATATAGTGATTACGATTTCTTCTTCAAACTTCGTTTAAGTTGGAAGATTGAATTCCACTTTTGTAATAGATCTCAAATAACAGTAACGTCGGATTTTTGATATTTTGTGAAAATGTGATGTGTATTAAATCTACATTTCATAGGTTAATATTTAGGAACAGTTTCACATGAAGGTCTGTTTCGCACGGAGTCAAATTTCGACGAAATGTTGTTGTGAATAAATGAAATTCCTGTAACCTTAATGGGAAATCCGTTGTTTAAACATCATTATATTTTATAGACGTCAGCAGTTGGGAAACCAATACACATTTTAGTCTGTTTCAGTACTGCAAGATTGTCAATGTGAACTCCTCTTTATGCTATCGAATAAAATAGTTAGATATAGGTATAGAAGTTTTTGGAACCGTCATGGCCCTATGGGCTAGGTAACTGTATTTTTTGTTAATAAATTAAAATTAAACATAAAGAGGAGTACACATTGACAATCAAAACTGACAGTCAACATACTTTTAGGACTTTGATCAGCGTAAAAATCTAAGTCGATCTATGCAGGTCCGTCCGCCCGTCTGTGGTAATCACTCTAGCACCGACGTAGCCAGGGGGGGGGGCCGGCCCCCACCCCCCCGAAATGATTTTAGTTCCCATAGGATGTTATGTTAAACATTTTTTATTTTTTTTTGTAAGATTTTAAACTGTTTTAAATTGTTCAAGAAATATGTAAAGTAGTTGGAAGTATTACAGAGAATTATTTAACTACATTGGTATACTTATTGTCCAACATACGAGTATTTGAAAGTATAAAAATAATGAACAAGTTAGGCTTTTTCAGCAATTTTATGCATAGTTTTTGTTAAGTTTTAAGGTGTTGTTTAAGCGTTTAATCGGAATTTTAGGCTGACTGTAAGTGTTGCTGAGTTCGGAACAAAATGTTTATTTGTATATATTTCGTTTATAACATACTACGTCCAATACTTTGGCTTATAAACAACGTGCAGAAAAAACATTTTTGCGATATTTTGTTTTTGAAAATTTTTATAAGAGCAATTCAACATTAAAAGATAAAACCGTTGCTTAATATTTGTGGCTTTAAATGTTTGTATATTTTCTCTAACACGCATGGTTTAATAAGAAAGGTTAGCCAAAGCTTTATGTCAATT
Organism: Musca autumnalis; assembly: GCF_047663935.1. Taxonomy (NCBI): domain Eukaryota; kingdom Metazoa; phylum Arthropoda; class Insecta; order Diptera; family Muscidae; genus Musca; species Musca autumnalis. The sequence continues at coordinate 183,849,859 of NW_027411977.1, forward strand.
TAATTTTTTTCATTCGAGTATGCCTAAAACTTCAAAACAATATAAACAAACTGTGTATGTGTGTGTGGTGTTTGAATAATATGCCAAACAATTTTAAAAACAATCGAATTCAATGATTTTTAAAATTGTTTTTAGATCATTTGTATGGAAGAAATTGGTGAGATTTGCATTGAAACGATCAGTTTATCATATTCACAACTCGATTATGTAGAGAAAACTTAACTCTTCATTCATTTTTCGCGTTTTTTATAAAATGCTCAAAAATACATTGTAAACAAACCCACTTGTTGCTTTTATTTTGAAGTTTTAGGAATTCAAGAAAAACAAGGGTTCTATAGATTTTTTTCATTTAAATCTACCTCTTTACTTATACCATGCTAACACGTTTTTATAATGAACTATTTTGGAATTCAAACATTTACAAATTCTTTATTATGTTGAAATTTGTCGTAAATGTCTATTGGACAAACAGATTTTTCTGTCCAATTTTTATGTTTTGTTCGACCTTTCGAATATTAGTAAAATCAAGATTATTGAGCTTGAGGTCAATGTTTATATTTTACTAGCTGAACCAGGTGCGCTTCGCTACCCGAATAAGTTAAAATATAGTTTGACATATTTATTTGTAGGCCAATTTTCGTCACTATTTCCAACTTTCATTAAAATCGGGTATATAAAGCGTGTTTGGTGCATCAAATACATACATGAAATCGGACGAAAATATATATGGGAGCTATATCCAAATCTGAACCGATTTCAATATAATTTGGATAATTTATTTCTAGACCCAATTCTGCCACACATCCCAAATTTCATTGAAATTGGACATACACATGAAATCGGCCGAAAATATATATGGGCGCTATATCCAAATCTGAACAGATTTCAATATAATTTGGCAAATTTATTTCTAGACCAAATTCCTGCACACATCCTAAATTTGGAGACATTATCTGTTACCATTCTATAGATATTTGCATAAAAAATCTAAATTTCTTGGAGGTACCTCCGATTCTGATGCTCAGGATCAACGCGAAATTTCAGAAATTTTTATAGCCTATGTTACTTTCAGGTCATGTGGTGATATACTCTACAAATTTCAGGAAGATTTTTGAGTCCATAAACTGCAAACAAACAAACGTACAAACATTTTTCTACTTTATATATATTGATTTATTACATATTATTTCCAATATTTCAAAATTACAATGAATTTCATCTTCAGGGATTATTCTGTCGATTACTCTTTGAACAAAACCAGAAGAAAACGTCATAGAATTCCACAGCAATTTATTTTGGGAAGTACTTCCTTCGGTAAAGGACTTTGTGACGACAAACGAAAACTACAAACTGATCGGAAACAGGTTCTTCTTCGTCAAAATCTCAACAAGTACCACTCGACTTTTCGGACAAGAATATACCCTGAGCCTGTGTGAATTGAAATTTTCAGCTATAGACAGATCGAATAGCGGCTACACAGCCAAAATCCTTAAACCCAAAAACTATGTATCAGGAGATTTTCAGAAATTTGTAGCCATTTTCGGACGTATGAACTTGCAAACAAAATATCAAAAGTGTTGGTATGGAGAAATGAACCGGACCGACATAGTTCATTTTGGGAGTAGATCTTATTTTGGGAATCATTCATATTAAAAGATATTGCGCCCACCAGTCATTACAGTTCGCCACAGTATAATTTTCACTTTTGACCCTAATGTCAGGAAATATGGACTTGTCCACGAAAAACATAATACCGCTCTAAACACAAGGAATACCTTCAGTAAAAATTTCTAAAGATCGAGCAAAAACTAAGTTTGGAAATTACTAAATCCAAAGTTTGGACCAAATCTGCTGCTCTGTTCAAGAAAACGCGCGCATACCACGCTAAAATTCTTGAAATTTGGAGGAAAGTACCAGAAGAAGTAGACCGAAAAGCACCATCTTCGAATTTTGTATATAAGGCTCGCTGATATACTGCGATAAACAAAGTTTGGGCCAACGCAGTATCCGGTCCGAAAGTTGTCGTGCGCATTAGCCACTACACATGATTGCCTTAGGTGTTCTTTACCGCTTTCGGCCCATTTTCTCTGGAAGTATAGACTTGCCTCTGAAAAACGTGTACTGTAGTAATAGGGGCCCCGAGAACACTCGTTGCAATTTCATATTTTTACTTCATATTTTTACTTATAACTAAATTATTAGCATAAAGGAAGTGAAGTTTGCCGAAAGAGTAGATCAATTTGGCCCATCTTCGAAGTTGATCAAAATATCACGAATGCCAAATTTTGGACACAATCGGTTGATCTGTTTGAGAATTATCATGCTCTCCAGGCAGCTAGCCAGACGAACGGACATAGCTTAGTCGAAACAGATTTCTTCCAAACACACTTTGGCCCTAAAGCCATTATTTCGATGAGGCACATTTTGGCTAAAGGCTGAGAGTATTAAAAATTTAGATTGGGAAAAATTGTGTTTATGCATTTTTGCTAAAAGAATGTATAGAAGTACAGACCTTGGATTAGGCGACATAATTTAATTTTAAAAGAATTTAAGACTGGACCAGAGTTTCCTTTGTTCATGATCAATGTATGAGAAGATCAAGGATCGGAAACTAGAATTTCTATAAGTGAAGTCCGACGATTGGACGCCAAAATTAGTCTATTGACAGTTGTACGATTTGGCGACAGAATTTGTCATTTACATAAACGCGGTTAGGTGCTAGAATTTCTTGATGGATAGACTAACTATTGCTCAGCATTAGTTCTCGGCCTTTAGAAATTCTTTGTGATAAGTAGACATCGGATTTTTGTATATATTTGAAAATTGTAATGTTAAGAGATTTCTAAGGTTTTGCGATTGTATTCGCTTTCTTTTGGTCTTACCGAAGTGATATCACTGAATTTCATAACATTCACTATAGTTGTGTATTATTTTATAAATGATACGCCCAAAATATACGGGATTATTAATATAATCATTGTTTTGACCATATATTAACTGTGACATATTGTCAAAAAAGTTCTAAAAACAAGATAAAATTCGATAAAATCGCCATTTGAATTAAAAAGTAGTAATGAAAATTATTTCATCAGTAAAATTAGTCTAAAATAAGGTTTACATCTTCGCTAAATAAGACATTTTCGCTAACATGAACTTTCAAAATTTTGGTCAAGTGGCCCCCCCCGAAATGAAATCCTGGCTACGTCCCTGCACTCTAGCATCCACAAAAATGGAGATAGGACGCTGAAATTTTGGGAAGATGTCTCTTTTGTGTGCAGGCAGGTCAAGTTCGATGATGGGCTATATCGGTCCACGTTTTGGTATAGCCCCCATATAACGGTACCTCCCGATTTAAGGTATTTTAGGGATCTTAGCCACATTTTTTGGACGAACTAGCTGAAATTTTACAATTGAGGTTCCCAATTGAAACGAAACTTTTCCACTAAAAATTGTCAGGATAGGTCCACGTTTTGATATAGCCCCCATATAACGGTATTTTATGGATTTTCCGCAAATATGGCTCCAATTTGGCAATTGTAGTTTAAAGAGTTCAAAAAATTGAGTTTTGGGTCCCAGTTAATAAAAAAATTCTCCACCAAAAAATATGGACATTGGCATGGCCTCTATATTAAAGTACCGCTAGATTTCAGGCTGTGGATTGATGCTTAGGGTTCGCAATTGTCAAACAAAATTTCTCCAATAAATATTATAAACATAGGTGCACGGTTTGGTATAGCCCCCGTATAATGGTTCGAGCCTATTTCAAATACCTTGCATTATTTTGTACTTTTACTTATTCTTATTAGCTGTACATTTCCACATAAGGTTACCAGTGGCAAAAAAACTTCTCCCTCAAAAATTTATGATTATAGTTTCGTTTTAGCTGCCTTTCCAGACCGAATTAGCTATAATTTGGCATTTAAGGTTCTCATTGGTCATGCAACTTCTCCACTAACAATGTTGGACATTGGACATTGAAGTCAATGCATCCTGAGATATGAGCCTTTGAAATTCCAAAAATTCCCTTGTTGAGGCCAGCCACTAAGACAAAAATTTGAAATTATAAAAAATTTTGTTCCCTTGCCCTAGATTTTCTTCTGTCCATAGGAATGTCTTAAATCGCCTACCGAAAGACGGCTCATTACAAAAAACTGTAAATTAAAAAAATTGAGATGAGCGGCTAAACTCAAGTTGTTCCGAAGATCGGGCCAGCCAAAATTAACGCCTTTTTAATTATCTTTTATAGGGAAGAAAAGAAAAAAGTTGGACCATCTGGGGGATCACCGTCAAATTGGAATTTGTACGAAAGAGTCAACTGTATATTGGGAGGATTCAAATTTCACAATTTACGTGAAACTGTTGAAGAAAGTGTTGGTAGGCACATTATTCTTATTTCGCACAAGAAGAAGAATTCACACCTGTTCAACAAAATGGTAGTAACTCGAAAAGTTGTTTAAAATATACACAAATAGAAATAAATCCAGTATTGTAATGTAGTTACCAATATCCCTGTTTTGAACTTATATGCCATTATATACCTCTAACACTAACATAAAAAGTTTTTGTATCTACTGAAAAATAGAAAAAATTTCGAGTTACAGCCCTTTTGTTGAACAAGTGCGAATTGTTTGTTTTACTCACATTTTTCGATATTTCTTGTTGTACTCGTATATGAACGATATTACAAATAAAAACTTTCAGTTTACTTTGCCGATAGAGGTATTCCCTCAGTCTTTGTGATTTTAAACTTTCTTTCCAGACTTCGAATCTAAACCTCCTATCTTCATAATTATATTAGTTTTTTTGTTGGGTAGCCGGTAAACCATTTGATATTATCAAAAGATGAAAGTTTAAATTCACACAGGCTGGTGGTCTATCTCTGGTAAAGTCGTGTACTATATATTTTCTAATTGCACTCTCTTATAGACATACTATATAGTGACGTAGAATTTATCGAAGATGAAACTGGAGAGGAATCTAGCAGTATTTTCTGGTCCCAGTCCCAAAGCGAAAATATTTCATTAGAAGACGATGTAATGGAAACTTCAATTTCTCCAAGTGATGGTTTTAGTGAAACAATGCAAGAACAGAGATCCAAGCAGAAAAAAACAACACCAAAAGGAAAGCAGAAAAAGCAAAGTATTCAAGCTATGGAGGACATAAATAAGGAATTGGCAGCTGGTATAAAAACTATGAATGAAATAAGCATGAAGGGACTTGAAATTCAAAAGGAAATATCGGACACAGAAAAAGAAAGAAACGAAATTCTAAGAGATTATTTCTCCTTTCTTAAAAATAATAACTAATTGATGAGAATTAGCCTCCAGACTTATTAGTAACATTACTTTAACTAATAAATTAAATTAATAAATTAAAAAACACAATTGGAATTTGAAATCGCTCTTTAAATTCCCCCATTTGTACTGCAGAATCCAATCAAAGAGAACTGATCATGTGATTTTTTTAAAAGCCTATAATTAACCATAATTTAACCTCTATTATTAATCAATATTTAAGAACCTGTTGCATCTAGGTGTTCAAAAGTATTAATACTCGTGTTCAAATGAAATAAAAAATAAAAGTGGTTGAAAACCATTCGTACTCCTTTTAATGCTATAGCCGAAAGCATATCCTACCAGTTTACATGAAATGTTTAGAAAATGTTAATTAAAATAGTAGTTAAGATAATTTTGTTAATTTGATGGATATGAATACCAAAATGTGTCTTCTTTCGTTTCACTTAGAAACGAAAACGTTTTGCAAAGACATGCTGTAGAAATACATATACATATATAAGACTTTATAATAATAAGTTTTGAATTACTCGAATTTATGTGAATTATTTTATTTTAAATATTTAGTTTTGTTAAATTAAACTATGTTTTTAATAAATTGAATTTTGTGATGAAAGAGGATGTTTATTAAGTGTATTTTTATAATATATTAAATTTGTCATTCCGTTTGTAACACATCGAAATAATCGTCGGATCAGCATAAAATTCCTAATCGATTTTATCATGTCCGTCTGTTTGTTGAAATCAAGATACAGCTCGCAATTTTTAAGATAGAGCGTAAAAATTTGGCACAGAAGTTTTTATTACTTTCAGGATGGTTTGTATTGAATATGGGATATATCGGTAGACGTTTTGATATAGCCCCCATAGAACGGTATCGATTTTCGATATTTGAAGGTTTTAGCCTCAATATCCGCTGAAGAAAAAGGGGCATTAAACATTTCGCGTGGAACTCGCCGGCAGTATAGGTCTTCGGCTTCCCTTAGCCCCCATAGAACGGTACGTACCTCTTGATTTTGAAAGTTGTTTTCTCAAATGGCTAAAAATTTGGTATGAGGGTATAAAAGATTGCAGAAGAACAGGAGTTCATGCCCATGTCCTAATGTAGCCTACATTAAAGCGTACCTCCCAATTTTGGTATGTTGAAAGATTGTGCTGTCAGTATCCGGCATAAGTTTTATATTTTGTCTCTGTTTGGAGTGCAAAGGTTTCAATCTGAAATTTGGTGGTATTGCTTCACAATTTACAGTATTTTGAAAGTTTAAACACATTGTTCAAGCGAAATGGTTCCAATTTTAGCCACACTAGTTTTCCAGAAAATCTGATATTTTTTGCAAAAAATCAGACTGGATAGGTCCAGGTTATAACCCCCGTAGAACCCATTTAAACGTTTTTGAAGATTTTAAGTACATGTTTCTATCAAATTGGTTGTTGATTTGAATTTTGATACCCTACGCCACATTGATATGTCTGTCCAATTTTGATGAAATTTAGAATTTGTGACGGAATTTGGTGTGAAATAAAATTTGCCAAATTATATTGAAATCGGTTCAGATTTGGATATTGCTCCCATATATATTCTCGTCCCATTTAATGTAGTTGATTCACCAAACACTATCAGCTCGTTTTTATGAAATTTTGAATACATGACGATACTAAGTCTATAAGTATCGACATATCTTCGTTCGATGTTATATATTTGATGCACCAAAAAATCTATATCTATCTAGTGGTATAGGGTATCATATAGTCGGACCCGACCGACTTTGATCCTTTCCTTACCATTCATTCGGCCTGCCTGAATCCTTTCTTACTTGTGAAATTGGTAAGTTGTGAAAAATATTTTTAAAATAAATTGTAATCAAATCGTTTATTAGGAATACTTTGTAACTTAATTTTAAAATTAGTTTTTAACGGCGTCTACATGTGAATTTTCAATTGATTTTTTGGCATTTCTAATTAATCTTATAATATTATAAAAAATATCAAGCAAACATTGTTGCATATCGTCACCTGAAATGCCCGAAGACGTAACCCACACGCAAATCGAAATGGTTTTTTTTTATGGAATGGAATACATAAAGCTAAAATACATGCTCTAGCATGTTTCAAGTTTTTACGTTCAAAAATAACGTATATTGCAGATTTTGTTGTAGCGATGGGTACCAAAACCAAGCGTTTCCGCGGTTTCATTAATTACTCCCATTCTTCTTCGACATCTGAAAAGTTGAGAAAAGATTTTTAAATCAGAACTACTCGATGTATATGTTTCATACGTACCCATTTCCCACAAATGGTTTGCTATGGCGCTCCTTATCTCCTCAACATTCCCGAATACGCCACTGAAAGGAATTTGGGGTACGGGATCCCTGCTTCCGACATTCTCCAACCACTTCTGCATAATTTGATCATTTCGTTGGTTTAAAAAATTCTGTAGGACACAGCAACACTTTATAATTTTTTTTGGCATTTTTAATATCGTTCTCAATGGCTCTGCCTAACCTCCGGAATCTGGCCTTCAAATGACCAAACGCATTTTCCACTACTCTCCTTGCCTTAGATAGGCAGTAATTGTATTTTTTTTCTTTTTCTGGAGCCGTCACTGAAAATGGATATGGCTTCATGAGGTGATCAGACATTTGAAACGCAGAATCTCCAATTACAAACACCGGGACATCGACCCCACATATGTTTCTGGATAGCTCTTTGAATATGGGCTTCTTAAGCAAAATTTTTAAAGTGCTATTTTCGAATATGTAGGAGTCGTTGCAACGACCGGGAGCACCAACACTAATATAAGTAAAACGATATCTGTAATGTAGTGGAGTAGCTGGTTTAATAAAGATTGTGTTCATAATATCATTTTCTTACCTATAATCCACCAACGCTAATAGCACCATAGAATACCAACCCTTATAGTTATAGTAATCGTAGGCTTCGTCATTTGGGGGTTTTATTTCAATGTGACATCCATCTAGGTTATATACATATGTATGTATAATATAATTAATTCTAACTAAATAATATTATACTAGATGTGGACGTACCAAGAGCTCCAAAGCATTGTGGAAATCCAAGACATTCAAATCCTTGGACACACTCCCTAATTTTTTCTTCGGACAAAATGTCGCTTGTCAGGTAATGAGGAGCAAGTAGCTCCCACACCTTGGAACAAAATTCGTTGAAAATATTACAGACGGTTGCCTTTGACACACCAAACAATGCCCCAATGGTGGAGTATTCCGCTGACGACTTTAATGTATATAAAGCTATCGCAATTCTTTTATCGAGCGGAATACATTTTCTCAGCGGTGTATCACTTTTTTCCATACACCTAAGTTTCTCGCATATAATATTAAAGGATTCCCGGTTCATTCGAAAACTTTCCTTAAAAAACGTATTTGTACTACTTGGGATATCCATTTCCCAAAATCTTCCATGCCTTTCCTATAAAAATAATATTCATATTTAAATAATTATTAAGAAAAATCACGAAACACTCACAAATTTCCAAATTCTGCCGGACATTTTCAGACTGCGGTGCATTTCATTTTGCCTTTTCACCAACCACATCAATTTAATTAGAATATTTTTCCGATCCTGTTGAATAAAATGTAGCAACCGTTTTTTACTTTTCCCCCTACCACAACATTGGATAAAAGCATTTAATAAATCGTCTTTTCTTTGCATTTTGTATTTTTGCACAATTTTTTCCGCCAAAAATGAACTGAAATAAATTTGTATGTATACATATGTAAACAATGATCAGCTGATTGTCATTTGAAATCAACAAAAAAAATAAGTGTAAACACAAAGGTGTATTTCAGGATTTCGTGAAATCGAGTGGATTTCAAAACGCAAGTATAAACATACTATTAAGTACGGGAAAAGGCCAAATATAAGACATGTTTTGTTATCATTCTTCAGTGAATGGCTTTTGAATTCAAAGACATAAAGTAATAAAGACCTGACAAAATGCATGCAACAAAAAAATGTTTACGAAACTTTGTGTAGAAACATTACCCTTAACAGATTGCAGTTAATTCAAAATCGCAACCAAGGAGGAACATTTCATGTAATAGTATCAGAAACGAAATTTATGAATTCAAGGATCTATTCAAGAATAATTCTATGTCAATTGGATCGGTAAATTCGGTTAAATACGTAAAAATGTATAAAAGAAAAAAATGTTATATCACCATATCGTGATATAACATTATGTTAAATTCAAAAGCCATTCACTGAAGAATGATAGCAAACAAAATGTCTTATCTTGTTGTATTTATGTCTTTGTTGAATTTAACATATGGTCTGTTCCTTTACCCTGCGTTTACACATGACAGGACAGTTGAGTACATGTATTGATTGTCAAAAATCCAAAGCTTGCCTGTGTGACGTAGGCGTCCAGCCAACTGCAAAAACAGTTGTAAAATCATGGATGAAAATCGTCGATTTCTTTTTGTTTTCCGTTCACATATTTTGTTTTTATTCATATTCTTTTATTTTCAACACATTTCAATTGTCGTTTCATTTCTTTTTTACAAAAACGTCAAAAATTTGTTAAGCCTACTGTCTCTGAAAAAATGATGGACAGCTGGGAGACAAACGACAAATGTATGTATGTGTTAGTAAATCAGAGTTGTATTTGCAGACAGTCTGTCTTGTGTAAACGCCTGGTAACTTCTGAAAATGGTAAAACCGGCAAAAGTAGTAAGAGTTGCAAATTGCTCCCATATGAATTGTATTGTGTCTGAAGTAAAGGAACGCTTTTCTAGTAAAAAGTGGTAAAACTTGAAGATTCTTGAACGTAAAGGAACAGAGCTATAATGTAATTTTACGATATGGTAAAATAATACCCCGGTTACACTTAACCGGATTAACCCAGTGGGTTTGGATTTCAAATGTCAATTCCATAGCGCAAACGTCAAATAAATCCTCTCGAAGTGGGTTAACCCGGCAAAAAAAATCTAGTGTTACCGCACTATAACATTTTTTTCTTTTATACGTTTGGTACGTATTTAACCGAATTTAACGATCCAATCATGATGAAATAATAAGGTGGCGTAAAATGACCAGATGATCAGGGATGTCAACTGTCCCGAGGTAAAAATCGCTACAGCCACATACGCACCATAGGTCTGTAGCGATTTTTACCTTAAAACAGTTGACATTCCTGCTTAAACAGTGGTTTTTGTACGTCAAAAATCACCACAAGTAGCGGGAAAACCAATCTGTCAATTTTTTTTTTTGTTATTGTGAATAAATTGTATGAAAACGTAAACAAACGTACATATTGAAGAATTTTTGGCAAAAACAGAGTTGTATTTGTGCTACTTACGTGACCTGTTAAATAGATCTTGGATCCAATTGACATGGAATTCTTCTGGAATAGATCCTTGAATTCATAAATTTCGTTTCTGATACCATTACATGAAATTTGCCTCCTTGGTTGCGATTTTGAATTACCTGCAACTTGCATTGTTCCTGTTAAAGGTCATGTTTCTATACATTGTTTCATAAACATTTTTTTGTTGCATGCATTTAGTCTAGTCTTATTTCTTCTATGTTTTTGGTAGATAATAGCTCATTTAGACTAGCCATAAATCCTCGACTGGATTTAATAAAGCCAGTACAAATCTCATTGCATTTAGATATGCATTTTGGAGGATTTAAATAGCAGTCAGCTGATTTTTGTTCATAGCACAATTACCAAGGTAGATGCATCAGCCCATCTAATCGAATTTGAAACGCCAAAAGAATTTTTTGTAAATTGAATTCGTCTCAAAAAACATACGTCAAATTACAAATTTATTGTTTAATACTGAAAATGTTAGCACATTATGCTATTGATGCTAACTAAAGAGCATATAAAAAAATATTTTATCGCAGTTTGCCCTCTAAAATAAATAAACGAATTATTTTATCGTTTAGACATTGACTTTGTACATCAAAACAAATTTAATTTTCCGCCTTGTCAACAAATTTTTACATTTTAAATTATTTTTACTGTAGCAATTCACCAATGCATCTACCTTGTTTCTTGTGCCAGTTTGCAACTTTTTGTATTTTCTAGCAACATGTTGCAAAAAACAGAGTTTGTATACGAGGATTTATAGCTCATTTAGACTAGCCATAAATCCTCGACTGGATTTAATAAATCCAGTACAAATCTCATTGCATTTATATATACATTTTGGAGGATTTAAATGGCAGTCAGCTGATTTTTGTTCATAGCACAATTACCAAGGTAGATGCATCAGCCCATCTGAACGAATTTAAAACGTTAAAAGAATTTTTTGTAAATTGAATTCGTCTCAAAAAACACACATCAAATTACAAATTTATTATTTAATACTGAAAATGTTAGCACATTATGCTACTAATGCTAACTAAAGAGCAAATAAAGAATTATTTTATCGCAGTTTGTCCATCTAAAATAAATAAACGAATTATTTTATCGTTTACACATCATAAATATTATTCTTGGTTGATTAATATCAACTTTTTACATCAAAACAAATTTAATTTTTCCGCCTTGTTTACAAATTTTTACATTTTTAATTATTTTTAGTGTAGCAATTTACCGATGCATCTACCTTGTTTCTTCTGCCAGCTTGCAACTTTTCGTATTTTCTAGCAACATGTTGCAAAAAACAGAGTTGTATACGAGGATTTATGCCAGATTTAAAACAAATCCACTCAATAGGAGGATTTATTTTTGTATGGGAAATCTGGTAGATTTTGACTGGATTTAGCAAATAAAACCTGATAATGGGCTAAATCCGGCTAATGGTGCCATATCTAAATGGCATATTATTCCAGATTTAAAACAAATCCACTCAATACGAGGATTTATTTTTGTATGGGAAATCTGGTAGATTTTGGCTGGAAACCTGATAATGTGCTAAATCCGGCTAATGAAGTCATGTCAAAATGGGCTATAAGATATGCTCTTTCAGATGATAGAAAGAAATTCTTAAAAATATTGGTAGTTTCTTTGAAAAAAAAAAATCATGAAAAAGTAGTTTTTTGGGCTGCACAACTAGGGATAACCCCTTAAAGCAATTTCATTAAAATTCCCTTTTGGCCCATACAAATTACAGTTGAACCTCGATTATCCGGGATAGAAAAGAAACGCTGGTCATTTTAAGGGGGTGTCTACCATGGTAGAACAAACCAGTAGTGCGATTCTCTAACTCATTTTTTGAGTTACCGACAATTGTCGTTAAAATTAGAATGCTTATAATTTCGGTAATTACCGATGTTTTTCGGTAAGTTAGCGACGAATAAAAAGCAGTCGTAAAGTTCTACCGATAGCAAGAGTGTTGTCAACTTTTATTTGAACTTTTCATTCATAATTTTGCGTTTTAATTTTACCGATTTTTGTCGGTAACTCAACAAATGAGTTAGAGAATCCCACTACAGGTAAAGTAAATACTACAACAAATACAACTCAACAACCACATAGAAATTTGTTTTTGTTTTTAAACGTTAGTGTCAAAGTACATGTAAACAAAATAAGGAAATGTCTATAAATTATTGGAATTTAAAAAAACTACTAATTTTTCACATTTGATTGAATATTTTGAAAAACATGAATGAAAACTCGTTAGATTTTCAATTTGAATGTTTCCATATCATTCCACTAAATGCATGATTTCTCACAGAAAGTAGAATTCTTGCAAAAATGTTTGGGGTCGCTGGTAATTCATTGAATAAAGAGAAGCTGTTCCAATCGTTTGCTTTTGAAAACAAAAAATGTTTATTAGGGCTTTATTTCTTCAAAAAATATATATCCCTAACCCTGCGTTTACAAATGCCAGTATTGGCAAAACAATAGCAAAAATAAAAACCTTTTTCACAAATACATTTATAAATTTTTAAATATGTATAGAGCAAAGTATGAATGTATTGGTGAAAATGGTTTGTAACTTTGCTATTGTCTTGCCACTACTGTCTGTGTGTAAACGCCTAGTAATATACATCGAACATAGAAATACATATATAAAATGTCGTATGGAATTTGACATTAACATTACAGCCCAGTTCAGTCAGCTGGGTATTGCTGCTACCTTTTCTTGTTCTACCATGGGTGTCTACACTGGACATTCCATAGTCCCGGTCCACACTAGAGTAATTTCATTAATAACAACTTCATGAAATTAGGCGTATTTTTATGGTGGTACTAAGAATCTTAAAGATCAGCACATACGGACCGTTGAGTGACCCGTTGCGCGTTAAAAACAACAACCACATGAAAAAAGTGTAAGTGATGCCAAGTTTTCTGTTGAAGTTTTGATATGGTTGTCGTAACGCGACACACAAAGGACCGTATTGGCCCCGGCACATACGGTCCATTGTGCGTCGCGCTTTGAGAACAAGAACCATATGAAAAATATGTAAGTGATGCCAAGTTTGTTCTCGATTTTTTTCATGTGGTTGTTGTAATGCGACACTGGACGGACAGTATGTACCGGAGCCTTATGAGTCGAGGACTTAAGTGATGCCAAGTTTGTTCTTGAAGTTTTCATGTGGTTCTTGCAACGCGGCACTCAACGGACCGAAGGGCCTTATTTATATTATAGACTTTTGCAGGGCTAACCTTCTTAATGAGGATTTATTTGACGTATACACAAAGGAATTTTCATCTGAAACCAAGTGGCTTTGTTAAAGCCGGTTATATATAAACGTACTATATATGCAGAGCCCTTAAGGGCCAAGTTTGTTCTTGAAGTTTTCATGTGGTTGTTGCAACGTGGCACTCAACGGTCCGTATGTGCTGAGGCCTTTAAAGTGCCTTTCACACAATTCATCAATTGGCCTGTTCCTTTACTTTTGAAAATGGTAAAACCGGCAAAAGTTGTAAACTACTCCCATATGAATTGTATTGTATGGTGTCTGAAGTAAAGAAACGCTTTTCGAGTAAAAAGTGGTAAAACTTGAAGATTCGTGCACGTAAAGGAACGGGGCTAATGTCGTACGATAGTCACATTAGCCATCCCCTGTTGTACACATCCCAATTTAAGTCAATCATTTTACCTGTAAATTTGTCCCGGGCCACACTAAGTGTAATTTCACTGAAATTTTGACATGAAAGTAAAAAAAATGTAAAATAAAACGGTCTGTTTGTTTCATACGAATATTGCAACAAAGCAAAATTGCAGAACACATGAAACCGTGTACACTAGTTTCTTGAAATTATGCATTTTCCCAAAATATGCAAAGTTTCATGTCAAAATTTCATTGAAATTACCCTAGTGTGGCCCGGGACTTTGTACATGTGACATCGGACAAATAGAGACTTGCCGCTATTAAACTTGCCTGATCTAAATTGGTAAATTGGGACCATGGCACAATTACACAGGTAGTGGCATCGTAAAATTTTGAATATGTTATGTCAAAACTTTCTTTATGTTGTTGGGGAAATTACAACAAAAATATTTTTATATAGAGATTTGACTTTTCATATTCGATCAGCTGGTGTGATACCACTACCTCGTAGTTTTGCCATGATTGGGACCATGGCACAATTACCCAGGTAGTGGCATCGTAAAATTTTTAATATGTTATGTCAAAACTTCCTTTATGTTGTTGGGGAAATTACAACAAAAATAATTTTTTTATAAAGGGATTTGACTTTTCATATTCGATCAGCTGGTGTGATACCACTACCTGGTAGTTCTGCCATGATTGGGACATAAAACCAATATTAACCCTGCTACTATGTTAGAAAAAAATCGCATACGCTATGTTAGGGTCATTTGATGACCCATATATTGAAAAAATTATATAGTATACATTTTTAAAAGGTTTTTAAGGCGTGGGATAATAGCTTGAAGTGTTTATTAGAGAAATTTTTTGTCTGATCACTAACAAATTCAGTAAAGAACTAAAAATCTACATAAATTCGATGTCAATATTATCGGCAAAGAAGCTGTCACTGAACTGAAGACATTAGGATTCGTTGTTATTGAATGTAAATATTACAACAATAAATGTCAATTTTGTGTATTCTTTATTTATTTTTTGTTTTGTTGTCATCTAAAACAAGAAAAATATGTAAGGAAAATGCTAAAAAAAAAATAAAAATAAAAAAAATAAAATAAAAAAATAAATAGACTTCTAAGCACAAAATATGTATGAAACTAATTGATTTCAGTATATCTCCAAAATTCATGCACTGAGTAGTAAGGCCTTTTAATTATATCCCACCAGTAAGACATACTTACTTACTTAGCTGGCCCATTACAGAACATTTGTTCCAGTGGCCGAACTAAGACAAGATCTCCATTCCTCTCTATTTGTTGCTTCGCACTCTGGAATACCGAGCCTTTTCATCTCATCATCCACTTGTTTGCGCCATCTATTCCTTGGCCTGCCAATTCTGCGTACACCGCCAAGCGGTCCGTATTTATACGCCTTTTTAGGGGGTTCATCATCGCTGCATCTCGATACGTTTAACAATATTGATGTCGTTGTATAGCAGATACAGCTCGTGGTTCATGCGACGTCGATATTCACCGTCAACGCGGATTGGTCCGTAGATCTTTCGAAGAATTTTTCTCTCAAACACACCAAGCACTGCCATGTCTGCTTGCGCAAGTACCCAGGCTTCGGAGCCATACATCAGCACGGGTAGTATTAGTCTTTGTAGAGCGTTATTTTTGTTTGACGCTTTGTTTTTAAACTGCTTACTTAAACCAAAGTAGCATCTGTTGGCCAATACAATTCTTCTTTTTATTTCACAACTGATGTCGTTTTTTGTGTTTACGGAGGTGCCGAGGTAGACGAAGTCTTTTACTACCTCAATATTATAGGAACCAACTTCCACAGTCGGTCCGAGCTCAATGGACGCATTGCGCGTCGACACCATCAACTTGGTCTTCTCACCGTTTACCGCCAGACCCACTTTAGCAGATTCTCCTTCGACCTTTATAAAGGTATCTTCTTTTACTGATCGGCCCATGATGTCTATATCATCAGCATAAGCAAGCAATAACATGTGACTACTGGTGTAGATTGTGCCACTTCTTTTGACGTTTGCCTCTAGTATAACTTTTCCAACAGGATGTTGAATCACACGATCACACGAAAGGCTGTCTGCTTGTCTGAAACCTCTTTTGGTACCAAACTCTTCGGACAGATTCTTTCCTATTTTAACTGAGGACCTCGTGTCAGTTAAAGTCATTTTACAAAGCCGGATGAGCTTTGCGGAGATACCAAATTCAGACATGGCTTGGAATACCTTTGAACGCAGCGGGCTGTCGAAGGCTGCTTTAACTCTTGGGTCTTCTCCAGGATTTGCCGCAGGGTAAATATCTGGTCAGTGGTGGACTTGCCAGGTCTAAAGCCGCATTGGTATGGTCCAATTATCTCGTTGACCATAGGCTTTAGTCGTTCGCACAATATCCCTGACACGATCATGTAGGCAATAGGGAGTAGACTTATGCCCCTATAGTTAGAGCATACAGTCTTATCTCCCTTCTTGTGGACGGGGCACAGGATACTCAGGTTCCAATCGTTGGGTACTCGTTCTTCCTGCCAGATGGTGCTAACTAGCTGATGAATACACCTTATCAGCGTGTCGCCTCCGGTTTTGAACAGCTCGGCTGGTAAGCCATCGGCCCCTGCTGCATTATTATTCTTCAGCCGATTTATTGCTGTCCTTACCTCATCTTGGCTGGGCGTTATACATTCAATACCATCTTCTGGGATTGGGGCTGTGGTATCTTCGTCGTCTTCGCTGCTATTGGATACCAGGAGATTTGAAAAATGTTCTTTCCATATCCTGAGTACACTATCTGTATCAGTTACCAAATTACCTTGTTGGTCTCTACAGGAGGATGTGCCTGTATCAAAGCCAGTTTGATGCTTGATTCTTTGGTAGAATTTTCGGACTTCATTCTGGCTCCTGTACATCTCGATTTTTCACACTTCCGCTTTTCCATCTCTCTCTTTTTCCTGCGGAAAAGACGTTTCTCCTCCCTCCTTTTCTCCCTGTATCTCTCTCGTGCCCTATGCGTTGCTACGGATTGTAAAGTAGCCCTATATGCCGCATTTTTCTCTTCGGTGGCAGCACGACACTCCTGATCATACCATGGATTCCTTGGTGGAGGTCTCTGGTATCCAAGTATGGATTTTGCGGCTGTTTGCATGGAGTGGGCAATGCTTTGCCATTGCGCTGATATGTTATCGGGATGAGGAGTGCTTTGATTAAGCAATTGGGCTAGTTGAGTGGAATATGCTGTGGCTATCTGTTGTGATTACAGCTTACCGATGTCTAACTTTCGTGTTGTGTCTGTTCGTACTTTGTTTGCTACGTTTAAGCGGGTGCGTACCTTTGCTGCAACAAGGTAGTGGTCCGAATCGATGTTTGCGCCTCAGAAGATCGAACATCCAACACGCTCGATGAATGTCTTCCATCTATCACAAAATGATCAATTTGATTTCTTGTTTTCTGATCTGGAGACAGCCAGGTGCCCTTATGAATATCGAGATTATTAAATCTGGTACTGCTAACTACCATGTTTTTTGCAGCTGCAAAGTCTATCAGCCTCATACCATTGTCAGATGTTTCAATGTGGAGACTGAATTTCCCGACTGTGAGCCAAAGATATTCCCCTTTCCAATTTTGGCATTAAAATCATGCTTTACGTCATGACGGCTATAATACAGTGCGTCACCTTTAGGTGTTGTTGTGACGCCTTTACCAATCCCTCGTATTTCCCGTATGGCAGTAATATCGGCCTTGTACTTTTCAAGTACGTCTGCCAATGCGAAGACTGCACCTTCTCTATAAAGAGTGCGAACATTCCAGGTGCAGATTCGCAGATCATGGTCCTTAAAACGTTTGCGGGGTTCGTCAACTGTAGAGGGGTTTGTTTTTCTTTTCTTTCGTTTTTTCAAAGTAGGCTGTTTTTTCTAGAGGAGGGTTACTAACCCAAGTTTTTAACGTTCTTATGGTTGAACGCGCGGCACATGTTAGCTCACTAACTTTAACGGGTGTTAAAGGCAGTTCCCCAGATGACACCACGGGGAGGTCAGTGTCCACTTGGGATGAAAGAGGGATCAAGATAAATCCTGGGCTTTGCCATGTTAAAACCGGTCAGGACCGTTGCTTGGTATCTTCCATCCCCTACGTCACCCACCAGTAAGACATACGGTGATGATAAATACGATTTGGGTCATCAAATGACCCCAACGTAATAGCAGGGTTAAATATTGATTTTGATGTGGCGGTTTGCTAATTTGACGATTTTTATTCAGGACATTTGGCATGCTTGTCGTCATTTTCGGTTGGCAACGCAGCCAGAGGATAAGCCAGTCGGCTGTAATTCGGCGGCGCGCTCGTTTTTTACAAATCAACCTGCCGTCGATTTTGTCGGCTCAAATCGGCTAAAAATTCTCGCCGTCAAATTTTTATTTTACCCCCTGTTTTTGTAACTATTTTTTGTTTGTTCGTTTACCCTGCGTTTACAAATGACAGGACAGTTGACTTCATGTATTGATTGTCAAAGTTCCACAACTTGCCTGTGTGACGTAGGCGTCCAGACAACTGCGAAAACAGTTGTAAAATTATGAATGAAAATCATCGATTTCTTTTTGTTTTCCGTTCACATATTTTGTTTTGAACATATTCTTTTGTTTTCAGCACATTTGAATTATCATCTCACTTCTTTTTCACAAAAATGTCAAAAATTTGTCAACCCGGCTGTCTGTGAAAAACTGATGAACAGCTGAGAGACAAACGACAAATGTATGCATGTGTTAGTAAATCAGAGTTGTATTTGAAGACAAACTGTCTGGTGTAAACGCCTAGTTATACTCGTACCATGGCCTTAAGCCCTCGGCACATACGGTCCGTTTAGTGACACGTTGGGACACGCGTTGTCCCAAAACAGTTAAATTATGTTTAACTTTAATGCGTCAGCCATATTGTTGTTTTTCAAAAAACTTGGCTTCACTTACACTTTTTTCATGTGGTTGTTGTAACGCAACGCTCAACGCACCGTATGTGCCGAGCGCTTATTTTTTTCGTAGACGCGTTCCATATAGTTAAGAATTCCCCTTTTAAAAATCAGAGCTCTACATTTGCCCTGAGGCGAGTAAATCGATCTACAAAATTTGACAATTAGTGTGAGAAGAATAAAAACTTTTACAAAAACAGGGGGTAATACTATGTTTACATTTACGAAACCCACATGATTTCAACTGCCAATTCCATTGCTCAAACGTCAAATGAAATCCAATCGATTTCAGATGAGGTTTCATTTGACGTATACACAATGGAATTGACAGATGAAATCGAGTGGATTTCGTAAATATAAACATAGTATAAGTTGTCAATTCCATAGATTATCTGTCAAATAAATGACGCAAATTCCCAAAACACCTGTTTTAAATGCAAGTCAAGGCATATTCATATAAGGTAAATGCATTACAATTAATTACAACAACTTACAAAAACAACATTGTTGTTATAGAAAATTTAATGTCAAAGAAAATATTGAATAATGAAGTAGTTCTAAAAAATTTCGCAGGAAAAACAAATACATTTTGAAAATTCTCTAACATAGAACAAATTTGAATTAAAATGTAAATATAAAGCATTAAGAGCTGTCGTAGATCATTGTTATTACACGTTTACTATAAAAAGACGTATTTTATGGTAGCAAATTTCGAAGTTTCAAATTTCATGAGTAGACCCTATTACATTTTGAAAAACCAAATTTACAAAAATGTAAAAATACAGCTGATTGTCACTTCTACCTTATATAAATATGCCTTGGTGCAAGTGTAAAATGCCTCTTAAGTCCATATTTACATCAGACAATTTTCCTTGCGCAATTGTCAGAAAATTGCCTAATGTAGATATGGACTAACATTTAAGGCCTCGACACATAAGAAGATTTCTGGCTGGCTGAAGTCATCGGTGGTAAATGAACAAAAGGAAAATGGTAACATATGGTAACTACCCAGCAAAAAAATTTGGAAGTTGTGCATTTGGAGTTATGATTTCACAACATCCTTCGACACACGGAGTTATGAAAAATGCACTCCGTTCGATACAATTTATAAGCAGTTGCTTTAGAGATCCCTACAAAAAAACAAAAACAGTTGGTTGATCCCTAACCGCCGCTGGCGAAATCTTTTATTCTAAAAATAAAGGACTGTGTACATAAGCATCCTTGCCTGATTGCCTTGCTTTCCTGCTTCACTTCTGACATGGTAGAACAAATATAAGGTAAAGTAAATACTACAACAAATACAACTCGAACAACAACCACAAAGGAATTTGTTTTTGTTTGTAACGTTACTGCCAGTTGTATTTGTAAACAAAACAATGTATAGCATTTCCAAATTAAATGAAACCTTTTCCAAATTGAATGAAACTTTTTCCAAATTGAATGAAACCTTTTCCAAATTGAATGAAACCTTTTCCAAATTAAATGAAACCTTTTCCAAATCAAATGAAACCTTTTCCAAATCAAATGAAACCTTTTCCAAATCAAATGATACCTTTTCCAAATTGAATGAAACCTTTATTTTTATTGAAAGAACAAAGTCAGAATATTTTGAAAAGAGAAAGAAATAAAAAATTATATGGGTTTTCAACGATTTTTTACGTGTAACTCTCTGCATGTTTTGCTTCCTTGAACTTAAACATTTCATAATTTTTGTGCATTAATTAAGGTAATAGCGAAATAATCCTATAGAGAGAATTTAGGTTTATAAAATTCCAAATAACACTGTGACACAAAATGGAGGTGAAAATCTGGAGCAGAGATATTTCCTTTTGGGTATGAAAGCCATTGGTGAATATACATATTAAGAATCCCGAAGGACAGATCCCCCGTGAGTCGAAGTTCCGAGTTATGGCCTGATTAAATTTCTGCTGAAGACCATGTAAGGCATCTGAAATTAACGTTATGTATATCTTTGTTAACTGTTGTTTTAGCTTATTTATGAGATTACTTGTCTTCACTCAAATCGAATGAGGATTATTTTTTAGAACATTTCAACATTCTAACTCGATTCCTTCAATGTCCTTTTCGTGCCTTATTTTAAGAACCGCTATAAAAGTACCACATGATGACGTTTTTCAGCTTCGAAAAGTTCTTCAAAAATGTCGCTCAGAACATTTTAGGTACGACCCTCATTGAAAACTAATCGATTTTGTCGCGTCTTCACCAAAAACTTAATCAGGCCATAACTCGGAAGTTCGACTCACGGCGGATCTGTCCTTCGGGATTCTTAATATACTCACCAAGGGCTTTCATCCCCAAAAAGGAATTATCTCTGCCCCAAAATTTCGGTTCACAGTGTAATAACAGAGGCTAATTGTGGTAATTTGCAATTTTGAATGCCAATTTCAGCCATGTTGAGCACAATAGTAAAGTTATTTTCAAAAATAGAATTGTGTACCAGAGTGGTCAGACAATAGATCGTAATATCGTCGACGTGATTGAGCATAGTAACCAACAGCTCAATAAACAGGACTGCTCCAATTATATAATGAGTGTGTGCATTGAAAATTCCACCAGCAGCAAATCGTGAACCACTACATTAGGTAATACAATTAGCCCCTGTTATTATTAGCAATTTTTTAACCCTTAATTCTGTCTTTAGCATTATTTCGCTATAACTTTAATTGATGCCCAAAAATTATAAAATGTTTAAGTTCAAGGAAGCAAAATATGCAGCGCCTGTCGAACGACGTACACGAATTAACCCGTTTCCACGACGCCATTCGTAATTAACAGAAACATAAACAAAATTTCCTTCATTTTTGTTTCCTTGTTTTCGCGAAATTTGAACCGAAAACACATAAAATATACATTAAATGAATAGGAAAATCAATAGACTTTCTTTCAAATGTATCTTCTATATTTAACTACACACTTTTCATTCATTTTTTCCATAAATTCTGAATAATTTTGTATTTTCAATATATTTTTATATGTTTCTATTTTCAAAATTAAAGAGAGAGAGAGACATGTCCAAACAATGTTTGTGTATACAGACTTTCAGTTATTTGTTTCACTTTTTGTTTCTGATTTTTTACGCGATTTTGAACTAATTGACAAGAAATGTGTGTGGAATTAAGAACGAAACACAACCATCTTCCTTCTGCATCTATATAAAATGTTTAGTTCATTAATTTTCATTCATCTTTTTCCTTTTTCTAACAATTTTTGTGTTTTCAACAAATTTATCAATTTTGAATTTAGACATGTCATAATTAATTTTTTCGATAAATTCTCTCATTTGTTAGGGATGGGACATACTTTTTCGTCGTTCAGAGAGTATTTTTAATCGAACAATGTAGAAAAATCGTCGTTCGTTCATAGAATTTTGTGTGGGGAAATAAGTAATTTATTCGTAGTTATGGGTCGAACAACGAATAGAGAACGAACGACGTACCGTGGAAACGGGCTATTACACTTTTATGTCGTTACTTAAGATTAGTATTTAAGTAAAACATTGTTGAAACCCTATATAATTTTTTATTTCTTTATCTTTTCAAAACATTCTGACTTTTTCCTTTAAATAAAAATAAAGGTTTCATTCAATTTGGAAAAGATTTTATTTGATTTGGAAAAGGTTTCATTTGATTTGGAAAAGGTTTCATTTAATTTGGAAAAGGTTTCATTTAATTTGGAAAAGGTTTCATTTAATTTGGAAAATGTTTCATTCAATTTGGAAAAGGTTTCATTAATTTGGAAAAGGTTTCATTTAATTTGGAAATGCTATATATAAATTATTGGAATTTAAAAAAACTAATAATTTTTCACATTTGGTTGAATATTTTGGAAAACATGAATGAAAATTCGTTACATTTTCAATTTTTATGTTTCCACATCATTCCAATAAATGCATAAATTCTCGCAGAAAGTAGAATTCTTGCAGAAAAGTTGGGGTCGCTGGAAATTCATAGAAAAAGGAGAAGCTGTTTCAATGTTTTGTTTTAGAAATCAAAGAAGCACATGTTTATTAGGTTTTTATTTTTGTAAATTTTAACAAAATACCTCACATATTAACAAACGTTGTATCGCCTCTACAAGCGGGGATTTACTGCGCGGCTTATCGTTCGAACTTGGAGGAGGTTACATATCATTGATATGAAGAAGTCTTTCTGGGAAATGGTTTTTTCCGAATGATATATTTTTTTTCTCAAAAAATATATGTCCTTAATGTACATCGAAATAGAAATAAATGTATAAAATGTCATATGAAATTTGACACTAACGTTACAACCCAGTTCAGTCAGCTGTGTATTGCTGCTACCTTTTCTTAAGCTGAAAGCACATACAACGTTTGAGTAAAGTTTTGCGTTGGGCGTTGACGAAAAAACAACAACAACAGGGCGACGCCGACATCAAAGTCCGGCGTTGATGTGTTTGTCGGCATATATTTCAAATGAATTTGATTTTTTCGGCATCATGCCCAACAGTGTAAAAACGGCCAAAACGACACAAAACTTAAAGCTGAAAACAGATACAACGTTTGTTTAAAGTTTTGCGTTGGGCGTCGAGAAAAAAACAACAACAACAGGGCGACAACGATACCAAAGTCCGGCGTTGATGTGTTTACCGGCATATATTTCAAATAAATTTGAATTTTTCGGCATCATGCCCAACAGTGTAAAAACGGCCAAAACGACACAAAACTTTAACCAAACGTTGTATGTGTTTCCAGCTTTACTCAAACGTTGTATGTGTTTCTAGCTTTATTCCACCATGACTTCTGACATAATAAAAATAAAAGAATAAAGAAGGCCGAGCAAATTTCGAACTGGGTTGCCCTTTTCTTTGTCCCAATTTACATTAGGCGAGTTTACTTGCGGCAAGTCCCAGTTTGTAGAAGAGACACGTAAGGGAATGGAAATGGAAAAAAAATGCTCGTACCGGCAATTCTCAGGCAATTCATTTTATATTTTTCGTATTTGACATTATTTTCATTGTTTTGAAAACAAAACTTGTAGGAACAGAATTGCCTTTTATAAACGGAAGAGGCAAGTTTAAAAAGGAACGAGAAAAATTGCCGCAAGTAAACTCGCCTGATGTAAATTGGGACTTTTTTATTCTTTAAAATGTGAAAAATTATTAGTTTTTTAAATTCCAAAAATTTATAGATATTTCTTATTTTGTTTACATTTTCCGATGACACTAACATTACAAACAAAAACAAATTTCTATGTGGTTGTTGAGTTGTACTTGTTGTAGTATTTACTTTACCTTCTTTGTTCTACCATGATCTTAAGTATTTTACTCTAAAGCCACACGCTGAAACTTTCATATGAAACTTTCCCATTATTTTGGCGTCCATAGATCGAGTTCCATACTAAAGTAATTTTAGATCTGTTCCTTTACGTGCAAGAATCTTCAAGTTTTACCACTTTTTACTCGAAAAGCGTTCCTTTACTTCAGAGACCATTCAATTCATATGTGTGCAGTTTACAACTTGTACTACATTTGTCGGTTTTACCATTTTCAAAAGTAAAGGAACAGACCATTTATGAAATTACTGTATTGGTGAACTCGACCTACGAACGCGAAAATAATGGGAAAGTTTCGTATGAAAGTTTCAACGTGTGGCTTAAGAGTTTAGTCTTATTGAAAAAAAGAGTATGTCCCAATTTACATTAGGCGAGTTTAATTGCGGCAATTGTCAGTTTGATGGAGAGAGAGGTGAGGTATATGGTAACCCTTTGCCTCTCAACACCCTCTCTCACCCACAAACTGACAATTGCCGCAAGTAAACTCGCCTAATGTAAATTGGGACTATAAACCGAATTCAGCCGTGAGTAGGCTAAGTCGATGGGCAGACTAGCACGATTTCAACATGGCGACGTCAAATTTATAGGCGAGGGGTATGAAATAGTGAAACCCATGTACATGGTTTTCTGTGTTTGTTGTGTTGCCTCTTCTTGTTATTCGTTCCAAGTTCTTTTCTTTCATTTTCTTTCATTTTTATTATCTCAAGCAAAGGTTAACAACAAAACACGCATAAAATGATTTAATAAAAACATTTAATTAATGAAATAGTGAAAATTTAACTATTAATTTAATTATTAATGTTAATTATCTTGTGTTGTTTTTTTAGTTTATTTATGTTTGTTTTGTTTTTATTGGTATGTGAAACACAACAAACGCGAATTGTAAAATAAAGAGGACACACAACGCTCTTAAATTTCACGTTTACGCGTGTGGACACTAATGGGTACTTTACACGATATGTTTTTTTCATATGAGTTGTCACTTTGCATATACATTATGTATGGGAGAAGTGACAACTCATATGTAAAAAACATACCGTGTAAAGTACCCATAAGTCGATGGTCAGACTAGCACGATTTCCACATGGCGACGTCAAGTTTATAGGCGAGGGGTATGAAGTAGTGAAACCCATGTACATGGTTTTCTGTGTTTTTTGTGTTGCCTCTTCTTGTTATTCGTTGCAAGTTTTTTCTTCCATTTTCTTTCATTTTTATTTTCTCAAGCAAACGTTAACAACAAAACAAGCATAAAAAGATTTAATAAAAACACTTAATTAATGAAATAGTGAAAATTTAACTAATAATATTAATTTAATTATTAATGTTAATTATTTTGTGTTGTTTTTTTAGTTTATTTATGTTTGTTTTGTTTTTGTTGGTATGAGAAGCACAACAAACGCGAATGTTAAAATAAAGAGGACACGCAAAAATCTTAAATTTTACGTTAACGTGTGTGGACACTAACGAAACTTGAAAAGAAACTTTAAAGGCCGCGGCACATACGGTCCGTTGTGCGACGCGTTGCGCGTTGAAAACAACAACCACATGAAAAATGTGTAAGTAATGCCAAGTTTGTTCTTGAAGTTTTCATGTGGTTGTTGTAACGCAACGCTCAACGCGCCGTATGTGCCGGGGCCATAACGAAATTGGTTTCAAGAAACCTTGCTAGTCTGACCATCGACTAACGAAACTTGAAAAGAAACTTTAACGAAATTGGTTTCAAGAAACCTTGCTAGTCTGTAGTGCGATTCTCCACTCATTTTTTGATTTACCGACAAAAATCGGTAAAATTAAAATGTTTATAACAGCTATACCTAATTTAAGTCGTGACGTACAAAAAATATTCACCTACCTACCACAACAACGCTCTCTGAGCGTCCGTATTACCCAAATACGTTGAATGCGAAATCCCATTTAAAACACAAAAACCGCGACTGAAACTTTATTAAATGTTTTCATTCGTAAAACAAACATTTTTCCCTTGCAATAAATTGTATTTCATGTTTTGTTGGGCTTTTGTTTTCAAAATACAAAACACACACATACATACATACAATAAAATATCGTACGTTCTGTCAAAGTTGAAAATGTTCAACTTACAAAAAGTATACGTCGAGCGTATTTCGGTAGTTCTCATAAGAATACATGTGTTCTACTTTTTTCACCACACACGCCCTGGGTATACGGTCGTATTTAGGCATAGCAGTAATTTCGGTAATTAACCATGTTTGCCGGTAAGTTAGCGACGAATAAAAAGTAATCGTAAACTTCTAGCGATAGCAAGAGTGTTGCCATTTTTATTTGAATTTTTCATTCATAATTTTGCGTTTCAATTTTACCGATTTTTGTCGGTAACTCAAAAAATGAGTTAAGCGCTCGGCACATACGATGCGTTGAGTGTCGCGGTACAACAACCACATGAAAAAAGTGTAAGTGATGCCAAGTTTTTTGAAAAACAACAATGTGGCTGACGCATTAAAGTTAAAGCGCTCGGCACAAACGATGAGTTGAGCGTCGCGGTACAACAACCACATGAAAAAAGTTTAAGTGATGCCAAGTTTTTTTGAAAAACAACAACATGGCTGACGCATTAAAGTTAAACATAATTTAACTGTTTTGGGACAGCGCGTGTCCCAACGTGTCATTAAAGCTGTAAACAGATACAACGTTTGGGAAAAGTTTTGTGTCGTTTTGGCCGTTTTTACACTGTTGGGCATGATGCCGAAAAATTCAAATTCATTTGAAATATATGCCGGCAAACAGATAAACGCTGGACTTTGGTATCGTCGTCGCCCTGTTGTTGTTGTTTTTTTCTCGACGCCCAACGCAAAACTTTAATCAAACGTTGTATCTGTTTTCAGCTTAAAGCCCTCGGCACATACGGTCCGTTTAGTGACACGTTGGGACACGCGTTGTCCAAAAACGGTTAAATTAAGCGCTCGGCACATACGGTGCGTTGCGTTACAACAACCACATGAAAAATATGGCTGCCGCATTAAAGTTAAACATAATTTAACTTTTTTGGGACAACGTGTGTCCCAACGTGTCACTAAACGGACCGTATAGCCCTCGGCACATACGGTCCGTTTAGTGGCACGTTGGGACACGCGTTGTCCCAAAACAGTAAAGCTGTAAACAGATACAACGTTTGGGTAAAGTTTTGTGTCGTTTTGGCCGTTTTTACACTGTTGGGCATGATGCCGAAAAATTCAAATTCATTTGAAATATATGCCGGCAAACAGATAAACGCTGGACTTTGGTATCGTCGTCGCCCTGTTGTTGTTGTTTTTTTTCTCGACGCACAACGCAAAACTTTAATCAAATGTTGTATCTGTTTTCAGCTTTAAATTATGTTTAACTTTAATGCGTCAGCCATATTGGCTTGGCTTCACTTACACTTTTTTCATGTGGTTGTTGTACCGCGACGCTCAACGCATCGTATGTGCCGAGCGCTTTATGTTTAACTTTAATGCGTCAGCCATATTGTTGTTTTTCAAAAAAACTTGGCTTCACTTACACTTTTTTCATGTGGTTGTTGTAACGCAACGCTCAACGCACCGTATGTCCCAATTTACATTAGGCGAGTTTACTTGCGGCAATTGTCAGTTTGTAGGTGAGAGAGGGTGCTGAGAGGCAAAGGGTTACCATATGCCTCACCTCTCTCTCCTACAAAATGACAATTGCCGCAAGTAAACTCTCCCAATGTAAATTGGGACTATGTGCCGAACGCTTTAAGTACAGTACACATTGTCAGTTTTGAATGGCGATTTTTTGCAATTATCGATAACTGTCCAACCGTCCAGCAACCACAAAATATTTTGTGACTGCATGATGAATGACAAAAATGAACGGCCACACTAGCAAGCACCAACAAAGCTGTCGTTCAAAACTGACAATGTGTACCCAGCTTTAGCGAATTCCACTACTGACCATCGACTACCAAGTCGGCGCCACTGCGCCAATTGGCTGGCAGAGAACTGAGCGAGCGAGCCGGTAAAATCATTCGGTCGGCTTCGTTGTCTGGTCAATTTTCTTTTCGGTGCGTTCTCCAATTTTTGCTTGTGCCGTGTAAATTATTGTGTAAAATTTTTTATTAAATTCACAATATTTTCAGGAAAAATATTGTGATTATTGGCCAAGAAAAACAAATACAATGGATATACACCCGTAATTCTATGAATTGGTGTTCAGTTCTTTGCTAGAAAACGCATAAAATCATCGGAACGAAAAGTACACACATATTTTTTCCTCTCTGCTACGGACTATATTTTCTTATTACCTTTTGATGCTGTTTCGTTAGCCGTGCGTTGTCGTTGCTGTCGTTCGTCGATAAGAGAGGCAGTAAGACAAGCAGTCGTCCGTTTTGGTTAAATATTTTGCACCACCACCACACGCCGTTTTTTGGCGTTTGGAGTTAACCCGGTTTTTTTTCTTCTTTGCGTCCACATAATAATTGTCAGCAGAAAAAGAGTGGGAATTGGATGCATAGTGTGGTTTTAGTATTTTTTTTTTTAATTTTCGTATTGCAAATGTGTGAGAAGAAAATGTGAAAAGTGTGTTTCAAAATAAAATTGAAGAAAAAATCAATTGGCCTCTTGGCCAATAAAAAATAAATAAGAAAATTTGTACATAACTTATTGACAAATAAAGAAGAAGCAGCAACTGCAGAAAGTAGCACCATACATAACACACATTCTTCGCTTCGTTTCAAAAGCAAGGAAAACATATTCCCTATAATTTCCTCATTTGTGCGTCCCCGATTCCTCATCCTCATCGTATCCATTTTCCGGTTATCGGATTGGTGTGTTTGTGTTCTTTTTTATTACTTCGAAAAACGTCGTTTACACTATTTAAGGGTGACAAGATGATGTTCACAGTAAGTTGGTTATGTTTTTTGCATTGCACTGCTTGTTATTGTTTTTTATTACATTTTAAGTAATTTTTAGTTTTAGATTTTAATTGGTTTGAATGGCTAAAGGCAGAGAAAGGGGAGGGAAAGAAAATAGGTACTTGAATCAGGGGCCCCTGTGAAGTTATTGCATAGCCGTTCAACTGAAAGTAGAGCAAAGAAATGTGGAATACAGTGCCCGATAACATTAATGGGACCATGTTTTCTTTGACTATATAGACCCTAAACTTTTGCTATATCTTTGCTATGTTAAAATGTGGGAATAAGGGTCTTTTAGGGACATCACTCGGATATAATTAAAAACCATAATAGTAGTTCTCAACTACATATAGTTTTCCTTTAGAAATGTATAATTCCCGGTATATGGGTCTTGACATTTTTTCGGAAATGTTTCACTTAAATTCCATTAAGTTGTTAAGGGTCACCATTGGATCGTTTTAAATTTTTTACCACATGTGTTCTTTATTATCCTGATCCATACTTTCCGTGAAATGGTAGACGGCCTTCGGCCTGCAATTTAAGGAAAAGTGGACTACTGGCACCTCTTCAAAAACACTACGCATATTGCCCACGTTAGAACAAAAAATTTTAAAACCCCTTGCACGGCAGGTACGGACTTCCCGCGGAAAACTATACATATATTGCTATGGACTACCTATGAAAACAATTTCAAATCCATCCGAGGGTAGGTTCTCCTTAATATGAATAAAGTAAAACATTTCCAAAACTTTAAGTCCCATATCATGGGAAGTGTTGACTTCTCTCCGGAAAAACTATATATCATTGTGATCAACATAACATAACCACCTGCTTTGCCAATCAAATTTCCAGCATGTGGGACCCTCATTGAAATGAATACCAAGAAACTCACATAAGTTTTGACAACATGTTGTGGTACGTCCCAATTGTCCCCCTGTCTCCTTACAACAATTGTACATAAATGAACAAATGTATTCCGTCCGCTATAACCAACGTCAATCCGCCAATCCCACGGCTGTGGGTTCTTCGATACCGGATTGATCCGGAACCACTCAACACCCGTGTTCCGGCCAGCGGCTGTCACATCAGTGTACACATATTTTTATTTGTATCGCTATTATTTCTTAGGAGCAGCATATTCCGGATTGCCGGCTCTGGATATTTTGATCCGTGCCGGAACGAAGGAATACCAAGTATCAATATGTATGTCGTTTGTCACATCCGCATCCACCGCACTCAAACTTCGGTGAGAGTCAATAGATGGAGGGAGTGGGTGCATCTCAGGGGGACGAATCCATGTGAGGTACTATTTTGCTGCATGATGCATGAACACAGCCCGCAGTGATCAACCGTACACGCAGCACCACCCGTTGCTGTTCCAATCCCGAAGTGAGACCAAATTTGTGAGACCAATAAACGTGACGAGTCAGGGAGTTGACACTAGAATATAACTGGTGGAAAGAACAAGTGACAATATCATGTGAAGATTTGCAACATTGGAGAATAAGTGAACTGTGGGCAACGGTAGTCACTCTCGAACTCTGAAAAGAAGGACGATAGGACCTCAGTCACATTTGGCGAGGTTACACTGACTGATCCAAAAAGATGCGCAAGTTATTTCAATCGACAGTTTGTCGAGCACTCTGAGAGTGACAGGGCGAAAAGATGAGTACTACTTCGCATTAGATATCTTCCTGCCGAGGAGAAACCACCATAATTTACAATGGATGATGTTGCGAATGTCGTCAGGAACGCTAAGTCATCCAAAGCGTTATACTCTGATGGATATACTTTCGTTAGAATGGATATTCTCGCTAGCCGGGAGTCGAATATCTCAAAAAATGTTCTCAACCTGTCCTACATCGTGCTCAAAGTTTGTCGCCCGTTGCAAAGAAGTTTGAGGTTTTACTCCTTTCCACCATCAGAACAAGTAAGGAAAGAATCAAAGTCGGGAGGGGCCGACTATATGATACCCTACACCAGTGCGAATAAGTCAAATATATAAGGGAGCTATGTCCAAAACTCGACCGATTTTAATGTAATTAAGGACACTTATTTCTAGACCAAATTCCGTACCACATTTTAAATTTCATCAAAATATATATGGGAGCTCCATCTAAATCTGAACCGATTTTAACATAATTTGGCAACCTTTTTTGTGATTCCAACTGGAAAAAGATTCAAACTTGCCAGAATGCCGCCCTGAGAACAGCGACAGGGTGCCTCCTCAAATCTTCAGTGGACCATCTACATGAGGAGGCAAAAATTCTTCCTGTAAAGCAACACAATGAGATGCTTTCGTTGCAGTACCTGCTTGGATGTTATCGTGAGAGCCATCCCAATAACCATCTTGTGGGTAGGCCCGGCCCATTCAGGGAGATCAGGAAGGATATCCATGCTCTAGAGGGAGAGGTCCAACGATACAGGAGAGAACCCCTAGATCAAAAAGCATATCAAGCAGGATTGAATAGCATTCACACGGACGCAGTTGCCAAGGCCTTAAGCAATTATAGTGTGAATAAAGTACTCGGAGTACATCCTCCATCTATCGCAGCTGAGGAGCGTCAGCTGCCACGACAAACTAGAGTAGTTTTGGCTCAACTACGCTCGGGATATTGCAGTCGCCTAAATTCTTATTGGGCGGAAATCGATTGCGCCGTGCTAGACATCTGCCCAGTATGCGGCATGGGCCCGCACGACACACAACATCTTTTTAACTGCCCCGCCAAACCTACCCATCTAACTCCAGTGGATCTGTGGCTACATCCCATCGAAGCAGCCACTTTTCTGGAACTGGAGATAGACCCAGAGCCAGATTGAACAGAGGAACGAACAAATAAGCATAACAAAAACACTGTTACAACAACAACAACCTTTTTTTAGACCTAATTCCGTCACACGCTTCAAATTTCATCAAAATCGGACATATATAGCATATACGTGAAAATATATATGGGAGCCATATCCACTTCAACCGATTTCAATATAATAATCTAGACCTAATTCCGTGGAACGTTTTAAATTGTATAAAAATCGGACATATATAGCGTGATATGTGCGCCATATATCTAAAAACGGGCGAGAATTATATATGGGAGCTACATCCAAATTTGAACCGATTTCAATGTAAATTGTCAAACCTTTTTCTTGACCTAATTTCGACACATATTTCAAATTTTATCCAAATCGGACATATATGTATAGCGTATTTGGGGCATCAAATAGCTCAAATCGGCCGAAAATATATATGAGAGCTATATCCAAATCAGAACCGATTCTTACCAAAATAAATAGGGTTCGTCCTTTAAGTAAAAAAAAGTTACTTCCCCAATTTTTATGCGGATCGGACAATAAATGCAAACTGTACTTTGTTTACAAAAATACATGGACAGATACATCAAAAGGAACTATGGATCTATTTCGTTTCCTATTGCATGTTACATATCTATCCAGTTGCCAAACTTTCGCATGGCGTCCGTAAGCAGCACAGCAAGACAACAGCGCTGCACGCCATCTCCACAGTTATTAGTCTCAACTCAGTTATTAGGACTCAACCAAAGCAGACCGTGCGATAGTACAGTGTTGGTGGCACTCGAATTATCAAAAACCTGTCATACTGTCACGTACTCTACGCTGGTTCAGGACAATGAGCAGAAGTCCCTCCGACCAAGGTTGAAATGTTGGATAATCAATTAATTATATGTGTGAACGCTGAATTTAGGAACAAGAAGTTTAAGCCCCGTAATGTGAAACAGGGTGTTCCCCAAGGTTGGGTTAAATCTACGGAACTGTTTAAACTCTACCTCCACACGGCATTGAGATCTTACCTTTCTGACGTTATTTGTAAAAGGCTGAACTCCTATTTGACCCATCTTAAAGCGTTTTTCCACTCTAGTAATATGCAAATATACGCCACTAAAAAAATATTCAAACCTGTCAGAATGATGTCGTGAGAACTGCAACAGGATGCCTCCTAATGTCTTCAGTAAACCATTTACATGAGGAGACAAATGCTCTGTTGCAGAACCTGCAAGAATCTACTATTTTTTACTACGATAGCATATGTTCCTTTATGTTATCGAAGAAATAGTAAAAATTAGTAGATTCTTGCAGTACTGGAACAGACCAAAAGTTTCTTCTAGTACAACAACACAATGATGCTCTCGTTACAATGCTTGCTCGGGTATTACCGAGAGAGCCATCCTAATCACCACATGGTGGATATGACCTCCAAGCTAGGCATGTCAGGAGGGGTTTTCATGATCTAGAAAGAGAAGAGGGCAACATTACAAGAGAGAACCTCTAGATCAGCAAAGTCTAATTTTATATCCACACTCCTTAGCCAATCTTACTGCTTTTAACATTCGAATTCCTAGTACAGTCGAACTTCTTCTATAACGTAACAGTGGGGGACCGACAAATTACCACTGTGCCTATATTTAATATTAAATATTCCATTTCTTTATAATAACCAATAATATTTCCAATCTTTCCATTGCAGGGCACAACTCAACAGCAGGATACTCGCTTTAGCGACAAGGAGAAGAAACTCATGAAACAAATGAAATTCGGTGATTGTCTGAACAAACGTGTTGACATGTCCAAAGTTAAGCTGGACGTATTACGACCATGGATAAGTAAGAAAATCACCGAAATTCTACACATTGAAGATGATGTGGTGGCAGAATTTGTCTACAATCAATTGGAAGAGGAAAAATTCCCATGTCCAAAGAAAATGCAAATTAATATGACGGGATTTTTAAATGGACCCAATGCGCGACAATTTATGGGTGAATTATGGGCTCTTCTGTTATCGGCTCAAGAAAGTGAAACAGGTATACCAGCAGAATTTATACAACAGAAGAAGGATGAAATTCTCAAAAGAGATGAAGAAAATCGTCATCGTGAACGTAATGATCGATCACGATCCAGATCTCGTGGTCGATCTCGTTCCAGATCACGGTCACGCTCCCGATCTCGTGATCGTAATCGACGTGGTCGTGGTGGATCTCGAAGCTCAGTCGGTGGCGGTGGCGATAACAGCAAGGAACGCACCCTAACACAAAAGGAGCGAGAACAACAACTGCCACCAAGTACCTTGAGTGCCATAGAACAGGTTCGATCACATCTTTCCGCTAAAAACAACTCTTCCAATTCTGATGAACGCAAGAATAAAGAAAACAATGACAAGTCTACAAATAATAGCGATTCTTTGAGAGAATCGAATAAAAAGGATCGTTCACGTTCAAAATCAAGAGAGAAGAAGGCGGGCAGTAGAGACAGATCGCCGCGTCGTGGTAGATCACCACGTAAACAATCTCGTGAGCGTTCAAAACAAAGGGATCGTTCACCACGTGATCGTTCTTCACCATCGCGAAACAAACGCAATGACTCTAGAGAGAAGGAGCGCAGACGTGGCTCCAGATCCCCCAGAAGGCGCTCTCCGGATCGTCAGAGAAAACGATCACGTTCTAAAGATCGCAGCGCAAGACGGCAAAAGTCACGTTCAGCATCGCCACCGAAACGGCGTGATCGTTCCAGATCTAGAAACCGTAAATCTCGTTCCAGATCTTTGGATAAAAAGGCCGCCGCCAAATTGAGTCCCACTCCACGTAAATCAGTATCGCCCCGACGTAGGCGTTCTATAACGCGGGACTCTAATGTAGCTCAAAATGGCCACGACAAAAAGGGTTCAGTTCCCAAAAATCCGCGCAATCCATTCGCCGCAAAGCCCCTACCACCAAAACGTTCGTTGTCACGTAGTCGCAGTCGTAGTAGCGTATCACACGACCGTAAACCTCGTTCTCCTCAACGTATGTCACGGTCAAGATCCCGTTCCAGATCCCATAGTCGATCGAGAACACGTTCAAGGTCGCGCAGTCGATCACGAACACGTTCTAGATCTCGTATGCGTTCCTCTCGTTCTCGATCGCGTACCCGGTCTCGATCCAGATCACGTTCCCCCTCACGCATTTCCCGCTCTCGATCACGTTCACGCTCCCGTTCGTCCCATATTTCTAACCATAAACGCAATAGTAATCGACGCTCTCGTTCCGCTAGTCGATCTCGTTCTCATGGAACACCGCAGGACAGTTTTGAATTAAAGCGTAACAAGAACAGTATACAAAACAAACGTCAATATCGTAATAATAGAGACTCATCGGCCAGTTCATTTGATCGGGATATGGGCGGTAGGGGAGGCGGCCCCGGTGGCAGCGGAGGAGGTAAACGTGGAGAATCACGCAGTCGTGGAGGCCGAGGAGGCGGTTATATGCAACATCGCCGTCGTACACCACCTCGTTTTGATGATAGAAGACAACAGCGTTCACGTTCTCGTCGAAGATCACGTTCCCCACGTCCAAGATCATTTTCACGCAATCGCTCGAGGTCACCAAGGAGGTAAATATAATGATGAATCTTGTTTTTCTATTGTTTCATTAAATGTTGACTTTATTGTTTCATTCTTCTCTTAGGTTCAATCGCAGACGTTCCCCGCTCAACTTCCGGGGCAACAACAGAGGAAATCGTGGTCGTATGAATCAGTGGGGTCGTCATAGTCCGAGCCGAGATCGTGGTGGCCTAGATGGTGGTGGTGGAGGAAGAGGTAGAGGCGGAGGCATGATGGGTAACCGTTTCGATCGGCGCTCACCACAGAGACGTTTTTCAAGAGAGCGACGTTCCTCACCCCGGCAATATCGCAATTTTTCGCCGCAAAAACGTTTCTCGCCGAGTCGGCCCTCTAGAGATCGTCGTAACAATTCCGTTGAACGTCGTCCATTATCTCCAGTACGAGTATCGCCACAGCCAAATAAACGACGTTCGAAATCGACTAGTTCCAATTGGGAAGAGGATGGACAATCAGATGAGGCAAAAGTTCCAGCAACGTTATTTGGACGTGCCATTGACCCGACTAGACTATCGCCGCGTAAACCATACATAAGTAAAAAGGAGAGGCGTGAAGAGAAGCGCGAAGAAAAGCGTCGACGTGAAGGAAACAAGTCACGTGGAGAAAGTACAGGTAATTTTTTTAAATGATTTCATTTAAAAAGCAAATTTTAATTAAAGGTAATATTTCACTTTCAGGACGCTCTTCGGTTGAATATTGTGCTCCTCCAGTTAAGCTTATCGATTTGTCGCATGAAGAACAAAATGACAAACAACACAAATCTTCAAGACAAGAACCGACACCTGTTAAGACTAAACCCGAGCCCTCGCCGGTTACAATAGAACCCGCTAAGCCCAAAAAATCTGCACCTCTACCCCCTGCACGTCGTGATCGTTATAGCGTTAGTTTATCTCGAACACCATCGCCGTTCCTTAAGCCACACGAACGAAAACAGGCGGCAGCTGCAACGGACAATTCGGGTGCTGTAGCCTCGAGTCAAAAGAAAACTATTGTACCGGATAAAAAATCTACAAAGAAATCTCGACAGGAAAGTGATTCAAGTTCCTCTGATAGTTCGGATGATAGTGAAGATAGTGATGACGATGATGACAGCTCAGATGAAGAAGCCGAGCAGCAGAAAAATAAGTTACGCAAAGAAAAAGAGAAAGCTGCCGCGGCATCGGCGGCGGCCGTTAAACAACAACAAAAAGAAGCAAGTAGTAAAAAATCCGCTGCCCCAGTTGTTGTCCCGAAAACAAATAAGGAAAAATCAGAAAAACAAGAAACTGTTACAAAACCTTCTTCTTCAGCCCGTAAACCACAGAGTTCATCAAGTGGTAGTGATTCGGAAGACAGTGAAGATGAAAGACAACGGCGAAAGAAGGCCAAATTACTGGCAGCCAAAAGCTTTGCAGCCGGAAAAGAACCAGCAAAGCATCCAACAACAACAAATGCCAGCAGCAGCAATAATAATGATGATGACCGCAAAAGGGAGAAATCAGGAGATAAACGTAAAGAAATGCCAACTACTGGTGCTGTAGAAACATCCGCCTCTTCATCCTCTAACAAACGGTCTAAGACAAATGCCGAGAGTTTGTCAACTTCTTCCGCCAAGAAAGCTGTGGTGCAGAAACTCGAATCAAAACGACAAAAATCAGATTCCGAAGTTGATGATCACGACACCAGAAGAGCAGAGAGTGAAGCAAAATCCAAATTGGGTTCACGCAAACGAACACATTCACTAACCAGTCATAAGAAATCTAAAAATGATTCCTCCGATTCCGAGGATCAGCATACGGTAGCCAAAAAGAAACGCAAGAAGTCGAAAAAGACTTCGAAACGTAATTCCGACGATAGTTCAACCGATTCTGAGGACGAATCAAGCAAAAAGAAAAAACATAAGAAACACAAGAAGCACAGCAGCAAGAAGAGCAAGAAACACAAGAAACATAAGAAACGTAACAAAAAGGCTGATACATCCTCCAGTAGTGATGACGACGATGCATCTGAGGTGACATATAAAAAAGATGACAAAGCCTCCTCCTCCTCATCCAAAGCTGCCACCGCCACAACAGCTTCCCTACTGCTTGGTGGTGGTGTCAATGAAGATCTAGAAAAACAATTAAGAGAACGTGCTCTGAAATCAATGAAAAAATTAGATTAGCTTAACTTTATGTGTTAGGATAACACAAACCCACACACACACATATATACACACACAGCAAAGCAAAATCTATTCGTTTTATTTTTTTGAAAAGAAAGAAACATGTTTTGCTTTTGTTTTTCTCTAATTATTACTACATATTTTTGTAAACATTTCTTAAGGACGTATACATAAACTGTAAGCACCAAGACACAACACACACGCCAATTCAACCAATCATCCGTTCCACATTGTAACGTGTTTGATGATGATGGTGATATAATTAATATTTCTAAATGTAATATTCATACCACAAAATATCTTTTTTGTCCCAAAGCAGAGTGGTGTAGCAAAATTTCAAAAGAACTGTCGTCGTCATGTGTTATTAACAACTCAATCAAAGATATTAGTCCAAAATCATTTTTTTTAACTTATTTGGATTCTGTATGTCTTTCAAAACGTATGGTGTGTTTCACAACAATGAACAAAAGCAGTTCATGAAGTTGTGAAACTTGGACATCATTTGAGATTGAATGGATTATTCATCATTTAAGTGTTTTCAATTGTAAATAATTGAATTCCACACAAAATTCTTGGAAACACCCCCCGAAAACTTACATGTCTGACCCCCTAAAATAATACCCCATCATCTTTGCTTGTTTTGGACCCAATTACATTTGTTATAAAATTGTATTACATATTATTATTATTAACAACACATTTCACATATTTTGTTGGTATTATTACGCGGTCTAAATTTTACTCCCTTGAAAACGTCATCCTTTCTTGGATGGCCAATTAGCATCAACCCCCCTCTCTGCAAAGTCAAACTTTTTATATGCATTATAACAAACAAAAAACAACAAACCATTGAAGAATTTTTATCCGTTTCTTCTTTTTTTCATTTTTTAGTTTTTTAACTTTTAAGTAGTTTCTTAAATAAATAATTACACAAGTAAAAAACAAATTGCGTCTTTATATAAACTTTAAACAAAATCGATTTAAAAATATTAAAAAAAAAAACAAATACATATACAATTTGAAAATATGTATTTATTCTCTATATACCTACCCCGAACTCCCATGTTTGAGCATATGTAATTTAAGGAGAGTTAATTACCAATTATTAATAATAATTAATAAAAGAAATACATGTGAGAAAGTAAAACAACAAAACATGGATATAATGAAAATTCAGAAAAAAGAAACAAAATTTGCAATTTTTCTGATAAACAAAAGAATAATAATAAAGATATAAGGAACCAATTGTCTGTGTGTTTATTTTATTCGTATATAATATTTGCTTTTTCCACAACTTGCAAGAACACTTTCTAAAATAGTAGACTCTTGCAGTTCTGGAACAGAGAAATTGTAACTTCATATTGCAACCATAAGCTTTACATAGAAGTTTAAAGAAATAAAGCAATTATTTATTTATTTCAATTTTCATATGCCCAGTTTTTCGACCTTAAGGCTGTCACACTTCAGAAACTGCAACAACGAAGTTCTATCAAACATACCACTTGTAAATTTCAGAAAATCGAAAAACAATTGTTGTTCTTCTGTGTTGTTTAAACTTCGTCAAAATATTTCAGTTACACACTCATACATTGTTCCTCAAAAATACAACTAAATGTATCAGAAATAAAAATGATACATGTTTGCTTTTTTTCTGTGTTAAAAAGGTGTATTTTTGACGTTTTGAAAAACGTAGCTTCGCAATTGTTAATTAGAATGGCGTTAAAGGCCTGGGTACATAAGCCGCTCAGAACCACATTTCAATTAGGTCGAACTTGGTCTTTAGTTTTTTACCAGAATTGAATTAAGCAAGAAAGCCGAGCGGCTTATGTACCCAGGCCTTAAGAAACATAATCAGCCTTGTTACGGTTG
Source organism: Musca autumnalis (assembly GCF_047663935.1). Classification (NCBI taxonomy): domain Eukaryota; kingdom Metazoa; phylum Arthropoda; class Insecta; order Diptera; family Muscidae; genus Musca; species Musca autumnalis. Next base: position 183,889,738 of record NW_027411977.1, read on the forward strand.
GCGTAGTCGTATCCTGATTGGTATTCCTTAAAAGCTAAAATATCAAATTTTAAAGAATTCTTTTGGTAACAAAAATTAATAGAATTGTTAGTAGATCATGTTTAAGCTTTTACTACAGAAGAAAAACCAACCCTACAGTTTTTACAATCAAAACAATTGTTTGGCGTAGACGTTTTTGCAGTCATTGGCGAATCGTTGTCGTAGTGTTATTTTATGGTATCACCAAAAAATTACGACGACAATTTTTTTCTCATACAAAATTATTTAATATATATATATTTTTTTTAATTGTAAATCGTTCGATATCATCTTTTGAACAAGAACTAAGAAATTTGCATTGCTGGAATCGTTATACGAAGACTCTTAACAGATTTTCGATAGCAAGTTTGTCATCTGATAAAAACACGAAAGTTGTCATACGAAAATGAGTTAAAGAATTAAAATTTTTATTTATTTTAGTTGTTTTCGAATATATTTCATTAATCATTGCCATCAATTTTTTTGAAATTGATTTGTTTTTATTTTTATATGCAGTCGTTAAAAAAATCGGTCACGACTCTTTCCTCGTTTTTCAACGCCATACGTGACTGTTTTAAGAAATAATGTTCTTCAAAATGTTTTTTACAGCAGAAAGAATCGTCATTTAGGATGCAACCTAAGAATTTTATGTTTTACAAAATTATAGTTTTATATTATAAACTTTTACAAAATTGTCCAACTTTGTCTGAAAATCTGCCACTGGGAATATCTTCAGCAAAGGGTCCTGAATTAACTTCATAATTACGAAGGTGCGATTTTTTGAGTTTTTTTGACTTATATCACTTTTTTGAAGAAAAAATATTTTTTGTTTGGTGAAGGAAATATTAAACACAAACAAAACATCCGATTTGAACTAAAAAGTCATTTTTTTTTTAAAGAAATATACACCATGTGTTGTAAAAATGTACAGACGTAATACGTTCTTACTAGGGATCATGATTCCGTGTTTTATTGGGTCCTTTTAAAAAAATAATCAGCCCAATCATGAACATCATCTCACCGTGAGTTTTCTCACTCTCGCCTCCTCCCTTATTACAAACATCATAAGGGAGAACAAAACTCACGTTCGTGAGAAAAGTAGCTATCATAAATGTCAAAAAAGTGAGAATGTGAGGCAATTTTCTCTCACCACAGAAATCAAGGTGAGTTGAACAAAAAAATGTATCTATAGACATTTTTTATAGAAAAAATCGACAAGAAACGAATCTTTTGCAATGATAATCAATTGTATTTATTTGTGTTTTACGTTAAAGGTAACAAATAAAAAACAATTAGAAATTCTTTTGGCAACTATACATGTTCATCCGTGTATCAATGAAGCAAGGAAGACCTCAATCGAGTTTGGCGTAATTTGGAGGTGGAGTTGAAGTTGGGCAAAATTTTTCAGATATGGGAAGCGGTTCAGAATCATATGATGAAAACAGGAATGGAAGAGGATCCAATCAGGAGCAACACCTTTCTAATTTTTTTTTTTTTTTTTTGTAGGTACTTCCAAACTTTGAGGCCACTCAAGATGATAAGTGACATATCTTAAGTGCCTTTGTATTGTTCTTTGTTCGCAAGCAAAATATTCGATGCCAAAGATTCTATTCAAGCATGAGTGCAAGTTATATGTCACCTTTTTACCACCTTTGCCCATTCTTTTTACAAGACTGTGACCCCTAAAAGATACAAATCATTTTGGATGGCATCTTCAATAACCCAGTGGAATGGTATCTTATGGGCCGATTCCGTACAGCGAGGCGAGTCATGTCGCCTCGTCTATCGTCTCTGCGACAAAATTTAAAAAATGCACTACGTACAGCGATAGAAAATAATCGTCGATAACAAGTTATTTTTATTTTTTTTATTTTATTTTTATTCGTTAGTAAAAATGTACGGCGACAGCTAATTTGTTGTCGCCGGAAAATGAACATTTCGGCGACAAAATTTGACGACGTCAGGCGATATTGCCATACGTAATGGAAAAATTGCAACTGGCAACGCGACCCGACTCGCCTCGCTGTACGGAATCGGCCCATTAACCACCACCTTGGCATGGCATATTCCACGAACAAGCCACAATAGGAAGGATTAAATTCATAAAAAAGGGAATGTTTATATTATAGCCTTTTGCAGGGTTAACCTTCTTGAAAATTGAGAAATTGTATTTAAAATCCATGAAATTGGTTCAAATGTTGAATCCGAATTTCACGAATTGTACTTAGCAATTGTATAATTGGTCCTATTGCTGGAGAAAAGATCGGATGTTTCACGTATTGTATTTATTTACAATAGCCCTGTTCCTTTACGTTCAAGAATCTTCAAGTTTTACAACTTTTTACTCGAAAAGCGTTCCTTTACTTCAGACACAATACAATTCATATGGGAGCAGTTTTCAACTTTTACTACTTTTGCCGGTTTTACCATTTTCAGAAGTAAAGGAACAGACCAAATTCTTTAAATTCCTTCCAAATGCTGAAAATGGGATCTTTCACAACTTCATTTGAATTAATACAAAAGATCCAGTGAGATTTGGCATCGCATGGAACGACTTCCACAAAATTTTGCTTGGTTTTCTTTGTATTCCTCAGCATTTGTCGTTTCGCACATCATTCAAAATGCAATATTAAACATTTTCATTTCTTTTTGCCATTTAATGACCTTTAAACGGTTTTTGTTCACTTTTTTGCAAATTGCAGAAATTCTTCGGGCGTAAATAAACAATTTTTACATATGTATGTGTATGTATCTGTCAAAACAAAAAAAAAAAAAAAAAAAAAAAAAAACAGCTGTTACAGATGTTGCCACATATCAAACATTTAATATTTTTTATCAAATACCAAGTATTTTAAAGTGGATTGTTGATAAAAATTATTTTTCGTTTTAGAAATATTAATTCAATTTAAAATAAAGTAATGTTTTATAAAAAAATTACGAATTTAGTTATTGCAAAATTATTTGTAAATAAAATAACGATATGGCAACGCAAATTATATTTTCAAGGGTTCACAAAATGCGGCACTATTTTCAATTTTCAAACTTGTGAACCCCTCTTCACTTTTTTCGCTCCTCCCTTGTCATTTGTGATAGGTCGAGACGTGAGAAGTGAGCTGCAACTCACTCGTGAGAAGCTCCCTACGTGAGTATTCATGATCGCTATGAATATTTATAAAGATCTCTTCGCGATCAATGTTTTAAACATATCAATGTTTATAAAAATCTTTTGGCGGATCATATTTTAGTTCATTATAATAGTTTTTCTTTTGTTTTAACCGCGTTCATTGGGTTGGAACGAATAAAATAGGTAAAATGAGAATAATAGTATGTTTATACTTGCGTTTTGAAATCCACTCGATTTCACGAAATCCTGAAATACACCTTTGTGTTTACACTTATTTTTTGGTTGATTTCAAATGACAATCAGCTGATCATTGTTTACATATGTATACATACAAATTTATTTCAGTTCATTTTTGGCGGAAAAAATTGTGCAAAAATACAAAATGCAAAAAAAAGACGATTTATTAAATGCTTTTATCCAATGTTGTGGTAGGGCGAAAAGTAAAAAACGTTTGCTACATTTTATTCAACAGGATCGGAAAAATATTCTAATTAAATTGATGTGGTTGGTGAAAAGGCAAAATGAAATGCACCGCAGTCTGAAAATGTCCGGCAGAATTTGGAAATTTGTGAGTGTTTCGTGATTTTTCTTAATAATTATTTAAATATGAATATTATTTTTATAGGAAAGGCATGGAAGATTTTGGGAAATGGATATCCCAAGTAGTACAAATACGTTTTTTAAGGAAAGTTTTCGAATGAACCGGGAATCCTTTAATATTATATGCGAGAAACTTAGGTGTATGGAAAAAAGTGATACACCGCTGAGAAAATGTATTCCGCTCGATAAAAGAATTGCGATAGCTTTATATACATTAAAGTCGTCAGCGGAATACTCCACCATTGGGGCATTGTTTGGTGTGTCAAAGGCAACCGTCTGTAATATTTTCAACGAATTTTGTTCCAAGGTGTGGGAGCTACTTGCTCCTCATTACCTGACAAGCGACATTTTGTCCGAAGAAAAAATTAGGGAGTGTGTCCAAGGATTTGAATGTCTTGGATTTCCACAATGCTTTGGAGCTCTTGGTACGTCCACATCCAGTATAATATTATTTAGTTAGAATTAATTTTATTATACATACATATGTATATAACCTAGATGGATGTCACATTGAAATAAAACCCCCAAATGACGAAGCCTACGATTACTATAACTATAAGGGTTGGTATTCTATGGTGCTATTAGCGTTGGTGGATTATAGGTAAGAAAATGATATTATGAACACAATCTTTATTAAACCAGCTACTCCACTACATTACAGATATCGTTTTACTTATATTAGTGTTGGTGCTCCCGGTCGTTGCAACGACTCCTACATATTCGAAAATAGCACTTTAAAAATTTTGCTTAAGAAGCCCATATTCAAAGAGCTATCCAGAAACATATGTGGGGTCGATGTCCCGGTGTTTGTAATTGGAGATTCTGCGTTTCAAATGTCTGATCACCTCATGAAGCCATATCCATTTTCAGTGACGGCTCCAGAAAAAGAAAAAAAATACAATTACTGTCTATCTAAGGCAAGGAGAGTAGTGGAAAATGCGTTTGGTCATTTGAAGGCCAGATTCCGGAGGTTAGGCAGAGGCATTGAGAACGATATTAAAAATGCCAAAAAAATTATAAAGTGTTGCTGTGTCCTACACAATTTTTTAAACCAACGAAATGATCAAATTATGCAGAAGTGGTTGGAGAATGTCGGAAGCAGGGATCCCGTACCCCAAATTCCTTTCAGTGGCGTATTCGGGAATGTTGAGGAGATAAGGAGCGCCATAGCAAACCATGTGTGGGAAATGGGTACGTATGAAACATATACATCGAGTAGTTCTGATTTAAAAATCTTTTCTCAACTTTTCAGATGTCGAAGAAGAGTGGGAGTAATTAATGAAACCGCGGAAACGCTTGGTTTTGGAACCCACCGCTACAACAAAATCTGCAATATACGTTATTTTTGAACGTAAAAACTTGAAACATGCTAGAGCATGTATTTTAGCTTTATGTATTCCATTCCATAAAAAAAAACATTTCGATTTGCGTGTGGGTTACGTCTTCGGGCATTTCAGGTGACGATATGCAACAATGTTTGCTTGATATTTTTTATAATATTATAAGATTAATTAGAAATGCCAAAAAATCAATTGAAAATTCACAT